>NC_134354.1:380205424-381419840 GCF_048569485.1 Anomaloglossus baeobatrachus | reverse complement strand
TGACTCAGGCACAGTCCAGACAGTCTTTCAGGGTTTTTACTCACAATTGATGGCAGGGTGAGTACCCGGGCATAGCTGGGATGAACCAGAGGAAACCAGGCACTCCGTCAAGCTGACTTTTGAGGGTGACTACCGACTCGCCCTCCTAGCCCTGGCGATTTTGGGGTGACCCCGACTTGTAGTCCTGCTGGGGTCGCCCAGGGAAGTTGCTGCTGCTTATTCTCCCCTCTTTTTGGCCCGTATGCTTGTAGCCTGGACCAGGTCACTCTGGCTGCTTGCCTCCTGGGAGCTATGGGCCCTCTCTTTGCTACGTGGTTCCGGACTCGGGTGTGATGGTGAGGGCATGAAGTACCCCCACCTGCAGATTGAGCAGGCCAAGTGAATGGGCCCCTGCTCTGGGAACCTGCAACCCGTGCGGGCTTGGTATGTCCCTGGCAGTCCTCGTACTCAGCCACCCCTTTGCTCTCTCTAGCCTTGGGCGGATTTTGGGTGGCACTACCAGGTGACCAATCTCCCCCGTCGGTAGCCACTGCACGTGCGCTGTCCGATTGTGCCAGGCTCCAGGGTCTGCTTCCTGCGTCTGCCCTCCCTGAGCTGCACTCACTAACTGGCTCGCTACTCCCTCCCCACTGTGCCTGCCTACGCAACTTAGCAACCAGACTCTCTACCACACCCCTTGAGTGGACATGGAGGCCACGCCCCCTCCTGGATTCCCAGGGGTCCCTATCAAAGGTAGATGTGGGAGACCTGATTACTATGCGCCTGTGTAATCACACCTCGGTCAGCCTTCTGGATTACCTGTATTGTACTGCCCCCAGCATAAGTGCAGTACTCAGTGGTGCCTTACCAGGTCAGGGGCGCCACACTGCCACTGTTAGGGGCATACTAAAATTGACTGGGATACTACCTTAGTGTTCCTTTGCTGGCAATCACGGTACAGGAGCTGTGCATGGTACACACCTGTCCAATTTTGCTACGCAATTCTAATTGCAAACTGTGCTGCCATTGTTAGGGGCATACTAAAATTTACTGGGATACTACCTTAGTGTTCCTTTGCTGCCAATCACGGTACAGCACCTGTGCATGGTACACACCTGTCCATTTTTGCTACACAATTCTAATAGCAAACTGTGCTGCCACTGTTAGGGGCATACTAAAATTGACTGGGATACTCAGTGTTGGTTATTCAGCTGTCAATAAAGCTAGACCACTTCTGCATGGTACACACCTGTCCATTTTTGCTACACAATTCTAATTGCAAACTGTGCTGCCACTGTTAAGGGCATACTAAAATTTACTGGGATACTACCTAGTGTTTCTTTGCTGGAAATCACGGTACAGCACCTGTGCATGGTACACACCTGTTCATTTTTGCTATGCAATTCTAATTGCAAACTGTGCTGCCACTGTCAGGGGAATACTAAAATTTACTGGGATACTCAGTGTTGGTTCTTCAGCTGTCAATAAAGCTAGACCTCCTCTGCATTGTACACCACCTCTCCATGTTTTCTACCACATTTTAAGTGTCCAATCTTGTTGCTAACAAAATGAGTGGCAAAAGGACAGATGCTGGTGGAAAGGGGAACAGACATGTTGGAAAAGGAAAAAAAGTTTGTGTCCGTGGGGTAGGTGGGAAAGCTGCATTAACATCTGCTGAAGAAAGGCCATCTTCCAGCAAAAGTAAGATGTCTACTACTTTCCGTGGACAATCGGATGTGCTACCTTTTTTATGGAACCGAACAACTGTAACAAAGGTAGATGATGCACAAAAAAAGAACATGCTAGAATGGATCTCAAGTGCTCCAACAAGTGGCCTCTTCTCCACCTCAACTTCAACATCCAAAAAACAACAGTCCTCTTAGTTGTCACCCCAATCACACTTGCTTTCTCCCAGCTCTCGTCTCCACCCGCACTGCAGAGTATGGTGTGACAGAGATGGCTGAGTCTGCAGAGCTGTTCAGTCACACTATACCCTGGGAATCAGAGGTCTGCTACCAAGCTACAGTGAGTACAGACCAGGAAATGGTCTGCAGTGTTGCCCAGAAGCTTTGTGACTCAGATTCAGGCCCTGATGATCAGGTTTCTGAGCATAATGTAGACCCTCATTCCCAAACTGTAACACCTGTTGGTGGAGACAATGAGGAACATACTGATGACGATGAGATGCAAATACCAGATTGGGATGACAACTTAACTATTCAGTCAGGGCCGGATGAGGTTAGGTCTGAGGGCGAGGGGAGTGCAAACACAACGCTTGATGATGAAGTTCTAGATCCCACTTACTGTCAACCCACAGTCAGGCACTCGAGGAGGTCACCAGAGGCGGTGGAGGAGGATGCGACTGACGATGAAGTTACCTTGCGCTTTCCTGGACAGAGTCGGAGTACTGGAAGCACATCAACAACTGCATCCTCAGCCACAACTCTGCCTCTGAGCACAAGTCGGGGTGGCTCTGCAGGTCGCATGGGCTCTAAGCCTTGCCTAGCCCGGTCCTTTTTTGACATCGCAAAGGATCTCCCAAATCATGTGACCTGAATAAAGAGAGAGAGGGCGCTCCTGTGTGGGATCTTAATCTACCGAGGTATGTACAATGTGAGGTGCACACTCACCTGATAGTGTTGTACGTCAGATACAACACTGTTGGTGGTATTGAAGGGGGATCGCAAGTTCACCGCTCCTTGTCAGCAGGGATCCCGTCCTCCTGACTCCGCAGGACTCTGCTCACACGATCGGGGTTTCCATGTGCAGTGTGCAGCCGCCGGACCGGCATCTGATAGCAGCTCCTCCTCCGGGTCGAAGGGTCCCGTGATCACAGATGCGGTGATTCCCCAGCCCCTGGTGTTAGATTCAAATGGATAGTACGATCCTGGTTCTGGCTGCAGCAGCCCCGTGAGCTCCCATAGGGAGATAATGATGCAGGGAAAAAAAGAAAAAATGCACGGTTTCGCTGCGCTGCTCAGAAAGGTAGTGATGAGGTTATTTGCTACCTGAGGAAGGGGGAGGTTGTACCCCCGAAAAGCGTAGGGGCATGTAAATAATTAATAAATCTACATCCCAAATAACCTCATCACTACCTTTCTGAGCAGCGCAGCGAAACCGTGCATTTTTTCTTTTTTTCCCCAAATCATGTGACCTGTAAGATTTGTCGCCAATCTATAAGTAGAGGCCAAAACCTCACCAGTTTGACAACTTCTTCCATGAATCGTCACATGAATAACAAGCATAAGTCCCAGTGGGAAGCTCACCGTGATACAATGCAGGCTAGCGGAGCAGGCCAACCACCATCTGCCCCTCTAAGTGCATCCACGCGCTCTTCATCCTCTATGATTGTGGGGAGAGCTATCACACATGTTTTTCCACGCAGACCTTCCACCTCTTTAACCGCAACAGGCAGTTTGCTTGCCAGGTCGTCAGTTGTTTTGGAAGGGGAAACAAGTGCTGGTGTACTGCTCTCTCACAAATCAAGACTTCATGCCTCCTCCTGCACTTTCCTCACAGACCTGCAGTTTTCAAGGGACACCCTACTCCACACCATCTCCAAACACCAGCCAGATCTCGGTCCCTCAGATGTGGACCAATAAAAGGCCATTCTCTCCAAGCCATGACAAAGCTAAGAGGTTGACTTTCACCCTCTGTAAGCTCTTGGCTACCGAAATGCTGCCTTTCCGCCTGGTGGTCACAGAGGATTTTCGAGACCTTATGTCAGTCGCAGTGCCCCAGTACCAGATGCCCAGTCGCCACTATTTCTCCAAGAAAGGTGTGCCTGCGCTACACCAGCATGTCGCACAGAACATCACCGCTTCCTTGAGAAACTCAGTGTGTGTGATCGGGTGCATTTCACCACCGATAATTGGACCAGTAAGCAAGGACAGGGGCGTTACATGTCGCTGACTGGGCACTGGGTAACTATTGTGAGAGATGGAGAAGGGTCTGCTGAACAAGTCTTGCCGTCCCCACGACTTATGCATTAATCCTCTGTATGTAGAAGTTCCTCCACTGCTTCTGCCTCCTCAACCTCATCTGGGTCCGCCACCTCCGCCCCAAGCCTGCCTGGTCAGGCCATCCGCGTTGTAGCTGCGCACAAGGAATCCCGCATACCTCCTTACTATGCTGGCAGTAGAGCTCAACAGCTCAGGCGGTCTTTACCTTGAAATGTCTTGGAAATAAGAGTCACACAGCTGAGGTGTTGTGGTCAGCTCTTGCGAGCGAGTTTCGTAAATGGTTGTCTCCACTCAACCTGCAGCCAGAGAAGGCCGTGTGCAACAATGCTGCAAACCTGGGTGCGGCCCTTCGCCGGGGCAAGGTGATACACGTTCCTTGTATGGCTCACATGTTGAATCTTGTTGTCCAACAATGTTTAACCCACTATCCCGGCCTAGATGGGCTTCTGCACAGGGCAAGGTCACTCTCTGCTCACTTCCACCGTTCAACCGCCGCAGCTGACCGACTTGCATCGCTCCAGAAGTCTTTCAGCCTGCCGGTTCATCGCCTGAAATGCAATGTGCCGACATGCTGTAATTCGACTCTCCACATGTTGCAGCGACTGTGGCAGCACCGCCGAGCCCTGGCGCAATACGTTATGACATATAGCCTGGGCCAATGAGATGCAGCGGTGAGGCAGATCACACTGCTGGAGTGGGCTCAGATCAAGGACCTATGAACCCTTCTGAACAGTTTTGACATAGCGACGTATATGTTTAGCGCTAAAAATGCCATTATCTGCATGACAATTCCAGTCATTTACATGCTGGAGCACACGCTAAACAGTATTCGGAGTCAGGTGGTGGGACAAGAGGAAGGGGAGGAAGTACAGGAGGATTCATATGCACAAGGGATACCAACATCTACAAGGTCCAGACGTTCAGCATCACCAAGGCGGCAGGCATGGGACGGTGGGGGAGAGAGATTAACAAGGGCGCATGGTAGCAGGCGAAATGTTGAGGAAGGTGCAGGAGCCCAGGAAGAAATGGAGGACGAACTCTCGATGGACATGGAAGTCTCAGCAGATGAGGAAGACCTTGGTCAAATTTCGGTTGAACGAAGTTGGGGGAAGATGTCAGAGGTTGGGGGGAGATGTCAGAGGAAGATAGCACGGTAATCACCTCGCCGCCACAAACAGAGCAAGGACTTGGTCCGCATGGATGCACAAGACACATGAGCGCCTTCTTGCTGCACTACCTACAACATGACCCTCGAATTGTCCGAATTAGAAGTGATGATGACTACTGGGTTACCACACTATCAGATCCCCGGTACAAGTCCAAATTTAGAGAAATAATTCCAGCCATAGAAAGGGACGCACATATGCAGGAGTATCAGCAGAAGCTGTTACTCAATCTTAGCTCGGCTTTTCCACCATACACCAGTGGTGCATGGAGTGAATCTCCCAGTTGTAACTTGCCAAACATGGGACTGTCTCGTTATTATCAGTCAAACCGTAACTGCAACACCATATCTGGTGCTGGTAACAGCAATGTTATGGAATCGTTTCATAATTTTTTTTAGACCATCCAATGCAAGGCCATAAGAGACAAGAAGTCTGACACATAGTCAACGGCCAGAGAGGATTATACAGGAGTAACTCCAAATGAACATCGATGCCATGACTTTGCAACTGGAGCGTTGCTTATTTTGGGCTTCCAATCTTGAAAAATGGCCTGAGGTCGCCACTTACGTCTTGGAGATCTTGTCGTGTCCCGCAGCCAGCGTTGTCTCGGAACGTGTCTTCAGTGCTGCTGGGTGTGTGCTGACAGATAAGCGCACGCGTCTGTCTAGTGACAATGTGGACAGACTAATGTTCATCAAGATGAAGAAGTCATGGATCCGCAAGGACTTTACTACCCCTGTGTCATCCTGGGGAGAGAAAAGGCTGGCATATTTTGGAATGTGCTTGATGCAAATCTACCTGTCAAGTTTGCAACTGGGGCACAAGTGATGCCACTGAAGGGGTGTCTGTGGGGCCCAATTTTTGAAAAAAGGGAGACTCTGCTTGGAGTCCCCTTGCTGTGTTTTTAAAAAGGAGCCAAGATGAACAAGTCATGGTTCAGCAAAGACTTTGCTACCTACCCCGTTGTCATCCTGGGGACAGTTAAGGCTGGCGTATTTTTGAATGTGCTTGATGCTAATCTACCTGTCAAGTTTGCAACTAGGGCACAAGTGATGCCACTGAAGTGGTGTCTGTGGGGCCCAATTTTTGGAAAAAAGGGAGGCTCAGCTTGGAATACCCTTGATATGTTTTACATGATTTTAAAAGGGCATGAAATGCCTATATCTGCGTTTCCTCCTCTTTTTCCTCGTCCAGCTGTTTTGTTTTCGCATGAGTATATGTCCTTGTCACTTTCCCATGTGTTTTAGTAAGTTTATCGCCCAACGGTGGGACGCTACCGTTTTTTATGGTAACGGAGGCTCAACATACTCCATTGCAGTCCCTTCCTGCAACAGTCCAGTCGCAATGTCCCAGATCCCAATAACCCACCACCCAAACAACCTGTTCCCCCTGGAAACCTAAGGTGGATCCATGACCGGGTTAATGTCCCGAGTGTTGTCTTTTAGACGACTCTGGTTGGCACAGGAGGTGCAACTATTATACAAGACACAAGTGTGTGTTGGTCACGCCAGTCCTGTGATCGTGATCCATTTTTACTTAATACACTTAAAACTTTTTTTTTTTTTTAACGCAGTCCATGTACCTGTTGTACACTTTTCAACAATTTACTTACAAATCTGGTAATTTTCACCCTTTTCATTAAAACTGGTTGATTAGGCACTGATTCACTAACATTTTCTATATGAAAAAAATTAAACTATAGAAAATAACAAACAAAAACACCGATACCTAACAATTCTATGGCATCGCAACTACTGGTACTGTAACATTTTAACACTCTAATAATAGACTCTCGGGTCCCGTAGCCATGCTTCTTTGCGACTACGGGCTACTGATGCCGACACATACCCTTCTTCAAACATCACATGTTTGGTTACCTCCAGGGCATACCAGCCCCACTTTCCGCAATGCCGGGAATAGGTAACCATCTCCTCAGGCTGAAGATTACGCTCCGGGTGGCCACATGGAAGGTGCTGCGCCACATCTCGTCGAGACATATGGACCCCTGCTTTGAGGCCAGCTTCACGGATTGACCCCCATCCTTGCTCGGGGTCAAACCGCTCCACAAGGCCACGGCACCTTGGCCCTTTTACTCGGGAAGCAGCGCTCCTTATCTGCTCCTTTTCTTGTTGACAGCAAGCTCCCGTCATCGCCGGTCTCGGGTTGCGTTGTCTGACTGTAGCTGGTATTGTTGTTGTTCCCAGTAGGGGGCATCAGCGTCCGGCTTCAGCTCCCTATCTGGCTCTGGCTTTACTTTAACTCTGGCAACCCCAACAGCCGTTGGGATACCATGCGGTAACGGAACAGGTGGACATCTTGGTTCCGCTGCCGCTGTTGCAGGGCCCGGTTGCTCTGCGTCTGAGGATGGGCCTGGTGATGTGGCCAGGTCTGGTCTGGCCGGTGTCTGGGTGACCGCTGCCGTGGTTGGAATGATGGCCTTATTCTGGATCTCTGCAGCCAGAAACTCTAATAAATAAACTGAAGGTTCCGCTGCCGATGTTGGTGGGGGCAGCTCGGTGTCCGCCGAGGACGGGGTAGTCGGTAGTGGAGCGCTCACCGCGAGCGGGGACGGTCCGGATCCTTCAGCCGCTTTGGCCAGATTTGTGCAATCAGCAGGGACTGGGTAACCGCTTACCCTCTCTTCACGTGGGATTTCAATTTCACGGGCTCGCACCGCCACCGCCAGGCTCCTCATCTCTTCCCTCCAGTAGTTCAAAATGAAGAGGAATTGCGTCCGCATCCTCCAGCACAGCTGCTCTGTTTCCTCCTCTATCCATGCCGCGGTTCCAGGGACAGCACGCTCTGGGGACCAGTCTCGCTCTGCCATCTTGCCACTGCGTCTTCCAGGAACGTTGTGACAGAGTCCTGGTGTCCCTGCTTCACTTCCGCTAGTAACACATTCTGACCTGCCCCCTCGGACTTTTTGCAGCACTCTCTCGCTGACCGTGGCCCTCTGGGAACTTCCGGTTCCGGCCTCTTCAGGAAGACGAGGGGCGGGGCAAAATCTTCTTGCGCTTTCTCGAAGAAGACGAGGTTTTGGTGCGAAAAAATGGCGGAAAATGACGGAATTGTCGGGAAACAGAATCTTGATGCACTGAACAGAAAAAAAGAGGTATACCATAATAGGGATCACCAGACACAGATAATTGGCAAAATTTTTACAAAACTTTATTTATAAGCACAGCAACACATAGTTGAACACACTAGATAAATAGGGCACACCGAATATAAAAACATTTAAAAAGCCAGAAGGCATAGAAAACTAGGTCAGAACCCTCAAATAAGATGATAAGTAGTAAATATGTGCTTAGAGAAAAGAACCCCTCTGTGACAGCACATACAAATCAAGGCAAAATATTAGGGATGAGCCAAGGCTAGGTAATTGCAAAGACAATAATTATATTCAATAATGAACATTACATGTAGTGGTAATCTCGCATTAGTCACTTAAGGCAAAGTTGCCATATCCAAAAACAGCTGTTTGTGGTGGGAATAGTAAGACAAAACCTATACAATAGTCAGAGACAGCAGGTGCACCTGTGTCTCTGAGATCAACAATGTTGTAATACGTATAAAACACATTAAATAATGCTAAGGTTCACAGGTTCCCAGAAGGATACAAGATCTTTTTAGAGCATAAATAGTTTTGGTCTGGACCAACTAGGAAGACTACAGAAACAATGCCAATCCAAAACAGCAGCAGGATAAATAGATTAAGTAATGTATTACAATGAAGAGGTCAGGGTGAGCAGAATTACCATTACCCAGCCGGGTGACTATCACAGAGTGAGAGGGTTCTGGCGTGGTTACCCTAACCCACGCGTATCACCACTTTAGGAAGTGGCTTCCTCAGGGCAAAAGGAGCAATGTACGATCGGGTAGACGCCCTATTTAAATGCAAAAATGACAATTAATTGCTCACCAGTGTGTAGGGATACGGCGTGGTGCGAGGTAGCAGCGATGGCGGCCGCCATCTTGACTGAATCACATGATTCAGAACAGTCAGAAGGATTTCAGGTTTCGTTTTGTTGTGCGCATGCGCATAGGACGTAATGAGATTACTACTGCGCATGCGTTACGAACATAACGCTGTGGGGCATTCATGAAGAGAGGAGTCAAAGCATGTTATTCAGAATTTGCGTAAACAGCATACAACCGGACAGAATCCACAGTAGCGGAGAAAGACATACGCGAAACAGAAATCTTGACTCGCGGTCTTCGCTTTTCAAGGCGCACGTCACCCGGGGAAGTGGGTCCTGCTCGTATCCTGTTCATGACGCCAGTTTTTCCGAGGTTTACCGCCCCCATGCCAGTGGCTGAGGCGCTTGGATCCGGAGCTGTGGTGGCTCGAGGGGTCTCCGGATCCGGGGGGTCCGTGCGGACACTCAAATTAAAAGAAGAGGGGGGAATATGTATAAAGGGGTTTGAAAGTTCGTGACGTCACCCACAGTGTGTGGTAATGTGAGGGACCACCGCTGTCATTGGGGAGCCTGGTGGCGATGGTGTGGTAGCCTGATGTTTAACCCCTCCGTGGGTACGTGGGTAGGGGGTTTGTGTCCCGGGACCCGTTGGATAGTTGGTGCCATTGGGGATCGGGACAGGGGTTTCCAATGTACTCACTCAGTCCAGGAATAACAACACCGACAGCTTGTAAACCAGAATTCTGAGCACCACTGCAGCTTGTAGGGAGCACGCTTGGGTCCGTGCCCTTGGTGTTGCATCACCCGTATGGCTATCAGAGTGAGCTTGCTCTCAGGGTTCACACGTAGGATTTCTTTGGACTGTATTGGGAAAGTCCTATCCCATCGGTGCGCTAGTACCCCGATTTTGTAGTGGGTTGGGGATGAATCTTGAAGTCTTCACCCCCGTCGGGTAAATTACCGGAATGCGTGAAGCTACTTTCCGGCCTATGATCCACGTACCCCGTCGTGCCCTGGCCCCTGCCCGGTGATAGCTCAAGACCGCCGGCTGCCGTCCTCGGCTGTCCGTGCCCCCTGACACTATCCCCTGCGACCGGGGTTCCAGCTCCTACCAGGCCCAGACCAACGTCTGCCACCTTTCTTCACTTTCCCCTCACCAACCCCCCAAGTGGGCGGCCCTATTCCCTTCAGGCCCACTAATGGGGTGTCTGGTGGATAAAGTGCAAAGTGTTCCTAGGATTTTGATTGGCTAAGCTGTTAGCAACACCAAAGGACCAGGATCCGTAACAAAGGAGGGTGGATACTGTGCAGGAGAGCAGGTTTCACAATACCCTGTGATGACCTGATAGGCCAGGGCGTCACACTCACTTCCTCCTTCGGCCTCACTCAGTGGTCTTCTTCTGCTACTCACAAAGATGGCCACATACTGGACTTCATCTTCACTTGTCTCTGTTCCTTATCTAACCTCTATAACTCATCTCTCGCTTTGTCTGACCACAACCCACTCACATTCTCCTCCCTCCAAATACACAACCCCCCTCTACAAACTTACGCACCCTCACAGAAATCTCAATCACCTTGATTTACACTCGATTTCTCAGTCCCTTCTCCTTCTCGCAGACATTGCTTCCTTACATGATGCAGATGCTGTAACCACTTTATATAACACTACAATCTCTCCAGCTCTTGAATCAGCCACCACCCTCACACATACCAAAACTCACATAATCAACAGGCAACCTTGGCACAGGAGCCAGAACAAAGAACAGAGACAGGCTTCCAGAATTGCTGAACGCAGATGGAAGAGGTCTCATTCCACTGAGCACTTTGTTGCATTAAAAGAGCCCTTACCACTTTCAAGTCTGCACTCACTGCCTCAAAACAAACCTACTTCTCATCCCTCATATCTTCTCTATCCCACAACCCTAAACAGCTATTCAACACTTTCAATTCTCTCCTCCGTCCCCCAGCACCACCTCCTTCTCCTCTCATCTCAGCTGAAGACTTTGCCTCTTTCCTCAAGCAGAAGATTGACAACAGCAGAGCAATCATTGGCCAATAATCCCCACAGCACCTCATCATAGCTACTCAGCCCTCTTCCTCCAAATCCAGCTTCTCCCCCATGACAGATCATCTTTCCACTCTACTCTCAAGATCACATCTAACCACCTGTGCACTTAACCCGCTCCCGTCGCACCTCATCCCCAACATCACCGCAGTCCTCATCCCAGCCCTAAACCATCTCTTCAACCTATCACTATCAACTGGTGTGTTTGTGACACCCTGGACTAGCCAGGTAGTCACAGACAGGTGTGGCGCCCCTGACCTGGTCAGGCACCACTGAGTACTGCACCCATGCTGGGGACAGTACAAAACAGGTAATCCAGAAGGCTGACCGAGGTGTGACTACACAGGCGCATAGTGATCAGGTCTCACACATGTACCTTTGGGAGGACCCCTGGGGATCCCAGGAGGGGGCGAAGCCTCCATCTCCACTCAAGGGGTGTGGTAGAGAGCCTGGTTGCTAGGTGACGTAGGCAAGAACAGGAGAGGAGGGAAGAGTGAGCCGAAAACAGTTGAGTGGTGAAGTTCAGGGAGAGCAGAAGCAGACCCTGTAGCTCTACACAATTCTGACAACGTACGCGCAGTGACTACCGACGGGGGAGATCGGTCACCTGGTAGTGCTGCCCGAAATCCACCCACGACTAAAGAGAGAGCAACGGAGTGGAGAGTAAGGAGACTGTCAGGGAGATACCAGGCCCAAACGGGTAGCAGGTCCCAGTGCAGGGATAGATCCACCTGTCCTTTGCCAAACCTGCATGAGGGGGCACTTTACACCCCCAAGACAACACCACAGAGTCCGCAGCCACGTAGCAAAGTGAGGGCCCATAGCTCACAGGAGGCAAGCAGCCGGAGTGACCTGGTCCAGGCTACAAGCAAACGGGCCAAAAAGAAGGGGAGAGAGGCACCAGCAACTTCCCTGGGCGACCCCAGCAGGGCTTCAAGCAGGGGTTACCCCAAAACACAACGGGCTAAGGAAGGCGAGTTGGTAGTCACCCTCACAAGTCAGCCTGAAGGACACCTGGTTCCAGCCTGGTTCATCCCAGCTACGCCCGGGTTACTCACCCTGCCACCATCAGTGAGTAAAACCCCTGAAAGACATCCTGCTTGTGCGTGTGAGTCATTCTGCGACTTGTAGTTCCACACACCTACACGGGACCCTGGGGCATGCCTCACTCTCAGGAGGCTATTACAACTGACTGCACCCACTATCAGCCCCAGGCACCCCTAACCTGCAGTGGCGGCCTCCACTGACCGCAATTCTGAGAGTGGCGTCACGACAATCAAAATAGAGGATTTCCTACCTGTGACAAGATCCAGCCGCGTGGAGTCCCTGAAGGTAATGCACAGCTGCACCGACACCGAGCCCCGGGGCCCCACACAGGCCCTTGCACAAACACACGTCCTCCTAAAAAGGTAACAGCAGCAAACCTAAAAACTTTGGTCACCCCTCTCGGGTCTTGACGTTCACACCAGGAGGCGGAGCCAGGCGGTTGGCCACGCCGACCGAGGAGTTTGGATAACCTGAGGCGGGAAAAACAGAGCAGATTAGTTTTGGAGGTGAAAGATAGAGGAGTTGAGAGGAGTAAACGTCTGACAGGGGTCTGGGTCATAGCCTGGACACCCTTTGGCCAAGAGGCAGACGGTCGTCGCCGCCTGCAGGAGCCGGGAAGACGGCCTGGTGGAACCGTAAGGGACCGGGACAGGGTAGTGGCCCGCCGGTACCGAACCGGGGAACCGACTGGAAACCGGAGCACAGAGGGGGATACTCAGACCCTGAAACGAGGTCCCGAATCTACCGAACTAAGTTAATTCACTGATTGAGGTCTGGACTTTAGGTCCTTTCCCAACCAAGTCCCGACTGAAGACAACAGTCCAACGAGGGGGATAGAAAGCCACCGCTCAGGCAGAGAGATCTCACGGGCCAGCGTCTGCGGGCAAACAGGCTCTCCCGACACACTGAAGCACAGGCAGTCCACGGCTACAAAACAAGGTGCAGGAGAAAGGCGGGGACCACCAAACCGGGTGGGGGACCAGACGCAGCTGGCTGTGGGCACCGACCACCATCTTTTTGGTTTACCAGAGACTCCGGTGTATCTGTCAGAGTGAGTACAACTGTGCCCTCGGGCCGCGCAACGCCCCGCACCACACCAACCTATCCGCACCCTCACAACCGGGCCCCAGGACCATCAACACCCTACCCACAGAGGGGTCAATGCCTGGCTGTGCAACACCATCCCCGGGGGCCTAGTAAACAGCAGCGGTGGTGTCTACATTCACCACAACCCGTGGGTGGCGTCACGAACTTAACCCAAACCACGGCCCTGGCTGTAAACGTACCTACCGACCCCCTACGTAGCGCCAGCATCCTTTCAGAGAGATGTGACCCCGGGTCCGGAGGCGCTCGAGCCACCCACCGATGAGCCCGGATCCGAGCGGCTCGGCTGCAGCCGAGCGCGGGGCGGTACATATTCCCTTCATGCTTTAAACATGCTTTGATCACACCCATCCTCAAAAAGCCCTCCCTTGACCCATCCTCTGTGTCTAACTACCGACCCATGTCCCTTCTCCCCTATGCCTCAAAATTACTGGAATAGCATATCCATCTTGAACTGTCCTCATACCTCTCCTCCTGCTCCCTCTTTGACTAGCTACAATCTGGCTTCCGATCGCATCACTCTACTAAAACTGCCCTAACTAATGTCACCAATGACCTACTAACTACCAAAGCCAACAAACACTTCTCTGTCCTCCTCCTCCTGACCTGTCCTCTGCCTTCAACACAGTAGACTACTCCCTCCTATTACAGATTCTCTCCTCTCTGGGCATCACATACTTGGCCCTATCTTGGAACTCTTCATACCTAACTGACCGAACTTTCAGCATCTCCCACTCTCTCACCACCTCCTTATCCCACCTTCCATCCGTTGGTGTCCCCCAAGGTTCAGTTCTTGGACCCCTGCTGTTCTCCATCTACACGTTCGGCCTGGGGCAGCTCATAGAGTCCCATGGCTTTCAGTATCATCTCTATGCCGATGATATGCAGCTCTACCTCTCTGGACCTGACATTACCTCCTTACTAACCCAATCCCACAATGTCTCTCTGCTATTTCATCCTTCTCTGCGCGATTCCTAAAGCTTAACATGGACAAAACAGAATTCATTGTCTTTCCTCCCCCTCATTTAACTCCTTCACCAAGCCTAGCCATCAAAGTTGATGGCTGCTCATTCTCCTCAGTCTCACAAGCTCGTTGCTCTGAAGTAACCCTTCAAGCCATACATCCAAGCCCTTTTCACCTCATGCCGACTACAACTCAAAAATATCTCTTGGATCCGTGCTTTCCTAAACCAAAAATCAGCAAAAACATTAGTACATGCCCTCATCATCTCTGGCCTCCACTACTGCAACTGTGCCGCCCCCGTGCCAGCAGCCGGGCTGCTCGGATCCAGATCCGCAGTGTGGCTCGAGGGATTCTACCGGTCCCGGGGGTCGCACGGACACTTTAAATAAAAGGGGACGTATTTGTACGGGATTTGCCGTAAACTGTCTGTGACGCCACCCACGGTGTGTGGTGAAATGTGGCCCCATCGCTGCTGTTGTTGTGGGGTACCCGGGGGATGATGGGATGGCAGCTGGATGTTAACCCCTCCGTGGGTAGGGATAGATGCCCTGGGGCCCAGTGTCTCTTATGCTGAGGATGGTGACTGCAGGGGCTGGCGCGCCCGGTCAGACCGGGGGATGTTAGTTTATTCACGATTAAATGAATCACACAAGTCCAATGGTAAACCATGGTGCTGGTGGCCGGCCGCCGCGGTCCTGTGTATCTGGTCCCACACCCGGGCTAGTGGTCTGTGTCACTTTCCTCTGCACTCTGTGTTTGGTGTGGTGGACTTCCCAGTGTGAAACACGGGAGTCCGCTCTCGGTTCTTTTGTTGGGAGCCGTGCCCGCTGACACTGGCCCGTGGGATCTACTGGGCCCTGGCGGAAGCCCTATCCCCCGCGTTGGGCTGTTGTCTGCTTTTGGGACTTTGGTTGGGACAGGACCTATAATCCTGCTCTCAATTGGTTAATTAGCTAGGCCGTTGGTTCCGGTCCTGGCTTCAGGGTCCAAGTTACCCCTCTGTGCACGGTTTCCGGGTCGGTTCTCCGGTGTGGGTACCCGTCTCCTGACAGACACGGACCACCATCTGCCACCTAGCCAGCACGCCGAAGCTCCAACCCCGACGCATTTTCTTTCTATCTCAGCCTTCACTTTCTCCTCCTCAACTACTCCACTTCTCTCCACTTGAACTTCAACTTCGACTCTCTCAGACTACACTCTTTGCTTTTCCTGCCCCGAGTTCTCCAGACCCCTAGGTGGGCGTTCTCCATCCGCCTGGTCCCGCCCACTGGTGTACCTTTCCTACCCTGGGGGAGGTGACTAGGGTTTCAGGTCGGCTGTGTGTAACCCTGTGTGGGATGGTGTTATACGGGGGCCTACACTGTGTGAATACCTGGTTTTGCCAGGGCGTCACACAACCTCCTGCTCTCTGGCCTCCCTTCCAACTCTTCTGCACCCCTCCAATCTATTATGAACTCTGCAGCCCGCTTAACCCTAGAACGCATACCTGGGGCCTCGCAGGCCTGCTAGGTTACTTTCTTCCTATTGTAGATTTCTATGGTTGCGCATTCTAGGGTTAATCCACCTCTCCTCTCGCTATTCCCCAGCCTCGCCACTTTGCCAATCCCTTCACTGGCTTCCCATTGCCCAAAGACTCAAGTTCAAAACATTAACCATGACCTACAAAGCCATACACACCCTGTCTCCTCCTTACATCTGTGACATAGTCTCCCAGTACCTACCTGCATGCAACCTCAGATCCTCACAAGATCTCCTTCTCTACTCATCTCCTCTTCCCATAATCGCATACAAGATTTCTCCTGTGCCTCCCCAATACTCTGGAATGCTCTACCCCAGCATATCAGACTCTCTCCTACCGTGAAAAGCTTCAAGAGGAACCTGAAGACCCACCTCTTCCGACACCACTGCGCAACCAGCTCTCTCCTCACCTATTGTACCCTCACTCATTCCCTGTAGACTGTCCTCCTGTACCAGTCTGTTTTGTACTGTTAATGATTGTTGTACTAGTTTTTATGTATACCCTTTTTAACTTGTAAAGCACCATGGAATTAATGGCGTTATAATAAATAATAATAATATATTTCAATGGAGAACAAAGCCCATCCAAAAACAATGCATTCTTATAATATGTGCATATTATACTGACATGGTGCAGTAGGTACACATATTCCTCAAATTATACACAAGTTACTTAATGTATTATTTAGAAAGCAAAGGTCTGATTGCTATAATAAAGCCTGAAATATAGAAGTATAAAGCAATAAACAAGACAGCACAAAAGATAATGAAAACAGATGAATATATCTATAATATAGAAAATTATCAGGTCAAGACATTTTTGTGATGCAGATGTATTTGCATAGACAATTCTCAGATATTAACTGTAGGAAAATGATCAGAATCATTTCGTCATCAGATACACTTGTCAACAAAACATTTTTGGCTGATTTGGCCAGTCACAAACTACACAGCCTAAAAGGACACGGTCTTTGTTTTTCAAGGCAACCAATCAGTGTTAAAGGGAACCTGTCACCAGATTTGGTGACTATAAGCTGCGGCAACCACCAGTGGGCTCTTATATACAGCATTCTAACATGCTGTATATAAGAGCCCAGGCTGCTGTGTATAAAGTTTCAATCACTTTATAATACTCACCTAAGGGCTGTGCAGTGTAGACTGGTTGGATGGGTGTGTCCATTCTCCGGGACTGGCGCCTCCTCTTTCGGCCATTTTTGTCCTCCTTCTTCTGAAGCCTGGGTGCATGACGCGTCCTACGGCATGCACACTAACCAGTATTGAGGTCCCGCGCAGGCTCACTACAATACTTTGATCTGCCCTGCTCAGGGCAGATCAACGTGTGCCTGTGTACCACCCCTCGGCGAGCAGCCGGGCTCCTGCCGCCACTCGAATCCGGATCCACGGTGGCTCGAGGGGTCTCCGGACCCGGGGGTCGCGCGGCCACTTGATTAAAAGAAAGGGGGGAGATATGTACAGGGGGATTTTGGAAAGTTCGTGACGCCACCCGCGGTGGGACCACCGCTGCCGTTGGGGAGCCCGGTGACGATGGTGCGGCAGCCTGATGTTTAACCCCTCCGTACATAGGGGGTTTGTGTCCCGTGGCCCGTTGATTATGGATGGTGTTTGGATGTCATTGGGGAATAGGTACAGGGGTTTCCAATGTACTCACTCAGTCCCAGAATAACCACACCAACAGCTTGTAAACCAAAGTTCTGAGCACTACCGTAGTCTGCGGGGAGCACACCTGGATCCGTGGCCTTGGTGTTGTTTTGGTCTGTTGCCCTATCCCTGGCACCTTAGTCTCAACTGGACCCGTTGGTATGAAACTCTCCGGGTCCCGCTCACCAGTATGGCTAACGGAGTGAGCTTGCTCTCAGGGTTCACGGGTAGGATTTCTTTGGACTGTAGTGGGAAAGTCCTATCCCATTAGTGTGCTAGTACCCCGATATTGGAGCGGGTTGGGGATGACACTTGAAGTCTTCACCCCCGTCGGGTAAATTACCAGAATGCGTGAAGCTACTTTCCGGCCTAGGTTCCACGTACCCCGTCGTGCACTGGCCCCTGCCCGGTGATAGCTCAAGGTCGCCAGCTGCCCTCCTCGGCAGTCCATGCCCCTTGACACTGTCCCCTGCGACCGGGTTCCAGCTCCTACCAGGCCCAGACCAACGTCTGCCACCTAGTATACAGGAGCTCTCCTCCATGGACTCACCTCACGAGTGCCACTTCACCTCCTTCTCCTTCACTCTCCACTCTCAACTCTCAACTCTCAACTGTCTCTGTCCTCACTTTCTTCTCACCAACCCCCCATGTGGGCGGCCTTATTCCCTTCAGGCCTCCCAATGGTGTGTCTGGTAGGTTCAAGTGGGAAGTGTCCCTAGGATTTTGATTGGCCAAGCTGTTAACAACACCAAAGGATTAGGATCTGTAACCAAGGAGGGTGGGTACCGTGCTGAAGGCCAGATTGCACAATACCCTGTGACGTCCTGATAGGCCAGGGCATCATACCTGCGCAGGAACCCAGTGTTGGCCAGTAGGGATGACGTAGGATGTGTCATGCACCTAGGGTTCAGAAGAATGAGGACAAAGATGGCCGAAAGAGGAGGCGCCGTTTCCGGAGAACGGAGACACCCATGCGACCAGTCTGCACCACACAGCCCCAAGATGAGTATTATAAAGTGATTTTTACGTTCTACACAGCGGCCTGGGCTCTTATATACAGCATATTAGAATGATGTATATATGAGCCCACTGGTGGTGGCCGCAACTTATAGTCACCAAATCTGGTGACAGGTTCCCTTTAAGTTTTCATTTTTTAACCTCTTTGGTAAAGTTAAAACTCCACTGTGATTGCTTGCCATGGGCAAAAAAAGACTTTTTCTTTTAGCCTGTTTTCATAAATCTTCCCTACTGTGCTAAAGTTCAGATAATCTTCACAGTTAGGCCGCAGTCACACTTGCGAGTGACTCGTGCGTGATTCGGGCGAGTCTAACATCGCATCACCCAGCACGGCTGCACACTCTCCTAACAGGAGTGGGTCGGCTACATGTATTTCTATGCAGCTAAGATGCTCCTATCTGGAGAGCATCAGGCCGTGTTGGGTGATACGATGCGAGACTCGCCCGAGCCACACACGGGTCACTCGCAAGTGTGACTCCGGCCTAACTGTGAAGTCACTCAGAGATGTCTATTATATTGTAGCTTTTAAATAATTGTTAAAATTTTCCCTCTCAATGAATGAAACAAAAAAAACTATGAAGTATAGGATCTCACAGTCCATGATTTGATCCAAGCTTCTTCAGGCTACGTTCACACAACAGTATTTTTGCTTTGGGTGCTATTCATGAAACAACTGACCTCATACAGACAGCAATGAGACCAATGTTATTCAATAGGGCTGTTCAGATGACCATTTCCCCCCCCCACATATCTAATTTTTGCTTGAACAAAAATCACAACTTGCACTTGATTCCCCTGAATTGCAGATGAGACTTGCTTATTCAAATCTATGGATGCCCAAAAAACTTGTTCTCTAAATGGGCCAGCCATATAGCATCTAATTTTTATGCATACATTACAATTCTTGAGCATATGAAATTATATTTGATGCTGATGTATAAAAGCGGACCCCAGACGGATTACATAAAGATGACGATATAGATAACATTTGTCCATTTTCTTCAGCATGAAATTTGGAATATTCTTATACACTCGTGTGAACCTAGCTTAAAAAATGTCCTTGTGCTCTGAAAAGATAGAAATAGTACAATGATTAGATGCTATGAACCTCTTTAATATATTGGGAGCAAAGTATTTTAGAAAATTGCATAATTTCTCACTACACAATTATTAGACTTTCTTCACGTAAAACTGAAAAAAAGGGAAAAATAACTTTAACCATTTACCTCCAGGAACATGAATATCATGACTTTAATGAGGACCGGTTGCAAGGTCAAAATTGATCAGTTTTTGTTCAATTACTCAATTTTTTGATGTTTTTAAATCCACGATATGGTTCCAGATATATGAGGCTTTATAATTAGTGCTACTTTTCATGGTCTTTATAAAGGAGGCGATGCTCACAGGGTGCTGACGCAGAGCAACAGAAAGACATGTCCAAGGGAATTCTGATGCAAACTTGAAAAAATAGAACTGTAGATATTAGCTGATTACATCCAGAGGGATTACCGTATTTTTCGGATTATAAGACGCACTTTTTCTCCCAAAAATTTGGGAGGGGCGTTGCAGGAACAATGCCGTGGGCGCTGTGCTGGATCTGCACTGTGGCTGCAAGTCAAAGGCGCTTTGCTGTACTGTGGCTACGAGCGCTGTGCTGAGGCTGCGAGCGCTGTGTTGTAGCTGCAGGTGATGTGTTGGAACTGCGGGCAATGTGCTGGTGCTGCACTGTGCTGGGGCTGCAGGCCTAAGGCACTGTGCTGTGCTGTGACTCAAGATCTCATCTGTGCACGTGCCACCTGTTTGCGCCATTTTCCTTAAGTCCACTGCTGGGAGATCAATAGGCTGGAGGTGGCACATGTGCAGATGAGATCTTGAGCCAATAGCTCCATCTGTGTACATGCCGACTCCGGGTGCCATTATTTGAAGTCTCCACTGCCAATATTTTCAGTATGGCAACCGCACTTCAGCATAGCGCCCTCATTCTGCCACTTCAACACAGTGCAGCTCCCTCGGCCTGCAGCCCCAGCACAGTGCAGCTCCAGCACATAGTCTGCCACTCCAGTACAGTGCCCGCAGCCCCAGCACAGGTCCCGCAGCATCACCCTATTCCACCACCACTCCTAAATTTGGGGTGTGTCTTATAATCTAGTGCATTTTAGAAACCAAAAAATATGGTATATCGGATCCATTCGTTTCCAAAGAACAGACAAATCCATGGGCCGGTTCCCAGGCAGCAATGAAGAGATAAAAAAAGGTTTGATGTCCAACTAGCACAAAAATCGTAAAATCTCCTCTAAGTAAAATCCCAAACTTTAATAATTGAATTTAATTAATAACATTTTTGAATTTTACTTAGAAGAGATGTTGTGATTTTTGTGCTAGCTGGACATTAAACCTTTTTTTATTTTTTCAATTCTGAAGCAATACCCCCTTGGTAAAGACCATGAAATTATTACCAAATGAAAGGCCATATCTGTAGAACGTCAAAGCGAAATAATATAACAAAACCCATTATTCAGGTGAGCAGCGAGAATAAAATAATAATAAAAAATTCTAGGTGCATTATTTGGGGCCCAGAAGCACTTTCGGAGTTTGGTCACAATTATAACTAGTGAATAACTTTCTAGGATCATCTGTTTCCATCTATCTCACTTTATCAATATGCTATATAAATACTATTACATCATTCAATATATTTTGTTGTCAAAGTAGTTAAATGTGAAATTTTTGAGGTCAACAAAATCATCATGGTAGGTGCAGTGCTAGAACCTGGATTGAGTTCCAACTTCGCAAACGTCTGCATGTAATTTCTACGTTTTCCACATGTTTGCATGGGTTTCCTTTAAGTAATAGGGTTTCCTTCCACACTATAAATTAGGCCCATTGTCTTATTAATTTGGCCTTAGTAATCAATTCTGAAAAATAAAATCTTTCTTATGGACTAAAACAATCACATAGGACTTCATAGGAAGTCATACAACATAAACAAATAAAAAAAAAATAAAATATGCTGAACTTCATGTATGCTTGTTATATGGTGTGTGCCACTGACATTTATTTTATTGTCTACCATTGAAGTGGATTTATAACAGGGGCATAAACGATCACTATCAACATCATTTAGGATGGTTTCCTTATTGCATCTCATTCCTTTGTAATCAAAACTGATTTCTATTGTATCATATAAATTCCAGACATTTATAAATTATAGTCTGTGGTAAGAGTTTTGAGCTGTAGAGTATGCCGTTTAATAGCACGCCAATGTAAAGATGCAAAAAAAGGTTTTATTATGTAGCCCATGTGGCAACTAAAGATGAGCGAACCCGTGGAAGTTTGGCTCGGCAGCAGCAGCCGAACCGTACCTCCACTGATTCGGACTTGGCAGTACGAGTCTCAGCCCACATACAGCCAGCCATAAGCAGAACACTTCAGGAACAGGGTGAGTAGGGTTTTTCCATTTTTCGGGGGGACACACTACATCTGATCATGCTGTTGTTACCCCCAGTGTAAGCCATTCCAACAGTGCAAGTGGCTCACACTGGGTGAGCACCGAGCATACCTGAGCACTGCGGTGCTCACTCGAGTGGTTGCATATGTAAAGCTTCCCAACTCTGTTTTTTTCTAAAGTCTCATAACAGAACCTTTCTCGACCCTGGCTAGGCATCTTAAGTTAGGTTCAAATCACCTCGAGGGACTAAAATAAGTAGGAAGAAAATAGAGCATATTTGATATTCTCAGGTCTGCAAAGGTTCAATGTATGAATATATGAATTCTACGGTTTAAGCCAAACAAATAAAACAAATTTTTAAAAGGACAAACCGACATTTTTTTTATTTCTGCACTTGCCCAAAAAAAGGCAATAAAAAGCAATGAAAACATATGTACCCCAAAAAGTAATAAATAAAACCTATTGCATAGAGCTAAACAAACAAGCCCTCACACAGCTCCTGTGACACAATTGTCACAATTTTAAAAAAAAATAATAATAAAAAAAAATCTGAATTTTTGTAAGGTACTAAAATATACTTTTATAGCAAGTTATTCAATTCATGAATTGCTTAACGTAACGTAAAGCCCTTAAAGGGAATCTGTCAGCAGGTTTTTGCTATCTCATCTTACAGCAACATAATGTAGACAAGCAGATTCTGAATCCAACGGTGTATCACATATATTACTGGGTGCATCTCTTCTAAACAATCAAGGAATTGAGTTTTAAGCATGTAGCTGAGCTGGGAGAGCTGTCCCACCCACACCAAGCTCTCAATAGATACTGTGCATTGGCTGTGAGGTGTCAATCATATAAGGAGGCATGCAGGACTGCTCTGCATGTGAGTTTCCAGTCCTCTAATGTTAATCACAGCATAATAAAGCCATTAATTTAAGTAAACAATAGCACACAGACAGATAAGAGAGGCATAGGTGCTTGTTTTTGAACCAATACATTATGCTGTATTCAGCTTACATAGCAAAAACCTGTTGACAGATTCCCTTTAAAGAAAACCTGTGGTTAATCTGCAGATTAATAGCGTTTTTAACCTGCCTTGTGCTTACCTGCCTGTCAGGAGGAAATTAACTTTATTCCTCCTGGCAGTGTTCAGCTCCTAATCATGAGGGTGGCGTCGGCACTGACTGACAGCTGTCTCTTCCTCCCTTCGCTGCCGGGAGAATTAAAGTTAATTTCCTCCCAACAGCAGGATCCCTTTAATCATCTGACCTAAACTCTATTGAGAAATTGTGGGACCTTCTTGTGATTGGTGCTGCCCAAAAAGTTAATCGTCAACAGTTTAGGAAACTGACAGACTCCAGTTTATTGAACAGAAGGGTGGCAATGTTGGTCACTGATATTTTTTTTAAATTTCGGAATTTATTTTTGCACTTTTTGAGTTGTTTGGTTATTATTCTCACTTTAACAAAAGGAAAATAAAAACATTAAGATGGGAAAAATTAAGGTTTTTATTTTTATTTAGATGCCTAATAATTCAGCACACTAACAGTTGCCCAATAATTCCGAACACAGATATTCTGCTAAGAAAGAAAAAACCTTATATTACTATCATAAATATTCAGTTTTCAGGTTTATTAACCTTTTGTATTGACTGACAGCACTGTAGTTGTTAAAAAATTAAATTAACCCCTTCACAACCTATGACTGTACAGCACAAGCAATTGGAGTGTATCAGCTTCAAGTCACCTAAGGGGACATGTACAAACAGGAAAAATGTAAAAAAAAGTTTTTAAAATATGAAAATAAATAAAAAATACCACAAAAGTTCAAATCCCCCCTTTTTGCTCTATGGAAAATAAAACAACTTAAAAAAGATATAAATATTTGGTATCGCTGTGTTTAGAAATGTCAAATCTATCAAAACATCAAATAAATTTATCTGATTGGTAAAGGGCGTAATGAGGAAAAAAAAATAAATATGCCAGAATTATCTTTTTTGGTTGCCACAACTGTTACGGGGGTCTCTGGCGGATTAGGATAAGGTGGTGAATATCCCAATCGGGGTCCACCGTGCAGTGATGTTAAACTGCTGCTGGCAACCTGAAGGTCAGGCGGATAATACAGAGCTGGGTGGCTCTGAAATAAAGCCTTACCCGAGTTAAACGTCACTCGGATCAGGATAACTGTGAACCCTGTTAACGCCACAGGGCTCATAAACCTAAACCAGGACCTCTCCTGTTAACAACACCATAAGAGCCCTGGGGTACACCGGGACAGTCGTCACAGCAGTCGCAGCCCAGTTAACTCCACTGGGTTTCTACAACAGGACTGGAAAGGTAGGAGGGGAAACAAAACAAAAAACAATCATGGAATTGCACTTTTTCTTTGCAATTTCACAGCAATTGGCATTTTTTCCCATTTTCCAGTACAATATATGGCAGAATGAATAGTGTCATTCAAAAGTACAACTCGTACCACAAAAAACAAGACTTCATATGGCGATATTGGTGAAAAATAAAAATGTTATGGCTCTTGGAAGAAAGTGAGAAAAAAACAAACAAACCCAAAATTGCTAGGTTGTAAAGGGGTTAATCATGAATAATCCAAATTGCCTAGTAATTGTGCACATTATGTAGAAGGTGTATAAAAACAGCGATTGATTAGAATAAATGTAGACTGCAGGGTAAATTCACAGTGAAAGGTAAATATTACAGTACTTGAGGATACATCAAACATTATAATAGACTCTAAAGAGAGTAATATAAATATAATAATATATACAAACTTAAATACTTATATGGCTGCTTCACAAGGTAATCTGTAATTGCAAAGTCACGGGAGAACATCATAAATGTGTAATCAAGTCCATAGTATATGATTTCTGATAGTCCAATACTAAGGTAGAAACAATCCCTCTGTGTTTCAGGCAGTGTCTGGTAATGAATAATTAGCATTATTTCTATGGTTGAAGCAATGTCGTAGTTTTGCTCACTTACACACTCCTCGGTGAGTGTTCTCAGGTTGGCAGGCGGTGTGTAGTACCTCACTGCATGTGTAGACAGCAAACTGGGCTCATGTTTCAATACCAACCTTCTTCAGGATGGGCCAGGTGGCTGATTTTAGCTCTTATATAGCCTGGTACATTTGCTTTTTTTTACAACTCTTAAATAGCTTGATCCATTTGGTAGCTGTCACGTCTCTACCGGAGTCGACTTCTGCTTCAATGACCAGATGACGTCGCCTCACCACTGTTGACGGCGCTGGTGATGAGGGAGCAGTCAGTGGCTCTGCTGGGTGCAGGCTTTGCTCATTTATTAGGCTGGGTTTCACCAGGACCTTCAGTACCAATGGTTGACTGTGGTGGTGTGTGCCTTCCGGCTGGAGTAGCTACTTTTCAGCTGGGGCCAATGGTAAAGCAACACCCCCCTATAATGCTTTCTCCCTTTTGCTGGCAGGTGCCAGATATAGTCCTGTAATCCCCTGCTAGACTCTGGTTCCTTGCTGTTTGTTTGTATTCCCGTATATTGACCTTAGCTTGACCACATGACCACTCTTCTGCCTGCCGTTCCTATACTTTGCTGCTAGCTCCGGTTTTTACTCTTAGCTTGTTTGCCCGACCACTCTTCTGCCTGTCGTTTCTGTACTTCTGTATCTGACCACTGATGATTTTTGTCCCTGTTCTACCTTCTGGATTTGATCCTGCCTGGTTACTGCTCTTCTCAGGACCGCAGTCTTCTGCGGGCAGCAATCAACTGGATTCTATCGTAATTCCAAATCCCTGTATAGGGTTTGTAGGGTTGCAGGGTCCGAGTTCCTGCTTTGTGGACTGTTGACTCTATTCACCTATTTCACTGATCTTAAGTCCGTGGCTCCAGGCAGGCATCACAGTAGCACAGGTCTATTGATATTGTAAGCGATTGCCTGCTCACGTGATGGGGGACACTCACTTGGCTGCATTTCCGGAGGTAACACAGGAACACAGTCTTAAAAATCCAAACGGTTTATTAAAAAAACCACCATAAACCGCTTCTCCAAACAAAATCACAAAACAGACGGATTTCAAGTCTGTTAAACTCACGGTACTCCCGCTCAGTTAAGATACCCTTGATCAGAGTGGAGCTCTATCAGCATCCACTCACTCACGTGTGAAGCCAACCCTCTGCTCCTTCAGATGGGTTCCTTCCAGAGGTTTCAGACCTGTTTGAGGTAAACAGTCTCTCTTCCCTCAGAAGCTGTTCCTCATGCAGTGCTCATACACTGCTCCACACACGCTCACTCCATGTGCCAAACAAGCTAATTAAGACCTGTGTCAGACACACCCATAGGCAGAGGTATGTGGATGGCCAGTTCCACCCATCTCTTAGCTATCCGTAATCCTGGCCCATTTAAAACTATAGAAAATGTCTGTGCACTACAAGTACAAGAAAGAACTCCCAGGATCACACCACTTCTGTGGTACATTCCTGTCATTCACAATATAACCGGTTGCCTTGTCACATATCCCCCCCTCTGCATAAAGCCGTTGGGCTTGGCACCTGTATACAGTTCTAGACGAGAGACTCTTCTCTGCCTGCCTTGGGCTCCAACCCTTGTAACCCAGTCTGTCACTGTCACCAAACCCTGTTTAGTCAACCCGCCTCTTAGAGACGCCTCACTGTCAGACCACCTCCAATGGTTAGTGTGGTAGTGAGACCTACTGTTAGTCGAAACTACCATCCGGTATGACCCTGAGCTAGTCAGTCCACTACAGCGGCTACTGTTGGGGTACCTCAGCACTGAGCTAAAAGAAGTCTTGCCAAAACTACACTCTGCACACTCTCTTTCTGCAGCCCTATCATGGCGTCTTCTTTCCATGTATTTTAGGTTACCTCTCCGTTGACATCTTTTCCTATTACCATCTTTGCCTCCATCTTTTCTCTCGGATGTCATCTTAGGCTAAGTTCACACACTGCGTTTTTTTGACGCTGCGTTTTTGTGCGTTTTTTGTGTCAAAAAACGCACAAAAACGCACCCGCGGGAAAAAAACACGGCAAAAACGCAAGTGTTTTTACCGCGTTTTGGTGCGTTTTTTTGCCACGTTTTGCTGCATTTTTGCTCACTGCGTTTTTATGCGTTTTTTATCAGTGAACAATGCCATTAAAGATTGTTGAAAAAAAAAAAGAAAAAAGGTCTGATGTCATTTCCTTCTTCAATATGTTCTTCATTCTCCACTAGTGTATGCAGGAGAGCAGACAGCTGCGGAACTACAAGGCTCAGCATGCTCCATCCAGGACTGTATGCTGGAGGGAGAGGCAGGGGGAGCAGAACTACAAGGCTCAGCATCCTCCATCCAATAGTGTACACAGGAGAGCAGACAGCAGATGTCAAACTACAAGGCTCAGTATCCTCCATCCAATAGTGCATGCAGCAGAGCAGACAGCAGCTGTCAAACTACAAGGCTCAGCATCCTCCATCCAATAGTGTATGCAGGAGAGCAGACAGCAGCTGTCGAACTACAAGGCTCAGCATCCTCCATCCAGGACTGTATGCAGGATTTCTTTGTCCCCCCCCAAAAAAATGACGTGGGCTTTTCCATATTTTTGTATGCTAGCCAGGTACAGCAGGCAGGTACGGGCTGCCCCCAACCCCCAGCTGCCTATTTGTACCCGGCTGGGAACCAAAAATATAGGGAAGCCCTTTTTTTAAATTATTTCATGAATTTCATATAGTAATAGTTTAAAAAAAAAATTACGTGGGCTTCACCCAATTTTTTTGTCCAGCCAGGTACAACTAGGCAGCTGGGGATTGTAATCTGCAGCTCAGGGTGCCCAAGCTTTCTGGGCACCCCTGCTGCGAATTGCACTCCGCAGCCACCCCAAAAAATGGCGCTTTCATATAAGCGCCATCTTCTGGCGTTGTATCCAACTCTTCCAGCTGCCCTGATGCCGGGTGGCTCGCTGGGTAATAATGGGGTTAGGGCTAGCTGTATATTATAAACTGAGCCTAAGCCCGAAATTCATGGTGTCACGCCAATATTAGACATGGCCACCATGAATTTCTAGTAAAGATAAAAAAAATAACACACAGAAAAATATATTTATTAGAAATAAAACATAACACAATTAGTGACTCCATCTTTATTGAAATAAAGAACCCCCCTCCGCAGTAATCCTGGGTCAAGGGTCCCGCGCCGTCCAATCCGGATCCAATATCATCTGATCGGTTTGCTGGAAGGCAAAGCGATCAGATGATGTCAGGATCAAGGATGTGAATCACATGACACTGCAGCTAATTGTATAAAAGTCAGTTATACAATCAGCTGATGCATCAGTGCAAATAAAAAAAAAAAAAATCCACACTTTTGTGCAGCGTTGGACTGGCTACCGGAGGAAACTCCAGTAATGTCAGGTCTGGATTCAGGTACCTGCACTGCACTCCGGAGCTCTCACCTGAGCTCCGGCGTGCAGCCGAGACTGTACAGCGAGCGGCGAGTGATTGATTCCCCGGCACTTGCAGTCAGTTCATGACAGCTGCAGACATCCTGGGCTAATCTCCGGTGCTCTCACTTGAACTCCGGAGATTAGCCCAGGATGTGTGCAGCTGTCATAGGAATCAGTCACTCGGCGCTCGCTGTACAGTCTAGGCTGATGCATCGGTGCAAAACCCCCCCAGAAAAAAATACTACACACGGAGCTGCCGGTAATCATCTGATGAAGTCTCCTGACGGCATCAGCTGATCGCCCGGCCGGCTGTAAAAAGGCGGCGTCACCGCGAGACTTACGACCAGCAGATGCGTCAGGTGACTGCATCAGGTGATCCACCACCAGGTCCTGCAGCCATTGTACGTGCCTGGGAGCCGTCACACAGCCGGAGTGGGGGTGACGGTATCGGGAGAGAAGCTGG
The DNA here is from genome assembly GCF_048569485.1 of Anomaloglossus baeobatrachus. Lineage (NCBI taxonomy): Eukaryota > Metazoa > Chordata > Amphibia > Anura > Aromobatidae > Anomaloglossus > Anomaloglossus baeobatrachus. Next base: position 381,391,109 of record NC_134354.1, on the reverse strand, counting down.
GAGCGGACATGGCACCGGGAGTCTGCAGACAGGTGAGTATGACATTTTTCTACTGTTCACTTTTGATTTAGCAGCCGCTTCCATCTCCCGCCCGTACATGGCGCCGGAGCTGACATGGCACAGGGCGGGAAATGGAAGCAGCGGTGGCAGTACCGGGAGGATTCACACTTCTGTGTTTACTGACAGAAGGAATCCTCTTCCTGTACATTTCACTATAGTACCCACCCCTTGCGTTTATAGCTGTATTTTTAGTCATAAAAACGCACTAAAACGCAGCTATATTTGCTCGGTCGTGTGAATGTAGCCTTATTCTGATCTTCCCTTTATAAACAGCAGGCAGAAATAAGTGAATAGCGCCCCCCCAGCGTCAGAAAATCTCTGGGGTTTCAGGGTTAGCTGAAACCCTGGAGATCATGATTCAGGCCATTTTTTCCAGTCCCAGCTCACATGATCAAAGGTATACACCGTATACCCATGATCACGTTACAGTAAATGACAGCGCCAGTAAAAAATTATTTATCTCCCATCTGGCATGAACAAACATGTCAGATGGGAGATAAATCTCCTCCCCGGTCCCCAGGTGTTGCCAAAGTGCCCCCCCCGACCCCCTCCCGGAAATCCAAAATGGCCGTGCGCACAGCAGCGCGCCGGCCGCATTCACCCTACTCCTCTGATTTCTGTCGCATGTGCCATGACACATGCGACAGAAAACTCCTCCCCAGGCCCTGCCAGGTCACCCCCTATAACACCACCGGTGTTCCCCGGTGTCCCACGGTACCTGTGCAGCATTGATCCCCTGCGGCCCCCTCCTTCACAATAGACGCTGCCGCATGCACAGAGTGGCTGTCAGCTCAGCTTTCTGTGTTCAGACACAGTGAGTGGCAGTAACCATGCATCTGTAAGCTACTGTAATGCCCTGCTCATGAGGTAAGGAACATAGTTGATCAGGAGAGCTATACTATATTTCCAAATGGAGGTATTTGATTTAATAGTTGCCCGGCTGAACGACTACCAAACATGAGAGTCCGTTATAAGCCACAAGAAAACACATCTAAATAGCGAGCTCTGTTGTTTAGTATTCATTCAGCTGGATAACTGGACTTAAAGGGGTATTCCATCTCCAAGATCCTATCCCCAATATATAGTAGGTGGAATAGCAATAATATCAGCAAATACCAATATTTGGAAATGTTGAATAGTTCTCCTGATTAGCCATGCCCTTACCTCATGAGCAGGGCATTGCAGCTTTGGTAGCAACCGTTACGACATGGACTCTGCTGCTGTGGACCCGGGGAGAGTGGGTGCAGATTCATTGCACCCACACTCCTCACATGGAGGGTCTGCACTCCTAGAAAATGGGGGATACGTTCCCGTTTTTTCCTTACAATAAATTTGTGAAAGAGGGAATGCTTTGGGGAGTTTTCTTTCAAATACATTTTTTTTGTCGATTTTTTTTGTTAGTACTGACAGTTTATGATGTCGGGTATCTGATAGACGCCATGACATCACAAACTGCTGGGCTTGATGTCAGGTGACTTTACAACTAGTATCAACCCCATTTATTACCCCGTTTGCCACTGCACCAGGGCATGGGATGAGCTGGGGTTAAGCGCAGGAGTGACGCATCTAGTGCATGCGCCACTTCTGGGGCGCCTGCGGCCTGCTATTTTTCGGCTGTGAAGTGCCAATAACTATGGACCTTCCCACCCTGAGAATACCAGACCACAGCTGTCCGCTTTACCTTGGCTGGTGATCCAATTTGGGGGGACCCTACTTTTTTTTGTAATTATTATTATTTATAAAATAATTATAAAAAAGAGCCTGGGGTGACCTCCACATTGGATCCCCAACCACGGTAAAGTTGCTAGCTGTGGTTTTCAGGCTACAGCCGTCTGCTTTACCCTAGCTGGCTATCAAAAATGGGGGGACCTCACGTCATTTTTTTTTTAACTATTTTTTTAAATAAAAAAAAATAATGGGCTTCCCTGTATTTTGATTGGCAGACAAGGTAACGCCAGGCAGATGGGGGTGGCAACCCGTAGCTGTCTGCTTTAACTGCACTGAGAATCAAAAATACCGCGGGGCGCTACGTCATTTTTTTTAATGATTTATTTTTACAGCACTGTCATGTCAGGCAATCAAAATACAGGGAAGCCCATTTTTTTTAGTAATTATATAAAAAATAAAAAAAATATATGGGCTCCCGCTGCATTTTTTGTATTGCTACATAAGGGTAATCCAAGCAGCTACAGGCTACTAACCCCCACTGCTTGGTATTACCTTCAATGTCAATGGAAAATCCAGGGAAGCATTTTTTATTTTTTTTTCCCAAAAAACTGAAAAAAAAAAAAATGACATGCGCTTCGCCATATTTTTGTATGCTAGCTAGCTACAGCAGGCAGGTACAGGCTGCCCCCAACTCCCAGCTGCCTATTTGTACCCGGCTGGAAACTAAAAATATAGGGAAGCTCTTTTTTTAATTATTTCATGAATTTAATGAAATAATTTAAAAAAAAAAATGACGTAGGCTTCGCCCCATTTTTGTGTCCAGCGGGGTACAACTAGGCAGCTGGGGATTGGAATCCGCAGCACAGGTTAGCTCGAGGTTTCTGGGCGCCTCTGCTGCGAATTGCAGTCTGCAGCCACCCCAGAAAATGGCGCTCTTATAGAGGCGCCATCATCTGGCGCTGTATCCAACTCCTCCAGCTGCCCTGGTGACGGTGGCTCGCTGGGTAATTATGAGTTAATACTAGCTTTGTTTTACTAGCTAGTATTAAGCCAGAGATTCTTAATGTCAGGCTCGTTTGACCCAGCCATTAAGAATCTCCAATAAAGGGTTAAAAAAAGACACCACACAGAGAAAAAATACTTTAATAGAAATAAATACACAGACACATTAGAGACTCCATGTTTATTACTCCCTGTCACCCCTCCACGATCCTGGCCTTCTGTCTTCTTTCTCCTTCAGCCCATGCAGCTCTGCTACATCAGGCTTCACTGCATGGGAGAAAGACGCTGCTGCCCCATGCAGAAATTACTCAGTGAGAGTGACCACAGGCTGCCGGCTGTTAGCTGTATCTTCACCGCTCACAGCCGGGTTACCATAGCAACGGTGCTCCGATCCCGCTATTCACCGGCTGTTACAGCCAGTCCTTGCATGTGGGCTGACTCTGTAAAGAGCGCCCCATACAGGAACGGGGAATCGTCCGTGTGCCAGAGCATGTCGCCGGTACACGGAGATACACAAACGATCACCGCGTACTGGAGAGATGCACTGACAGGACCTAGGACAGGATATGACGTCTAGCCATGTGACCAGTCTGTAGCCAATGAGATAATAGACATGTGACTGGTCACATGGCTATTTTGACATCACGATAGGTCCTGTCATCACTGCTGATTACCGGGAGGATGCAGCGATTACCGATGGAAAAGCTGCGGGAGACAGAGTGCAGGACGTATCGCGGGCACCGGTAAGTGTTATGGCAATGTTTATTAACTGTATGTGTACATTTATAATGTGTTTTTATGTGTTTGTAATTGCCTCCCATAGTTTTCAATGGGGTTCGAGAGGTTCGTCAAAAGGCTCGTCGAACTGGGCACCGTTCGACGAACCGAACTCGAACTCTAGGGGGGTGGCTCATCTCTATTCATGACAAGTTTTCTGGGTACCTGAATGAAGTTTTCAATGAACTCCAATAAATTCCGAGCTGTTTTTACTGCCTCTGCACTGCAGTCTCTCCATAAATTTGAAATGTTCCACTGTCTTCTTCCACTTCAACAGCTGTAACACCTGGAATCTTCCTTGCTCGCTGAATGTTACTTCTCAGTGCTCTTACTGCAAGTCCAATTAACTGTTTCTTTACAGTCACCACTTCTTGAAATGCTGCAGCCAGCTGCTTCATACGCTCCAAGCGTCTGGTGGCTTCTTCCTTTTTTGCAGTGATGAGCCACTTCGTGCGAAGACACCGTAGGTGGATGTCCCTCAGGATAGCCACCCGCTTCTTGGTAGCCTCACTTACAGACCACACCACCAACTGATTAGTCTCTGGAGCAAAGTACACTTTACAGGTTCCTATGGCCTTCTTGAATTTTTCATGCACCGTCTCATTGGCACAAGCTGCTCTCAACTCTTCAGGCACATCCACCATGCACTTAAAGACTGGACGGGCTCCTTTACCATCAAGGCTGTCAGACTGATCATTGGGTCTTTTGCATCCATCTTTTTCCCTTACCAAAGGCTCCACCTCTTGAGTTACACACTCCTCAGGTTCAGCCCCAGCTTCAGAGCCTTTGGGTTTCTTACTCTTAGCTGAGTCAATCTTCACGTCTTCCATCTTGGTCTTACCAGCCAGGTCAGTCAAGCTCTCAGCTCTAAAGGAGACCTTTGGTCCAGACTGCACCTCCGCAGAGGCCCTTTTCACTTCTGCAGCACCAGCTGTCTCTTGGGTCTTCACTGCATTACCTTCGACTTCCTCTTGAGTCTCTGTAGTGTCACCTTCAGCCTTTTCTTTTCCTGCCAGGGTGTCACACCCTTCAGCACTAGGTAGTTCACTAGTCTGCTCACCATGACCGTTGTGGATTTTTCCTCCACCAACACTTTCCAGGAGTTCATTTCCAATAGCACTCTCACTTGACAGACCATCAGCTTCATACTTGGAAATCATAGGGGACACCCCTACTACTTCCTCAGTTGGCTCCTTTTCTGTGATTTCACCTTGCTGATCTCTGTCGTCACAGTGTGTCAGTTCAGTCTCTGATTCCTCTTTGTTTTTCAGGACCTCGCTGTCTGACTCTACACTAGCGGTTGTCACTAGCAACGAGCCTTCCTCAACAAAGAACTCATCCTTCTCTGCCCCTCAGACGGTATACCTTGCGCTACCTCTCGGCGCTTATTACGTCTTCGGCATCGGGAGGAGGTTTTACCCTTCTCACTCATCTGTACCTTACTGTACTCGTTTGTCGCTTTATTAGAGTCAATGTCTTTATCGGAGTCATTGTCACTCCCCCTGGTGTCCTGGACTAACATGTCCCCACTTAACCAGGCGTTGGCCCCCCTGTCTGGAGCTCTCCCATTTTTAACGGTCACACTATCATTTGTTACTTTAAAGGTCATGTCACTAAGTTAGGCATGTCCCTAATTTTCTTTGGTCACCCCTAACGTAGGACTGTTGCCTCTAGGAGGCACTCTCTCCTTCTTACACAGAAACATACAACAAGGAACCTTTTCAGCCTCCAGCTGTGGTGGGGCTTCCTTAGTACCACTCCAATTTTTAAATGAGCTCCCGGACACTTTCCCCAGCTCCCACAAGTCCCAAAATACACCACAGTCTCGGCCAATTATAACGGGATGCGACAAGTCCGGGACTATAGCCACATCACAAAGCTCAAAACCTTTGACAGTTTCAATGACCACTCTGGCCACTGGATATTCTTTACCATTCCCATAACTGCCACTGACTTTAATCAGTTTTCCAGGAATTGAGTCTACATCGAGCGTGGCCCTTACCAGGGTCACCAAGCTCGCAGGGTCTAACAGCACAGTCATATGTTCTTCATTTACTTCAGTGGAACATTCCTGTGGTTCCTCTCTGGAGCCAAAATCCACACCGCAAGCCACTACCCCTTTGGACTTAGGAAGCTCCGTCCCATTTTTGGTGACCACCGCTTTCTGGGACTCCATCCTCGTTTGGGCAACCACCCTTTTTTGGGACTCCACCCCCTTTTGGGCAACCCAGTCTAGAAGGAGTACATTCCATGGTCTCCCCAGGGGATTCTCATGTCCCAGTTCACACAGCACCTTAGTGCACTAGGTGTCCTCCTGGGCACCCAGTGTCTGCACTGGGCCCAAGACTGCATCATCATACCATTCACACAGCTCCTGCTGTTGTTGCTCCTGCTGCAATGCGATCTGCATCAGGTACTTCAACATCTCCCTCCTTACAGCCGCAACTGCTGCTTCACTCATGGCCACTGCTCCGGAGTCTTTGTGGACCCGCCGATCCACCGCAATACCTCCTTACAGCTTCTAGACAGAAGTTGAAAGAAAATAACTTTGTGGACCCGGCTGATCCACAGTACCAGCACCTCTGCAGTGTGCAGCAATCTTCGTGGACCTGGCTGATCCTCCACAATCCACACCTGTGAGCCTCCTATGTGTGCTCCTGTACTGCTGTCCGCTAACTAGCACCAATTGTAAGCGATTGCCTGCTCACGTGATGGGGAGACTCACTTGGCTGTGTTTCCGAGGTAACACAGGAACACAGTCTTAAAAATCCAAACGGTGTATTAAGAAAAACACCATAAACAGCTTCTCCAAACAAAATCACAAATACAGACAGATTTCAAGTCCGTTAAACTCACGGTACTCCCGCTCAGTTCAGACACCCTTGATCGGAGTGGAGCTCTCTCAGCATCCACTCACTCACGTGTGAAGCCAACCCTTTGCTCCTTCAGACAGGTTCCTTCCAGAGGTTTCAGACCTGTCTGAGGTAAACAGCCTCTCTTCACTCAGAAGCTGTTCCTCATGCAGTGCCATACACTGCTCCACACACTCTCACTCCATGTGCAAAACAAGCTAATTAAGACCTGTGTCAGACACACCCATAGGCAGGGGTATGTGGATGGCCAGTCCCACCCATCTCTTATGCGGGCGTCACACGGTAAAATCTATCGTGCAATCACACGAGCGATCGTACCCGCCCCTGTCCTTTGTGCGTCACGGGCAAATCGCTGCCTGTGTCGCACAAAGTCGTTAAACCGCCGTCACACGTACTTACCTACAGAGCGACCTCGCTGTGGGCGGCGAACATCCTCTTCCTGAAGGGGTAGATGCGTTCGGTTTCACAGCGATGTCACACAGCCGCCGGCCAATAGAAGGGGAGGGGCGGAGATGAGCGGGACGTAAACAGCCCGCCCACCTCCTTCCTTCCACATAGCCGGCGGGTGCCGCGGGACGCAGGTAAGCTGTGTTCATCGTTCCCGGGGTGTCACACGGAGCGATGTGTGCAACCCCGGGTACGATGAACAACCGGCGCCATGAAAAATAAACAATTTTTTAAAAATAAGCGTCGTGTACACGACTCACGATTTGTGACCGATCCTGCATCGCTCGGAGGTGTCACACGAGACGATGTCGTGAACGATGCTGGATGTGCGTCACGAAAACCGTGACCCCGACGATGCATCGCACGATAGATCATCTCATGTGATGCCCGCATTAGCCATCCATAATCCTGGCCCATTTAAAACTATAGAAAGTGTCTGTGGCACTACAAGTACCAGAAAGAACTCACAGGATCACCCCACTTCCGTGGTACATACCTGTCATTCACAATATAACCGGTTGCCTTGTCACAATATGCAATAATTTAATTTCACTATTAAGGCCCTTTGGTTTCAAGGTATCCAATTCAAAGATCCATTGGCTTTCAGCACTTGACTTTAAAATAAAATCACCGTCCCGCCAGTCCTTAAGTATTTGCAATCCCCAAACCTGTGAACCATCAAAGGAACCATCATGTTTAACAGCATAATATTTACATAAAGGATGTCCATCAAATTTGTTCAATATCTTACACATATGTTCACCACTATATTTATTCATAGGTCGTATAATTTGCCCCATGTATTTTTTTATTACACGGACATTGTACGAAATATATAACGCCCTTCGTTCTGCATGGAATAAAATCTTGGACTTTGAAATGTTTCCTTGTAAAAATAAAGATAATTCAAAGATGGTGTCTCCTGCTCAATATTGGGGCCTTGTATTAGTGGCCATAATTTGTCTTAGCATGTTGGAACCCTATGGTATTTTGGTAGTAAAGTCCAACTTTGGTCTTTGGTATTAGCCTACCTTATGGCTTGAAGATATTTTTGTCCCTGTAGGGACCAATTAATCAGTTAATTCATGATTTTTCAGAAATTACAGTAACTCAAAAAGTTTTGTTTTTTTTGCAATAAAGTGCTAAATTGTATAGATGTAAGGCATGCTGGGCATTTCTATGCACAAATCCCTTGGGGATGTCATGTATAACCATGGCTTATTACGAAAAAGGGCACAATCACAGTAGGGCACTCAGATGTAAGCCTCATTTGGTGTGGAATGAATACTAAGGGGTGCTTCACACACAGCGAGCTCGCTGCCGAGATCGCTGCTGAGTCACGCTTTTTGTGACGCAGCAGTGACCTCATTAGCGATCTCGCTGTGTGTGACACTGAGCAGCGATCTGGCCCCTGCTGCGAGATCGCTGCTCGTTACACACAGCCCTGGTTCGTTTTCTTCAAAGCCGCTCTCCTGCTGTGACACACAGATCGCTGTGTGTGACAGCGAGAGAGCGACAAATGAAGCGAGCAGGGAGCAGGAGCCGGCGTCTGACAGCTGAGGTAAGCTGTATCCAAGATAAACATCGGGTAACCAAGGTGGTTACCCGATATTTACCTTAGTTACCAGCATCTGCAGCTCTCACGCTGCCTGTGCTGCCGGCTCCGGCTCTCTGCACATGTAGCTGCTGTACACATCGGGTTAATTAACCCGATGTGTACAGCAGCTAGGAGAGCAAGGAGCCAGCGCTAAGCAGTGTGCGCGGCTCCCTGCTCTCTGCACATGTAGCTGCATTACACATCGGGTTAATTAACCCGATGTGTACTGTAGCTATGGTAGGAGAGCAAGGAGCCAGCGCTCAGTGTGCGCGGCTCCCTGCTCCCTGCACACACAGCTGTGCGCTGGTAACTAATGTAAACATCGGGTAACCATACCCGATGTTTACCTTAGTTACCAGTCTCCGCAGCTTCCAGACGGCAGCTCCGTGCAAGCGCAGCATCGCTTGCACGTCGCTGCTGGCTGGGGGCTGTTCACTGGTCGCTGGTGAGATCTGCCTGTTTGACAGCTCACCAGCGACCATGTAGCGATGCAGCAGCGATCCTGACCAGGTCAGATCGCTGGTCGGATCGCTGCTGCATCGCTAAGTGTGAAGGTACCCTAAAAGTAGCCTACGAAAGGTTATTTAATGCCACATGATAATAAAGAGTTGGTGAAGGTCTGTCAGTAACCTTTAAGAGAATGGAAATTAGGAATGGAATCAGAGGCACCAGAAATAGAATAATATGCTGTCGAGAATAAGTATATAATTATGTGCTTTATGCAACTCGGCAACAGCATTCACAGTTCTTTATGAAGAAATTGACTAAGACCTTGATTGAACATTTTATTGACCCTTTTTAAACCACTTTCAAAAATGTGATAAAAATGATAGAAAAAGAAGATTGAAATATGGATTTCTCTAAATAAAGACGTCCCCTGTGTCTAAATTTAAAAGAGAACCTGTCACTGAATGTTTATAATAGTTACCAAACGGTCGGTGCGAAGCAGACTGGGCAGATGGGTGTCTCCGTTCTCAAAGTCCCGCGCCTCCTCTTTCGGCCATCTTTGTCCTCCTTCTTCTGAAGCTAGTGAGGATGACGCGTTCTACGTCATCTACACTAGCTGACAGTGAGGTCCCACTACAATACTTTGATCTGCCTGCTCAGACCTTGTGAAGATGCTGGTGGAAGCTGGTAAGATTGTGCCATTATCCACAGTGAAACAAGTACTGTATCATCATGGGCTGAAATGCCACTCTGCCAGGAAGAAGCCATTACTCAAAATGAAACATAAAAAAGGCAGATTAATGTTTGCAAATGCACACAGGAACAAAGACCTTAATTTCTGGAGACATGTTCTGTGGACTGACGAAATTAAAATTGAACTCTTTGGCCATAATGACCATCGTTAGGCTTGGAGGAAGAAGAGAGAAGCTTTGAAGCCTAAATAACATCATCGCAACTGTGAAACACGGGGGTGGCAGCATCATGTTGTGGTGTTGTTTTGCTGAAGGAGGGACAGGTGCACTTCACAAAATAGATAGCATCATGAGGAAAGAAGATTATGTGGCAATACTGAAGCAACATCTCAGGATATGAGCCAGGAACTTACAGCTTGGGCAGAAATGGGTCTTCCAAATTGACAATGACCCGAAGCATTCTTTCAAACTGGTTACAAAGTGGTTTAACCCCTTCACCCCCGGCGATTTTTCAGTTTGTTTGTTTTTTCGCTCCCCTTCTTCTGAGAGCCGTAACTTTTTTATTTTTCTGTCAATCTCGCCGTATTAGGGCTTATTTTTTGCGGGATGAGTTGTACTTTTAAATTAACCCATTATATTTACCATATAGTGTACTAGAAAACAGCCAAAAATTCCAAGCGTGAAAAAAGTTGCAAAAAAGTGCGACTTCCTGATTGTTTTTGGGATATTTTATTCACTGTATGGTAAAACTGATGTGTCAGTGCGATGCCTCAGGTCGGTATAAGTTCATAGACACCAAACATGTATAGGTTTACTTTTATCTAAGGGGTTAAAAAAAATCACAAGTTTGTCCAAAAATGGCGCATTTTTTTGCGCCATTTTCCACAATCCGTAGTATTCTCATTTTTTTGTGATCTATGGCTCAATGATGGCTATTTTTGCATTTCGAGCAGACGTTTTTAACGGTACCATTTTTGCGTAGATTCTATATTTTGATTGCCTGTTATCGCATGTTACGCAAAATATGCAACAACCAAAAAACGTAATTTTGGAGCTTCGAAATTTTTTGCCACAATGCTATTTACTGATCAGGTTAATTGATTTTATACTTTGATAGATTGGGCGTTACTGAAAGCGGCAATACCAAAAGTCATAAAAAATTCATAAAAAAAAGGAAAAAAAAAACATTAAAGGTAAACATTAGGAAACATTTTAACACCAACCTCAAAGTTAAAAAAAAATCATAAGAATATTTTTTCAAATGTTTTAAAAAAATGAGCACGTTTGGATGCTGTAGCATGGAGAAAATTATCCAAATATGTGCCGTGAAACATAACAAACAAGAAGAATTTTGAAAATTTGGGTCAAGACATGGAACATATTGTGGAGCTCTGGGCAGTTACAAACAAAACACACATATGGATGCCTAACAATACAAAAGAGATGGGAGACAGTGTCAAATGGGACATATGCCTGTGGAGCGAACATTTAGAAGATGTCATGACACTTGTTTATCTTGGTTTGTTAAAACAAATAAAAGTGTGGAGTGTTTGAGGTGACATATCTTGGTGTAGCAGGTATGAGGAGAACCAATGTTCACAATAGGTTGTCATTACAATTGTTTGATATAAATGAAACACAATAGGTTTGGAAACAAGAGGCATCACTTAATAAGATCCTTTTGGAGCTGAGTACTGTTTGAGTCATATGTTGTATACATTCGCAGACATATGGTGAGCCATGACGCATCTCTTTTTGCCCTGTCTATACATCCAGGGTCCCAGGTGTTCCAGAATTTGGGCCACTCATGTAGCAGAACAATCAGCAGCTCCACATTCAGAGAGCGTGACATGATGGCAAACTCCATGGAGGCATAAAAGAGGCTTCCTTGCTTTTATGACTGCGATTACATCAGTTTCAAGACTCAACCAACAATGACGACTCAGCATTAGAGATGAGCCACCCTCTGGAGGCTCGAGTTCAGTTCGGTTCGTCGAACGGAGGCCGCGTTCGAGTTCGGTTCGGCGAGCCGTTTGACAAACCTCTCGAACCCCAAAGAAAACAATGGGAGGCAATCACAAACACATAAAAACACATAGAAAACACCTTCAAAGGTGTCCAAAAGGTGACAAACAACTCACAAAACAACACAAACACATGGGAAAGTAACAAGGACAAATACTAATGCGAAAACAAAACAGCTGGGTGAGGAAAAAGAGGACGAGACACAGATATAGGCATGGCATGCCCTTCTAAAATCATGTAAAACACAGCAATGGGACTCCAAGCGGAGTCTCCCTTTTTTCCAAAAATTGGGCCCCACAGACACAACTTCAGTGGCAGCACTTGTGCCCCAGTTGTACACTTCACAGGTACATTTGCATCAAGCACATTAAAATATACGCCAGCCTTAACTGTCCCCAGGATGACACCGGTGTAGGTAGCAAAGTCTTTGCTGATCCATGATTTGTTCATCTTGGATCATTTTTAAAAACACAGCAAGGAGACTCCAAGCAAAGTCTCCCTTTTTTCCAAAAATTGGGCCACACAGACACCACTTCAGTGGCAGAACTTGTGCCCCAGTTGCAAACTTGACAGGTACATTTGCATCAAGCACATTACAAAATACGGCAGCCTTTACTCTCCCCAGGATGACACAGGGGTAGTAAAGTCCTTGTGGATCCATAACTTGTTCATCTTGATGAACGTTAGTCTGTCCACATTGTCACTGGACAGACGCGTGCGCTTATCTGTCAGCACACACCCAGCAGCACTAAAGACATGTTCAGAGACAACGCTGGCTGCGGGACACGACAAGATCTCCAAGGCGTAAGTGGCGAGTAGAGTTGAGCGCAGTTTGCGGTTCGTGGTTCTCCGGTTCGCGGTTCGAGTGATTTTGGGGGCTGTTCTAGATCGAACTAGAACTCGAGCTTTTTGCTAAAGCTCGATAGTTCTAGTTACATTCGAGAACGGTTCTAGCAGCAAAAAGCCAAGCTAATTACTAGCTGGCTTTCCGCTGTAATAGTGTAAGTCACTCTGTGACTCAAACTATTATGAAATTTCAGCGTACAGTGTGCGGGAACAGCGCATTCAGATCACTGCTGCTGGGATAATGGCGATCGCCATTTTTTTTTTTCCTTGTCTTCCTTCTCTTAGCGTGCATGTAGTGGGGCGGGCCAGCATGTCAGCCAATCCCAGACACACACACAGCTAAGTGGACTTTTAGCCAGAGAAGCATCGGCATGTGTGATAGTATGTCCATGTCACATGTCCCTGCATTAAAAATACGGGCATCTGCCCGTCTGGATGCCATTATCTGCCTTCTGCGTCTGGGTGTCAGTCACCGCTGGCGTAGCTCCTGTCTCCGATACTGCTGTGTACGCTCTACACACAGCGCTATGCAGAATAGGAATAGAAGTTTCTATTAGCCCTTGTAAGGGCTAATACCAGCAGGCTCAGAGCCATAGGTGACAGTCAGGTCCGTGAAAACAGATTTTAACAGCTACACAAGATAACAGCGTCTGTGTAGCTAAGCTCAGGGATTTCCTCGCTGCATTTCCCCATTAGGAGGGATAGAAAGTGAGGCTTCCTCTCCTCTACCCAGACCCACAACCATGCCACTGTACCCTCCTGCCCTTTGCACACTCAAGCTCATTGTTACTAAGCCATTATACTAGCAAACACTGAGTAAACTTAGTGGCATCCTAAAAGTGGCTGTTGGACTTCCATTAGTGTCCCACTAGTGCAAATCTATTTGCAGAACCTCTGCATTGCACACTCAAACTCATTATTACTAAGCCATTATACTAGCAAACACTAAGTAAACTTAGTGGCATCCTAAAAGTAGCTGTTGGACTTCCATTAGTGTCCCACTGGTGCAAAGCTATTTGCAGCACCACTGCATTGCACACTCCTGCTCTGTTTTTAATAAGCTATAATAATAGCAAAAAATGCTGCCAGTTAGTGGCATCCAAAAAGTGGCTGTTGTACTCCATTTGTGCCCCAATGGTGCCAAGCTATTTCTAGCCCCTCTGCATGACACCCTCCTGCTCTGTTTTTAATAAGCTATAATAATAGCAAAAAATGCTGCCAGTTAGTGGCATCCAAAAAGTGGCTGTTGTACTCCATTTGTGCCCCAATGGTGCCAAGCTATTTCTAACACCTCTGCATGACACCCTCCTGCACATTTGCAACGCTATTTTTATAGCAAACTCATGGAATTCCTTGCTGCATTTCACCATTAGGAGGGATAGAAAGTGAGGCTTCCTTTACTGTCCTGGTACACACAGAACAAGGCCACTGTACCCACCTGCCCACTTTTGCCACGCTATTTAATTTGCCCAAAGAGCTGACACTTTTTCTGCCATCCTAAAATTGTCTGGAATACTAAGTTAGTGTTCCTTTGCTGCCAAGCAAGGTACAACATATGTGCATTCTACACTCCTTTCCATTTGTGCAATGCAATAATTAACTGCAGGTAGTCCAGCCAATCTTTCACGAAGGTGCAGGCGTGGATATAATGTTGCCTTCATCCAATGGTGGTTCTCTCGATGTCTGACAGCTCAACAATACCATCTGTTTCCACTTCCAAAACAAGTGATGACCTGGCAATCACACTCCCGCTTACGGGTAAAGGGGTGGAAGTTCATCGTGAAAAAGCATGTGTGACTGCTGTCCCCACAGTCACAGAAGATGAAGAGCATGCAGATGCACTTGATGGGGCAGGCGGTGGTTGCACAGCCCCGCTAGGCCGCGTTGTAGCACAGTGAAATTCCCTTTGCGACTTATGCTTCATTTTAAGTCTTGTATTTGGTGGGATCGACAGTATGCAGCAAAACCACGCAACATGAAAAGCACTGTTTGCAGTTGGGTTCATAAATGATTCTTTCACTTTCCCAAAACGAACAATAAGAACCATGCATTAAATTGAAATAATAAAACAATCTAATCAGTGGCCTACTGCTTGCTAAGCCCTCTGCGTAGCAGCAGTAATTGTGTGTTTGTGCGTGTGTGTGTGTGTGTGCGAAGACAACTAACTAGTGGCGCATCACAAGAGCTTCCCAGTTATCTACGTAAACATAGACAAAACACATCACCCACCCTGAATACCCTTGTTAGCTGAAGCCTCACAGATAAGGCAGATGATAACAGTGTGAATGCAAACCACACAGCTCTGCAACACAGTCATGTAAATATTGAAAAGCAACATTCAATGCAAACATGTGTCGATGTTCCTCTATGATTTAAACTGTACGTGACAATTTGACAGTGCAGAGGCAGCAAGTATGATTGTCTATATAGTCGTCCTACCCAGAACAGATATGTGTTTTGATAATAAAACAAAGTGTTGCGTGCACGCATTACTGTCTGGGCACAGCCTACCATACCCGGGTAATGTGATGTCCAGTTGCCATAAATACAGACTTTACACTCCTATCATGGTTAACAGTATAGACAGCACCGGAAGAATGTTGGTCTGTGGCACAGGATGCTGCTCACTGGCGTTACAGTCCTCACAAAACTCCAAAATGACTCCCCTCACAATTGAACGAAGTGTTTCCACGGTTGCTCCTTCCTGTGTGCCGATTTACCCCAGCCGCAGCCTAACTCCAGTGTTTCGCCAACTGAATATGCTCAGCCTGACTGTGTCATTCCTGAGGCAAAGTCTTAATTTTGGGCTACAGCGCATGCTCGTTTGGACTGTGCCTGAGTCATTATGCGACCTGCGGCTCAACACACTTACACAGGGCCCTGGTGCTTGACTCACTCTCGGGAGGCCACTAAAACTAACTGCACCCAACATCAGCCCCAGGTGTCCCCTTAGACTGCAGTGGCGGTCCCCACTGACCGCAATACCGAGAGTGGCGTCACGAAAATACATATAAAGAAGCAACCTAAGTGTGACCAGACTCTATCTCCAAGTGGAGTCCCTGAAGGTAATGCACCAACACAACACCTGTGGGGCTTCACACTGACTGAGAAAAGCCTCTTTGCACAGGTACTTGCACTCCGTGCTGGGTCTAAGTCCTGTGTTGTGCCTAGACAGCATGCTGAAGCGGATAGTCTTTTTTTCAGAAACTGTATTTCATGCTACTGAGCATGCTCAGGCACTTACTGCATCAGAGGCTAGGTCGGGTAATGAACTCTTTGGCCCTGCCCCTGATGTGGGGAGCCCATATAGACCACAGGGCATCAGGTGTCCTGACAATTTGGCCAGGCTACTCCCAACAGGCTTGCAGAGGGCCGCCCTTATGACTTGTCACCTCATTGTTGTTGGTCAGACGATGACTGTTGAGGTGTTTTGGTTGTGGCAGCCATGAGGTCATCATTCAAGTGGCGGTTCAAAATAGGATGCTAGTTATGCCACTCATGACTTGTCACTCTGCTTTTGTCTCAAGGAGGTGCATTGTGGTCCACCCTGGTTTCGGGCGGACCCAGGTTATAAAAGGGGCTGGAGCCAAGAAGAAGGTGGCCAGTCTTCTATTATGCTCCGAAAGAGCACACCTCCATGTGTTGAACCCATTGCGGCTTTAGGCCAGAGGTAGGCAGGGATAGGTCATCGATGCAGGCCGCCACCACAGTTGGTAACGCAGAACGTTTAAGAACAGCTCCTGTCCTACCAGTCCTGCTAGTGCAGCCCAGTGGCATAAACAGGCCTGCTACTGCTGATGCGTCTGCTGTCCACAGGTGTGTCCCCTATGCACACGGACTGCGTAACCAATGGCCCCAGTGTTGTTAATAGGGAGTTCCGGGGCTGGGTGGTCGTGTGGACCCTGTCACGCTAACAGGGCTCCAAGTCTCCAGATCCGAGTTGCGTCTAACTCGGTTCAGGCTACTATTTGTTTGAGAGTCAACCTGCTCTGTATCCTCCACCTAACCTTCCAGTTGCCAACCTCTCCTTTTCCATCTGTGAGCACGGTGGACACCGAAAAGCGATTGGGATATCTACCTTTCTCTTTCTTTTCTTCTTAATATTTTTTATATAGCGGTAACATAGTATATACCACCTTATCCAAATCTGCCAGTCCCACCATAACAGATGTTGTTTCTTCAGCAAATGTTAATGTTGCTTAACCACCAAAGCCATGAACACAAACTTTTTTACCCTTTCCAACACACATGTTCCCCTTTCAACCAGCATCTGTCCTTTTTCAACTCAGTTTGTATATGACCAAAAATGCAACTCTGCAGAGACACCGTACTCAACGCCGTCTCAGCACAGCAGCCAGCCCTTGGTCCCTCAGATGTGGACAAGTAAGACCATTTCCTCCTATCGATGAAAAAGCGTTGAGATTCACTCTGTGCACCACTGGTGTTTAGTGGAAAAGCAGATGTAAGATTGCGTACCACCTTCTGCTGATACTCCTGCATACGTGCGTCCCTTTCTATGGCAGGAGTTATTTTGCAAAATTTTGTGTTGTACCGGGGATCTAACACCTAAAACCCAGTAGTCAGCATGACTTGGAATTCGTACAATCCGAGGGTCATGTTGTAGGTAGTGCAGCAAGAAGGCACTCATGTGTCTTGAGCATCCAGGAGGACCAAGTCCTTGGTGTATTGGTGGCGGAGAGGTGAAAATCGTGCCTCCTTCCTCTGCCCTCTCCCCACAACCTTGCACAACCAAAATGTGAGCAAGCTCTCACTAATCTGCTGAGTCTTCCATGCCCATCGCCAGTTCGTCCTCTATTTCTTCCTGGGCTCCTGCACCTTCCTCAACTGTTTTGCTGATACTATGCTCCTGTCACGCTCCCGGTGTCCCGACAGCCCTCCTTACCCACTGAGCCGGTCCCTGCATCGCACCACCGCTCCGTACCCACTGATCCAGCCTCACCAGCACACCACCGCTCCTTACCCACTGAGACGGTCTCACTATCCAGACACCGCTCCTTACCCACTGATCCAGTATCGCCATCGCACCTCCGCTCCTTGCTCACTGACCCAGTCCACGTGTCCGCTGGTCGCGGCTGCCGCTCCCGCTCATGCTCCCCTGCGTCCTGTTCCTGGTCTCAGGAGTCTGACTCTGAGTCTTAGACACATGTTTCTGTATAGGACCGGGCCGCGCCCACTTCCCTGGTCTTATAGGCCCAGCACACCTGAAGCAGGATATGACATAGGGCTGTGCTGGGTATATAAGACTGGCCTTTCCATGTGGGCGGGGCCTGATCAACATGTCTTGAAGCCTTGTCTTTTGAGCTAGGTGCTCAGGTCCCCTTGTACCGTGTCCTGTTACTTGTACCAGCATTCTGTACCATCTTAAAGTACTCCGTGACCCTGGTGACCTGGTTATACCTGTCCCTGCCATGCCAGTGCTCCAGCTGCCGTGTACCCTGCCCTCCGGTGGGGTGCATGGTCCAGTGGATCCACCTCCTGGGTCTACCAGTCATCCCTGCCCTGACAGCTCCCTTGATAATCCCTCTCCTCCACCGTACCATGACTGCCGCCAAGGTGCCGCTGACCATCTGGAACTTGTAGATCTTTTTATCCCTTCCGCATATGACTCCTCCAGTACTTCCTCCCTTCCTCTTGGACCAACACCTGACTCCGAATAATACTTACAGTGTGTTCCATCATGTAGATGACCAAAATTGTCACGCTGAAAATGTCATCGCCAGTGTGAAACATCTGCGTCGACATTTGTAAACTGTGTAGAACGGTGCATATGTCCTTGATCTGACACCACTCCAGCAGCGTGATCTGCACCACCTCTGGATCAAGTTAGCCCAGGGTATACGTCATACCGTATTTCAGCATGGCTCTGCGGTGCTGCCACAAACGCTGCAACATGTGCAGATTAAAATTCCTGCGTGTCGGAACATCGCATTTCTGACGTTTAACCGCCAGACCTTAAGACTTCAGGAGCGATGAAAGTTGTTGAGCTACTGGGTGCGAACGATGGAAGTGAGGACATAGCGAGCGTGCCCGCTGTACAAGGACATGTAGGCCGGGATGTTGTTTTAAAAATTGCTGGAGAATCAGATTAAACACGTGAGCCATACAAGTCACGTGTGTCACATGGGCCTGACGAAGGCACGCTGCCATGTTTGCATCATTGCTGCACACGGCTGTTAAGTCACCACCGTAGTCCGCTACGTCAATTTGTACTCCTGTCGCAAGGTGACAACGTGTTCCTTTCGTGCATAGTGCTGATGATGGGAGAGGAGTCGATGCCAGCGGCACAGGTGGATGCAGGTTATGCTCACCCACTGGGATGCGTTACCTTGACATATGCAGAACCACAGGCTGAATGCAGGTGGTGGGTATCTCACAGATGAAGTACCATCATTCAGCTACAACCAATGGGAAGACACAACACCCTTTTTTAGGCCCCTCCTGTCTGAAGACCACTGCCAGACATAGCTATGAACCTCTGGTTACTGTTACCCCCAGTTTAGTTTTATGAGTTTGTGTGCTTGTTACCTGACTACTTTTCCTGCTTGCTGTTTAGGTATCTCATTGGCCGATTCGCATTTCACCTCTGCTTGTTTTCTGATTAAGTCCTGTTGCTCCCATTCTGTTCCTCTTCCTCAATTAATGTTTTGACCCTGCATGACTACTATTCTCTGGAACTGCAGCCTTCCACAGGTATTGATCAACTTGGGCCCTGTGTCATTCAACATCACTGTATAGGGATTAAAGGGTTTCAGGGTTCTGGGGGGTCCAGCTTGGTGAGTGGGTTCCCTCTAGCCTATCCTTTACAGTCCGTCTGAGTGTGTCGATCCAGGCAGGCGTTACACCGTGCCCTCGACAGAAGGACATATAGGCCGGGATAGTGTTTTAAAAATTGCTGGAGATTCGGATTCAACACGTGAGCCATACAAGGCACGTGTGTCACATTGCCCTGAAGAAGGGCCGCAGACTGTTTAGAATCTTTGTCGCACCCGGCATTCCCTGGCTGCTGGTTGAGTGGAGACAACCATTGGTGAAACTCGGTCTCACTCTACAGAGCTAACCGTCCACAACTCCTCAGCGGTGTCTCACATTTCCCCTACATTTCAAAGTAAACATTTGACCGCCTGATGGCCTTGAGCTCTGCTGCCAGCATAGTAAGGAGGTGTGTGGAATTCCTTGGGCGCAGTTACAAGGAAGGTTGGCCTGACCACACAGGGTTTGGGCTGAGGTGCAGGAGCAACACAAGGTTGATGAGGCAGAAGCAGTGGAGGAACTTGTACATACAGAGGAAGGATTTAAACACACAATTCGTGGGGACGGAAAGACTTGTACAGCAGACACTTCTCCATCTATCACCATAGTTACCCAGTGCCCAGTCAGCGACATGTAACGCCCCTGTCCATGCTTACTGTTCCAAGTATCTGTGGTGAAATGCACCCTGTCACACACACAGTTTCTCAAGGAAGCAGTGATGTTGTGTGCGACCTGCTCTGTTAGCGCGGGCACCCCTTCCTTGGAGAAGGAGTGGCAAATGGCCATCGGCTCTTGGGGCACTGCAATGGCCATAAGGTCTCGAAAATCCTCGGTGACAAAAGGGTGTAAAGGCAGCCTTTCTGTAGCCAACAAGTTGGAGATGCCGAAACTAAACCTCTTAGGCATGTCATGCACTTCGAAAAACATGTAAAAAACAGCGAGGGGACTCCAACCACAGTCTCCCTCGTTTCCACTATTTGGGCCACACACACCCCACTTGACTGGCATCAGTTGATCCCCCTTTTCAAAATTAAAAAGATGCTTTACATGAAGCACTCTCAAAAATACGCGTGCCTTTCGCCTCCTCTGGCTGACCCAGGGGAAGAAAAGTCCTCTGAGAGCCATGACTTGTTCATCTTGGTTCTTTTAGAAACACAGCGAGGGGACTCCAACCACAGTCTCCCTCGTTTCCACTAATTGGGCCACACACACCCCACTTGACTGGCATCAGTTGATCCCCCTTTTCAAAATTTTCCTTGCTTAGGGAGGGACCTCAGACTTGGGCCTTTTCTTTACCTCCGACAGCCCCTGATCGTATGTCTGTGGATAGGTTTTTTTACGCCCTAGGACTTATTTATGATGAACCGGACCGGGTCATGGTGCCAGAGGACAGGATCATGGGTCTCTCTCAGGGTAGACGCACTGCAGAGTGGTATTGTTCTGAGTTCAGGCAGTGGTCTACGACGGTTTCCTGGAATGATTCTGCTCTGAGATGCCAGTTTAGGAGAGGACTCTCTGATCATCTCAAGGACGCTCTGGCCCTTCATCCTCCACCCAGTTCTTTGGAGGAGGCCATGACCCAGACAGTACGGATGGATCGGAGGTTGCAGGAGAGAGGAGTGACCCTGCGGGAAACCTCATTATGCCCGGTCAAAGGTGAGGTTGTTCCACTTGCGGAGCCCATGGAGGTCAGTGCCACAGATTCCAAGCAGAAGGAGAGGAGACGACGACGGGAGTGGAAATTGTGTTTCTACTGTGGAAGTCCGGGACATTGGAGGAAGGACTGTCCTACCTGTCCTCCTGCTACTAAACCGTCGGGAAACGCTTAGGTCTGGGTGATGTTCGAGGAGGTCACCCAGACCCTCAGGTACCCTTTTCCTCTTTCCAAAAAATTTTGCTTGAGGTGGAACTTGTAATAGGAGACTGTTGTATTCCAGCCTCTGCTTTCGTGGACTGTGGTTCCTCCATGAACTTCATTGACTCCAGTCTGGTTTCCAAAGTTTCCAAAGTTAGGCTAGAGACTCCGGTTCACATTATTGCTATTGATAGGACACCATTGTCACGAAATGTGGTTGAATTTGTCTGTGAGGAATTTTTGCTTAAAGTGGGGTCCCTTTATCAGGAACTTATTTCATGTTATATCATGGATAATCTCCCTGCGGGACTGGTGCTGGGATTCCCCTGGTTGCACATGCATAATCCTGTAATTGACTGGGACTCTCGCGATATTGTTAAATGGGGTCCTAAATGTTCTAATGGTTGTCTTATGTCTCAGGTGTCTTCAACTAATCTGGAGGGTATTCCGGAGTACCTGAAGGATTTTGGAGACGTGTTCTCTGAAAAAGAGGCTGAGGTCCTGCCACCACACCGTCCTTACGATTGTGCTATTAACCTGGTTCCAGGTGCCAAATTACCGAAGGCCCGTTTGTATAATCTTTCTGGCCCGGAACGCACTGCCATGAAAAATTACATATCCGATAGTTTACGTAAGGGACACATCCGTCCTTCTGTCTCGCCTGTTGCTGCTGGGTTCTTTTTTGTTAAGAAGAAGGATGGTGGCCTACGCCCTTGCCTCGATTTTCGGGAACTTAATAAGATCACGGTGAGAAATACCTATCCACTTCTACTCATCCCGGACCTCTACAATCAGTTATCTGGAGCTAAATGGTTCTCCAAGCTTGATCTCTGCGGAGACTATAACTTAATTCGCATTCAGGAAGGGGATGGGTGGAAAACGGCATTCCTTACCTCAGAGGGCCTTTTTGAAAACTTGGTCATGCCTTTCGGCATGACCTTACTAATGCTCCTGCAGTGTTTCAGAATTTTATGAATGATATTTTCTCTGAATTTATTGGCCGTTTTATGGTTGTGTACCTAGATGGTATTCTTGTCTTCTCGTCCAACAAAGAGTCTCATATTGATCATGTACGTACAATACTTCATAGGTTACGGGAGAATTCCCTATTTGCTAAACCTGAAAAATGTACTTTTTGTGTCCAAGAAATCACCTTTCTAGGTTTTATTCTGTCTGCTGATGGTTTTCGGATGGATCCCAGAAAAGTACAAGCCATTTATAATTGGGTGCAACCCAGAGACCACAAGGGTCTGCAGCGTTTTCTGGGTTTTGCCAATTATTACAGGAAATTTATTAAAGGGTTTTCTCAAGTGGTCAAGCCACTCACGGATCTCACCCGCAAGGGGGCTGATCTTAGGGAGTGGTCACCGCAGGCGATAGAAGCATTTCTGAGGTTAAAGGAATGTTTTATGACTGCTCCTGTACTTGTTCAACCTGACCTCTCTCAGCCGTTTATTGTGGAGGTTGATGCTTCAGAGGTGACTGTGGGGGCAGTGCTCTCCCAAGGACACGCTACTTTAACTAATTTAAGACCGTGTGCCTTCTTCCCCAAAAAATTTTCTTCTGCTGAGAAGAATTATGATGTGGGGAATCGAGAGTTGTTGGCCATAAAGTTGGTCTTCGAAGAATGGAGGCATTTTTTGGAGGGGGCTGTTCATCGGATCACTGTTATTACGGACCATAAAAACCTGTCTTACATCGAGTCTGCTAAACGGTTGACTCCTAGACAGGCTAGTTGGTCGCTTTTTTTTTCCCGTTTTCACTTTTCCATTACTTTTCGGCCCGGTTCTAAGAATGTTAAGGCGGATGCGTTATCTCGCAGTTTGGATCCGTTTTCACCTCCCGAACCTCCTGCTTCCATTCTTCCTCATGGGGTAGTCGTTGCTGTTTTATCCTCCGGATTGCAGGCTGAGATTTGTGTTGCACAGGCATTGGCCCCTCCTTCATTGCCCGATGCCAAATTGTTTGTTCCTGTCCAGTTTCGATTACGGGTTCTCCAGGAATTTCATGACTCTGTGCTTGGTGGTTATCCGGGGGTCTCAGCTACTCGTAAGGCTATTGCCAGGTTGTTTTGGTGTCCCTCTATTTACTCCGATGTCACCGTGTTTGTGTCTGCTTGTGATGCGTGTGCACATGCTAAAGTTCCCCATAACCGGCCGGCCGGGGAATTAGTGTCCTTACCAATTCCGGATAGGCCTTGGACTCATTTGTCCATGGATTTTATCACTAATTTACCTGTTTCTGCTGGCAAGACTGTTGTTTGGGTGGTGGTGGACAGATTCAGCAAACAGGCGCATTTTGTTCCCTTGTCGGGGTTACCTAATGCTGAGACTCTGTCCAAATTGATTATTGAACAGGTGGTTAGATTGCATGGCATCCCTGTTAACATTGTGTCCGACAGGGGAGTTCAGTTCGTTTCCAAATTTTGGAGAGCATTTTGTAGACGGCTGGGTATTGAGTTGTCCTTTTCTTCATCTTACCATCCTGAGACCAATGGGCAGACTGAGAGAACTAATCAGTAGAGTTGAGCGCGGTTCGCGGTTCGAGGTTCTCCAGTTCGCGGTTCAAGTAATTTTGGGGGGTGTTCTAGATTGAACTAGAACTCGAGCTTTTTGCTAAAGTTCGATAGTTCTAGTTACGTTCGAGAACGGTTCTAGCAGCAAAAAGCAGGGCTTTTTACAGCTACAGTGTGCAGGAGCCATTGCTGGCAGCCTGCCAGAAGCTGGTAACCAAGATAAACATCGGGTATCCAAGCAAAGCGCTTTGGTTAGTAACCCGATATTTAACCTAGTTACGTGTGCAGGAAGCCGACACTTCCCCGCTCAGCTCGCTCCGCCCCCTCCTGCACGCGGCATGTACACATACATACACACACACACACACTCACACTCACCTGTCCCCAGCCATGCAGTCCACGACACTGACGTCCTCAGCGCCACATGACCCCGCTAGGCTCCACCCACTTCGCACTCCGCCGCCAGCACACATGGCTCCGCCCACCTGGCACTCTGCACACATGGTCCCGCTAGGCTCTGCCCACCTGACACTCTGCACACATGGTCCCGCTAGGCTCCGCCCACCTGACACTCTGCACACATGGTGCTGCTAGGCTCCGCCCACCTGGCACTCTGCTCACATTACCCCGCTAGGCTCCGCCCACCTGGCACTCTGCACACATTACCACGCAAGGCTCAGCCCACCTGGCACTCGGCACACATGGTCCCACTAGTCTCCGCCCACCTGACACTCTGCACACATGGTCCCGCTGGCTCCGCCCACCTGACACTCTGCACACATGGTCCCGCTAGGCTCCGCCCACCTGGCACTCTGCACACATGGTCCCGCTAGGCTCCGCCCACATGGCACTCTGCACACATGGTCCCGCTAGGCTCCGCCCACCTGGCACTCTGCACACATGGTCCCACTAGGCTCCGCCCACCTGACACTCTGCACACATGGTCCCGCTAGGCTCCGCCCACCTGGCACTCTGCACACATGGTCCCGCTAGGCTCCGCCCACCTGGCACTCTGCACACATTACCCCGATAGGCTCCGCCCGCCTGGCACTCTGCACACATGGCATTGCTAGGCTCCGCCCACCTGGCACTCTGCACACATTACCCCGCTAGGCTCCGCCCACCTAGCACTTTGCACACATGGTCCCGCTAGGCTCCACCCACCTGACACTCTGCACACATGGTCCCGCTAGGCTCCACCCACCTGACACTCTGCACACATGGTCCCGCTAGGCTCCGCCCACCTGACACTCTGCACACATGGTCCCGCTAGGCTCCGCCCACCTGACACTCTGCACACATTACCCCGCTAGGCTCCGCCCACCTGCCACTCTGCACACATGGCACTGCTAGGCTCCGCCCACCTGGCACTCTGCCCACATTACCCTGCTAGGCTCCGCCCACCTGGCACTCTGCACACATGGTCCCGCTCGGCTTACCTGCAGTGATGAAGTCCCGACCTCAGCGCTGTCACTGTCCTCCATGGCCGCCGCTTGTCACATCACCTTCTCTCGCTTCCGACCCGAGACTGACTAGCGGTGACGTCACGGGCCGCTCGTGATACTTGGCTGTGAAGATGATTGAAGTCAGTGTGCAGGAGATCAGCGCAGGTAATGTACCTCGCTCCTGACAGCAGCACTTGTCATCCCCTGCAGTAACCTGGGCTGACCCATTGATGTTAGCTCAGGTCACTGCACTGCTCTCCCAGCCAATGGGGAACATCCTGCTCTTCATTGACTGGGACAGTGTGGATCGTCATGGGAACCCCTTGGATTACACCAGACCTGGATTTGTTTTTCTTTCTAATAAATTGGTTAAAGAGGGAATGTATTGGGGAGCGTTTTTTCAAATAAAAATGTGTTTGTCGTCTATTTTTTTTTATTACTGACTGGGTTGGTGATGTCGGGTATCTGATAGACGCCTGACCTCACCAACCCCAGGGCTTGGTGCCAGGTGACATTACACATCTGGTATTAACCCCATATATTACCCCGTTTGCCACCGCACCAGGGCACGGGATGAGCTGGGGCGAAGCACCAGGATTGGCGCATCTAATGGATGCGCCACTTCTGGGGCGGCTGCGGCCTGCTATTTTTAGGCTGGGGAGAGTCCAAAAACCATGGACCTCCCTAGTCTGAGAATATCAGACCCCAGCTGTCTGCTTTACCTTGGCTGGTGATCCAATTTTGGGGGGACCCCTACGTGTTTTTTTTTTTTTAATTATTTATTTAATTTAAAATAACAGCGTGGGGTGCCTCAGTTTTGGATTACCAGCCAAGGTGAAGCTGGCAGCTTTGGTCTGCAGGCTGCAGCCGTCTGCTTTCCCCTAGCTGGCTACAAAAATAGGGGGAACCCTACGTCATTTTTTTTTCATTTTTTTGGCTAAATACAAAGCTAAGCACCCCTTAGTGCCACATGAGAGGCACCAAAGGGTGCAAAATTACAAAATGCAGGAGAGTGGGAAATTATGTGTCTTTCTTCCATTATAATGACAGAAAAGACTGATATGAAGTGTACAAGCACAAGAAAATCACCAGAGCGCTCTACGCTGTGAAAAGCAGTAGAAAATGGCACTGTAGTGAACATGTGACCGCCTCATGTAGGTTGAAGCTATGGATCCTGAGTAAATTTATGTATTTTCCCTCATTCAGTTTTTTTGCAGTACGCAAAAAAAACGGAAGGCACACGGATGACGAACAGATGACATACGGACCGTCTACGGAACGGAAACAGATGCCACACGGATGCACCCGTGAAAAAAAACGGACTGTTTTTTGCAGACCACAAAAATGGATCGGTCGTGTTAATGTAGCCTTATTCTGATCTGCCGTTTATAAACAGCAGGCAGAAATAAGTGAATAGCGCCCCCAGCGTCAGAAAATCTCCGGGTTTTCAGGCGTAGGTGAGACCCTGGAGATCCTGATTCAGGACGGTTTTTCCGGTCCCCGCTCATGTGATCACAGGTATACACCGTACACCGATGATCACGTTACAGTAAATGACAGTGTCGGTAAAAAATTATTTATCTCCCATCTGGCATGAACAAACATGATAAATCTCCTACCCGGTCCCCTCCGGTCCCCCGGTGTCGCCAAAGTGCCCCCCCGATGCCCTCCCAGAAATCCAAGATGGCCGCGCGCACAGCAGCGCGCCGGCCGCATTCACCCTACTCCTCTGATTTCTGTCGCATGTGCCATGACACATGCGACAGAAAACTCCTCCCCAGGCCCTGCCAGGTCACCCCCTATAACCCCACCGGTGTTCCCCGGTGTCCCACGGTACCTGTGCAGCGTTGATCCCCCGCGGCCCTCTCCTTCACAATAGACGCTGCCGCATGCACAGAGCGGCTGTCAGCTCAAGTTCCTGTGTTCAGACACAGTGAGTGGTGGTTATGCATCTGTAAGCTAAATGGGCGGCACGGTGACTCAGTGGTTAGCACTGCAGTCTTGTGATGGCTCAGTGGTTAGCACTGCAGTGTTGCAGCGCTAAAGTCCTGGGTTCAATTCCCACCAAGGACACCATCTGCAAGGAGTTTGTATGTTCTCCCCGTGTTTGCGTGGGTTTCCTCCGGGTTCTCTGGTTTCCACCCACACTCCAAAGACATACAGATAGGG
Source organism: Anomaloglossus baeobatrachus (assembly GCF_048569485.1). Taxonomy (NCBI): domain Eukaryota; kingdom Metazoa; phylum Chordata; class Amphibia; order Anura; family Aromobatidae; genus Anomaloglossus; species Anomaloglossus baeobatrachus. The sequence goes on along the minus strand of NC_134354.1, from coordinate 381,363,920 downwards.
AATTTAGATTGTGAGCCCCAATGGGGACAGTGTTCGCAATGTATGCAAAGCGCTATGGAATTAATAGCGCTAAATAAATGAATAAATTATTATTATTACTGCAATGCCCTGCTCATGAGGTAAGGAACATAGTTGATCAGGGAGCTATATACTACATTTCCAAATGGAGGCATTTGATTTTATAGTTGCCCTGCTGAGTGACTACCAAACATGAGAGTCCGTTATACGCCACAAGAAAACACATCTAAATAGCGAGCTCTTGACCACTGAGGAAGGATTCTCCAGTCGTGATGGTTACTATACCCCTTAAAACTTAACCTAAAAATAATACACCGACTGCATGCGACTTGGTTAAACAAATTGGCCACAGCAGCCTTTATTACCTATTATTAACATACTAACCACAAAGGGGGCGCCGTCCAACGGGCGACCCCAAACACAGAATAATAGGTAACACATAATAATAAACGGTACATGAAACCCTATGTAGGCCCGGTCCAGAAACCCTTTTCTACACCAATATCCCTGGCCGCAACACTCCGACCCAGAGATGAGGTATTAATCACCCCACGGATTAATACCCCCCAAACTTTGCAGAACCCCGTGCCTGCAATTTCCCGGAACCCAGAGACACCATACCAAGACAGTGCCTCTCGGTCCAGCTACAAATCCCTTCCAACCGCTTCTGGACCAGACCTACCCCCGCCACAGGACAGGACACGTGACACCTTACGTGGCCTGGACCCGCCACACGCCCAAGGCTTGCTCCACACCATCCCGCAAACCCAGGGCCCATAAATCAGAACCAATGTCATTAAGATGAACCCCATCACCTCTCCGAAACTGCCACTTCGCCGATTCCAGGTCCACATGCCTCACCACCACGCCGCCGTTTCTCCGCACGAAACGCGCAACCACCCTGTTCACTTGTGCCCGGGCGCGATTAATCTTCTCAACCGACCGGGCCCCCCTCCACCATAATCTGGCCACAATATCCGACCACACCACTATGAGGCCCGGATACCTTGCCCATAACCGCAGTAGGTCGATCTTAATGTCCCGAATCAGATCGCGGGATGCCCGCGAACCCAGGTCATTCCCCCCCACGTGCAAAACCAACACGTTCGGGGGTCTGTCCATCCTGCAATAGTACTCGAATTCCGGCACGACCCTGCTCCATTCCATGCCCCGCACTCCAATCCACTTGACCGATGCCAGCGACCTGTCCAGACCCAACTGCCGACCATTCGGGCGAGCGTCGGCCCGACGGGCCCCCCAAAAAACGAACGAGTGCCCCAGGATCCAGATCAGACACACTCCTACAATAAAGGAAACAATTTTAACAACAACACCAGCATTCCAGATTGCAACAAAGAACAACAAAAACCTAACGGCAGAACAAACAACTCCCCACCAGAGCCCTCAACGAGATAATAACTGCGGGCGCACATAACCACGAAAACGAGAGGACTCCCACCGACCAATCCGTCTCACCATGTCATCTCCAAGACCCCAACGAGAAGCCTCGGTAGCCGCCCCAATCCTGAACGAATGGGACCCGTAATCCTCTGGGCGCTCACCCGCCCAGCGCAAACAACTCCTCAGCACTGCCACAAACTGATAACGAGACAACCAAGCCCCGTTCTCGTGACGTAGCAGCGGGCCCGGAAGACCGCCCCGCAGACCACAAAACTGACTCACCACCTGCACCGGGCACAAGCCATCCCCTTGCACCGCATACAACACTACCAACCTGCCCCGACCCATCTGGTCCGTCTTGGACCGCCGAAGCCGACACTCCACTCTCCGTCCCACTACCGACACATCCTCGAATAGCAAACCACCCCCAATCACCCTTGACGGGCTCACCAATTCTCCTATCCGAAAAGCCCCGAAAAAAGCCAACACGAAAGCAGTTTTAAACAACACCGTCTCATACGCTGAGACACAAATGCCCTGCAAACCATCCACCAAACGCCGTAACAAGTCCAACGAAATGGGCCGCCTAGTGTCCCGCACCTTCACCCCTTTCCGAAAACCTTTCAATGCTTGCCGTACCCGAAAGTCCCTTGAAACGTCCTGCTCACCCCTAACCTTTAACCAGAAGGCCACGGCCGCCACCCTAATCGCCACCGCCGACGCTGACCTCCCAGCCCTAAAATCCTCACTCACCAATGCCAAGAGCGCCAGTAAATAATCCGCTCGCCCGTTACCAAACATCTCACCCAGCACTGCCTGCCACTCAACCCACACCTTAGCATAACGGCACCAAGTCACCTCGGTCACCGAATTCCTAATGAAACCCGCAATCACAGCCTCACCAGGCTCCACAATTCCTCTGGGCACACCGCTCCGACCTCGTCCGCCCCCGGCAGTAACTCCCGAAACCTGTGGAACTGAAAACGAGATAAAGCGTCAGCCACCCCGTTATCCACCCCCGGCACATGTTTTGCAACCACATGAATATTCCACAACAAACACTTGAGCACCAAATGCCGCAAATATGCCACTACAGGTCCAGATTTCGCTGACAAGCTGTTGATTGCATGTACAACTGCCTGATTATCGCAATGGAAGCACACCTTACGTCCCGAAAATTGCGACCCCCACAACTCCACCGCCACCACGATTGGAAACAACTCGAGCAGGGCCAGATTTTTGACAAGGCCACCCTGTCGCCAATCCTCAGGCCACCTTCCCACACACCAATGACCCTGAAAAATGGCGCCGAAACCCGCCGACCCGGCCGCATCCGTATATAGTTCCAGAGCATCATTGGGCACCACCTTCTTCAACCACAAAGTGCGGCCGTTAAAATGTCGCAAGAAGACGTCCCAAACCAACAAGTCTGCCTTGATCTCCCGCGTGACCCGCACGAAATGCGCCGATGACCGTACGCCTGCCGTAGCTGCCGCCAACCTCCTGGCGAAAACACGCCCCATCGGCATAATCCTGCATGCAAAATTCAGCTTTCCAAGCAAAGACTGTACCACCTTAAGCCGCACTTTTTTTTCTGCCAGCATTGCTGCAACCGCACTCCGCAAATCCACAATCTTGTCCTCTGGCAACCTACATTCCATGGCCAGCGAGTCGATTTCAATCCCCAGGAACCGCATAACCGGCGCCGGCCCCTCCGTTTTTTCCTGCGCCAAAGGGATCCCGAACCGATCCGCCACTCTCTGCAAGGCGAACAACAAACCAGCGCAAACCATGGAACCCGCCGGACCAACACACAGAAAATCATCCAAATAATGAATAATGGACGACAAGCCGGACACGTCCCGCACCACCCACTCAACAAAGGAGCTAAACGCCTCAAAATATGAACAAGAAATCGAACAGCCCATGGGCAAACAACGATCAACATAAAACTTCCCGTTCCACCAGCAACCCAGAAGGTGCTGACTCTCCGGATGCACCGGCAACAAACGAAACGCCGATTCTACATCCGCCTTTGCCATCAATGCACCGCGTCCTGCCGCCCGTACCAAGTCCAACGCTTTGTCAAACGAGACGTAGTACACCGCCGACAATTCCGGCGCAATGCCGTCATTCACAGACGACCCCTCCGGAAATGAAAGATGATGAATGAGCCGAAATTTATTCGGCTCCTTCTTTGGCACCACCCCCAGCGGGGACACCACCAAATTACTGCACGGAGGGCTCTCAAATGGGCCCCCCATCCTGCCCAGCTCAACCTCTTTACCCAACTTCTCATCCACAACCATAGGGTGGTCCCTTGCCGACCGTAAGTTGCGACAAACCGGAGGCAATGCCTCAACCGCCGACGGAATCCGAAAACCGTACAAAAAAACAAACCGCAAAAGCGACGCCGCTGCCCCGTCCGGGTACCTACTTAAAAACAGCGCCATCGCCTCTATTTTCACCGGCGTCCTCCCTTTTTCCAGACCCGTCCCCAGTCTTGCCTCTCCCTTTTTTAAAGCATTTGGACAAGCTATGTCCCCCCCCGCAGCCGGAGCACTCATGCTTGAACCTACACGCTGCGCCAAATTTGCACTGGCCTTCGTTAAATTGCCAGCACAATCCCTTTTTCTGAATCCCCGAGGGCCCGGCTCCCGGTCCCCCGGCACCGCCACGAAAGAGCTGGCTCGGGGCCGCCATTAAGCGCATCCATAAGGAAATGTCCTTATGGTCCCACCGCATGCCGGGCCGCAACGCCTTCCGCTGCCTAAACTGCTCATCATACCGCAGCCATGCCAAACCCCCGTACGTGCGATACGCCTCCCCGATTGCATCCATATAGCCGAATAGAGCCGAGCAGTGCTCCGGCTCCTTTTCCCCTACCACGCTAGCCAAAATTGCAAACGCCTGCAACCAATTGGAAAAGGAACGAGGAATGAGCCTATAACGGCGTTTTTCTTCCTCCTCCTTTTCCTTCTTGGAATCGCTCGGCTTCACCTTGTCTAGGTTAAATTTTTCCAGGGGCAGCAGGGAAAATATCTCCACATACTCCCCTTTCCAAATTTTTTCCCTCACCTCTTTTTTGAGGTGCGCCCCTAGCGGTCCCTCAAAGCACACATACACCTCGCTCTTAGCCCTATCATCCAGCCTCACCACCTCATCTTCCTTTTCCTTCTCCTTTTCTCCTGCTTTCTCGCCTGCAGGCTCCACTACTCCGCTACCTACACCCGCCCCCACCGGCACCTTCTCGCCGCTAGTCGTCGCCGCGCCATCCACCGCCGACCCTGTCCAGGCCGCCGCCGCCGCCGGCGCTCGCGCTAAACCCTGCAAAAACCCCAGCAACTGACTAAGCAAAACTGACCCCTCTGGCGCTGCCGTGCCCGCAGCCACCTCCCCAGCACCCGCTCCCCGCGCCGCAAGCAATGCCGAATCCACGGCTAGCTCACCCGACCGTGACGAGGAGACGGAATGCGATACTGCGATGTCGTCCGCCATCGGCTCCTCTAATTCGTCCCCCGACCTGAGGGCTCCTTCTTCCTCTTCGCTGTAGCCGTCCTCCACCGTCCCAGCTCCAGAGGACGCAGCCGATGCGCCCCCTCCACCACAGCCACCCTCCTGGGCAGCCGCGTGGGCACTGGCGGTGGGCGTCCGCTGCTTTCTTTGCGGCGACAGCCCACAAGACCGTCCTGTCCCCTGGGCCGCCGCCGACCGAGTCCTCTTCCTGGAGGAGCCTCTCCCCGAGCTCAGGGGGCTCCCCACCGCCGGTTCTCCCCCCCCGGGCCTCCGACCGAGACCTCCCGCTGGGTCCTCCCCCCCCGAGGGAGACCGCGTCCGCCGGGCGCAGAGCTGATGATCTGAGGGACCTGGCGCGCCCTGCGGGGGTCCCACCGTCCCTCCTCTCCTCCGCAGCCGTGCAGGTATCCGGGTGGCGCCTGCCCACACCGGTCCCCCTGCTGGCTGCCTGCGCCCGGCCCCCCCAACGTCCCCGGGGGGTACTGCTGGCCTCCATCACAAGCCGGGCCCGCTCCTGGTCAGAAGCAGCCGCCGGGACGTGCCCCGCCGCCGGGGGCCCGGCGTCCAGAGCAGGCCCCAGGCTGGACACGCCCCCTCTCCGTGCCTCCAGTTCATGCTGGGCACGGCCCGGTCCCCGGGCTGCCGCCGGCCTGTTCACTCGAGCCCGCGGCCTGGGACCGGAAGTAGGCCCCAGGCCGGGCCCGCCTCCATCCAGGCCACCGCTGGCCTCATTCCATCGCTGGGCTCGCTCCCGGCCGGGAGACGCCGCTGGGCTCTGCACTCCAGCCCGAGGCCTGAGACAGGAAGAAGGCCCCGGGCTGGCCACGCCCCCTTCTCGGCCGTCGCGGCCGCGTCGGAGATTCCTCCCGGCGGCCGGGGCAGACGCTGGAAGCTGCTGCCGCCCGCCCCGCCGCGGAGGGTCCCGAGGGGGGCTCTCACTGGGCCTCCTCGCCCCCCCTGCGCCCGGAGAGTACCTGAGCGGGGGCCTCGAATGCCGCCCGCGTCTAGAGGGGGAGCGAGGGGCAGGTGCCGACGGGAACACACAGGCAGCCCTGACGTGGGATTGCACTGCCTGGGCCCCGTGCACCGCCATCGCCGCTCTAATCAGCCGATCCAGCTCCTGGAGGTCCGCCATGCTGGTCCTTGTGGTCCTGGTCCTGGGTCTCTCAATCTGACGCTGTCCGGAGTCCAAAAGGGGAGGTAAGACCCTCCCTCATCGCTTTTATACTCCCCCCCCCTCCCCTACAGGGATCCTCTCTCCACCAATCCCCTATACCTTCCCATAATGCCCCTCATTATAACTTTATTAACCCCTCACTCCCTCCCTTCCCTCTGGTCATGTCGCCCCTCCCCCCTATGGGGTCCATGGCTTTCTGTTGTTTAGTATTCATTCAGCTGGATAACTGACCTTAAAGGGGTATTCCATCTCCAAGATCCTATCCCCAATATATAGTAGGTGGAATAGCAATAATATCAGCAAATACCAATATTTGGAAATGTAGAATAGTTCTCCTGATTAGGCATGCCCTTACCTCATGAGCAGGGCATTGCAGCTTTGGTAGCAACCGTTACGACATGGACTCTGCTGCTGTGGACCCGGGGAGAGTGGGTGCAGATTCATTGCACCCACACTCCTCACATGGAGGGTCTGCACTCCTAGAAAATGGGGGATACGTTCCCGTTTTTTCCTTACAATAAATTTGTGAAAGAGGGAATGCTTTGGGGAGTTTTCTTTCAAATACATTTTTTTTGTCTATTTTTTTTGTTAGTACTGACAGTTTATGATGTCGGGTATCTGATAGACGCCATGACATCACAAACTGCTGAGCTTGATGTCAGGTGACTTTACAACTAGTATCAACCCCATTTATTACCCCGTTTGCCACTGCACCAGGGCAAGGGATGAGCTGGGGTTAAGCGCTAGGAGTGGCGCATCTTGTGCATGCGCCACTTCTGGGGCGCCTGCGGCCTGCTAATTTTAGGCTGTGAAGGCCCAATAACTATGGACCTTCCCACCCTGAGAATACCAGACCACAGCTGTCCGCTTTACCTTGACTGGTGATCCAATTTGGGGGGGACCCTACTTTTTTTTTGTAATTATTATTATTTATAAAATAATTATAAAAAAAGAGCCTGGGGTGACCTCCACATTGGATCCCCAACCACGGTAAAGCTGCCAGCTGTGGTTTTCAGGCTACAGCCGTCTGCTTTACCCTAGCTGGCTATCAAAAATGGGGGGACCCAACATCATTTTTTTTTAACTATTTTTTAAATAAAAAAAATTAATGGGCTTCCCTGTATTTTGATTGCCAGCCAAGGTAACGCCAGGCAGATGGGGGTGGCAACCCGTACCTGTCTGCTTTATCTGCACTGAGAATCAAAAATAACGTGGAGCGCTATGTCATTTTTTTTAAAGATTTATTTTTACAGCACTGTCATGTCAGGCAATCAAAATTCAGGGAAGCCCTTTTTGTTTTTAGTTATTTAAATAAATAATTAAAAAAAATATATATGGGCTCCCGCTGCATTTTTTGTATTGCTAGCTAAGGGTAATCCAAGCAGCTGCTGGCTGCTAACCCCCACTGCTTGGTGTTACCTTCACTGGCAATGGAAAATCCAGGGAAGCATTTTTTATTTTTTTTGCCAAAAAACTCCAAAAAAAATGACGTGCGCTTCGCCATATTTTTGTATGCTAGCCAGGTACAGCAGGCAGGTACGGGCTGCCCCCAACCCCCAGCTGCCTATTTGTACCCGGCTGGGAGCTAAAAATGTAGGGAAGCCCTTTTTTTAATTAATTCATGAATTTTATGAAATAATAATAAAAAAAAAAAAGACGACGTAGGCTTCGCCCCATTTTTGTGTCCAGCCGGGTACAACTAGGCAGCTGGGGATTGGAATCCACAGCACAGGTTAGCCCGAGGTTTCTGGGCCCCTCTGCTGCGAATTGCAGTCCGCAGCCGCCCCATAAAATGGCGCTCTCATAGAAGCTCCATCATCTGGCGCTGTATCCAACTCTTCCAACAGCCCTGGAGCCGGGTGGCTTGTTGGGTAATCATGAGTTAATACTGGCTTTGTTTTACTAGCCAGTATTAAGCCAGAGATTCTTAATGTCAGGCACGTTTGACCCGGCCATTAAGAATCTCCAATAAAGGGTTAAAAAAAAACACCACACAGAGAAAAAATACTTTAATAGAAGAAAAAACACAGACACATTAGAGACTCCATCTTTATTACCCCCTGTCACCCCTCCACGATCCTGCTCTTCTGTCTTCTTTCCCCTTCAACACATGCAACTCTGCTCCATCAGACAGCACAGCTGCATGGGGGAAGATGCTCTGCTCCGTGCAGAAATCACTCTGTGAGAGTGACCACAGGCTCCCGGCTGTAAGCGGTGGCACGGGTTACCATAGCAACGCTGCTCCGATCACGTGATTCCGGTGCCGCTGCGTGCTGGTAGCGGGACGTCCCCGTCACCGCTACCAAGCGCGTTGCTATGGCAACGTTGATCTCCGTGATTGACCGGCTGTATCAGCCGGTCAGGAGCCGGCTTCTGCGGACACTGGTAACTACGGTAAACATCGGGTAACCCAGAAGCCCTTTCCTTGGTTACCCGATGTTTACCGTAGTTACCAGCGTCCGCCACTCTCACGCTGCCAGTGCCAGCCCCCTGCACACATAGCCAGACTACACATCGGGTTAAATTAACCCGCTGTGTACTGTAACTAGGAGTGCAGGGAGCCAGCGCTAAGCGGTGTGCGCTGGTAACCAAGGTAAATATCGAGTTGGTTACCCGATATTTACCTTAGTTACCAAGCGCAGCATCGCTTCCACGTGTGCTGCTGGCTGGGGGCTGGTCACTGGTTGCTGGTGAGATCTGCCTGTGTGACAGCTCACCAGCAACCCGTGCAGCGACGCTCCAGCGATCCCTGCCAGGTCAGGTGGCTGGTGGGATCGCTGGAGCGTCGATTAGTGTGACGGTACCTTAAGGGAACGGGGAAGCAGAGCGGAGAGTCGAGCTAGAGCATGTCGCCGGTACACGGCGATACACAAACGTGCACCGTGTAACAGAGAGATGCAATGACAGGTCCTACATGACGCGTCATAGTCATGTGACCAGTCTGTAGCTAATGAGATAACAGGCACGTGACTGGTCACATGGCTATTTTTCACGTCACGATAGGTCCTGCATCACTGCTGGCAGTGCTGGTTACCGGGAGGATTCAGCGATCATCGGATGGAATAGCGGCAGGAGACAGCGTGCAGGAGGGATCGTGGGGACCTGTAAGTGTTATGGCAATGTTTATTAACTGTATGTGTACATTTATAATGTGTTTTTATGTGTTTGTGATTGCCTCCTATTGTTTCCTATGCGGTTTGAGTTCGGTTCGTCGAACGTTCGCCGAACCGAACTCGAACGAGACGCCCGTTCGGCGAACCGAACTCGAGCCGAACCGCGACCGGTTCGCTCATCTCTACTAATCAGTCATTGGAACAAATTCTGCGGTGTCTTGCTACGTCTCAGCAGGACGATTGGTGTTCCTCACTGCCTATGGCTGAGTTTGCTTTCAATAACCGGGTCCATCAGTCCACAGGTACTACTCCATTTTTTTGTAACTATGGATACCATCCCCATTTCGGTGAATTTTCCAGACTTGATTCTGGGTGTCCTGGGGCTGATTCTGCAGTTCAGCAGTTGGAGGAGGTTTGGAGGGAGGTCCGGCATAATGTTGAGGTGGCTTTAGGGCGGCAAAAGCGCTCTGCTGACAAGAGACGATCGGTAGGATTTAATTTTAAGGTGGGGAATAAAGTTTGGTTGTCTACCAAAAACATTCGTCTGAGAATTCCTTCCACTAAGTTGGGTCCAAAATTTATTGGTCCGTATAAGATCATCGAGATTGTCAACCCAGTGGCTTTTCGTCTGCAGTTACCGCAGTCCTTTCGCATTTCTAATGTGTTTCACAAATCTCTGCTCAAGCCTTTTGTTCCTTCTGTTTCCGAGTGTCCTCATCCCCCTCCTCCCGTTTCGGTGGATGGTCAGATGGAACACGAGATTGAGCACATCATCGATTCTCGGCGGGTCCGTAGTTCGCTTCAGTACTTGGTACATTGGAGGGGTTACGGACCGGAGGAGCGATCCTGGCTTCCGGCACGATCTGTCCATGCTGACCGACTTACTCGTGCCTTTCATAGAAGGTTTCCTGGGAAACCTGGGGGTCCGGTGGCCCCCCCCTTGAGCAGGGGGTACTGTCATGATTGACTCCTGGCTTATCTGGAGCTGAGCCTTTTTTTTAGTTTCACATCTGATGCAGGTCACGTTAGGGGTTAATCCTTTCTGCCTCGTTCTGGAGGTTAGGCTGCTTTATTAGGGCACTGTTTCTCTTGGACTTTGCCAGTGATATTTCTGGCTCTTGAGTGACCTGTTATCTGCCCTGCCCCCTCCTGACCTCCGTGTTCACCTGACCTGTTAACCTCCTCTGTTGTCTGTTTCCATCAGTGTCTCTCCCGCTGTCTCACTGTTCGTTCCTTATATGTTTACCTTAATTCTGTCTTGTCTTCCCACTCCCCCTCGCTTCTAGGCTCTGATTTCCCGGCTACTGACCATTTGCTTCCCTCTGACTACGTTTAGACTTTGCCCTTGTGTACTTACAAGACCTCATGTTGTGACACGGCTTTCTGACAATTCTACTGCCATCTGGTGGGCTTGACTAGTATTACCTCTGCTAGGGAATTCCCTGCTCATACGTTTCCTCCACTTTTACGCCCCCTAGTGGTTTACCAGCTAACTACCTTCTCAGATAGTTTCAGGAATCCTCTCAGTTCCACATTACTGAGCTGTACTGCTATTGTACATCTTAGAGTACAGCGTGACAGAGGGGACTCCAACCACAGTCTCCCTCGTTTCCACTAATTTGGCCACACACACCCCACTTGACTGGCATCAGTTGATCCCCCTTTTCAAAATGAAAAAGATGCTTTGCATGAAGCACTCTCAAAAATACGCTTGCCTTTCGCCTCCTCTGGCTGACCCAGGGGAAGAAAAGTCCTCTGAGAGCCATGACTTGTTCATCTTGGTTCTTTTAGAAACACAGCGAGGGGACTCCAACCACAGTCTCCCTCGTTTCCACTAATTGGGCCACACACACTCCACTTGACTGGCATCAGTTGATCCCCCTTTTCAAAATGAAAAAGATGCTTTGCATGAAGCACTCTCAAAAATACGCGTGCCTTTCGCCTCCCCTGGATGACCCATGGGAAGAAAAGTCCTCTGAGAGCCATGTCCACATTGTCAGTGGACAGACACGTGTGCTTATCTGCCAGCAGACACCCAGCAGCACTGAAGACAGGTTCCGAGACAACGCTGGCTGCAGGACACAACAAGATCCCCAAGGCGTACGTGGCGAGTTCAGGCAATTTATCCAGATTGGAAGCCTAAAATGAGCAGGACTCAAGTTGCACAGTAATGGCATTGATGTTTCCTTGCATATACTCATATATCTGTGTCTCCTCCTCTTTTTCCTTGTCCAGCTCTTTTGTTTTCGCATGAGTATATGTCCTTGTCACTTTCCCATGTGTTTGTGTTGTGCTGTGAGTTGTTTGTCACCTTTTGGACACTTTTGAGGGTGTTTTCTAGGTGTTTTTATGTGTTTGTGATTGCCTCCCATTGTTTCCTAGGCGGTTCGAGTGGTTCGCCGAACCGGTTCGCCGAACTGAACTCGAACGAGACCTCCGTTCGACGAACCGAACTCGAGCCGAACCGCGACCGGTTCGCTCATCTCTAGTGGCGATCTCAGGCCATTTTTCAAGATTGGAAGCCCAAAATGAGCAAGGCTCCAGTTTCAAAGTCATGGCATCGATGTTCATTTGGAGATACTCCTGTATCATCCTCTCCAGCCGTTGACTATGTGTCAGACTTCTTGTCTCTTGTGGCCTTGCATTGGATGGTCTAAAAAAATTATGAAACGATTCCATAAAATTGCTGTTACCAGCACCAGATACGGTGTTGCTGGTACGGTTTGACTGATAATGACGAGACAGTCCCATGCTTGGCAAGTGACAACTGGGAGATTCACTCCGTGCACCACTGGTATTTGGTGGAAAAGCCGAGTTAAGATTGAGTACCAGCTTCTGCTGATACTCCTGCAAACGTGCGTCCCTTTCTATGGCTGGAATTATTTCGCCAAATTTGGACTTGTACCGGGGATCTAATAGTGTGGCAACCCAGTAGTCATCATCACTTCTAATTCGGACAATCCGAGGGTAATATTGTAGGTAGTGCAGCAAGAAGGCGCTCATGTGTCTTGCGCATCCATGTGGATGAAGTCCTCGTTGTGTTTGTGGCGGCGAGGTGATAACCGTGCTTTCTTCCTCTGACCAAGGTCTCCCTCATCTGCTGAGTCTTCCGTGCCCATTGACAGTTCGTCCTCCATTTCTTCCTGGTCTCCTGCATCTTCCTCAACATTTTGCCTGCTACCATGCGCCCTTGTTAATCCCTCTCCCCCATCGTCCCATGCCTGCCGCCTTGGTGATGCTGAACATCTGGACCTTGGTGATGTTGTTATCCCTTGTGCATATGAATCCTCATGTACTTCTTCCCTTTCCTCTTGTCCCACCACCTGACTCCGAATTGTGTTTAGCGTGTGCTCCAGCATGTAAATGACTGGAGATGTCAAGATGATAATGGCATTGTCAGCGCTAAACATATTTGTCGCCATGTCGAAACTGTGCAGAAGGATGCATAGGTCCTTGATCTGAGACCACTCCATCAGCATGATCTTCCCCACCTCTGCATCTCGTTAGCCCAGGCTATACGTCATGACGTATTGCACCAGTGCTCGGCGGTGCTGCCACAGTCGCTGCAACATGTGGAGAGTCGAATTCCAGCGTGTTGACTCATCGCACTTCAGGCGGTGAACCGGCAGGCTGAAAAAAGTTCTGGAGCGATGCAAGTCGTTCAGCTGCGGCGGTTGAACGGCAGAAGTGAGCAGAGAGTGACCATGCTCTGTGCAGAAGCCCATCTAGGCCGGGATAGTTGTTTAAAAATTGCTGGACAACAAGGTTCAACACGTGAGCCATACAAGGCACGTGTGTCACCTTGCCCAGGCGAAGGGCCGCACCCCGGTTTGCAGCATTGTCGCACACGGCCTTCCCAGGCTGCAGGTTTAGTAGAGACAACCATTTACGAAACTCGGCCTGCAGAGCTGACCGCAACTCCTGAGCTGTGTGACTCACATTTCCCAGATATTTCAACGTAAAGACTGCCTGATGCCATTGAGCTCTACTGCCAGCATAGTAAGGAGGTGTGCGGGATTCCTTGTGCACAGTTACAACGCGGGTGGCCTGACACACAGGGTTTGGGCAGAGGTGGAGGACCCAGACGAGGTTGAGGAGGCAGAAGCAGTGGAAGAACTTCTACATTAAGAGGATTGACGCACAAGTCGTGGGGACGGCAAGACTTGTTCAGCAGACCCTTCTCCATCTCTCACCATAGTTACCCAGTGCCCAGTCAGCGACATGTAACGCTCCTTGTTCATGCTTACTGGTCCAAGTATCGGTGGTGAAATGCACCCGTTCACACACAGAGTTTCTCAAGGAAGCCATGATGTTGTGTGCGACATGCTGGTATAGAGCAGGCACACCTTTCTTGGAGAAGTAGTGGCGACTGGGCCTCTGCGACTGACATAAGGTTTCTAAAATCATCTGTGTCCACCAGGCGGAAAGGCAGCATTTCGGTAGCCAAGAGCTTATAGAGGGTGACAGTCAACCTCTTAGCTTTGTCATGGCTCGGAGGAAATGGCCTTTTATTTGTCTACATCTGAGGGATCGAGATCTAGCTGCTGTGTGGAGACGGTGTTGAGTAGGGTGTCTCTAGAAAACTGCAGGTCTGTGAAGAAAGTGCAGGCGGAGACATGATGTTGCCTTCATGCAAAGGTAGTGCTCTCGATGTCTGAGAGACCTCTACAACAGCACCTGTTTCCCCTTCCAAAACAACTGACGACCTGCCAAGCAAACTGCCTGTTGCGTTTAAAGAGGTGGAAGGAATGTGTGGAAAAACATGTGTAGAAACAAGAAGAAAAGTACTGCACAAAAAGGGGAGCACATCCGAATCAATTATATATAAAAAGCATATCCTTTATTGTATCAAAAGTTAAAAGCATAAAAATCAGAACAACACACCCAGAAATGAATAGAAACATCAAAGACCCCCGTATATACAATTACAAAAAATGACCAACAATAATCATGGAGTCATATAATAATAGTACATATATATACATGCAGTCACGGTCCTCAATTAGGGTAAGTATAAATAAAGTACCCCTATAGGCACACACATGAGAGCTGCACAAAAAAGAGATATATTACCACATACACAATTGTATGAAATAGCCAACAATTCCCATATAGGGACAAATCATAAAGTGTACAGGTGTAGTAGTGCAAAGCTCCTGACCGAGTGGTGCAGTGCCATATCATGTGTGCAAAAAGGAGCAATCCAACCTAAAATAAGGCAATGCACCTAGATGGCAAACAAGTCCTGTAAAGAACCAAGAGACCAGCATGGGGGTCAGAGGGGAAGTCCCGTGGGTGAAGCCCCACGCGTATCGCCGCAAAAAGGCGGCTTCCTCAGGGAAAAATTATAACATTGGGTGAACAACGCAGGATATATATACACAATAAAAGCAAAATATGATTAACCTGTGTGGTGTCACGTGTGGTCCGGACCAGCTGGAGTGTGGGAGGATGCAGGAAAAGAAGCCGGCGCTTTAGCGGTATACAGCGATGGGCGCTGCCATCTTGAAAAGAAACCGCGAATGCGCAATAGCATGCCGGGTGCAATGACGTAAGTAGCCGGTTTGCGCCTGCGCGGGTACCCTTGAAACGTGCCGCCGTCTGCGCTGGTTTGCGCATGCCAAGCAAACTGCCTGTTGCGGTTAAAGAGGTGGAAGGAGTGTGTGGATAAACATTTGTGACAGCTGTCCCCACAGTCATAGAGGAAGAAGAGCGCGTGGATGCACTTGAAGGGGTAGACGTTGGTTGGCCCGCTCCGTTAGGCCGCATTGTAGCACAGTGAGCTTCCCACTGGGACTTATGCATGTTATTCATGTGACGATTCATGGAAGAAGTTGTCAAACTAGTGAGGTTTTTACCTCTACTTATAGATTGGCGACAAATCTTACAGATCACATGATATGGGAGATCCTTTGTGATGTCAAAAAAGGACCAGGCTAGGCAAGGCTTAGAGCCCATGCAACCTGCAGAGCCACCCCCAACTTGTGCTCAGAGGCAGAGTTGTGGCTGAGGATGCAGTTGTTGACGTGCTTCCAGTACTCCAGGACTCCAGAGTCCAGGAAGGTGCAAGGTAACTTCGTCATCAGTTGCATCCTCCTCCACCGCCTCTGCTGACCTCCTCGAGTGCCTAACTGTGAGTTGACAGTAAGTGGGATCTAGAACTTCATCATCAAGCATTGTGTTTGCACTCCCCTCGCCCTCAGACCTAACCTCTTCCTGCCTTGACTGAATAGCTAAGTTGTCATTTCAATCAGGTATCTGCGTCTCATCGTCATCAATATGTTTCTCATTGTCTCCACCAACAGGTGTTACAGTTTGGGAATGAGGGTCTACATTATGCTCAGAAACTTGGTCATCAGGGCCTGAATCAGACTCACAAAGCTTCTGGGCATCACTGCAGACCATTTCCTGGTCTGTACTCACTGTAGCTTGGGAGCAGACCTCTGATTCCCAGCCTATAGTGTGACTGAACAGCTCTGCAGACTCAGCCATCTCTGTTACACCATACTCTGCATGGCGGGTGGAGACTTGAGAGCTGGGATAAAGCAAGTGCAATAGGGGTGACAAATCAGAGGACTGTTGTTTTTTGGATGTTGAAGTTGAGGTGGAGGAGAGGGCACTTGTTGGAGCACTTGCAATCCATTCAAGCATGTTCTTTTTTTGTGCATCATCTACCTTTCTTAGAGTTGTTCGGTTGCGTAAAAAAGGGAGCACATCCGATTGTCCACGGAAAGTAGTAGACATCTTACTTTTGCTGGAAGATGGCTTTTCTTCAGCAGATGTTAATGTAACTTTCCCACCTACCCCACAAACTTTTTTTCCTTTTCTAACACGCCTGTTCCCCTTTCCACCAGCATCTGTCCTTTTGCCACTCATTTTGTTAGCAACAAGATTGGACACTTAAAATGTGGTAGCAAAAATGGAAAGGTGGTGTAGATTGCAGAGGTGGTCTAGCTTTATTGACAGCTGAATAACCAACACTGAGTATCCCAGTCAATTTTAGTATGACCCTAACAGTGGCAGCACAGTTTGCAATTAGAATTGTGTAGCAAAAATGGACAGGTGTGTAACGTGCACCGGTGCTGGACCGTGATTGGCAGCAATGGAACAGTAAGGTAGTATCCCGGTCAATTTTAGTATGCCCCTAACAGTGGAAGCACTGTTTGCAATTAGAATTGCGTAGCAAAAATGGACAGGTGTGTAACATGCACAGGTGCTGGACCGTGATTGGCAGCAAAGGAACACTAAGGTAGTATCCCTGTCAATTTTAGTATGCCCCTAACAGTGGCAGCACAGTTTGCAATTAGAATTGCGTAGCAAAAATGGACAGGTGTGTAGAATGCACGGGTACTGTGGGTCAGTGGACAGAGAAGGAACACTAACTTAGTATTCCAGACACTTATAGGATGGCACAAAGTGTCAGCTCTTTGGGGTAATAAAATATCATGGCAAAAAATGGCCAGGTGGGTAGAATGCAGGGGTGCTATGCAGGGGCGTCTATAGAAATCATGGGGCCCCATAGCTAGTCTGCATGCCCCCCCCCCACCAAAAAAAAAATAAAATTTACAACAAAATAATAACATAATAATCATCATACATGCTACTGGGGCCGGCACACGTTACTGAGGGTGACATACACATTACTGCGGGCAGGTTATATTTAGAAATAATACATACTACACAGTGTTACTGAGCAACACCCACCATACCAAGGCCAATAATACATTGCAAAATAATGCCGCCACTCCATGACCAAATATCACCACATAGAGTCTGAATATAATCACGATCCTGTTACTGAGCAGAGCCCACTGCACCAAGACTAGTGGGTTCACACCACAAATCCCCAAAAAAATCTGCAATATGTGAACTTTGCCTAAAGTAGGGATGTCCTTCTTCGTGCTCCTCACTACACACAATATACATTTTCACATCTGTCTCCCCCATTTAATGGTAAAAATTATGACCCCCCTTTATAGCCTTAGGAAATACAGTAAAACTCTACAAAGTACATATATAACACACACACAGCCACACACACAAAGCCACAGCCAAACACACAGCCACACACACACAGCCACAACACACACAGCCAACATACACACACCCACACACACACAGCCACACAGCCACAGCCACACGCACAGCCACAGGCAGCCACAGCCACACATACACACACCCACACACACACACAAAGCCACGGCCACACACATAGCCACACTCACAGCCACAGCCACACACACAGCGACAGCCACAAAGCCACACACAGCCACACACACAAAGCCACAGCCACACACATCCACAGCCACACACATCCACACACACGAAGCCACAGCCACACATAAAGCCACAACCACACACACAGCCACAACACACACAGCCAAAGAGCCACAGCCACACACACACACAGCCACACACACACACAGCCACAACACACATAGCCACATATACACACACAGACACAGCAACAGCCACACACACCCACACACCCAAAGTCACCACAGGCAGCCACAGCCACGCACACAGCCACACATACACACACACACACACACAAAGCCACAGCCACACACACAGCCACAGCCACACACACAGCCACACACAGCCACAGCCACACACATCCACACACACACAAAGCCACAGCCACACACAAAGCCACAACCACACACACACACAGCCACAACACACACAGCCACAGCGCCACAGCCACACACACACACAGCCACACACACACACACAGCCACAACACACACAGCCACACATACACACACCCACACAGCAACAGCCACACACACCCACACACACCCACAAACACAAATCCACACACAGCCACACACAGCCACACACACAGACACACACAGCCACACACACACAGCCACAGCGCCACAGCCACACACACAGCCACAGGCAGCCACAGCCACACACACAGCCACACATACACACACCCACACACACACACAAAGCCACAGCCACACACACAGCCACAGCCACACACACAGCCACACACAGCCACTGCCACACACACAGCCACAGCCACACACACCCACACACACAAAGCCACAGCCACACACACAGCCACACACAGCCACAGCCAGACACATCCACAACACACACAAAGCCACAGCCACACACAAAGCCACAACCACACACACACAGCTACAACACACACAGCCACACACACACACAGCCACACACACAGACACACACACACACACACACACCCACACACAGCCACAGCGCCACAGCCACAGCCACACACACACACACACAGCCACACACACAACCACACACAGCCACACACACAGCCACGCCACACACAGCCACAGCCACACACATTCACAGCCACACACATCCACACACACGAAGCCACAGCCACACATAAAGCCACAACCACACACACACAGCCACAACACACACAGCCACAGCGCCACAGCCACACACACACACAGCCACACACACACACAGCCACAACACACACAGCCACATATACACACACAGACACAGCAACAGCCACACACACCCACACACCCAAAGTCACCACAGGCAGCCACAGCCACGCACACAGCCTCACATACACACACACCCACACACACACACACACACACACACAAAGCCACAGCCACACACACAGCCACACACACAGCCACACACAGCCACTGCTACACACACAGCCACAGCCACACACACCCACACACACAAAGCCACAGCCACACACACAGCCACACACAGCCACAGCCACACACATCCACACACACACAAAGCCACAACCACACACACACAGCCACAACACACACAGCCACAGCGCCACAGCCACACACACACACACACACACACAGCCACACACACACACAGCCACAACACACACAGCCACACATACACACACCCACACAGCAACAGCCACACACACCCACAAACACAAATCCACACACAGCCACACACAGCCACACACACATCGCCACACACACAGCCACACACATACAGCCACACACACACAGCCACACACACAGCCACAGCGCCACAGCCACACACACAGCCACAGGCAGCCACAGCCACACACACAGCCACACATACACACACCCACACACACACACACACATACACACAAAGCCACAGCCACACACACAGCCACAGCCACACACACAGCCACACACAGCCACTGCCACACACACAGCCACACACACCCACACACACAAAGCCACAGCCACACACACAGCCACACACAGCCACAGCCAGACACATCCACACACACACAAAGCCACAGCCACACACAAAGCCACAACCACACACACACAGCTACAACACACACAGCCACACACACACACACAGCCACACACACAGCCACACACAGCCACAGCACCACAGCCACAGCCACACACACACAGCCACACACACAACCACACACACAGCCACACACACAGCCACAACACACACAGCCACACACACAGCCACACACAGCCACAGCGCCACAGCCACACACACAGCCACAGGCAGCCACACACACACAGCCACACACCCACAGCCACACACACAAACCCACATCCACACACACAGCCACATCCACACACACAAAGACACACACAGCCACAGCTACACACAGCCACAACCACACACATCCACTGCCACACACAGCCACACACACAAAGCCACAGCCACACACAAAGCCACAACACACACAGCCACAACACACACATGGCCACACACAGCCACAGCCACACACAGCCACAACACACACAGTGATGGCACAGAACAGGAGCAACATACATGGCACAGCTCAGGAGCAGCACACACACAAACACACACAGTGATGGCACAGCACAGGAGCAACACACACACACACACAGTAATGGCACAGCACAGGAGCAACACACACACAAACACACACACACACAGCCACAACACACACAGTGATGGCACAGCACAGGAGCAACACACAGTAATGGCACAGCACAGGAGCAACACACACACACACTACACAGCTCATGAGCACCACACACACACAGTGTAATGGCACAGCACAGGGCAGTTTCTGTAGTTACAGGCAAACATTTGTACAGACATTTGTACATTATAATACCTGCTCTTGTGATGTGAGAGATCGTCAGTAGAGATGAGCGAACCGGTCCCGGTTCGGCTCGAGGTCGGTTCGCCAAACGGAGGTCCCGTTCAAGTTCGGTTCGTCGAACGTTCGACGAACCGAACTCGAACTGCATAGGAAACAATGGCAGGCATTCACAAACACATAAAAACACATAGAAAACACCCTCAAAGGTGTCCAAAAGGTGACAAACAACTCACAACACAACACAAACACATGAGAAAGTGACAAGGACATATACTCATGTGAAAACAAAAGAGCAGGACAAGGAAAAAGAGGAGGAGACACAGATATAGGCATGGCACGCCCTTCTAAAATCATGTAAAACACCGCAAGGTGACTCCAAGCGGAGTCTTCCTTTTTTCCAAAAATTGGGCCACACACACACCCACCCATTCAGTGGCAGCAGTTGTGCCCCAGTTGTACAATTCACAGCTAGGTTTGCATCAAGCACATTCAAAAATACGCCATAATTAACCGTCCCCAGGATGACACCAGGGTAGGTAGCAAAGTCTTTCCTGATACCAGCTCTGTTTATCTTGGCTCCTTTTAAAAAACACAGCAAGCAAGGGTTACTCCAAGCGGAGTCTCCCTTTTTTCCAAAAATTGGGCCCCACACACACCCACCCCTTCAGTGGCAGCAGTTGTGCCCCAGTTGTACACTTCACAGCTAGATTTGCATCAAGCACATTCAAAAATATGCCATAATTAACTGTCCCCAGGATGACACTAGGGTAGGTAGCAAAGTCTTTCCTGATCCCAGCTCTGTTCATCTTGGCTCCTTTTAAAAAACACAGCAAGCAAGGGTTACTCCAAGCGGAGTCTCCCTTTTTTCCAAAAATTGGGCCCCACACACACCCACCCCTTCAGTGGCAGCAGTTGTGCCCCAGTTGTACACTTCACAGCTAGATTTGCATCAAGCACATTCAAAAATACGCCATAATTAACCGTCCCCAGGATGACACCAGTGTAGGTAGCAAAGTCTTTCCTGATCCCAGCTCTGTTCATCTTGGCTCCTTTTAAAAAACACAGCAAGAAAGGGTTACTCCAAGCAGAGTCTCCCTTTTTTCCAAAAATTGGGCCCCACACACACCCACCCCTTCAGTGGCAGCAGTTGTGCCCCAGTTGTACACTTCACAGCTAGATTTGCATCAAGCACATTCAAAAATACGCCATAATTAACCGTCCCCAGGATGACACCAGGGTAGGTAGCAAAGTCTTTCCTGATCCCAGCTCTGTTCATCTTGGATCCTTTTAAAAAACACAGCAAGCAAGGGTTACTCCAAGCGGAGTCTCCCTTTTTTCCAAAAATTGGGCCCCACACACACCCACCCCTTCAGTGGCAGCAGTTGTGCCCCAGTTGTACACTTCACAGCTAGATTTGCATCAAGCACATTCAAAAATACGCCATAATTAACCGTCCCCAGGATGACACCAGGGTAGGTAGCAAAGTCTTTCCTGATCCCAGCTCTGTTCATCTTGGCTGCTTTTAAAAAACACAGCAAGCAAGGGTTACTCCAAGCGGAGTCTCCCTTTTTTCCAAAAATTGGGCCCCACACACACCCACCCCTTCAGTGGCAGCAGTTGTGCCCTAGTTGCAAACAGGATGTTTTGATTTGCATCAAGCACATTCCAAATCCACAAGCATTTACTCTCCCCAGGATGACACAGGGGTAGTAAATTCCTTCTGGATCCATGACTTGTTCATTTTGATGAACGTCAGTCTGTCCACATTGTCACTGGACAGACGCGTGCGCTTATCTGTCAGCACACACCCAGCAGCACTGAAGACACGTTCAGAGACAACGCTGGCAGCTGGACACGACAAAATCTCCAAGGCGTAACTGGAGAGCTCTGGCCATTTTTCTAGATTTGAAGCCCAAAAGGAACAAGGATCCATTTGCAAAGTCATGGCATCGATGTTCATTTGGAGATACTCCTGTATCATCCTCTCCAGCCGTTGACTATGTGTCAGACTTGTTGTCTCTGGTGGCCTTGCAAAAGAGGGTCTAAAAAAATTATGAAAAGATTCCATAAAATTGCTGTTACCAGCACCAGATACGGTCCTACTGGTACGGGTAGACTGTTGAAGATGACGAGACCATCCCATGTTTGGCAAGTTACAACTGGGAGAATCACTCCCTGCACCTGCACGGTTGTTTGGTGGAAAAGCCGAGCTAAGATCGAGTAACAGCTTCTGCTGATACTCCTGCATATGTGCGTCCCTTTCTATGGCTGGAATTATGTCACAAAATTTGGACTTGTACCGGGGATCTAATAGTGTGGCAAGCCAGTAGTCATCATCTCTTCTAATTTTGACAATACGAGGGTCATGTTGGAGGTAGTGCAACAAGAAGGCACTCATGTGTCTTGCGCAGCCATGCGGACCAAGTCCACGCTGTGTTTGTGGCATAGAGGTGCTAACCGTTCTTTCTTCCTCTGACATCTCCCCCCAACCTCTTTCAACTGAAATTTGACCAAGGTCTCCCTCATCTGCTGAGTCTTCCATGTCCATGGACAGTTCGTCCTCCATTTCTTCATGTTCTCCTGCACCTTCCTCAACATTTAGCCTGCTACTATGCGCCCTTGTTGATCCCTGTCCCCCATGGTCCCATGCCTGGCGCCTTGTTGATGATGAACGTCTGGACCTTGGTGATGTTGTTGTGTCTTGCGCATATGAATTCTCCTGTAGTTCATCCCCTTCCTGTTGTCCCACCCCCTGACTCCGAATAGTGTTTAGCGTGTGCTCCAGCATGTAAATGACTGGAATCGTCATGCTGATAATGGCATTGTCAGCGCTAAACATATTCGTCGCCATGTCGAAACTGTGCAGAAGGGTGCATAGGTCCTTGATCTGAGACCACTCCATCAGGGTGATCTGACCCACCTCTGCATCTCGTTGGCCCAGGCTATACGTCATGACGTATTGCATCAGGGCTCGGCGGTGCTGCCACAGACGCTGTAACATGTGGAGAGTTGAATTCCAGCGTGTCGCCACATCGCATTTCAGGCAATGAACAAGCAGGCCGAAAGACTTCTGGAGCGATGCAAGTCACTCAGCTGCGGCGCTTGAACGGCGGAAGTGAGCAGACAGTTTTCGTGCCCTGTTCAGAAGGCCATCTAGGCCGGGATAGTGTGTTAAAAATTGCTGGACGACAAGGTTCAACACGTGAGCAATACAAGGTACGTGTGTCACCTTGCCCAGGCGAAGGGCCGCACCCAGGTTTGCAGCATTGTCGCACACGGCCTTACCAGGCTGCAGGTTGAGTGGAGACAACCATTTATTAAACTCGGACCGCAGAGCTGACCACAACTCCTCAGCTGTGTGACTCTTATTTCCAAGACATGTCAAGCTAAAGACCGCCTGATGCCGTTGCGCTCTGCTGCCAGCATAGTAATGAGGGGTGCGTGATTCCTTCTGCGCAGTGAGAATGCTGGTGGCCTGACCAGGCAGGCTTGGGGCGGAGGTGGAGGACCCAGATGAGGTGGAGGATGCAGAAGCAGTGGCGGAACTTGGACAGACAGAGGATTGACACACAAGTCGTGGGGACGGCAAGACTTGTGCAGCAGACCCTTCACCATCTATCACCATAGTTACCCAGTGCCCAGTCAGCGACATGTAACGTCCCTGTCCATGCTTACTGGTCCAAGTATCGGTGGTGAAATGCACCCGTTCACACACAGAGTTTCTCAAGGAAGCGGTGATGTTGTGTGCGACATGCTGGTGTAGCGCGGGCACACCTTTCTTAGAGAAGTAGTGGCGACTAGGCATCTGGTACTGGGGCACAGCGACAGACATAAGGTCTCTAAATCCTGTGTGTCCACTAGGCGGAAAGGCAGCATTTCGGTAGCCAACAGCTTACAGAGGGATAGAGTCAACCTCTTAGCTTTGTCATGGGTCGCAGGAAGTGGCCTTTTATTTGACCACATCAGAGGGACAGAGATCTGGCTGCTGTGTGTAGACGGTGTTGAGTAGGGTGTCCCTGGAAAAATGCAGGTTTGTGAGGAAAGTGCAGGCGGAGACATGATGTTGCCTTCATCCAACGTTGGTGCTATCGATGTCTGAGAGAGCTGTACACACGCACTTGTTTCCCCTTCCAAACCAACTGACGACCTACCAAGCAAACTGCCTGTTGCAGTTACAGTGGTGGAAGTTGTGGGTGGAAAAACAGGTGTGACAGCTGTCCCCACAGTCCTAGAAGATGACGAGCGCGCGGATGCACTGGAAGGGGCAGGCGGTGGATGGTTCGCTCCGCTAGGCCGCATTGCAGCACGGTGAGCTTCCCACCGGGACATATGATATTTATTCATGTGACGATTCATGGAAGAAGTTGTCAAACTGCTGAGGTTTTGACCTCTACTAAGAGAACCATGACAAATTTTACAGATCACATAATTTGGGCGATCTTTTTCTATGTCAAAAAAGGACCAGGCTAGGCAAGGCTTAGAGGCCATGCGACCTGTTGATCCACCCCGAATAATGCTCAGAGGCAGAGTGGTGGCTGAGGATGCAGTTGTAGACGTGCTACCAGTACTCCGACTGTGTCCAGGAAGGCACAAGGTAACTTCGTCATCAGTTGCATCCTCCTCCACCACCTCTGTTGACCTCCTCGAGTGCCTGACTGTGGGTTGACAGTAGGTGGGATCTAGAACTTCATCATCAATTGTTGTGTTTGCACTCCCCTCCCCTTCAGACCGAGCCTCTTCTTGCCCTGACCGAATATTTAAGTTGTCATCCCAATCGGGTATCTGTGTCTCATCTTCATCAGTATGTTCCTCATTGTCTATAACCACAGGTGTCACAGTTTGTGACAAAGGGTCAACATTATGCTCAGAAACTTGGTCCACACGGCCTGAATCAGAGTCACAAAGGTTCTGGGCATCACTGCAGACCATTTCCTGTTCTGTACTCACTGTAGCTTGGGAGCAGACCTCTGATTCCCAGGCTATAGTGTGACTGAACAGCTCTGCAGACTCAGCCATCTCAGTTCCACCATACTGTGCAGGGCTGATGGAGACTTCAGAGCTGGGAGAAAGCAAGTTTGATTAGGATGACAACTCAGAGGACTAATGTTTTTTGGATGCAGTACTTGAAGTG
This sequence comes from Anomaloglossus baeobatrachus, assembly GCF_048569485.1. NCBI lineage: Eukaryota > Metazoa > Chordata > Amphibia > Anura > Aromobatidae > Anomaloglossus > Anomaloglossus baeobatrachus. Next base: position 381,338,505 of record NC_134354.1, on the reverse strand, counting down.
GCTGAGAGGGCACTTGTTGGACCATTTGAGATCCATTCAAGCATTTTCCTTTTTTGGCCATCATCTACCTTTGTTCCTGTTGTTCGTGTCCGTAAAAAAGGGAGCACATCGGATTGTCCACGGTAAGTAGTAGACATCTTACTTTTGCTGGTAGATGGTCTATCTTTAGCAGATGATAATGGAGCTTTGCCACCTTCCCCACGGACAAACCCTTTTTTTCCTTTTCCACCACGCCTCTTCCCCTTTCCACCAGCATCTGTCATTTTGCCACTCATGTTGATTGCGACAAGATTGTGCACTGAAAATGTGGTAGTAAAAATTGAGAGGTGGTGTAGATTGCAGCGGTGGTCTAGCTTTATTAACAGCAGAATAATAAAGAATAAATATCCCTGACAATGCAACTACGGCCCTTAAACTGGCAGCATCAAGTGCTAGTATAATGGCTTAGTTATAATGAGTTGGAGTGTGCAATGCAGGTAGAGGTGCTGCAAATGTCTTTGCACTAGTGTGACTAGACCAAAGTCCAATAGCCACGTTTAGGATGCCAATAGGTACACTGAGTGTTTGCTAGTATAATGGCTTAGTTATAATGAGTTGGAGTGTGCAATGCAGGTAGAGGTGCTGCAAATGTCTTTGCACTAGTGTGACTAGACAAAAGTCCAATAGCCACGTTTAGGATGCCAATAGGTACACTGAGTGTTTGCTAGTATAATGGCTTAGTTATAATGAGTTGGAGTGTGCAATGCAGGCAGAGGTGCTGCAAATGTCTTTGCACTAGTGTGACTAGACAAAAGTCCAATTGCCACGTTTAGGATGCCACTAGGTACACTGAGTGTTTGCTAGTATAATGGCTTAGTTATAATGAGTTGGAGTGTGCAATGCAGGCAGAGGTGCAGCAAATGTCTTTGCACTAGTGTGACTAGACAAAAGTCCAATAGCCACGTTTAGGATGCCACTAGGTACACTGAGTGTTTGCTAGTATAATGGCTTAGTTATAATGAGTTGGAGTGTGCAATGCAGGTAGAGGTGCTGCAAATGTCTTTGCACTAGTGTGACTAGACCAAAGTCCAATAGCCACGTTTAGGATGCCAATAGGTACACTGAGTGTTTGCTAGTATAATGGCTTAGTTATAATGAGTTGGAGTGTGCAATGCAGGCAGACGTGCTGCAAATGTCTTTGCACTAGTGTGACTAGACAAAAGTCCAATAGCCACGTTTAGGATGCCAATAGGTACACTGAGTGTTTGCTAGTATAATGGCTTAGTTATAATGAGTTGGAGTGTGCAATGCAGGCAGAGGTGCTGCAAATGTCTTTGCACTAGTGTGACTAGACAAAAGTCCAATTGCCACGTTTAGGATGCCACTAGGTACACTGAGTGTTTGCTAGTATAATGGCTTAGTTATAATGAGTTGGAGTGTGCAATGCAGGCAGAGGTGCAGCAAATGTCTTTGCACTAGTGTGACTAGACAAAAGTCCAATAGCCACGTTTAGGATGCCACTAGGTACACTGAGTGTTTGCTAGTATAATGGCTTAGTTATAATGAGTTGGAGTGTGCAATGCAGGTAGAGGTGCTGCAAATGTCTTTGCACTAGTGTGACTAGACAAAAGTCCAATAGCCACGTTTAGGATGCCACTAGGTACACTGAGTGTTTGCTAGTATAATGGCTTAGTTATAATGAGTTGGAGTGTGCAATGCAAGCAGAGGTGCTGCAAATATCTTTGCACTAGTGGGACTATAACAAAGTCCAATAGCCACGTTTAGGATGCCACTAGGTACACTGAGTGTTTGCTAGTATAATGGCTTAGTTATAATGAGTTGGAGTGTGCAATGCAGGCAGAGGTGCTGCAAATGTCTTTGCACTAGAGTGACTAGACAAAAGTCCAATAGCCACGTTTAGGATGCCAATAGGTACACTGAGTGTTTGCTAGTATAATGGCTTAGTTATAATGAGTTGGAGTGTGCAATGCAGGTAGAGGTTCTGCAAATGTCTTTGCACTAGTGTGACTAGACAAAAGTCCAATAGCCACGTTTAGGATGCCAATAGGTACACTGAGTGTTTGCTAGTATAATGGCTTAGTTATAATGAGTTGGAGTGTGCAATGCAGGCAGAGGTGCTGCAAATGTCTTTGCACTAGTGTGACTAGACAAAAGTCCAATAGCCACGTTTAGGATGCCACTAGGTACACTGAGTGTTTGCTAGTATAATGGCTTAGTTATAATGAGTTGGAGTGTGCAATGCAGGCAGAGGTGCTGCAAATGTCTTTGCACTAGTGTGACTAGACAAAAGTCCAATAGCCACGTTTAGGATGCCACTAGGTACACTGAGTGTTTGCTAGTATAATGGCTTAGTTATAATGAGTTGGAGTGTGCAATGCAGGTAGAGGTGCTGCAAATGTCTTTGCACTAGTGTGACTAGACAAAAGTCCAATAGCCACGTTTAGGATGCCACTAGGTGCACTGAGTGTTTGCTAGTATAATGGCTTAGTTATAATGAGTTGGAGTGTGCAATGCAGGCAAAGGTGCTGCAAATGTCTTTGCACTAGTGTGACTAGACAAAAGTCCAATAGCCACGTTTAGGATGCCACTAGGTACACTGAGTGTTTGCTAGTATAATGGCTTAGTTATAATGAGTTGGAGTGTGCAATGCAGGCACAGGTGCTGCAAATATCTTTGCACTAGTGGGACTATAGCAAAGTCCAATAGCCACGTTTAGGATGCCACTAGGTACACTGAGTGTTTGCTAGTATAATGGCTTAGTTATAATGAGTTGGAGTGTGCAATGCAGGCAGAGGTGCTGCAAATGTCTTTGCACTAGTGTGACTAGACAAAAGTCCAATAGCCACATTTAGGATGCCACTAGGTACACTGAGTGTTTGCTATTATAATGGCCTATTTATAATGAGTTGGAGTGTGCAATGCAGGCAGAGGTGCTGCAAATGTCTTTGCACTAGTGTGACTAGACAAAAGTCCAATAGCCACGTTTAGGATGCCACTAGGTACACTGAGTGTTTGCTAGTATAATGGCTTAGTTATAATGAGTTGGAGTGTGCAATGCAGGTAGAGGTGCTGCAAATGTCTTTGCACTAGTGTGACTAGACAAAAGTCCAATAGCCACGTTTAGGATGCCACTAGGTGCACTGAGTGTTTGCTAGTATAATGGCTTAGTTATAATGAGTTGGAGTGTGCAATGCAGGTAGAGGTGCTGCAAATGTCTTTGCACTAGTGTGACTAGACAAAAGTCCAATAGCCACGTTTAGGATGCCACTAGGTACACTGAGTGTTTGCTAGTATAATGGCTTAGTTATAATGAGTTGGAGTGTGCAATGCAGGCAGAGGTGCTGCAAATATCTTTGCACTAGTGGGACTATAGCAAAGTCCAATAGCCACGTTTAGGATGCCACTAGGTACACTGAGTGTTTGCTAGTATAATGGCTTAGTTATAATGAGTTGGAGTGTGCAATGCAGGCAGAGGTGCTGCAAATGTCTTTGCACTAGTGTGACTAGACAAAAGTCCAATAGCCACGTTTAGGATGCCACTAGGTACACTGAGTGTTTGCTAGTATAATGGCTTAGTTATAATGAGTTGGAGTGTGCAATGCAGGTAGAGGTGCTGCAAATGTCTTTGCACTAGTGGGACTATAGCAAAGTCCAATAGCCACGTTTAGGATGCCACTAGGTACACTGAGTGTTTGCTAGTATAATGGCTTAGTTATAATGAGTTGGAGTGTGCAATGCAGGCAGAGGTGCTGCAAATATCTTTGCACTAGTGGGACTATAGCAAAGTCCAATAGCCACGTTTAGGATGACACTAGGTACACTGAGTGTTTGCTAGTATAATGGCTTAGTTATAATGAGTTGGAGTGTGCAATGCAGGCAGAGGTGCTGCAAATGTCTTTGCACTAGTGGGACTATACAGAAGTCCAATAGCCACGTTTAGGATGCCACTAGGTACACTGAGTGTTTGCTAGTATAATGGCTTAGTTATAATGAGTTGGAGTGTGCAATGCAGGCAGAGGTGCTGCAAATGTCTTTGCACTAGTGTGACTAGACAAAAGTCCAATAGCCACGTTTAGGATGCCACTAGGTACACTGAGTGTTTGCTAGTATAATGGCTTTGTTATAATGAGTTTGAGTGTGCAATGCAGGTAGAGGTGCTGCAAATGTCTTTGCACTAGTGTGACTAGACAAAAGTCCAATAGCCACGTTTAGGATGCCACTAGGTACACTGAGTGTTTGCTAGTATAATGGCTTAGTTATAATGAGTTGGAGTGTGCAATGCAGGTAGAGGTGCTGCAAATGTCTTTGCACTAGTGTGACTAGACAAAAGTCCAATAGCCACGTTTAGGATGCCACTAGGTACACTGAGTGTTTGCTAGTATAATGGCTTAGTTATAATAAGTTGGAGTGTGCAGAGGACAGGAGGGTACAGTGCCAGGTTTGTGGGGCTCTGGGTAGAGGAATGGAAGCCTGCCTTTCTATTCCCTCCTAATGGGGAAATGCAGCGACGAAATCCCGGACCTTAGCTACACAGACGCTGTCTCTGTTTTCAGGACCTGTCACCTATGGCTCTGACCCTGCCGGTACGAGCCCTTAAAAGGACTGATGGAAAGTGCTATCCCTATGCTGTCCAGCGCTGTGTATGGAGCGCATACAGCTGTATCAGCGATAGGACTCAGGACGGAGCTGCGCCAGTGATGTCTGACACCAAGGACGCAGAAGGCAGATAATGGCGTCCTGGAGGAAAATGTCCGGTTTTATAATGCAGGGACATGTGACATGGACATCCTATCACACATGCCGTTGCTTCTCTGGCTAAAAGTCCACTTAGCTGTGTGTGTGTCAGGGATTGGCTGACATAATGGCCCTCCCCACTTCACGCGTGCGCTTAGGGAAGGAAGACAAGGAAAAAAAAAAAAAATGGCGATCGCCATTATACAAACCGGAGTGATCTGAAGGCGCTGTTCACGCACACTATACACTGAAATGTCATAATAGTGTGAGTCACAGAGTGACTTACACTATTACAGCGGAAAGCCAGCTAGGAATTAGCTGTTTTTTTGCTGCTAGAACCGTTCTCGAACGTTTCTAGAACTATCGAGCTTTTGCAAAAAGCTCGAGTTCTAGTTCGATCTAGAACAGGCCCCAAAATCACTCGAGCCTAGAACTGGAGAACCTCGAACCTCGAACCGTGCTCAACTCTAATCGTCAGTGACTCCGGCCTCACTGCTGCACTTCCTGTCAGTCCTCCTGGCATCTCCGCCTCTCCTCTGCTTTCTCTTTCAATTCCTTCTGTTCTCTGCTTCTCACTGTTTTTAATGCTTTGTTTGCTCTTCTCTCTTTTCTATGGTCTCTACTCTGTTTTCCTGTTCATCTTTGTTTCTCCTGCGCTGTACTGAAGAAGCTCCGCCCCCTCTCCTGATTGGCTGTTTTTCTTCTGGCATCTCTCACTGCTCTCTGACTGGAAGAGGAAGCTGCCTGGCCACTCCTTCCTCTTTAGCACAGGCCACGCACAGTATGCAGTGAGTGAGACTGTGTCTGCATTGCGGCCAGCCTGCAGCTATAGAATAAGTGCGGGTAACCAACGGCCTTAATCAGCTGCTTGGTGACGCCACGGGGGCATGAAAGAGAAAGTGAAAATGTACACACAGCGGACAGCTGCCTCTGGGCCCTTCCTCCTCACAGGCCCCGTAGCAGTGGCGTGGTCTGCCTCTATGGAAGGTACGCCACTGGTGCTATGGATCAGTGGACTGCAAAGGAACACTAACTTAGTATTCCAGACACTTTTAGGATGGCACAAAAAGTGTCAGCTCTTTGGGGTAATAAAATAGCGTGGCAAAAAATGGCCAGGTGGGTAAAATGCAGGGGTGCTATGAGTCAGTGAACTGCAAAGGAACATTAACTTAGTATTGCAGACACTTTTAGGTTGGCACAAAAAGTGTCAGCTCTTTGGGGTAATAAAATAGCATGGCAAAAAATGGCCAGGTGGGTAGAATGCAGGGGTGCTATGAGTCAGTGGACTGCAAAGGAACACTAACTTAGTATTCCAGAAACTTTTAGGATGGCACAAAAAGTGTCAGCTCTTTGGGGTAATAAAATAGCGTGGCAAAAAATGGCCAGGTGGGTAGAATGCACGGGTGCTGTAAGTAGCAGGACAGCAAAGCCCAGCACAGCGTTTGCACGGACCAGCCTAGGAGCTATGGCTATGAACGCCTGTAAATCAGCCCTGAAAAGGGCTGAAATAACCAGTAGTCCCTAATCCCTAAAGCACTGTGTATCTCTATAACGCACAGAGCAGCAGTAGCAGCGGGAGCGGGAGCAGTGACTGTCACCCACACGCAGCAGACAGATAATGGCGGCGACGGGGAAAATGGCCGGATCTTATAGAGCAAAGACATGTGACATGCACAGCCTATGACACAAGCCCTTGCTTGTCTGGCAAAAATCCACTGTGCAGTGTGTGTCTCTGTGATTTGCTGACAGCCTGGCCCGCCCCACTGTACGCGTGGTTAGGGGAAAAAAAAAATGGCGATCGGCATTCTCTCAGCACTCAGCTCAGCAGCAGCACTGATCTAAACCCTGTCCCCCCCCTGCACACTATACGCTGAATTTTGTGACAGTGACTCACACTATTACAGTGAAAAGCCAGCTAGTAACTAGCTTGGCTTTTTGGTGCTCGAACCGTTCTCAAACATAACTCGAACGGTTGAGCTTTTAGCAAAAAGCTTGAGTTCGTCGAGCCTCTCGAACACCCCCCAAAATCACTCGAACATGAAATTAGCAAACATCGAACATCGAACATCGCTCAACTCTACCCCTGAGTGACTGAAGTGATCTGCGCTATCAGCGGTGCTGTCACTGAGGTTACCCGTGGCCACAGCTGAAGTCCTCCCAATGAGATCTGTGGCCGCAGGTAACCTGAGTGATGTCATCGTTGATAGCGCAACTCACTTCAGTTGCTGCGGGGAGCTCACAGAGAGCGGTCGTGGTCTGTGACCGCTCTCTGTCAGCTTCTGATGTAGCAGAGCTGAAAGCGTCGTGGGACCTCTGTGGATTACGTCGGACCTGGAGGGGTATTTGGGGGTTTAATAAAGTGGTGAAAGAGGGTTTTTTTTGCCATTTATTTCAAATAAAGGATTTTTTGGTGTATGTCTTTATTTTCTTTATCTTACAAGTTAATCATGGAAGGTATCTCGGGGAGATGCCTGCCATGATTAACCTAGGACTTAGTGGCACCTATGGGCTTCTTCCATTAACTCCTTATTACCTCGTTTGCCACCACACCAGGGCAATTCGGGATGAGCTAGGTACAGTCCCGGGACTGTCGAATCTAATGGATACGTCAATTCCGGGCGGCTGCTGGCTGATATTGTTAGGGTGGGGGGCTTCCTATAACGTGGCGCTCCCCATCCTGACAATACCAGCCTCCTGCCATATGGCTTTACCCTGGCTGGTATGAAATTCGGGGAGAACCGCACGCCGTTTTTTTTTAATTATTTATTTAATTTACTGCACGATATAGACCCGCCCACCGGCAGCTGTGATTGGTTGCAGTGAGCCAGCTGTCACTCAACGTGGGGGGCTTGTCTGACTGCAACCAATCACAGGCGCCGGTGGGCGGGGAAAGCAGTGAATACGTGATGGAATAATGAGCGGCCGGCTTTTTCAAAAGAGGAAATGACGCCGGAGCAGTGTGACAGCTGGGCAGCACCGCGCTGGTGATCGGGGATCGGTGAGTATGAGAGAGGGGGGGAGGGATAGACTGACAGAGAGAGACCGACAGAGAGAGAGAGAGACCGACAGACAGAGAGAGAGAGACAGACTGACAGAGATAGAGATTGACCGACATCGACAGACCTCACTCATTTCCAGTGTTTTCTGCAAAATGCGATTAATGTATTTAGAAAAACGCATGTCACTAGAATGGTGTGTGTGCCGTCTGTGTGCCATCCGTTTTTTTTTCACGCACCGATAGACTTTCATTGGAGTGACTCGCACGTGAAACTCACCAAAACGCAGCATGCTGCGATTTGTTTCTCAGTCCTATTTGGACTGAAAAAAAAATAGCAGATCAGAGCTGCCTCATTGATTAACATTGGTCCGAGTGCAATGCGAGATTTTCTCGCATTGCACTTGTGCGAGTTAATCGCAAGTATGACTCCAGCCTTAGATCGTGGTGAGCTGCACAGGGGAAGAGGAATCTTACTAACCATTGCGGTTCTTTCATCTCTTGTTGTAGTCGCTGGGTCCCTTCTCCCAAAGGGTAGCATTCTACTCATTTAGATAATTGCAAGTAAATACAAACTGCGCCTCGCAAAAAGGACCAGAAGGGGAAAATGAAAAGTACAATAACAATGAACAATACAATGTCAGCAGTATAAAAAAGGGTAGTTAAAACACTTTTGTCAGGAGTATACAACATAAAATACAAAATATAAAAAAGACCACCCTGCGTTAGACACAAAAAAGTTTATATTATTTCAGACAAAGAAAAGAAAAGGGCAGAAGGGTTGCTGGTTAATTATCATCAGCCCTTAAACATATACCCAAAGTGAATAGCCCTATACAGAAGTCTGCAAACAGAGGTCCTAAAATGGCAATGTTACAGAGTAGAAGTATTATAAATTGTTACAAATAGTTGCAAAAAAGCAACCATGCAGTGTATACTAAAAGTAAAACAGAACACTTAAGGCCCAGTCACACACAACGACTTACCAGCGATCCCGACAATGATATTACCCGATAAGGATTGCTGGTAAGTCGCTGGGAGGTCGCTCTTGAGATGTCACAGAGTCAGACCTTACCAACGACACAGTAACGATCAGCGACCTGTATAACGATCTCAGCAGTCATTAGGACCCTGTCACACAGTGTCAAATACAGCGATGCGTCCTGCCCAGCAGGACATCGCCTTTGAAGAAAATGGTCCGGACCACTCAGCAACGACTAGCGATCTCACAACAGGGACCTGATCGTTGGTAGGTGTCACACATAACGAGAAACTGTGACTCAGCAACGATCTCGTTAGCGATCTCATTGTGTGTGATGGGGCCTTTACCCTCCCAAACGACTAGCTAGAGTGAATGTCTGTACACAGATCCTCCCAAACAATTAGCTGGTGTGAATGTCCATGTGAATAGAATCTCCAGATAAGAGTCCACAAGTAGAAGCCAAAAATAGAAGGTGAGTACAGATAAATAACGTCGCTCCGGTAGAGTAATTATTCCAAAAGGTCCAGGGAGATGGAGAGTGCTGCGAGGATAAGTGCTGTTGGACCTGCTAACTCACACTGTGTGATTGCAATGCTACTGCTGTGGATGCCCTGGCTGGTGGCCATCCCAGCAGTAAAGCAAAGCGCCATTGTCAGAATGTCTGTGACATCACACAGGCAGAGAGCAGAGGCCAGGAAAACTTGTACTAATCCTTACACATTTAAAAACCTGGCGGGTTTCTTCTTCAGAGGAAATGTCATTTTCTACTCATATCTGGTAGCTGATGGCTCCAGTGGGTCTTGAAGGTGTGTCCCTGCAGGAGTTTGGTGGTCTAGTTCACTACCTGTAGACATCTTTGGTTCATGAGGAGAGTGCGTAGCGTAGCTGTAGTTTCCCAGCGGCGATGATGACAGGAGCAGGCCTTGTTTTCTTTCTTCCTGGTATTACTGGTATTAGGCATTTAGTAATCGCCAGGTTTCTAGCTCATTCCAAAATAATCCAGGTAGACTCCTGAAGGTTTTAGCCATAAATGGTGACATCCAGATCTTCTGATAAATCTTTATAAGGACATTGCAGGCTCAATGGCAGCGGGGCTTCAGAAGAGTGCATTCATCTCGCTGCACCTTCATGCCACGCGCCTCAACTTTATAAAAATAAAAAATAAAAAATGACATTGCTCCATTTCTTCTGGGGTATTTCTGGGTCTTTACATTATGGGCTTAGTTTGGATTTAGTTAGCTGAATCTTTAATTTACAACTTTTCGAAATGTTGTAAAATTGTTATCCAATTGGACAACAGTATATTAGTGAAGTGTAAAATCTGTTTAATTTTATTTCTTTGCAGTTGTAGACTAATATTCAACCTTTTAAAAAAAAGTGCAAGTTTTTACTCTAAAAATCACTTTTTTTGGAGCATGTGTAATCTGTTATGTTATGAATAGATGACATTAGGAATAACGTTTGGAACTCCATTCTATGTCTGAACTGGGTGCAAAAAACCTAAAAAACATCACTATGGGGAGATAAGGTATGCACACCAGTGACTATGTAAGGGGAATACATGAAATAGCAGAAACTGCTGTGTGAATACTGACATGAAAAATTCAATAGCTATATGGAAGAATGAAATGTGAAAAATGGAATCTGCATTACTGCCATGAATATATGAATAAAGAGAAATTTAGCTACTGAATTGATCAATGCAATAGAACCCCAACACTACGCCAAAGTATTTCTCTACGTTGGGGTCCGTAGCTTGTGTGTGTCCTCTCATGCAGTTAAAAAACCTACCTTGTATGGGAAGCTGAGACCCAGGCTATATATACGATGTGGATTGGCAATAGGTGTGTATGGGGAGGGTTCACAAACGAAAAAATACTAACATTAAGGAATAACGTTTGGAACTCCATTCTATGTCTGAACTGGGTGCAAAAAACCTAAAAAACATCACTATGGGGAGATAAGGTATGCACACCAGTGACTATGGAAGGGGAATACATGTAATAGCAGAAACTGCTATGTGAATACTGACATGAAAATTTCAATAGCTATATGGAAGAATGAAATGTGAAAAATGGAATCTGCATTACTGCCATGAATATATGAATAAAGAGAAATTTAGCTACTGAATTGATCAATGCAATAGAGCCCCAACACTACGCCAAAGTATTTCTCTACGTTGGGGTCCCTAGCTTGTGTGTGTCCTCTCATGCAGTTAAAAAACCTACCTTGTATGGGAAGCTGAGACCCAGGCTATATATACGATGTGGATTGGCAATAGGTGTGTATGGGTAGGGTTCACAAACGAAAAAATACTAACATTAAGGAATAACGTTTGGAACTCCATTCTATGTCTGAACTGGGTGCAAAAAAACTAAAAAACATCACTATGGGGAGATAAGGTATGCACACCAGTGACTATGGAAGGGGAATACATGTATTGATCAATTCAGTAGCTAAATTTCTCTTTATTCATATATTCATGGCAGTAATGCAGATTCCATTTTTCACATTTCATTCTTCCATATAGCTATTGAATTTTTCATGTCAGTATTCACACAGCAGTTTCTGCTATTACATGTATTCCCCTTCCATAGTCACTGGTGTGCATACCTTATCTCCCCATAGTGATGTTTTTTAGGTTTTTTGCACCCAGTTCAGACATAGAATGGAGTTCCAAACGTTATTCCTTAATGTTAGTATTTTTTCGTTTGTGAACCCTCCCCATACACACCTATTGCCAATCCACATCGTATATATAGCCTTGGTCTCAGCTTCCCATACAAGGTAGGTTTTTTAACTGCATGAGAGGACACACACAAGCTAGGGACCCCAACGTAGAGAAATCCTTTGGCGTAGTGTTGGGGCTCTATTGCATTGATCAATTCAGTAGCTAAATTTCTCTTTATTCATATATTCATGGCAGTAATGCAGATTCCATTTTTCACATTTCATTCTTCCATATAGCTATTGAATTTTTCATGTCAGTATTCACACAGCAGTTTCTGCTATTACATGTATTCCCCTTCCATAGTCACTGGTGTGCATACCTTATCTCCCCATAGTGATGTTTTTTAGGTTTTTTGCACCCAGTTCAGACATAGAATGGAGTTCCAAACGTTATTCCTTAATGTTAGTATTTTTTCGTTTGTGAACCCTCCCCATACACACCTATTGCCAATCCACATCGTATATATAGCCTGGGTCTCAGCTTCCCATACAAGGTAGGTTTTTTAACTGCATGAGAGGACACACACAAGCTAGGGACCCCAACGTAGAGAAATACTTTGGCGTAGTGTTGGGGCTCTATTGCATTGATCAATTCAGTAGCTAAATTTCTCTTTATTCATATATTCATGGCAGTAATGCAGATTCCATTTTTCACATTTCATTCTTCCATATAGCTATTGAATTTTTCATGTCAGTATTCACACAGCAGTTTCTGCTATTACATGTATTTCCCTTCCATAGTCACTGGTGTGCATACCTTATCTCCCCATAGTGATGTTTTTTAGGTTTTTTGCACCCAGTTCAGACATAGAATGGAGTTCCAAACGTTATTCCTTAATGTTAGTATTTTTTCGTTTGTGAACCCTCCCCATACACACCTATTGCCAATCCACATCGTATATATAGCCTGGGTCTCAGCCTCCCATACAAGGTAGGTTTTTTAACTGCATGAGAGGACACACAAAAGCTAGGGACCCCAACGTAGAGAAATACTTTGGCGTAGTGTTGGGGCTCTATTGCATTGATCAATTCAGTAGCTAAATTTCTCTTTATTCATATATTCATGGCAGTAATGCAGATTCCATTTTTCACATTTCATTCTTCCATATAGCTATTGAATTTTTCATGTCAGTATTCACACAGCAGTTTCTGCTATTACATGTATTCCCCTTCCATAGTCACTGGTGTGCATACCTTATCTCCCCATAGTGATGTTTTTTAGGTTTTTTGCACCCAGTTCAGACATAGAATGGAGTTCCAAACGTTATTCCTTAATGTTAGTATTTTTTCGTTTGTGAACCCTCCCCATACACACCTATTGCCAATCCACATCGTATATATAGCCTGGGTCTCAGCTTCCCATACAAGGTAGGTTTTTTAACTGCATGAGAGGACACACACAAGCTAGGGACCCCAACGTAGAGAAATACTTTGGCGTAGTGTTGGGGCTCTATTGCATTGATCAATTCAGTAGCTAAATTTCTCTTTATTCATATATTCATGGCAGTAATGCAGATTCCATTTTTCACATTTCATTCTTCCATATAGCTATTGAATTTTTCATGTCAGTATTCACACAGCAGTTTCTGCTATTACATGTATTCCCCTTCCATAGTCACTGGTGTGCATACCTTATCTCCCCATAGTGATGTTTTTCAGGTTTTTTGCACCCAGTTCAGACATAGAATGGAGTTCCAAACGTTATTCCTTAATGTTAGTATTTTTTCGTTTGTGAACCCTCCCCATACACACCTATTGCCAATCCACATCGTATATATAGCCTGGGTCTCAGCTTCCCATACAAGGTAGGTTTTTAACTGCATGAAAGGACACACACAAGCTAGGGACCCCAACGTAGAGAAATACTTTGGCGTAGTGTTGGGGCTCTTCTGCATTGATCAATTCAGTAGCTAAATTTCTCTTTATTCATATATTCATGGCAGTAATGCAGATTCCATTTTTCACATTTCATTCTTCCATATAGCTATTGAATTTTTCATGTCAGTATTCACACAGCAGTTTCTGCTATTACATGTATTCCCCTTCCATAGTCACTGGTGTGCATACCTTATCTCCCCATAATGAATAGATGACAGACCTGTTACAATCAATGTGATCTTTCATCTATTCCTTTTTTTTGCAGACCAATTATTCACAAAAAAAACAATAAATGGAAACATATCTTGGAACTATGTTGTGGATCAAACTTGCCAATGCAAGTGAATGGCTGTGGCCCTTTAAAAAAAACATATAGCACATGGATGTTACACAGATGTAGGAGAAACTAATTTTTTTATTTGCTGTAAAAGTAAAATTAATGCAATAATGATTGTAAAAGATAACACATGGACCAAAAATGGGTCCTGCACACGGAAATAAACATAAACCATTTTTTACATATGACAAAGAATATTGCAATATAAACCATGGCCTCGGCATAGTAATCACTGAGTCCTTTCTACAGAAATTGAAGTTTAATAAAAAATGCTAACTGCACCCTTGGTTACTTTACCCATTGGTTTTGTATGTCCTCTGCTTCCTCACAGGTGATTAAACAGCACTGGCTTAATTGAGCTTTTCTGAAGACATTGCTTAAGGCAAGCCATTGCTTATAGTCGCTAGTGAGGGAGGCGATGGCATATAAAACCAATGGACAGAATGGAAGGAACATTGAGTCTCGTGGCCATGGCACGTGTGTGAGCACCTTATTAAGCATATTTATTAAATTTCACTTTCTGTACTATAGGGCAGCAACTAGAACACAAACAGCACGATTTTTCTAGTGGCTATATTCCCTACAGGGATTTCACTAATCAAGACTATGGCCCTAATTCATCAAAGAAAAATTGCAACGAGGTAATGATTTACAGCTCGTCTAATTTAGAAGTTGTGGCATACCTTAAGCCAGAAATCTTACTTAGGTCCCTGACTGGAGTAAGATTTGTGGTGAGGTGTACACCATTCTCCAGATGCTCCTGATTTATTAAATGGGACCTTTCAAACTTTTCATGTTCAACTGGACACATCATGTAATAATGGCTGCAAAGCAGAATAAAACATTTTATTGTTTTTTGCTTTTCCACTGAAAAGATATTAGCATTCAAAATATTTGGAACCTAGTAAGTTAACTTTTGTCCAAGTGAGTGTCATATAGTTTTCACTGGAGGCATGTACTTCTCACTCTATAAGTTGCTTAATCATAAACAGGCAGCAACACAGCAGAAGAACACACTTCCACAATCTTTTCAGTGTGAGAGACATAGTAAAACCTCTCTGATTTCTGTTCTAACTTCTTGCATTATTAGAAAGTGCAGCTGAGTTTAGCTGTGTCACATTACAAACACCTGAGCTCTCCTCCTCTCATAGCACTGTCAGCTCAGCTGTACTGCCCCTCTCCCCATAGTCCCTTTGCCGTCCACACACATTAGATAAAATAAAACAAAATCTTCCAAATTTAGAAGCATCGGCTAGTCATTTAATGTGCATGAAAGCATTATGACTCTCGCCTGACAAATCATGATATTTAGCTGATCCTTTTGTTCTGCAGGTAATTCTGGCAGCAGCTTACTCCGTTATTCCCATAGATGGTACATGACATCAGCTACTGGAGCGTATACGTCACTGACTAGGTTTATGATGAGCTTAGAGGGCTGTACATGCAGCAAAAACACTGGTTCTTGTGATAAAATAGGCAGGAAAATATGTTACTTTCAAAAGCAGCAGCTGTATACCCCTGCTGTGTTGTCTGTATACTCTCTTATCATAAGTGTTTGATGCTTCTTTCCATGGCGGGGAGCTATGGCATTTGCTGACCATGAACTAGAGCAGTTCTGCATGATCGAATACAGCAAATAAGACAGTACATAGCAGGGGCACATTTATAAGATTATATTAGCATAGGAACATTTTTTTTTTAACACATCCAATTGTAGATCTTAATATTATTCCAAAATCTAGTAATTAAAATATATTTTGTTTGTGAGACTATTTGGTGTAAGTGTATACCATTTTTTAGTTGGATTTCTTTGTATCAGACACGTGCTCCACAATTCTGGCACATTTTTTTGGGCTTGGTTGTTGCATGATAGCTCGTCTCTAGTAATGAGCGAGCGTGATTGCTACTTCTCATTACTTGATTGAGCATCGGGGTGCTGGGGTATCATGGGTGCTCACATGTTTTGTCCATCAAACAACAACCACAAAATATAGGCCTTCTTCACTGCAGGATATGTGCAGGCACCCTAGGGAGAGTCATTCGCAGTCTCTGAATACCTCTCACTGGGGTTAAAGCAACATTTTTGAATGTAGTGTATAAAATAAAAGAAAACAAAATGCACTCCCTCCTTCCGGAAATGCTTTGTATATGGGCAAAGAGACAAACTGTCCACTTATTGACTTCCCTTACTCTCGTTACTCTAGTTGAGCACTTTCAGAGTGTCTGAGCTGCTTGACTCGAGGACTGTGCACCCAAACATTTTAGTGCTCGCCCATCTCTAGTTTTCCAATCGACTTTTCTGGGAGGCTTCAACCAGTCTAAAACATTTTGGAAATATGATCAAGTCTTCAGACAGATTTGTCCCCAATTTTACAAGAATTCTGGCTCATTTAGCTAAGTAAACCCCAGTGTGTAGAACGTTTGCTTATCCACCTTATGAAATAAACAGGGCAACATTTTGTGAAGATCAAAAATTTTTATTCACGCAATCAGCTGTACACAAACAACTGCAGTGCCACCACTGGGCACACTCTTACACAGAACGAAACCCGACTAAGTGATTTCACCCTGTATCATATTATTATGTTATATTACAAGAAAATAATTAAGAAAGCATTTTGCTTACAATTTTGAAACACTACAGGTCATGTAATGTTGATAATCACATATTAAAAGATTTGCATTCCGGTGTGGTAAAATGGCACATAGTGTCATTTTAAGAGGTTATACATATTATCAGGTGTAAAGGGCAACACAGTAACATATTATGCCAGCAAAGAACACACCTTGTCTGAACTGGTATGGATACCCATAACAACCAATCACAGTGCAGCTTTGATTTTTACAGATCAGTTTATAAAATGAAAGTTGGGCTCTGATCCAAAGCTATGGGCACAGAAGGCAACTGACTTTTAGACAGTTATGAAAAATTAAGGCTGAACCAAGATGTGGTCTTGGTTTCACAAGATGTGGTCTTGACTTTACGCTAATTGGAGCACTTCAGAAGGTTTCCTAGATAACATATGCGTCAATCCCTTTACCGGATAAAAATATACCAACCACTGGATTTTGCACTTAGGTTCTGATACAATATGTATCAACATGTCAACTGCTCAATGGCAATTGTTTTGGCTGTTTCCCATCACAAGTATGGCAATATGTGTATACAGCTACATGTACTTACATTGTGATGATGTTTTAGCTTGTTTTATGCAGATAAACTATGAAGGATAAATGTATTGAGTCTATAAGTAAAGGATTAGCAAATTAAATCCAAACCTTAAATACCGTATTAAAATGAAACTAAATTGTGAAATCTTCTCCAATATTAGCTTTCTTCTTTCTCTGCCATGTGAAATCACATCACACATAAATCAGTAATAAGGGAGATCCTGAAAAGCTTAAAGGGAACCCATCAGCAGATTTGTGACCTATAAGCTGCAGCCGCCACCAGTGGACTCTTATATACAGGATTCTAACATAACGTAAAAAACACTTTATAATACTCACCTGGGGGGTCGCTCCGGTGCAGACTCATCAAATGGGTGGTACCATTCTCCGGGACCGGCGCCTCCTCTTTCGGTCATCTTTGTTCTCCTTTTTCTGAGCACGTCCTACACACTCGCGGGCACTGAGGTCCTGCGCAGGCGCACTTTGATCTGCCCTGCTCAGTGCGCCTGCGCAGGACCTCAGTGTCGGCGAGTGTGTATGACGTAGAACGCGTCATGTACACTGGCTTTAGAAGAAGGAGAACAAAGATGGCCAAAAGAGGAGGCGCCTGTCCTGGAGAACGGCGCCACCCATCTGACCAGTCTGCACTAGAGCGACCCCCTAGTGTTTTTCTATGTTCTACACAGCGGCCTGGGCTCTTATATACAGCATGTTAGAATGCTGTATATAAGAGCTCACTGGTAGTGTCCGAAGCTTATAGTCACCAAATCTGGTGACAGGTTCCCTTTAAAGCACCGATACCTCTGTGCTAGGCCAACATATAGACAAATAATAGCCCTATAGTTAAAGAAACACACCAGCACAACCGGTGCTCCAATCCGTGTCATGCACTCCCCCTTAGGCCCAGCACTACACAGTGTGTGTTCCCTTAGGCAAGAGCTGATGATATCATAGCCTAGTAATTTTGCTTCTGAAACATACAACGTTTCATTTTAGCTAAAAACAATATAAAGAATATAAAAACTATGCAAAATGAATAAATCAAATCCAGTTACGCTGTATAAAAGTAATGGTCTAACATTACACCTAATGTACCATTGCAATGATCAAATCACATTATAAGGAGCATAAATTTAAACAAGGAATTACAGTGGAGACTTTTTTTTTTTTTTACAAGGTGTTAATTGTTTCTCAAAAATGAGAATAATGTATTAGTTTCATCACAAAGTGGAACTTAAGAAAACTAGAGACAATAATGCACAGTTTGCTGTATGGAACCGCTGCATAGGTTTGTTATTTCAAGTACTTCTAGCAAACAATGTGGTTGCACATTTTAACAGTGGGGCGTCTTTCTTCAATTTTATTTACTTTTACAAGCCATTTTGAGACCTGTAATTCACTATTTCCGCTGCTAGACTTTGTGGATCCAGCAAATGCGGAAACATGTGCATCACAGAATCTACTAATGAGTGCTGAAAGATGGCACAAAGTCTATTGCGTACACTCAGTCTCTCTCTTGTGTAGCGGTCAGAGTTTTGCCACTGTTGAAAATCACTGTTAAAAGGGGGAACGGGAGTATATAACTGATAGCTAGGCTGAGGTCTACTGGAAGAATGAAGAACGGGTCCTGGTTCTGACCAATACTCAAGTGAGTGGGTAGGTTGGGGTGTATAGTCAGTCGGTAAGCTATGGTGGGCATCTGTCGTTTTTTTGACCATTTCTCCATACATTTGGTGTGATGCATTTTGGGAAGGCCATGAGGAAGATGGGTTGTATTGGTAATAAGATGTTGCATGTGCATCATGTGGAGCCAACTTCTGAGAAATATAGTGTTGACGTGGATCACTATCCAAATCATTTCTATGATGACAGCATGGAATCCGTTGATTGCTATTACAATAATTTCCTTGCTCGTGTGAATGGTCACTTGAACTGTTCGAAAGACTTGTCCTAAAGTCGACTCCAGAGTCAACAGAGCTTTGATTCTGGGAATCTTTTGGGCAGGCACCTTGAGAATACCATTCTGAAGCTCCATTCCAATGATTTAATTTACTTTTATCTGATGTCCTAACTTTCTGAGAAGATCCAGTTCTCTCTAAAGAAAGTTTCTGCATAGAGATGGAGCATGGATCCACTGTGCATATCTCAGAAACTGATGCTTTTTTTCTCTTTTTATCTTCTGAATATCCATTACTTTTGGGAGGTGATTGCCTTGCATTTTCACGTAGTTCATCAGCAACTGAACGTTGTGTTTGGTTTATTCTCTCTGGGTGATAAAACTTACATTTCATTCCATAGGTGCATTTTTTGGCTGCAATAAAAGTTGGAAAACAGAGTTAATTATTGGATTCAAACATACCTATGAGTATATATAAATGTTTACCATGTGGAAACTGAAATGCTCTGTTAATCTGACACTAAGTAAATTTCTAGTTCTACTAGTGGACACAGACAGAAAAGGTTCCCTGTGCAAGAGCAATCTATGGGCCTTCTTCAGTCCAATAGCTCCTCATAATGCACCATTTCATCTGTTTTGGTGATAAAAATGGGCCCCCTTACTTCATGGTTTCCTGTGCGGCTGCACAGGTTGCACTAATGATATGTCCGCCCCTGTCTAGTTCTGTCTAGTACTATTAAAGAAACCTTTTTTTTTCTGTAGAATCTTTAGAATACCATGACAGCTTCAGCTTTAAAAAATTGTAGCAATAAATTATGATATTTGCTGGTATAAAGAAAAAAAGAGAATACTGTAAATGCTTACCATAAGGACACTGTACTTTTTTATTTTCTAGTCCGAGAGGCCGTTTCCTCAAAAAGTCATCCAAGTTTGGTCCTTTTCGACCCATTGGATCATCCGGTGGCATAAATCTAATTTAAAAAAAATGTTCCATGACAGTTAGTAAAATTCTTTGCAATTCAGACAACCTGCAAATAAAGGAAGGCATTTTATGTATTTAAAGAAAAACTACTGCTGATATGTCTATTTAATAACCACTAGTATTCATCATAACTATTGATGGACGAGCACTAAAATGCTCGAATGCTCAATCCTCGATTTGAGCTGGTCAGAAGCTCTGATGAACTTGACGCGAGTAACGGGCATTATTAAAAGTTAATGATTGTATGTGGGTGGAAACCCAAACAGGCCAGACAGCCATAAACAGACCATCTCAGGCTGGAGGGAGGGTTGTTTTTTTTTTTTGGGTCACACTACGTCTGAGAATGTTGTGTTATCCCCAGTGAGAGCCATTCAGCGACTGCGATTGACTCTCCTTGGGGTGCTTGCTCACATCATGCGGTGAAGCAAACCTGTGCGTTATAGTCATTGTTTCACAGACAAAATATCCGAGCACTCGGTTGAGCTGTTAGAGTATCCGAGCACACCGATGCTTGATCGAGTACCAAGCATATTCGCCCTTCACTAATCAGAATATACAAATTATGGAGCATCTCTTTGTATAACTCTACATTGTGCCTTGTTCCTCCAGAAATGTTTAAATAAATGAACAACTAGACATGACCAACTGGGTGGTGGGGAGCTTAAACAAGCTGTCACTGTCCAATCAGTATCAGAATGTGTAGGGACACACCACTTTAATAAGAAGAATGTTAACACCTATTTGGCAAATTATTCATACATTTCTAGGAAGAATAACCAAGGAATGACATAATCCACACTTCTAAGAAAACCTGCTTCCAAACTGTTATGGGGAAAGCAAGTATTTTGTATAATGGACATATCTGAAGAGGTGACCGTTCCCCTTTAATTATCATCTAAAGTGTAAATTATGTGAAATCAAAGCACTTTGAAAGGGATAACTTTGAAGGTTTAGGATTGATAGTTGATAAGATGCAGCAATCTGAGCTATTGTTTTGTAATTGCAATTAAAATTTACACATTTCAAATCAATTACGATATAAACGACACATCAGATAAAGAAATGCTCAAGAGCCCATAATATTGAACCAAATTAGCAAAATCTTTATGTAATAAGAAAAGTCTAGATCCAAAAGATGTACATAGCAATTAAAAAGGTGACATCCAGAGCAGAAGAGGACATCAAAATCAAATAAATATAAAACATATACTGTATATAGTAAAAGAGTGGTATACAAATACAAAGTCTGTGTATAACACTGGCAATGGCAATGTAATGAAATACAGATGTACCCGTAGGTATCCTCTCCTAGTGTGGATGTGTCGCCTTTTAACTGCCATGCCAATATTTTTAATCTAGACTATTTTTATTGAATAAAGATTTTGACATTTTGTACATTGTTATGGCTTCATGACCATTTCTTTCTCCGTCTGATGTTTGTTGCCTTGCACTTTGCCTTGTTGTTACATATGCCCTTATTCACTTGCCTTTACCGGTTATTACATTTTTTTTATATATATATATATATATATATATGTATATATATTTTATAGGCCTTATCGGTGAGATCTGTTGATTTATATTTACTATATAAACTATAATAAAGTGTATCAAGGTTAATCATTGAACAATCTAATAAAAATATTTTGTAAAGCAATGGTTGGTTGCAAAAAGTCCAATGACTTGACTTACAGGTCATTCACAAAGGAATACATGAGAAGCCGCTCTTCTATGAACTTCTTCCATTCAGGCTTCTCACTCTGAAGATCTCTGTAGGTATCATTCGAGACAATGACCCCATCACTTTTGTAGGCCAACTTGACAATAAATCTATCATCATAGCATACCAGCCGCTTCCCACCGACTCGCCGAGAAGGGGTGAATACCAAGATCTTTTTCTTCTCAAGATCAGATAAAATGTGTTGATCTGAAGAATATAATGATATTACTTCGAGTTAGCATTTCCTTTTTAGTTGTAGATTATTACATTATCATAAAAAGTAATCAATTATGTACAAGTGCATTGTAAATAGTAGGGCTGATTTTTCCAAGGATTACCACCTTAATTATGGTCTTAAAAAATACATAAATCACAATTTATGAGACAAGCTATAATTTGTCACTTTTCATAGTTCTCCCCACTTTTCAAATCTAATTAGTATTTTATAGGAGGGTGAGGCCCCCTGCTGAATGACAGTTTTAACTTCACTTATGTCACAAGTGCTCATAGGCTTAGATTTCAATTTTCGTTGCCAGTGGAAGCAAACATTGACTGTTTTTTTAAGCAATGTGTGCCCCCAAGCAATTTGGTGCAAGGCTTTCACATTAAGAATGGCATATGAAACACCAGTCTTCATAAATTCCATTTTGTGTGATTTGTTTAACAAAACACTAAGCATATTCCTGTAACAAGGTCAACTACATTCGCACATCGGTGTCAATTTTTACATCCACGAGAAACTGACCACTTTTGATCCATGTGGCATCTGTTTAGCATCAGCGTTGCATCAGTTTTGTTCTAAAGTTTTTACAAACTGAAGAAAGTAGACTCTTAACCAAAGATCAGTGAAAAACAGATGAAACATGAATGGAATACTGAAGCACAAAGCATGTCTTGTGTTGTGTCCATTTAATACAGATCAATAAAAACTTTAAAAGGGGTTGTCTACTAGGACAATCCCTTTTGATTCCACATATTTCCTCCAGGTAAAATAAAAAAACCTATCCTCTCGTCCCTTGACAGTGCTGTTCCAGTGATGTTGACACTCGCGTTCCCAGGGCTCACGTGACTTTGTGACCTCACACTAACCACATGTCCAATCACTACTGGATTTTCTCTCCATGCCTTTAGACGCATGAGCAATAAACAGGAAGTGACTGTTAGCTTCCTGTTGATTAACTAATTTGTCCAAAGGTGGAGGGACAGAAGCCGGCGGTGACTGGATGCTGTGCTTGCCTGATGTGACAATGTCATGTGAGCCCTGGGAATGCGAGTACTAACAACACTAACATGGCACTGGCACAAGAGGAGAGTATAGGCTTTTTTACTTTACCTGGGAGAAACACATGGAATCAGAAGTGGTTGTCCTACTAGTTGAGAAGTGGATAACCACTTTTATGAGTCTGATCTACAAAAAATTAAGAGTAGGACATGCTTTGAGTCCCATGGATCAGAGAAATGGATTCAGATTCAATTTAAATAAAGGTGTGTTTATGGATTAATAAAACTTTATAGGTCTATGAGTTGTATTAGAAAAAAACGGACCGCACACGACTGTGTCACATGGATCTGTGAATACCATCATGACACTTTGTTTTTCCTCTAAATTATTAGCTATCTCAGTGGCTATAAATAGATGAGACTACACCAGTTCAAGGAAAAAAAGTGAAATATGTTTTGAAATCTCTGGGATATTTATTCCCTTTCATTCATGCAACCAACTAGGTGTCACTGATTTGTACTTACCGGTAATAGGCATGTCAGGCCTAGGCTGCTCCTTTCTAAATGTTGGTACAAAAACTGTAACATCTGTATGGCCTCTTTCCAAGAAAAAATTGACAGCGAATAATATTCCCCGGCAGGAGAAAACATCTTTGTTTCCATGGCTGAAGAAGGGAGAAAACAATAATTGTCAACAACAGGCATAAAGGGTTATCCAGAAGACTGAATTCTAAAAGAACAATCAAAAGCAATAAAGAATAAATTGTGCAGAAAAGTTGTATTAGGTGAGGGAGTAAAAAAAAAAAAAATTCTAAAAAAGCCAGCATTGGTAACTAATGATGAGCGAGTTTCGAAATACTTGGATGCGCGATACTCGTAACGAGTACGGTCTAATACTTGCGTATGCATTCCGAATAGTGTGTGCAATGCAAGTCAATGGGGAATACTCACAATGTAACGAGTAACCCGAATGCTGTACTATTCGCTACTCGCACGAATAGTACGGCATTCGGGTTACTCGTTGCATCTAATCGGAATGCAGACGCGACTATTCGACAGTACTCATTACGAGTATCGCGAATCCGAGTATTTTGAAACTCGCTCATTATTATTGGTAACATAACTATACATTGTTTCTGGTTACAAATTTTTTGATCTACACATTAAATCATAAAAATGTGCATGTCTTCCTGTTTATTTGCCTATTAGATACTTTTATAGACAGATTGTAATGTACAGACCACTATAGCTGGGAACCACAAACAAATGTTTCATCAAAGGTCACTGAACAGGAAATCAACATGAATTAAAATAACCCTCTTCTCATATTGCAATCGACCTTCAACGTGTTATTTAAATGTATTTTTGGAGGACTATTTCCTGGTTGAACAAGTTCAGTTTTCACAATCATCAAGCTTTCAGTTTTAACTATTAACTTTATTCCATCATGAATCTTTGGTTAACCATGTTGACAAGTGTACTGGAGAATGCTGTACACGTTACGAAAAAGATGAAGAAATTGTCTACAAATGTGGAAAATTGTATTCTGCATAAGTTTTGTACTGTATGTATTTATACATATGTATAAATGTATGTATAATACAATATGTATTTATACATCTTCAAACCCATCATCCAGGTATCACGCAATGCAGTGTAAACTTAAACCAGTTAGGGCAGTCTAAAAGCTAATTTAAGAAACCTAGCAATAAGATCTTTCCTTCTAAATGATTAGAAATGTTCCAAAATGGTAGATGCAAGTGGACAATTCTAATGACACTGGCTACATAGATTGTGAAATTGCTCACTCCTTATTATAGATGGAGTCCTGAAATAAACTAAACACACCCTCTCTGAAATCTAATAAATAATAGTACTGCTGTGCTGTCTTATGGTATTCTGAGGTCAGAACCTTGAAGTGAAGCTGATTTATGGTCATGTATTAGGCTGCATTGATACTGAAAGATAATTATGAATGAGTGTTCTTAAAGTGCTTACTTCACGATTATCTTGCAGTGTAAACATGGTGCCAATCAGCTGATGAATGGGAAAAATGAGCGCTCATCAAGAGAAATGATCTTTTTTGCAGCACAAAACATCATTCTTTGCGGGGCATCGTCGGGTGTAATCAGGATTTCTACTGCGGAGAAAAATAGCACTCTACGCATCGATTACTTTGTGGAAAGGCTTGTTGATCGGTGGTCATATTGTGCAGCTAGTTGGTTTGCATAAACCAATTTACTGGCTTTACCATGCCTCACAGCTGCAGAATGAGTGGTGTTCTCTACATTCCAGAGATGGGCTCATCAAATTCTTCATCATAGAGAAACTATAGTAAAAACATGGGTTTCCTATTGCACTTATTTTAGACTCAAATATTTTCAGTAAGGTAAGCCGCAGGGTATAGGAGAAATATTTGGATCGTGTTACTCCTGTTGAGAGCTATCTGTATCACCACTTATACTCTAGAGGAGAAGTGCACAATCTGACTTGGAGGTTACATGTTGCCATGATAGCATGCTATGTGGCCCGCTATTATTTAGATACAGAAATGTGTAGATGCTCACATGTAGTTTTCATGTTAAGAAGAAGAGTAGCACACACCACAGGACCAGGGATGGATAATTAGAGTTGGGCAGATCGATGCACGGTACTTTGGTCCATCGGCTTGGTCAGTAGACTCCATCTTCTGGATGGGAGGCTCACAAATCTCTTATCGTCTGGGAACCCTGGCTTGGCTTGTGACTTTGCTAGGCTAATGAAAGGCCAAGTCAGCCAAGTCAGGGTTTCTGGAAGATAAGAGATTAGTGAGCATCCTCTTCAGAAGCCAGAGACTACTGATCTGGCCAATGGAGAGTCCCACAAATTGATCTGCCTAACTCTAATAATTAGTAATTTTGCATTGTTCAACCATCTCTGATTTCCCCTTGATTAGGAGGATGGGGTTTAAGTAAGGGCTGGTTCACACTAAGCGACAGCGACAACGAGGTCACTGTTACGTCACCATTTTCTGTGACGTAACAGCGACCTTGTAAGTCGCTGTTATGATCGCTGCTTAGCTGTCAAACACAGCAGCCGAAGCAGCGATCATAACCGCGAGAGCAGGGACCCGCGCACACTGCTTAGCGCTGGTTCCTTGCTCTCCTAGCTACAGTACACATCGGGTTAATTAACCCGATGTGTACTGCAGCTACATGTGCAGAGAGCAGGGAGCCGCGCACACTGCTTAGCGCTGGCTCCTTGCTCTCCTAGCTACAGTACACATCGGGTTAAATAACCCGATGTGTACTGCAGCTACATGTGCAGAGAGCCGGAGCCGGCAGCACAGGCAGCGTGAGAGCTGCGGAGGCTGGTAACTAAGGTAAATATCGGGTAACCACCTTGGTTACCCGATGTTTACCCTGGTTACAGCTTACCACAGCTGCCAGATGCCGGCTCCTGCTCCCTGCTCGCTTCATTTCGTCGCTCTCTCGCTGTCACACACAGCGATCTGTGTGTCACAGCGGGAGAGCGGCTTTGAAGAAAACGAACCAGGGCTGTGTGTAACGAGCAGCGATCTCGCAGCAGGGGCCAGATCGCTGCTCAGTGTCACACACAGCGAGATCGCTAATGAGGTCACTGTTGCGTCACCAAAACCGTGCCGTAGCAGCGATTTCGGTAGCGATCTCGCTATGTGTGAAGCACCCCTAACCCATGTGGGCCTTATCATTGTAGATTATGAGAGCTGTTACCACTACATAATAATGTAGATAGTGACATGGATGCATATAGAGTGTTCATTGGCAAAAGTTTGGGAGACCAATAGGTGAGAGTCCTGGAACAAAAATTACCTTCGGAACTCCACCTATCAGAAAATCATGAAAAATAGTTTAACACTAGAACTACTGGACTCGTGACACCTATATAGAAATACATGGTGCAAAGTAGTCAAAATGACTACCTCAGTAGTTCTAGTGTTAATATGCCATACATTAGATGGAAAATAGCTCTTGAAGCTTCAGTGTGTCCCTTTGGTGTTGTTTAATATGTCAATGTGGCAGATTAATCTGAAAAAACTGTGAATCCCTGCTGCAGGGCATCTGGTCAATATCACTGATACTGGTGCCACCAATACTATTAGGCCTAAGACACACGGCGAGAAAAACGGTGCGAGTGAAGTGCGATAAAACATCACATTCCACTCAGACCAGTATTAGCCAGTGTGTCAGCTCACATGAACGATTATTTTCTCAGCCCTAATCGGACCGAGAAAACAATCGCAGCATGCTGTGTTTGTAATGTGAGACTCTTTCTCTCGCACCCATTCAAGTGTATGGGGCGAGAGAAAAAAAAAATCGCACTGCACTCATGTGTTCACCGGTGTACCGCGAGTGCAGTGCAAGAATGGCAATAGCTGGCTACTGAGGAGAGAGGGAGATAAATCCCTCCCTCCCCTCCCCAGCACCTGCCTGCCCCTCCTCAGAGCCGGCCCGCCCCTCCTCAGTGTCGGCCCGCCCCCCGCAGCTGAGGTCCGCTCACACAGTCGGACCTCAGTCGCAGGGACACTCGCATGACACTCGGCTCTGCTGTACTGCCAGCGTGAGCCGAGTGTCATGCGAGGGGATCACAGTAATCCCCGTGTGGCCCCAGCCTTACTCTTTTGCTGGGGATGAAAGGTGGTCACACTTCTATAGTTTCCCCAATTTCAATGGAGTTCAGGAATGAACAAGCAGATCAAATGTGTTCCAACAAGAGATCTTCTTTATACTATTATTATGAAATAAACTAAGTGAACCTTTACAACTGTTAAAGGAAATCTGTCATCATGTTTTTGCTACCTCATCTGAAAGCAGCATAATGTAGAGACAGAGATCCTGAATCCAATGATGTGTCACTTAAGCCTGCTTTACACGGTACGACCGATTGTGCGATTTCACAATCGATCGTACCCGCCCCCGTCCTTTTTGCGTCACGGGCAAATCGCTGCCCGTGTCGCACAAAGTTAGTAAACCCCGTCACACATACTTACCTCTCGTGCGACCTCGCTGTGGGCGGCGAACGTCCACTTCCTGGAGTGGGAGGGACGTTCGGCGTCACAGCGACGTCACACGGGCGCCGGCCAATAGAAGCGGAGGGGCGGAGATGAGCGGGACGTAAACATCCCGCCCACCTCCTTCCTTCCACATAGAGACGGCGGCGGCCGCGGGAGGCAGGTGAGCTGCTCATCGTTCCCGTGGTGTCACACGGAGTGACGTGTGCTACCACGGAAACGATGGTCAACTAAAGTAAACGATATTATGGAACCTAACGAGCAGTACCCGACTCACGATTTGTGAGCGATACTGCGTCGCTAGGAGGTGTCACACAGGCCGGCATCGCCAGCGATGCCGGATGTGCGTCACAAAAACCGTGACCCCGACGATCTATCGCACGATAGATTGCCTGGTGTAAAGCAGGCATTAGATTACTGGGAGCAGCTGTACTGACAGAATCAGAGCTCTTAGATTTAGCAAAGCTGGGAAAGCTGCCCTGTCCACACTAGGCTATCTACATAGATTTTACATTGACAGAGAAGTGTCAGTCAGAGGCGGGGTGGGGGAGGGGGAATTAGACTGCCGTATGGGTGACATTTTTGTCCAGCAATGATAATCAGTAGGTGATTAAAGGGAACCTGTAAAGTCCAATATGCATCCAGAACCACGAGCAGTTCTGGGTGCATATTGCTAATCCTTGCCTAACTGTCCCTGTATACACTAGCATAGCTAAAGGGATCTTTAGAAAAAGTATTACTAAAGATCTTTTATCGTATGCTAATGAGCGAGGGGACTAGTTCCTGGGGTGTTAGTTCCTCTTGCTAGTCAGCTCCATTAGCATGTTAGTACACCCCTGTGGGCATGCTAACATTCTAATGAATGCATCAGTGGATGTGGATTTCACTCACCTCTGCAGCTGCCATCACTGCCCTATGTTGGTTTTCGGCTCAGTGCGCATGACCCCTGAGTTTGGGTCATGCGCACTACTTCAGTTTGAAGCCAGGACGTGTACACCAGGCTTCATAGTGTGCATGATCGAAAATCCGGGATCATGCGCATAGTGTCGAAATCCAGCGTCGGGTGGAGATGGCAGCGGAGAGGTGAGTGAGAGCATCTTCTGATGCTGCGCATTTGTTAGCATGCCCACAGGGGCGTACTAACATGGTAACAGAGCTGACTAGCAAGGGAAGCAACGCCCAGGGGACTAGTCCCCTTGTGCATTAGCATACAATAAAAGAGCTTTAGAAATATTTTTTCTAAAGATCTCTTTATATATGCTAGTGTATACAGGGACTGTTAGGCAGGGATTAGCAATCTGTACCCAGAACTGCTCGTGGTTCTGGGTGCATATTGGACCTGACAGGTTTCCTTTGAGTATACAATAGCACTCAGTCCGATAAGAGAAGCACAGTTGATTACATAGCAAAAACCTGCTGACAGATTCAGACTATGCTTTATGACAGAAAACAAAATGCAAAAACATTTATTAAAAGAAAATTGCATCTTCCCATTCTGCTAAATGCTATTCAATGTGAAAGAAGTGGTTTCTGCACATATCAGAGATTATATAGTGGTCAGTATGGAATAGTGACAGGCTAGTCTCATTGAGGCATATTGTACGCTGAAAAACAATTGGAGAAGAATGCAGCATAGACAGAAGTGTCCTCTGGGTGACCACTCTCTGACTTCTCCTGCCTGGCCCTGCGACTAATAGGTCTCGCCCTATGTTTCAGTAAAAAAAAGACCTGTCAATCAAGCCAAACCAGACATAAAGAACGTAGGAGTTAATAGACAATAACTGATAAAATTAGATAGCAGAAAATGGCTAGGAATATGATGCACTACTGTGTTACAAATAAAGGAAATAGCCTTTAGTATTCACGACCTGTTACGCAATGGATACATCAATATACTGCGGAGGCAATAATCCCTTTTAAATATTAGGCTTACTTCCTGGTGAAACCTTGAAATATGTGTAGCATTTACCCAAGGCTAAAAGGTGTTAGTGTCTAAGATAAGAGGCCCGAAATTGCAAATGCAGAAAAAAAATTCCCAGGAGGAGGAAAGAGTGAGATTATTTACATAAAGCGCATTTGCATAAGGCTGGTAGTGAGCTGTTCAGGCAGGCAGGACTGCGGGCATGTGAATCAGTAAGGAACAATGCCGCAGAATAACCATACAGGAAGCAGCGCAGTGGAAATTCCCTGCCGTCTACCTGACATTACTAGATTAAACCTTGTACTTTGCTCCGCACTGTCGCCAAACACGTTTCTCTCACTGGATACAATAAACAATATCCTCGTATCCATGCACAATATCGATTCTGCTTTCCTCATCCTGTGTTTTGTTCCTGGTAAGAAATCACCAATCAATGATGGGAATGGAAAAATGGCTTCCATATCAGGTTACCTATGATCTGCATTATATGAAGAAATCCAGACTGATCTCGTTATTACTTGTAAATAGGAATTAGACTCTTGGGGTTTGCAATAGGCTCAAGGAACTGAAACAGCATGGGGTAAGAGAATGTAAGGTATCTTAACCCTAGAACGTGCAACCATAGAAATCACCCATAGAAAACAAGTAATGTAGCAGGCTGCGAGGCCCCAGGTATGCGTTCTAGGGTTCAGTCACAAAATGTAATGGTTGATATGACAGAGAGATGGATAGATAGAAGCAATAGACATAGATGGTGGATAGAAAGATAGAGAGACAGATAGAAAGAGATGGATAGATAGCTAGATAGATAGATAGATAGATATAGATAGATAGATAGATAGATAGATATAGATAGATAGATAGATAGATAGATAGATATAGATAGATAGATAGATAGATAGATATAGATAGATAGATAGATAGATAGGTAGATAGAGGGATAGATAGATAGATAGATAGATATAGATAGATAGATAGATAGATAGGTAGATAGAGGGATAGATAGATAGATAGATAGATAATAGATAATAGATAATAGACAGAGGGACTGATATATAATAGATACGTGGCTAGATAGACAGATAGATAGATAGACAAATACAGATAGATAGATAGATAGATAGATAGATAGATAGATAGATAGATAGATAGATATATAGAGGGATAGATAGAGGGATAGATAGATAGATAGGTAGATAGATAGATAGATATAGATAGATAGATAGATAGATAGATAGATAGAGGGATAGATAGAGGGATAGATAGATAGATAGATAATAGATAATAGACAGAGGGACTGATATATAATAGATACGTGGCTAGATAGACAGATAGATAGATAGACAAATACAGATAGATAGATAGATAGATAGATAGATAGATAGATAGATAGATGGACACATGGATAGATCGATAGATAGATGATAGATAGATAGATAGATAGATAGATAGAGGGATAGATAGATAGATAGATAGACAGATAGAGGGATATATAGATAGATACATGATAGATAAATATATAGTAGATAGATAATAGACACAGGGATTGATATATAATAGATACTAGATAGATAGAGGGATAGATAGATACATGATAGAGGGATAGATACATGGTAGATAGATAGATAATAAATAGATACAAGACAGAGGGATAGATAGATAGATAGATAGATAGATAGAAAGAAAGAGGGATAGATACATAGATGGATAGATAAAGGGATAGAGGGATAGATAGAGGGATAGATAGAGGGATAGATAGAGAGGGATAGATAGAGATGGATAGATAGCTAGATAGATAGATAGATAGATAGATAGATAGATAGATAGATAGATAGAAAAAAAGAAAGAAAAAAAGAGGGATAGATAGATGGATAGATAGATGGATAGATAGATAGATAGAGGGATAGATAGATAGATAGATGGATAGATAGAGGGATAGATAGAGGGATAGATAGAGGGATAGATAGAGGGATAGATAAAGGGATAGATAGAGGGATAGATAGAGAGGGATAGATAGCTAGATAGATAGAAAAATAAAAGAAAGATGATAGATAAAAAGATAGATGGATAGGTAGGTAGACTTGTAGATAGAAAAATGGAGAGAAGATAGACGGCTAGATGGATAAGTAGGTAGATATAAAAAAAAATGTTTAAAAGAACAGAGAGTCCTCAGTGGTTGATACCTCTTAATGGCTAACTGAAAAGATGGTAATAATAGCAAGCTTTCGAGACTACACAGGCCTCTCCATCAGGCTCAGTATGTAGATATATAGTAGGTAGATATATAGATAGATGATAGAGAGATAGATAAATAGATAGACAGATAGATAGAGGGATAGACAGATAGATAGAGGGATAAACAGACAGATAGAGGGATAGACAGATAGATAGAGGGATAAACAGACAGATAGAGGGATAGACAGATAGATAGAGGGATAAACAGATAGATAGAGGGATAGACAGACAGATAGAGGGATAGACAGATAGAGGGATAAACAGACAGATAGAGGGATAGACAGATAGAGGGATAAACAGATAGATAGAGGGATAGACAGATAGATAGAGGGATAAACAGATAGATAGATAGATAGATATCTTTTTGATATTGCTTTTTGGCCGAAAAACTGACCAATTATTTGCATTGAGTGTATTTATTCTCCCTATACCTACTGTATATGGGTACGCCTATGGGCTGAAGTATCACACATCTTATCACCACATACATTTTTCTAGAAACTATATAATGATCATGAATATCTCTACAGTAGGTCCATGAACTGGGAGTATCTAGTACAAAGTCTCAGAGACGGAGGAAAAGTTGTGCGTCATAATAAATGTGGGTCAAGGGGTTTGCAAGTTCTACTGTTACGGTTTTCTGAAATAGGGCTCAAAAGCTAAGAAAACGCTTTGTGAGGAAATGAATCAGCAGAGTTCTCCTTTCAAATGGCAAAACTAGAGCATTTTAAGCAGTAATGCTTTGCATAGAAATGACACCCAGCACAAAAAGCAGTTTGCAGAACGTTAACTTTCTTTGTTAATTGGCATAAGAATGTAAACCTGTGACTATATCCCATCAATAAATTGCACATATGCATTGAAGGGGGTCTCAGTGGCCAAAGCCCCGAATACACCCAAGAGGCCTGTCAGCCAAATGATGGTTTGGCCAATCAGCCATTTCGGCTGTGTCTCTGCTAAATGCTCCTCTCATCTCTATTGGCGATCGGCTGCCAGACTTCTATGGTGATGGCCTGTCTCATGGAGTGCAAACAGATTTGCAGTCTAAAATTGGCCATGCCAGATCCTTAACTTAATGAAAGGAAGAGGTTCCAGCTCAGCGCTATCTCATATTGTGGATATTCGGAGCACAGAAGAGTCTTCACCAGGATGTATAGATTCATATGAAATAAAGTCTACCTCCATGAATAAGAACAACCTCTTAATTGTATAGATATCAAAAATCCAAAAGGTGCAACAGGATGAAATTAATTTAAAGCCATGATAAAAATCCATATTTGGTGGAAATTTATGATTGATGTGTTTCTGGTGGAGACATGATGAAAGGTGGTCTCCACCAGAAACATATCAGTCATTGTAGATTTCCACCAAATATGGATTTTATTATGGCTTTGAATAGATTTCGTCCTGTTCCACCTTTGGAATTTGGATATATCTACAATAAAGAAGTTGTTCTTACTAGTGGAGTTGGACTTTTTTTTTTTTTTTTTTAAATATGGATCCTTAAAGGAAACCTGTCAGGTGCAATATGCATCCAGAACCACGAGCATTTCTGGGTCCATAATAGTGATTCCTGTCTAAATGTCCTGGTATACACTAGTATAAATAAACAGATCTTTAGTTGCAAGTTCGTTACTTCCCTTGGCTGGTCGGCCCACATAGCATGTTAACACGCCCCTGTGGGCATACTAACATGCAAATGAATGCGCAGCGGCGAGCACATACCTCACTTTTGATGGAAGAGGATGGATGCGCACTGGGCATGATCCGGAGTCCCCGGAACTTCTGATCATGCGCACTAAACTGATGCCGGGTGTAAGTTTCCCGGCTCCAGTGAGGTATAGTGTGCATGACCTGAAGTGCTGAGAACTCCGGATCATGCCCAGTGCACATCCATCCTCCTCCAGCCACCATTAAGAGTGAGGTATGTGCGGCCCACAGGGGCGGCCTAGCATTCAATGTGGGCCAGGTGAAGTAACACCCTTGCGACTAGTCCCTGACCTCATTAGCGCATAAGAAACAATCTTTAGAAATACTTTTTCTAAAGATCTCTTTATCTATGCTAGTGTATACAGGGACGGTTAGGTAGGGATAGCAATATGCACCCAGAACTGCTCGTGGTTCTGGGTGCATATTGTACCTGACAGGTTCACTTTAACTTCCCCAACAATCATTTGTCCAAGGACCCCATGCATATTACACTATTAGCCAGCTTTGGCCAACATTAGTCTAGTGTCTATGGAGGGCTTAAAAAAAACCCTGTAAAATACTTAAATACGCGTAAAAAAACCCTTTTCTGGAACACGTTTCTTATAACAGTCTTATATTATAATACTGTGTGAATAGATTCACAGGACCTAGTACGGTAGACAAGTCATTAATCTGTGTCAATTAAACAGGAACTCTGGTGCCCTTTTCTTGATTAGCCGGCCTGGTAGCAGATCACGCTGCAATAAAAATGTTGCATCAAGCTGTGTAATCAAAAGTGGAGCTGGGGACGCTGTCAGGTAAGAGGCAGGTCACAGGGATCCCACCCGGAAGCAACAAAAAACACTCACGTGGCCAATGGACTACTGGGTGTTACCATTCACCTTGTAAGAGAAATGTTTTCAGACACTGTCAGCACTGACTGGACCATGTCACAATATATGTATACTGTATATACACACCCTAACTGTTAACACCCAGTACTCAATTCATCTGTGGGTTTTTTGGATGAATAATGGAGGATCAGTGCAGCGCAAGGTTGTAAGAAGAGATGCTCCAGGGAGAAGATGTATGTACAAGTGCCCCACGTTCATTAATATGAGGTCTAATACCAAATTACAAAATTAAACTATATTTCAGTTATTGGTGACAGACGGAAATGCGAAAGTCATTTCCCCATCTCAGCTGACTGGAATGTGTGGAGAAAGCCCTGGCAATAATGTGAAGCACAAATTCATTCCTCATGTTAGTGTTATTCAGGGTCATTACATAAAGGGTTTGTTTCACTTTAGTGTTACTGTAATAAGGGAGAATAATAATGGCAAAACCATACCACATATTGTGTACACCTGCCAAAAGAAGGCATTTAAAGTCTGTATGAACATTATGTTGTCTTGCAGCCTGGATTTAGCCCAGGAAGGCAGACGTATGCTCAGATGATTAATTGGCCACTGATTTGGCTTCTGTTAAGGTTACACAACTATGTAAAATATCAAATTCACTGTCAGATTTGTCAGTAATGTGATTGTTGATTGCCCTAGAATAACACAGCACGTAGAACCTACGTAGTAGTTCACATCAATATCTAGGATGCATCATGTAGTATCATTTTGAGAAATGTGATAAGTTGATGAACATGTCCAGGCAGGCTATGTCCACACTTCAACTGGGACATTCCAATTGTCTGCTGCGTTTGTAGGAAGAGACCAACGGAACTAGTGTCCAAATATGGTTCGTAACTTAACAGGCAAGAATAAACATTGGCTCCCCATTGTTATTATGGAGTACGTCTAGGTTGCTTTGTATGTCAATCTTTCAAATGGAAGAGAAAGTTCTGCGTTCTGAGCTTATTCTTCCATTCAAAAAACTGCCACAGAACGGAACACAGATATATTCCTGTAATAATCCTTCAGCTTCTATTTACATTAGTGTATGCAATGGTTACGGGGTTTTTTTTTACACATAATTTGTCTGTTCCTAAAAATGGAAAAGACAAATGGAATGTCTGAATGGAAGTGGGATCACAACTTTAGTCCTGTAGAATATGTGCCAATCTGTTCTTATCCTGTCTTAGGCGGGCTTTGCACGTTGCGACATCGCAAGCCGATGCTGCGATGTCGCACGCGATAGTCCCTACCCCCGTCGCAGGTACGATATCTTGTGATAGCTGGCGTAGCGAAAATTATCGCTACTCCAGCTTCACATGCACTCACCTGTCCTGCGACCGTCGCTATGGCCGGCGACCTGCCTCCTTCCTAAGGGGGCGGGTCGTGCGGCATCACAGCGACGTCACACAGCAGGCGGCCAATAGCGGCGGAGGGGCGGAGATGAGCAGGATGTAAACATCCCGCCCACCTCCCTCCTTCCGTATAGCCGCCGGCAGCAGGTAAGGAGATGTTCCTCGAACCTGCGGCTTCATACACAGCGATGTGTGCTGCCGCAGGAACGAAGAACAGCATCGTACCTGTCACGGCACCGGCATTATGAAAAAGTCGGAGCCTGCAACGATGATACGATAACGACGCTTTTGTGCTCGTTAATCGTATCATCTAGGATTTACACACAACGATGTCGAAAGTGACGCCGGATGTGCGTCACTTTCGATTTGACCCCACCGACATCGCACGTGCGATGTTGCAACGTGCAAAGCCGCCCTTAATGTGAAGAACAATGTAATGTATCATTGGGCACAACATTGTTAACCACATGGATAAATCACTGAATAAGAGAATTCCAGTCACAGCCAACATCACTCAACATTTTAAAAGAAAAAAATGGTTTGGTACTGCATTAGCCAGTTGAAAAAAAAAAGATTGCCCAGCAGTGGTCAGGTCACTATCAGTTGACAGAGCAGCTCTGGAATGGAGCATTTCTGGCTGACTGTTTTCACCGCCGGCACCGAGAACAGCTGATTGATAGAGGGGATTGGTGGCCGATCTGACATTGATGATCTATCCTAAGGGTGGCTTTGCACACTACGACATCGCAGGTGCGATGTCGGTGGGGTCAAATCGAAAGTGGCGCACATCCGGCGTCACTTGCGATGTCGTAGTGTGTAAATCCTAGATGATACGATGAACGAGCGCAAAAGCGTCGTTATCGTATCATCGCTGCAGCCTCCGACATTTCCATAACGCCGGTGCAGCGACAGGTGCGATGTTGTTCCTCGCTCCTGCGGCAGCACACATCGCTGTGTATGAAGCCGCAGGAGCGAGGAACTTCACCTTACCTGCCGCCGGCTGCAATGAGAAGGACGGAGGTGGGCGGGATGTTTACATCCTGCTCATCTCCGCCCCTCCACTTCAATTGGCCGCCTGCCGTGTGACGTTGCTGTGACGCCGCACGACCCGCCCCCTTAGGAAGGAGGCGGGTCGCCGGCCAGAGGGACGTCGCACGGCAGGTATGTGCGTGTGAAACTGCCGTAGCGATAATAATCGCTACGGCAGCTTTCACTAGATATTGCACGTGCGACGGGGGCGGGACTATCGCTGCAGCATCGGTAACACATTGTTACCGATGTCGCAGCGTGCAAAGCCCGCCTAAGGATAGGCCATCAATGTAAAGTAGTGACCAATCTCTTTAATAGGCTCAGATTAGTGGTGTGAACGTTTTATGGGCGGCACGGTGGCTCAGTGGCTAGCACTGCAGTCTTGCAGCGCTGGGGTCCTGGGTTCAAATCCCACCAAGGACACCATCTGCAAGGAGTTTGTATGTTCTCCCCGTGTTTGCGTGGGTT
The DNA here is from genome assembly GCF_048569485.1 of Anomaloglossus baeobatrachus. Classification (NCBI taxonomy): domain Eukaryota; kingdom Metazoa; phylum Chordata; class Amphibia; order Anura; family Aromobatidae; genus Anomaloglossus; species Anomaloglossus baeobatrachus. The sequence goes on along the minus strand of NC_134354.1, from coordinate 381,301,230 downwards.
TCCTCCGGGTACTCCGGTTTCCTCCCACATTCCAAAGACATACAGATAGGGACTCTAGATTGTGAGCCCCAATGGGGACAGTGTTGCCAATGTATGTAAAGTGCTATGGAATTAATAGCGCTATATAAATGAATAAAATTATTATTATTATTATTATAGCCCCAATATCCATGTAAGATCAGAGACCTGGTGCCCTCACCGTCTCTGGAGCAGACTCCTCAGATTTTGTAGCGAGTCATAAATCCTCATGACAGATTTGTTCCTGTGTGGAGGGAACAAAGGACTGTAATACATTTGTATCACCAGACCTTTCAATGTTTTTGTGATTTGAAGTCACCTTTCCTATTGTTTATGTTGTGTAACATCATTATTCAACTGTTTAAAAGTATATATGATTCTTATATAATGTTGAGATTAGCTAACAACTTGCTGTCAGTGAATGGAAACATTATTATTTACATCCAGAAGCTAAAATCCTGACCTAATCATGCAGTTTATAGACATGCACATTAGGTTAGTTGAGAAGATAAATACACTGGAAGAGGTTGCATAATGCCCATTAATAAGGCAACATGAACTATTAGGGTACAGTTTGTATTACTTAGGTAACTCGCTGGTGCATGGGAAATAAACTATTGTATAGTGTTAATTAAACAACTGCCAACATAATACATAGCTGCACAGTTTCCTCCCCAGCAATGAATTGTAATTGCTCTCTCTGGCTAATAATAGTGGATTACCATGTAAGATAATAGAGCATGAGATAAGATACACTATTAAGCAGTACACATATGTGTGGCGGACATGTCATGACCTCTTGGATATAAATATGGAATGTATTATTACTTCACTGCAAGTGGGGTTCTAAAAAAAAAATTATGAAAAGTTAAAACTCAAAAAATTGCAATCTGTAAAAAAAAAGGCAAAAAACAAACCTCATAGCCACATTGCTTCCATCAATAACAATCGGCCGTAGGTTGCTGCTGTCGTTGTCCTCTGCTAAAGATGTGGGTGACATTAACCCCGAGCCTCCTCGTGGGACTAGAACAGCATCACTTGGCTCCTCGGGCACAATCTCCTTTTCTGGGTTGCCTCCGTGTTTCACTAATTCTCCCAGAACAGAATTTATATCTGCATTCACACCAAGATTCTGCAAGGTGGTATGGATTTCTCCAGGGGAATAGCCTAGCTTCCGGAAGAAGCCTACTTTCATCCGCATCTCGGATTGGTCACCACGGTTTGGTGAGCTGGACTTTTCTGATGACCAGTCACTTCTTGTACCTTGGAGAGAATTTCCTCTGGGCAGCATGTAGTTTATACTCCGAAATCCCGAATCATACGTGTCTCCATATTGTACTGCACTGTCACCTTTCAAAGAGCCATTCTCATTAGGTTTGTTGGGTTCACTCCAGCTCGGAAAATCCAACCCAGTATTGAGATCAAAAGGAAGGCTATCCATTTTTGGAGTTCTCAGTCTAGTATGCTGTGATGACCTCCAGTTTTACCTGCAAGCAGAACATAAATCATTAACTAAGGTTAACTTCTATTAACTGCTTTCCTTGACTCAAATAGCTCAAGAACTTTCCACTAAAGCCACTGATAAATGGCATCATTATTAATGCAAACATGTCGCCGGTTAATATTTCAGGAAGCGTGCGCTGTAGTCATACTGATAGAAGTATCCATTTACAGTGTTGGGTCATACATAATAATAAGAAAAGAAAAAATCTTACTCCATACACACCCAGTTGAGAATATCACTGCTTATTCTCAAACCTAAAATTAGTCTCCTTTTTTTCTTAAAGGGGATGTCCACTTTTCTTAACTTTTACTATGCTAGTCTGAAAATGGCACTAGTGTCCTATGAGCTGACACAATCTCCAATTCCCTAAATAAAAGCATTTAAGCAGCGTTATCAGTAAGGAAGGATCAATCTGGGGACCCATGGCAACGTTTTGTCTTAACATGTTTATATGACATATTAAAAAAAAACAACCTTTTTTTATAGTAACGTCTATTAAATTTATTTAAAGAAGGTTGACGTCATAGATGTCGTAGGTGGTGGAAATAAAACGTTATTCTACATTTTTACTTTAGGATTCATAAAAATGTGGTTAAACTTCTGCTTTTTCCTCCTGTTTATTATACTCAATAATACAGCTATGAGAAAAGTAAGAAGAAGTAGAACGTTAGACATGGTTAGATGTGGATTGAGCAATCTTCCTGTAAACGAGACCATGTCACCAATCATCATACGTAGGAAATGGGTTTTTCACAAAAAAATACAGGTCTTGTTTCTGGCCATAAACCTTTTTTAACTATTAAAGGTAACGATAGTGAATACATTGTTCTTACAAGCACTTCTGTGAAGCTGAAATAACGTAAATGGACATTGTCTAAAACAATACATACAATATATTGTCTTAAACAATATATTCGTATTTATATAATAGTTTATAACTAGGCTAAAGTAGTAAAAAAGCTAAACAAAGTGGGAAATGGTGTATACTGTATATACGTAGAACACACTTTGTATAGACACAAACACATACATAAGGAGTATAGGTTAAAAAACAGGGAACGAAGAGGTAGTGAGAGTATTTCATTTGTGAAAAGTCGCATTCAGCCCCAATATAAGTTAGTAGAAGTAGTAAGTGTCTAGAGACCAGAAAGTCTATAGCTTACCAGATTCACAACAGGCCAGCAAGCTAGAAGAGCTGTTGGAGCTTAGGGTCTGAGACGTGCAGTGCAGGCCGGCCTGTGACATTTCTTCTGTGTTTTATGCAACAGGAAGCTACTACATACAGTACAGTCAGTCGGGCGTGTACAGTGGGTGGTAATGACATAGCTGGATCCGGTGATTTAAAGACACATTCACTCAATTGTATGGCTCAGATGTCAAACACTTCAGGAATGATATGTTACGTATGTCAAGCGTCAGTGTCTCCGATGAATAGAAAACACACTAAACATTCAATTTATACATCGGAGTTGTAACAATGTACTAGGGTTAGTAAAGTATAGCGAAAAGATTTGGGAGAAATTGAAGCTGGCGCACATATAAAAAGCTGTGCGACTCTACGTGTTTGTGTTACTTTTGTCCGGAATACATTGTTACATTGGACTTTATATTTATAGTCGCTTCATTGTAGCGTTACAATGGCAACCTGTCATTCCAGGTCTAACTACCTTATACAAAGATATATTTTTCATTTCCTTGTTTCTTATTATGGACAGAACTAATAGAATATAATTGAATACATAGAAAAAAAATTTAACTTTTTAATACAGAAAAGCTGATTAAAAACCCACCAAAATCAAGTTTTAAATTATTTTCATGTTCCCTATTAACAGATAGAAATCAGAGTTTTAAATCGTTGTGTATTTGCAGATTTAGACCTTGTTTACATGTCATTTAATTTTTTGTCATATAAGGAAAAATAGACTGATTTTTATTAAGGTAATAGAAAGTTGCGTAACTAGAGTCTGATGAGCCAGGTACAAAACTTGGGCTCCCCACCCCCACCCCCCATTCACATTGGTCAGATGTACAGGACATTGTAACACTCCTATCCTATAAAATCATATGATTTGCCCCAAACTCCCCATTCATTATGTAATAATCTCCCCCATTTTGTAATAAAGTCCTCCATACTGGGCCACTTCCTGGTAAATACGTCCTCCATCCTGTCATCCGGGTATATTTATCCCCATCCTGGTATATACTGTATGTCCTCCATCCTAGGCCCCATCCTGGTAAATATGTCCCCATACAGGTATATATGTCCCCCTTCCTGGTATATATGTTCCCCATCCTGGTATACAAGTCTCCTATCCTGGAATATATGTCAGCCATCCTGGTATATATGTCCCCTTTTCTGACATATGTTTCCTATACTAGTATATATGTCCCCCATAATAGGCCCCATCCTGGTATATATGTCCCCATCCTGGTATATTTGTCCCCACCCTGGTATATATGTCTCCCATCATGGTATATATGTCCTCATCCTGGGCCTCATCCTGGTATGTATGTCCTAACTTTGGACCCATCTTGGTATGTATGTCCCCTTCCTGATATACTGTATATGTCCCCATCCTGGGCCTATCCTGGTATATATGTCCGCATTCTGATCCTCAACCTGGCATATATGTGCTCATCCTGGGGTGTATGTCCCCATTCAGGGCCCATACTGATATGTATCTACTGATCCTGGTATGTATGTCACCATCCTGGTATATATGTGTCCATTCTGGTATATATGTCTGCATCCTGGGTCATGATTTTATGCATGGCCTCATGCTGAAGTCCATCCTGGTATATGTCCCCATCCTGGCATATAGGTCCTCATTCTGGTCCCCATCTTGGTATATATTTTCCCATCCTAGTATATATGTCCCCATCCTGGGCCCATCCTGATATACATGTCCCACATCCTTATATTTATGTTCCCATCCTGGTATATAGATCCTCATTCTGGTTCCCATCCTGGTATATAAGTCCCCTTTCTGGGCCTATCCTGGTGTATATGTCTACATCCTTGGACCATTCTGGATATATATGTCCCGATACTGGGCCCATCCTGGTATATATATGTCCCTTTCCTGGTATATATGGTCCCCATCCTAAGACCAACCTGGTATAAATGTCCTTATACTGGGCCTTTATCTTGTATATACAGTCCCTGTTTTGTCTCTAGTACATAAAATAAAACCCTGTACTCACCTCCATCCACTCCCTTGTCGTGCGGCGTTCTCTGTAACCAGCATGCAGTGGTTGGCAGTGGACATCGGAGTGTGTGCCATGCCGTATGACATCACTATCATGCGCCCCAATCACAGTACTACCGACTTCAGCTGCCAACCAGAGCTTGTATTGCAGTGCAGAGACCCGACAGGTTTCTGTGCTGCAATGCATTTTAGCTGGATTTGAGCCGTTGGACACAGATCCAGCTGAAGCACACACTGAAGTCATCCCGGAGACAAGCGCGTCCTCTGCGACCACAAACATTATGTCCTTGGTTATAGAAAAAAAAAATACTGCTGAAATCTGATGTATCAATATTTTATCAAATTTTCTCATATGCAAAAAAAACAAAAAAAAAAACTGATTGAAGTGTCTCAAGCTTCTTCTAGCAATCAGTGAAAAAAGATGTCTGGACATGACATTTCTAATTTTTTTTTTTTTTTTTTACGGATGCAAACTTGTAGATAGCCTTCTGAATTAAAATGAGTATGTGCGCCCTATCTGGAAAACACAGATAGACCTTGTAGATGAAAAATGGATGTCTGAAACATTACTGCTGGTCATGAGCCAATCACGGAAGCAAAATTATATCCTGCAATGTTTAGAAGTTGGTATGTTGGTGTGACGCCCCTGACCTATTCAGGGTGTCACAGGGAACTGCACCTCTTTCCTTATGGTACAGAGCTCAAACCCCCATGGTTCTGGGATCCTAACCTTTGGTATTGCTTCCAGCAGCACTTAAATCCTAGCCACACCTCACACCACATCCTGTCAGGCACACCAGTGGGTGATCTGGCTGGAACAAGGCCACTCGCCTAGGGGTCAGGCAGACTGGTGGGAGGGAGGAAGTCAGTGAGAGGAAGTGCAGAGCAGAGCTTAGTCAGATGAGTAGTAGCTCCCAAAAAGTGAGGAGCTGAAGGAGTTGGACCTCCTTGTGGGACTTTTGGCTAGGTCGCAGATGGTGGTCTTGGACCGGAGGAGTCGGAGACCCAGTCGCAGGGTATTAGAGAAAGGTGCCCAGACTTAGTTTTGGAGAACGGTCGACACCGGAGTATCTAGTAACCAAACCTGTACCAAGCACGGCGGGGTACTTGACCCTAGATCAGGGAGTAAATTTATGCAACCTGATAATTAACCTGTGGGACAATAGTCTCTTTATGAACTTTCCCCAAGAGCTCAGAGATCGAAGGCAACAACACAACGAGGGGGATAGGGCTTTCCAGCTTATGCTGCCCACTGAAATCCCAAGTGTCAGCCATTGAGAGCACAGCTCCTTTACTGAACCGTAGGGAGCGGGACCCCAACAGCTTCAAGCCAAGGGCCGGTTACAGATCGTCAGCAATACCAAAGGGAGCGGACAGCCGGACAAGCTCCCCTGAAGTGGTAGCGTCACCCAGACTCTTGGTTTACTTCTGTGTCAGAGTCTGCTTTATGGTCGCATCAATACCAACTCGGCCCAAATGAGTACGCTGTCCTCCCCTGCATCCAACCTGCACCACACCCCCCTACACCTCATCATCCCGAGTCCCGGGGCCTCCCCTACCCATGGAGGGAACGTCATCTGGCTGCCCCACTCCATCTCCCCCAGGTACTCCCATCGGCAGCGGCGGTACTACCCCTACCGCGAACCACAGGTGGCGTCACAAACTCTCATCTCCTGTAAATTGCCCCCTTTATTTTTGAGTGGCCGCGAGCCCCTGAGTCCGGAGACCCTCGAGCCACAGTAACCCCGGATCCGAGCAGTCCGACTGCTGCAGGGGTGGTACATTGGTTCTTAGCACAGAAGTGTAGTTGTGAAGAAGTTGTGACGTTCAAGTAACGCTAGGGCTACACGACAACTATGGTCACGACAGCCATCATGTGACTGAAGTTCACTTAGTGCCGCTGCTGATTTTAGAGCATAATCCAAAGATAATTTTTGGGAAGTCTATTTCAGAAATCTTTCTTTCCTCCCTAAATTCATATTTACAGTGCACAATTACAGTGAACAAGTGTTAAGCGTGCAATCTAAATAGGCTGCCGATCACCCTACGAATGAGCATAATGCTAGCTCATAAGGTAAAATGACCTATTGGTTTGTACATTCTGCAAAAAATGATCATCATTCTCAGCAGCACATCATCCTCTGTATACAGGGACTTGTGCTGCTGAGAGCTACAGCACCCTATCAGCATCAAACAATCTATTAATGCTATTAACGATCATTCAGTGTACACCTGAAGCATGGTCAGCTTGTGTATACAGGCTATTATCAGGATATTAATGACTACCGGCTGGCAAACATGTTCCTGATTGGCAGTGGTTTCATACTGTACATCATACAATGTAAGTGCACTGTTGTGGGGCTTTTACACTGGGAGATAATCATGAACATGTGTTTTTGTTTCGTTTTTTTAAACAGCCTTCAGCTCGATCTGGAGCCATGGCGACTTGTTGGATGAAGGCTTTGTAGGAAGATCGATCTTGTGCAAGCCTATATAGGTCCGCAGGGGTCTTCCCCGCTGTTTTCTTGATTGTAGCTGGTATTCCTCTTTGCCTTGTTCCTTCTATTCTCCCAACCATGATGTCCTTCTCCAGTGATAGTTTTCTTCATATGATGTGTGCAAAGAAGGCAGGTCTTAACTTGGTGATCCTTGCTTCGAGTGACATGTCTGTCTTGATTTGTTTGTTCTTCTTGCCATCCATATTATTGATAACCTTCTTCTCCAGCACAACATTTCGAAGGCGTTGATTCTTCTCGTTTGTCTTGTTTCTTTATTGCCCAAGTTTCGCATCTATATGTTACTACAGATAAAAAAAAAACAGACTATGTACGAGCTGTGTCTTAATCACCAGTGAAATGTTCCTCGATTGGAGGACCTTGTCTAGTCTGTGTAAACGATCCTTAGTCTCCATTGGAATTATCATGTACAGGTAGATGTGCTGAATGAACATGTTACTTTATCAGACTATAGCCGTGAGCTGAATTCAACATAACATTGCCTGCTACAGATTGTCTGGAACTGATGTCATTAGCAGTAACTGCATAGTTTCACTTTAACATCTACTCTTTGGGGAATTTATCAGGTATTTAAAGGAGTTGTCCGACATTAGCTTAACAAAAATGTTTGAGTTTATCTGTGCTGTATTGTCATATAAATCACACCTACATTGTTATTTTTTGTTTTCTAACTTTTGTTCCTCTTGAATTATCCCTTTATTCTCTGCAGCTTCTTGTTTACATTCAGATCCAACAAACTGACCACTTCCTGTGCAAAACCTCAGTCAGAGCTGGCACCGCCCGGCCTCAGTGTCCAGCCCCTCCCCAGTGTCCAGCCTCGCCCCCTGCCCGCCCCCTGCACACACATTCCCTGTCAGTATATTCTGCCCCAGCACCTGACCTGGTATCACTACAGCATTGCAAATAACAGCCCCACATCGGGCTCTGCACCACACCCGCACACATATGGCTCTGCACCGCACACATATGGCTCGGCACCACACACGCACACATATGGCTCTGCACCGCACACGCACACATATGGCTCTGCACCGCACACATATGGCTCTGTACCGCACACATATGGCTCTGCACCGCACATGCAGACATATGGTTCTGCACCGCACACGCACACATATGGCTCTGTACCGCACACGCACACATATGGCTCTGCACCGCACACATATGGCTCTGCACACGCACACATATGGCTCTGCACCGCACCCGCACACATATGGCTCTGCACCGCACACATATGGCTCTGTACCGCACACGCACACATATGGCTCTGCACCGCACATGCACACATATGGCTCTGCACCGCACACGCACACATATGGCTCTGCACCGCACACGCACACATATGGCTCTGCACCGCACACATATGGCTCTGTACCGCACACGCACACATATGGCTCTGCACCGCTCACGCAGACATATGGTTCTGCACCGCACACGCACACATATGGCTCTGCACCGCACATGCACACATATGGCTCTGTACCGCACACGCACACATATGGCTCTGCACACGCACACATATGGCTCTGCACCGCACACACACACATATGGCTCTGTACCGCACACGCAGACATATGGTTCTGCACCGCACACGCACACATATGGCTCTGCACCGCACACGAACACATATGGCTCTGTACCGCACACGCACACATATGGCTCTGCACACGAACACATATGGCTCTGCACCGCACATGCACACATATGGCTCTGCACCGCACACATATGGCTCTGTACCGCACACGCACACATATGGCTCTGCACCGCACACGCAGACATATGGTTCTGCACCGCACACGCAGACATATGGCTCTGCACCGCACATGCACACATATGGCTCTGTACCGCACACGCATACATATGGCTCTGCACACGCACACATATGGCTCTGCACCGCACACGCACACATATGGCTCTGTACCGCACACGCAGACATATGGTTCTGCACCGCACACGCACACATATGGCTCTGCACCGCACACGCACACATATGGCTCTGTACCGCACACGCACACATATGGCTCTGCACACGAACACATATGGCTCTGCACCGCACATGCACACATATGGCTCTGCACCGCACACGCACACATATGGCTCTGCACCGCACACATATGGCTCTGTACCGCACACATATGGCTCTGCACCGCACACGCAGACATATGGTTCTGCACCGCACACGCAGACATATGGCTCTGCACCGCACATGCACACATATGGCTCTGTACCGCACACATATGGCTCTGCAACCCCCCCATCCCCATCGGGAACACATGTGGAGTACATACTCACCTGTCCTCGGTCCCCGCCGCTCCTGCACGTTCGCGCGGTGTCTGTGCTCTGATGTCACCGCTGTGCTGAAGAGAGCACAGACAGCCGGAGGGACAGTGATGAGACGCAGCGCTGCGCTGCTTCTCATCAGCACTTTCAAATGTACCGGCATCGGTGATCTGTGATGCCGGTACATTTGAATGTGTGATCCTGGGCAGGGGGCCCGGTGCTGGCGCTGACACCACGGCAGCTGCCACCAGGCCCCGCCCCCAGGTCACGGACCCCACAGCAGTGCAGGGGGAGGTTACTGGAGGTGCGGGGGAATGTGTGGGAGGGTGCAGGGAAGGGGGGCGGGGCTCATCACACTGTAGACACCCAGCAGGGAGGCGACAAGCTGTTCCACATTTGCATGTCAACATGGCCCTGCCCATATTGACATGAAATTACCGGAAGCAGCAAAATCGCGGCAGGAGCGGTCACATGACCGCTCTGAGCCGGGGGAGAGGGGCTGACAGCAGGGCAGGTAAGTGGTCTCTATCTACTTACCTGCCCCAATGTAGCCCAATAGGGTAATAAAAAAAAATGTCAAAGAAGCCAGATAACCCCTTTAACTTGAAGGAAATACAATTGAACAGTCTTTAAGGGGTTTGCCTCCTTAAACAATCTTTAACTATATGCCCTTTTGGAACATATGGCCTTCTCACAGAAGGGTCTCAAGCTCAGAGCTCCACTCTATAAACCAGAACATGGTTGCTCTGAGTATGTATGACTGGAGCCTGTTCATCTTAAATGTCCGCCATCTATTAGTACAGCTGCTGTAGGGCAAATGCAAGGCTGGTTCTGGGACCTGGAGAAGGACCATGGATGTTCAGCTGAACACCTGCACTTTAAATGTAATAGCCTCTAATGAAATTATCCCATTAAAGGTAGAAGATGTGCTTCCCATGGTTAGTCGATTTGGCTCATAGACCAGAAAGATGTTCTGCAGTGAACTGTAAATCCCTGCAGAGAACTGGTTTTGGGCAACAGAATAAGCATGTGTGACTACTAGTGTATAGATCATTAAGTGGACTTGCACATCGCTATACTTTCAAACACCAGGATGCCACATGCAATGTAATAGAATGCCATAACTCTTCCCTATGAGTGGCACCACACTAACTCATAACATTTTACTGGATCCTTGTTTTTTTTCATTTTGTTATAATCTATACAGTGGATGAGATATGTATTGATGGGAGAAATCTTAACATCATTGGATCCTTAGTCGGATCACACAAATATGACAGTGATTACATAGAGTGTGGGAAAAAAAAAGTATTTAGTCAGCCACCAATTGTGCAAGTTCTCCCACTTAAAAAGATGAGAGAGGTCTGTAAATAACATCATAAGGCTATGTGCGCACACTGCGTTTTTTTGACGCTGCATTTTTGTGCGTTTTTGGCCGCTAAAAACGCACCTGCGTCGAAAAAACGCGTTTTGCCGCGATTTGGTGCGTTTTTTTGCTGCGTTTTGCTGCGTTTTTGCTCACTGCGTCCTTATGCGTTTTTTATCAGTGAACAAAAAAAAAAAAGGTCTGATGTCATTTCCTTCTTCAATGTGTTCTTCATTCTCCACTAGTGTATGCAGAAGAGCAGACAGCTTCAGAACTACAAGGCTCAGCATACTCCATCCAATAGTGTATGCAGGAGAGCAGACAGCAGCTGCAGAACTACAAGGCTCAGCATGCTCCATCCAGGACTGTATGCTTGAGGGAGAGTCAGGGGGAGCAGACCTACAAGGCTCAGCATCCTCCATCCAATAGTGTATGCAGGAGAGCAGACAGCAGCTGTCGAACTACAAGGCTCAGCATCCTCCTTCCAGGACTGTATGCAGGATTTCTTTGCCCCCCCAAACAAAAAAAAATGACGTGGGCTTCGCCATATTTTTGTATGCTAGCCGGGTACAGCAGGCAGGTACGGGCTGCCCCCAACCCCCAGCTGCCTATTTCTACCCGGCTGGGAACCAAAAATATAGGGAAGCCCTTTTTTTTAAATTATTTCATGAATTTCATGAAATAATTTTTAAAAAAAAATGACGTGAGCTTCGCCCAATTTTTGAGTCCAGCCGGGTACAACTAGGCAGCTGGGGATTGGAATCCACAGTGCAGGGTGCCCATGCTTTCTGGGCACCCCCGCTGTGAATTGCAGTCCCGCAGCCACCCCAGAAAATGGCGCTTTCATAGAAGCGCCATCTTCTGGCGCTGTATCCAATTCTTCCAGCTGCCCTGATGCCGGGTGGCTCGCCGGGTAATAATGGGGTTAGGGCTAGCTGTATAGCTGGCCCTAAGCCCGAAATTCATGGTGTCACGCCAATATTAGACATGGCCACCATGAATTTCTAGTAAAGATAAAAAAAAAACACAACACAGAAAAATATTTTTATTAGAAATAAAACACAAACACAATTAGTGACTCCATCTTTATTGAAATAAAGAACCCCCCTCCGCAGTAATCCTGGGTCAGGGTCCCGCGCCGTCCAATCCGGATCCAATATCATCTGATCGGTTTGCTGGAAGGCAAAGCGATCAGATGATGTGTCAGGATCAAGTGCCTGAATCCCATCACACATCAGCTGATTGTATAAAAGCCGATTATACAATCAGCTGATGCATCAGTGCAAAAAAAAAATAAAAAAAATAATACTCACTTATGTGCTGATTACCGGCAGCTGCTGCAGCGATGGGGCGGGAGTCTGATCCTGTCCGATCGCTGCAGCAGCTGCCGGTAATCAGGGATGAAGTCTCCTGACGCATCCGCTGATACCGGCCGGGCGCCCGCGTCACCGCGATACTTACGATCACCTGATGCGTCAGGTGACTGCATCAGGTGATGCATCGCCAGGTCCTGCATCCATCGGAGGTTTCCCGGCCGTCTGCACACAGCCGGAGCGGGGGTGGCGATACCGGGAGAGGAGCTGGGAGCGGGCATGGCACCGGGAGGCTGCAGACAGGTGAGTATAACTTTTTTTTTTTTTTCTAATGTTAACTTTTGTTTTCGCAGCCGCTTCCACCTCCCGCCCAGACATGGTGCCGCACGGCAGCATACATGCACAGGACGGGAGGTGGACGCGTCTTAGAAACGCACCAAAACGCACCAAAACGCAGCTATTTGCGTTTCTCATTGCGTCTTTCAACATCCCATTGAACTCAATGGATGAAAAGCGCAGTGAAAAACCTGGGAATAATTGACATGCTGCGTTTTTGTGGCACCACAAAAACGCAGCTGAAAAAAAACAGATGTGTGCGGACAGCAAAAATGAAAACTCATAGACTTTGCTGGGGAAGCAAAGTCCTGCAGTTTTGAGGCCAAAAACGCACCCGAAAAACGCGCAAAAATGCCGCAAAAAACGCACTGTGCGCACATAGCCTAAGTAGACCACAACTATGAGAGACAAAATGAGAAAACAAATCCAGAAAATTGCCTTGTCTAATTTGGCAAGATTTTTTTGCAAATTATGGTGGAAATAAGTATTTAGTCATCCAAAAAAGCAAGATGTCTGGCTCACACAGACCTGCAACTTCTTTAAGAGGCTCCTCTGTCCTCCACTCATTACTTGTTGTAATGGCACCTGTTTGAATTTGTTATCAGTATAAAAGACACCTGTCCACAACCTCAAACAGTCACACTCCAAACTCCACTATGGTGAAGACCAAAGAACTGTCGAAGGACACCAGAAACAAAATTGTAGCCCTGCACCAGGCTGGGAAGAATGAATCTTCAATAGGCAAGCAGCTTGGTGTGATGAAATCAACTTTTGAGCAATAATAAAAAAATGAAAGACATACAAAAGCACTAATAACTTCTCTTGATCCTGGGTTCCATGCAAGATCTCACCCCGTGGGGTCAAAATGATCACAAGAACAGTGAGCAAAAATCCCAGAACCACATGGGGTGACCTAGTGAATAACCTGCATAGAGCTGGGACCACCATAACAAAGGCTACCATCAGTAACACACTCTACGCCGCCAGAGACTCAGATCCTGCAGTGCCAGACATGTTCCCCTGCTTAAGACAGTACATGTCCAGTTCCATCTGAAGTTTTCTAGAGAGCATTGGGATTATCCAGAATAGTATTGTGAGAAAGTCATATGGTTTGATGAAATCAAAGTAAAACTGTTTGGTAGAAACACAACTCTGCATGTTTGGAGGAGACAGAATGCTGAGTTGCATCCAAATAACACCATACCTACAGTGAAGCATGGGGTTGGCAACACCATGCTTTGGGACTGTTTCTATGCTAAGGGACCAGGATGACTGATCTGTATATATGAAAGAATGAATGGGGCCATGTATCGTGAGATTTTGAGTGCAAACCTCCTTCCATCAGCAAGGGCATTGAAGATGAAACATGGCTGGGTTTTTCAGCAAGATAATGATCCCAAGCACATTGCCAGGGCAACGAAGGAGTGGCTTTGTAAGAAGAATATGAAGGTCCTGGAGAGGCCTAGCCAGCCTTCAGATCTCAACCCCATTGAAATCCTTTGGAGAGAGTTGAAAGTCCGTGTTGCCCAGCGACAGACCCGAAACATCACTGCTCTAGAGGAGATCTGCATGGAGGAATGGGCCAACATACCACCAACAATGTGTGCCAACCTTATGAAGACTTACAGAAAACGTTTGACCTCTGTCATTGCCAACAAAGGATATATAACAAAATATTGAGATGAACTTTTGTTATTGACCAAATACTTATTTTCCACCATAATTTGCAAAAAAAAAAAATCTTGCCAAATCAGACAAGGTGATTTTCTGGATTTGTTTTCTCATTTTGTCTCTCATAGTTGTGGTCTACCTATGATATCAATTACATGCAAATCTCATTTTTATAAGAGGGAGAACTTGCACAATTGGTGGCTGACTAAATACTTTTTTCCCCCACTGTATCTATTCAAAATGCGCTAATGTTTTTTGGGAAGCAACCCCTGTAATAAAGATATAAATAAGTTTTGTAAGTATTTACAACATCTTCTCAGAGCACATCGTAAAGTCCTTGATATTTATCTGCCCTTAAAGGGAACCTGTCACCAGATTTGTCCCCTAGAAGCTGTGGCCACCACCAGTAAGCCTTTATGTATATACTCTAGAATGCTATATAAAAGTGACCAAGCTGCTCTCTAGAACGTAAAAAAGACATTTTATTATACTCACCTATGGGGTGGTCCAATCTGACGGGTGTCACTAATCTTGATTCTGAGCCTCCTCTCTTCTGGGAATAGCTGTCCTCCTGCCCTGCTATGTGTGGATGACGCATCTTACGTCGTCCTCACAGAGGCCTTGATAGCGCCCATGGGCATGCTGAGGGCTGAGCAAAGTACTGTTATGCACAGTTGAGGAAAAAGGTCGAACAACGACACAATACAATACTTTGCTCTGCCCGCAGCAGGACATACAGAAGTATGAAGGAATGTGATGAAGGACTTTGTGTGGATGACATAGGAAGCATCATCCACATGGAGCAGGGAAGGAGGACGGTGACCGCAAGGCAATAGGAGGCGCCGGACTGAGACCAGAGATACCTATCGGACTGGACCACTTCTTAGGAGAGTACAATAAAAGATTTTTTTTACATTATACAGATTGGTTTGAGCACTTCTATACAGCATTTTAGGACACTGCATGTAAGAGTTTAGTGGACGTGGTCACATCTTATGGGGGGCAAATCTGATGACAGGTTCCCTTTAAATTATCATTTTTTTTTCCTTCTCTGTAGGAAACACTAATTGGTTATTATGTGTGAGTCAGGAAGCCTTCCATAGTTCACCCATGTTCATTCTTTGGCAGTTTATCTGTAGTTTGCTTAGTGCTGAAGCAAGGTGGGACATGTACTCTGACCCTAAGCAGTGACAGCAGTTCACAACCTGTCAATCAATCACAAACCCCTCCCTGCACTGTAAGGAAGCTAATCTCTAGCACGGTGTATTTAGGCAGTACTTATATATTAGCGAAAGGTGTCAATACAATGGATCCTAGGTGGAACAGTCAGCAATAGAGTGCTGAATATACTGCCACTGGCTGCCAATAAGATCCACTTTTCCTACAGAGCATTCTCTCTTCTGTAATACATTAGTTTATATGGGAAGATAGTAGGAATAGTGCAAAACAATTATTTGTATGTGATAATCTCTCTAAAACCTGGCGTACACCAGAGTGCACTACCAATATGGCTCAACACTGAAGCAAATATAGGATCAATAACTGATAATAATGCACCTAGGACGGAGTAATCCTATAGCTGCATATACATTAAATGGAAATAAGCTAAAATCTACAGAACAGGAGGACTTGGGTATTCTCATTACAAATAAGCTGAGCAGCAGCACTCAATGTCAACAGCAGCTGCTAAAGCAAGCAAGATTTTAGGGTTTATAAAAAGAAAGATTAGATCCCAACGTATTGTTACCCCTCTATAAATCACTTGCAAGGCCACATCTGGAATATGGGATCCAGTTTTGGGCTCCACATTTTATAAATGACATTCAGAAGTTAGAGTCAGTTCAAAGGCGGGCAACTAGACTACTACAAGGAATGGAAGGCCTCCAATATGATGACAGGTTGAAAAAGTTAGATATGTTTAGCTTAGAAAAAAGACGTCTGAGAGGAGATCTCATTTATATGTATAAATACATGTGTGGTCAATATAAAGGACTGGCACATGACTTATTTCTTCCAAAGACAATGCTAAGGACCAGGGGGCATACACTGCGAGTGGAAGAGAAGCGATTCCGACAGCTAAATAGGAAAGGGTTCTTTACAGTTAGAGCAGTCAGACTGTGGAATGCCTTACCACAAGAGGTAGTACTGGCAGATACTATAACAGCTTTTAAAAAAGGGCTGGATAATTTCCTCAGTACACAAAACATTGCTGGTTATAAATGACTAAAGGCTGCTTTACATGCTTCAATTTCTCGTGCGATCGCATGAACAATCGCACCCGCCCCCATCATTTGTGCGGCACGGGCAATTTATTGCCCGTGTCGCACAAAGTCAGTAACTCCCGTCACACGTACTTACCTTCCAAACGACCTCACTGTGGGCGGCGAACATCCACTACCTGAAGGGGGAGGGACATTCGGCGTCACAGCGACGTCACACAGCGGCCACCCAATAGAAGCGGAGGGGCGGAGATGAGCGGGAGGTAAACATCCCGCCCACCTCCTTCCTTCCGCATTGCCGGCGGGACGCAGGTAAGCTGTGTTCTTCGTTCCTGGGGTGTCACACGGAGCGATGTGTGCTGCCTCGGAAACAATGAACAACCGAACGTTCGATTTTTAGAAAATTAGCGACGTGTCAACGAGCAACGATAAGGTGAGTATTTTTGCTCATTCACACTTGCTCGTAGCTGTCACACGCTATGATATGTCAAACGATGCTGGATGTGAATCACTTACGACGTGACCCCGACGACATATCGTTTGATATATCATAGCGTGTAAAGCCCGCTTTAGTGACCAAATGTAGAACTGGTGGAGGAAGGTTGAACTAGATGGACCAAGGTCTTTTTTTCAACCTAAGTAACTATGTAACTATGTAATTTATTGTGAAATAAATGATGTACATAGCGCGTGCGCCAATTTTGCAATGCATTTTTCACACTGACTGAGAAGTTCAAAGGAGTTCAAAATATTAATGCAACAATAATGCAATAAAATGATAATGCAAAATATTAGTGTAACTGTACAGTACCCATTAGGAACTATAATGCTATGTTCACAGGCGGCATTTTTGCAGCAGCCAAAAAAGCGGCTTCCAAAAAAACAGGTTTTGCTCTGTAATTGTTGCATATTTTTCGCTGTCTTTTTAGTGTGTCATTTGTCTACAATACGTTTAATAATATTAGTTTCATGCATGACAAAAGTAGCAAAAACGCAGTGCATGTGTTTTTGTACCATATCATCGCTTTCAATGGTGAAAATAATGCTGCAATGAAAGAATTGACATGATGCTTTTTTGTGTGCATGTGAGTTCTGAAATCTCATAGCGTTTGCTGGTCCTGTAAAAAACAGCTTTAATTTGCAAAAAAAAGCAGCAAAAATGCAACGTGTGAACACAGTCTAAGGAAGAAATTAGCTAGCTGCTCCAAATAAACTCTGCCACATGTAAGTGACATATACCAAATACTTTAATTTGTCACATGCATTAATTTGTAATCTTGTAAGGCCGTATTTACCATTAGGCACCCATGGTCCCGTGCCTGGGGCGCCACGTTGCGGGGGGGCGGCACTTTCTGGCTGCAAAAAAAAAAAAAAATTTTTTTACATCTTCTATTAAATCCACTGTGTTTTCAGAGGGGGAGGGGAAGGGGGCCGGGGGGGGGGGGGGCGGGGGGGCGGGGGTGAGAGACGCACTTCCATTTATCTGTATCTGCGTCTTTAAGACGCAAATACAGATAAACTGTGGGCGCCGCCGGGCACAGAGAACTGATTGACCCTGGAAGTGCCTGCACTTCTGGGGTCAGAGGCGCGCCAATCAGCTCCGTGCTGTGGCATCCAATGCTGCAGATGCCGCGGAGGACAGAACACTCACCGGAGCCAGCAGCAGCAGGAGGATGACGGACACCGTAGGAGGAGCGGCAGCAGCAAGAGGAGGCGGGAGGCACAAGAGCAGGTAACCGCTGGCAGAGTTCCAGTGCTGTGAAGTGAGGATTCTGGGGGAGGGGCAGGCAGGCTACAATGTGAGTATAGTAGAGAAACAACAAAGAGCCAGCACCAATGTGCACTAAGGCATCAAATATTCCAAACTGCATTATAAAAATTTTTTTTTTTTTTTTGAGATTTTTGGCAAAAAATTGCAATTTCTTGAGCTGCTTCGCCACGTCACGGCAAATCTCATTTGAAGCAGTCCTACACTAAAATATTTTTATAAAATGTGCCATGCGGCCTCACATATAAATAGCAGAACTGCTCTCAGCAGCACTCACCTGGTCTATTGCAGTCCCGTACCCATGACTGAGTCATGGCTGTGGGCGGGACAGGTCCAAGCAAATGCTGCATGAAGTATATATATAGCCTGTGGACAAAGCCTGATGACCCAATGTGAACAGTCACCAAACGCCAAAATCTATACAGATGGAATACATCCCAAATTGGGGTGCATAGCAAGGTGGAGGTCAACCACCGACCAATTCAACAAAGAAACAACAAAGAGCCAGCACCAATGTGCACTAAGGCATCAAATATTCCAAACTGCATTATAAAAATTTTTTTTTTTTTTTTTTGAGATTTTTGGCAAAAAATTGCAATTTCTTGAGCTGCTTCGCCACGTCACGGCAAATCTCATTTGAAGCAGTCCTACACTAAAATATTTTTATAAAATGTGCCATGCGGCCTCACATATAAATAGCAGAACTGCTCTCAGCAGCACTCACCTGGTCTATTGCAGTCCCGTACCCATGACTGAGTCATTGCTGTGGGCGGGACAGGTCCAAGCAAATGCTGCATGAAGTATATATATAGCCTGTGGACAAAGCCTGATGACCCAATGTGAACAGTCACCAAACGCCAAAATCTATACAGATGGAATACATCCCAAATTGGGGTGCATAGCAAGGTGGAGGTCAACCACCGACCAATTCAACAAAGAAACAACAAAGAGCCAGCACCAATGTGCACTAAGGCATCAAATATTCCAAACTGCATTATAAAAATTTTTTTTTTTTTTTTTTTTTGAGATTTTTGGCAAAAAATTGCAATTTCTTGAGCTGCTTCGCCACGTCACGGCAAATCTCATTTGAAGCAGTCCTACACTAAAATATTTTTATAAAATGTGCCATGCGGCCTCACATATAAATAGCAGAACTGCTCTCAGCAGCACTCACCTGGTCTATTGCAGTCCCGTACCCATGACTGAGTCATGGCTGTGGGCGGGACAGGTCCAAGCAAATGCTGCATGAAGTATATATATAGCCTGTGGACAAAGCCTGATGACCCAATGTGAACAGTCACCAAACGCCAAAATCTATACAGATGGAATACATCCCAAATTGGGGTGCATAGCAAGGTGGAGGTCAACCACCGACCAATTCAACAAAGAAACAACAAAGAGCCAGCACCAATGTGCACTAAGGCATCAAATATTCCAAACTGCATTATAAAAATTTTTTTTTTTTTTTTTTTTTTTTGAGATTTTTGGCAAAAAATTGCAATTTCTTGAGCTGCTTCGCCACGTCACGGCAAATCTCATTTGAAGCAGTCCTACACTAAAATATTTTTATAAAATGTGCCATGCGGCCTCACATATAAATAGCAGAACTGCTCTCTCACAAGAGCAGGTAACCGCTGGCAGAGTTCCAGTGCTGTGAAGTGAGGATTCTGGGGGAGGGGCAGGCAGGCTACAATGTGAGTATAGTGGACGAGGGACAGGCAGAGGCTGCAATGTGAGTATAGTGGACGAGGGACAGGCAGAGGCCGAGGCTGCAATGTGAGGATAGTGGACGAAGGGCAGGCAGAGGCTGAGACTGGGGGGAGGCTGGAGGGAGGCAGAGGCTGAGACTGGGGGGAGGCTGGAGGGAGGCAGAGGCTAAGACTGGGGGGAGGCTGGAAGGAGGTAGAGGCTAAGACTGGGGGGAGGCTGGAGGGAGGCAGAGGCTGAAACTGGGGGGAGGCTGGAGGGAGGCAGGGGCTGAGACTGGGGGGAGGCTGGATGGAGGCAGAGGCTGAGACTGGGGGGAGGCTGGAGGGAGGCAGAGGCTGAGACTGGGAGGAGGCTGGAGGGAGGCAGAGGCTGAGACTGGGGGGAGGCTAAGGGGGAGGCAGAGGCTGAGACTGGGGGGAGGCTGTAGGGAGGCAAAGGCTGAGACAGGGGGAGGCTGGGGGGGAGGCAGAGGCTGAGACTGGGGGGAGGCTGGGGGGAGGCTGAGACTGGGGGAGGCTAGGGGGAGAGAGGCTAAAGCTGGGGGAGAGAGGCTGATGCTGAGGGAAGAGAGGCTGAGGCTGGGGGAGGCTGGTGGGAGAGAGGCTGATGCTGGGGGAGAGGCTGCTGCTGGAGGCGGGGGGAGAGAGGCTGCTGTTGGGGGAGTGGGAGATAGGGGCTAATGCTAGAGACAGGGGGCAAGGGTTGAGGGATAATGCAATGACAAAATCGATTGAGTGGGGGGAGTGTTAGGACTCAGAATTAGAGGGTGGCAGCATTGGGAGCTCATTATGGAGAAGGGGCAGCATGTGTGGGCTCAGTATGGAGTGGAGCAATGTAGGGGAGTCAATATCAAGAGTGGGGTAGTGTGTGTGTGGGGGGTGTCTCAGCATAAGCTCTAGTGTGGTGGTCTTAGCATCAGTGGGGCAAAATGGAGATGTCATTATGGAAAAGAGGAAGGCAGCATTAGGAGCTCATAGAGAGGGGCAGCATGCAAGGGACACTGTGAGGAGGGAGCAGCATGCATGAGACACTGTGAGGAGGAGGCAGCAAGCATGGGACACTGTGAGGGGGCAGCATGCATGGGACACTGTGAGGAGGGGGCAGCATGCATGGGACACTGTGAGGAAGGGGCAGCATGCATGGGACACTGTGAGGAGGGAGAAGCATGCATGGGACACTGTGAGGAGGGGGCAGCATGTATGGGACACTGTGAGGAGGGGGCAGCATGCATGGGACACTGAGGAGGGGGCAGCATGCATGGGACACTGTGAGGAGGGGGCAGCATGCATGGGACACTGTGAGGAGGGGGCAGCATGCATGGGACACTGTGAGGAGGGGGCAGCATGCATGGGACACTGTGAGGAGGGGGCAGCATGCATGGGACACTGTGAGGAGGGGGAAGCATGCATGCGACACTGAGGAGGGGGCAGCATGCATGGGACACTGTGAGGAGGGGACAGCATTCATGTGACACTGTGAGGAGGGGGCAGCAAGCATGGGACACTGTGAGGAGGGGGCAGCATGCATTGGACACTGTGAGGAGGGGGAAGCATGCATGGGACACTGAGGAGGGGGAAGCATGCATGGGACACTGAGGAGGGGGCAGCATGCATGGGACACTGAGGAGGGGGCAGCATGCATGGGACACTGTGAGGAGGGGGCAGCATGCATGGGACACTGTGAGGAGGGGGCAGCATGCATGGGACACTGTGAGGAGGGGGCAGCATGCATGTAACACTGTGAGGAGGGGGCAGCAAGCATGGGACACTGTGAGGTGCGGGCAGCATGGATGGGACACTGTGAGGAGAGGGCAGCATGCATGGGACACTGTGAAGAGGGGGCAGCATGCATGGGACACTGTGAGGAGGGGGCAGCATGCATGGGACACTGTGAGGAGGGGGCAGCATGCATGGGGCACTGTGAGGAGGGAGCAGCTTGCATGGGACATTGTGAGGAGGCATGGGACACAGTGAGGAGGGAGCAGCGTGCATGGGACACTGAGGAGGGGGTAGCATGCATGGGACACTGTGAGGAGGGGGCAGCATGCATGGGGCACTGTGAGGAGGGAGCAGCATGCATGGAACATTGTGAGGAGGGGGCAGCATGCATGGGACACAGTGAGGAGGAAGCAGCGTGCATGGGACACTGTGAGGAGGGGGCAGCATGCATGGGACACTGTGAGGAGGGGGCAGCATGCATGGGACACTGTGAGGAGGGGGCAGCATGCATGGGACACTGTGAGGAGGGGGCAGCATGCATAGGACACTGTGAGGAGAGGGCAGCATGCATGTAACACTGTGAGGAGGGGGCAGCAAGCATGGGACACTGTGAGGTGCGGGCAGCATGGATGGGACACTGTGAGGAGAGGGCAGCATGCATGGGACACTGTGAAGAGGGGGCAGCATGCATGGGACACTGTGAGGAGGGGGCAGCATGCATGGGACACTGTGAGGAGGGGGCAGCATGCATGGGGCACTGTGAGGAGGGAGCAGCTTGCATGGGACATTGTGAGGAGGCATGGGACACAGTGAGGAGGGAGCAGCGTGCATGGGACACTGAGGAGGGGGTAGCATGCATGGGACACTGTGAGGAGGGGGCAGCATGCATGGGGCACTGTGAGGAGGGAGCAGCATGCATGGAACATTGTGAGGAGGGGGCAGCATGCATGGGACACAGTGAGGAGGAAGCAGCGTGCATGGGACACTGTGAGGAGGGGGCAGCATGCATGGGACACTGTGAGGAGGGGGCAGCATGCATGGGACACTGTGAGGAGGGGGCAGCATGCATGGGACACTGTGAGGAGGGGGCAGCATGCATAGGACACTGTGAGGAGAGGGCAGCATGCATGGGACACTGTGAGGAGGGGGCAGCATGCATGGGACACTGTGAGGAGGGGGCAGCATGCATGGGACACTGTGAGGAGGGGGCAGCATGCATGGGACACTGTGAGGAGGGAGCAGCATGAATGGGACATTGTGAGGAGGGGGAAGCATGCATGGGACACTGTGAGGAGGGAGCAGCATACATGGGACACTGTGAGGAGGGGGCAGCATGCATGGGACACTGTGAAGAGGGGGCAGCATGCATGGGACACTGTGAGGAGGGAGCAGCATGCATGGGACATTGTGAGGAGGGGGCAGCATGCATGGGACACTGTGAGGTGGGAGCAGCATGCATGGGACACTGTGAGGAGGGGGCAGCATGTATGGGACACTGTGAGGAGGAGGCAGCATGCATGGGACACTGAGGAGGGGGCAGCATGCATGGGACACTGTGAGGAGGGGGTAGCATGCATGGGACACTGTGAGGAGGGGGCAGCATGCATGGGACACTGTGAGGAGGGGGAAGCATGCATGGGACACTGTGAGGAGGGGGCAGCATGCAAGCGACACTCAGGAGAGGCCAGCATGCATGGGACACTGTGAGGAGGGGGCAACATGCATGTGACACTGCGAGGAGGGGGCAGCATGCATGGGACACTGTGAGGAGGGGGCAGCATGCATGGGACACTGTGAGGAGGGAGCAGCATGCATGGGACACTGTGAGGAGGGGGAAACATGCATGGGACACTGAGGAGGGTGGAAGCATGCATGGGACACTGAGGAGGGGGCAGCATGCATGGGACACTGTGAGGAAAGGGCAGCATGCATGGGACACTGTGAGGAGGGGGCAGCATGCATGGAACACTGTGAGGAGGGGGCAGCATGCATGGGACACTGTGAGGAGGGGGCAGCATGCATGGAACACTGTGAGGTGGGGCAGCATGGATGGGACACTGTGAGGAGAGGGCTTCATGCATGGGACACTGTGAGGAGGGGGCAGCATGCATGGGACACTGTGAGGAGGGGGCAGCATGCATGGGACACTGTGAGGAGGGGGCAGCATGCATGGGACACTGTGAGGAGGGAGCAGCATGCATGGGACATTGTGAGGAGAGGGCAGCATGCATGGGACACTGTGAGGAGGGAGCAGCATGCATGGGACACTGTGAGGAGGGGGCAGCATGCATGGGACACTGTGTGGAGGGGGCAGCATGCATGGAACACTCTGAGGAGGGGTCAGCATGCATGGGACACTGTGAGAAGGGGGCAGCATGCATGGGACACTGTGAGGAGGGGGCAGCATGCATGGGACACTGTGAGGTGGGGGCAGCATGGATGGGACACTGTGAGGAGGGGGCAGCATGCATGGGACACTGTGAGGAGGGGGCAGCATGCATGGGACACTGTGAGGAGGGGGAAGCATGCATGGGACACTGTGAGGAGGGGGCAGCATGCTTTGGACACTGTGATGAGGGGGCAGCATGCATGGGACACTGTGAGGAGGGGGCAGCATGCATGGGACACTGTGAGGAGGGGGCATTATGCATGGGGCACTGTGAGGAGGGAGCAGCATGCATGGGACATTGTGAGGAGGGGGCAGCATGCATGGGACACAGTGAGGAGGGAGCGGCGTGCATGGGACACTGTGAGGAGGGGGAAGCACTGTGAGGAGGGGGCAGCATGCATGGGACACTGTGAGGAGGGGGCATCATGCATGGGACACTGTGAGGAGGGGGCAGCATGCATGGGACACTGTGAGGAGGGGGCAGCATGCATGGGACACTGTGAGGTGGGGGCAGCATGGATGGGACACTGTGAGGAGAGGGCAGCATGCATGGGACACTGTGAGGAGGGGGCAGCATGCATGGGACACTGTGAGGAGGGGGAAGCATGCATGGGACACTGTGAGGAGGGGGCAGCATGCATGGGACACTGTGAGGGGGGAGCAGCATGAATAGGACATTGTGAGGAGGGGGCAGCATGCATGGGACACTGTGAGGAGGGAGCAGCGTACATGGGACACTGTGAGGAGGGGGCAGCATGCATGGGCAACTGTGAGGAGGGGGAAGCATGCATGGGACACTGTGAGGAGGAAGCAGCATGCATGGGACACTGTGAGGAGGGAGCAGCATGCATGGGACTCTGTGTGGAGGGGGCAGCATGCATGGAACACTCTGAGGAGGGGTCAGCATGCATGGGACACTGTGAGAAGGGGGCAGCATGCATGGGACACTGTGAGGAGGGGGCAGCATGCATGGGACACTGTGAGGTGGGGGCAGCATGGATGGGACACTGTGAGGAGGGGGCAGCATGCATGGGACACTGTGAGGAGGGGGCAGCATGCATGGGACACTGTGAGGAGGGGGAAGCATGCATGGGACACTGTGAGGAGGGGGCAGCATGCTTTGTACACTGTGATGAGGGGGCAGCATGCATGGGACACTGTGAGGAGGGGGCAGCATGCATGGGACACTGTGAGGAGGGGGCATTATGCATGGGGCACTGTGAGGAGGGAGCAGCATGCATGGGACATTGTGAGGAGGGGGCAGCATGCATGGGACACAGTGAGGAGGGAGCGGCGTGCATGGGACACTGTGAGGAGGGGGAAGCACTGTGAGGAGGGGGCAGCATGCATGGGACACTGTGAGGAGGGGGCATCATGCATGGGACACTGTGAGGAGGGGGCAGCATGCATGGGACACTGTGAGGTGGGGGCAGCATGGATGGGACACTGTGAGGAGAGGGCAGCATGCATGGGACACTGTGAGGAGGGGGCAGCATGCATGGGACACTGTGAGGAGGGGGCAGCATGCATGGGACACTGTGAGGAGGGGGCAGCATGCATGGGACACTGTGAGGGGGGAGCAGCATGAATAGGACATTGTGAGGAGGGGACAGCATGCATGGGACACTGTGAGGAGGGAGCAGCGTACATGGGACACTGTGAGGAGGGGGCAGCATGCATGGGCCACTGTGAGGAGGGGGAAGCATGCATGGGACACTGTGAGGAGGGAGCAGCATGCAAGGGACACTGTGAGGAGGGGGCAGCATGCATGGGACACTGTGAGGAGGGGGCAGCATGCATGGGACACTGTGAGGAGGGGGCAGCATGCATGGGACACTGTGAGGAGGGGGCAGCATGCATGGGACACTGAGGAGGGGGCAGCATGCATGGGACATTGTGAGGAGGGGGCAGCATGCATGGGACACAGTGAGGAGGGCGCGGCGTGCATGGGACACTGTGAGGAGGGGGCAGCATGCATGGCACACTGTGAGGAGGGGGCAGCATGCATGGGACACTGTGAGGAGGGGGCAGCATGCATGGGACACTGTGTGGAGGGGGCAGCATGCATGGAACACTCTGAGGAGGGGTCAGCATGCATGGGACACTGTGAGAAGGGGGCAGCATGCATGGGACACTGTGAGGAGGGGGCAGCATGCATGGGACACTGTGAGGTGGGGGCAGCATGGATGGGACACTGTGAGGAGGGGGCAGCATGCATGGGACACTGTGAGGAGGGGGCAGCATGCATGGGACACTGTGAGGAGGGGGAAGCATGCATGGGACACTGTGAGGAGGGGGCAGCATGCTTTGGACACTGTGATGAGGGGGCAGCATGCATGGGACACTGTGAGGAGGGGGCAGCATGCATGGGACACTGTGAGGAGGGGGCATTATGCATGGGGCACTGTGAGGAGGGAGCAGCATGCATGGGACATTGTGAGGAGGGGGCAGCATGCATGGGACACAGTGAGGAGGGAGCGGCGTGCATGGGACACTGTGAGGAGGGGGAAGCACTGTGAGGAGGGGGCAGCATGCATGGGACACTGTGAGGAGGGGGCATCATGCATGGGACACTGTGAGGAGGGGGCAGCATGCATGGGACACTGTGAGGAGGGGGCAGCATGCATGGGACACTGTGAGGTGGGGGCAGCATGGATGGGACACTGTGAGGAGAGGGCAGCATGCATGGGACACTGTGAGGAGGGGGCAGCATGCATGGGACACTGTGAGGAGGGGGAAGCATGCATGGGACACTGTGAGGAGGGGGCAGCATGCATGGGACACTGTGAGGGGGGAGCAGCATGAATAGGACATTGTGAGGAGGGGGCAGCATGCATGGGACACTGTGAGGAGGGAGCAGCGTACATGGGACACTGTGAGGAGGGGGCAGCATGCATGGGCAACTGTGAGGAGGGGGAAGCATGCATGGGACACTGTGAGGAGGAAGCAGCATGCATGGGACACTGTGAGGAGGGAGCAGCATGCATGGGACACTGTGTGGAGGGGGCAGCATGCATGGAACACTCTGAGGAGGGGTCAGCATGCATGGGACACTGTGAGAAGGGGGCAGCATGCATGGGACACTGTGAGGAGGGGGCAGCATGCATGGGACACTGTGAGGTGGGGGCAGCATGGATGGGACACTGTGAGGAGGGGGCAGCATGCATGGGACACTGTGAGGAGGGGGCAGCATGCATGGGACACTGTGAGGAGGGGGAAGCATGCATGGGACACTGTGAGGAGGGGGCAGCATGCTTTGTACACTGTGATGAGGGGGCAGCATGCATGGGACACTGTGAGGAGGGGGCAGCATGCATGGGACACTGTGAGGAGGGGGCATTATGCATGGGGCACTGTGAGGAGGGAGCAGCATGCATGGGACATTGTGAGGAGGGGGCAGCATGCATGGGACACAGTGAGGAGGGAGCGGCGTGCATGGGACACTGTGAGGAGGGGGAAGCACTGTGAGGAGGGGGCAGCATGCATGGGACACTGTGAGGAGGGGGCATCATGCATGGGACACTGTGAGGAGGGGGCAGCATGCATGGGACACTGTGAGGTGGGGGCAGCATGGATGGGACACTGTGAGGAGAGGGCAGCATGCATGGGACACTGTGAGGAGGGGGCAGCATGCATGGGACACTGTGAGGAGGGGGCAGCATGCATGGGACACTGTGAGGAGGGGGCAGCATGCATGGGACACTGTGAGGGGGGAGCAGCATGAATAGGACATTGTGAGGAGGGGACAGCATGCATGGGACACTGTGAGGAGGGAGCAGCGTACATGGGACACTGTGAGGAGGGGGCAGCATGCATGGGCCACTGTGAGGAGGGGGAAGCATGCATGGGACACTGTGAGGAGGGAGCAGCATGCAAGGGACACTGTGAGGAGGGGGCAGCATGCATGGGACACTGTGAGGAGGGGGCAGCATGCATGGGACACTGTGAGGAGGGGGCAGCATGCATGGGACACTGTGAGGAGGGGGCAGCATGCATGGGACACTGAGGAGGGGGCAGCATGCATGGGACATTGTGAGGAGGGGGCAGCATGCATGGGACACAGTGAGGAGGGCGCGGCGTGCATGGGACACTGTGAGGAGGGGGCAGCATGCATGGCACACTGTGAGGAGGGGGCAGCATGCATGGGACACTGTGAGGAGGGGGCAGCATGCATGGGACACTGTGAGGAGGGGGCAGCATGCATGGGACACTGTGAGGAGGGGGCAGCATGCATGGGACACTGTGAGGTGGGGGCAGCATGGATGGGACACTGTGAGGAGAGGGCAGCATGCATGGGACACTGTGAGGAGGGGGCAGCATGCATGGGACACTGTGAGGAGGGAGCAGCATGAATAGGACATTGTGAGGAGGGGGCAGCATGCATGGGACACTGAGAGAAGGGAGCAGCGTACATGGGACACTGTGAGGAGGGGGCAGCATGCATGGGACACTGTGAGGAGGGGGAAGCATGCATGGGACACTGTGAGGAGGGAGCAGCATGCATGGGACACTGTGAGGAGGGAGCAGCATGTATGGGACACTGTGAGAAGGGGGCAGCATGCATGGGACACTGAGGAGGGGGCAGCATGCATGGTACACTGTGAGGAGGGGGTAGCATGCATGGGACACTGTGAGGAGGGGGCAGCATGCATGGGACACTGTGAGGAGGGGGAAGCATGCATGGGACACTGTGAGGAGGCGGCAGCATGCAAGCGACACTCAGGAGGAGCAGCATGCATGGGACACTGTGAGGAGGGGGCAACATGCATGGGACACTGTGAGGAGGGGGAAGCATGCATGGGACACTGTGAGGAGGGGGCAGCATGTATGGGACACTGTGAGGAGGGAGCTGCATGCATGGGACACTGAGGAGGGTGGATGAATGCATGGGAAACTGAGGAGGGGGCAGCATGCATGGGACACTGTGAGGAGGAGGCAGCATGCATGGGACACTGTGAGGAGGGGGCAGCATGCATGGAACACTGTGAGGAGGGGGCAGTATGCATGGGACACTGTGAGGAGGGGGCAGCATGCATGGGACACTGTGAGGTGGGGCAGCATGGATGGGACACTGTGAGGAGAGGGCAGCATGCATGGGACACTGTGAGGAGGGAGCAGCATGCATGGGACATTGTGAGGAGAGGGCAGCATGCATGGGACACTGTGAGGAGGGAGCAGAATGCATGGGAGGTTGTGAGGAGGGGGCAGCATGCATGGGACACTGTGAGGAGGGGGCAGCATGCATGGGACACTGTGAGGTGGGGGCAGCATGGATGGGACACTGTGAAAAGGGGGCAGCATGCATGGGACACTGTGAGGAGGGGGCAGCATGCATGGGACACTGTGAGGAGGGGGCAGCATGCATGGGACACTGTGAGGAGGGGGAAGCATGCATGGGGCACTGTGAGGAGGGGGCAGCATGCTTTGGACACTGTGATGAGGGGGCAGCATGCATGGGACACTGTGAGGAGGGGGCAGCATGCATGGGATACTGTGAGGAGGGGCCAGCATGCATGGGACACTGTAAGGAGGGGGCAGCATGAATGGGACACTGTGAGGAGGGGGCAGCATGTATGGGACACTGTGAGGAGGGGGCAGCATGCATGGGACACTGTGAGGAGGGGGCAGCATGCATGGGGCACTGTGAGGAGGGAGCAGCATGCATGGGACATTGTGAGGAGGGGGCAGCATGCATGGGACACAGTGAGGAGGGAGCAGCGTGCATGGGACACTGTGAGGAGGGGGCAGCATGCATGGGACACTGTGAGGAGGGGGCAGCATGCATGGGACACTGTGAGGAGGGGGCTGCATGCATGGAACACTGTGAGGAGGGGGCAGCATGCATGGGACACTGTGAGGAGGGGGCAGCATGCATGGGACACTGTGAGGTGGGGGCAGCATGGATGGGACACTGTGAGGAGAGGGCAGCATGCATGGGACACTGTGAGGAGGGGGCAGCATGCATGGGACACTGTGAGGAGGGGGCAGCATGCATGGGACACTGTGAGGAGGGGGCAGCATGCATGGGACACTGTGAGGAGGGAGCAGCATGAATGGGACATTGTGAGGAGGGGCAGCATGCATGGGACACTGTGAGGAGGGAGCAGCATGCATGGGACACTGTGAGGAGGGGGCAGCATGTATGGGACATTAAGAGGAGGGGGCAGCATGCATGGGACACTGTGAGGAGGGGGCAGCATGCATGGAACACTGTGAGGAGGGGGAAGCATGCATGGGACACTGTGAGGAGGCGGCAGCATGCATGGGACACTGTGAGGAGAGGGCAGCATGCATGGGACACTGTGAGGAGGGGGAAGCATGCATGGAACACTGTGAGGAGGGGGCAGCATGCATGGGACACTGTGAGGAGGGGGAAGCATGCATGGGACACTGTGAGGATGGGGCAGCATGCATGGGACACTGTGAGGAGGGAGCAGCATGCATGGGACATTGTGAGGAGGGGGCAGCATGCATGGGACACTGTGAGGAGGGAACAGCGTGCATGGGACACTGTGAGGAGGGGGCAGCATGTATGGGACACTGTGAGGAGGGAGCAGCATGTATGGGACACTGAGGAGGGTGGAAGCATGCATGGGACACTGAGGAGGGGGCAGCATGCATGGGACACTGTGAGGAGGAGGCAGCATGCATGGGACACTGTGAGGAGGGGGCAGCATGCATGGAACACTGTGAGGAGGGGGCAGTATGCATGGGACACTGTGAGGAGGGGGCAGCATGCATGGGACACTGTGAAGTGGGGCAGCATGGATGGGACACTGTGAGGAGAGGGCAGCATGCATGGGACACTGTGAGGAGGGGGCAGCATGCATGGGACACTGTGAGGAGGGGGCAGCATGCATGGGACACTGTGAGGAGGGAGCAGCATGCATGGGACATTGTGAGGAGAGGGCAGCATGCATGGGACACTGTGAGGAGGGAGCAGCATGCATGGGAGGTTGTGAGGAGGGGGCAGCATGCATGGGACACTGTGAGGAGGGGGCAGCATGCATGGGACACTCTGAGGAGGGGGCAACATGCATGGGACACTGTGAGAAGGGGGCAGCATGCATGGGACACTGTGAGGAGGGGGCAGCATGCATGGGACACTGTGAGGTGGGGGCAGCATGGATGGGACACTGTGAGGAGGGGGCAGCATGCATGGGACACTGTGAGGAGGGGGCAGCATGCATGGGACACTGTGAGGAGGGGGCAGCATGCATGGGACACTGTGAGGAGGGGGAAGCATGCATGGGGCACTGTGAGGAGGGGGCAGCATGCTTTGGACACTGTGATGAGGGGGCAGCATGCATGGGACACTGTGAGGAGGGGGCAGCATGCATTGGATACTGTGAGGAGGGGCCAGCATGCATGGGACACTGTAAGGAGGGGGCAGCATGAATGGGACACTGTGAGGAGGGAGCAGCATGCATGGGACATTGTGAGGAGAGGGCAGCATGCATGGGACACTGTGAGGAGGGAGCAGCATGCATGGGAGGTTGTGAGGAGGGGGGCAGCATGCATGGGACACTGTGAGGAGGGGGCAGCATGCATGGGACACTGTGAGGAGGGGGCAGCATGCATGGGACACTGTGAGGAGGGGGCAGCATGCATGGGACACTGTGAGGAGGGGGCAGCATGCATGGGACACTGTGAGGTGGGGGCAGCATGGATGGGACACTGTGAGGAGAGGGCAGCATGCATGGGACACTGTGAGGAGGGGGCAGCATGCATGGGACACTGTGAGGAGGGAGCAGCATAAATAGGACATTGTGAGGAGGGGGCAGCATGCATGGGACACTGAGAGGAGGGAGCAGCGTACATGGGACACTGTGAGGAGGGGGCAGCATGCATGGGACACTGTGAGGAGGGGGAAGCATGCATGGGACACTGTGAGGAGGGAGCAGCATGCATGGGACACTGTGAGGAGGGGGCAGCATGTATGGGACACTGTGAGGAGGGGGCAGCATGCATGGGACACTGAGGAGGGGGCAGCATGCATGGTACACTGTGAGGAAGGGGTAGCATGCATGGGACACTGTGAGGAGGGGGCAGCATGCATGGGACACTGTGAGGAGGGGGAAGCATGCATGGGACACTGTGAGGAGGGGGCAGCATGCAAGCGACACTCAGGGGGAGCAGCATGCATGGTACACTGTGAGGAGGGGGCAACATGCATGGGACACTGTGAGGAGGGGGAAGCATGCATGGGACACTGTGAGGAGGGGGAAGCATGTATGGGACACTGTGAGGAGGGAGCTGCATGCATGGGACACTGAGGAGGGTGGAAGCATGCATGGGACACTGAGGAGGGGGCAGCATGCATAGGACACTGTGAGGAGGAGGCAGCATGCATGGGACACTGTGAAGAGGGCGCAGCATGCATGGAACACTGTGAGGAGGGGGCAGTATGCATGGGACACTGTGAGGAGGGGGCAGCATGCATGGGACACTGTGAGGTGGGGCAGCATGGATGGGACACTGTGAGGAGAGGGCAGCATGCATGGGACACTGTGAGGAGGGGGCAGCATGTATGGGACACTGTGAGGAGGGGGCAGCATGCATGGGACACTGTGAGGAGGGATCAGCATGCATGGGACATTGTGAGGAGAGGGCAGCATGCATGGGACACTGTGAGGAGGGAGCAGAATGCATGGGAGGTTGTGAGGAGGGGGCAGCATGCATGGGACACTGTGAGGAGGGGGCAGCATGCATGGGACACTGTGAGGTGGGGGCAGCATGGATGGGACACTGTGAGGAGGGGGCAGCATGCATGGGACACTGTGAGGAGGGGGCAGCATGCATGGGACACTGTGAGGAGGGGGCAGCATGCATGGGACACTGTGAGGAGGGGGAAGCATGCATGGGGCACTGTGAGGAGGGGGCAGCATGCTTTGGACACTGTGATGAGGGGTCAGCATGCATGGGACACTGTGAGGAGGGGGCAGCATGCATGGGATACTGTGAGGAGGGGCCAGCATGCATGGGACACTGTAAGGAGGGGGCAGCATGAATGGGACACTGTGAGGAGGGGGCAGCATGCAAGGGACACTGTGAGGAGGGGGCAGCATGCATGGGACACTGTGAGGAGGGGGCAGCATGCATGGGGCACTGTGAGGAGGGAGCAGCATGCATGGGACATTGTGAGGAGGGGGCAGCATGCATGGGACACAGTGAGGAGGGAGCAGCGTGCATGGGACACTGTGAGGAGGGGGCAGCATGCATGGGACACTGTGAGGAGGGGGCAGGATGCATGGGACACTGTGAGGAGGGGGCTGCATGCATGGAACACTGTGAGGAGGGGGCAGCATGCATGGGACACTGTGAGGAGGGGGCAGCATGCATGGGACACTGTGAGGTGGGGGCAGCATGGATGGGACACTGTGAGGAGAGGGCAGCATGCATGGGACACTGTGAGGAGGGGGCAGCATGCATGGGACACTGTGAGGAGGGGGCAGCATGCATGGGACACTGTGAGGAGGGGGCAGCATGCATGGGACACTGTGAGGAGGGAGCAGCATGAATGGGACATTGTGAGGAGGGGGCAGCATGCATGGGACACTGTGAGGAGGGATCAGCATGCATGGGACACTGTGAGGAGGGGGCAGCATGTATGGGACATTAAGAGGAGGGGGCAGCATGCATGGGACACTGTGAGGAGGGGGCAGCATGCATGGAACACTGTGAGGAGGGGGAAGCATGCATGGGACACTGTGAGGAGGCGGCAGCATGCATGGGACACTGTGAGGAGAGGGCAGCATGCATGGGACACTGTGAGGAGGGGGAAGCATGCATGGAACACTGTGAGGAGGGGGCAGCATGCATGGGACACTGTGAGGAGGGGGCAGCATGCATGAAACACTGTGAGGAGGGGGCAGCATGCATGGGACACTGTGAGGAGGGAGCAGCATGCATGGGACATTGTGAGGAGGGGGCAGCATGAATGGGACACTGTGAGGAGGGAACAGCGTGCATGGGACACTGTGAGGAGGGGGCAGCATGTATGGGACACTGTGAGGAGGGAGCAGCATGTATGGGACACTGAGGAGGGTGGAAGCATGCATGGGACACTGAGGAGGGGGCAGCATGCATGGGACACTGTGAGGAGGAGGCAGCATGCATGGGACACTGTGAGGAGGGGGCAGCATGCATGGAACACTGTGAGGAGGGGGCAGTATGCATGGGACACTGTGAGGAGGGGGCAGCATGCATGGGACACTGTGAGGTGGGGCAACATGGATGGGACACTGTGAGGAGAGGGCAGCATGCATGGGACACTGTGAGGAGGGGGCAGCATGCATGGGACACTGTGAGGAGGGGGCAGCATGCATGGGACACTGTGAGGAGGGAGCAGCATGCATGGGACATTGTGAGGAGAGGGCAGCATGCATGGGACACTGTGAGGAGGGAGCAGCATGCATGGGAGGTTGTGAGGAGGGGGCAGCATGCATGGGACACTGTGAGGAGGGGGCAGCATGCATGGGACACTCTGAGGAGGGGGCAACATGCATGGGACACTGTGAGGAGGGGGCAGCATGCATGGGACACTGTGAGGAGGGAGCAGCATGAATGGGACATTGTGAGGAGGGGGCAGCATGCATGGGACACTGTGAGGAGGGATCAGCATGCATGGGACACTGTGAGGAGGGGGCAGCATGTATGGGACATTAAGAGGAGGGGGCAGCATGCATGGGACACTGTGAGGAGGGGGCAGCATGCATGGAACACTGTGAGGAGGGGGAAGCATGCATGGGACACTGTGAGGAGGCGGCAGCATGCATGGGACACTGTGAGGAGAGGGCAGCATGCATGGGACACTGTGAGGAGGGGGAAGCATGCATGGAACACTGTGAGGAGGGGGCAGCATGCATGGGACACTGTGAGGAGGGGGCAGCATGCATGAAACACTGTGAGGAGGGGGCAGCATGCATGGGACACTGTGAGGAGGGAGCAGCATGCATGGGACATTGTGAGGAGGGGGCAGCATGAATGGGACACTGTGAGGAGGGAACAGCGTGCATGGGACACTGTGAGGAGGGGGCAGCATGTATGGGACACTGTGAGGAGGGAGCAGCATGTATGGGACACTGAGGAGGGTGGAAGCATGCATGGGACACTGAGGAGGGGGCAGCATGCATGGGACACTGTGAGGAGGAGGCAGCATGCATGGGACACTGTGAGGAGGGGGCAGCATGCATGGAACACTGTGAGGAGGGGGCAGTATGCATGGGACACTGTGAGGAGGGGGCAGCATGCATGGGACACTGTGAGGTGGGGCAACATGGATGGGACACTGTGAGGAGAGGGCAGCATGCATGGGACACTGTGAGGAGGGGGCAGCATGCATGGGACACTGTGAGGAGGGGGCAGCATGCATGGGACACTGTGAGGAGGGAGCAGCATGCATGGGACATTGTGAGGAGAGGGCAGCATGCATGGGACACTGTGAGGAGGGAGCAGCATGCATGGGAGGTTGTGAGGAGGGGGCAGCATGCATGGGACACTGTGAGGAGGGGGCAGCATGCATGGGACACTCTGAGGAGGGGGCAACATGCATGGGACACTGTGAGGAGGGAGCAGCATGCATGGGACATTGTGAGGAGAGGGCAGCATGCATGGGACACTGTGAGGAGGGAGCAGCATGCATGGGAGGTTGTGAGGAGGGGGCAGCATGCATGGGACACTGTGAGGAGGGGGCAGCATGCATGGGACACTCTGAGGAGGGGGCAACATGCATGGGACACTGTGAGGAGGGGGCAGCATGCATGGGACACTGTGAGGAGGGAGCAGCATGAATGGGACATTGTGAGGAGGGGGCAGCATGCATGGGACACTGTGAGGAGGGATCAGCATGCATGGGACACTGTGAGGAGGGGGCAGCATGTATGGGACATTAAGAGGAGGGGGCAGCATGCATGGGACACTG
Organism: Anomaloglossus baeobatrachus; assembly: GCF_048569485.1. Lineage (NCBI taxonomy): Eukaryota > Metazoa > Chordata > Amphibia > Anura > Aromobatidae > Anomaloglossus > Anomaloglossus baeobatrachus. Next base: position 381,265,290 of record NC_134354.1, on the reverse strand, counting down.
TGAGGAGGGGGCAGCATGCATGGAACACTATGAGGAGGGGGAAGCATGCATGGGACACTGTGAGGAGGCGGCAGCATGCATGGGACACTGTGAGGAGAGGGCAGCATGCATGGGACACTGTGAGGAGGGGGAAGCATGCATGGAACACTGTGAGGAGGGGGCAGCATGCATGGGACACTGTGAGGAGGGGGCAGCATGCATGAAACACTGTGAGGAGGGGGCAGCATGCATGGGACACTGTGAGGAGGGAGCAGCATGCATGGGACATTGTGAGGAGGGGGCAGCATGAATGGGACACTGTGAGGAGGGAACAGCGTGCATGGGACACTGTGAGGAGGGGGCAGCATGTATGGGACACTGTGAGGAGGGAGCAGCATGTATGGGACACTGAGGAGGGTGGAAGCATGCATGGGACACTGAGGAGGGGGCAGCATGCATGGGACACTGTGAGGAGGAGGCAGCATGCATGGGACACTGTGAGGAGGGGGCAGCATGCATGGAACACTGTGAGGAGGGGGCAGTATGCATGGGACACTGTGAGGAGGGGGCAGCATGCATGGGACACTGTGAGGTGGGGCAACATGGATGGGACACTGTGAGGAGAGGGCAGCATGCATGGGACACTGTGAGGAGGGGGCAGCATGCATGGGACACTGTGAGGAGGGGGCAGCATGCATGGGACACTGTGAGGAGGGAGCAGCATGCATGGGACATTGTGAGGAGAGGGCAGCATGCATGGGACACTGTGAGGAGGGAGCAGCATGCATGGGAGGTTGTGAGGAGGGGGCAGCATGCATGGGACACTGTGAGGAGGGGGCAGCATGCATGGGACACTCTGAGGAGGGGGCAACATGCATGGGACACTGTGAGAAGGGGGCAGCATGCATGGGACACTGTGAGGAGGGGGCAGCATGCATGGGACACTGTGAGGTGGGGGCAGCATGGATGGGACACTGTGAGGAGGGGGCAGCATGCATGGGACACTGTGAGGAGGGGGCAGCATGCATGGGACACTGTGAGGAGGGGGCAGCATGCATGGGACACTGTGAGGAGGGAAAAGCATGCATGGGGCACTGTGAGGAGGGGGCAGCATGCTTTGGACACTGTGATGAGGGGTCAGCATGCATGGGACACTGTGAGGAGGGGGCAGCATGCATGGGATACTGTGAGGAGGGGCCAGCATGCATGGGACACTGTAAGGAGGGGGCAGCATGAATGGGACACTGTGAGGAGGGGGCAGCATGCATGGGACACTGTGAGGAGGGGGCAGCATGCATGGGACACTGTGAGGAGGGGGCAGCATGCACGGGGCACTGTGAGGAGGGAGCAGCATGAATGGGACATTGTGAGGAGGGGGCAGCATGCATGGGACACAGTGAGGAGGGAGCAGCGTGCATGGGACACTGTGAGGAGGGGGCAGCATGCATGGGACACTGTGAGGAGGGGGCAGCATGCATGGGACACTGTGAGGAGGGGGCTGCATGCATCGAACACTGTGAGGAGGGGGCAGCATGCATGGGACACTGTGAGGAGGGGGCAGCATGCATGGGACACTGTGAGGTGGGGGCTGCATGGATGGGACACTGTGAGGAGAGGGCAGCATGCATGGGACACTGTGAGGAGGGGGCAGCATGCATGGGACACTGTGAGGAGGGGGCAGCATGCATGGGACACAGTGAGGAGGGGGCAGCATGCATGGGACACTGTGAGGAGGGAGCAGCATGAATGGGACATTGTGAGGAGGGAACAGCATGCATGGAACACTGTGAGGAGGGAGCAGCATGCATGGGACACTGTGAGGAGGGGGCAGCATGTATGGGACATTAAGAGGAGGGGGCAGCATGCATGTGACACTGTGAGGAGGGGGCAGCATGCATGGAACACTGTGAGGAGGGGGAAGCATGCATGGGACACTGTGAGGAGGCGGCAGCATGCATGGGACACTGTGATGAGAGGGCAGCATGCATGGGACACTGTGAGGAGGGGGAAGCATGCATGGAACACTTTGAGGAGGGGGCAGCATGCATGGGACACTGTGAGGAGGGGGCAGCATGCATGGGACACTGTGAGGAGGGGGCAGCATGCATGGGACACTGTAAGGAGGGGGCAGCATGCATGGGACACTGTGAGGAGGGAGCAGCATGCCTGGGACATTGTGAGGAGGGGGCAGCATGCATGGGACACTTTGAGGAGGGAACAGCGTGCATGGGACACTGTGAGGAGGGGGCAGCATGCATGGGACACTGTGAGGAAGGGGGCAGCATGCATGGGACACTGTGAGGAGGGGGCAGCATCCATGGGACACTGTGAGGAGGGAGCAGCATGCATGGGACACTGTGAGGAGGGGGCTGCATGCATGGGACACTGTGAGGAGGGGGCAGCATGCATGGGACACTGTGAGGAGGGAGCAGCATGAATGGGACATTGTGAGGAGGGGGCAGCATGCATGGGACACTGTAAGGAGGGAGCAGCATGCATGGGACACTGTGAGGAGGGGGCAGCATGTATGGGACATTAAGAGGAGGGGGCAGCATGCATGGGACACTGTGATGAGGGGGCATCATGCATGGGACACTGTGAGGAGGGGGAAGCATGCATGGGACACTGTGAGGAGGGGGCAGCATGCTTTGGACACTGTAATGAGGGGGCAGCATGCATGGGACACTGTGAGGAGGGGGCAGCATGCATGGGATACTGTGAGGAGGGGGCAGCATGCATGGGACACTGTAAGGGGGGGCAGCATGAATGGGACACTGTGAAAAGGGGGCAGCATGCATGGGACACTGTGAGGAGGGGGCAGCATGCATGGGACACTGTGAGGTGGGGGCAGCATGCATGGGTCACTGTGAGGAGGGGGCAGCATGCATGGCACATTGTAAGGAGGGAGCAGCATGCATGGGACACTGTGAGGAGGGGGCAGTATGCATGGGACACTGTGAGGAGTAGGCAGCATGCATGGAACACTGTGAGGAGGGGCAGCATGCATGGGACACTGTGAGGAGGCGGCAGCATGCATGGGACACTGTGAGGAGGGGGAAGCATGCATGGAACACTGTGAGGAGGGGGCAGCATGCATGGGACACTGTGAGGAGGGGGCAGCATGCATGGGACACTGTTAGGAGGGGGCAGCATGCATGGGACACTGTGAGGAGGGGGCAGCATGCATGGGACACTGTGAGGAGGGAGCAGCATGCATGGGACATTGTGAGGAGGGGGCAGCATGCATGGGACACTGTGAGGAGGGAGCAGCGTGCATGGGACACTGTGAGGAGGGGGCAGCATGCATGGGACACTGTGAGGAAGAGGGCAGCATGCATGGGACACTGTGAGGAGGGGGCAGCATGCATGGGACACTGTGAGGAGGGAGCAGCATGCATGGGACACTGTGAGGAGGGGGCAGCATGCATTGGACACTGTGAGGAGGGGGCAGCATGCATGGGACACTGTGAGGAGGGGGCAGCATGCATGAGACACTGTGAGGAGGGAGCAGCATGCATGGGACACTGTGAGGAGGGGGCAACATGTATGGGACATTGTGAGGAGGGGGCAGCATGCATGGTACACTGTGAGGAGGGGGCAGCATGCTTGGGACACTGTGATGAGGGGGCAGCATGCATGGGACACTGTGAGGAGGGGGCAGCATGCATGGGACACTGTGAGGAGGGGGCAGCATGCATGGGACACTGTGAGGAGGGGGCAGCATGAATGGGACACTGTGAAGAGGGGGAAGCATGCATGGGACACTGTGAGGAGGGGGCAGCATGCATGGGACACTGTGAGGAGGGGGCAGCATGCATGGAACACTGTGAGGAGGGGGCAGCATGCATGGGACACTGTGAGGAGGGGGCAGCATGCATGGGACAATGTGAGGAGGGGGCAGCATGCATGGGACACTGTGAGGAGGGGGCAGCATGATGTGAGGACAATGTGCAGATTGTATTTCGAGGAAGGTGTGGTGGATATAATTTATAAGGTAGGGCAGTGTGTAGTTTATTAAGGGCAGTGTCACAGTCACAGTATATAAGTGGGGCGGTGTAGTGGGAATATTTTATACTCATGCTATGTTTTGATGTGCCTGTGGTGATCCCCATTGGGGGGGGTTAGTGCCCTTCATTTCTCATTGATACTTTTTAAAGTGTTTTACAGAGTAGATCTGCCTTAAACAGATGTCGTGTGCAAAAACTCAGTTTTACGTTGTCACTAAGGGGCACGACCACTTAAAGTGCCTAGGGCAGCATGAAGGCAAAATACAGCCCTGCGGACCCGGATCCGCAGTGGCTCGAGGGGTCTCCGGATCCGAGGCATCGTCGTGCGTCACCCTCGGAAATAAAGGGGGGGGAATTGTTTGTGGTTTTGGGGTAATGTTCGTGACGCCACCCACGGTGTTTGGTATCGTGAGGGACCACCGCTGCCAGTTTGGGGAGCCTGGGGATGCTGGTGTGTGACAGTTTAAGTTGTTAACCCCTGCGTGGGCAGGGGAGTGGTGTCCCAGGTAGAGATGAGCGATGTTCGAGGTTTGCCAATTTCATGTTTGAGTGATTTTGGGGGGTGTTCGAGTCATTCGACGAACTCGAACAATTTGCTAAAAGTTCAACAGTTCGAGTTACGTTCGAGAACGGTTCGAGCACCAAAAGCGTGGCTTTTCACAGTAAGTATGTGAGCACCTTTCGTATCTGCATGCGGCCTGCATCCCCAGCACAATCCCTCTCTCTTTCCTACTCACCGATTATGGGCGTATCGCTGCACGGCTGTCACAAATCTCCAGCGGCATTTCCTCTTTTGAAAATGGCTGCCGCTTCATTATTCAATTAGTTATTCTGTGCTTTCCCCGCCCACCGGCGCCCATGATTGGTTGCAGTCAGACACGCTTCCACTATGAGTGACAGCTGTCTCACTGCAACAAATCATAGCCGCTGGCGGGCGGGTCTATATCGTGCCGTAAAATAAATAAATAAAACAAAAACAAAAAAAAATGCGGTTCCCCCCATATTTGATACCAGCCAGGATAAAGCCACACGGCTGGAGGCTGGTATTGTCAGGATGGGGAGCGCCACGTTATGGGGAGCCCACCACCCTAACAATATCACCCAGCAGCCATCCCGGAATTGCTGCATCCATTAGATGCGGCAGTCACGGGACTCTATCCAGCTCATCCCAAATTGCCCTAGTGCGGTGGCAATCGAGGTAATAACGAGGTTAATAATGGCAGTAGTTCCCCCGAGATACCTTCCGTGATTAAACTTTAAGTGAAAGTAAAGAAACACACACAGCGAAAAATCCTTTATTTGGAATAAAAGACAAAAAAACATTTAATATACCTTTTTACTAAAATCCCCAAACAACAATCCAGGTCCGAAGTAATCCACACGATACTGTCAGCTCTGCTACATGAAGATGACAGGGAGCGATCTGTGTCCTCTCCACGTAGCACCTGAATTGAGCCGCGCTGTCAACAGACTTCATTCTTCAATGTAGACGTCAAGATTACCAAATCTGCCTATGTTTCTCAATAGAGCCAGTGGATCAATGAATAGAGCTCCCGTCTAAGAAGCATTTGGTCACGAGTTCAAATCCCGGCCGTACCGGTAAAAAATGTAATTTAATTTTAAATTATAATTATTATTTATTTATAATTATAATTTAATTTAATTAGTCACTGAGGGGAGGAGACTGACATCAGCTGTGAGCCGCAGGACACACCTCTAAAATCGGAGCAGTTCATGGAATGAGGCTGCATTACTCTCTCTCTCTCGCGCTCTCTCTTTCTCTCGCTCTTTTTCTCTTTTTCCCTCTCTCTCTCCTCTCTCTCTCCATCTTCTCTCTCTCTCTTCTTTCTCTCTCTCTCACTCTCCTCTCTCTCTCTTCTCTTTTCAATCTCTCAGAGATGGCAATGATCAGCTGATGCGGTCACCTGACAGTATCAGCTGACACTATAAGTCGAGCGGTGAGGCCGGCTTTTTACCGCCCAGCCGACTAAACTATCAGCTGATGCTGTCGAACAGGAGTCTGCACAGAAGTGTGTAGTTTTTTGGGGTTGTTTTGCACTGATGCATCAGCTGATTGTATAAAAGCCATTTATACAATCAGCTGCTGTGTCATGTGATTCAGGCCCTAAACCTGACACATCATCTGATCGCTTTGCCTTCCAGCAAAGCGATCAGATGATATTGAATCCGGATTGGACGGCGCGGGACCCATGACCCAGGATTACTGCGGAGGTGGGTTCTTTATTTCAATAAAGATGGAGTCACTAATTGGGTTGTGTTTTATTTCTAATAAAAATATTTTTCTGTGTGTTGTGTTTTTTTTTATCTGTACTAGAAATTCATGATGGCCATGTCTAATATTGGCATGACACCATGAATTTCGGGCTTAGGGCCAGTTGATAATATACAGCTAGCCCTAACCACATTATTACCCAGCGAGCCACCCGTCACCAGGGCAGCTGGAAACGTTGGATACAGCGCTAGAAGATGACGCTTCTATGAAAGCGCCATTTTCTGGGGCGGCTGCGGACTGCAATTCGCAGCAGGGGTGCCCAGAAAGCTTGGGCACCCTGAGCTGTGGATTCCAATCCCCAACTCCCTAGTTGCACCTGGCTGGACACAAAAATTGGGCGAAACCCACGTCATTTTCATGAAACCCCCAGCCGGTTACAAATAGGCAGCTGGGGGTTGGGGCAGCCCGTAGCTGCCTGCTGTACCTGGCTAGCATACAAAAACATGGTGAAGCCCATGTAATTTTTTGGGGGGGCAAAAAACTCCTGAATACAGTCCTGGATAGAGTATGCTGAGCCTTGTAGTTCTGCAGCTGATGTCTGCTGTCTGTCTGTATGGAGGAGAGCAGACAGCAGCTGAAAAACTACAAGGCTCAGCATGCTCCATTCACTAGTGTATGCAGGAGAGCAGACAGCAGCTGCATGACGACAAGGCTCAGCATGCTCCATTCACTAGTGTATGCAGGAGAGCAGACAGCAGCTGCAGAACTACAAGGCTAAGCATACTCCATCCAGGACTGTATGCAGGAATTTTTTGCCCCCCCCCCCCCAAAAATGATGTGGGCTTTTCCATATTTTCTTATGCTTGCCAGGTACAACAGGCAGGTATGGCTGCCTCCAACCCTCAGCAGCCTATTTGTACCCGGCTGTGAACTAAAAATATAGGGAAGCCCTTTTTTTAATTATTTCATGAATTTCATGAAATAATTAAAAAAAAAAAATCGACATAGGGTTTGCCCCATTTTTGTGTCCAGCCAGGTACAACTAGGCAGCTGGGGATTGGAATCCGCAGCACAGGTTGGCCCGAGGTTTCTGGGCCCCTCTGCTGCGAATTGCAGTCCGCAGCCGCCCCAGAAAATGGCACTTTCATAGAAGCGCCATCATCTGGCGCTGTATCCAACTCTTCCAGCAGCTCTGAAGCCAGGTGGTTTGCTGGGTAATAATGAGTTAATACTAACTTCGTTTTACAAGCTTGTATTAAGCCAGAGATTCTTAATGTCAGGCAAGTTTGACCCGGCCATTAAGAATCTCCAATAAAGGGTTAAAAAAAAGACCACACAAAGAAAAAATACTTTAATAGAAATAAATACACAGACACATTAGAGACTCCATGTTTATTACTCCCTGTCAGCCCTCCATGATCCTGGTCTTCTGTGTTCTTTCTCCTACAACCCATGCAGCTCTGCTACATTAGACAGCACTGAATGGGAGGAAGACGCTGCTGCTTTCTGTGCAGTCTATTCCCTCAGTGAGTGAGCAGCAGCTGCGTGCTGTAAGCGGTGATGTCACCGCTGCAGACGGGTTACATAGCAACGGTGCTCCGATCACGTGATTCCCAGTGCCGCTATTCACCGGCTGTGGCATCTAGTCCCTGCATGTGGGATGACTTTGTAAAGAGCGCCGACATGCATGGACGGGGAAGCCGATCATGTTCCAGAGCATCTCGCCGGTAAAAGGACATGCTCAAACAAGCACCGCTTACCGGAGAGATGCACTGAAAGGACCTAGCAATGACGTCTAGCCATGTGACCAGTCTGTAGCCAATGAGATAATATGCACGTGACTGGTCACATTCTATTTTCACATCACGGTAGGTCCTATCATCAGTGCTGGTTACCGGGAGGACGCAGCGATTATAGGAAGGAAAAGCGGACGGAGACAGAGTGCAGAACGCGTCGCGGGAACCTGTAAGTGTTATGGCAATGTTTATTAACTGTATGTGTACATGTATAATGTGTTTTTATGTGTTTGTGTTTGCCTCCCATTGTTTTCAATGGGGTTTGAGTGGTTCGTTGAACATTCGTCGAACGGGGCCCCTGTTCGACGAACCGAACCGAACTCGAACACCAGGGGGGTGGCTCATCTCTAGTCCCGGGGTCCGATGATGGATGGGGTGGGGAACCCGCCGGGTGCAAGGGGGGTAACGTGTACTCACACAGTCCAAAGTCACTGACGCTGACACCAGGTAAACCAAACGCTGGGTCTGTGTCCTCTTGGTGTTGCCTGTTGACCTGAAGCCTTGTCCCTTGGCATTGTGTGTCCACGTGTGGATCCCTTACACTTGAAGCATTTTGGGTCCTGCTCACCTGCATGGCTAGCAGGGTGAGCTTGCACTCAGGGTTCACGCTTGGGATTTTCTGGACAGTTGTGGGAAGTCCTATCCCTCTCATTGCACTAGTACCCCGATTCTGGAGCGGGTGGGGAACGGTTCCTGAAGATTCCGTTCCCATCGGGTGAATTACTGGGCTGCGTGAAGTTACTTCCCAGCCTAGTGTCCGCGTACCCTGTCGTGCCCTGGTCCCTGCCTGGTTGTAGCACAAGGCAGCCGGCCTGCTCTCTGTAGCAGCACCGTGCTCCCTGTCACTACCCCCAGCGACCGGGGTTCCAGCTCCTTCTGGCCAGGCCAACGTCTGGCACCTGGGACGGGTACAGGAGCCCAGATCCACGGCGTGACCTGCACTGTCACCACTGTCTCTCCTTCCACTTCCACTCTACAACTCTACAACTCTACAACTGCACTGACAGTTCTGCCCTCCTTCTACCAGCCCTCCATCCGGGTGGCCCTATTCCCCTCAGGCTGCCCAATGGGTGTTTGGTGGGTGTGGTGCAGAGTGTTCCTCAGGATTTGTGTACACCTGTTGGTAGCAACACCAAAGTGACAGGACCGTAACCAAGGAGGAGCGGGTACCATGCAGAAGGGCAGATTGCTCGGCACCCTTGTGACGACCTGATAGGCCAGGGCGTCACACAGATTCTGCAGTGATAGCCAGAATTAACATATGGAGAGAAAAATATGGCAGTAGTATTTCTAGTAAATAATTTTGCAGGTAAAGCCTTCACAGTTCACAGTACTTTACTAATGATAGTCAAAGCACTCATGAATAGTGATGAGTAAACTCGTGGATATTCGGTTTTGCAGGGTTCGGGACTCGAATATATAAGTAAATGGAAAACCAAACTGTGCTTAAAATGGGGGGCTGCAATAGGAAGCAAAAATGTGGGTAAGAACAGGACAGTTACCCTGCAAACACATGTGGTTAAGGAAATGGCTTAAATGGGTTCTGACACTATAGAAATCATGGTTAAAGAGCAATTAAATTAATAAACTAAATGTTTTGAGACTTATTTCACAGTTCCCCCACAGAGCAACAATTCTCACAAAAGCCCCTACAGAGCTTGTACTCCCAGTTCACCCACACAGTAAAGATTGTTAGAGCTGCACCACAGAAATATATAACCCTTAAAATATCAACTTTATTCAAGCTTACTTAAAAAACATTCAAATTACACACAGTGAACCAAAGTGCAATGTAAATAAGGGAGAAGGGTAAAGATCACACCCTAAAGAATACACCTCCCTCCTGTCCACTTCCTGACGTGGAGGTCGGCACCCTAATGATAGAAACGATATAGCGCCCCCACTCTCTGAAGACTTATCCTTAAACTTCCCTACCTTGCCCTCACAATGATATGAATGGTGCTCACATCTATAGACAAGGTGCAAAAATTGAAGTGGAGCACTATAGGAGGTTTTTTTTTTAATATCTTGGCTCAGGAGTAGGAGAAGGGGCCACACAAATAAATATACCCTACTGATAAATTCTCCCTCCTGCACTCCGCCCAACGGGGAGATTGGCACCCTAATAATAAGCTATATGGCGCCCCACTCTCCGATGGCTCTCTCTAAGCTGCCCTATTGCACCATAGCAGAAAAAAAAAAAAAAAAAGGTGCTTATGTTAGAATACGGGGTAAATAGCAATAGCATTCAGCAAGCAATTACACTAATTAGGTGATAGGCTGAATGAAGTACATAACAGTAATTACAAGCTGCCATAAGATGAAGTGCTTATGTGCCGCACCTGCAGTGGATAGAACCACTCGGATCCGGGGTGATCACTTCTGGCTCGAGGGTCTCCGGACCCGGGGGCTTGGGGCAACTCTAAATGAAAAAGGGGGAAGTTATTTACAGGGGAGTTGTAGTTCGTGGTGTAGGGTAAGGAAGGGATACCGCCGCTGCCGATGGGAGTAGCCGAGGTGATGGAGTGAGGCAACAAGGCGTCATTGCCCTCCACGGGTAGGGGGGAGGCCCCAGGACTCGGTGGGACTCACTCAGTCATTAAGCAGACGCTGACAACCAGGTAAACCAAGTCTCTGACTGAAGTTGTCTCTCAGAGGGGAGCTCGTCTGGGTCCCGTCCCCTACAGTGTTGCCTGGTGATCTGTGACCTATCTCCTGGCACAAAGTTTCAACTTCAACGTAGTGGCTCAGTGGTCGGAAACTTGCCGCGCCTCACTCCCCACTATGGCTAAGTGTGGGAGCCTGCTCTCAGGGCTCATGCTTGGGATTTTCTTGGGCTGCTTGTATGGAAGGCCGTATCCCCCTCATTGCGCTAGTGCCCCGATACTGGAGCGGGTGGGAACAGATCATAAAGGCTCCGTTCTCCTCAGGTTAATTGCTGGGTTGCCTAAAGCTTCTCCCCGACCGGGGACATTGCTCATTGGTATCACAGGGGCGTGATACCATGGAAAACATGCAATTGTCCACAGGGCTAGAGCCCCTGGCCATTTACATATGGAACACATAAGTAGTAAAACATATTTTTATACATTAATAATACACTCTATTACAACACAGGGATGGGTAGGAAGGGGTTACTAGTAGAGATGAGCGAACCTGTGAAGGCTCGAGTTCTGTTCGTCGAATGGAGGCCCCGTTCGACGAACGTTCGATGAACTGTTCGACGAACCTCTCGAACCCCAGTGAAAACAATGGGAGGCAAACACAAACACATAAAAACACATAGAAAACACCTTCAAAGGTGTCCAAAAGGTGACAAACAACTCCCAAAACACCACAAATATATGGGAAAGTGACAAGGACATATTCTCATGCGAAAACAGAACAGCTGGACGAGGAAAAAGAGCAGGAGACACAGATATATGAGTATATGAAAGTGAACATCGATGCCATTACTGTGCAACTTGAGCCTCGCTCATTTTAGGCTTCCAATCTGGATAAATTGCCTGAGCTCGCCACTTACGCCTTGGGGATCTTGTCGTGTCCCGCAGCCAGCGTTCTCTCGAAACGTGTATTCAGTGCTGCTGGGGGTTTGCTGACAGATAAGCGCACGCATCTGTCCACTGACATGGTGGACAGACTAACGTTCATCAAGATGAGGAACTGATGGATCATAGAGGACTTTTCTACCCCTGTGTCATCCAGGGGAGGCGAAAGGCTGGTGTATTTTTGAGAGTGCTTCATGCAAAGCATCTTTTTAAGATTGCAACTGGGAGACAACTGATGCTAGTGAAGCGGTGTGTGTGTGTGTGTGTGTCTGTGGCCCAATTTTTGTAAACGAGGGAGACTGTGGTTGGAGTTCCCTTTTTTTAAAAAAAATGAACCAAGATGAAGAAGACATGGATCAGAGAGGACTTTTCTACCCCTGTCATCCAGGGGAGGCAAAAAGCTGGTGTATTTTTGAGAGTGTTTCATGCAAAGCATCTTTTTAAGATTGCAACTGGGGGACAACTGATGCCAGTGAAGTAGTGTGTGTGTGTGCGTGTGTCCCAATTTTTCGAAACGAGGGAGACTGTGGTTGGAGTCCTCTTGCTGTGTTTTACATGATTTTCGAAGGGCATGACATGGCTTAGATGTTGACTTTCAGCATCTGCAAACTGTTGGCTACAGAAATGCTGCCTTTCCACCCTTTTGAACAGAGGATTTTCGAGACCTTATGCCCATCGCAGTGCCCCAAGAGCCGATGCCCAGTCGCCACTCCTTCTCCAAGAAAGGCGTGCCCGCGCTACACCAGCATGTCACACACAACATCACCGCTTCCTTGAGAAGCTCTGTGTGTGACAGGGTGCATTTCACCACAGATACTTGGACCAGTAAGCATGGACAGGGGCGTTACATGTCGCTGACTGGGCGCTGGCTAACTATGGTGAGAGATGGAGAAGGGTCGGCTGTACAAGTCTTTCCGTCCCCACGAGTTGTGTGTCAATCCTTCCTCTGTATGTAGAAGTTCCTCCACTGCTTCTGCCTCCTCAACCTCGTCTAGGTCCTCAACCTCCGCTCAAAACCTGTATTGTAAGACCACCGGCGTTGTAACTGTGCACAAGGAATCCCGCACACCTCCTTACTATGCTGGCAGCAGAGCTCAACGGCATCAGGTAGTCTTTACTTTGAAATGTCTGGGAAATGTGAGTCACACAGCTGAGGAGTTGTGGACGGTAAGCTCTGGAGAGTGAGACCGAGTTTCATCAATGGTTGTCTCCACTCAACCAGCAGCCAGGGAAGGCCGGTGCGACAATGATGCAAACCTGGGTGCGGCCCTTCGCTGGGACAATGTGACACACGTGCCTTGTATGACTCACTTGTTGAGCCTGGTTATACAGCAATTTTTAAACCACTATCCCGGCCTACATGGACTTCTGCAGAGGGCATGGTGTAACGCCTGCCTGGATCCACACACTCAGACGGGCTGGTAAGGATAGGCTAGAGGGAATACACTCACCAAGCAGAACCCCCAGAACCCTGAAACCCTTTAACCCCTATACAGGGATTTGGAATTACACAGGGCCCAAGGTGATCAATACCTGTGGAAGACTGCAGTCCAAGAGAGTAGTAGTCAGGCAGGGTGAAACCATGAATTGAGGAACATGAACTGAATGAGACTGCCAGGACTTAATCAGAAAACAAGCAGAGGTCAAATGTGGATCGGGCAACGAGGTACATAAATAGCAGGCAGGAGACAAGTCAGGAAACAAGTCGTAGTCAGCACACACAAATCACAAAACAGAACTGGGCGGAATAGGAACCAGAGGTTCAGAGCTATGTCTGACAGTGGTCAGCAGACAAGATGGGCCTAAAAAAGGGTATGGTGTCTTCCCATTGGTTGTAGCTGAATGATGGTACTTCAGCTGTGAGACACCCACCACCTACAGTCAGCCAGTGGTTCTGCATATCTCAAGGTAACCCAGCCCAGTGGTGAGCGGAACCTGCGTCCACCGGCGCCGCTGGCATCGACTCCTCTCCCATCATCAGCACTATCTACGAAAGGAACACGGTGTCACCTGGCGATCGGAGTACAAATTGATGGAGCGGACTCCGGCGGTGACTTAACAGCCGTGTGCGACAATGATGCAAACCTGGGTGCGGCCCTTCGTCAGAGCAATATGACACACGTGCCTTGTATGGCTCACGTGTTGAACCTACTTGTCCAGCAATTTTTAAACCACCATCCCGGCCTACATGACCTTCTGCAGCGGGCACGCTCGCTATGTGCTCACTTCCACCGTTCACACCCAGCAGCTTAACAACTTGCATCGCTCCAGAAGTCTTTCAGTCTGGCGGTTCATCGCCTGAAATGCAATGTGCCGACACGCTGGAATCTGAATCTCCACATGTTGCAGCGTCTGTGGCAGCACCGGCGTGCCATGCTGCAATACGTTATGATATATAGCCTGGGCTAAAGAGATACATAGGTGGGGCAGATCATGCTGCTGGAGTGGTCTCAAATCAAGGACCTATGCTCCTTCTTCGAAGTTTAAAAATGGCGACAAAGATGTTAACGCTGACGTTGCCATTATCGGAATGACAATTCCGGTCATCTACATGCTGGAGCACAGTCTAAACAGCATTCATAGTCAGGTGGTCGGACAAGAGGAAGGGGAGGAATTACAGGAGGAGTCATATGCGCAAGGGATAACAACATCTACAAGGTCCAGATGGTCAGCAGCACTAAGGCGGCAGGCATGGGAAGGTGGGCGAGAGCTATTAACAAGGGTGCATAGTATCAGCCTAACTGTTGAGGAAGGTGCAGGAGCCCAGGAAGAAATGGAGGACGAACTGTCTATGGGCATGGAAGACTGAGCAGATGAGGGAGAGCTTGTGTGGTGCCCCAGGACCTGGTCGCCACAACAGCATTGCCCCTCCAAAGGGTTAATGCTGAGCCTGGAGGTAATTGGGGAAATTATTGGCCAGTAGGTGCCAACATCCAACGTAGTTTCTCCCTCAGGCCAGCAGAGGGAGCTCTGAACCTGGAGTTCCAGGGAGTATTCCTCAAGCCTGACCTGAGGGAGGAGTTAGTGTTCAGTCTGAGAGGAAAGTTTGGAGTGTGAAGACGCAGAGTAGTGCTGTCCTGTGGACTGGGGCCTGGAGCTGGAATAGCTTGGCCCAGTGAAGCAGGATTGGCAGAGAGGCGCAGAGGAGAACTAGACATCGGAGTCTGTGGCCGCCAGGGCCTAAAATCCTACCTGGTAGCCGAATCCGAAGGGCAGGAGGACTGCAAGTCTCCTGGCCCCAAAACGAACCTAAGGTGCAGCTGCATCACCAGGGCCCGGTGCGGACCCCGGAGGGGAAGCATCAGAGAAGGTCTGCACAGCCTATCCTAAGAAAAAGGGACGAACCACCGGTCCCAGCAGGAAGAGGGACGTTGCTACATCCAGAGTGCAGGGTCCTGTAAAAACAAAGGAAGGACAGGGAGTAGGCCTCAATACTCAACTGGCCAAGGGATCACCCCCCCAGCTACTTCCAGGCCGGCCGGATCACCTTACCACCTGTAACGGTCTCCCAGGACGACTGGCTTCCAGTAAAAGAAAAGAAGGTAAAAAGACTGTTGTTTGTGTCCGGTCCTTTCACCGCCCTGTCGGCCCTGCACTACACCGCAACTACATCGACACTTACAAGCACCAACTGTTGCCCCGGGGCACCGCTCCACCTGTGGGGAGCAGTAACACTATTGCTGCCGTTCCATCACCCCGGAGGCCTCATACAGCAGCGGCGGCTTAATAGCTGCAAACCACATGTGGCGTCACGAATACAAACTTTAATCACCCCCAAGTCACCAGCCATATTAATTGACCCCACCAGGGTACGGAGTCGGGCCCAGCCACCACTGATGACCCTCCGGACTAGTCCGGCCCAGCACCGGGTGTCCCATAGCCCTGGGGTGGGCGAGTCAACTTTGGCGTCACGAACAGGATTTCGTGCCAGGACCCACTGGGTACTGTGCGCCTGAAAAGACTGTGTGTTTTACTGTTGAAAAACGGCTGCCGCCATTACCGCTTGCAAAGTGCGGGAAGAAAGGGGGTGTGCCCGAAAAAGGGCGCGAAGAGAGCGCGCCAACAGAGCGGAGAGCCGTTAACCCCGCGCGACTCTGAAGAGATTTTGAAAAGGGAGCGGAGCCTAGTAAGGTTCACTAAGGGGGAAGGAAGATGTCCGATTCAGAGGGAGAACAGGTGGCTGTGATAGCTCAAGATGCAGCAGCACCGGCCAATGTGATCCCAGTCGCCGTCGCCCCAGCCCCCGCTGCAGCGCCTGTAATGCCGCTCACCATGCCATACCTTCCGGGAGCGGACTGGCTACCGCAGTACCCCGGGAAGTCACATACCCTGAGCGACTTCAGAGAAAGACTGCACAGCTTGTTTAGAGTGTATCCTTTGACTGAGAGCCAGAAGGTGGGCATATTAATGGGGCAGCTAGCCGGCGCGGCCCAGCGTGAAGTGAAGTCCTGGCCTGACACAGATAAAGGGACAGCAACCCAGGTACTGGCTAAGTTAAAGAGTACTTTTGACACCCGCACCGCAGCAGAAATAAAAATGAGATTCTTTGGGTGCAAGCAACGAGCCACAGACAGCATACGGGACTATGCCTTAAACTTGCAGGAGGGCCTGAGAGCAGTTAAACAGGTGGACTCAGAGAGTGTACGTGAAGAAGACAAACTCCTAACTGAGCAGTTCATAGAAGGGCTCCTGTCAGACGCCCACAGGACCCAGCTGTGTATCATGGTCCTGCAAAACCCTGCTCTGGACTTTGCAAAGTTTAAGGACCAGGCCATCCGGGTACTGAGAGAATCTACACCGAATGACACAGTACCCCTCCGGCCTCTTGCTATCACATACCCAGAGGTGGTGCCTGCAACACGAGCCGCTGCAGGGGCTGAGGCGCAGACCCTGGATAAAGATCCCGCTGCGGAGCTGAGACAAAAGGTCCAAGAACTGACAAAGACTGTGGCTACCTTTGCAAAGACCATGCAGTCTCTACAAATGACCCCACCGCCGGCGAGAATCGAGTTGGCCTCCAGTCCAGATGACGTCCCGTGGATGCGACAAAGGAGGATTC
Source organism: Anomaloglossus baeobatrachus (assembly GCF_048569485.1). Classification (NCBI taxonomy): domain Eukaryota; kingdom Metazoa; phylum Chordata; class Amphibia; order Anura; family Aromobatidae; genus Anomaloglossus; species Anomaloglossus baeobatrachus. The sequence continues at coordinate 381,248,668 of NC_134354.1, read as the reverse complement.
CGACGACCAGAGGAAAAGATACAGACCGGTATGATTCTGCTGGACAACCGATCTGCCGCCGTTGCAGCCAGGCGAGCCACTTAGCAAGGCACTGTCCTTTAAATGGGCCAAACCTGGGGCTACGAGCCAACCCCCAGGTGTAAGGAAGCCCGGCTCAACTCCCAGTCGCAGCAAGTATGCGGGAGGACGACAGGTCCTTCCTATTGTGCTGTATGGGATCCCTTTGAATGCCCTCCTGGATACGGGGTCCCAGGTACCAACCATCCCTTACAAACTGTACAAAAGATATTGGGCTGATTCAGACATTGACCATGGCCCAGATGATGATTTAACAATTGTGGCCAGTAATGGTCAGCCCTTGCCTCAAATTGGGTATAAGGAAGTAACCATTAAAGTGGGGCGGGTAGAATTGCCATGTCAAGGGATGATAATTGTAGATATTGATCGCAAAGAATCTAACCCACTGCTAACCATTGGTGCAAATGTGATGGAAAATTGTCTTGCCGAAGTGATTATTTTGTTGCAGCAGGCGTCTGAAAATGCCAGCTCCGGGCAGCAGCGTGCACTACAGAGGGAGATCAGAGCCCTGATGAAAAGGCAGCAGGTAGAGCTGGCCAGAGGAGAAATTGGCAGTGTGAGGGTAAGTGACCCCTTCACCATTGCAATACCCCCAAAAAGTGAAATGTTGATATGGTGTCGGGCAGCAATAGGCCTTAAGGGTCAAGATTACCAGGCCCTGGTGGAACCTGTGTATTCAGAAAGTAAGCCTGGAGTCCTGATAGCCAGAGGGGTAGCAGACGTCCGCAAGGGAAGAGTGCCAGTCCGAGTCCTGAATTGTGGGGAGGAGGAGGCCAAATTGCCCCGGTACGCCACTGTAACAAAACTGTACACTGTCAGTAACAATACCATCAAAGCAGTGGGACCCTTGATCCCGTCCGACCAGGCGGAAGGCAATGGCTCCAAGGGACAGCTGGAGGACTGGTGCCAAAAATTACATGTGGGCACCGACTCCACCCCCTCACACCAAAAGCATGGGGTTTACCGGGTGGTGCAGGAATACGAGCGGGTCTTCAGCAAACACCCCCTAGATTTTGGGCAGGTAAAAGGGGTTAAACATCAAATCCCCACTGGTGACCATCATCCCATTAAAGAGAGATACCGCCCTGTACCCCCAGCACAGTATCAGCGTGCCAAAGAAATGTTACGGGAAATGAAGGAGGCTGGGGTTATCAGAGATAGTTGTAGCCCCTGTGCAGCTCCCCTAGTGCTCGTAAAGAAAAAAGATGGCACAATTACAATGTGTGTTGATTACAGGCAAATTAACCGCATTACACATAAAGATGCTTATCCACTACCCAGAATAGAAGAATCATTAGCAGCTTTGAAATCAGCTAACTATTTCTCCACCTTGGATCTCACCAGTGGGTATTGGCAGGTTCCCGTGGCAGAGGTGGACAAAGAGAAGACTGCATTCACGACACCAATGGGCCTCTGCGAGTTCAACTGTATGCCATTTGGGCTCTGCAACGCCCCAGGAACATTTCAGAGATTGATGGAGTGCTGTTTGGGCCATTACAACTTTGAAACCGTGCTATTGTACCTGGATGACGTCATAGTCTACTCCAAGACCTATGAAGACCACCTGAGGCACTTAGCAGAAGTGTTCGAGTCCTTGTCAGAGTATGGCCTGAAGATAAAGCCATCCACATGTCACCTCTAGAAGCCAAAGGTACAGTACTTGGGTCATGTGGTCAGCGCTGAAGGTGTGGCACCTGATCCAGAGAAAGTCACAGTAATCAAGGACTGGCCAAGACCCACCACGGTAAAGGAGGTGCGGCAGTTCCTTGGGCTGGTGGGCTACTACCGAAGGTTCATAGATGGTTTCACAAAGATAGCAGCGCCTCTTCAAGATCTCCTGGTGGGCCAGCCAAAGAAGGCTAAGAAGCAAAGCCCTCCATTTGAATGGAACAGCCAAATAGAAGCATCCTTTGTCCGGCTGAAAATGGCTCTCACTGGAGAAGAAATTCTGGCCTACCCTGACTACAGCCAGCCATTTGTACTGTACACAGACGCCAGCAACGTGGGATTGGGAGCAGTTCTGTCCCAGGTGCAGGGAGGCAGAGAGAAGGTGATAGCTTACGCCATTAGGAAGCTTCGTCCCACAGAAAGGAATCCAGAAAACTACAGTTCCTTCAAGCTGGAGTTCCTTGCGATTGTCTGGGCAGTGACTGACCGCTTCAAGCACTATCTGGCATCGGCCAAGCTTACCATCTTCACGGACAACAATCCGTTGACTCACCTGGCAACAGCTAAGCTAGGTGCACTAGAACAGCGATGGATGGCTCGACTGTCCAACTTTGACTTTACCATCAACTACCGGGCTGGCAAGAAGAATAACAATGCGGATGCGCTGTCCAGAATGCCTCACTTACTCGAGTCTGGAGAAGACCTGGATGAGCTGGAAGAGATAGAGTTACCAGCTTTCCATGGACAAGGTGTCTCCCAGTGTGAACATGCTGTAAGAAGAAAGCGCTCGAGTCAGCAAGGAGTTTCTATCAACCCATTACTCCACCATAAATGGGAAGAAACCCAGGACAGTGACCCAGCCGTCCAATTAGTTAAAGAAAAGCTGGCACAAGCCGAAACCAATCTTGGTCCCGATGCTCCACAAGAAGCTCAACAGCTGTGGAAGGAGAGGGGAAAACTGTTTCTCTACAAAGGCAAGCTCTACAAGAGATATGTCAACTGGCGAATGAATGAACTCGTCTGGTAGATAGTGGTCCCACAGAGGGATGCTCCAATGGTCCTACCAGCTTACCATGACAGAGCAGGACACTTCGGGTGGAAGAAGTTGGAGGTCCTACTCCGTGATCGGTTCTACTGGGTGCACATGAGAAAGGCAGTCGAGAAGTGGTGCAGAGACTGTGGTCCGTGTAACCTGAGGCAGAAGGATGATACCAGCCAGAGGTCTCCCCTACAGCCAATTGTCACAAAGCAGCCCCTAGAGTTGGTGGCCCTGGACCACGTGAAGTTAACACCAAGCCGGTCAGGATATGTCTGCGCCCTTACCATAGTGGACCATTACTCTCGTTTCCTGGTAGTAGTGCCTGTGAAAGACCAAACAGCCAGAACAGCAGCTCGAGCATTTCAAGCATACTTTTGTCGGCCTCACGGTTATCCTGAAAGGGTACTGACTGATCAACGCCCTGCATTCGAGGCAGAAGTGTTCCAAGAGTTCTGTAATATGTACGGTTGTAAGAAAATAAGAACAACACCGTACCACCCCCAAACCAATGGATTGTGCGAGAAGATGAACCATGTGGTTATTGATTTGCTCAAGACTCTACCTCTGGAAGAAAGAAACCAATGGCCAGGGAAGTTACCAGATCTAGTGGACTTGTACAATAATATCCCAGTAAACTCGACCAACTGCAGCCCTGCTTACCTGATGCGAGCAAGACCTGGCAAGTTACCTGTAGACTTCAAAATGGGAACTGTGTCACCTGAAGCGGTTCAAGAGATAGAAGATTGGGATACAGAGCGACAACAACAGTACCGCAAAGTTCAGGAATGCGTGGAAAAGAACCTGTCCCAAGCCAGAATAAGACAAGAAAAGAACTACAATCAAACAGCCCCAGCAACTCCCTTAGCACCTGGAGAACAGGTCCTCAAGAAAAAGCAGGAAAACGCATAAATTAGATGATCAGTGGGAGAATGAACCCTACACCATTATTCCCTCCAATTTTGACAATAGTAAAGTGTGTCTCATAAGCAAAGATGAAAGCAAGACCTATCAAGCAGTTTCTAGAGACCGTCTGAAAGCGTGCCCTGAACGGTGCAAAATCCAAAAAGAAGTAGAAGACGTACAAGAAAGTCCCCAAATTCAAGAAAAAGATGAAGAGATGATCCAAACAATACTTGGAAAATTTCCCAAAACATGGACCCAGATAAATAATGCTATAGTGGTACCAGTATTGACATTCCCGCAAATGGTCGGTGCCAACAATAGATGTCACGCCAGCAGTGGAACAGGAGAATCAACCCCCTGTCAGTGGTGAACCTGTCGTACCCTTGGCGAATCTCAGACCCCGTAGGCAACAATCACGCATACCTGTCAGGGTTAGGCCTACCAGTAGCACTGAGGTAGCAGACACTCCAAGTAGTCAGGGACAAACACCAGAGCTACGCAGGTCCCAACGCAGCACTCGGGGACAGCCCCCTCCAAGGTATAGAACATAGAAAATAGAATACCTAACAGAGTATATAGTTATTTGAAAGGTCTCGTATAAAATGCTTTTTATTTTAGGTGATTAAGTAAATGGACAATTGGGCCACTGGACTATGGGTGGCCAACACTTTAATTGTACATAGTTAGCACCAGTGTGCTCAGCACCCCTGAAGAAAAACCCGTCCGGCGTGCATAGAGTGGGGTCATCAATGCTCTGACACGCCCAGAGGCTACGTTGGGCGTTTTATCGCGGCGGGTCCCCCATGGAGCAGTGTAATGGACACTCGGCAGGGAGCCACACTAGACTCATTATAGTTGTTATTTAAGTTGTAACGTTTAAGAAAATGTGCCTCCCACCATGGAATGAAATGTTCAAATATTCTTGTTTTTGTTTCCTCAGTCCGGGAGTACTGGTTTTAACTAAGGGGGAGTGTGGCGCCCCAGGACCTGGTCGCCACAACAGCATTGCCCCTCCAAATGGTTAATGCTGAGCCTGGAGGTAATTGGGGAAATCATTGGCCAGTAGGTACCAACATCCAACGCAGTTTCTCCCTCAGGCCAGCAGAGGGTGCTCTGAACCTGGAGTTCCAGGGAGCATTCCTCAAGCCTGACCTGAGGGAGGAGTTAGTGTTCAGTCTAAGAGGAAAGTTTGGAGTGTGAAGACGCAGAGTAGTGCTGTTCTGTGGACTGGGGCCTGGAGCTGGAATAGCTTGGCCCAGTGAAGCAGCATTGGCAGAGAGGCGCAGAGGAGAACTAGACATTGGAGTCTGTGGCCGCCAGGGACTAAAATCCTACCTGGTAGCCGAATCCGAAGGGCAGGAGGACTGCAAGTCTCCTGGCCCCAAAATGAACCTAAGGTGCAGATGCATCACCAGGGCCCAGTGCGGACCCCGGAGGGGAAGCATCAGAGAAGGTCTGCGCAGCCTATCCTAAGAAAAAGGGACAAACCACCGGTCCCAGCAGGAAGAGTGCAGGGTCCTGTAAAACAAAGGAAGAACAGGGAGTAGGCCTCAATACTCAACTGGCCAAGGGATCACCCCCCCCAGCTACTTCCAGGCCGGCCGGATCACCTTACCACCTGTAACGGTCTCCCAGGACGACTGGCTGCCGGTAAAAGAAAAGAAGGTAAAAAGACTGTTGTTTGTGTCCGATCCTTTCACCGCCCTGTCGGCCCTGCACTACACCGCAACTACATCGACACTTACAAGCACCAACTGTTGCCCCGGGGCATCGCTCCACCTGTGGGGAGCAGTAACACTATTGCTGCCGTTCCATCACCCCAGAGGCCTCATACAGCAGCGGCGGCTTAATAGCCGCAAACCACAGGTGGCGTCACGAATACAAACTTTAATCACCCCCAAGTCACCAGCCATATTAATTGACCCCACCAGGGTATGGAATCGGGCCCAGCCACCACTGAGAACCCTCCAGACTAGTCCGGCCCGGCACCAGGTGTCCCATAGCCCTGGGGTGGGCGAGTCACTTGCTCACATTTCGGTTGTGCGAGGTTGGGGAGAGAGGGCAGAGGAAGGAGGCATGATTCTCCCCTCTCCGCCACCAACACAGCAAGGGCTTGGTCCTCCTTGATGAGCAAGACACATGAGTGCCTTCTTGCTGCACTACCTACAACATGACCCTCGGATTTTCCGAATTCGAAGTAATGCTGACTAGTGGGTTGCCACACTGTTAGATCCCCGGGACAAGACAAAATTTGGCAAAATATATCCTGCCATACAAAGTGACGCACATATGCAGGAGTATCAGCAGAAGCAGGTACACAATCTTAGCTCGGCTTTTCCACTAACACCAGTGCTGCACAGAGTGAATCTCAACACTTTGTCATGGCTCGGAGGAAATGGTCTTTTACTTATCCACATCTGAGGGACCGAGGACTGGCTGCTGTGCTGAGACGGCATTGAGTAGGGTGTCCCTGCTGAGTTGCAAATTTGTAAATATACAAAATGAGTGTCAAAAGGCCATATGCTCGTGGAAAGGGGAACAGGTGTGTTGGACAGGAGAAAAAAGTTTGTGTCCGTGGGTTTGGTGGTTAAGCAACAGTAACATCTACTGAAGAAACACCATCTGTTATGGGGGGACTGGCAGATTAGGATAAGGTGGAATATATCACAATCGCCAGTCGGGGTCCACCGTGCTCCCAGATGGAAAAGGAGATGCTGCCAACGCGAAGGTTAGGCGGAGGATACAGTTCTGGGTGGCTCTGAAACAAATAGTAGCCTGAACCGAGTTAGACGACACTCGGATCTGGAGACTGGGAACCCTGTTAGCGTCACAGGGTCCACAAACTCAGCCCAGTAACTCCCTGTTAACAACACAGGGGCCATTGGGTACGCTGTCCGTGTGCATAGGGGGCACACCTGTGGACAGCAGGAGCAGCAGCAGCCCAGCTAATACCACTGGGCTTTACTAGCAGGACTGGTAGGACAGGAGCTGGTCTTAACCATTCTGCGTTACCAAGTGTGGTGGCGGCCTGCACCGATGCACTATCCCTGCCTACCTCTGGCCTAAAGTCGCAATGGGTTCAACACATGGAGGTGTGCTCTTTCTGAGCATAATAGAAGACTGTGCACCTCCTTGCTGTCTCCACCCCCTTTTATAACCTGGGTCCGCCCCAACCAAGGGTGGACCACAATGCACCTCCAGGAGCCAAAAACAGAGTGCTACGTCATCAGTGGCATAACCAGTGGCCTATTCGGAACCGCCACTTCAAGGATGACCTCATGGCAGCCACGACCCAAACACCTCACCAGTCATCCTCTGACGAACAATAATGAGGTGACAAGTCATAGGAGAGGGCCTCTGCAAGCGAGTCCGGAGTGGCATGGCCACATCATCAGGACACCTGGTGCCCTGTGGCCTATCTGGGCCTGCCACGTCACGGACAGGGCCAAAGAGTTCATTACCGGACCTAGCCTCTGATGCAGTAAGTGCCTGAGCATGCTCAGTAGCCTGAACAACAGTCTCAGAAAAAAGACTAACAGCTTCATCATGCTCTCTAGGCACAACACCGGACTTAGTTACGGCACGGAGTCCAACTACCTGTGCAAAGAGGCTTTTCACACTAAGTGTGGGAGCATGCGCTGTAGCCTGAACTGAGGACTTAGCCTCAGGAATGGCACAGTGAGGCTAAGCATACTCAGTAGGAGAAACACTGGACTTAGGCTGTGGCTGGGGTAAATCGGCACACGCATGCGCACTAGCTGCCTCTCCACACTTAGATGTGGAGGAGAAAGCAGCCAGCTGGACGACCCGAGTCATGGAGAAAAATGGCAGCTGACGCCTGGGCGCAACTGGAACGGCAGCAGGCTGCTTGTGTTTACGGCGGCACTGATTCGTAACAACAAATAGCAGCCAAAATAACAGGTGTATTTCTTCCCGTGGATAATCTGATATGATCACTTTTTTCACGGACATGACCATCGCTAACAAATGTAGATGAGGCAAAAAAACAGCAGCTGCTTCAATGGATCTCAAGTGCTCCATAAAGTGGCCTCTCCTCCACCTCAAGTTCAACATTTCAAAGACTCCAGTCCAAATTCTACATGCCTCTGTGGTCTCAACCCAATCGCTCTTGCTTCCTAATAGCTCTCGTTTCCACCAGCCCTGCTGAGTATAGGGTAACAGAGATGGTTGAGTCTACAGAGCTGTTCAGTCACACTATAGCCTGGGAATCAGAGGTCTGCTCCAAAGCTGCTGTGAGTCCAGACAAGAAAATAATCTGCACTGATGCCCAGAAGCTTTGTGAGTCGGATCCAGGCCCCGATGAAGAAGGTGCTGAGCATAATATACACCCTCATTCCCAAACTGTAAATCCTCCTGGTGGAGACAATGGGGAACATGCTGATGAGACTCAGACACCTTATTTGAATGACAACTTTACTATTCGGTCAGGGCAAGAAGAGGTTGGCTCGGAGGACTCCGGACGAGGTGAGTGAAAACACACAGGGTGATGATGAGGTTGGAGACCCCACTTACTGTCAAACCAAAGTCACCCAGTCGATGAGGTCAGCAGAGGAGGTGGAGGAGGATGCTACTGACGACGAGGTTATGTTGCGTCTTTCTGGACAGAGACAAAGTACTGGAAGCACGTCAACAACTGAATGCTTAGCCACAACTCTGCCTCTGAGCAGAAGTCGTGGTGGCTCTGCAGGTCGCATGGACTGTAAGCCTTGTTTAGCCTGGTTTTTTTTTGACATTGCAAAGGATCACCCAAGTCATGTCATCTGTAAGATTTGTCACCAATCTCTAAGTAGAGGCCAAAAACTCACTACTTAGAGTACTTCGTCCATGAAGTGTCACATATGTCACAAGTGTCACATGAATTGATAGCGTGAGGGTGTATTGATCAGCTTTATCCACTGTGAATGCAACATGGTTACTTGCCATTCATTGCATGCATTGTTGCAGACTACCCACAAGGGGCTGCTGTTTTTTTCCATCAGCCTTTGACCATTTGGTCAATATAGCAATATCAAAACGGTCTTCGGCTGTGGACTTGGAGAGCGGAGGAGATGCTGTCTATGAACAGAAGGAAAAGCTAAAGGTCTGTGTTACAGCAAGGAGCCTCCGCGGAAACACTTCGGTCAATTGTGAGGGGAGTCGTGTTTGAGTTTGGTGAGGAGGACCCTAACACCTGTGAGCAGCATCCTGTGCCACAGACCGACATTCTTCTGGTGCTGTCTATACTTTTTACCGTGAGAGGAACGTAAATTCTGTATTTTTGGCAACTGGACACCACAGTACCCGTGTACGGTAGGCTGGGCCCAGTGTTACGGTTGCTGCGAGCACTGGAGACTAAGTCCAGATTTCTTGCTACTGCACATGTGCGAGCGCTGGAGACTAAGTCCAGATTTCTTGCTACTGCACATGTGCGAGCACTGGAGACTAAGTCCAGATTTCTTGCTACTGCACATGTGCGAGCGCCGGAGACTAAGTCCAATCTTGGAGCCATTGCACATGTGCGGGTGACATCATCGCTGACACGAGGTCACATGTCTCTGACACCTTCTATGCCGATTGGTCGCTGGTCATGTGCTTGTGACGTCTTGCTCGGTGATAGGCCAGCATGACGTCACTCCTGTCGTTCTGGCAGCGGATTGGCTCTGGTGTCCTCCATCTTGGATGAGGCACAGAGTCTATATAAGACCCTGACACACGCCTCATGGTGCTCAGTCCTCTTGGTTCATGCATATGAGTAGACGCTCTGTGCGCGTTCCTCTAGGCATTCCTCTGTCTATGCTAGGTGAGCGCTACCGGCAGGGTAGCGTTCTTATACCTTACAGCTTCGGCTGCTGTCCGTATCCTTTTCTCTTAGGGGAGCGGACATAGGCAGGTGCCATATCTAGTGGTTCGTGTCGCCGCACACTAGTGGAGCGAACGCAGGTAGGAGCTTTGTGCGGCTTACGCTGCTGTTCGTCTCTTTTGCACCACTAGAAGAGCGGACCTAGGTAGGTGCCATTTCGCACACATTGCCTTTGTCTCTGTGATTATTAACAGAGATCATTCCACACACCCTCCAAGTAAGGGAGGAATTGCTTTACTTACTTATTATATCCTTCTGTGAGTTAACAGAGGTATTGCACTCTGCCATAGTCTGCAGCAAAGTCTTTGCACGGTGGACCCTGACTGTCTGATACTCCTTTCAGTTATTATCAGACAGCCCCCCGTAACATTAGGACTGAGCCAAGGGTCTGGCAGTTATGGCAGAATATCAGCAGTTACACCGTTACATACAAGTACTTGAGTCACGGCTCAAGAGTATAGAGGATAAACCTCAGACCATGGTGACATCTGCACATGATCCTCGACTTGCTCTGCCAAACAGATATTCTGGCGATGCCAGATCATGTCGTGGTTTCATTAGTCAGTGTCAGATACACCTAGAGGTCAACTCTTCTCGCTTCTCTACGGAGAGGTCCAGAGTAGGCTTTATCATCTCCTTACTTCAGGACAAAGCCTTAGAATGGGCGACTCCCCTATGGGAGCGCTCTGATGTGGTTACTCTGAGACATCAAGACTTTCTTGATGCTCTTAAGGCGGTATTCATGGGTCCGCAGGTTACCCATGATGCGGCCCTGAGACTGTTAGATCTATCTCAGGGTTCGTTATCCACTAGTTCTTATGCCATTGCTTTTAGAACTCTGGTGGCAGAACTAGATTGGCCAGAGAAGGTGTTGATTCCTATCTTCTGGAGAGGGTTGGCAGGCTATGTCAAGGATGCCCTTGCTACTCGTGAGGTCCCTGCTTCTCTGGAGGACTTGATCACAGTAGCAACGAGGATCGATGTACGCCATAAGGAACGTAGACTCGAGGTCTCTTCCTCACGCCCTAAGCATCGGGCTATTCCAGTTGTTGAGGGTCCACTACCATCTTCCTCAGCATCTGAAACATCTCCCACTCCTATGGAGTTAGGTCATACGTCCTCCAGACTACGCAAGTCTGGTCCTCCTATATGTTACGTATGTCGTCAGGCTGGGCACTATGCCAACAAGTGTCCTAGTCGTCAGGGAAACTCCCTGGCCTAGTAACCATTAGAGGGGGGTTACTAGAGACGTCTTCTGCACCCTCTAAGTGCTGTATCCCAGGTCAGCTCTCGTTATCTGAGAATACATGGCCTATTATGGCTTTTGTGGATTCCGGAGCTGACGGGATTTTTGTGTCCTCAGGATTTGTAAAGGGACACAATATTCCCTCTATCATGTTAGAGGCGCCTATTCCTGTCCGTGTTGTTAATGGAACTATGTTGTCTGACTCCATTACATTGAGGACAGTTCCCTTGCGCCTTTCCCTGTCTCAGGGTCACATAGAGGAGATTTCTTTTCTTGTTTTGCCTGAGGGTATAGACGACGTCCTTCTGGGTCTTCCATGGCTTCGGACTCATGCTCCTCACATTGACTGGGAGTCTGACAGCATTATTAGTTGGGGTTCGAAATGTCAGTCCCGATGTCTTCCCTTACCACCTAAGGTCGTTGCAGTTGCATCAACTGATCTCTCTCCCATACCTACACCCTATTTGGATTTCGCTGACGTGTTCTCCAAACAGGGTGCTGAGGTTCTTCCACCCCATAGGCCGTATGACTGTGCCATAGACCTTATCCCAGGTTCGGTTCCACCTAAAGGCAGGGTTTACCCCCTGTCGATACCTGAGTCGGAGGCCATGTCGACCTATATAAGAGAGAGTTTAGAGAAGGGGTTCATTCGTAAGTCTGTCTCTCCCGCGGGAGCTGGGTTTTTCTTTGTTCGGAAGAAAGAGGGTGATTTGCGTCCCTGCATAGATTACAGGGGTCTCAACGCAATCACAATAAAGAACAAATACCCATTACCTTTAATTTCGGAGCTCTTTGACAGACTGAGAGGAGCTCAAGTTTTTACGAAGTTGGATCTGCGGGGTGCGTATAACTTGGTACGAATTCGAAAGGGTGACGAATGGAAGACCGCTTTTAACACCCGAGACGGTCACTATGAATACCTCGTCATGCCTTTTGGGTTATGTAATGCACCCGCAGTATTTCAGGACTTCGTAAACGATGTGTTCAGGGATTTACTGTTATCCTCAGTAGTGGTGTATCTGGACGACATCCTGATTTTTTCTCCTGATCTGGAGACTCATCGTCAGGATGTCGTTCGTGTCCTTTCCCGTTTAAGGGAGCACTCATTGTTTGCTAAACTCGAGAAATGTGTATTCGAGCAGTCCTCATTGCCTTTTTTGGGTTACATTATCTCACAAGAGGGTCTGGCTATGGATCCTGCGAAGCTCTCTGCTGTCCTGCAATGGTCCGAACCTCATTCCTTGAAGGCGGTGCAACGCTTCTTAGGATTCATAAATTATTACAGGCAGTTCATACCCCATTTTTCTACTTTGGTGGCCCCTTTGGTGGCCTTGACTAAGAAAGGTGCTAATCCCAAAGCCTGGTCTACTGAGACATCTCAGGCTTTTGAGGCAGTAAAAAGACACTTTTCAACTGCTCCCGTTCTTCAAAGACCCGATGAGAATAAGCCCTTCCTCTTAGAGGTTGATGCCTCTTCAGTGGGTGCTGGTGCGGTCTTGTATCAAAAGAACGATGCAGGTAGAAAAAGGCCGTGTTTCTTCTTTGCTAAAACCTTTTCACCGGCAGAGAGAAACTATACTATTGGGGATAGGGAACTGCTCGCCTTGAGATTAGCCTTGGAGGAGTGGCGTCACTTGCTGGAAGGAGCGAAACATCCTTTCCAGGTCTATACAGACCATAAGAATCTGACGTACTTACAAACCGCTCAGCGTCTGAATCCTCGCCAAGCCCGCTGGTCCTTGTTTTTCTCCCGCTTTCACTTCTCCATCAACTATCTGTCTGGGAGTAAGAATAACAAGGCAGACGCCCTGTCTCGCTCTATGCTTTCTACCCAGGAAGAGATTGACGAACCTCGTCTTATCCTTCTCTCCAGGGTTTTTCATACGCTCTCCCCTGTGACGTTAGACCAAATCCCACCGGGCAAGACCTTTGTTCCGCCTGATCGACAGAATGATATACTGTCATGGGCCCACACCTCAAAGGTGGGTGGGCATTTTGGTATTAGGCGGACACGAGAGTTACTGGAGAGGTGGTATTGGTGGCCACACTTAGCCAGCCACGTCAAGAGATATGTCGGTTCCTGCTACTCGTGTGCTCGCAACCGTCCATTACGGCAGAGACCGGCTGGGCTCTTGCATCCTTTACCAGTGCCAGATAGACCATGGGAGGTGGTAGGCATGGACTTTGTGGGTGTTCTTCCATGTTCACAGGGACATAGATTTGTGTGGGTCATTACGGACCATTTCTCCCGGATGGTTCATCTCGTACCGTTATCGAGAATCCCATCTTCCAGGGTACTAGCCAAACTATTCCTCAAGCATGTCTTTAGGCTTCACGGGATGCCAGATCGTATCATTTGTGATAGAGGCCCGCAATTTACTTCCCGTTTCTGGCGAGATCTTTGTAGCCTTCTGCAAATTGAGTTGAATCTCTCTTCGGCATACCATCCGGAGACTAATGGTTTGGTTGAACGTACCAATCAATCTATGATTATATACCTTCGACACTTTGTTGCTGAGAACCACAATAACTGGTCCTCCCTCCTACCCTGGGCAGAATTTGCCCTTAACAATTCGCTGGCTGAGGCCACTGGGCAGACACCGTTCGTACTCAATAATGGGCAACACCCTAGGGTACCAGTACCGTTTCCCGCTGCTGCACCTCCTCCTCTTGTGGCTGACTGGGCAACTAATGCCAGAGAGGTTTGGGATCGGACTCAAGAGTCGATCCAAGCAGCTAAGGACCGTATGAAGATGGTGTCCGATCGGTTTCGTCGCCCGGCTCCTGTCTTTTCTCCAGGGGACTTTGTGTGGCTCTCTGCAAAACACGTGAGACTTAGAGTGAGCTCTGTCAAATTTGCTCCTCGCTTCCTGGGTCCTTATGAGGTTCTTCGACAGGTAAATCCTGTAGTCTATCAATTGAAGTTACCTGTCCATCTTAGGATTCATGACAAATTCCATGTCTCACTGCTACAGCCGGCTATTTTACCTCACGCTCGTGAAGTGCACTCTCCTGCCTCTGATTCCTCTCGCTCTAGCTATGAGGTACGAGCCATAGTTGGTTCTAAGATGGTTAGAGGGCGCAGGTTCTTCTTGATAGATTGGGAGGGCTATGGCCCGGAACATCGCTCTTGGGAGCCTGAGGAGGCTGTCCATGCTCCCGACTTAGTTGCCGATTACCTGCGTCGCCGGGAGGGGGGCCCTTGAGGGGGAGGTACTGTTACGGTTGCTGCGAGCACTGGAGACTAAGTCCAGATTTCTTGCTACTGCACATGTGCGAGCGCTGGAGACTAAGTCCAGATTTCTTGCTACTGCACATGTGCGAGCGCTGGAGACTAAGTCCAGATTTCTTGCTACTGCACATGTGCGAGCGCCGGAGACTAAGTCCAATCTTGGAGCCATTGCACATGTGCGGGTGACATCATCGCTGACACGAGGTCACATGTCTCTGACACCTTCTATGCCGATTGGTCGCTGGTCATGTGCTTGTGACGTCTTGCTCGGTGATAGGCCAGCATGACGTCACTCCTGTCGTTCTGGCAGCGGATTGGCTCTGGTGTCCTCCATCTTGGATGAGGCACAGAGTCTATATAAGACCCTGACACACGCCGCATGGTGCTCAGTCCTCTTGGTTCATGCATATGAGTAGACGCTCTGTGCGCGTTCCTCTAGGCATTCCTCTGTCTATGCTAGGTGAGCGCTACCGGCAGGGTAGCGTTCTTATACCTTACAGCTTCGGCTGCTGTCCGTATCCTTTTCTCTTAGGGGAGCGGACATAGGCAGGTGCCATATCTAGTGGTTCGTGTCCTCGCACACTAGTGGAGCAAACGCAGGTAGGAGCTTTGTGCGGCTTACGCTGCTGTTCGTCTCTTTTGCACCACTAGAAGAGCGGACCTAGGTAGGTGCCATTTCGCACACATTGCCTTTGTCTCTGTGATTATTAACAGAGATCATTCCACACACCCTCCAAGTAAGGGAGGAATTGCTTTACTTACTTATTATATCCTTCTGTGAGTTAACAGAGGTATTGCACTCTGCCATAGTCTGCAGCAAAGTCTTTGCACGGTGGACCCTGACTGTCTGATACTCCTTTCAGTTATTATCAGACAGCCCCCCGTAACATTCAGACAGTAATGCGTGCACGCAACACTTTGTTTTCTTAGCAAAACACATGTCTGTTCTGGTTAGGCCGACTATATAGACAATAAGACTTGCTGCCTCTGCACTGTCAAATTGTCACTTACAGTTAAAATCATAGAGGGACAGCGACACGTTTGCATTGACTACAAGATTTCCAGGACTCTGTTGCGCTGAGCTGTGTGGTTTGCATTCACACTGTTATCATCTGCCTTATCTGTGAGGCTTCAGCTAACAAGGGTTTTCAGGGGTGGTAATGGGTTTTGTCTATGTTTAGGTAGATAAGTTGTAAGCTCTTGTGATGCACCACTGGTAAGTCGTGTTCGCACACACACATACACACACACACACACACACACACACACACACACACACACGCACGCACACACACAATTACTCCTGCTACGCAGAGGGATTACCAGGTAGTAGACAACTATTTAGACCTTGGTTAAGCAAAAGTTGGTGAGCAGGGAGTATAAATCGCCATTACGAGTGTCGCAGCATAGGGGTGTAGGCTTTCAGAATTGTGAATAGATTGTTCTATTCTTTCAGTTTTATGCATGGTCCTTATTGTTTGTTTTGGCAAAGTTAAAGAATCATTTATCAACCCAACTGCCTAGAGACCTTTTCCTAGTGTGTGGTTTTGCTGTATACTGGGGAGCCCACCCTGTACACTACTTTAAATGAAGCATAAGTCGCAGTGGAAAGGTCACTATGCTACAATGAGGCCTAGCAGGGCGGTGCAACCACCGTCTGCCCCATCAATGGCATCTGTGTGCTCTTCATCCTCTGTTTTTGTGGGGACAGCAGTCACACATGCTTTTTCACGCTGACCTTCCACCCTTTTACCCGTAACAGGGAGTGTGATTGTCATGTCGTCAGTTGTTTTGGAAGTGGAAACAGCTGGTGGTGTTGAGCTCTCTCAGACATCGAGAGAACCACCTTTGGATGAAGGCAACATTATATCCCCGCCTGCACCTTCATCACAGATTGGCTGGACTACCTGCAGTTAACAATTGCGTAGCAGAAATGGAGAGGATTGTAGAATGCCCATGTGGTGTACCTTGCTTGACAGCAAAGAAACCCTAAGGTAGTGTACCGCCCCGTGGCCTCGGCTGCGACCGCCGAGCCGCTCGGGACCGGGCTCGCGTGTGTCGGTGGTTCGAGCGCCTCCGGACCCTGGGGTCACGTTACTCTGGAAGGGAGTAGTGGCGGTGCACGCAGGGGTTGTGGGGGTGGTTGTTTTTGGGAAAGTTCGTGACGCCACCCACGGGTTGTGGTGATGGTGGACACCCCCGCTGCGGCAAAGGTATGGGGAATCCCAGGAGCGGTGTAGGGGCACAGCTAGGTGTTGACCCCTCCATGGGTAGGGGATGTTGATCCCAGGGCCCGGTAGTGAAGGCCGGGGTGCAGGGGCAGGGTTGCGGTGCAGCGCAGTGCAGTGCCTGATGGCACTGGTCTACTCACGATTAAACCACACAGAGTCACTGGTAAACCAAACGGGGTGACGACCGGGGCCCGCAGCCGGTTTCTCCAGATAGGTTGGTAATGTCTGCCTTTCTCCTGCACCTTTATGTGATTTTGGCTCCCGTGCCTGGGCACTGGTAGCCCGCTCCCCGGCGTGTATGTGTCGTAGGAGCCCGTTTGCCCACAGACGCTGACCCTTGGACCTCTGGCCTCTGGCAGTGGCTACTATCCGGACGGGTTGGGCTGTTGCCTTCAATCGGGACTTAGGTGGGAATGAACCCCTGAGGTTCAGACCGCAATCAGTTGATTTGAATATGGTGGTGGCTTATAGCCTAGTCGGGGTCTGAGTACCCTGCCTGGTGCTCCGGTATCCAGTTAGCTCCCCGGTTCGGTTCCAGCAGGCCACTACCCTGTCCCGGTCCCTTACGGTTCCGCTAGTCGTATTCCTGGTCTCCTGCAGGCGGCCACTACCGTTTGCCTGCCTGACTGAACTGGGGTCCTAGGCTCCAACCCAGTCCCCACACAGAGCTGAGCTCCTCACTCTCCAAACTCTGAACTTGAACTCCCTACTGTTTTCCTGCCTCAGGCCAGCAGACTCCTCGGTGGGCGTGTCTTTCCGCCTGACTCCGCCCACCTGGTGTGCCTGTCTGACTCTGAGGAAGGCAATAAAGTCTTTTGGTTAACTGGTGGTACCTTACTGGGGCTGGGGTGTCCAGGACGTCACATTTCCCCTTGGTTTAATACAGACCATCCACGGGCTGCCCGTCCATCACTGATTTTATTTTTCTGAAAAGATATAAACAGGTGAAACAGTCAAAAGCATTTTTTCATTTCTTCCCTTACGGGAGGCACATCACTTGAACCGTTACAAACGGGAACATTTTTATTTATAACGGGGTACAGGTCCATGTCCTTCCACTTTCCCATCCAAGCAACCTGAGCCTTGATGGTGCCCCTAAGAAATGGGCAGCACCCCTTTTCCCCAGTCCGGAAACAGGAACCTGGCAAGGCTACCCAAGCGGGAACAGGTACGGTGTTTCGCACCCGACAGTCATTCAGAGGCCCCACGTCCAAGGGGACCCCTGACCCGGAGGATGGTCACCGATTCTGATGGTGACTGGACCCCAGCTTGCTCTGCTGCGGGTCCCTCCTCCAACCAGCCTCTCCGGAGACTGGCAGTTGTGGGAAGGGCAGTTGGGTAATATTTACAAGCCCAATAGTTATTGGGTGGCTTGCGAGTTCTCAGCCTTGTCTTTAGGGAAAAGGGGACAACATCAGTCCCAACCAGGACGGGCACTTCAGCAGCCAACGGGCTGCCATAAAATAACTGTTGGTCCCAACGGGGACTTTCCTTTCTGCAACGGGGGTCTGCTGCCTTAATTTTCATAGTGAGAGGGTGGTGGGGAGGCTCGGACGTGCAGCTGGGCACCCAGATACGCCCTCCTCACGCTCTCGACCCGCACGGGCATCCCAGAATTGCGAGCCTCACTGCAAGCGAGTTTCATCTCCATTATAGCTGGGGCCAACACCTCCTCGGCGGCAGGCGGATCACAATCAGCTGTCGCACGGGGGGGTCACCATCGGCACCTCCGAGTCGGCCGCTTCCTCGTCTTCCACTGGCGCTGCCATGCCCTCCTCCGGGCCAATGGTCCCAGGGGCACCTGGATCCTCTCGGGCCAGGACCGCGGCCTCCGCTGCTGGTGAAGACGTCAGCAGGCCGGGCGGGGAAGCAGTGGCGGCTGGCAGGGCACCGGAGGAGGCCGTATAGGGGTTGGGGGCAGACCGGTTGGTCACCTACCCTCTCCACAAGAATGGCCTCCACTTCATACAACCGTGCGACCATAACCAGCTCCTCCACTTCGGCCGTCCATCGTTCCATAAGGCGGCGCATTTCAGTTTGGCTGCGGCGACACAGCCGCATCGTCTGGACCTCCAACCACGCCGATGTTCCTGGCATGGGTTCCAGGGCTTCGGGCTGCTCGGACAGGGTAGACATGGCGCTGCACCTTCGGGGTCCAGGAACAAGATGGATGCAGAGTCCTGGCGTCCCTGCTTCTTATCCCCGAGGTCACATGAGGCCAGCTCTTCGACCGCGCCCCCTTGGCTTTTCTACAGCACTTTTCTCTCTGGGGACGGCGCTTCACTTTCGCACCTTCACTGCTCGGGGAAGACGACTCGAATGGGAAACGTTCGCGCCAAAGATGCTGGATCTTCAGATTTTTCAGCGTGACGCCGCTGACGGGAACCACAAGGCACACTTCTACTGGTAAGTAGACTGGTTCTATCCTGTTCGTGACGCCAGAAGAGTCGATGTGTACCGCCCCACGGCCTCAGCTGCGACCGCCGAGCCACTTGGGGGGTCACGTCGCTCTGGAAGGGAGTAGTGGCGGTGCACGCAGGGGTTGTGGGGGTGGTTGTTTTTGGGAAACTTCGTGACGCCAAGCCACGGGTTGTGGTGATGGTGGACACCACCGCTGTGGCAAAGGTACGGGGAATCCCGGGAGCGGTGTAGGGGCGCAGCTAGGTGTTGACCCCTCCGTGGGTAGGGGATGTTAGTCCCGGGGCCCGGTAGTGAAGGCTGGGGTGCAGGGGCAGGGTTGCGGTGCAGCGCAGTGCAGTGCCTGATGGCACTGGTGTACTCACGATTAAACCACACAGAGTCACTGGTAAACCAAACGGGGTGATGAACGGGGCCCGCAGCCGGCTGCAGTTTCTCCAGATAGGTTGGTGGCTGGGCACTGGTAGCCCGCTCCCCGGCATGTATGTGTCGTAGGAGCCCGTTTGCCCGCAGACGCTGGCCCTTGGACCTCTGGCCTCTGGCGGTGGCTACTATCCGGACGGGTTGGGCTGTTGCCTTCAATCGGGACTTAGGTGGGAATGAACCCCTGAGGTCCAGACCGCAATCAGTTGATTTGACTATGGTGGTGGCTTATAGCCTAATCGGGGTCTGAGTACCCTGTCTGGTGCTCCGGTATCCAGTTAGCTCCCCGGTTCGGTTCCGGCGGGCCACTACCCTGTCCCGGTCCCTTATGGTTCCGCTGGTCATATTCCCGGTCTCCTGCAGGCGGCCACTACCGTCTGCCTGCCTGACTGATCTGGGGTCCTAGGCTCCAACCCAGGCCCCACACAGAGCTGAGCTCCTCACTCTCCAAACTCTGAACTTGAACTCCCTACTGTTTTCCTGCCTCAGGCCAGCAGATTCCTCGGTGGGCGTGTCTTTCCGCCTGACTCCGCCCACCTTTCCTGTCTGACTCTGTGTTCCCGTGTTCCTGTCTGACTCTGAGTGAGGCAATCAAGTCTTTTGGTTGACTGTCGGTACCTTACTGGGGTGGGGGTGTATGTGGTGTGTGTAGTGACCTGTGACCCCTGGGGTGTCCAGGGCGTCACAGTAGTGTCCCAGAACAACTGGAGTATGCCCCTAACAGTGGCAGCACTTTTGTAAATTAAAATTGCGTAGCAGAAATGGAGAGGAGTGTAGAATGCACATGTGGTGTACCTTGCTTGGCAGCAAAGGAACACTAAGGTAGTATCCCAGAACAACTGGAGTATGCCCCTAACAGTGGCAGCACTTTTGTAAATTAAAATTGTGTAGCAGTAATGGAGAAGAGTATAAAATGCACATGTGGTGTACCTTGCTTTGCAGCAAAGGAACACTAAGGTAGTATCCCAGACACTTTTAGGATGCCACAGGGTGCCCGGGTTCTGTGGGTACCAGGACAGGAAAGGAACAGTAACTTAGTATTCCAGACACTTTTAGGATGGCAGCAAAAGTGTCAGCTCTTTGGGCAAATAAAATTGCGTGGCAAAAGTGGGCAGGTGGGTACAGTGCCCGGGTTCTGTGGGTACCAGGATAGGAAAGGAACAGTAACTTAGTATTCCAGACACTTTTCGGATGGTAGAAAAAGTGTCAGCTCTTTGGGCAAATAAAATTGTGTGGCAAAAGCAGGCAGGTGGGTACAGTGCCCGGGTTCTGTGGGTACCAGGACAGGAAAGGAACAGTAACTTAGTATTCCAGACACTTTTAGGATGGCAGCAAAAGTGTCAGCTCTTTGGGCAAATAAAATTGCATGGCAAAAGTGGGCAGGTGGGTACAGTGCCCGGCTTCTGTGGGTACCAGGACAGGAAAGGAAGCCTCACTTTCTATCCCTCCTAATGATGAAATGCAGCAAGGAATTCCCTGAGCTTAGGTACACAGATGCTGTTATCTGAAGCTGTATACAGCGTTTCCACGGACCTGCCTGTCAGCTATGTCTCCGAGCGCCTGGAAATCAGCCTTGAAAAGGGCTGAAAAAAACTGCTGTCCCTAATCTGTAGAGCACTGTGTGTATAGCGTATACAGCAGGAGCGGCGGCAGCAGCATGAGCAGTGACTGTCACCCACACGCAGAAAGCAGATAATGGTGGCGTGAGGGAAAATGGCCGTATTTATAAGGCAAGGACATGTGACATTCACAGCCTATGACTAGTGATGAGCGAGTATGCTTGTTACTACTCGGTACTCGCACGAGTATCACTGTACTCGGGCTACTCGGCGGGGACCGAGTAATCTCGCGATACTCGTGCTGTACTCGTGGTCTTCATCCCTGCATGTTGGCACTCTTTTGAGAGCCAGCCCTCATGCAGGGATTGGCTGGCAGACCACTGCAATGCCACAGCCCTGTTAGTTGTGGAATTGCAGTGATTGGCCGGCCTGCACAGCGTGACCGAGCCTTTATACCGGCGGGCGCGCTGTGCTCTGTACACAGCCATCTCATATTCCCTGCTTTCCACGCCCACAGGCGCCTATGATTGGTTGCAGTGAGACACACCCCCACGCTGAGTGACAGGTGTCTCACTGCACCCAATCACAGCAGCCGGTGGGCGGGTCTATACTGTGCAGTAAAATAAATAAATAAATAATTTAAAAAAACGGCGTGCGGTCCCCCCCAATTTTAATACCAGCCAGATAAAGCCATATGGCTGAAGGCTGGTATTCTCAGGATGGGGAGCTCCACGTTATGGGGAGCCCCCCAGCCTAACAATATCAGTCAGCAGCCGCCCAGAATTGCCGCATACATTAGATGCGACAGTTCTGGGACTCTACCTGGCTCTTCCCGATTTACCCTAGTGTGTTGGCAAATCGGGGTAATAAGGAGTTAATGGCAGCCCATAGCTGCCACTAAATCCTAGAATAATCATGTCAGGCGTCTCCCCGAGAAACCTTCCATGATTAATCTGTAAATTACAGTTAAAAAAAACACACACCTGAAAAAATCCTTTATTAGAAATAAAAAACAATAACAAAGTCCCTCATCACCAATTTATTAACCCCGACAAACCCTCCATGTCCAGCGTAATCCACAGTCCTCCAGCGTCGCGTCCAGCTCTGCTACATTCAGGTGACAGGAGCTGCAGAATACACCGCCGCTTCTGTCAGCTTCACACAGCAACTGAGGTGAGTAGCGCGATCAGCTGCTGTCAGTCAGGTAACTCACGGCCACCGCTGGATCCAGTGGTGGCCGCGGGTAACCTCAGTGACAGCAGCTGATCGCTATACTCACCTCAGTTGCTGCATGGAGCTGACCGGAGTGGCGGTGAGTAGCGCGATCAGCTGAGCTGTCACTGAGGTTACCCGCGGCCACCGCTGCATCCAGGTAACCTCAGTGACAGCTCAGCTGATCGCTATACTCACCTCAGTTGCTGTGTGAAGCTGACCGGAGCGGCGGTGTATTCTGCAGCTCCTGTCACCTTCATGCAGCACAGCTGGACGCGACGCTGGAGGTCCGTGGATTACGCCGGACATGGAGGGTTTGTCGGGGTTAATAAATTGGTGATGAGAGACTTTGTTAGTGTTTTTTATTTCTAATAAAGGATTTTTCGGGTGTGTGTGTTTTTTAACTGTAATTTACAGATTAATCATGGAAGGAATCTCGGGGAGACGCCTGACATGATTGATCTAGGATTTAGTGGCAGCTATAGGCTGCCAATAACTCCTTATTATCCCGATTTGCCAACGCACCAGGGCAAATCGGGAAGAGCCGGGTACAGTCCCAGAACTGTCGCATCTAATGTATGCGGCAATTCTGGGCGGCTGCTGACTGATATTGTTAGGCTGGGGGGTTCCCCATAACGTGGAGCTCCCCATCCTGAGAATACCAGCCTTCAGCCGTATGGCTTTATCTGGCTGGTATTAAAATTGGGGGGACCGCACGCCGTTTTTTTTAATTATTTAATTATTTATTTCACTGCACAGTATACACACACACACCGGCTGCTGTGTTTGGGTGCAGTGAGACACCTGTCACTCAGCGTGGGGGCGTGTCTCACTGCAACCAATCATAGGCGCCGAAAAGCAGGAAAGTAGGGAATACGAGATTGTTTAATGAGCGGCCGGCTTTTTCAAAAGAGGAAAAGCCGCCGCAGTTTATTGAACAGCCGTGCAGCGCCGCGGCAGTGATCGGGGAACGGTAAGTAAGAGAGAGGGGGGAGAATGACCGACAGACTGTGAGAGGGGGACATACAAGACAGAGAGAGACCGACAGAGCGAGACCGACCGACGGGAGATAGAATGAAAAAAAAAAATGACTGACATCGCTAGTAAAAAGCACAAAACGTGCGTTTTGGACATCGGAGTGCCACACAATGTTTTACGTAAAACCTTTCATTTATTAATCTCAAAAAGTAACATACACCAGCTCTATCTCACTATTGGGTATGTGCCCTTAACATTTCCGCCATGAAAATTCATTTTGGTGTCATTTTGGAAGGTTTTCTGGTGAGTCCGTAAAAATGGCGTAAAACGCCGACAAAATTGTTCACAGCTGTGACTTTTGAGTGATAAATGCTTCAAGGGGTCTTCCCCATGCTGTTGCCATGTCATTTGAGCACTCTTCTGAGACTTTTGTGACATTTTTAGGGTTTCTACATGCTGCCGGGGGTCATTTCATAAAAATACTCGGGTCTCCCATAGGATAACATTGGGCTCGGTGCTCGGGCCGAGTACACGAGTATCTTGGGATGCTCGGCCCGAGCCTCGAGCACCCGAGCTTTTTAGTTCTCGCTCATCACTACCTATGACACATGCCCTTGCTTGTCTGGCAAAAAGTACACTTATCTGTGTGTGTGTCTGTGATTGGCTGACATCCGGGCCCACCCCACTGTACGCGCGCTTAGGAAAAAAAAAAATGGCGATCGGCATTATCTTAGCACTTAGCTGCATCACAGATCTAAACCGCGTCCCCCCTGCACACTATACGCTGAAATTTGATAAAAGTGTGAATCACAGTGACTCACACTATTACAGTGAAAAATCAGCTAGTAAATAGCTAGGCTTTTTGCTGATCGAACCGTTCTCAAACGTAACTCAAGCTATCGAGCTTTTAGCAAAAAGCTCGAGTTCGAGTTCGATCTCGAGCACCCCCCAAAATCACTCGAACATAAAATTGGCGAACCTCAAACCTCGAACATCGCTCATCTCTAGTCCAGACGTTCAGCATCAGCAAGGCTGCAGGCATGGGACGGTGGGGGAGAAGGATTAACAAGGGCGCATGGTAGCAGCCAAAATGTTGAGTAAAAGTTGCAGGAGACCAGGAAGAAATGGAGGACGAACTGTCGATGGGCATGGAAAACTCAGCAGATGAGGGAGATCTTGGTCAAATTTCGGTTGAACGAGGTTGGGGGGAGATGTCAGAGGAAGGAAGCACGGTTATCACCTTGCCGCCACAAACACAGCAAGGACTTGGTCCGCTTGAATGCGCAAGACACATGAGCGCCTTCTTGCTGTACTACCTACAACATGACCCTCGGATTGTCCGAATTAGAAGTAATGATGACTACTGGGTTGCCACATGTGAGGCAGTGACAGGGGTAATATTTAAAGACCGCTATGTGTCCCCCAGAATGTTTCTGGAAACCCTCTGAGTTTGCTACAGCTATTATGGGGAGTATAGCACAAAGGGTAACAGGCAGACAGCTCCCTCCTCCCAGTCCAGGTTTTGTAGCAATCCTCATGTCCAGCATTTTAGTTTAAATCTTGCAGAGCACATCAGAGTGAGTCTCAGTTGAGAGCCAGGCTTGTTGAAGCTAACACATGCTGTGTGAGCTGAGCTGGCTCTGTGTGGAGTGAACAAAGGCCAGTAGTGTGAGTTTAGGAGAACCCTAAGGTAACAAGACTTTTGATACAAAGGATTTGTCTATATGCACTGGCTGTGCTCCGGAAGAGACTTTGACTGTGGGAAATTGGATCTATTTATGCTGCAACAATAAATAGACTGTTGGTGTGAACACGCTGCTGCCTCACGTTTTTGCCCAAGCAACGCTGCTACCTCACACCACACTATTAGATTCCCGGTACAAGTCCAAATTTGGTGAAATAATTCCTGCCATAGAAAGGGACGCATGTATGCAGGAGTATCAGCAAAAGCTGTTACTCAATCTTAGCTCGGCTTTTCCACCAAACACCAGTGGTGCACGGAGTGAATCTCCCAGTTGTAACTTGCCAAGCACGGGACTGTCTCGTCATTATCAGTCAAACCGTACCAGCAACACCGTATCTGGTGCTGGTAACAGCCATTTTATGGAATTGTTTCATAATTTTTTTAGACCATCCAATGCAAGGCCACAAGAGACAAGAAGTCTGACACATAGTCAACGGCTGGAGAGGATGATATAGGAGTATCTCCAAATGAACATCGATGCCATGACTTTGCAACTGGAGCCTTGCTCATTTTGGGCTTCAAATCTTGAAAAATGGCCTGAGCTTGCCACTTACGCCTTGGAGATCTTGTCGTGTCCCGCAGCCAGTGTTGTCTCTGAACGTGTTTTCAGTGCTGCTGGGTGTGTGCTGACAGATAAGCGCACGCGTCTGTCCAGTGACAATGTGGACAGACTAACGTTCATCAAGATGAACAAGTCATGGATCCGCAAGGACTTTACTACCCCTGTGTAGAGATGAGCGAACCGGTCGCGGTTCGGCTCGAGGTCGGTTCGCCGAACGGGGGTCCCGTTCGAGTTCGGTTCATCGAACGTTCGACGAACCGAACTAGAACCAATAGGCTATAATGGGAGGCAATCACAAACACATAAAAATGCATTATAAATGTACACAAACAGTTAATAAACATTGTCATAACACTTACCGGTCCCCGCGATCCCTTCTGCACTCTGTCTCCTGCCGCTATTCCATCCGATGATCGCTTAATCCTCCCGGTGACCTGCACTGCCAGCAAAGATGCAGGACCTATCGTGACGTCAAAATAACCATGTGACCAGTCACGTGGCTATTATCTCATTGGCTACAGACTGGTCACATGACTATGACGCGTCATGTAGGACCTGCGAGTGCATCTCTCCGGTACACGGTGCACATATGTGTATCGCCGTGTACCGGCGACATGCTCTAGCACACGGTCGACTCCCCGTTCCGTTAGGGACCGGCTGACACAGCCGGTCATTAACGGAGATCACCGTTGCCATAGCAACGCAGTTAGCGGTGACGTAACCGCGGCTCCGAGAGCACCATTGCTATGGTAACGTGTCTGTCAGCGTTACCGCTGTTACCGCTGACAGCCAGCACTGATCACTCACGGAGTGAAGGCTGCACGCTGCTTCCCGATTGTAGTGAGGATGAGGTTCCCCAGCCCCAAGTGATGAGCTGGTGAACCTCATCCTTCCTCACTACAATCGTCACTACTACTACACTAGAAAGAAAGAAGACAGAAGAGCAGGATCGTGGAGGGCTGACAGGGGATAATAACATGGAGTCTCTAATGTGTCTGTGTATTTATTTCTATTAAAGTATTTTTTCTCTGTGTGGTGTTTTTTTTTAACCCTTTATTGGAGATTCTTAATGGCCGGGTCAAACGTGCCTGACATTAAGAATCTCTGGCTTAATACTGGCTAGTAAAACAAAGCCAGTATTAACTCATGATTACCCAACAAGCCACCCGGCTCCAGGGCTGTTGGAAGAGTTGGATACAGCGCCAGATGATGGCGCTTCTATGAGAGCGCCATTTTCTGGGACGGCTGCGGACTGAAATCCACAGCAGAGGCGCCCAGAAACCTCGGGCTAACCTGTGCTGCGGATTCCAATCCCCAGCTGCCTAGTTGTACCCGGCTGGACACAAAAATGGGGCGAAGCCCACGTCATTTGTTTTTTAATTATTTCATGAAATAAGTGAAATAATTAAAAAAAACGGGCTTCCCTATATTTTTGGTTCCCAGCCAGATACAACTAGGCAACTGGGGGTTGGAGGCAGCCCGTGGCTGCCTGCTGTACCTGGCTAGCATACAAAAATATGGCGAAGCCCACGTAATTTTTTTGGTGGGCAAAAAAATTCTGCATACAGTCCTGGATGGAGTATGCTGAGCCTTGTAGTTCTGCAGCTGCTGTCTGCTCTTCGCCATACAGATAGACAGCAGCTGCAGAACTACAAGGCTCAGCATACTCCATCCAGGACTGTATGCAGAAGTTTTTTGCCCCCTGAAAAAATTATGTGGGCTTCGCCATATTTTTGTATGCTAGCCAGGTACAGCAGGCAGGTATGGCTGCCCCCAACCCCCAGTTGCCTATTTGTACCCGGCTGGGAACCAAAAATAAAGGGAAGCCCTTTTTTTATTATTTCATGAATTTCATGAAATAATTAGAAAACAAATGACGTAGGCTTCGCCCCATTTTTGTGTCCAGCCAGGTACAACTAGGCAGCTGGGGATTGGAATCCGCAGCACAGGTTGGCCTGAGCTTTCTGGGCCCCACTGCTGCGAATTGCAGTCTGCAGCTGCCTCAGAAAATGGCATTTTCATAGAAGCGCCATATTCTGGCGCTGTATCCAACTCTTCCAGCACCTGCCTGCTATACCTGGCTAGCATACAAAAATATGGCGAAGCTCACGTCCTTTTTTTGTAGTTTTTTGGCAAAAAAAATAAAAAATGCTTCCTGGATTTTCCATTGCCAGTGAACGTAACACCAAGCAGTGGGGGTTAGCAGCCAGTAGCTGCTTGGATTACCCTTAGCTAGCAATACAAAAAATGCAGCGGGATCCCATATATATTTTTTTTAATTATTTATTTAAATAACTAAAAATAAAATGGGCTTCCCTGTATTTTGATTGCTGGACATCACAGTGCTGTAAAAATAAATCTTTAAAAAAATGACGTAGCGCTCCGCGGTATTTTTGATTCTCAGCGCAGATAAAGCAGACAGCTTTGGGTTGCCACCCCCATCTGCCTGCCGTTACCTTGGTTGGCAATCAAAATACAGGGAAGCCCATTAATTTTTTCTATTTAAAAAATAGTTAAAAAAAAAAATGACGTTGGGTCCCCCCATTTTTGATAGCCAGCTAGGGTAAAGCAGACGGCTGTAGCCTGAAAACCACAGCTGGCAGCTTTACCATGGTTGGGGATCCAATGTGGAGGTCCCCTCAGGCTCTTTTTTATAATTATTTTATAAATATTAATAATTACACAAAAAAAGTAGGGTCCCCCCCAAATTGGATCACCAGCCAAGATAAAGCGGACAGCTGTGGTCTGGTATTCTCAGGGTGGGAAGGTCCATAGTTATTGGGCCTTCACAGCCTAAAAATAGCAGGCCGCAGGCACCCCAGACGTGGCGCATCCACTAGATGCGCCAATCCTGGCGCTTCACCCCAGCTCATCCCGTGCCCTGGTGCAGTGGCAAACGGGGTAATAAATCGGGTTGATACTAGCTGTAAAGTCACCTGAGATCAAGCCCAGAAGTTTGTGATGTCTTGGCGTCTATTAGATACCCAACATCATAAACTGTCAGTACTAACAAAAAAAAAAAAATCGACAAAAGAAATTTATTTGAAAAAACAGTCCCCAAAACATTTCCTCTTTCACCAATTTATTGTAAGAAAAAAAATAAAGGGGTCCCACGACGACTCTGGACCATCTAGAATATGGGGGGGAGACACTCAGGGAACGTATCCCCCATTTTCTAGGAGTGCGGACCCTTCATGTGAGGAGTGTGGGTGCAATGAATCTGCACTCACTCTTCTCGGGTCCACAGCAGCAGAGTCCATGTCGTAATGGTTGCTACCAAAGCTGCAATGCCCTGCTCATGAGGTAAGGGCATGCCTAATCAGGAGAACTACTGTAGAGGAAGCTCTGCTCACTGGTATATAGGTGCTCAGAGGTAATAATAGATAAAATTAGTGAGTAACCTCGGCACTCTAAATCTCCCAGACTAAGTCAGTAAGTCACAACGGATAGTAATGCAAAATCACTCTTTATTGGTCCGTATTAAGAAAAAAAAAAATTTCATAAGCATATATGTTTTTGTCCAAAACAAGTTACAAATGACGTTTCGGCCTGAGCCTTCGTCAGATTGGACTTATCTGCATGTAATCATGAAAAATGACAATAATCAGTATCACATAAGAGTGAGAGAACAATAACATAAACTCGAACAATGTAGAGGTACAATTGGGATGCAGCAAAAAAATTGCAACACAGCAAGAAATGAAACACATGATACAAATGTCATAATACAGTACAAGGACAATATAGTAATGACAAATATGGGGTCAGAGTAGGCTTAGACAGCTCTGGTACGAAAGAGATGTCAATCATAAAGTAACATGTGCAGTAGGTGTAGAGCTACAGTATGCATGGCAGAGCTAATGGGTAGACCGACCATAGAAAAAGAACGGAGAAAAAGTGGAGAAAAAGTGGAGAAAAAGTGGAGAAAAAGTGGAGAAAAAAATGGATAAAAAGTGGAGAAAAAGTGGAGAAAAAAGTGGAGAAAAAAGTGGAGAAAAAGTGGAGAAAAAGTGGAGAAAAAGTGGAGAAAAAGTGGAGAAAAAAATGGAGAAAAAGTGGAGAAAAAGTGGATAAAAAAGGGGAGAAAAAGTGGAGAAAAAGTGGAGAAAAAGTGGAGAAAAAAATGTAGAAAAGGTGGAGAAAAAATGGAGAAAAAAATGGAGAAAAAGTGGAGAAAAAGTGGAGAAAAAAGTGGAGAAAAAAGTGGAGAAAAAATGGAGAAAAAGTGGAGAAAAAGTGGAGAAAAGGTGGAGAAAAAAATGTAGAAAAAGTGGAGAAAAAATGGAGAAAAAGTGGAGAAAAAAGTGGAGAAAAAGTGGAGAAAAAGTGGAGAAAAAGTGGAGAAAAAGTGGAGAAAAAATGGAGAAAAAAATGGATAAAAAGTGGAGAAAAAGTGGAGAGAAAAAGTGGAGAAAAAGTGGAGAAAAAGTGGAGAAAAAATGGAGAAAAAGTGGAGAAAAAGTGGAGAAAAAGTGGAGAAAAAATGGAGAAAAAGTGGAGAAAAAATGGAGAAAAAAATGGAGAAAAAGTGG
Source organism: Anomaloglossus baeobatrachus (assembly GCF_048569485.1). Lineage (NCBI taxonomy): Eukaryota > Metazoa > Chordata > Amphibia > Anura > Aromobatidae > Anomaloglossus > Anomaloglossus baeobatrachus. Next base: position 381,218,983 of record NC_134354.1, on the reverse strand, counting down.
AGAAAAAGTGGAGAAAAAGTGGAGAAAAAAATGGAGAAAAAGTGGAGAAAAAGTGGAGAACAAATGGAGAAAAAGTGGAGAAAAAAATGGATAAAAAGTGGAGAAAAAGTGGAGAAAAAGTGGAGAAAAAAATGGATAAAAAGTGGAGAAAAAGTGGAGAAAAAGTGGAGAAAAAAATGGATAAAAAATGGAGAAAAAAGTGGAGAAAAAGTGGAGAAAAGGTGGAGAAAAAGTGGAGAAAAAAAATGGATAAAAAGTGGAGAGAAAGTGGAGAAAAAGTGGAGAAAAAGTGGAGAAAAAAGGGGAGAAAAAGTGGAGAAAAAGTGGAGAAAAAGTGGAGAAAAAATGGAGAAAAAGTGGAGAAAAAATGGAGAAAAAGTGGAGAAAAAAGTGGAGAAAAAGTGGAGAAAAAGTGGAGAAAAAGTGGACAAAAAAGGGGAGAAAAAGTGGAGAAAAAGTGGAGAAAAAATGGAGAAAAAGTGGAGAAAAAATGGAGAAAAAGTGAAGAAAAAGTGGAGAAAAAGTGGAGAAAAAAATGGAGAAAAAGTGGAGAAAAAGTGGAGCACCCTTTGGTGCCTTTCATGTGGCAGTAAGGGGTGCTTAGCTTTGTATTTAGCCAAAAAAATGAAAAAAAAAATGACGTAGGGTTCCCCCTAGTTTTGAAGCCAGCTAGGGTAAAGCAGACGGCTGCAGCCTGCAGACCACAGCTGGCAACCTCACCTTGGCTGGTAATCCAAAACTGAGGGCACCCCACGCTGTTATTTTAAATTAAATAAATAATTTAAAAAAAAAAACACGTAGGGGTCCCCCAAAATTGGATCACCAGCCAAGGTAAAGCAGACAGCTGGGGCCTGATATTCTCAGACTAGGGAGGTCCATGGTTATTGGACTCTCCCCAGCCTAAAAATAGCAGGCCGCAGCCGCCCCAGAAGTGGCGCATCCATTAGATGCGCCAATCCTGGTGCTTCGCCCCAGCTCATCCCGCGCCCTGGTGCGGTGGCAAACGGGGTAATATATGGGGTTAATACCAGATGTGTAATGTCACCTGGCATCAAGCCCTGGGGTTGGTGAGGTCAGGCGTCTATCAGATACCCGACATCACCAACCCAGTCAGTAATAAAAAAAAATAGACGACAAACACATTTTTATTTGAAAAAACACTCCCCAAAACATTCCCTCTTTAACCAATTTATTAGAAAGAAAAACAAATCCAGGTCTGCTGTAATCCAAGGGGTTGCCATGACGATCCACACTGTCCCAGTCAATGAAGAGCAGGATGTTCCCCATTGGCTGGGAGAGCAGTGCAGTGACCTGAGCTAACATCAATGGGTCAGCCCAGGTCACTGCAGGGGATGACAAGTGCTGCTGTCAGCGAGGTACATTACCTGCGCTGATCTCCAGCACACTGACAGCTCCTGTCACTGAGTTCAATGACCGCCGCCTTCACAGCCAAATATCGCGAGAGGCCCGTGACGTCACCGCTAGTCAGTCTCGGGTCAGAAGCGAGAGGTGATGTGACAAGCGGCGGCCATGGAGGACAGTGACAGCGCTGAGGTCGGGATGGCGGGACTTCATCACCGCAGGTAAGCCGAGCGGGACCATGTGTGTGTGTGTGTGTGTGTGTGTGTATATGTGTACATGCCGCGGGCAGGAGGGGGCGGAGCGAGCTGAGCAGGGAAGTGTGGGCTTCCTGCACGTAACTAAGATAAACATCGGGTTACTAACCAAAGCGCTTTGCTTGGATACCCGATGTTTATCTTGGTTACCAGCTTCTGGCAGGCTGCCAGCGATGGCTCCTGCACACTGTAGCTGTAAAAAGCCCTGCTTTTTGCTGCTAGAACCGTTCTCGAACGTATCTAGAACTATCGAGCTTTTGCAAAAAGCTCGAGTTCTAGTTCGATCTCGAACAGCCCCCAAAATCACTCGAGCCTAGAACTGGAGAACCTCGAACCACGAACCGCGCTCAACTCTACCCCTGTGTCATCCTGGTGATGACGGTTATCACCTTGCCGCCACAAACACAGCAAGGACTTGGTCCGCTTGAATGCGCAAGACACATGAGCGCCTTCTTGCTGTACTACCTACAACATGACCCTCGGATTGTCCGAATTAGAAGTAATGATGACTACTGGGTTGCCACATGTGAGGCAGTGACAGGGGTAATATTTAAAGACCGCTATGTGTCCCCCAGAATGTTTCTGGAAACCCTCTGAGTTTGCTACAGCTATTATGGGGAGTATAGCACAAAGGGTAACAGGCAGACAGCTCCCTCCTCCCAGTCCAGGTTTTGTAGCAATCCTCATGTCCAGCATTTTAGTTTAAATCTTGCAGAGCACATCAGAGTGAGTCTCAGTTGAGAGCCAGGCTTGTTGAAGCTAACACATGCTGTGTGAGCTGAGCTGGCTCTGTGTGGAGTGAACAAAGGCCAGTAGTGTGAGTTTAGGAGAACCCTAAGGTAACAAGACTTTTGATACAAAGGATTTGTCTATATGCACTGGCTGTGCTCCGGAAGAGACTTTGACTGTGGGAAATTGGATCTATTTATGCTGCAACAATAAATAGACTGTTGGTGTGAACACGCTGCTGCCTCACGTTTTTGCCCAAGCAACGCTGCTACCTCACACCACACTATTAGATTCCCGGTACAAGTCCAAATTTGGTGAAATAATTCCTGCCATAGAAAGGGACGCATGTATGCAGGAGTATCAGCAAAAGCTGTTACTCAATCTTAGCTCGGCTTTTCCACCAAACACCAGTGGTGCACGGAGTGAATCTCCCAGTTGTAACTTGCCAAGCACGGGACTGTCTCGTCATTATCAGTCAAACCGTACCAGCAACACCGTATCTGGTGCTGGTAACAGCCATTTTATGGAATTGTTTCATAATTTTTTTAGACCATCCAATGCAAGGCCACAAGAGACAAGAAGTCTGACACATAGTCAACGGCTGGAGAGGATGATATAGGAGTATCTCCAAATGAACATCGATGCCATGACTTTGCAACTGGAGCCTTGCTCATTTTGGGCTTCAAATCTTGAAAAATGGCCTGAGCTTGCCACTTACGCCTTGGAGATCTTGTCGTGTCCCGCAGCCAGCGTTGTCTCTGAACGTGTTTTCAGTGCTGCTGGGTGTGTGCTGACAGATAAGCGCACGCGTCTGTCCAGTGACAATGTGGACAGACTAACGTTCATCAAGATGAACAAGTCATGGATCCGCAAGGACTTTACTACCCCTGTGTAGAGATGAGCGAACCGGTCGCGGTTCGGCTCGAGGTCGGTTCGCCGAACGGGGGTCCCGTTCGAGTTCGGTTCATCGAACGTTCGACGAACCGAACTAGAACCAATAGGCTATAATGGGAGGCAATCACAAACACATAAAAATGCATTATAAATGTACACAAACAGTTAATAAACATTGTCATAACACTTACCGGTCCCCGCGATCCCTTCTGCACTCTGTCTCCTGCCGCTATTCCATCCGATGATCGCTTAATCCTCCCGGTGACCTGCACTGCCAGCAAAGATGCAGGACCTATCGTGACGTCAAAATAACCATGTGACCAGTCACGTGGCTATTATCTCATTGGCTACAGACTGGTCACATGACTATGACGCGTCATGTAGGACCTGCGAGTGCATCTCTCCGGTACACGGTGCACATATGTGTATCGCCGTGTACCGGCGACATGCTCTAGCACACGGTCGACTCCCCGTTCCGTTAGGGACCGGCTGACACAGCCGGTCATTAACGGAGATCACCGTTGCCATAGCAACGCAGTTAGCGGTGACGTAACCGCGGCTCCGAGAGCACCATTGCTATGGTAACGCGTCTGTCAGCGTTACCGCTGTTACCGCTGACAGCCAGCACTGATCACTCACGGAGTGAAGGCTGCACGCTGCTTCCCGATTGTAGTGAGGATTGTAGTGAGGATGAGGTTCCCCAGCCCCAAGTGATGAGCTGGTGAACCTCATCCTTCCTCACTACAATCGTCACTACTACTACACTAGAAAGAAAGAAGACAGAAGAGCAGGATCGTGGAGGGCTGACAGGGGATAATAACATGGAGTCTCTAATGTGTCTGTGTATTTATTTCTATTAAAGTATTTTTTCTCTGTGTGGTGTTTTTTTTTAACCCTTTATTGGAGATTCTTAATGGCCGGGTCAAACGTGCCTGACATTAAGAATCTCTGGCTTAATACTGGCTAGTAAAACAAAGCCAGTATTAACTCATGATTACCCAACAAGCCACCCGGCTCCAGGGCTGTTGGAAGAGTTGGATACAGCGCCAGATGATGGCGCTTCTATGAGAGCGCCATTTTCTGGGACGGCTGCGGACTGAAATCCACAGCAGAGGCGCCCAGAAACCTCGGGCTAACCTGTGCTGCGGATTCCAATCCCCAGCTGCCTAGTTGTACCCGGCTGGACACAAAAATGGGGCGAAGCCCACGTCATTTCTTTTTTAATTATTTCATGAAATAAGTGAAATAATTAAAAAAAACGGGCTTCCCTATATTTTTGGTTCCCAGCCAGATACAACTAGGCAACTGGGGGTTGGAGGCAGCCCGTGGCTGCCTGCTGTACCTGGCTAGCATACAAAAATATGGCGAAGCCCACGTCATTTTTTTGGTGGGCAAAAAAATTCTGCATACAGTCCTGGATGGAGTATGCTGAGCCTTGTAGTTCTGCAGCTGCTGTCTGCTCTTCTCCATACAGATAGACAGCAGCTGCAGAACTACAAGGCTCAGCATACTCCATCCAGGACTGTATGCAGAAGTTTTTTGCCCCCTGAAAAAATTATGTGGGCTTCGCCATATTTTTGTATGCTAGCCAGGTACAGCAGGCAGGTATGGCTGCCCCCAACCCCCAGTTGCCTATTTGTACCCGGCTGGGAACCAAAAATAAAGGGAAGCCCTTTTTTTATTATTTCATGAATTTCATGAAATAATTAGAAAACAAATGACGTAGGCTTCACCCCATTTTTGTGTCCAGCCAGGTACAACTAGGCAGCTGGGGATTGGAATCCGCAGCACAGGTTGGCCTGAGCTTTCTGGGCCCCACTGCTGCGAATTGCAGTCTGCAGCTGCCTCAGAAAATGGCATTTTCATAGAAGCGCCATATTCTGGCGCTGTATCCAACTCTTCCAGCACCTGCCTGCTATACCTGGCTAGCATACAAAAATATGGCGAAGCTCACGTCCTTTTTTTGTAGTTTTTTGGCAAAAAAAATAAAAAATGCTTCCCTGGATTTTCCATTGCCAGTGAAGGTAACACCAAGCAGTGGGGGTTAGCAGCCAGTAGCTGCTTGGATTACCCTTAGCTAGCAATACAAAAAATGCAGCGGGAACCCATATATATTTTTTTTAATTATTTATTTAAATAACTAAAAATAAAATGGGCTTCCCTGTATTTTGATTGCTGGACATCACAGTGCTGTAAAAATAAATCTTTAAAAAAATGACGTAGCGCTCCGCGGTATTTTTGATTCTCAGCGCAGATAAAGCAGACAGCTATGGGTTGCCACCCCCATCTGCCTGCCATTACCTTGGTTGGCAATCAAAATACAGGGAAGCCCATTAATTTTTTCTATTTAAAAAATAGTTAAAAAAAAAAATGACGTTGGGTCCCCCCATTTTTGATAGCCAGCTAGGGTAAAGCAGACGGCTGTAGCCTGAAAACCACAGCTGGCAGCTTTACCATGGTTGGGGATCCAATGTGGAGGTCCCCTCAGGCTCTTTTTTATAATTATTTTATAAATATTAATAATTACACAAAAAAAGTAGGGTCCCCCCCAAATTGGATCACCAGCCAAGATAAAGCGGACAGCTGTGGTCTGGTATTCTCAGGGTGGGAAGGTCCATAGTTATTGGGCCTTCACAGCCTAAAAATAGCAGGCCGCAGGCACCCCAGACGTGGCGCATCCACTAGATGCGCCAATCCTGGCGCTTCACCCCAGCTCATCCCGTGCCCTGGTGCAGTGGCAAACGGGGTAATAAATCGGCTTGATACTAGCTGTAAAGTCACCTGAGATCAAGCCCAGAAGTTTGTGATGTCTTGGCGTCTATTAGATACCCAACATCATAAACTGTCAGTACTAACAAAAAAAAAAAATCGACAAAAGAAATTTATTTGAAAAAACAGTCCCCAAAACATTTCCTCTTTCACCAATTTATTGTAAGAAAAAAAATAAAGGGGTCCCACGACGACTCTGGACCATCTAGAATATGGGGGGGAGACACTCAGGGAACGTATCCCCCATTTTCTAGGAGTGCGGACCCTTCATGTGAGGAGTGTGGGTGCAATGAATCTGCACTCACTCTTCTCGGGTCCACAGCAGCAGAGTCCATGTCGTAATGGTTGCTACCAAAGCTGCAATGCCCTGCTCATGAGGTAAGGGCATGCCTAATCAGGAGAACTACTGTAGAGGAAGCTCTGCTCACTGGTATATAGGTGCTCAGAGGTAATAATAGATAAAATTAGTGAGTAACCTCGGCACTCTAAATCTCCCAGACTAAGTCAGTAAGTCACAACGGATAGTAATGCAAAATCACTCTTTATTGGTCCGTATTAAGAAAAAAAAAATTTTCATAAGCATATATGTTTTTGTCCAAAACAAGTTACAAATGACGTTTCGGCCTGAGCCTTCGTCAGATTGGACTTATCTGCATGTAATCATGAAAAATGACAATAATCAGTATCACATAAGAGTGAGAGAACAATAACATAAACTCGAACAATGTAGAGGTACAATTGGGATGCAGCAAAAAAATTGCAACACAGCAAGAAATGAAACACATGATACAAATGTCATAATACAGTACAAGGACAATATAGTAATGACAAATATGGGGTCAGAGTAGGCTTAGACAGCTCTGGTACGAAAGAGATGTCAATCATAAAGTAACATGTGCAGTAGGTGTAGAGCTACAGTATGCATGGCAGAGCTAATGGGTAGACCGACCATAGAAAAAGAACGGAGAAAAAGTGGAGAAAAAGTGGAGAAAAAGTGGAGAAAAAGTGGAGAAAAAAATGGATAAAAAGTGGAGAAAAAGTGGAGAAAAAGTGGAGAAAAAAGTGGAGAAAAAGTGGAGAAAAAGTGGAGAAAAAGTGGAGAAAAAGTGGAGAAAAAAATGGAGAAAAAGTGGAGAAAAAGTGGATAAAAAAGGGGAGAAAAAGTGGAGAAAAAGTGGAGAAAAAGTGGAGAAAAAAATGTAGAAAAAGTGGAGAAAAAATGGAGAAAAAAATGGAGAAAAAGTGGAGAAAAAGTGGAGAAAAAAGTGGAGAAAAAGTGGACAAAAAATGGAGAAAAAGTGGAGAAAAAAGTGGAGAAAAAGTGGAGAAAAAGTGGAGAAAAAGTGGAGAAAAAGTGGAGAAAAAGTGAAGAAAAAATGGAGAAAAAATGGAGAAAAAAATGGATAAAAAGTGGAGAAAAAGTGGAGAGAAAAAGTGGAGAAAAAGTGGAGAAAAAATGGAGAAAAAGTGGAGAAAAAGTGGAGAAAAAGTGGAGAAAAAGTGGAGAAAAAGTGGAGAAAAAAATGGAGAAAAAGTGGAGAAAAAGTGGAGAAAAAGTGGAGAACAAATGGAGAAAAAGTGGAGAAAAAAATGGATAAAAAGTGGAGAAAAAGTGGAGAAAAAGTGGAGAAAAAAATGGATAAAAAGTGGAGAAAAAGTGGAGAAAAAGTGGAGAAAAAAATGGATAAAAAATGGAGAAAAAAGTGGAGAAAAAGTGGAGAAAAAGTGGAGAAAAAGTGGAGAGAAAAAGTGGAGAAAAAGTGGAGAAAAAGTGGAGAAAAAATGGAGAAAAAGTGGAGAAAAAGTGGAGAAAAAGTGGAGAAAAAGTGGAGAAAAAGTGGAGAAAAAAATGGAGAAAAAGTGGAGAAAAAGTGGAGAAAAAGTGGAGAACAAATGGAGAAAAAGTGGAGAAAAAAATGGATAAAAAGTGGAGAAAAAGTGGAGAAAAAGTGGAGAAAAAAATGGATAAAAAGTGGAGAAAAAGTGGAGAAAAAGTGGAGAAAAAAATGGATAAAAAATGGAGAAAAAAGTGGAGAAAAAGTGGAGAAAAAGTGGAGAAAAAGTGGAGAAAAAAAATGGATAAAAAGTGGAGAGAAAGTGGAGAAAAAGTGGAGAAAAAGTGGAGAAAAAGTGGAGAAAAAGTGGAGAAAAAAGGGGAGAAAAAGTGGAGAAAAAGTGGAGAAAAAGTGGAGAAAAAATGGAGAAAAAGTGGAGAAAAAATGGAGAAAAAGTGGAGAAAAAAGTGGAGAAAAAGTGGAGAAAAAGAGGAGAAAAAGTGGATAAAAAAGGGGAGAAAAAGTGGAGAAAAAGTGGAGAAAAAATGGAGAAAAAGTGGAGAAAAAATGGAGAAAAAGTGAAGAAAAAGTGGAGAAAAAGTGGAGAAAAAAATGGAGAAAAAGTGGAGAAAAAGTGGAGCACCCTTTGGTGCCTTTCATGTGGCAGTAAGGGGTGCTTAGCTTTGTATTTAGCCAAAATATGAAAAAAAAAATGACGTAGGGTTCCCCCTAGTTTTGAAGCCAGCTAGGGTAAAGCAGACGGCTGCAGCCTGCAGACCACAGCTGGCAACCTCACCTTGGCTGGTAATCCAAAACTGAGGGCACCCCACGCTGTTATTTTAAATTAAATAAATAATTTAAAAAAAAAAAACACGTAGGGGTCCCCCAAAAATGGATCACCAGCCAAGGTAAAGCAGACAGCTGGGGCCTGATATTCTCAGACTAGGGAGGTCCATGGTTATTGGACTCTCCCCAGCCTAAAAATAGCAGGCCGCAGCTTCCCCAGAAGTGGCGCATCCATTAGATGCGCCAATCCTGGTGCTTCGCCCCAGCTCATCCCGCGCCCTGGTGCGGTGGCAAACGGGGTAATATATGGGGTTAATACCAGATGTGTAATGTCACCTGGCATCAAGCCCTGGGGTTGGTGAGGTCAGGCGTCTATCAGATACCCGACATCACCAACCCAGTCAGTAATAAAAAAAAATAGACGACAAACACATTTTTATTTGAAAAAACACTCCCCAAAACATTCCCTCTTTAACCAATTTATTAGAAAGAAAAACAAATCCAGGTCTGCTGTAATCCAAGGGGTTGCCATGACGATCCACACTGTCCCAGTCAATGAAGAGCAGGATGTTCCCCATTGGCTGGGAGAGCAGTGCAGTGACCTGAGCTAACATCAATGGGTCAGCCCAGGTCACTGCAGGGGATGACAAGTGCTGCTGTCAGCGAGGTACATTACCTGCGCTGATCTCCAGCACACTGACAGCTCCTGTCACTGAGTTCAATGACCGCCGCCTTCACAGCCAAATATCGCGAGAGGCCCGTGACGTCACCGCTAGTCAGTCTCGGGTCGGAAGCGAGAGGTGATGTGACAAGCGGCGGCCATGGAGGACAGTGACAGCGCTGAGGTCGGGATGGCGGGACTTCATCACCGCAGGTAAGCCGAGCGGGACCATGTGTGTGTGTGTGTGTGTGTGTGTGTGTGTGTGTGTGTATATGTGTACATGCCGCGGGCAGGAGGGGGCGGAGCGAGCTGAGCAGGGAAGTGTGGGCTTCCTGCACGTAACTAAGATAAACATCGGGTTACTAACCAAAGCGCTTTGCTTGGATACCCGATGTTTATCTTGGTTACCAGCTTCTGGCAGGCTGCCAGCGATGGCTCCTGCACACTGTAGCTGTAAAAAGCCCTGCTTTTTGCTGCTAGAACCGTTCTCGAACGTATCTAGAACTATCGAGCTTTTGCAAAAAGCTCGAGTTCTAGTTCGATCTCGAACAGCCCCCAAAATCACTCGAGCCTAGAACTGGAGAACCTCGAACCACGAACCGCGCTCAACTCTACCCCTGTGTCATCCTGGGGAGAGTAAAGGCTGGCGTATTTTGGAATGTGCTTCAGGCAAATCAACCTGTCACGTTTGCAACTGGAGCACAAGTGATGCCACTGAAGGGGTGTGTGTGTCCCAATTTTTGGAAAAAAGGGAGACTCTGCTTGGAGTCCCCTTGCGATGTTTTTAAAATTGAGCCAAGATGAACAAGTCATGGTTCAGTAAAGACTTTGCTACTTACCCCGGTGTCATCCTGGGGACTGATAAGGCTGGCTTATTTTTGAATGTGCTTGATGCTAATCAACACATCCAGTTTGCAACTGGGGCACAAGTGATGCCACTGAAGTGGTGTGTGTGGCCCAATTTTTGGAAAAAGGGAGACTCTGCTTGGAGTCCCCTTGCAGTGTTTTACATGATTTTAGAAGGGCATACCATGCCTATATCTGTGTCTCCTCCTCTTTTTACTCATCCAGCTCTTTTGTTTTTGCATGAGTATATGTCCTTGTCACTTTTCCATGTGTTTGTGGTGTCTTGGGAGTTGTTTGTCACCTTTTGGACACCTTTGAAGGTGTTTCCTATATATTTTATGGGTTTGCCTCCCATTGTTTTCAATGGGGTTCGAGTGGTTCGTCGGGGGGGGCCTGATGAAATAGGGCCGCCCATATGGGGGGTTGGAAAGGGAAAAGTGGAAAAGTGACAGTGGGGCAGAGGGGAGAGTGAAATGAACCAGTAGAGGAAGGAGGTGCAGGTGACTCTCTGAGAGAGAGAGGTCATCGGCCTTGGAGCAGGGCTCCTGTAGCTACTAGGTGGCAGACATTGGTCTGGGCCTGGTAGGAGCTGGATCCCCGGTCGCAGGGGATTGTGTCAAGGGGCACGGACTGCCGAGGAGGGCAGCCGGCGGCCTTGAGCTACCACCGGGCAGGGGCCAGGGCACAAAGGGATACGTGGACCTTGGGCCAGAAAGTAGCTTCACGCGTTCCGGTAATTTACCCGATGGGGGTGAAGATTTCAAGATTCATCCCCAACCCGCTCCAAAATCGGGGTACTAGCGCACTGATGGGATAGGACTTTCCCAATACAGTCCAAAGAAATCCTACGCGTGAACCCTAAGAGCAAGCTCACTCGGTTAGCCATATGGGTGAGCGGGACCCGAAGAGTTTTATATCTGAGGGTCCAAATAGAGACAAAGGTGCCAAGGAAAGGGCCACAGGCTAACAGCAACACCAAGGGCACAGACCCAAGCATGCTCCCTACAAACTGCAGTGGTGTTCAGAACTCTGGTTTACAAGCTGTCGGTGTTGTTATTCCTGGACTGAGTGAGTACACTGGAAACCCCTTTTCCTATCCCCAACAGCACCCCAAGCACCAACCATCCATTGGGCCCCGGGACACAAACCCCCTACCCATGGAGTGGTCAAACATGCGTCTATTGCACCATCGTCACCGGGCTCACCAACAGCAGCGGTGGTCCCTCACATTACCACGCACCATGGGTGGCGTCACGAACTTTCTAACTCCTTTGTACATATCCCCCCTCTTCTTTTAATTCGAGTGTCCGCGCGGACCCCCCGGATCCGGAGACCCCTCGAGCCACTGCGGCTCCAGATCCAAGCGGCTCGGCCGCTGGCACGGAGGGGCGTTACACCTCGAAAAACCTTGCGTCACGAACAGGATCCGAACAGGACCCACTTACCTCGGTCACGAGCGCCGTGAAAGCCGAAAACCGCGAGTCAAGATTCTGTTTCCCGCCAATTTCGCCATCTTTTCGCTCCAAAACCCCGTCTTCATCGAGAAAGTGCGCGAAGCCTAAGCCCCACCCTTCATATTTTTAGTGAGGCCGGAACCGGAGGTTCCCAGAGGGCCACAGTCAGCGAGAGAGTGCTGCGAAAAGACCAAGGGGGCGCACAGAGATGTCGTCTCCGGATGATGAAAATGTGGCGGCGCTCCCTCTGCCTGATCAAGGTAACAATGGAGCGGTGGGCGCCACTCCAGCTGCAAAAGCGGCGGCACCAGGAGTTGAGGCGGTTGTCCACATCATGCCCATAACCTTGCCGTATGTGCAGGGCACGGCCTGGCTTCCTCAGTATGACGGCAAACCAGATGCCCTACATGGATTTAAGAGAAAAATCTGCAACGTTCTGAACATGTATGCCTTGAATGGGCGGCAGCTGGCATCGGTGGTACTGGGACAGATGACCGGTGTTGCCGAGTTGGAAGTGGAGATGTGGACTGAGGCTGACCGGACATCAGTGGCCACCATTTTCAGGAGATTGGGAGCTGCATTTGAAACCCACACAGAAGTGGAGCTGAGAATGAGATTCTACAGCTGCAAGCAACAACCCCAGGATAGCATCTGAGATTACGCCTTGAAATTGCAAGCAGCTCTGCGGACCCTGAGGCTGACTAACGACATTGGAGAGCTGGAGGGGAACAAGATGCTGGTAGAGCAGTTCCTACAGGGCCTAGGGTCGGTGGAGGACCACAAGCAGCTCCGGCTATGGGCTCTGGAGCACCCTGCTTTGGACTTTGCTACCCTGAAAGAACGGGCAATCAAGGCCCTGCAGCCCCCGGAGCCTCCTGACTCCCCACTCCCGGCTTGGCAAGCTGATTCCTCCCTGGGGCATGTAAAGCCCTCTGCCCTTGCCCTGCCTGCAACGACTCCTTTAATAACAACTGGGAGCAGAGTACCCGACTTGTCTATCCAAGCACAACAACTAACTAAGGACATCACCCGGATTCTGGAAGCCATGCAGCTGAAGCCAAAGACCACCCCATCGAGAGAGATCCAACTGGCGGATTGCCCAGAAGATGTCCCTTGGATGAGGAAGCAGACCCCCACGTACAGAGGATGAGGCGGTGACTGGTATGATCCACCTGTTTGTTATAAATGTAACAGGACCGACCACTACGCACGAAGCTGTCCTTTAAACGGGCAGCCCCTGGGGCCAAGGGCCAATCCCCAGGAATAAATTGTCAAGGCCCAGCAGACTGGAGAGAGCGGTATGTTGGGGGGCGGCCCATAGTTTCCATTACATTGGATGGGATCCCTACCTCTACACTGCTTGATACCGGCTCCCAGGTAACAACTATCCCTTATGTACTCTATAAGAAGTTCTGGCTTGATGATGACTTGATGCCACCAGATGACGGTTTGACCATCTATGCTGTCAATGGGTTACCTGTGACTCAAATTGGGTTTAAGGAGGTGACCATAAAGGTGGGCCGAGTAGAATTAGTTAGACAAGGCCTGATAGTAGTACAAAATTACCCTAGTGATCGAAACTCCAAAATGATTTTAAGAACAAATGTCATTGAGAATGGCATGGGTGAAGTGTTGTTTTTGCTTCAAGAGCTGTCTGAGAATGCGGGAGCAGGGCGCAGAGGGTCCTGCAACGTGAAATCCGAGATCTCTTGCAGCGGCAACAGGTAAATCTCTCTGGAGGTGAGATAGGTGGTGTACGGGTAATTGATGCAGCTCCCCTTGTAGTGCCCCCACGAAGTGAAATGTTGATTTGGAGCAGGGCAGCTATAGGCTCCCGGGGACAGGGTTACCAGGCAGTGGTAGAACCCCTACACTCAGAACATTGGCCCACTGTGTTCTCAGCTAGAGGGGTCGTTGATGTCCAGAAGGGGAGGGTGCCCATGCTAAACTGCGGGGAGGAGGAGGTCACATTACCCCGATATGCCACTGTCGCGGGCGGAGGAGGGGACGCTGCGCTCACCCACTGCTCGGGTCCGGCTGCTGCTGCTGCTCGGTGGTGGCTCCAGCGGTGGGCCGGATCCCGGGGACTCGAGCGGCGTTCCTCGCCCGTGAGTGAAAGGGGGTGGTTTGGGTTTAGGGATATTGTCCGTGACGCCACCCACGGTTGTGGTGAGATTGGTGACACCACCGCTGCTCTGGACGGGGATCCCAAGAGCGATGACGGGGAGCAGCTTGGATGTTGTTTCTCCCCTCCGTGGGTAGGGGGTTGGTTGTCCCGGGGCCTGGTAAGTGAGGTAGGGATGGATGGCAGGCGGGTTATGGGGCCTGGTGAGGTGCAGGGTCGCGGGGGCAGCGCTGTGCCGCACGGCACGGTGGTACTCACTCAGCCAATGACGAATGCAAACTCTCCGGTAAAACAAACGGCTGGATGGATGGGTCCCACAGATGGCTGCGGTTGTTCTCCTCCCGGCAGGTTGATGGTGACTGCCTTTCCCTGCACCTGTGTTGTGTTACGGTTCCAATGGCTTCCCACCGGTAACCCGCTCCCCAGCTTGGATGGATGCTGAAGGAGCCCCTTTTGCCCACAGGCTCTGGCCCTGGGAACTGTAGCCTTGGCGGTGACTGTGTTTCCCTCTACGGTGTGAGCTGTTGCCTTCAATCGGGTCTTGACTGCTGGGAAACCCCGGAGGTTCCTTTCGCTAACGGATTTGACCAGTTTAACGGCGACTCCTAGCCTGGTCGGGGTCCGCAAGCCCTGCCGGATGGTGCTGGCTTCTCTTTGCTCTCCGATCACCGCTCGTCCACGGTCCTTACGGTTCGCTCCAATCAGCCTCTCCTGCAGACGGTCACCACCGTCTGCCAACCTTGCTGTACCGTCCGGGCCACACACCCGGACGCCTTCAGACTGCTCCTCTACCAATTTACTTCCTCACTCCTCAAACTTCAAAACTCCTCTCCTTCTTTTTCCCACCTCCAGGACTGTGAACTCCTCGGTGGGCGGGACCAACCGCCTGGCCCACCCCCTGGTGTGGACATCAGCCCCTGGAGGAAGGCAACAAGGATTTTGTGTTTGGCTTCGGTGTGCCTAACCGGGGTGTGGGGTGTGTTGGTGTAGTTGTGTGACGATCAGGCTTGTCCAGGGCGCCACATTCCCCCTTAGTAAAATGCAGACCATCCGCGTGCTGCCCATCCATCCCGGTTTTATTTTAACTGCAAAAGAGTAAAAAACAGTAAACATGTAAAAACATAAGCATTTTTCAATCTTCCCACATCGGGAGGCACATTTCTTAAACGTTACCAAACATTTTTAATAAATAACGGTTACGGCTTCCGCTCTTCTCCCACCCAAACAACCTGGCCCTGATGCTGCCCCTAAGCAAATGGGCAGCACCCCTTGACCCCAGTCCATCACCAGGCTGCCCGAGCGGGTTCTGTCTCTTTCAGGGGACCCACGTCCATGGGGAACCCCTGAACCCCCCCGGAAGATCGCCACCGGTTACGGTAGTGGCGGGCCTGGGCCATCACTTTCCTCCAGGCCCATCCTCCAAATCAGCCTCTCCGGAGGCGGTCACGGTATCAAGCCAAACATTTTTATTTACATTCCACAAGTTCGTGGTTGCCCTGCAAGTTCTCGGGCTTGTCCATAGCAGTTTCTACGCATGGTTTAAAGGCAGTCCCTACGGGGACAACAGTGCTTCGTAGCCAACGGACTACCGCAAACAAAACTGTAGGGTCCCAATGGAAACTTGCCGTAGGGTCCCGACGGGGACTGTCAGCTGGGTCCCAGGGGCCATCCACAACACTTGGCTCTGGTACAGCTTCCTCCTGCAGCTTTCCCACAGTCCACCACCGAACAGCACGAGGCCCCAATGCCACCCTCACACAGGGGTGACACTGTCCCACAGGACTCCATTTTCAGCTGCCGATGATGTGGGTACGACTGCTCCTCCAACCGGACTCCTTAGCCTTGAGGGCCGTCTGGAACGTCAGTAGAGTCCCAATGGGGACCGACAGCAAGGTAACCGGAAACCGCTACCATGCTCTAACTTTTCTTTCTTAATCAGCAATCCCGCGGCGCAGCTGCCTTTGTTGCCGCTCCCGGTGCGGAGCACTTTTTGCTTGCTCCGGTTCAGTCGGGGTGGGGGATGGGCCCAGCCGGAGTCCCCCTGTGCCGGCTACGACCGGTACCTTCGGTAAGGAGGGACCCCGCTGTGACATGGCCTGCTCTGCCTCCTGGCAGCTGCATCCCCGCCGTGCTTCAGCCGAGGCCGGGTGTCTGGGAGCGGTCAGTGGGACTCGCGGTGCTGGCTTCTGGGCAAGGGACGCCTTCAGACTGCTCCTCTACCACTTTACTTCCTCACTCCTCAAACTTCAATACTCGTCTCATTCCTTTTCCCGCCTCCAGGACTGTGAACTCCTCGGTGGGCGGGACCAACCGCCTGGCCCACCCCCTGGTGTGGACATCAGCCCCTGGAGGAAGGCAACAAGGATTTTGTGTTTGGCTTCGGTGTGCCTAACCGGGGTGTGGGGTGTGTTGGTGTAGTTCTGTGACGACCTGGCTTGTCCAGGGCGCCACACCACCTTAGCCAAACTGTTTACAGTAAGTGCAGACGACATTCATGCAACAGGGTCTCCAGACGGGCAGGGTCACCATCCTAGTGCTGATCCCCAGGGTCCAGTAGAGAAATGGTGTCAGGAGCTGCATGTGGGCGCTGACTCTACACCCGCACATCATAAACAAGGGGTCTACAGGGTGGTCAGGAAGTATGAACAGGTCTTTAGCAAGCACCCACTGGATTTTGGGCGTGTTAAGGGGGTACAACACCACATATCCACTGGCACACACCCACTTATCAAGGAAAGGTATAGGCCCATACCACCTGCCCACTATCAATGTGCCAAGCACATGCTCAGAAGCATGAAGGAAGCAGGAGTGATCCGCGATAGCTGCAGTCCCTGGGCCGCCCCACTGGTGCTGGTAAAGAAGAAGGATGATACCATGAGGATGTGCGTGGATTACCGCCAGATTAACAAGATTACCCATAGGGACGTCTATCCTCTGCCCCACATTGAGTCAATAGCCGCTCTAAAGTCTGCTACTTACTTTTCTACCCTTGACCTTACTAGCGGATACTGGCAGGTTGCAGTTGCCGAGGAAAACCGGGAGAAGACCGTCTTCGCCACCCCAATGGGTCTATGTGAGTTTAATAGTATGCCATTCGGGCTGTGCAATGCACCCAGGACATTGCAGAGATTAATGGAGTGCTATTTGGGCCATTGTAACTTTGAGACCGTCTTGCTGTATTTGGACGACGTGATTGTTTACTCCAAACCCTACGAAGCCCACCTGAAACATCTGGCTGAGGTCCTCGACGCTCTGTCCACGTATATGGAATGAAGCTCAAACCGTCTAAGTGCCATCTGTTGAAGCCGAAGGTACAGTACTTGGGGCATGTGGTGAGCGCTGATGGTGTGGCACCAGATCCCGAAAAGATCACAGCCATTCAGAACTGGCCACGGCCCACTACGGTTAGAGAAGTGCGGCAGTTCCTGGGCCTAATGGGGTACTACCGGAGGTTCGTTAAGGGGTATACCCAAATGGCAGCCCCCTTACAGGACCTCCTGGTTGGCTAGACTACGCATGGCAAATCATCGGGGCCCCCATTCAAATGGGGCACGGAACAAGAAGATTCTTTCAAGAAGATGAAGTCTGTCTTAACTGGGGAAGAGATCTTGGCTTATCCCGACTATGGCCTTCCCTTCGTGTTGTATACTGATGCCAGTAAAGTGGGGCTGGGGGCCGTTTTGTCCCAGGTACAGAAGGGCAAAGAAAAGGTGATCGCCTATGCCAGCTGAAAGTTATGACCGACGGAAAGAAACCCAGATAATTATAGCTCCCTTAAATTGGAATTCCTGGCACTTGTCTGGGCAGTAACAGAGCGGTTCAAGAATTACCTTGCTGCTGCCAAGTTCACGGTGTACACCGATAATAATCGACTGATGCATCTGGAGAAGGCGAAGTTGGGAGCCCTGGAGCAGCGATGGGTTGCACGATTGGCTAACTACGACTTCGTTATCAAGTACAGGGCTGGCTGTAAGAATACTAATGCAGATGCCCTATCCCGGATGCCTCACTTGTCTGATGATGGCGGAAACAAAGAAGACCTAGAAGAAGTTGAACTACCTGCATTCCAATAGCCTCCATTGGAGGAACAATTCAGATCCAGCGCCCGACAACAGGAGATGACCTGTAACCCGTTGCCTCACCATGGCTGACAGGAGGCCCAAGATCGAGACCCAGCAATCAAGTTAGTCAAGGTGCTGCTGGCTAGACCTGATGCCCGCCTTGGACCAGGTGCTCCGGAGGAAGCCAAGAAGTTGTGGCAGGATCATAGTTGACTCTATCTGCACCAAAGTAAACTGTGCAGGAGCCTGACTAATCCCAAGACCCACAAGAGAATCTGCCAGATCGTGGGACCTAAAGGGCCAGTTACACGCTATGATATATCAAATGATATGTCGTTGGGGTCACGTTGTTAGTGACGCACATCCGGCGCCGTTTGACATATCGTAGCGTGTGACAGCTACGAGCGTCTGGGAACGAGCAAAAATACTCACCTTATCGTTGCTCGTTGACATGTCGCCCATTTTCAAAAAATCGAACGTCCTTCTGTGCTCCAGTTGTTCATCGTTCCCGAGGCAGCACACATCGCTCCATGTGATACCCCGGGAATGATGAACTTCAGCTTACCTGCGTTCTGATGGCAATGTGGAAGGAAGGAGGTGGGCGGGATGTTTACATCCTGCTCATCTCCGGCCCTCCGCTTCTAATGGCGGCCGCTGTGTGACGTCGCTGTGACGCCGAATGTCCCTCCGCCTTCAGGAAGAGGATGTTCGCCGCCCACAGTGAGGTCATTTGGAAGGTAAGTACGTGTGACGGGGGTTACCGAGTTTGTGCGACACGTGCAACAAATTGCCAGTATTGCACAAACGATGGGGGCGGGTGCGATCGCTCAAGCGAATGCACGATAAATCGTCCCGTGTAAAGCGCCTTAAGTCTTATGTCCCAGTGGTGCTGGAAGCGTACCATGATGGAGCCGTACATTTTGGGTGGAAGAAGCTGGAGATGCTGTTGAGAAGCTGCTTATACTATATAGGGATGAGCGACTCCTTGGAGGCCTGGTGCAGAAATTGTGGCCCCTGTGCCTTGAGGAGACAAGATATAGCTAAAAAGACAGAAGCGCTAATAGGGTCTTACCATATAGGAAAAGGGTTAGTATATAAATTAATATACTCACCAAATGTGGTTGTGAAGGGTCACAACCACCATAGATAGCATGAGATAATGGCGGCTGCCGCGGCCTCACGTGGAGATGTCTTCAGAGTAGGAGGTGAAAGAGGGGTTAATCCCGCGCAATCCACCAAATAAGATGTAGAAATGTTGATAAATTAATCAATCTTTTATTCCATAGGTCTACGCGTTTCGAGGTTTAAAAACCTCTTCCTCAGGACCAGAATATCAACAATCAATTTTGTTGATGGATTAACCCCTCTTTCACCTCCTACTTTGAAGAGACAAGATGGCACCAGTCAGCATACACCCCTCCAACCGATTGTCACCAAACAACCTCTGGAGATTGTGGCGCTGGATCATGTTAAATTGACCCCCAGCAGAAGTGGGTACACGTATGCACTCACGATGGTTGATCACTACTTCCGTTTTCTAGTGGTGGTACCCGTGAAAGATTTGACTGCCAGTACTGCAGCAAAGGCGTTCCAGACCCATTTCTGTAGGCCGCATGGGTATCCCGACCGAGTTTTCACAGATCAGGGTCCTGCGCTTGAAGCCGAGATTTTTCAAGAGTTTTGCAGCCTATATGGGTGCAAGAAGATCCGCACCACTCCCTATCATGCGCAGACAAATGGGATGTGCGAAAAGATGAACCATCTGGTGATTAATTTGTTGAAAACCCTCCCTCTTGAAGAACGGAATCGATGGCCTGAAAAGCTGCCAGATTTGGTCAACATTTACAATAACATTCCAGTAGGGTCAACTAAGTGCACCCCAGCCTACCTGATGAGGGCTCGTCTGGGGAGACTCACGGTGGATCTAGAGATGGAGATGGAATTGCCTGAAACTTACGCATCTGGAGAAGATTGGGACTCACGTTGTCAAGTCCAGTACAAACAGATACAGAAGTACGTTGCAGAAAGTGTAGATCAGACCCGGGAGCGGCAAGAAAGGAATTTTAATAAGCAGGCTAAGGCATCCCCCTTTACCCCTGGTAAAATTGTGTTAAAGAGAAAAATGAAGCACCACAAGTTTGACGACCAGTGGGAGAAAGAACCGTATGTGATACAGCCATCCAATTTCGACAATCAGAAGACTTGTTTGATTAGCAAAGATGATGGGCGAACTATAGCTACGGTGTCCAGAGATCACCTGAAGAAGTATCCAGAACCTTTGAAAAGAGAAGAAGAACCTCAGTCCCAGCCTCCCGTGGTGGAAGAAAGGAAGAAGGTGATCCACACTATTCTAGGTGGTTTTCCAGAAAATTGGCCAATGCAGAATGGAGCGCTGACAATGCCATTCATTTACATGCTGGAGCACACGCTAAACACTATTCGGAGTCAGGGGGTGGGACAAGAGGAAGGGGAGGAAGTACAGGAGGATTCATATGCGCAAGGGATACCAACATCTACAAGGTCCGGACGTTCATCATCACCAAGGCGGCAGGCATGGGATGGTGGGGGAGAGGGATTAACAAGGGCGCATGGTAGCAGCCAAAATGTTGAGGAAGGTGCAGGAGACCATGAAGAAATGGAGGACGAACTCTCGATGAACATGGAAGACTCAGCAGATGAGGGAGACCATGGTCAAATTTCCGTTGAACGAGGTTGGGTGGAGATGTCAGAGGAAGAAGAAACGGTTAGCACCTCGCCGCCACAAACACAGCGAGGACTTGGTCCTCCTGGATGCGCAAGACACATGAGCGCCTTCTTGCTGCACTACCTACAACATGACCCACGGATTGATAAAATTAGAAGTGAATTACCTCACAGAAAAAACCCCACCATAAAATTCAATACTTTATTTCATAAATCAACAAGTACAAACTTAAAAACAGAGTGAGTTTGGTACACTAAGTCACTATTATAGGGGGCATTCCGGGCCAATTCCCTATTGTGACCCTTCCTATCAACAGGGGTCGGCACCCTACATATATGACCGTTATGGCGCCCCTGCTCCAGCGTGGACTGACCCTTCTTGCCCTATACTGGCACTATTATTCGTGCTGCTGATCTCTATGAGAGCTTTGTATAGTATTTCGTGAAGTTCTCATGCATCCACCCAGGCATTCAATAGTGGTATTTTCAATATAATGTCTATAATTTCCCAGATATTTTACATAGACATCTCAGCATTACACGTAATCAGTTAATCCAATAGAAGGTGCTGTCCATATTGTATCAAACTTTGCATATCACCAGTAAATAATGTAGCCCAATCGCCACTGCTTCGCCAATTGGCATAGCTCACTGCCCATTTCACCAGAAAATATTGTAGCCAAATCGCCTACTGCTTCGCCATTAGGCATAGCTCATTGCCCGACGCGTTTCTCCTCCTGGATCAGCAATCGAGCGGAGGTTCATCAGGGGCTATTCAGGGCTCAGTTGCGCAGATATCGACGCGTTTCTCCTCCTGGATCAGCAATCGAGCGGAGGTTCATCAGGGGCTATTCAGGGCTCAGTTGCGCAGATATCAGACTGAAATTATCAATGTGTCTGTATTAGATGACTGATCACCACATTAGGAGTCCATACAAAGCAATTCTATATGGGGCCATTACTCACATTGCAATAGTGCCAAAATTAGTAATTCAGTCCTTCAATAAGGTAATGTCGTTCTCACTGAAAGTATATACATATACATGTAAGTCCAGCACATTCTCATCAATTTACAGAAATCAGCAGACTATTTTGTGAAGCCCAGTACTCACTCACAATCAGATATTGTCTGGGACTGCATGTTCTTATTTAGACCATAGATGCATACTTCCTCAGTGAGGTGTCAGCTGTAAAACAACATAAGAATCCACTCAGCACCTCCTCAGCTCCTTCATATTCTCCAGGTCAGATCAATGATCCATATCATCAAAGGGTACTTACTCAGGTATCTCATTGTATGGGTCTTGAGGCTGGCCGCACATCAATGGTGCATGGATAATGGCGCCTAGCTTAATGCTGAACGCTGACAAGTTTAAATCCCCCTCCTCGTCAGCGTCATATTGCCTCATTTCCGGTTTGTCATTCATTGCCGGTCATCTAGGGGGAGGGAAGAAAGGGAGGGGCGTGGTTTATACCGGAATTAATAGCAAAGTGGGAAGAGGAATCTGTTTCTTCATCCTTGAGATTCATGGGAATTCTTCTCGAAGAGGAGAAAAATACACTACAGAGAACGATGACAAGATTGCAGGAACTCATAGAGACTGCTCTCAAGCACAAGGCAGAGACAGATTTCTCTAGCAGGGAAATAGCGTTAAAAACCTCAGTTGAACTCTATAGAATTAGTATTAAAGACAGGAAACACAAGAGAATTATAAGAGACCTGAAAGACTTTAGGGAGAAGCAGGCATACAATTTTCAGGATAATAGCCGTAATTTCTATCCGGGTGAAGTCTCATCTACAGAGGCAGAGTCATCAGACTCAGAGAGTAGGACTAATAGGAATCCATGGATTCCAAGAGGATCCGGAAGGAGGAGATGGAGGGGAGGTGTCAGAAGGGGAGGAGGGGCAAAATACACTCAAAACACCCACCAGGGGAATACAGATGGCAATGGGTCATCTGGCTCTGGATTATCATCTACGTCATTGGCTCCCCCACTTCCCACTCCATCCTCTTTTTAAGAAAGGAGGGATATGAGACCTTACGATTTAAGGGACCGGGTGTCATCGAAAACGAACAGGGCATAGGCGGGGTGTGGGATGACACAGGGAGCAGGACACAGGTCATCAATTTATCAGATTATCAACTGTCAGAAACCGAACTATCAGTACTTAGGGCAGGGTTGGGCTTTGTACCCACAGTAAGATTTGATGCATTCACATGGGTGAAAGACCTAAACCTTTTCATTCGAAAATTAAAGTGGAAAAAATATTTCGCAATAAATAACCGAATGAAATGCCAAAGACTAGATCTACCATCAGACATGATGGATGATTTTGACATACTGATGGAGTTGGAGGAGGAAGGGAGGAGATTGGTAGGTGAAGGCCCCTTCTCCACGTTAAAGAACAAAAGTACTAAAATGCCCCCTCCAGGGGAATATGACAGTACAGAGATTTTTTGTAAATTGGTGACCAGTGAACTGATGAAAATCGACCCTAAATATAGTCCCGCCCCCGCTAATATGACCAGACAAGAAAGAGAGGCCCTAAGTAATTTGGAGAAAAACCTGGAAATTGTAGTGAAACCGTCTGATAAAGGCGGGAACACAGTAATCATGAATAGATCAGAATATGTACATATGTGTTTGGCACTCCTTAATGACAGAGACACATATGAGGTTCTAAGGAAGGATCCGACTGACACCTACAGTGGTGAACTAAAGGAGCTCCTAAACACAGCGAGAGATGATAAGTTAATCTCTAGGGAGGAATTTGAGTTTTTGTATCCCAAACACCCTAGGATAGCCACGTTTTATACAGTGCCTAAAGTACACAAAGGGCTCGATCCCCTAAAAGGACGACCTATCGTCTCGGGGATCAAGGCCCTTTGTCAAAATATTAGCACATATGTAGACCAAATCCTACGACCGTTCGTAACAGCCCTACCATCGCACATCAGGGACACGATGGACCTACTCAGAAGAATAGAGGGTATGACAGTGGAGAAAGAGGCCATCCTGGCATCAATAGATGTGGAGTCATTATATAGCCGAATCCCCCATGAACATGGCCTAGGTGCTATTGATTACTTTCTCTCATCTCGTGGGATTCAATATGGTCCTCACAACAGATTTATACGAAACCTCATGGAATTTGTCCTCACCAAGAACTACTTTATTTTTGACTCAAGATTCTACCACCAGCTCAGGGGCACCGCGATGGGGAGCCCCTGTGCTCCCACATACGCAAACTTGTTCCTGGGCTGGTGGGAGGATACAGTAGTTTTTGGTGAAGAGGACACGGTGTGGAGCCCCCAGATTAGTTTCTGGGGGCGATACATTGATGATGTGATCATCATATGGTCCTGCACTGAGGAGTCATTTATCTCATTTGTGGGATATCTTAATAACAACAATCTCGGACTCAGGCTGACATACGAAATAGGAGGTGATAAGATCCCTTTTTTGGACACCTTTATCCAGAAAGATGTCAATGGACAGCTAAAGACGAACATCTATAGAAAACCTAATTCCACCAATAGTCTATTGCATTGGAAGAGTTTCCATCCAACCCCTTTGAAGAGAGGGATTCCCAAGGGGCAGTTCCTGCGATTACGACTTTGAAAACCAGCCTGATTGGTACGTTTGACGATCAGAATGGAAAAGTGATGGGGATTTTGAGAAAGTATTGGGGAATCCTTGCCAGTGACCCAGACATTGGTGAAGCAATCACAAATACACCATCTGTGACCTACAGGAGGGGCCGTACAATAAAGGACCATGTGGTCCATAGTTTAAACACTCCCCCACAGAAAGCAGGGACCTGGCTAGAGAAAGATGGGGACTTTCAGATGTGGGAAATGTTCCTTCTGCAGATATATCACTCCATCAAAGGAATTTACAAGTGTGAGCACAGGGAGGACATACAGAAACAGAAATTTTGCCAATTGTAGGACGGAGGGAGTGGTCTATTTATGTACGTGTGTATGTCCACTCAACTACGTGGGGAAAACTAAAAGACAATTTAGAGTCAGGATAAGCGAACACCTAGGAGATGTGAGGAATAAAAGGGATACCCCCATCGCCCGCCATGTTAATGGCTGCCATGGCGGGGATGTGGGAGTTCTCTCGTTTAGGACCATTGAAACTATACCGGTCCCGATGAGACGTGGTGACTGGGATAAAATAATTATTCAAAGAGAGACCCGATGGATTTTCTGGTTGCGAACAATACATCCGGAGGGGCTCAATGAGCAGTTGAGCTTTGTAAGCTTCATTTAATTTGATTTAATACAGGACAAATATAGCCAGGATACACATAATAGCCCTTCTAATGGAAGGAGAGTGTTTAAAATGAGGCTACTTATACATAATTAGCTAGTATGGGTATCATCTTATATATATGATCTATTTTAAAGTCAGATTAACGGCAGGGTAGACCAGTGATCTAATTAGAAATGACTGTCTCCTATGGAGTCCTTAGAATTTCATATTTCTCTGGGGGAGATCAGGAAATGTACGGGTGCAAACCTAAATAACCAGGCATTGGGGGTATTGGGATCCGAAAGGGAGGGGGCAATTATAACCAGGATGTGATAAAGGTTCCGGTATGGTGTCTGGGGATAAGTTTTTATGGAGCACATAATCAGAAGGGTATATAAAAATATAGTGGTCAATAAGGGCGCTAGAATATACTGGGGCCCTTATAGACCCTAAACGCATAAGAAATGTAGCTCCCCCCATAATAGGGACATGGGTTTTTTCTGATATTATGCATACTGTGAAAACCGGAAGTAGGGCATCCTGACGCCGGCCTGCAAAAGATTTATGAACTTTTGCCAGTACAGGAAGTGAGGTGATTGGATGACTTCCCACATAAGGATAGTGTGGGAAGTGGAGGCCGGATGTGACGCCCCCCAGCATGATGATAAGCATCATATGCATAGTAACGCCTTGATTGTTAATCATATGACAGCCGGGAGGTGTGTCATCGTGCGTCACGTTGTGGGCGGTATTGATTGACGTCAGACCGCATAAACCACGCCCCTCCCTTTCTTCCCTCCCCCCTAGATGACCGGCAATGAATGACAAACCGGAAATGAGGCAATATGACGCTGACGAGGAGGGGGATTTAAACTTGTCAGCGTTCAGCATTAAGCTAGGCGCCATTATCCATGCACCATTGATGTGCGGCCAGCCTCAAGACCCATACAATGAGATACCTGAGTAAATACCCTTTGATGATATGGATCATTGATCTGACCTGGAGAATATGAAGGAGCTGAGGAGGTGCTGAGTGGATTCTTATGTTGTTTTACAGCTGACACCTCACTGAGGAAGTATGCATCTATGGTCTAAATAAGAACATGCAGTCCCAGACAATATCTGATTGTGAGTGAGTACTGGGCTTCACAAAATAGTCTGCTGATTTCTGTAAATTGATGAGAATGTGCTGGACTTACATGTATATGTATATACTTTCAGTGAGAACGACATTACCTTATTGAAGGACTGAATTACCAATTTTGGCACTATTGCAATGTGAGTAATGGCCCCATATAGAATTGCTTTGTATGGACTCCTAATGTGGTGATCAGTCATCTAATACAGACACATTGATAATTTCAGTCTGATATCTGCGCAACTGAGCCCTGAATAGCCCCTGATGAACCTCCGCTCGATTGCTGATCCAGGAGGAGAAACGCGTCGGGCAATGAGCTATGCCTAATGTCGAAGCAGTAGGCGATTTGGCTACAATATTTTCTGGTGAAATGGGCAGTGAGCTATGCCAATTGGCGAAGCAGTGGCGATTGGGCTACATTATTTACTGGTGATATGCAAAGTTTGATACAATATGGACAGCACCTTCTATTGGATTGGATTAACTGATTACGTGTAATGCTGAGATGTCTATTTAAAATATCTGGGAAATTATAGACATTATATTGAAAATACCACTATTGAATGCCTGGGTGGATGCATGAGAACTTCACGAAATACTATACAAAGCTCTCATAGAGATCAGCAGCACGAATAATAGTGCCAGTATAGGGCAAGAAGGGTCAGTCCACGCTGGAGCAGGGGCGCCATAACGGTCATATATGTAGGGTGCCGACCCCTGTTGATAGGAAGGGTCACAATAGGGAATTGGCCCGGAATGCCCCCTATAATAGTGACTTAGTGTATCAAACTCACTCTGTTTTTAAGTTTGTACTTGTTGATTTATGAAATAAAGTATTGAATTTTATGGTGGGGTTTTTTCTGTGAGGTAATTTGGTTCTAAGACCCCCCAAGTGATTGGTTGAAGGTTTTCTGATAAAATTAGAAGTGATAATGACTACTGGGTTGCCACACTATCTATATATATAATTGCCTTATTCTGTCTGTCTGTCTGTCTGTCTATCTGTCTATCTGTCTGTCTGTCATGCTCCAAAATTGTGTCCTTACGGTGACACAAAGCTGATTGGCCGCTGGGCTCGCCATGGCCCCGCCCCCCCCACACCGATTGGCCGCTCGCCCAGGCTGCGCCCCCACACGGATTGGCCAGCCGCTCGCCCAGGCTCCGCCCCCCCACAGATTGGCCTCTCGCCCCGGCACCCTGCAGGCATTGGCAATTCGGCCACGCCACGCCCCGCCCCCCTCACGCAATGCACGCTAGCTCTGGCCCCGCCCCCTCCCTCCCCCCGCGCATTCCCCGAACTGACACGGCTGTCACGGAGGTGAGTACTGTACTCCCCCCCCTCCCCCCCCCTGCGCATTCCCCGAACTGACCCGGCTGTCACGGAGGTGAGTACTGTACTCCCCCCCCTCCCCCCCCTGCGCATTCCCCGAACTGACACGGCTGTCACGGAGGTGAGTACTGTACTCCCCCCCCCCACCCCCACCCCTCCCCCCGGCCCCCGCTCGCACGGGAGTGGTGTGGATACGTTGGTAACCGCATAGTTACAAGCGCATCAAGGTCCTGCTGCGGCGGAAGATCGACACGCACACACATAACAGCACACACACAAACATACACACACATCAGATCACACTCACTCTCACACACACCTCACACACACCTCACACACACCTCACACACACCTCACATCGCATCCACACACTCACAGCATCCGGCGATATCGCTTGCTTCTCGGCCTCGATACTGTGCTGTTGTGACCTTCCAGGACCTGACGGAGGATCACATGGCCAGAGGCATGTGGTATCTCCGGATGTTGTGAGTGTGAGCACGTATGTGCGATATCGTCAGTGTCTGTGTGTGTGAGTGGATGCGATCGGGTGTGTGTGAGTGGATGCGATCGGGTGTGTGTGAGTGGATGCGATCGGGTGTGTGTGAGTGGATGCGATCAGGTGTGTGTGAGTGGATGCGATCGGGTGTGTGAGTGTCGGCAGAGGAGCACGGCGTGCTGGAGGAGGCTGGGAGCAGAGAGGCTGATCATGGGGAAGGCTGGGAGGGAGAGGCTGATGCTGGGGGAGACTGGGAGGGGAAGGCTGATGCTGAAGGAGGCTGGGAGGGGGGGCTGGGAGGAAGGAGGCTGGGAGGAGAGAGGCTGATCCTGGGGAAGGCTGGGAAGGGGAGGCTGATGCTGAGGGAGGCTGGAAGGAGAAAGGCGGATGCTGGGGGAGGCTGGAAGGAGAGAGGCTGAGGCTGGGAGGAGAGAGGCTGATGCTGGGGAAGGCTGATGCTGAGGGAGGCTGGGAGGGGAAAGCTGATGCTGGGGAAGGCTGGGAGGACGGAGGCTGGGAGGAGAGAGGCTGAACCTGGGGAAGGCTGGGAGAGGGAGGCTGATGCTGGGGGAGGCTGGAAGGAGAGAGGCTGATGCTGGGGGAGGCTGGAAGAAGAGAGGCTGATGCTGGGGGAGGCTGATGCTGGGGGAGGCTGGGAGGAGAGAGGCTGATGCTGAGGAAGGCTGGGAGGAGAGAGGCTGATGCTGGGGACAGAGAGGAGAGGCTGATGCTGGGAGGAGAGAGACTGATGCTGGGATGAGAGAGGCTGATGCTGGGAGGAGAGAGGCTGATGCTGAGGGAGGCTGGGAGGGGGAGGCTGATGCTGGGGGAGGCTGGGACGAGGGAGGCTGATGCTGGTGGAGGCTGATGCTTGGGGAGGCTGATGCTGGGGGAGGCTGGAAGGAGAGAGGCTAATGCTGGTGGAGGCTGATGCTTGGGGAGGCTGATGCTGGGGGAGACTGGGAGGGGAAGGCTGATGCTGAGGGAGGCTGGGAGGGGGAGGCTGGAAGGAAGGAGGCTGGGAGGAGAGAGGCTGATCCTGGGGAAGGCTGGGAATGGGAGGCTGATGCTGAGGGTGGCTGGAAGGAGAGAGGCTGATGCTGGGGGAGGCTGGGAAGGGGAGGCTGATGCTGAGGGAGGCTGGAAGCAGAGAGGCTGATGCTGGGGGAGGCTGGAAGGAGAGAGGCTGAGGCTGGGAGGAGAGAGGCTGATGCTGGGGAAGGCTGATGCTGAGGGAGGCTGGGAGGGGAAAGCTGATGCTGGGGAAGGCTGGGAGGACGGAGGCTGGGAGGAGAGAGGCTGATCCTGGGGAAGGCTGGGAGAGGGAGGCTGATGCTGGGGGAGGCTGAGGCTGGGAGGAGAGAGGCTGATGCTGGGGACAGAGAGGCTGATGCTGGGAGGAGAGAGGCTGATGCTGGGAGGAGAGAGGCTGATGCTGGGGGCAGAGAGGCTGATGCTGGTGCAGCATGGGGGATGGTGCACGATGGGGGGTGCGCAGAATGGGGGATGGAGCACGATGAGGAGTGCGCAGCATGGGGGATGGAGCACGTTTGGGAGTGCGCAGCATGGCGGATGGACCACGTTTGGGAGTGTGCAGCATGGCGGATGGAGCACATTTGGGAGTGCGCAGCATGGCGGATGGAGCACGTTTGGGAGTGCGCAGCATGGCGGATGGAGCACGTTTGGGAGTGCGCAGCATGGCGGATGGAGCACGTTTGGGAGTGCGCAGCATGGCGGATGGAGCACGATGGGGGTGCGCAGCATGGCGGATGGAGCACGATGGGAGGTGCACACCTCCCCCAACACACACAACACACCACACGCACACTGGGAACCACAAACACCGCCCTACACAGACACCCACACACACAGACAACGCTGCACACACACAACACCCAACACACAAACACCGCGACATACATAAATATACGCACATATCATGCAACACACACATTGCACAAAACATACCTCCCCCCAAAACACACCACACCCACACAAACCGCGCAACACATACACACACAACGCTACAGACACACAGCGCTCCACAAACAACGCAACACACACACAACACCGCTCTCACCCCCCGCCACACCCAGAACATGTACAGCTCCTACACAAACACTTGGTAACTACACACAACAACATCTATATATATATATATATATATATATAACAAAAATCATACATTAACTGCACAATACGTAAATTCTAGAATACCCGATGCGTAGAATCGGGCCACCTTCTAGTTATATAATAATTCTATCCATAGAAAGGGATGCACGTATGCAGGAGTATCAGCAGAAGCTGTTACTCAATCTTAGCTCGGCTTTTCCACCAAACAACAGTGGTGCACACAGTGAATTTCCCAGTTGTAACTTGACAAGCATGGGACTGTCTCGTCATCAACAGTCTAACCGTAACAGCAGCACCGTATCTGGTGCTGGTAACAGCAATTTTATTGAATCGTTTCATAATTTTTTTAGACCATCCTTTGCAAGGCCACCAGAGAGAAGTCTGACACATAGTCAACGGCTCGAGAGGATGATACAGGAGTATCTCCAAATGAACATCGATGCCATGACTTGGCAAATGGAGCCTTGCTCATTTTGGGCTTTAAATCTAGAAAAATGGCCTGAGCTCGCCACTTACGCCTTGGAGATCTTATTGTATCCAGCTGCCAGCGTTGTCTCTGAACGTGTCTTCAGTGCTGCTGGGTGTGTGCTGACAGATAAGCGCACGCGTCTTTCCAGTGACAATGTGGACAGACTAACGTTCATCAAGATGAACAAGTCAGGGATCCGCAAGGACTTTACTACCCCTGTGTCATCTTAGGGAGAGTAAAGGCTTGTGGATTTGGAATGTGCTTGATGCAAATTTACCTGTCAAGTTTGCAACGAGGGCACAAGTCATGCCACTGAAGGGGTGTCTGTGTGGCCCAATTTTTGGAAAAAATGGAGACTCTGCTTGGAGTCCGCTTGCTTGCAGTGTTTTTAAAAATGAGACAAGATGAACAAGTCTTGGTTCAGCAAGGACTTTGCTACCTACCCCGGTGTCATCCTGGGGACAGTTAAGGCTGGCGTATTTTTGAATGTGCTTGATGCAAATCAACCTGTCCAGTTTGCAACTAGGGCACAAGTGATGCCACTGAAGGGGTGTCTGTGTGGCCCAATTTTTGGAAAAAAAGGAGACTCTGCTTGGAGTCCCCTTGCTGTGTTTTACATGATTTTAGAAGGGCATGACATGCCTATATCTGTGTCTCCTCCTCTTTTTCCTCATCCAGCTGTTTTGTTTTCGCATGAGTATTTGTCTTTATCACTTTCCCATGTGTTTGTGTTTTCTTGTGAGCTGTTTGTCACCTTTTGGACACCTTTTGAAGGTGTTTTCTATGTGTTTTTATGTGTTTGTGATTGCCTCCCATTGTTTTCAATGGGGTTCGAGAGGTTCGTCAAATGGTTCGCCGAACCATACTCGAACGCGGCCTCCGTTCGACGAACCAAACCAAACTCGAGCCTCTAGAGGTTCGCTCATCTCTACTAGAGAGGATCTCCTATATTAGCTGCATACCACAAGTGGCGTCACGAACAACAACTCCCATCATCCCCATCCCCATTTTTATTGAAACCTCTGGGATGACGGAACTGGGCAAGGCCATCGCAGCAAACCCAGGAGAAGATCCGCGGCCCGGTAATGAGTAGCCCCCGACCTCGTGGGCGTGTCAGAGAAATATAGTCAGGGTATATTGCTTTTACAATCCTTTTATAGGTATACTGCTGCTGCAACCTAATTGTATTGGTCAGAGCACAGTGATGTTATCGGACAAGTGCAGGTGTAAAGCAAGCCTCAGAGTCCACAAGCCTAAATGGCAACAGTCAAGATATACAAGCACATATCAGGCTGTGTACTTTCTCCATCTCCATAAAGTCCACATGCAAAGCCTCCTCTTTAATTGTGAGCAGCAAGCTTTTGAGTAGACAAAGAAACTTGATGGTAATACTGATCATGACGTCATAGCCGCTCACTATCTTGGTTGATTCCTCAAAGTTTTGTCAACTGAGTGAGGGACTGATGACCCTTCAAAATTTATCAGTGCCAGTCGCTTACTACCCCTCTAAAAAGTATGAGTAAAGCCCGCTACACACGCTTCAATATATCTCACAATCCGTCGTTGGGGTCAAGTTGTAAGTGACGCACATCCGGCATCGTTTCTGAGGTATCTGCGTGTGACAGCTACATGCGATCAGGATTGAACGCAAAACCGTTGATCGCAAACACATCGTATCATTCTCTAGAATTGAGCGTTTTGTTGCACGAACCTAGTCAATTGTAACGTGTGACATCCCTCATACGATTTTGTTGTCTGATGCTATGTGCGCAGGTGTGCGCTCTGCACCGCAGCTTAAAAAAGGTCTGCTTCAGAGCGCAGCTGAAAAGCTGCGTTCTGAAGCGCCTCACAATGTCTGTCATGCACTAATCTCTGTCAGTCCGTCACTATCTCTGTCCCTCACTCTCAGTCCATGTCAGTCTATCCCCCTCTCTCATATACTCACCGATCCCCGATCCCTGGCGCTGCACGGCATTCACACTGCTCCGGCGGCTTTTACTGTTTTGAAAAAGCCGGCCGCCCATTAAACAATTTCGTATTCCCTGCTTTCCCCGCCCACCAGCGCCTATGATTGGTTACAGTGAGACACGCCCCCACTCTGAGTGACAGGTGTCACACTGCACCCAATCACAGCAGCCGGTGGGCGTGTCTATACTGTGTAGTGAAATAAATAATTAAATAATTAAAAAAAACGGCGTGCGGTTCCCCCCATTTTTAAAACCAGCCAGATAAAGCCATACGGCTGAAGGCTGGTATTCTCAGGATGGGGAGCTCCACGTTATGGGGAGCCCCCCACCCTAACAATATCAGCCAACAGCCGCCCAGAATTGCCGCATACATTAGATGCGACAGTTCTGGGACTGTACCCGGCTCTTCCCGATTTACCCTGGTGCGTTGGCAAATCGGGGTAATAAGGAGTTATTGGCAGCCCATAGCTGCCAATAAGTCCTAGATTAATCATGTCAGGCGTCTATGAGACACCCTCCATGATTAATCTGTAAGTTACAGTAAATAAACACACACACCCGAAAAAATCCTTTATTAGAAATAAAAACACACACATATACCCTGGTTCACCACTTTAATCAGGCCCAAAAAGCCCTCCTTGTCCGGCGTAATCCAGGATGATCCAGCGTCGCTTCCACCGCAGCTGCATGGAGGTGACCGGAGCCGCAGCAGACACAGCCGCTCCGGTCACCTCCATGCAGCAAATGAAGACAGCCGTGCGATCAGCTGCTGTCACTGAGGTTACCCGCGGCTACCGCTGCATCCACCGGTGGCCGCGGGTAACCTCAGTGACAGCAGCTGATCGCACGGCTGTCTTCATTTGCTGCATGGAGGTGACCGGAGCGGCTGTGTCTGCTGCGGCTCCGGTCACCTCCATGCAGCTGCGGTGGAAGCGACGCTGGATCATCCTGGATTACGCCGGACAAGGAGGGCTTTTTGGGGCTGATTAAAGTGGTGAACCAGGGTATATGTGTGTGTTTTTATTTCTAATAAAGGATTTTTTCGGGTGTGTGTGTTTATTTACTGTAACTTACAGATTAATCATGGAAGGTATCTCGGGGAGACGCCTGACATGATTAATCTAGGACTTATTGGCAGCTATGGGCTGCCAATAACTCCTTATTACCCCGATTTGCCAACGCACCAGGGTAAATCGGGAAGAGCCGGGTACAGTCCCAGAACTGTCGCATCTAATGTATGCGGCAATTCTGGGAGGCTGTTGGCTGATATTGTTAGGGTGGGGGGCTCCCCATAACGTGGAGCTCCCCATCCTGAGAATACCAGCCTTCAGCCGTATGGCTTTATCTGGCTGGTTTTAAAAATGGGGGGAACCGCACGCCGTTTTTTTTAATTATTTAATTATTTATTTCACTACACAGTATAGACACGCCCACCGGCTGCTGTGATTGGGTGCAGTGTGACACCTGTCACTCAGAGTGGGGGCGTGTCTCACTGTAACCAATCATAGGCGCTGGTGGGCGGGGAAAGCAGGGAATACGAAATTGTTTAATGGGCGGCCGGCTTTTTCAAAACAGTAAAAGCCGCCGGAGCAGTGAGAAAGCCGTGCAGCGCCAGGGATCGGGGATCGGTGAGTATATGAGAGAGGGCTGCTAACTTCAGTTACTCAGGAGATTAGCGGTCACCGGTGAATCCTTCACTGGTGACCGCTAATCAGGACGCGACACAGACAGAGCCGCAGCATCACAATGAAGTCGGGTGAAGTTCACCCGAGTTCATTCTGACAGTGCGGCTCTGTCTGTGTCTGCTGTCATCTGCCATTCAGCTCTGCTACATGGCTGTCTGTGTCTGCTGTTAGCGGCCATGTAGCAGAGCTGAATGGCAGATGACATAGTAAAAACGCATCCCTACACATTACACACGCTTGGCAAGTCAATAAATAAAAAAAAAAAAAAGGTGCTCAATGCATACGTCACAGAACACATGATCTAAAGGATCGCACACAAAATTGACCAATTTAACATAGACTACTAACGCTCGTGTGACAGCAAATGAACGACCAACGTGAAATCTCATAGATCCCGTATGCAACCTGGGCGTGTCACATCGCAAATGCGATTGTACAACTAATTGCAACGTGTAAAGTGGGCTTAAGGGACAGCTCCAGGCCCTAAAAAAATTGAAAAAGTGCCACCTTATGGTAGATTATGAGTGTATTCCGGCTGCTGGCTTTCTAAAAATTGATTGAGGGCCACCTGCTGGCCTTCCAAAAACTATGAGTGAGGGCTAGCTGCTAGCCCTCTAAAAAAATTGATTGAGAGCTGCCTGATAGGCCACCAAAAATCTGAGTGACGGCGAATATCTAGGCCTCTTAAAATTAATTAAAAGACACCTGCTGGTCCTTAAAAAATTATGAGTTAGGGCCGGCTACTGGCATTCTAAAAATTGATTGAGGGCTGCCTGCTGGCTCTCCAAAAACTATGAGTGACAGCCGTCTCATGGTCTTCAAAAAATTATAAGTGAAGACTGTTGTAGGAGGAGAAGGATGGGAAAATAAAAATGAACCATATACTATTTTGGGGTGTGAAGGGGTGCATGGGAATACAACAAGAAAGAAAGGAAAGGGAAAGCCATTTGATTTAGCTTTATATTCCACTGCTGTCTTCCACTGGGGTTGAGAAGTTTGGGCCAATCCAGGCCTTGTTCATTTTGAAAACAGTCAGCGTGTCAGCATTTTTAGTTGATCAGTTATTATGACCCTAGTGACAGTAAAAACCCGCTCTGACTAAACACTAGTAACAAGGCAGGTCAGCACCTTCAGGGCACATAGACAGTTCATACCACATGTCCAGCTTGGATGCCCAATAGTTTTACTGCACCGATGAATCATAGAGGATGCTGGTACAATCAGCTAGCTCCTCCTTCGCCATCTTCATAAACTTCCTCTTTGTCAGACTACTGTGGCGCCCTGGACTGGCCAGGTCGTCACAGATAACATACAAACACCCCCCACCCCCATTAGACAGGGACACCAGCCAAGCAAAAATCCTTGTTGCCTCCCTCCAGTGTCTGATGTCCACACCAGGTGGGGCGGAGCCAGGTGGTTGGCTCCACCCACCGAGGAGTTCACAGGCCTGGAGGCGGGAAAAGTGACAGAACAGTCTAGGAGGTTGAAGTGAGAGGAGCAAGCACTTGGGTGTCTGGGTTTGTGGCCCAGGCACTGACAGCAAGGTTGGCAGACGGTGGTGGCTGTCTGCAGGAGTGGTGAAGCAACGCGGAACCGTAGGACCGGGGTCGGGCGATGGCCCGCCGGTACCGACCGGGGAGCAAAGTGAAGCCAGCACACACAGGCAGGGCCATCGGACCCCGACCAGGCTTGGAGCCGCCGTCAATAGTCAGATCCGAATCTGACTGGAACCCCAGGGGTTTCACAACAACAAAAGTCCCGATTGAAGGCAACAGCCCACACCGTTAGGGTATACAGCTACCGCCTAAGGCTAGAGACCCAAGGGCCAGCGCCTGCGGGCAAACGGGCTCCTCCGGTACCCATACACCGGGGAGCGGACTACCG
Organism: Anomaloglossus baeobatrachus; assembly: GCF_048569485.1. Taxonomy (NCBI): domain Eukaryota; kingdom Metazoa; phylum Chordata; class Amphibia; order Anura; family Aromobatidae; genus Anomaloglossus; species Anomaloglossus baeobatrachus. The sequence continues at coordinate 381,183,199 of NC_134354.1, read as the reverse complement.
TTGGGAATCCATAGTAGTCAGAAAGAGAACATCAAGGTGCAGGGAAAGACAGCCGCCATCACCTGTCTGGGGAGGAACACTGCAGCCGGCTGCCGGACCCGTCCATCCAGCCGTTTGGTTTACTGAGGACTTTGTACCTTTCTTGCTGAGTGAGTACACCCGCGTTATCGGGCACCGCGCCGTGCTGTCCCTGCAACCCTGCACCTCACCAACCCTGCCTCCCCGTCACATCACCGGGCCCCGGGACCACCGACCCCTACCCACAAAGGGGGAAAACAACATCCCAGCTGCTCCCTACCATCGCTCCCGGGATCCCCGTCACCAGCAGCGGTGGTGCCCATCTTCACCACGACCTGTGGGTGGCGTCACGGACTAAATCCCCCAAACCAACCACCCCTTTCACTCACGGGCGAGGAGCACCGCTCGAGTCCCCGGATCCGGTCCACCGCTCGAGCCACCGAGCAGCAGCAGCCGCCGCAGCAGCGCCGGACCCGAGCGTTATCGAGAGCGCAGCAGCGATGGCGTCCTCCCCGCCCGCGACACTACCTTGCACTGGGAGCATCTAATGAAACTGTCCCAGACCTTTCATAGTGTTCCACTGCCTCTGTTGGACCTGGTGTGTGTCTTCCTCATCTCTGCTCCGTGGTTGCCCAAGGAACTATGAACTCTGCCACCACCGTTGTTAGATATGACATTTTTTTATGAATTATTTAACTAGGGCCTTCTGGTATTGCATAATTTTACTAGCCCTTTCCACCTAATGAAGGTGAAATGGAAAGTTCTCCTTGTATAGTGGTTCGAGAAGGGTGAACAACCAGTAATCAGTGTGGGCCTAAATGTGTACAATGGGACTGTCAAAGGAGAGGCTACAGAACATACTGTAAATGGGGTGCACACATGACATACCCTTACAAGTAGCTCAGGCAATATGAGTAGGTTTTAAGAAAGCGATGAACCACTAAGTTGAGCATGAGGGCAAGGCCAGGTACATGTGCGAATCTTGAGAGACTCCACAAGATTAGGGCAATTTTCGCACGCGACCATTCCTCTGTGTATATTAAGCAGTGAGCGTCACAGTTATACCTTTCAACAATTTTACCTCAGTGTGCTGTTTTTTACCTAAAGAATTTACTTTCACCATAGCCTTTACCCCAGCAGTGCTGCAGTGCTTACAACTTGTGACTGATATGGATAAAATGCTACCAGATGACAAATCAGAGATGGAGGAGGAGGTGCAGCAACTGGTGTAGGAGGTGGAAGAAATTCTGAATGAATGAAAGCCGCAACCCTCTGCTTTGGTAGCACATGTGCTGTCTAGAGATGAGCCACCTCCCTGGCGTTCGAGTTCGGTTCGGTTCGTCGAACAGAGGCCCCGTTCGATGAACGTTTGACGAACCGTTTGACGAACCACTCGAACCCTATTGAAAACAATGGGAGGCAAACACAAATACATAAAAACACATAGTAAACACCTTCAAAGGTGTCCAAAAGGTGACAAACAACTCCCAAGACACCACGAACACATGGGAAAATGACAAGGACATATACTCATGCGAAAATAAAAGAGCTGGATGAGTAAAAAGAAGAGGAGACACATGTCATGCCCTTCTAAAATCATGTAAAACACAGCAAGTGGACTCCAACCAGAGTCTCCCTTTTTCCCAAAAATTGGGCCACATACACCACTTCAGTGGCATCACTTGTGCCCCAGTTGCAAACTGGACATGTTGATTAGCATCAAGCACATTAAAAAATGTGCCAGCCTTAACTGTCCCCAGGATGACGCCGGGGTAGGTAGAAAAGTCCTTGCTGAACCATGACTTGTTCATCTTGGCTCATTGTTAAAAACATAGCAAGGGGACTCCAAGTAGAGTCTCCTTTTTTTCCAAAAATTGGGCCACAGACACCACTTTAGTGGCATCACTTGTCCCCCAGTTGCAAACTTGACAGGTAGATTTTCATGAAGCACAAACCAAATCCACAAGCCTTTACTCTCCCCAGGATGACACCGGGGTAGCAAAGTCGTTGCTGATCCATGACTTGTTCATCTTGGCTCATTGTTAAAAACACATTCGCATTCGCCTGCACCCCGCTGATGAAGCTTTGGCGACACGCGCGTCCGGGTTGAAGGGTATTTGCCTGTCCACCTCTGAACCACCCCCGTTTGGCTTCCTATCTTTACACCATGGGTAAGTCCATATAGGGTGATTGTTTGATGTGACTATTCGTTCACATGATGTGCCTTTACCACTTATTGCACTTGCTGTTTATCTATGGTCTCTATACTATGATGGGCTGACCTGGGTGGTTCATTGATGGGTGGGTGAATATAGAATCCACTTACCTCATACTTCTATGTATGTACAATGATTTTACCTTTTTTGGTTATATTTATATTAATAAAATTTGATATTTTTGAATAAGTCTCCTATACGTGTTTTTTACACGATTTTTTGAGTCTATTTTGGAGTATATTCTATGACGTCCTTTTGATTGGGGTTTAATATTTAATCCACTAGGATGAAACCATATTATGAGATTTTCCCCTACTCGTCTATGCTATATTTTGTACTTTAGTGGCATCAGTTGTCCCCCAGTTGCAAGCTTGACAGGTTGATTTGCATCAAGCACATTCCAAAATACGCCAGCCTTTACACTCCCCAGGATGACAAAGGGGTTCTAAAGTCCTTGCGGATCCATGACTTGTTCATCTTGATGAACGTTAGTCTGTCCACATTGTCACTGGACAGATGTGTGCACTTATCTGTCAGCACACACCCAGGAGCACTGAAGACATGTTCCGACACAACGCGGAACACGACAAGATCTCCAAGGCATAAGTGGCGAGCTCAGGCCATTTTTCAAGATTTGAAGCCCAAAATGAGCAAGGCTCCAGTTGCAAAGTCATGGCAACGATGTTCATTTGGAGATACTCCTGTATCATCCTCTCCAGCCGTTGACTATGTGTCAGACGTCTTGTCTCTTGTGGCTTGCATAGGATGGTCTAAAAAAATTATGAAACAATTCCATAAAATTGCTGTTACCAGCACCAGATATGGTGTTGCTGGTACGGTTTGACTGATAATGACGAGACAGTTCCATGCTTGGAAAGTTACAACTGGGAGATTCACTCTGTGCACCACTGGTGTTTTGTGGAAAAACCGAGCTAAGATTGAGTAACAGCTTCTGCTGATACTCCTGCATACGTGCATCCCTTTTTATGGCTGGAATTATTTTACCAAATTTCGACTTGTACCGGGGATCTAATAGTGTGGCAACCCAGTAGTCATCATTACTTCTAATTCGGACAATCCGAGAGTCATGTTGTAGGTAGTGCAGCAAGAAGGCGCTCATGTGTCTTGCGCTTCCATGAGGACCAAATCCTTGCTGTGTTTGTGGTGGTTAGGTGATAACCGTGCTTCCTTCCTCTGACATCTCCCCCGAACCTCGTTCAACCGAAATTTGACCGAGGTCTCCCTCATCTGCTGAGTCTTCCATGCCCATCGACAGTTCGTCCTCCATTTCTTCCTGGGCTCCTGCACCTTCCTCAACAGTTTGGCTGCTACCGTGCACCCTTGTTAATCCCTCTCCCCCACCGTCTCATGCCTGCCACCTTGGTGGTGCTGAACATCTGGACCTTATAGATGTTGGTATCCCTTACGCATATGAATCCTCCTGTACTTTCTCCCCTTCCTCTTATCCCACCCTCTGACTCCGAATACTGTTTAGCGTGTGCTCCAGCATGTAAATTACTGGAATTGTCATGCTGATAATGGCATTGTCAGCGCTAAACTTATTTGTCGCCATGTCGAAACTGTGCAGAAGGGTGCATAGGTCCTTGATCTGAGACCACTCCAGCAGCATTATCTGCCCCACCTCTGCATCTCGTTGGCCCAGGCTATACGTCATAACGTATTGGACCAGGGCTCGGCGGTGCTGCCATAGTCACTGTAACATGTGGAAAGTCGAATTCCAGCGTGTCAGCACATCGCATTTCAGGCGATGAACCGGCAGACCGAAAGACTTCTGGAGCGATGCTAGTCGGTCAGCTGCGCCGGTTGAATGGCGGAAGTGAGCAAAGAGTGACCGTGCCCTGTGCAGAAGACCATCTAGGCCGAGATAGTGGGTTAAAAATTGCTGGACAACAAGGTTCAACATGTGAGCCATACACGGCTAAGGCTGCACCCAGGTTTGCTGCATTGTCGCACACGGCCTTCCCTGGCTGCAGGTTGAGTGGAGACAACCATTTACTAAACTCGCTCTCCAGAGCTGACCACAACTCCTCAGCTGTGTGACTCTTATTTCCCAGACATTTCAACGTAAAGACCGCCTGATGCCATTGAGCTCTGCTGCCAGCATAGTAAGGAGGTGTGCGGAATGCCTTGTGCGCAGTTACAATGCGGGTGGCCTGACGAGCAGGCTTTGGGCGGAGGTGGAGGACCCAGACAAGGTTGAGGACGCAGAAGCATTGGAGGAACTTCCACATACAGAGGATTGACGCACAAGTCGTGGGGACGGCCAGACTTGTACAGCAGACACTTCTCAATCTCTCATCATAGTTACCCAGTGCCCAGTCAGCGACATGTAACGCCCCTGTCCATGCTTACTGGTCCAAATATCGGTGGTGAAATGCACCCTGTCACACACAGAGTTTCTCAAGGAAGCGGTGATGTTGTGTGCAACATGCTGGTGTAGCGCAGACACACCCTTCTTGGAGAAGTAGTGGCGACTGGGCATCTGGTACTGGGGCACTACAATGAACATAACGTTTTAAAAATCCTCTGTGTCCACCAAACGGAAAGACAGCATTTCTGTAGCCAACAGCTTGCAGAGGGTGAAAGTCAACCTCTTAGCTTTGTCATGGCTAGGAGGAAATGGTCTTTTCCTTGACCACATCTGAGGGACCGAGGGCTGGCTGCTTTACTGAGACGGCGTTGAGTAGGGTGTCCCTGGAAAACTGCTGGTCTGTGAGGAAAGTGCAGACGGAGACATAATGTTGCCTTCATCCAAAGTTGGTGCTCTCGATGTCTGAGAGAGCTCAACACCAGCAGTTGTTTCCACTTCCAAAACAACTGACGACCTGCCAATCACACTGCCTGTTGCAGTTAAAGAGGTGGAAGTTCTGCTTGGCAAAGCATGTGTGACTGCTGTCCCCACAGTCATAGAGGATGAAGAGCGTGCGGATGCACTTAGAGGAGCAAATGGTGGTTGGCCCGATCTGCTAGGCCGCATTGTAGCACAGTGAGCTTCCCACTGGGACTTATGCTTCATATCCATGTGATGGTTCATGGACGAAGTAGTCAAACTAGTGAGCTTTTGGCCTCTACTTAGAGATTGCCAACAAATCTTACAGATGACATGAATTGGGAGATCCTTTGCGATGTCAAAAAAGGACCAGGCTAGGCAAGGCTTAAAGCTCATGCGACTTGCAGAGTCACCCCGACTTGTGCTCAGAGGCAGAGTTGTGGCTGAGGATGCAGTTATTGACGTGCTTCCAGTACTCCGTCTCTGTCCAGGAAGGCGCAAGCTAACCTCGTCGTCAGTCGCATCCTCCTCCACTGCCTCTGCTGACTTCGAGTGCCTGACTGGGGGTTGACATTAAGTGGGATCTACAACCTCATCATCACCATGTGTGTTTGCACTCCCCTCATCCTCAGAGCTAACCTCTTCCTTCCCTGACCAAATAGTTAAGTTGTCTTTCCAATCAGGTATCTGAGTCTCATCGTCATCAGCATGTTCCTCATTGTCTCCACCAAGAGAAGTTACAGTTTGGGAATGAGAGTCTACATTATGCTCAGAATCTTGGTCATCAGGGCCTGAATATGACTCACAAAGCTTCTGGCCATCACTGCAGATCATTTCCTGGTCTGGACTCACTGTAGCTTTGGAGCAGACCTCTGATTCCCAGGCTATAGTGTGACCGAACAGACTCAACCATCTCTGTTACCCCATACTCTGCAGGGCGGGTGGAGACTTGAGAGCTGGTGGAAAGCAAGTGTGATTGGGGTGACAACTCAGAGGACTGGAGTCTTTGAAATGTTGAAGTTGAAGTGGAGGAGAGGCCCCTTGATGGAGCATTTGAGATCCATTCAAGCATGTTCTTTTTTTGTGTATCATCTACCTTTAGTAGAGTTGGTCGTTTCCGTAAAAAAGGAATCACATCAGATTGTCCACGGAAAGTAGTAGACATCTCACTTTTGCTGGAAGATGGCCTTTCTTCAGCAGATGTTACTGTCGCTTTACCACCTACCACACAGACACAAACTTTTTTTCACTTTCCAACATGCCTGTTCCCCTTTCAACCAAATTGGACACTTAAAGTGTTGTTGCAAAATGGAGAGGTGGTGTTAATTGAAGAAGTGGTCTAGCTTTATTGACAGCTGAAGAACCAACACTGACTATCCGAGACAATGAAACTATGCCCCTAAAACTGGCAGAACTTTTTGCAATTAAAATTGCGTAGCAAAAATGGACAGGTGTGGTACAATACAGAGGTGGTGTAGCTTGCTTGTCAGCAGAGGAACCCTCATGTACTATCCCAGACAATGAAAATATGCCCCTAAAACTAACAGCACTTTTTGCAATTAAAATTGCATAGCAAAAATGGACAGGTGGTGTACTATGCAGAGGTGGTGTAGCTTGCTTGTCAGCAGAGGAACCCTCACGTACTATCCCTGACAATGAAACTAATGCCTGCTTTACACGAGACGACAGATTGTGCGATTTCATGATCGATCGTACCCGACCCCGTCATTTGTGCGTCACGGGCAAATCACTGCCCGTGTCGCACAAAGTCGTGAAACCCCCGTCACACGTACTTACCTGCTGAGTGACCTCGCTGTGGGCAGCGAACATCCTCTTCCTGAAGGGGGAGGGACGTTCGGCATCACAGCGACGTCAAATAGCCGCTGGCCAATAGAAGCGGAGGGGCGGAGATGAGCGGGACGTAAACATCCCGCCCACCTCCTTCCTTCCGCATTCCGTTCTCGGGGTGTCACACGGAGCAATGTGTGCTACCCCGGGTACGATGAAAAATTGGCACCATTTTAATTAAACAATTTTTAAAACTGAGTGACGAGTACACGACTCATGATTTGTGAGCGATACTGCGTTGCTCGGAGGTGTCACACGAGACGACGTCGTGAACGATGCCGGATGTGCGTCACGAAAACCGTGACCCCGACGATGCATCGCACGATAGCTTGTCTCGTGTAAAACACTCTTAAGCCCCAAGGAATTGCCTGAGCTGAGTTAGACAGACGCTGTAATAAAACCTTGCACAGCGCTGCCACAGACCTGCCTAGCAAAAATGGCTATGAATTGCTGTAATGTAGCCCTGAAAAGGGCTGAAATTACAAGTAGTCCCTAATCCCTAAACCGATGTGTAGATTGCACTGTATGAGTCTATAGCGCACACAGCAGCGGGAGCGGTGACTGTTACACACCAGCAGCAGAGAGATAATGGCAGCGAAGGGGAAATGGCCAGGTCTATAAGGCAAGGACATGTGACATGCACAGCCTATGACACATGCCCTTGCTTGTCTGGCAAAAATCCACTTTGCTGTGTGTGTCTCTGATTGGCTGACAGCATGGCCCACCCCACTGTACGTGCAGTTAGAAAAAAAAAAATGGTGATCGCGGCACGGTGGCTCGGTGGTTAGCACTGCAGCCTTGCAGCGCTGGGGTCCTGTGTTCTAGTCCCACTAAGGACAAAATCTGCAAGGAGTTTGTATGTTCTCCCCGTGTTTGCGTGGGTTTCCTCCAGGTACTCCGGTTTCCTCCCACATTCCAAAAACATACTGGTAGGGCATTTAGATTGGCAACACTGCCCCCATTGGGGCTCACAATGTATGTAAAGTGCTGTGGAATTAATAGCGCTATATAAATGAATAACATTATTATTATTATATTATTATTATTCTTTCAGCACTCAGCAGCACTGATCTAAACTCCGTCCCCCCCACACACTGTACGCTGAATTTTGATAATATCATTATTAACAGTGACTGACACAATTACAGTGAAAAGCCAGCTAGTAACTAGCTACGCTTTTGGTGATCGAACCATTATCGAACGGTAACTCGAACTGCCGAACTTGAAGAAAATCGTTCGAGTTCGTCGAACGACTTGAACACCGCTCAAAATCACTAGAATTTGAAATTGGTGAACGCCTCGAATCGAACATCGCTCAACTCTAGTCTTGACTTTCGCGCTACTCTCCTCATGTTAGTTTCGTAACTTGCTTTTCAATGCCTGAGAGGGGATGGGCCTTGACTTAAGCGCCACTTTCCCTGAAAGCCCACGAAGAGTGGGCATTCTTTAACCCCTCGTTGTTCAATAATTGCCACCGGTTACAAACGTTTTCCAATAAAACAATCTCTCAAGCACTCCATAAGGCGTACAGTTCCCAGGTTTTAGACTGGGCACAATATCCTGTTCGTGACACCAAAATGTAGCATCCAGGGGACAGGGGTTGTTAAGCACAGGGTCTCGTACCTGCGTTACTTGTCGGTGTGGTGGTTTGGGATGTCACGGTGGCCTGCCCGGCTTCGTGCCCTGAGGTGTACACCAATAGAGAGAGATGATGATGGGGTTGTAGTAAGATTATTGTCATGACGCCACCTGTGGTACGTGGCTAGGAATTAGCTGCCGCTGCTGTCACTGTCCTCCTGGGATGATTGTAGTAGCAGCCAGAGATGGTATCACTCTCCACAGGTAAAGCGGGCCCAAGGGAAGATGATGAGCGGAGTAGTGATGGCGATGGCCTTTGGCGCCGAGGCGCGGGGCAGCAGCACCGGTAATAAGGGTCCGAGTCGGTTGCTGCGGATCCAGGTGTCTTTACTCACTTTTTGGTACCGCTTGCCCAGTTAGTACCGGTCACCCGCTGTGATGGGCCTCGTCGAACCCGGATTCCTTCGGAGGTCAGTCAAGTGTGGTGCTCGGTGGGCCTCTTCCTCCTAGCGCCATGTGTGTTGGATCACTGTGGCTTAAAGCTACTTGGGGACCCCAGTCCATCTCCAGTAGTACTCTTGTCCCTATTTGCAGGTGGTGCGGCTCCGCAATGGGGCCTGGCTCTTTCCAAGGCCCCGGATCCTATTTGGCACTTTGCTTTCGGGCTTTGTGGGGCCAGGGAAGCTTGAAACGTCTCCGTCCCAGCAGATTCTGGAAAACTTACTTGGAGAATGATCTTCCCTAGCGTCTTGCACCCTGTGTGGCTCTGGTTCCGAGGGAGGATTGAAGCTCTCCCCTCAGCAACTGCATGAACTCCTGTGTCTCACCAGAGTACCGGAAAGACACGTCTGCTCCTGTCCTCTTCTGCCGGAGAATTCCCTCACACTGTTGTGTTGCCTCCTAACTCCCCCTAAGTGGCTGCTCCTCCCTGGGTCCCTGTCATTAGTGGGTGGTGCCCCCCATGTTTGAAGGCAACCTTAAGACCCTACCCTAGCTCAGTCCTCATTGGGGAGGGAAACCTGGTTGTGTGTTTGAATGTGTAAGTGGTGAAACAGGTACCGACCTCCTCGGGATCCGGGTTAAGCACTACACTTTAAGTGAGGTGTAATACTTTGTGGCGACTGGAGCCTCAGGGGCGCCACACATACACATGATGGCAGATGGGACATACACATGATGGCAGATGGGACATACACATGATGGCAGATGGGACATAAACATGATGATAGATGGGACATACACTTGATGATAGATGGGACATACACATGAAGGTAGATGGGACATACACATGATGGAAGATGGGACATACACATGATGGCAGATGAGACATACACATGATGTCAGATGGGACATACAGTGCCTACAAGTAGTATTCAACCCCCTACAGATTTAGCAGGTTTGATAGGATGCAAATAAGTTAGAGCCTGCAAACTTCAAACAAGAGCAGGATTTATTAACAGATGCATAAATCTTACAAACCAACAAGTTATGTTGCTCAGTTAAATTTTAATAAATTTTCAACATAAAAGTGTGGGTCAATTATTATTCAACCCCTAGGTTTAATATTTTGTGAAATAACCCTTGTTTGCAATTACAGCTAATAATCGTCTTTTACAAGACCTGATCAGGCCGGCACAGGTCTCTGGAGTTATCTTGGCCCACTCCTCCATGCAGATCTTCTCCAAGTTATCTAGGTTCTTTGGGTGTCTCATGTGGACTTTACTCTTGAGCTCCTTCCACAAGTTTTCAATTGGGTTAAGGTCAGGAGACTGACTAGGCCACTGCAACACCTTGATTTTTTACCTCTTGAACCAGGCCTTGGTTTTCTTGGCTGTGTGCTTTGGGTCGTTGTCTTGTTGGAAGATGAAATGACGACCCATCTTAAGATCCTTGATGGAGGAGCGGAGGTTCTTGGCCAAAATCTCCAGGTAGGCCGTGCTATCCATCTTCCCATGGATGCAGGCCCATTGGCTGAGAAACAGCCCCACAGCATGATGCTGCCACCACCATGCTTGATTGTAGGGATGGTATTCTTAAGGGTCGTATGCAGTGCCATCCAGTCTCCAAACGTCACGTGTGTGGTTGGCACCAAAGATCTCGATCTTCGTCTCATCAGACCAGAGAACCTTGAACCAGTCTGTCTCAGAGTCCTCCAAGTGATCATGAGCAAACTGTAGATGAGCCTTGACATGACGCTTTGAAAGTAAAGGTACCTTACGGGCTCGTCTGGAACGGAGACCATTGCAGTGGAGTACGTTACTTATGGTATTGACTGAAACCAATGTCCCCACTGCCATGAGATCTTCCCGGAGCTCCTTCCTTGTTGTCCTTGGGTTAGCCTTGACTCTTCGGACAAGCCTGGCCTCGGCACGGGTGGAAACTTTCAAAGGCTGTCCAGGCCGTGGAAGGCTAACAGTAGTTCCATAAGCCTTCCACTTCCGGATGATGCTCCCAACAGTGGAGACAGGTAGGCCCAACTCCTTGGAAAGGGTTTTGTACCCCTTGCCTGCCTTGTGACCCTCCACGATCTTGTCTCTGATGGCCTTGGAATGCTCCTTTGTCTTTCCCATGTTGACCAAGTATGAGTGCTGTTCACAAGTTTGGGGAGGGTCTTAATTAGTCAGAAAAGGCTGGAAAAATAGATAATTAATCCAAACATGTGAAGCTCATTGTTCTTTGTGCCTGAAATACTTCTTAATACTTTAGGGGAACCAAACAAAATTCTGGTGGTTTGAGGGGTTGAATAATAAATGACCCTCTGAATAAACTTTTCACAATTTTAAAAAAAAAAGAAATAACATTCTTTTTTGCTGCAGTGCATTTCACACTTCCAGGCTGATCTACAGTCCAAATGTCACAATGCCAAGTTAATTCCGAATGTGTAAACCTGCTAAATCTGCAGGGGGTTGAATACTACTTGTAGGCACTGTACACATGATGATAGATGGGATATACACATTAAGGCAGATGGGGCATACACATGATGGCAGGCTACTGCTGTAGTCTCCAATGTGATAGACCTAATGACACATACAGTATAAAAGCAAATTGCATAAAAGCATTTTTTTAAGCCCTGACAATAACAATATACAATGAATTAGTAATTAATATTGTATTAATCAAATCATACATAACTTGTTCCTGTCACTGCTAGATATTTTTAATTTCTTTGTTTTGTATGATTTTAAACTGTTAACTTACTAGTTGTAGCAAAAATAATAATAATTATAATGTTGGCATCCCTGCACCGTCCCGCCTATTTCCTCCATCAGAGATGCTCAATAATCACCACCACGTTAGGAACATAAGCTCCTTTACTTTCCCGTTACTCTCCACATGCTGTCATTCTGTCTACTGCTCCTGACATGGGTCCCTCAGAAGCACGCTTAGGGCACCTGCATGCACAAGCTCTCCCTCTTAAAGGGTCAGTGCACTAATATCAAAAAGTGCCTCTTAGCCTATGGCACTTAAGGCATTCTCTCCTAGGGAAGGGGCCTGAGCAACATGGTCAGTTAATTGTGTTCTGTGAGCTAGTTGTCAGATCTTGTTTCCCTGTATTCCCATTACCTGTCCCTGTGCCTGCCTTCCCAAACCTGTCTTTGGCCTTGTGCACACACTGCGTTTTTACCCGCCGTTTTACCCGCGGTTTTGCTGCAGAAATTTCTTGAGAAATATTTGTAACCTTTCTGCAGACATTTCCCAGCAAAACCTATGGGAAAAAAAATAGCTGTGCGCACTGCGTTTTTTTCTCAAGAACATTCTTTCTGCAGAATTTCTTGAGAAAATTTCTTGTGAAAATGTGCATGCCACTTCTTTTCCACAGGTACCTCTGGTATTTCACTCCATTCACTGTAATGTAATCGCAAAATACCGCGGGTATACCACAGGTAGCAAATGATGTGTGGTATACCCTTGATATATCCACGGTTTACCTGCGGTAATGTTCATCACTACCCTGCGTTTTGCTGGGAAGTGATGTCATTATGACAGGAAGAGGAAGCGGAGCAGAGCATAAACACACACATCACACTCCCTGGACTCCACACGGAAGCACTTCCGTGTGACCTTCGTCGGGTGCCCGTGCAGTCTGTGTCCCACTCCAGCCCTGCGGCTGCTCGCACAGCAGTGTCAGTGTCTGCACGCACTGCAGTATCAGCAGCTTCTCACACTGCAGTGCGTGCAGCCGCGGGGATGACGAGCACTGCTGTCAGGAGGCAAGATGAGATCATTACCTGATGTGATGATCTCCTGCTCTCCTGACGTCAGCGCTGTCACTGCCTTCCATTGCCCACCGCGTTCTCACATCATGTCTCGCGGGCGGCCCGAGACTGTCACTAGCGGTGACGTCACGGGTTCCGCGATTCTTCGCGGAGAACGCGGCGGGCATAGAAGTCAGTGACAGCGCTGACGTCAGGAGTGCAGGAGATCGTCACAGCAGGTAATGATCTCATCTAACCTCCTGACAGCAGCGCTCGTCATCCCCTGCAGTGACCTGGGCTGACCTACTGATGTTAGCTCAGGTCACTGCGCTACTCTCCCAGCCAATGGGAAACATTCTGCTCTTCATTGACTGGGACAGAGACTATGGTATGGATCGTCGTGGGACCCCCATATTGGATTACGCCGGACCCGGATTTGGGCCTGATGCCAGGTGACATTACACATCTGGCATCAACCCCATTTATTATCCCGTTTGCCACCGCACCAGGGCAACGGGATGAGTTGGGGCAAAGCGCCAGGATTGGCACGTCTAATGGATGCGCCACTTCTGGGGTGGCTGTGGCCTGCTATTTTTAGGCTGGGGAGTGTCCAATAACGGTGGACCTCACTAGTCTGAGAATACCAGACCACAGCTGTCCGCTTTACCTTGGCTAGTGATCCAATTTGGGGGGGACCCCACGTTTTTTGTTTTAAATTATTTATTTAATGTAAAATAACAGCATTTGGTGCCCATTGTTTTGGATTACCAGCCAAGGTAAAGCTGACAGCTGTGGTTTGCAGGCTGTAGCCATCTGCTTTACCCTAGCTGGCTACAAAAGATAGGGGGGACCTCACATAGTTTTTTTTTTAATTATTTATTTATTTTTTGGCTAAATCCAAGGCTAAGCACCCTTTAGTGCCACATGAAAGTCACTAAAGGGTGCCAGCTTAGAATATGCAGGGAGGTGGGACATTATATAGGTCTTTCTCATTTATTATCTATCTATCTATCTATTCTTCTGTCCATCTTTCCCTCTATCCATTATCTGTCTGTCTATCTATCTATCGATTATCTATCTATTATCTATATTATTTATTGCTGTTAAAGCATTAAAAAATGCAGGGACCAACCTGCAAAAAAACACACCAAAACTGCACCAAAAACGCAACAAAACGTGGTAAAAAAGCATGCGTTTTTCGGTGCATTATTGGTGCGTTAATTAACGTAGGTGCGTTAGGCGGGCTTTGCACACTACGACATCGCAAGCCGATGCTGCAATGCCGAGTGCGATCGTCCCCGCCCCAGTCGCAGCAGCCATATCTTGTGATTGCTGCCATAGCGAACATTATCGCTACGGCAGCTTCACATGCACTCACCTGCCCTGTGACATCGCTCTGCCCGGCGAACCGCCTTGTTCCTAAGAGGGCGGGTCGTGCGGTGTCACAGCGACGTCACCCGGCAGGCGGCCAATAGAAGCGGAGGGGCTGAGATGAGCGGGACGTAAACATCCCGCCCACCTCCGTCCTTCCGCATAGCCGGAGTGAGCCGCGGTGACGCTGGTAGGAGATGTTCCTCGCTCCTGCGGCTTCTCACACAGCGATGTGTGCTGCCACACGACGAACGAGGAACAACATTGTACCTGTCGCTGCTGCCAAATTATGAAAATGTCGGACACTACACCGATGATACGGTAATGACGCTTTTGCACTCGTTAATTGCATCAAAAAGGATTTACACACTACGACATCGACAGCGACGCCGGATGTGCATCACTTTCGATTTGACCCCACTGATATCGCACCTGCGATGTCGTAGTGTGCAAAGCCCGCCTTAATCCTTCACTCTCAAGAAATTTCTTAAGAAATTTCTTGAGAAAAATCCTTTTTCTAGTGCGCACATAGCCTTAGGTCATTAGCAGAACGGAGGGCACAGGTGGGGTGATAGACAGAGACGAGGGAGGAGATGTAGGGCGGTGCGGAGCTGTGGAGAGGACAGGAAGGTGATAGACAGAGATGAGGGAGGAGACGTAGGGCGGTGCAGAACTGTGGAGCGCTTTGTTGATCAGAGTGATACGTTTATATTGGACTCTGTAGCAGATAGGCAACCAGTGCAATGACTGGCACAGAGCAGAGGTATCAGTGAAGAGGTTGGAGTGGAAAATACACCTGCCTGCACTAGAGACTCTGCTTGTCCGTACCTTAGTCTGTCCCTGTCCAGGGGTCAGTTACCACAGACACTGCACTGGGAGTAGCACCTGACGTCTACTGGCAACCAAGCCCAGCCACCCCATCTCATGCTCTGGCGCTTAGTTAAACCTCTCCCCCTGCAGGGTAAGCCTGGGTTTCCCCTGTGGACTAGTGGGTCCACTCCTGTTCGCCCTCCCGACATGCATTACAATAAACTTGCAATTCTGAATGCTTTTCAAACATGTTGAGTTAATTAATTTACTATTAAATATCTCAGAAACTATAGTCAATATGGCAAAACCGAAATTATGTTCTTAATCAGCACCATGAACATAGAATAAAATCGTTCAGACACCGTTGGCACCACTATCACAGTATACCAGTGTAATTAGTTCTTTCTATCTCTGTACTGTACTTTGTGTTCTATCAATTTAGAGAATGAAAACACATGATCACATTTCCTTGTCGCAGTGAGCAGTGTACTTAAAGTACAGTTTTGAGGGAATTGACACCTGCATTACAGTATACTGGGCTATGATGCTTGAGGCTGTAGAAACAGAATAATAGCCAATCTACATGTCACTGCAGGAAGCATGAATGAAATGCAAACCACTGATTATTGTGGGAAGAAAACAAGGACGCACATAATATAATTTGCTTAACTTGTAGAACAGAATGTCCTTCATTGGTTTATAATTTACATAATGCATGCTGAAACTATAAATAATCTCTATCAAAAGGAATCTATTTTCTTTTTCTGAAATATAATCCTAGTGATAATTAAGAGTACAGTTCCTGTTCAGAACTTGTTGGTGACTCATCTAGTTTATTATGCAGTAAAAAAGTATTTCCACCTTTCCAGATTTTCACTTTCGCTAACAAAAATATTAAGCAAGTCTGCAAAAATTGGTGCAGGGCATAATTGTATAAAATGTCACAACTTTTTGTTAATATTTGCCCACCAGCCATTGGCCTAAGACTTCATTCAGATGACATTTTCATATTTTTTTTACAAGAAAATAATACTGATTGCTTTTTTCAACACAGCTCTAGATACATTTTTTGTCAAACTTTCCATTTCCACCATCAATTTGGCATCCCTTTTTCTTGTACACAAAAGCAAAATCCTTTTTTGTGGGCAATGGTGAACATGCCCAAAAACTATAATGCTTCCATTCAAACAAAGATTAGGTCTGGATCACTGAGTTAATATGTTTGGTGCCCAGAAGTAAAAAAAACCCAACGTACTAAAATAGAGAATATACCTTGGCATCCAAAATGAAATAAAATGGGAAGCGGCGATAAATCTTTTCTCTGTACAAAGATGCTTTTATTGTGTGCTCAAAAAAGGAAAAAAAATGGAGGACATGTTCAATCGACGTATCGGCTGATAGCCTCAGCTTTTTTGAAGATAAACATGTCAAGATATCAAATCTGGACGAAGACAATGCAAAAAGGCATAGGTGAAGATATAAATGTGAGCAACGTGTGCCTTGTACTGAGAGGGTCCATTGTGCAGGTCAAAACCACTGTGCAGGTAAAAAAAAGTATCACTGCTAGGGTATGGGTGGGTCGAATGAACCGTTTCATGAGGGACTCCAGTGTGCAGCGGTAGGTTTAGTTATAGGTCACCATTAGAGTTGAGCGGATCGGTCATAATCCGGGTCCAGCGGATCCGGATCGGGTTGCCGCTGAAGTCCGGATCCGATCCGGAATCCGCGGCCATATAAATCAATGGGGAACGGGATCCGGGGAGAGAGAGAGAGAGAGAGAGAGAGAGAAAAGGATCTAGATCGTGCACCCCGGATCCCAGGTACTGGTCGGACTCGGATCGGAACCTCGAACCGTGCGGATCCGGATTTTTCAGATCCGGGTCCGCTCAACACTAGTCACCATCTTACCTTTCCTTGATGCACATTTTCTCTTCCCTTCCCTTTCACCATTCGCTTGGTATTCCCTTGTATGTAGCATGAAATTATCACCAGACGGTACAAAAAAAAATGACATGCTTTTTTTTAATGGACCCCATCACTGTTTTGGCTGAGCAGCTGCATCGTCTGTCTTTGGAGGTAGCAGACCTTTGAACAGCTGTTCAGCAGCAACAGCGGTCACCAACTCCTAATGTTGGGGATTCTTGGGTAGGCAGGTCCAGCTGGAGACCAAAATTGCTCTCCCAAACAGGTTTACAGGGGGTAGAGACAGTTTTTTGCATACAAAGAAGCCTGTAAACTGTACTTCAGGCTTTGGCTTTAAGGCCCCGTCACACTAAGCAACATCGCTAGCAACATCGCTGCTAACGAACAACTTTTGTGACGTAGCAGCGATGTTGCTAGTGATGTCGCTGTGTGTGACATCCAGCAACAACCTGGCCCCTGCTGTGAGGTCGTTGGTTGTTGCTGAATGTCCTGGGCCATTTTTTAGTTGTTGCTGTCCCGCTGTGAAGCACACATGGCTATGTGTGACAGCGAGACAGCAACAACTGAATGTGCAGGCAGCAGGAGCCGGCTTCTGCGGAGGCTGGTAACCACAGTAAACATCGGGTAACCAAGAAGCCCTGTCCTTGGTTACCCGATATTTACCTTTGTTACCAGCCTCCTCCGCTCTTACTGTCAGTGCCGGCTCCTGCTCTGTGCACATGTAGCTGCAGGACACATCGGGTTAATTAACCCGATGTGTGCTGTAGCTAGGAGAGCAGGGAGCCAGCGCTAAGCATTGTGCGCTGCTCCCTGCTTTGTGCACATTTAGCTGCAGCACACATCGGGTAATTAACCCGATGTGTGCTGTAACTAGGAGAGCAAGGAGCCAGCGCTAAGCGGTGTGCGCTGCTCCCTGCTCTGTGCACATTTAGCTGCACCACACATCGGGTAATTAACCCGATGTGTGCTGTAACTAGGAGAGCAGGGAGCCAGCGCTAAGCGATGTGCGCTGCTCCCTGCTCTCTGCACGTGTAGCTCCGTGCGCTGGTAACCAAGGTAAATATCGGGTTGGTTACCCGATATTTACCTTAGTTACCAAGCGCAGCATCTTCCACGCGGCGCTGGGGGCTGGTCACTGGTTGCTGGTGAGCTCACTAGCAACTCGTGTAGCAACGCTCCAGCGATCCCTGCCAGGTCAGGTTGCTGGTGGGATCGCTGGAGCGTCGCAGTGTGACATCTCACCAGCAACCTCCTAGCAACTTACCAGCGATCCCTATCGTTGTTGGGATCGCTGGTAAGTTGCTTAGTGTGACTGGACCTTTACTCCTCTGGAGATTAGGAACAGTGAGTGGGGATTGTGATCTCACTGTTCCAACAAGATCTGCAATCTTGGGCTTTCTCTTTGCCACATGTCTGTGTGCCGCCCCCGTGCCAACAGCCGAGCTGCTAGGATCCGGGTGCTCGGTGGCTTGGGGGTCTCTGGACCTGGGGGTCGTGCGGCAACTTGAAATGAAGAGGGTGTTTACAAGGGAGTGTATTAAGTTGGTGATGCCAGTCGGGGTATGTGGTAATTAGGACTACCACCGCTGCCGTTGGGAGTACCCGGAGATGATGGAGTGGGACAGCCAGGTGTTATGACCCTCCACGGGTAGGGAGGAATACCCCGGGGCTCGGTAATGGTAGGGGAGTGCCGTTGGGTGCAATGGGGTCACTTGCGTACTCACTCAGTCCATTAAGCTAACACTGACAACTGGATAAACCAAAGTTCTGGATACCGCTACCGCTGAGGGGAGTTTAGTTTGGGTCCCGTCCCCAATGGTGTTGCCTGGTGATCCGTGACCTGCCTCCTGGCACTCAGTTTACTTCTTTGGCGGTCCCGGTAGTACTAAACTAGCTGGGTCCTGCTCCCACAATGGCTAAGTGTGGGAGCTTGCTCTCAGGGTTCACGCTTGGGATTTTCTGGACTGTTTTGAGTGGAAAGTCCTATCCCCTCGTTGCGCTAGTACCCCAATTTTGAAGCGGGTGGGAACGGTTCCTGAAGACTCCGTTCTCCTCGGGTAAATTATCGGGTTGCCTGAAGCTACTCCCCATCCTAGGGTTCACATACCCCGTCGTGCCTTGGTCCCAGCCCGGTGATGGTGTAAGGCCACCAGCTGTTCTCCTCGACAGATCCATGCCTCTTGCCACGATCCCCTGTGACCGGGGGTCCAGCTCCACTAGGCCCAGACTACTGTCTGCTCCCTAGAATTTTTCTCAGGAGCCCTGCTCCTGACCTCCTCTCACTTCCACTTTTCAGACTCGACTCTCTATCACCACTGACACCTCTGACTTCCCTTCTCCAACCCCCCAGGTGGGAGACTCTTTTCCACTTAAGCCGTCCACTGGTGTGTTTGGAGGGTGTGGTGCAGGGTGTATCTAGGGTTTTGATTAGCTGATGTAGGCAACACAATTTGGTTGGGGACCCAAAACCAAGAAGGAGGTGGATACTGGAGTGCAGAACTAAGATTTTGGTTGTGCTTTTGTGGTATCGGCACTGGTACTCTAGGTCCCAGGGTGTAGGTCCTGCATCCCCAAGAGGATGCAGTTCCTTGTAGTGCCCTGAGTGGCTTAGGGGCGCTACAGAAGCATGGCCGAGTCACTTCATCTCGGCCACAGTATCACCAAACCAAAAAATGGAAACAGATGGTTAGTCCTTTATTCAAAGCTGTCGTATTCAGACAGAGCTGCCTGCTTTAATCAATACTTTTTGCAAAATAAATGC
This sequence comes from Anomaloglossus baeobatrachus, assembly GCF_048569485.1. Taxonomy (NCBI): domain Eukaryota; kingdom Metazoa; phylum Chordata; class Amphibia; order Anura; family Aromobatidae; genus Anomaloglossus; species Anomaloglossus baeobatrachus. The sequence goes on along the minus strand of NC_134354.1, from coordinate 381,163,684 downwards.
TTCAGATTCACGTTATACACACTGAGCAGCAAGAGTGGACCGCTTCAAGTCAAACAAACAAAACAGTGTGTGTACAGCATTCCTTGCTTTGTGAATATCTGTGAAACCTGATACTGCATTGCATCAGGAAGCTTTGCGTAGCTTTCAAAAACTGCTGTGTACAAACAGTGTAATCTGTTCGTGACCACAGTACCACCAAAATCAAAAATAGAAACGGAGTCTTAATCTATTATTTAAAGCTGTCCTATTCAGACAGAGCTGCCTGCTTTGAAAAATATTATTTCTTAAAGATAAATACTTCGGATTCCCAAGATAGACACTGAGCAGCATGAGTGGGCTGCTTCAAGTGTAAATTGCAGGGACTGGCAGTAGCAAGTTTTACTGGCATAACTCAGGCTTGATTATAAATCCAACTACAAGCTTTTTAAATGCAGCCACTAGACTGTCCACCACTGGAGCAGAAAATTGGCTCTTGTGTGGGAACTGTTAAAACAGGCAGTCAAAGAATCGGTGCCCTTCTTAAAGAGTAGAGTTGGCACCTGAGGAGCTTGTTCATCTCTCATTAACATCATCTCCCCCTTGAAAACGACCACAGCAGTGTGAACGTCAACAAGTCAGGCACCTGTCACTTCTGGTTTTTGAGAACTTTGTTGAAAGGGGTTACGTGGCACATCTCTATTTTAATTGGGTGCTGTGTGGTAGATCTCGGGCAATAAGAGCTGCGAGGGTCAACCAGGTAACCAGGTTGTTTTGAGGCCTTTTTTAACATTTGGTGCTGTGTGGTGGATCTCAGGTAATCTCGGCTGTGAGAGTTAACATGGTAAAGAGGCTTTTTAGGGGCCTTTTTGAACTATTTAGTGGTCTGTGGTGGAACTCTGTCCACCTTCCCTCTGTGAGGATCTGGAAATACAGGCAACATAGGACTAATTTGTTAAACTTCTTGCTCTGTGAGGGAATTATGTTAATCTTGACTGTGTGGTGCAAATATTTAAAGAGGCTCTGTTGAGGCATAGCTTTAAAAATTTCGAGTTTCTTAATTTACTTGCTATGTAATGATAATTAATATGATGATAGAAGCCCTTTAAGTAATTTACCTATCCACATTTGTTTTCAGGGCAATTGTCCTGCTTTGACCCCATTCAGGTTCTTTTTGCAGCCCCTAGCCCTTACTACAACCATTTTACAGCCCCAAACTTGGGCTCCCCATTGACTTGTATGGGTTTCGTTGTTCAGGGTTAAGTTTGGTGTCAAGTTTGCTTATGTCGCGGGCGGAGGAGGGGACGCTGCGCTCTCCCACTGCTCGGGTCTGGCCACGGCTGCTGCGGCTGCTCAGTGGTGGCTCGAGCGGTGGGCCGGATCCCGGGGACTCGAGCGGTGCTCCTCGCCCGTGAGTGAAAAGGGTGGGGATTGGATTGTGGGGATTTGGTTATTGTCCGTGACGCCACCCACGGTTGTGGTGATATTGGTGACACCACCGCTGCTCTGGACGGGGATCCCGGGAGCGATGACAGGGAGCAGCCTGGATGTTAGTTCTCCTCTCCGTGGGTAGGGGGTTAATTGACCCGGGGCCCGGTGATGGGGTAGGGATGGATGGCAGGCGGGTTACGGGGCCTGGTGAGGTGCAGGGTTGCGGGGGCAGCGCTGTGCCGCACGGCATGGTGGTACTCACTCAGCCAATGATGAGGACACAGTTCTCGGTAAAACAGACGGCTGGATGGACGGGTCCCACAGACGGCTGCGGTGTTGTTTCTCCCGGCAGGTTGATGGTGACTGCCTTTCCCTGCACCTACATAGTGTAAAGGTTCCAATGGGTTCCCACCGTAACCCGCTCCCCAGCTTGGATGGGTGCTGAAGGAGCCCCTTTTGCCCGCAGGCTCTGGCCCTGGGAACTTTAGCCTTGGCGGTGACTGTGTTTCCCTCTCTCGGTTGGACAGTTGCCTTCTGTCGGGACTTGGCTGCTGGGAAACCCAGGAGGTTCCCTTCGCTAACGGATTTGGCAAATTCACGGCGACTCCTAGCCTTGCCGGGGTCCGTAAGCCATGCTGGCTTCTCTTTGCGTACCGGTCCAGTACCGCCAGGCCACCGCCCGTCCACGGTCCTTACGGTTATCTCCAATAGGCCACTCCTGCAGACGGTCACTACCGTCTGCCAACCTTGCTGATCCGTCGGGCCACACAACCGGACCAACTTCAGTCTGCTCTACTACCACTTTCCTTCTTTCCACTTTCAACTCCCAAACTCTATCTGACACTAACTGCTGTCTTTTCCCATCTCCAGGACTGTGAACTCCTCGGTGGGCGGGACTAACCACCTGGCCCACCCCCTGGTGTGGACATCAGTCCCTGGAGGGAGGCAACAAGGATTTGTGTTTGACTTTGGTGTGCCTGACCGGGAGTGTGGGGTGTGTAGGTGTTGTTATCTGTGGCCCCTGGCTTGTCCAGGGCGCCACATTCCCCCTTAGTAAAATGCAGACCGTCCGCGGGCTGCCCGTCCATCACCGGTTTTATTTTCACAAACTGGAAAAGATAAACGGTAAACATATTACAAGTATAATAACATCTTCCCACATCGGGAGGTACTCTTACATAAAATGTTGCAAAACGGTTACGGCTTCAGCTCTCTCCCACCCAAGTAACCTGGCCCTGATGCTGCCCCTAAGCAAACAGGCAGCACCCCTTGACCCCAGTCCAGCACAAGCTACCCGAGCGGGTTCTGTCCTTTTCAGGGGACCCACGTCCATGGGGAACCCCTGAAACCCCCAGAGGATCGCCACCGGTTGCGGTAGTGGCGGGCCTGGGCCATCACTTCCCTCCAGGCCCATCCTCCAAATCAGCCTCTCCGGAGGCGGTAACGGTTAAGCCTTAAAACATTTTATTTACACACCATAAGTTCGTGGTTGCCCTGCCAGTTCTCGGGCTTGTCCGTAGTAGTTTCTACGCATAACTTTTTTCAAACAGTCCCCACGGGGACAACGGTGCCAGTAACGAGCAGTTTCAATCGCTCTGCAAATCAGATGAATCTTCGGTAATCATTCTTATCATTCTTTCAAACTTTTAAACAACACACCGGTGGTCCCAACGGGGGACAATTGCAACGGTACTCCGCTGCCATCACTCGGATTCTTCGGCGTCGGTCGGGGGAGGGGGCGCCGTACACACTCGGGCCTCTTGGCTGCCCCTCAGCTTTGTGTCCAACGCAAACCACATCCTCTCCCCGCAGTGCCGGGTGTATTGCACCAGGTCTCCTGGCATCAGGTTGCGGCCTGGGTGCTCCTCCGGCAGGTGGGCATTAACATCCCGCCGGGCTATAAAGACTTCAGCCTCCAGGCCCGGCTCATATATAAAGCCATAGCCCCGGCGGACATCAAACCGCCTCACCTGCCCTTCATACAGCGGGTCCCGGATACGGAAGGTCGCTTGGCGGAGGCTCTCCTTTTCCCGGATCGTACGGGCCACCAACTCCGCCTTCTTCCTCTCTCTTTCCGCGATCTCCGGGCCCAGCAGTGTCGGCTCCCTGTCCCAATACGGAGCTGCTGCGAGCTCCGGCGCACGGGTCGGGCCCCGCGAGACCTTCTGTACACTGCCCACCACTGGCAATCTGGGTGGAAGGTCCCGCGGTGACTTGGCCTGGGGTGCTGCCCTGCAGCGGCAACCCGGCGCAACCTCAGCCAAGGTGTGGGGGATAGGCACAGGGGTCCTCTTCCGCCAGGCCTCCTGCACGGAGCGGCCTGTCGGCTCCGGCTCAGGAAGTTTTTCGGGGGATGCCTCCGGCTCAGGCTTCTGCACCTTCCAGGGTAGCACTTCTGGTCGGTCACGGGCTCCGGCTACAGGTCGATCCACCGGGGCGGGAAAGCAGGGTACCGCTACCGGTTGCGGGGGTAGCGGGCCAAGTGGTGGGGCCGCGGCAGCCAGTACGGGTAGCGGGGGAGGTAGCAAGGTGAGCGGGGGTGGACCGGGTCCCTCGGCCTCGATGACCGACCCACTAGGTGTACAGGGGCGTGGGTCACTCACCCTCCCTTCCGAAGCTCCCTCTTCCTCGCGTCTCCGCACGGTCGCTACGACCTCCGCCATGTTGGCCTCCCACTCCTCCAAGAGGAGCTGCATCTTGACCTGCAGCCGTTGTTGGAGCTGCGCGGTCCGGATCTCCACCCACACCGCGGTTCCAGGCGCAGGGGCTACGGTGCTGCGGGACGGCATAAACATGGCTCTGGCGGCCTCTTCCAGGAACCAGCAACAAGTTGACCGCAGGGTCCTGGCGTCCCTGCTTTTATAGCCGCGGGCTACATGCGGCCAGATGCCATCAGTCCCCCTTAGTCTCTTTTTGGCTCCTCCTCTACAGGGGCGGGGTTTTGGCCTTCGCGCCTCCACTACTCGAGGAGACGCTCGAGCGGGAATTTTTCGCGCCCAAGATAGCGGCTTCTCCGATTTTTCGGCCGGACACCTCCGGCGGTAACAAGGTGCACCTCTACCAGACGGCAGAGCGGTAAGATCCTGTTCATGACGCCAAGTTGTCGAGGGCAGAGGAGGGGACGCTGTGCTCTCCCACTGCTCGGGTCCGGCCGTGGCTGCTGCGGCTGCTCAGTGGTGGCTCGAGCGGTGGGCCGGATCCCGGGGACTCGAGTGGCGCTCCTCGCCCGTGACTGAAAAGGGTGGGGATTGGATTGTGGGGATTTGGTTATTGTCCGTGACGCCACCCACGGTTGTGGTGATATTGCTGACACCACTGCTGCTCTGGACGGGGATCCCGGGAGCGATGACAGGGAGCAGCCTGGATGTTAGTTCTCCCCTCCGTGGGTAGGGGGTTGGTTGTCCCGGGGCCCGGTGATGGGGTAGGGATGGATGGCAGGCGGGTTACGGGGCCTGGTGAGGTGCAGGGTCGCGGGGGCAGTGCTGTGCCGCACGGCACGGTGGTACTCACTCAGCCAATGATGAGGACACAGTTCTCGGTAAAACACACGGCTGGATGGACGGGTCCCACAGACGGCTGCGGTGTTGTTTCTCCCGGCAGGTTGATGATGACTGCCTTTCCCTGCACCTACGTAGTGTAACGCTTCCAATGGGTTCCCACCGGTAACCCACTCCCCAGCTTGGATGGGTGCTGAAGGAGCCCCTTTTGCCCGCAGGCTCTGGCCCTGGGAACTTTAGCCTTGGCGGTGACTTTGTTTCCCTCTCTTAGTTGGACGGTTGCCTTCTGTCGGGACTTGGCTGCTGGGAAACCCAGGAGGTTCCCTTCGCTAACGGATTTGGCAAATTCACGGCGACTCCTAGCCTTGCCGGGGTCCGTAAGCCCCTGCTGGATGGTGCTGGCTTCTCTTTGCGTACCGGTCCGGTACCGCCGGGCCACCGCCCATCCACGGTCCTTACGGTTAGCTCCAATAGGCCACTCCTGCAGACGGTCACCACTGTCTGCCAACCTTGCTGATCCATCCGGGCCACACACCCGGACCAACTTCAGTCTGCTCTACTACCACTTTCCTTCCTTCCACTTTCAACTCCCAAACTCTATCTGACACTAACTGCTGTCTTTTCCTGCCTCCAGGACTGTGAACTCCTCGGTGGGCGGGATCAACTGCCTGGCCCACCCCCTGGTGTGGACATCAGCCCCTGGAGGGAGGCAACAAGGATTTGTGTTTGACTTTGGTGTGCCTGACCGGGAGTGTGGGGTGTGTAGGTGTTATCTGTGGCCCCTGGCTTGTCCAGGGCGCCACACTTACCAATTCCGATTTTTTTTTTTACCGTGCTGGATTGCCGAACACGAATATCCATGGGCTCACTCATCACTACATTGAAGGCGTCTTCTTACCCGGGAAGACTTCTGGATATACCATTTAGGTATATGTGCCCCCTTGGCCTCAACAATGTAAGATAATCATGGTTCACTTTTAGAAATATACCAGCTTGATATTTTGTTTCCTGATTGATAATATTAATTTTAATCATATAAATTAGTGCCAGTTAGATTGTATATGTAGCGGATTTCATACTAGAAATATATTCAGAATTTCTTTTAGGATTAATTTGGGGTGGCCAACTAATAACAACTTTTGAATCTAAAGTTTGCTATTTATATTGGTATGTTATTTAAATTTCCACCATCAATGATATACTATCAACACCATCATATTGTATCAAAAGATGTCTTCACAAATGGATTTCCTCTTGTTATCTTGAAACTCGTTAATGTCATATTTCTGTGTATGAAACTATTTCCATCATGCCTAAGACTGTCTTTTTTCAGATGTGCAACTTCTGGAATGTGAGGATGGGGACATTTTGTTATATGGGAGATTCCGAGTGTCGGACTGCATGTAGGTTTTTCTAGAGTCGCTTTTCCCTACTTTTTAATGTGTTGAATAGAGTGACAAAGTAAATCTGAATTATTATTATTATATAGAAATATTGTATTACATACATTCATTAAACTTGATAAAATTAGCCAATATTTTTTTATATACCGCACCATCAGAACAATATCTATCACACACAAATCCTCTCCTCTCTTAGTAGACCATGATAACACTATAACTCTATACAGTTGGTACGGGAAGTATTCAGAGCCCTTTAAGTTTTTCTCTCTTTGTTTCATTGCAGCCATTTGGTGAATTCAAAAAGTTATTTTTTTTTCTCAGTCATATACACTCTGCACCCCATTGTGACAGAACCCCCCCCCCCCCCCCCGAAATGTAGACATTTTTGCAAATTTATTAAACAAGAAAAACTGAAATATCACATGGTCATAAGTATTCAGATTCTTTGTGCAGACACTCATATTTAAGTCACATGCTGTTTATTTCCTTTTTTCCTCCTTAAGATGGTTCTACTCCTTCATTGGAGTCCAGTTGTGTTTAATTAAATTGATAGGACTTGATTTGGAAAGGCACACACATGTCTATAGAAGACCTCAAAGCTCAAAGTGCATGTCAGACCAAATAAGAATCATTAGGTCAAAGGAACTGCCCAAAGAGCTCAGAGACAGAATTTTGGCAAGGCACAATCTGGCCAAGGTTAAAAAAGAATTTCTGCAGTACTCAAGGTTCCTAAGAATGCAGTGGCCTCCATAATCCTTAAAGGGAAGAAATTTGGAACCACCAGAACTCTTCCTATACCAGGCCATCCAGCCAAACTGAGCAATCATGGAAGAAGAGCCTTGGTGAGAGAGGTAAAGAAGAACCCCAAGATCACTGTAACTGAGCTCCAGAGATGCAGTAGGGAGATGGGAGAAAGTTCCACAAAGTCAACTATCACTGCAGCCCTCCACCAGTCAGGTGTTTATGGCAGAGTGGCCCGACGGAAGCCTCTCCTCAGAACAAGACATATGAAAGCCTGCTTAGAATTTACAAAATAACACATAAAGCACTCACAGACTATGAGAAATAAGATTCTGTGCTCTGATGAGACGAAGATAGAACTTTTTGTTGATAATTCTAAGCGGTATGTGTGGAGAAAACCAGGCACTTCTCATCACCTGCCCAATACAATCCCAACAGTGAAACATAGTGGTGGCAGCATCATGCTATGGGGTGGTTTTCAGCTGCAGGGACAGGACGAATGGTTGCAATTGAAGGAAAGATGAATCTGGCAGAAATACAGAGATATACTGGAAGAAAACCTCTTCCAGACTGCTCTGGACCTCAGACTTGGCCAACAGTTCACCTTCCAACAAGACAATGACCCTAAGCACACAGCTAAAATAACAAAGGAGTGGCTTAAGAACAACTCTGTGACCATTCTTGACTGGCACAACTAGAGCCCTGACCTAAACCCAATTGAGCATCTCTGAAGAGACCAGAAAATGGCTGTCCACGAACGTTCACCATCCAACCTGACAGAACTGGGGAGGATCTGTAAGAAACCTCAAGCAAGAATGGCAGAGGATCCCCAAATCCAAGTGTGAAAAACTTGTTGCATCATTCCCAAGAAGACTCATGGCTGTACTAGCTCAAAAGGGTGCTTCTACTCAATACTGAGGAAAGAGCCTGAATACTTAGGACCATGTGATATTTCAGTTTTTCTTGTTTAATACATTTCCAAAAATTTCTACATTTCTGATTTTTTTCTGTCAAGATGGGGGATGGGGTGCAGCGTGTACATTAATGAGAAAAAAATGATCTTTTTTGAATTTACCAAATGGCTGCAATGAAACAAAGAGTGAAAAATTTAAAAGGATCTGAATACTTTCCGTACCCACTGTATATGCAGTTTGCTCTACCTTCCCTGAATAGGCAAAATGTATTTATTTTTTTAATTTACTTATATGGTTTCTAATATTTGACTATAGATGTGTCTACATGTGAAAGGGTCAGAACATTGGATTTTGTTATGGGTTTCTATGAAACTGTTTTTCCAATGTTTAATATCATAAGGGATATAATGGTATATCAAACTTCTACATTAATTTTTTTTAATTTATTTTTTTATATATTTATTAAATCACAATATTATCTAATAACATTTTTAATGTATGATATAATTATGATGGATTTCAACATATAAACTCTTTCTCTGGATAGATGCAAAGAACCTTTTTACATTTATTGTAATTGAAAAAAAAATATTTTTGTCTTGTGTTATCTGTTGCCACTATGCTTGTCTTAAATATATGGAAAATGTACACATGGGCTGCTGTGTTATAAGTGAATCTGTTTATAACAATTTCCATTCTTGCATGTGATGTTTATTTAGAAAAAAAACTATTCCTTTTATTCATTGGAGTAACTTGACTTGAATGTTTCTTTGACCTGAGCTGATTCCTTTTATTTTCACACATTAAGCTACGTGATTCCTTGCATACCTGGTTGACTTCGTATCATTTTATATGGATCTTTTAAAAGGTGGACAATTGAGATTTGCCAAAGTTCTCATCAGTGTCTGAAATGCGTAGCTTATTGCTGATTACCATTTGTGGTCTACTGCTACGGCAGATTGCTATGAAATCGATTTGATGTACATTTTTACATCTTTCACTTTTGTTTGGACATGGATTTTAATGTTACAATAAAGATTTTTAAAGATTTAAAGATTGAGATTTTCATTGATTTTTTTTTAAATAATTTACAATTTTTCTTCCCATGTGATAGAACCTGCTGCCAGCAAAAGTGGCAGAGCTATTAATGTTACAGATTTCAAATATTTATTCTGGATTAGATTATGTTAGCTCTAATGAATTATTTATGACTGTCACTGAGTGAACATAATACCGATGTGTGAAGAACAAATGCTTTTAGTGATACTGAGTGCTTTGAATATGTCAGTGGATAAGATGCAATGGAAAAGAAATAATGAAAAGATCAGGAATGTTTACATTTCAGTTTAATGAGGGGTATCTTTTCATTGAAGAGTAATGATAATGTTATGGCCGCTGAGGGGCAATGAGCGTCCGGGAGTGGATCCACTGGACCTTACACTGGACTTCCCTGGAGGAGCTAACCTAGAGCTAACCCCTATACAGGGATTGTCAGGTGCAGTCCAAGGGGGCCTAAATGCACGGCAGCCAGGACCAGTGAAGTTGGCTCTGATGGACTGATGAGTCTCTGATGTCTGGTACTACAGGAGCTAGTACATGAAACACAGAACTAGACACAGTAGCGTGTAAGGGACGTGAGAACTAGCAACGCACTAAGGATAGGCAACGTGCTCAGGTGCCTCCTCTAAGGGGAGGCAGTCTTAAATACCTTTAGGGTGTTAGCTGACCTGAAGGATCACTTCTGGGTGGGACGCAGAAAGGGGGCGTTGACACATGTGCACTCTATAGGCACTCCCAGTAGGCCTGCGTGTGGCTTGGAAGAAGGAGGCTGCAGCAGACCCAGGGGCAGGAACAGAGCACATGGAATCAGCAGGCAAGGGAGGAGAACAGCATCCCCGCCATGGCCTGGGAGCGGGAGCGTGCAGGGGTGCTGCGCCAGGGCCGGGACCGGGCACTACAGATAAAGAGTATGTAATGAGAAAAACATTAGATTATTACACACTAGCTTTGTATATTTTGAACTAGTGACACATTATGCATTATTATGTAACAAACTATGACTATTTCTGAAATACTTATCTAGAATGCATGTCATGCACTGAATGGCCATTTTATTAGAGAAACCCATAGAGTAGAATTTTGTAACTCTTATGATCTTTGAGACCAAAGCTATTTCTATCACACGGGGAGAACTATTGCAAATTATACATTTTATATTTAGGTTTTGAATGTTAGAATGGAGAACAAATAAAGAGGAAGAGACTCTAAGATACACCATAGTATAAGACTAATATATTTTATTTTCTATTTGATAATTATCTCTATTTAGCAGAATCTGTCTCCATTATGACAAGACATATACAAATCTCAAATGTAGGAAAAATATGGTTGTAGTAATATTATCTAAGACCGATTTCACAGCAATTCATGGCATGAATTCCTCTATGTGTTTACATTGCTTTGTAGGAATATTGGTCCATGTATACATATAAGAAGGTAGCTGATTCACACATCAGAAAAGGCACAAGTTAAACATGCATGAAGGAACATCACCATCTACTGACCAAGGTTTAAAGAGTGGGACCTAACAGATTTATACTGGAACTAAGATAAACAGAATTGGTTGGGGGTAAGAAAAAGCAGGAGGGACAAGGTCATGTGACAAGCTGTGATGCATGTTAGAAATTACAAAAAGCCCCTGAGGCTATGACATCAAAGGAGTCATTGCCTGGACCTTTGTCCGGTCAGACGTGCAGTGTTAGGCTGCTTTCACACTTGCGTTGTTTTGCATCAGTCACAATCCGTCGCCTTGAGGAAAATATTTTGCAGGAATCCGTTTTTCCCCATAGACTTCTATTAGCGACGGATTTTGACTGATGGCCCTGTGTTGCATCCGGTGCATGACACATCAGTTGTTTACTGACTGACCGTCAGGCGGTAGGAACGCACACTGTAACGTTTTTTGTGTGCGGCGGATCGTTTTTTTACTGTGAGCATGCGCACAATAAAAAACCATGATGAACTGTAAATTCAGTTCCAGCAGCAGGAACGATCAGCTGATCGGCCGGATTTTGTGAACGATCAGCTGATCGGCCGACAGCCGCCTTTTCTGAACGATCAGCTGATCAGCCAGCAGCCGCCTTTTCTGAACGATCAGCTGATTGGTCGGCTGCCATGCAGCCGCTTGACGATCAGCTGATCGATCACAAAAGGCGGCCACCAGGCGATCAGCTGACCATTCAGAAAAGCGGTCCGCCGGTAAAACAGTAAAATAAAAACAAAGAACAACAGATCGTTTTTGCAGCAGCATCAGTCACATCAGTTGTGCTGCTATCTGCAACGCATCCGTTGCATCAGTCACACAACTGGTTGTGACGGATGCAAAACAACACAAGTGTGAAAGCAGCTTTAGATGTACTGTTTTACAGCCACATCTAAGAGGCAGGAAAGCAAAACAAAGCGATCTTTTGCTCAGATTAAGAAGCCAGATTAATGGAGCAGGTGATGCGGTGAGACAAATTAACGTGGGAATGGTTAAAGGGATATGGATAATTCAGTGAACGTTATATGATTATGATCAAAAGAGTGAGCTAAGGTGGCCGAGTTACCAGGGGGGGGGGAGTGGGTCAAAGGTTGAGCTGAGGAAGCAAGGAATTCTTGTGATCAGAGAGGTCGAACGACTGAGCTGAGGAGGAGGCCAGGAGTTATCGGAGGGGGTCAAACAAGTAAACTGCGGAGATCAGGAAGACTAGTTGAAGGACAGTGTGCTCGAGGTGGCTAAAAGCCAGAAGGACTCAGTAACAGTACAGACTTGAGCTACGCCCATGAGAGACAGACATAGCTGTTGTGACCTGTGGGGATTGATAACCATCCGTGAACTATAGTGAGCATCTTGATTCTTGTAACGCCCATTCAGGCATCCCCATGCTGTCCTGCCCCCCACCCCCAGCAGGAATGCCGACTCTCTCTCCTGGTCACCCAGCGGTGGCTGCCATGTCACAGGTCCATGCTGCTGTCTACTAGGGCCTCTGCACGCCACACAGGCCTCTTTGGAATCCCCATAAACATAGGGTGCTCGCACGGACAAACCCCTTTTCTTAAAGGGCTTGTATGACCTAACCCAGAAGTGCTTTTCAGCTCCATTGAGAGGCATCAGGTACTTAAGTCACCTTTCCCTTAAGGTAAGTGCATGGGCAACGAGTTGTATATATTGCTAGTTCACAGGTCCGTTGTGCTGCTGTCATTGTGCTGTATGCCATTGCAGATTCATATCTTTATTTCAGTGCATTACAAGTCCATTACTGCTGCGACTATCCATGCCGACTGAAAACGCTATGTGTGAACACAGCCGCAGCAATACATTTTTATTGCATTGTTACGGATTTTAATAAAGAAAAATAATAAATTGCACCTTTTTTTATGCCAGTTACCAATTCCCTTAAATAATCTGATCACTGCGTTGTTTAGGTCGTTACGATTACAGGGACATCAAATATGTCCATGTTATTTGCTGATTTGTGATGTTTATTATTTTATAAAACAGTGTAATAAAATAACATTATTCAATTTTTTTATTATATTTAGCAATTTTATTAGAAGGAAAAAAAATCCTCTCTAGAATACAGGACACACAGATGCTGCTCTCTACAGTGGAGCTCTTTGTCCTGTGTAATCTGCTGTGTAATCAGAGGCTACATTGTAGGTTCATTTAAATAAAATCTTCCCTCTGAGAGTATCATTCCTAGTGGCTCAACAGCTAGACCAGCTAGAAATGCTAGGAGGGCTGCTAGGCACATGTTTGAAAATTGCTGGTTTGAATCCCAGGTGATGAAAATAAAGGAAATTATATATATTTATTTTCCTCATTTCTTTTATAGTAGTTTTATGGGAGCAAAATATTATTTTTCCTTCACCTACAAAGAGATGCAGTATCTATCTATCTATCTAGCTATCTGTCATGTATGTATCTATCTATCTATCATGTGTCCATGGCCGGCTTTACCTATGTGCAAGTGGTGCAGTCGCACAGGGCGCCGGCCGGCAGACAGCAGAGGGGGCACCCAGGGAGCAGCAGTTCACTTTCACTTTGCTGCTCCTTCAGTGCACAGGCTCCAGCAGAGGGCACCCTCCCCTGCTCTCGGCTCTGTGTATTTTCTGCTCCTGCTCTGCACAGCCTCCAGCAGTCAGAGCCCTCCCCTCCTCTATGACCTGTGTCTAGTCTCCTCCCGCTCTGCAAAGTCTCCAGCAGGGGGCGCCCTCCCCTCCTCTGAGCTCGGTGTCTTCTCTTCTCCCGTCTTTACCAGAGAGGGGGGAGGGGTGCCTGCACTACCAGAGATGCTGCTAAAGCCCCACTAAAATACTGGAGCCCAGGAAGTAACTGTATGTGAGTATAACGTGCTGTGTGTCATATCTGTAATGTATTATGTGGTGTCTGCTTGTGTTATGTATAACGTGTGTGTGTCCTTGTATACTGTGCAATATCTACCTGTCTGTCTATGTATATCTACCTATTAGCTCTCTATCCCTCTATCTGTCTATTATCTATCTACCTATTATCTATCTGTCTGTCTAGCTATCTCTCTAGTATATATCTGTCTTTATCTATCTATCTATCTATTTATCTCTATCTCTATTATATATCTATTAGTGATGAGCGAGCATGCTTGTTACTACTCGGTACTCGCACGAGTATCACTGTACTCGGGCTACTCGGCGGGGACCGAGTAATCTCGCGATACTCGTGCTGTACTCGTGGTCTTCATCCCTGCATGTTGGCGCTCTTTTGAGAGCCAGCCCTCATGCAGGGATTGGCTGGCAGACCACTGCAATGCCACAGCCCTGTTAGTTGTGGAATTGCAGTGATTGGCCGGCCCGCACAGCGTGACCGAGCCTTTATACCGGCGGGCGCGCTGTGCTCTGCTCACAGCCATCCAGACAGTCAGTGCAGGGAGAGTGTCGCTGCTTCAGGGAAACGTTTGCGGCCCTTTATAGCTATTTCCGTAGCAGGGCTGCAAACAGTGTGACCAAAAGTCCTTCTCAGGACTATTCTAGTTGTATACAGGCAGGCAGGGTATAGCCAGGTTGGAGTACAGTAGCAGAGTCCTTCTCAGGACTATTGTTACTGTATACAGGCAGGGTATAGCCAGGTCGGAATACAGGCTAGTGACCAGAAGAGTCCTTGTCAGGACTATTGTAGCAGTATACAGGCAGGCAGGCAGGCAGGGTATATAGCCATTCCTAGTGGTGACCGTATACCAGCCTTCATCATATCTGGGGCTGGGGTACACAGTCTAAAACAGTCCAGATAGTGTCAGACTTCTCAGTAATTTTTGCTCCTAAAAACCTGTTAGGTTCTTAGTGCATCCGTGCTTGCATTTAAAAACCGCACGTGTTTGCCTGTCGGTGGCAGCCTACAGGTGCACTTGTGTGCGTTTTTACCAAACTATTATATAACGCACAAGTGTAGTGTATAATACACGTCAGTCAGCAGTGGCTGATAGTGTCAGAGTTCTCATTAATTTTTGCTCCTAAAACCTGTTAGGTTCTTAGTGCGTCCGTGCTTGCATTTAAAAACCGCACGTGTGTGCCTGTCGGTGGCAGCGTACAGGTGCACGATTTGCACAAACTTGGATATAACGCACAAGTCTAGTGAATACACGTCAGCACAGCATTGCAAAATGCGCAAGGGCGTTGGCAAGGAACAAGGAAGTGGACGTGATGGTGGTGCAGGCAGAGGCCGAGGTCGTGGGCAAGCTCTAATTTCGCCACAACAAAGGGCCACATCTAGTCGCTCGCACGTCCTGTCCCAAATTCTTGGGGACCGCAGCAGTACACTGCTCTTGAACCAAGACCAGTGTCAACAGGTTGTTAGTTGGATAGCGGATAATGCTTCCAGTCAGATTGGCACCACCACAAACACTCTGTCTTCCACACGGTCAAGTGTCAGTAGCCGTGATACTGCACCGCACATTTGAGAACCTGATCCTCCTTCCTACCACAAGGCTGAGTACACGTCCTCGGACATTAATGATCCCACACTTGGACACTCGGAAGAGCTGTTCACGTTTCCATTCGCACATTCTGGCCTCTCGCCAGCTTATGTTGAAGTGGGTCATGAGGAGATCGTATGTACAGATGCCCAAATATTTGAGCAGCCACGTTCTCACGAAGTTGGCAACGTGTCTCAACAAGGGGTGGACGATGATGAGACACAATTGTCAGGAAGTCAGGAGGAGGAGCAGGGTGCGGAAGAGGAAAACGACGTGGTGGATGATCCAGTAACTGACCCAACCTGGCAGGAGGATATGCAGAGCGAGGACAGCAGTGCACAGGGGGAGGGAGGCGTAGCATCCCAACAGGCAGTAAGAAGCAGGGTGGTGGCTCCAGGCAGAAGTCAGGCAACCGTTCCCCGGAACAACAACACGACACAAGGTGCCTGTACAAATGTTAGGTCTTCCCGAGTCTGGCAGATTTTTAAGTTGGCTCCAGATGATTCTAAAAAGGCCATTTGCAACACCTGCCGTGCCAGCATCAGCAGGGGTACCAAAACTAGCAGCCTGACCACCACCAGCATGATCAGGCACATGTCAGCCAAGCACCCGACTTTGTGGGAAGTACAACAGAGTCGAGGAGCAGTGCTTGCTGATGTCACTGCTACGTCTTCGCTGGTTGTGCATGCGAGCCAATCCCCTGTCCATGCTGCCTGCGAACAAGCCTCCTCCGGTCCTGCACCTGCAGTTGCCTACGCAGAAATAACACCATCATCAAGAACGTCCTTGTCCCAGCGCAGCGTTCAGTTATCCATTCAGCAAACCTTTGAACGCAGGCGCAAATACACTGCCAACACCCCACATGCCACAGTTCTAAATGCTAACATTTCGCGACTGCTTGCGCTGGAAATGTTGCCTTTTAGGCTGGTGGAGACAGAAGCATTCCGCGACCTGATGGCGGCAGCTGTCCCACGTTACTCGGTCCCCAGCCGCCACTATTTCTCCCGGTGTGCCGTCCCCGCGTTGCATAACCACGTGTCACAAAACATCACACGTGCCCTGAACAACGCTGTTTCACCCAAAGTCCACCTAACCACAGACACGTGGACAAGTGCTTGTGGGCAAGGCCGCTACATCTCGTTGACGGCACACTGGGTTAATATTGTGGAAGCTGGGACCCAGTCTGAGCGAGGGATGGAACACGTCCTTCCCACACCAAGGTTTGCAGGCCCTACCTCAGTCAGTGTTTCACCCACACTCTACAGCTCCGGAATGTCATGCTCTTCAGCCTCCTCCTCCTCCTGCGCATCCTCATCCACTGTACCCTCCACACCAGTCCCAAGCTGGAAGCACTGCAGAACTGCCTCGGCGAAGCGGCAACAGGCTGTGCTGAAGCTAATCTGCATAGGTGACAAACCCCACAATGCAGAAGAGGTGTGGACAGCTCTGAAACAGCAGGCAGATCACTGGCTCACACCTCTGAACCTAAAGCCAGGAAAGGTCGTGTGTGACAATGGCCGGAACCTGGTGGCGGCTTTGAGGCGAGGCCAGCTGACACATGTTCCATGCGTGGCCCATGTGCTCAACCTCGTGGTTCAGCGGTTTCTAAAGTCATACCCAGAGCTGTCTGATCTGCTGGTAAAAGTTCGCCGCCTGTCTGCACATTTTCGAAAGTCACCTACTGCTTCAGCCGGCCTTGCCGGCTTTCAGCGCCGTTTGCATCTTCCGGCTCACAGACTGGTGTGTGATGTCCCCACTCGTTGGAATTCAACTCTGCACATGTTGGTCAGGATATGTGAGCAGAAGAGGGCAGTTGTTGAGTACCTGCATCACCTAAGCCGTCGGGAAATGGGTCAAACTCCACACATAACACCTGAGGAGTGGAGATGGATGTCCGACCTATGTACTATCCTCCAAAACTTTGAGGACTCCACCAAGATGGTGAGTGGTGATGACGCCATTATTAGCGTCACCATACCGCTACTCTGCCTTCTAAAACGGTCTCTGCTCAAAAACAAACATGATGCATTGCAGGCGGAGCGCGATGAGTTGCAGCAAGAAACAGTAGTGGGTGTGGGTGATAACACACAGCCCAGCCTCGTCTCCCCACAATGTGCAGTGGAGGACTATGATGAGGAGGAGGATGAAGACATGGAGCAACTCTCCGGCCAAATTGAGGATATGACATGCACACCAGTCATATCCTCGGTTCAGCGTGGCTGGCCAGAGGACAGGGTAGATGAGGAGGAGGAGGAGGACAGCATGTTCAGTCATCGTGTTGGTCAGGCTACTGACGTCCTGGCTGTTAAGAGTCTGGCGCACATGGCTGACTTTATGGTAAGCTGCCTGTCTCGTGACCCTCGCGTTAAGAACATCTTGGCCGACAATCATTACTGGTTGGTAACACTGTTAGACCCACGCTACAAGGAGAACTTTATGTCTCTTATTCCCGAGGCGGAGAGGTCAACCAAAATGCAGCAGTTCCGGAAGGCCATAGTCACGGAAGTAGGCAAAGCATTCCCCTCACAAAACGCTAGCGGCATAGGTCAGGAATCAGTGGACAACCAAGGCGTACAGCCGAGAGAGGCACAAGTCCAATCCGCCAGAGGTAGGGGAACAGTCTTTAAGATGTGGGACAGTTTTCTCAGCCCCTCACGTACTACAGCCCCTGAGGTGCGGGGTAGTGCCACAAGAAATCCTAAGTTTGCCCAGATGCTCAAGGAGTACCTTGCAGATCGAACAACTGTACTCCGACATTCCTCTGTGCCTTACAATTATTGGGTATCCAAGGTGGACACGTGGCATGAATTGGCTCTCTACGCCTTGGAAGTCCTGGCCTGCCCTGCCGCTAGCGTTTTGTCAGAGCGTGTTTTTAGTGCCGCAGGTGGAATCATTACAGATAAACGCACCCGCCTGTCAACTGAAAATGCTGACAGGCTGACTCTGATCAAGATGAACAAGGGTTGGATTGGGCCAGACTTCCCCACACCACCAGCAAATGAGAGCAG
This sequence comes from Anomaloglossus baeobatrachus, assembly GCF_048569485.1. NCBI lineage: Eukaryota > Metazoa > Chordata > Amphibia > Anura > Aromobatidae > Anomaloglossus > Anomaloglossus baeobatrachus. Next base: position 381,145,725 of record NC_134354.1, on the reverse strand, counting down.
AATTTAAAGTTTGTAACGGGAATTTGCCATGTACCTCCAGTCACCCATGGGTACACACTTCTGGACTTTGGATAATCGCTGGACTGCTCCTCCTTCTCCTCATGCGCCACCATGATGACCGTTACAATAGTTAGGCCTTTGTTTCAGGTATACCCCCAGTGGTAAATTTTTTCGCCCATTCTTTCAGAATGGACATTACAACGACAGGAGACCCGCTCCTTTGCAATGGGAACAATGTTTTGAGGCCCTCATGCACGTCTCTATCCAGGGACAACGTGGAGCCTCCCAATTTTTGGCTGCCCTGCCAAAGGGCTATACTATAATACACCCACTTCCTGACAATGGACACTTAATGTTTTGAGGCCCTCATGCACGTCTCTATCCAGGGACAACGTGGAGCCTCCCAATTTTTGGCTGCCCTGCCAAAGGGCTATACTATAATACACCCACTTCCTGACAATGGACACTTAATGTTTTGAGGCCCTCGTGCACGTCTCTATCCAGGGACAACGTGGAGCCTCCCAATTTTTGGCTGCCCTGCCAAAGGGCTATACTATAATACACCCACTTCCTGACAATGGACACTTAATGTTTTGAGGCCCTCACGCACGTCTCTATCCAGGGACAACGTGGAGCCTCCCAATTTTTGGCTGCCCTGCCAAAGGGCTATACTATAATACACCCACTTCCTGACAATGGACACTTAATGTTTTGAGGCCCCCATGCACGTCTCTATCCAGGGACAACGTGGAGCCTCCCAATTTTTGGCTGCCCTGCCAAAGGGCTATACTACAATAGACCCACTTCCTTACAATGGGCACTTCAGGTTTACAGGCCATCATGCACGTCTGTATGCAGGGGCATTGGTGAACCTCACAATTTTGGACTGCCCTGGCAAAGGAAAATACTACAAAGACTCACTTCCTCAAAATGGGCACATATTAGACTCAGAGGCCTTTATGTACGTCTCTTCTCAGGGACATCGGAGTGCCACACAATGTTTTACGTAAAATCTTTCATGTATTGATCTCAAAAAGTAACATACATTAGCTCTATCTCACTATTGGGTATGTTCCCTTAACATTTCCGCCATGAAAATTCATTTTGGTGTCATTTTTGAAGGTTTTCTGGTGAGTCCGTAAAAATGGCGTAAAACGCGGACAAAATTGTTCACAGCTGTGACTTTTGAGTGATAAATGCTTCAAGGGGTCTTCCCCATGCTGTTGCCATGTCATTTGAGCACTCTTCTGAGACTTTTGTGCCATTTTTAGGGTTTCTACATGCTGCCGGGGGTCATTTCACAAAAATACTCGGGTCTCCCATAGGATAATATTGGGCTCGGTGCTCGGGCCGAGTACACGAGTATCTTGGGATGCTCGGCCCGAGCCTCGAGCACCCAAGCTTTTTAGTACTCGCTCATCACTAATATCTATCTATTATCTCTCTAATCTATCTATTTCTCAATTATATATCTGTCTATCCATCTATGTCTCTATTACGGTATATATCTGTCTGTCTATCTCGTTATTATATATCTATCTCTCCATTATTTATCTGTCTATCCATATATCTCTCGATTATATATCTATCTATCCATCTACAGTTAGGTCCAGAAATATTTGGACAGTGACAGAAGTTTTGTTATTTTAGCTGTTTACAAAAACATGTTCAGAAATACAATTATATATATAATATGGGATGAAAGTGCACACTCCCAGCTGCAATATGAGAGTTTTCACATCCAAATCGGAGAAAGGGTTTAGGAATCATAGCTCTGTAATGCATAGCCTCCTCTTTTTCAAGGGACCAAAAGTAATTGGACAAGGGACTCTAAGGGCTGCAATTAACTCTGAAGGCGTCTCCCTCGTTAACCTGTAATCAATGAAGTAGTTAAAAGGTCTGGGGTTGATTACAGGTGTGTGGTTTTGCATTTGGAAGCTGTTGCTGTGACCAGACAACATGCGGTCTAAGGAACTCTCAATTGAGGTGAAGCAGAACATCCTGAGGCTGAAAAAAAAGAAAAAAACCATCAGAGAGATAGCAGACATGCTTGGAGTAGCAAAATCAACAGTCGGGTACATTCTGAGAAAAAAGGAATTGACTGGTGAGCTTGGGAACTCAAAAAGGCCTGGGCGTCCACGGATGACAACAGTGGTGGATGATCGCCGCATACTTTCTTTGGTGAAGAAGAACCCGTTCACAACATCAACTGAAGTCCAGAACACTCTCAGTGAAGTAGGTGTATCTGTCTCTAAGTCAACAGTAAAGAGAAGACTCCATGAAAGTAAATACAAAGGGTTCACATCTAGATGCAAACCATTCATCAATTCCAAAAATAGACAGGCCAGAGTTAAATTTGCTGAAAAACACCTCATGAAGCCAGCTCAGTTCTGGAAAAGTATTCTATGGACAGATGAGACCAAGATCAACCTGTACCAGAATGATGGGAAGAAAAAAGTTTGGAGAAGAAAGGGAACGGCACATGATCCAAGGCACGCCACATCCTCTGTAAAACATGGTGGAGGCAACGTGATGGCATGGGCATGCATGGCTTTCAATGGCACTGGGTCACTTGTGTTTATTGATGACATAAAAGCAGACAAGAGTAGCCGGATGAATTCTGAAGTGTACCGGGATATACTTTCAGCCCAGATTCAGCCAAATGCCGCAAAGTTGATCGGACGGCGCTTCATAGTACAGATGGACAATGACCCCAAGCATACAGCCAAAGCTACCCAGGAGTTCATGAGTGCAAAAAAGTGGAACATTCTGCAATGGCCAAGTCAATCACCAGATCTTAACCCAATTGAGCATGCATTTCACTTGCTCAAATCCAGACTTAAGACGGAAAGACCCACAAACAAGCAAGACCTGAAGTATGCGGCTGTAAAGGCCTGGCAAAGCATTAAGAAGGAGGAAACTCAGCATTTGGTGATGTCCATGGGTTCCAGACTTAAGGCAGTGATTGCCTCCAAAGGATTCACAACAAAATATTGAAAATAATTTTTTTTTTTGGGTTTGGTTTATTTGTCCAATTACTTTTGATCTCCTAAAATGTGGAGTGTTTGTAAAGAAATGTGTACAATTCCTACAATTTCTATCAGATATTTTTGTTCAAACCTTCAAATTAAACGTTACAATCTGCACTTGAATTCTGTTGTAGAGGTTTCATTTCAAATCCAATGTGGTGGCATGCAGAGCCCAACTCGCGAAAATTGTGTCACTGTCCAAATATTTCTGGACCTAACTGTATATTTCTGTCTATCCATTTGTCTGTTTAACCATCGATCTATCTATCTGTGCCGCCCCTGTGGGAGCAGCCGAGCTGCTCGGATCCAGGTTCGCTGTGGCTCCAGGGTCTCCGGATCCGGAGTCGTGCGGCAACTCAAATGAAAGGGGTATTTACAGGGAATTGATATATAGTTTGTGACGCCACCCGTGGTGTACGGTAATTTGGGGAGTACCGCCACTGCTGTTGGGAGTACCCGGGGTGATGAAGTGGGGCAGCCAGGTGTCGTAGCCCTACAAAGGTAGGGGGAATGTCCCGGGACTCGATGTGGGGGTGCCATTGGATGCAGGGGTCACTCTCGTACTCAGTCAATAAGCAGACGCTGACAACTGGGTAAACGAACTCTCAGGGTGCCACTGCCACTGAGGAGGACTCGTCTGTCCCCGTCCCCTATAGTGTTGCCTGGTGATCCGTGACCTGCCTGCTGGCACTAAGTTTAACTTCAATGTGGTGGGCCAGTAGTATGGAACTTCCTGGGCCCCGCTCCCCACTGTGGCTAAGTATGGGAGCTTGCTCTCAGGGCTCACGCTTGGGATTTTCTGGACCGTTTTGGATTGGAAAGTCCTATCCCCCTCATTGTGCTAATGCCCCGATTCTGGAGCAGGTGGGAACAGATCATAGAGGCTCCGTTCTCCTTAGGTGAATTGTTGGGTTGCCTGAAGCTACTCCCCAACCTAGGGTCCGTTACCCCATCGTGACTTCGGTCCCAGACCGGTGATAGTGCTAGGCTGCCGGCTGTCCTCCTCGACAGGTCCAGGCACCTTGCCACAATCGCCTGCGACCGGGGGTCCGACTCCTCTAGGCCCAGACCACCATCTGCAACCTAGACAGCTTCTCTAGGAGCCACCGCTCCCGACCTCCTGTCACTCTCACTCTCTGACTACCCAATCCGACTGACTACACTCCTCACCTTTCCTCCCTGACCACTCAGGTGGGTGAGTCTATTTCACTAAAGCCGTCTACTGGTGTGCCTGGTGGGTGTGGTGCAGGGTGTATCTAGGATTTGATTTGCTGTTGGAGGCAACACTATTTAGATAGGGACCCAGAACCATGAGGGTCTTGGAATACTGCACAGAAGGGCAGTTTGCGCAGTACCCTGTGACGACCTGATAGTCCAGGGGCATCACATATCTATCTATCTATCTATCTATCTATCTATCTATCGCTCTATTATCTATCTACCTATCTATCTCTCTATCTACAGTGCCTACAAGTAGTATTCAACCCCCTGCAGATTTAGCAGGTTTACACATTCAGAATTAACTTGGCATTGTGGCATTTGGACTGTAGATCAGCCTGTAAGTGTGAAATGCACTGCAGCAAAAAATAATGTTATTTCTTTTTTTTTTTTTAAATTGTGAAAAGTTTATTCAGAGGGTCATTTATTATTCAACCCCTCAAACCACCAGAATTCTGTTTGGTTCCCCTAAAGTATTAAGAAGTATTTCAGGCACAAAGTACAATGAGCTTCACATGTTTGGATTAATTATCTCTTTTTCCAGCCTTTTCTGACTAATTAAGACCCTCCCCAAACTTGTGAACAGCACTCATACTTGGTCAACATGGGAAAGACAAAGGAGCATTCCAAGGCCATCAGAGACAAGATCGTGGAGGGTCACAAGGCTGGCAAGGGGTACAAAACCCTTTCCAAGGAGTTGGGCCTACCTGTCTCCACTGTTGGGAGCATCATCCGGAAGTGGAAGGCTTATGGAACTACTGTTAGCCTTCCACGGCCTGGACAGACTTTGAAAGTTTCCACCCGTGCCGAGGCCAGGCTTGTCCGAAGAGTCAAGGCTAACCCAAGGACAACAAGGAAGGAGCTCCGGGAAGATCTCATGGCAGTGGGGACATTGGTTTCAGTCAATACCATAAGTAACGTACTCCACCGCAATGGTCTCCGTTCCAGACGAGCCCATAAGGTACCTTTACTTTCAAAACGTCATGTCAAGGCTCATCTACAGTTTGCTCATGATCACTTGGAGGACTCTGAGACAGACTGGTTCAAGGTTCTCTGGTCTGATGAGACCAAGATCAAGATCTTTGGTGCCAACCACACACGTGACGTGTGGAGACTGGATGGCACTGCATACGACCCCAAGAATACCATCCCTACAGTCAAGCATGGTGGTGGCAGCATCATGCTGTGGGGCTGTTTCTCAGCCAAGGGGCCTGGCCATCTGGTCCGCATCCATGGGAAGATGGATAGCACGGCCTACCTGGAGATTTTGGCCAAGAACCTCCGCTCCTCCATCAAGGATCTTAAGATGGATCGTCATTTCATCTTCCAACAAGACAACGACCCAAAGCACACAGCCAAGAAAACCAAGGCCTGGTTCAAGGGGGAAAAAATCAAGGTGTTGCAGTGGCCTAGTCAGTCTCCTGACTTTAACCCAATTGAAAACTTGTGGAAGGAGCTCAAGATTAAAGTCCACATGAGACACCCAAAGAACCTAGATAACTTGGAGAAGATCTGCATGGAGGAGTGGGCCAAGATAACTCCAGAGACCTGTGCCGGCCTGATCAGGTCTTATAAAAGACGATTATTAGCTGTAATTGCAAACAAGGGTTATTCCACAAAATATTAAACCTAGGGGTTGAATAATAATTGACCCACACTTTTATGTTAAAAATTTATTAAAATTTAACTGAGCAACATAACTTGTTGGTTTGTAAGATTTATGCATCTGTTAATAAATCCTGCTCTTGTTTGAAGTTTGCAGGCTCTAACTTATTTGCATCTTATCAAAGCTGCTAAATCTGCAGGGGGTTGAATACTACTTGTAGGCACTGTAAAGGTGGTGACACACACAGCGACGACGACAACGACGTCGCTGCTATGTCACCATTGTCTGTGACGCTGCAGCGACGTCCCGTCGCTGTCGCTGTGTTTGACATCCAGCAACAAGCTGGCCCCTGCTGTGAGGTCGTTGCTCGTTGCTGAATGTCCTGCTTCATTTTTTCGTCGTCGCTCTCCCGCTGTGACGCACAGATCGCTGTGTGTGACAGCGAGAGAGCGACGAAATGAAGCGAGCAGGGAGCAGGAGCCGGCGTCTGGCAGCGGCGGAAAGCTGTAACCACTGTAAACATCGGGTAACCAAGGGAAGACCTTTCCCTGGTTACCCGATATTTACCTTCGTTACCAGCGTCCGCCGCTCTTGCTGCTAGTGCCGGCTCCTGCTCTGTGCACATGTAGCTGCAGTACACATCGGGTTAATTAACCCGATGTGTACTGTAGCTAGGAGAGCAAGGAGCCAGCGCTAAGCAGTGTGCGCGGCTCCCTGCTCTCTGCACTGTGACATGTAGCTGCAGTACACATCGGGTTAACCCAATGTGTACTGTAGCTAGGAGAGCAAGGAGCCAGCGCAAGGTGCGCGGCTCCCTGCTCTCTGCACATGTAGCGACGTTATGATCACTGCTGCGTCGCTGTGTTTGACAGCTAAGCAGCGATTATAACAGCGACTTACAAGGTCGCTGCTACGTCACAGAAAATGGTGACGTAACAGCGACGTCGCTGTCGTTTAGTGTGACCCCAGCATAAGAAGCTATGTGGGGGCCCCTGCTGTACATAGGAGGCAAGGTGGAGGCAACTGCTATGTATAGGAGCCTGTGTGGAGGCTCCTGCTTTGCATAGGAGCCTGTGTAGGGGCTCCTGCTGTGTAAAGAATGCTGTATGGAAGCTCCTGCTGTGCATAGAAGGCTGTGTAGGGGGGGTCCTGCTTTATATAGAAGGCTGTGTGGGGGCTCCTGCTGTGCATAGGAGGCTGTGTGGGGGCTCCTCCTGTGCATAGGTGGCTGTGTGGGGGCTCCTGCTGTGTATAGGATGCTGTGTGGGGGACCCTGCTGTGCATAGGAGGCTGTGTGGGGGCTCCTGCTGTGCATAGGATGCTGTGTGGGGGCTCCTGCTATACATAGGATGCTGTGTGGGGGCTCCTGCTGTGCATAGGAGGCTGTATGGGGGCTCCTACTGTGCATAGGAGGCTGTGTGGGGGTTCCTGCTGTGCATAGGAGGCTGTGTGGGGGCTTCTGCTGTGTATAGGAGGCTGTGTGTGGGCTCCTGCTGTCCATATGAGCCTGTGTGTGGGCTCCTGCTGTGCATAGGAGGCTGTGTGGGGTAGCCTGCTGTGCATAGGAGGCTGTGTTGGTTTGCCTGCTGTACATGGGAGGCTGTATGGGGGGCTCCTGCTATACATAGTATGCTGTGTGGGGGCTCCTGCTGTGCACAAGAGGTTATGTGGGGGCTCCTACTGTGCATAGAAGGCTGTGTGGGGGTTCCTGCTGTGCATAGGAGGCTGTGTGGGGTTGCCTGCTGTGCATAGGAGGCTGTGATGATTGGCCTGCTGTGCATAGGAGGCTGTATGGGGGCTCCCCCTGTGCATAGGTGGCTGTGTGAAGGCTCCTGCTGTGTATAGGATGCTGTGTGGGGGCTCCTGCTGTGCATAGGTGGCTATGTAGGGGCTCCTGTTGTGCATAGGAGGCTGTGTGGGGGCTCCTGCTGTGCATAGGAGGCTGTGTGGGGTTGCCTGCTTTGCATAGGAGGCTGTAATGGTTGGCCTGCTGTGCATAGGAGGCTGCATGGGGGCTCCTGCTGTGCATAGGTGGCTGTGTGGGGGCTCCTGCTGTGCATAGAAGGCTGTGTGGGGGCTCCTGCTGTGCATAGGATACTGTGTGGAGGCTCCTGCTGTGCATAGTATGCTGTGTGTGGGCTCCTGCTGTGCATAGGAGGCTGTGTGTGGGCTCCTGCTGGGTATAGGAGGCTGTGTGGGGTTGCCTGCTGTGCATAGGAGGCTGTGTGGGGTTGCCTGCTATTCATTGGAGGCTGTGTGAGGGCTCCTGTTGTGCAAAGGTGGCTGTGTGGGGGCTCCTCCTGTGCATAGGTGGTTGTGTGAGGGCTCCTGTTGTGTATAGGATGCTGTGTGGGGGCTCCTGCTGTGCATAGGCGGCTGTGTGGGGGTTCCTGCTGTGTATAGGAGACTGTGTGAGGGCTCCTACTGTGCATTGGAGGCTGTGTGTGGGCTCCTGCTGTCTATAGGAGCCTGTGTGTGGTTACCTACTGTTGATAGGAGGCTGTGTGGGTTTTCCAGCTGTGCATGGTGTACCGCCCCGGGGCTCGGCCGCAGCCGAACCGCTCGGATCTGGGCTCGTCGGTGGGTGTCCCAAGCGCCTCCGGACCTGGGGGTCACGTCGCTCTGAAGGGAGGCTGGCGCTACGTGAGGGGTTTCGGTGGGGAGGTTCACGGCCGGAGCCGCGGTTTTGGGTTTAAGTTCGTGACGCCACCCACGGGTCGTGGTGAGTGGGGACACCACCGCTGCCATTGACTAGGCTCCCGGGGACGGTGTTGCGCAGCCAGGTGTTGACATCTCCATGGGTAGGGGGTTGATGGTCCCAGGGCCCGGTTGTTGGGGTTAGGATGTGGGGGTGCGGGCATGTTGGTGTGATGCGGGGCAATGCGCGGCCCGAGGGTACTGTTGTACTCACTATGACAGATACACCGGAGTCTCTGGTAAACCAAAAAGATGGTGGTCGGTGCCCGCAGCCGGCTGCGTCTGGTCCCCCACCCGGTTTGGTGGTTCCCGCCTTTCTCCTGCACCTAGTTTTGTAGATTTTGACTGCCTGCTCTTCCGCGATGGGAGTCCGCTCCCCGGCTTTGTGTGTGTCTGGAGAGCCCGGGTCAAGACCGCACCCATGCCTACATTGCTGGCGTCGGTGTAGAGGACGAACGGGAGGCTGTAATCGGGGTAGGCCAAGATTTCTTCCCCTATCAGGGCTGACTTCAACTGCTGGAAAGACTCCTTGTGCTTCTCGCCCTGGACAAACGGGGGTCCAGGAGTTCTCCCATTCTTGGTCTGTCCCACGCAGAGGTCTTGTATAGGCACGGCCATGTTCGTGCACCTCTTGATGAAATGGCGGTAGTAGCCCACCAGGCCCAGGAACTGCCTCACCTCCTTCACCGTGGTTGGTCGCGGCCAGCTTTGGCTAGCAGTAATCTTCTCAGGATCCGGGGCTACACCTTCCGCGCTCACCACATGTCCGAGGTACTGCACCTTGGGTTTCAGCAGATGGCACTTGGAGGGCTTCAACTTCATCCCATACTTGGAGAGGGCCGAGAACACTTCTGCCAGGTGCTCCAGGTGGGCCTCGTACGTCTTGGAATACACAATCACGTCGTCCAAATACAATAGAATAGTCTCAAAGTTGTGATGCCCCAAGCAGCACTCCATGAGCCCCTGGAAGGTCCCGGGAGCATTGCACAGCCCAAATGGCATGCTGTTGAACTTGCAGAGCCCCATGGGGTAGCAAACGCAGTCTTCTCGCGATCTTCTCACGCAACGGCCACCTGCCAGTATCCACTAGTAAGGTCAAGGGTAGAGAAATAATTAGCAGCCTTCAGGGCAGCCAATGACTCTTCGATGCGGGGGAGAGGGTAGGCATCTTTATGTGTTATCTGATTGATCTTCCGGTAATCCACACACATTTTCATGGTGCCAACCTTCTTCTTCACCAGCACCAATGGAGCTGCCCAGGGACTACAACTATCCCGGATGACCCCGGCCTCCTTCATGTTCCTCAACATGTCTTTGATAGTGTGCTGGTGGGATCGGCCTGTACCTTTCTTTAATGGGTGGGTGTGTGCCCGTGGGGATATGGTGCTGAACCCCCTACATCCTCCGGAAGTCTAGCGTGTGCTTGCTGAAATCCTGCCCATACTCCTGTGCTACCCTGTATACCCCCTCTTTGTGGTGCACAGGTGTAGACTCGGTGCCGACATGCAACTCCCGGCACCACTCCTCTAGCTGCACGGGTGAAGTGTCATCGCTCGTGTTGGGTGTAGGGGTAGTGAGGATGGTTTCATGGATGGCATGGGTGTCTATGGTGAACAACTTGGCTATGGTGGCGTAGCAGGGGAGCCTAACCTCTTCCTCTCCGCAATTCAGCACTCTCACAGGCACTCTCCCCTTCTTGACGTCAATCACCCCTCTGGCTACCATCACTGTGGGCCAGTGCTTCCATCACCCGCACACCACCAATCTCTCCACCCGTCAGGTTCACTTGCTGTCGCTGCAGGAGGGCCCGAACTCACGCTGCAATGCCCTCTGTCGACCCCCTCCCGCAGTGGCAGACAGTTGCTGCAACAGACTCAACACTTCTCCCATGCAGTGCTCAATCACGTTGGTCCCGAGGACCACTTTTGGATTACGGTCACTGGACTCATTCAGCACCACAATCATCCCTTGGCGTTTCAACTCCGTCCACCCCACAGTCAGGGTCACTTCCTTAATAGGAAGGTCATAGGGAGCCCGTTGGCCGCAATAATAGTTAGGCCGTCATCAGGAGGGGCAAGTTCACAATCATCCCAATATGTAACGTCACCGCCGGAGTCTGCTCCAGCGACTTCTGCTCCGATCGCCAGGTGACGCCGTATTGCTGCCGTGGATGGTGCTGGTGATGGGAGAGGAGTCGATGCCAGCGGCACCGGTGTGCACAGGCTCCGATCATCCACTGGGCTGGGTTATCTTGGGATCTGCAGTACCGCTGGCTGACTGTGGGTGGCATGTGTCTTCCAGCTGAAGTTGCCAGCGTTCAGCTACAGCCAATGGGAAGACAGCACACCCTTCTTATTCCCCCTCCTGTCACATGACCACTGCCAGAGATAGTTCTGATTTCCTGGCTCCTGGTCCGCCCTATTCTGTTTTGTGATTCCTGTGTGCTGACTTCTGCGTGTTTTCTGACTACCCTTCTGCCTGATGCTTTTGTACCTCGCTGTACGATCCGGATTTGATCTCTGCTCTGTTTTCTGATTACGTCCCTGTCTGCCGATTCTGTCCCTGTTCTGCTATTCTTGGTTTGACCCTGCCTGCCGACTACTCTCATCGGACTGCAGCCTTCCACAAATAGTGATCTCCAGGGCCCTGTGTAATTCCAAATCCCTGTATAGGGGATAAAAGGGTTTCAGGGTTCTGGGGGTCCTACTTGGTGAGTGGCTTCCCTCTAGTCTGTCCATTACATCCCCCCTGAGTCTGTTAATCCAAGCAGGCATTACACAATATCGCTGGTATAACGTGTAGGGCATAGTTGTTACCTCTGTTCCAGTGTCAAGCAGGGCCATGGTCGGGACACCATCCAACGCCAGGGAGATGATGGGGCGGCCTCCAACGTACCGATCCCGCCAGTCAGCTGGGCCGTGAGGGTCTACTCCTGAGGATTGGCCCTTGGCCCCAGGGGTTGCTCGTTTAACGGGCACCGTCTAGCGTAGTGGCCGGTCTTGTTGCACTTGTAGCAGACAGGTGGTCCGTACCATGAGTCGTTATTCCTCCTCTACATCCAAGGGACGTCCTCTGGGCTGTCGGTGAGTTGGATCTTCTCCATGGGCTTGACTCTCGTTGGTAGCTAAAGTGCGGCGAGGATCCAGACGACGTCCTCATTCAAGCGTCGGACCTGCGTGGTCAGTTCTTCCATAAATCCGGTGGCTGCAGCAGGGGCCGGCAGGGCCAACAGAGCGGGCGCTACCGAGACAGGAGCGGTATCGGCCGGCCAAGGGATTGCATCAGGAGCGCCGGTATTTGGTGTTTGTAGGGCCTTGATGCCCCGCTCCTTCAGCACTGAAAAGTCTAAATCGGCATGCTCCAAAGTCCACAACTGCAGCTGTTTTCGATCTTCGGCAGACCCCAAGCCCTGTAGAAACTGCTCCAATAGTATCTTGTTGCTGTCGGCCTCGTTGATGGGGTCCACCCGCTTTAGTGTACGGAGAGCCGTCTGCAGGCACAAAGCATAGTCTCTTATACTGTCCGCGGGCCCCTGCTGACATTGGTAGAACTGCATCCGCAACTCGGCCTCAGTGCGGGTTTCAAAGGCAGTCTGGAGCTTCTCAAAGATAGTGGTCAACAAGGCCCGGTCCGCGTCTGCCCAGGTCTCCACTAGAGATGAGCGAACCGGTCGCGGTCGCTCGAGTTCAGTTCGCCGAACGGAGGTCTCGTTCGAGTTTGGATCGGCGGACCGGTTCGGTGAACCACTCGAACCGCATAGGAAACAATAGGAGGCAATCATAAACACATAAAAACATCTAGAAAACACCCTCAAAGGTGTCCAAAAGGTGACAAACAACTCACAACACAACACAAACACATGGGAAAGTGACAAGGACATATACTCATGCGAAAACAAAAGAGCTGGACAAGGAAAAAGAGGAGGAGACACAGATATATGAGTATATGCAAGGAAACATCGATGCCATTACTGTGCAACTTGAGCCCTGCTCATTTTAGGCTTCCAATCTGGATAAATTGCCTGAGCTCGCCACGTACGCCTTGGGAATCTTGTCGTGTCCTGCAGCCAGCGTTCTCTCGGAACCTGTCTTCAGTGCTGCTGGGGGTCTGCTGGCAGATAAGCACACGTGTCTGTCCACTGACAATGTGGACATGGCTCTCAGAGGACTTTTTTTTCCCTGGGTCATCCAGGGGAGGCGAAAGGCACGCGTATTTTTGAGAGTGCTTCATGCAAAGCATCTTTTTCATTTTGAAAAGGGGGATCAACTGATGACAGTCAAGTGGGGTGTGTGTGGCCCAATTAGTGAAAACGAGGGAGACTGTGGTTGGAGTCCCCTCGCTGTGTTTCTAAAAGAAACAAAATGAACAAGTCATGGCTCTCAGAGGACTTTTCTTCCCTTGGGTAAGCCAGGGGAGGCGAAAGGCACGCGTATTTTTGAGAGTGTTTTATGCAATGCAAAGCATCTTTTTCATTTTCAAAAGGGGGATCAACTGATGACAGTCAAGTGGGGTGTGTGTGGCCCAATTAGTGGCAACGAGGGTGACTGTGGTTGGAGTCCCCTCGCTGTTTTTTACATGATTTTCGAAGTGCATGACATGCCTAAGAGGTTTAGTTTCAGCATCTCAAACTTGTTGGCTACAGAAAGGCTGCCTTTACACCCTTTTGTCACCGAGGATTTTCGAGACCTTATGCCCATTGCAGTGCCCCAAGAGCCGATGGCCATTTGTCACTCCTTCTCCAAGAAAGGCGTGCCCGCAGGTCGCACACAACATCACCGCTTCCTTGAGAAACTCTGTGTGTGACAGGGTGCATTTCACCACAGATACTTGGAACAGTAAGCATGGACAGGGGCATTACATGTCGCGGACTGGGCACTGGGTAACTATGGTGATAGATGAAGAAGTGTCTGCTGTACAAGTCTTTCCGTCCCCACGAGTTGTGTGTTTCAATCCTTCCTCTGTATGTACAAGTTCCTCCACTGCTTCTGCCTCATCAACCTCGTGTTGTTCCTGCACCTCAGCCCAAACCCTGTGTGGTCAGGCCTCCCTTCCTTGTAACTGCACCCAAGGAATCCCACACACCTCCTTACTATGCTGGCAGCAGAGCTCAAGGCCATCAGGCGGTCAAATGTTTACTTTGAAATGTAGGGGAAATGTGAGATACCGCTGAGGAGTTGTGGACGGTTAGCTCTGCAGAGTGAGACTGAGTTTCGTCAATGGTTGTCTCCACTCAACCAGCAGCCAGGGAATGCCGGGTGCGACAATGATGCTAAACAGTCTGCGGCCTTTCTTCAGGGCATGTGACACACGTGCCTTGTATGGCTCACGTGTTGAATCCGAATCTCCAGCAATGTTTAAAACACTATCCCGGCCTACATGTCCTTCTGTCGAGGGCACGGTGTAACGCCTGCCTGGATCGACACACTCAGACGGGCTGTAAAGGATAGGCTAGAGGGAACCCACTCACCAAGCTGGACCCCCAGAACCCTGAAACCCTTTAACACTGGCGATGACATTCTCAGCGTGACAATTTTGGTCATCTACATGATGGAGCACACTGTAAGTATTATTCGGAGTCAGGTGTTGGTCCAAGATGAAGGGAGGAAGTACTGGAGGAGTCATATGCGGAAGGGATAACAAGATCTACAAGGTCCAGACGGTCATCGGCACCTTGGCGGCAGTCATGGTACGGTAGGGGAGAGGGATTATCATGGGAGCATAGTATCAGCAAAACAGTTGAAGAAGGTGCAGGAGCCCAGGAAGAAATGGAGGACGAACTGGCGATAGGCGTGGAAGACTCAGCAGATTAGTGAGAGCTTGCTCACATTTTGGTTGTGCGAGGTTGTGGGAAGACGGCAGAGGAAGGAGGCACGATTCTCACCTCTACGCCACCAACACACCAAGGACTTGGTCCTCCTGGATGCTCAAGACACATGAGCGCCTTCTTGCTGCACTACCTACAACATGACCCTCGGATTGTACGAATTCCAAGTCATGCTGACTACTGGGTTGCCACACTGTTAGATCCCTGGTACAACACAAAATTTTGTGAAATAACTCCTGCCATAGAAAGGGACGCACGTATGCAGGAGTATCAGCAAAAGGTGTTACGCAATCTTACATCTGCTTTTCCACTAAACACCAGTGGTGCACAGAGTGAATCTCAACGCTTTTTCATTGATAGGAGGAAATGGTCTTACTTGCCCACATCTGAGGGACCGAGGGCTGGCTGCTGTGCAGAGACGGCGTTGAGTACGGTGTCTCTGCAGAGTTGCATTTTTGGTTATATACAAACTGAGTTGAAAAAGGACAGATGCTGGTGGAAAGGGGAACAGGTGTGTTGGAAATGGTAAAAAAGTTTGTGTCCGTAAGTTTGGTGGTTAAGCAACATTAACATTTACTGAAGAAACAACATCTGTTATGGTGGGACTGGCAGATTTGGTTAAGGTGGTATATACTAAATTACCGCTATATTAAAAATATTAAGAAGAAAAGAAAGAGAAAGGTAGATATCCCAATCACCATTCGGTGTCCACCGTGCTCACAGATGGAAAAGGAGAGGTTGGCAACTGGAAGGTTAGGTGGAGAATACAGAGCAGGTTGACTCTCAAACAAATAGTAGCCTGAACCGAGTTAGACGCAACTCGGATCTGGAGACTTGGAGCCCTGTTAGCGTGACAGGGTCCACACGACCACCCAGCTCCGGAACTCCCTGTTAACAACACAGGGGCCATTGGTTACGCTGTCCGTGTGCATAGGGGACACACCTGTGGACAGCAGGCGCATTAGCAGCAGCAGGCCTGTTTATGCCACTGGGCTGCACTAGCAGGACTGGTAGGACAGGAGCTGTTCTTAAATGTTCTGCGTTACTAACTGTGGTGGCGGCCTGCATCGATGACCTATCCCTGCCTACCTCTGGCCTAAAGCCGCAATGGGTTCAACACATGGAGGTGTGCTCTTTCGGAGCATAATAGAAGACTGGGCACCTTCTTCTTGGCTCCAGCCCCTTTTATAACCTGGGTCCGCCCGAAACCAGGGTGGACCACAATGCACCTCCTGGAGACAAAAGCAGAGTGACACATCATGAGTGACATACCTAGCGTCCTATTTTGAACCGCGACCTGAATGATGACCTCATGGCTGCCACAACCAAAACACCTCAACAGTCATCGTCTGACCAACAACAATGAGGTGACAAGTCATAGGTGCGGCCCTCTGCAAGCCTGTTGGGAGTGGCCTGGCCAAATTGTCAAGACACCTGATGCCCTGTAGTCTATATGGGCCCCCCACATCAGGGGCAGGGCCAAAGAGTTCATTACCTGACCTAGCCTCTGATGCAGTAAGTGCCTGAGCATGCTCAGTAGCATAAAATACAGTTTCTGAAAAAGACTATCCACTTCAGCATGCTGTCTAGGCACAACACAAGACTTAGACCCGGCACAGAGTGCAAGTATCTGTGCAAAGAGGCTTTTCTCAGTCAGTGTGAAGCCCCACAGGTGTTGTGTTGGTGCATTACCTTCAGGGACTCCACGTGGAGGAAGAGTCTGGTCACACTTAGGTTGCTTCTTTATATGTATTTTCGTGACGCCACTCTCAGTAATGCGGTCAGTGGGGACCGCCATTGCAGTGTAAGGGGACACCTGGGGCTGATGTTTGGTGCAGTTAGTTTTAGTGGACTCCCGAGAGTGAGTCAAGCACCAGGGCCCTGTGTAAGTGTGTTGAGCCGCAGGTCGCAGAATGACTCAGGCACAGTCCAAACGAGCATGCGCTGTAGCCCAAAATTAAGACTTTGCCTCAGGAATGACACAGTCAGGCAGAGCATACTCAGTTGGCGAAACACTAGAGTTAGGCTGCGGCTGGGGTAAATCGGCACACAGGAAGGAGCAACTACGGAAACACTTCGCTCAATTGTGAGGGGAGTCATTTTGGAGTTTGGTGAGGAGTACCGTAACGCCAGTGAGCAGCATCCTGTGCCACAGACCAACATTCTTCCGGTGCTGTCTATACTGTTAACCATGATAGGAGCGTAAAGTCTGTATTTATGGCAACTGGACATCACATTACCCGGGTACGGTAGGCTGTGCCCAGACAGTAATGTGTGCACGCAACACTTTGTTTTATTATGAAAACACATATCTGTTCTGGGTAGGACGACTGTATAGACAATCACACTTGCTGCCTCTGCAATGTCAAATTGTCACGTACAGTTTAAATCATAGAGGGTCAGCGACACATGTTTGCATTGAATGTTGCTTTTCAAGATTTACATGACTGTGTTGCAGACCTGTGTGGTTTGCATTCACACTGTTATCATCTGCCTTATCTGTGAGGCATCAGCTAACAAGGGTATTCAGGGTGGGTGATGTGTTTTATCTATGTTTAGGTAGATAACTGGGAAGCTCTTGTGATGCGCCACTAGTAAGTTGTCTTCACACACACACACACACACACACACAAACACACACAAACACACAATTACTGCTGCTACGCAGAGGGCTTAGCAAGCAGTAGGCAACTGAATGGATTGTTCTATTATTTCAATTTAATGCATGGTTCTTATTGTTTGTTTTGGGAAAGTGAAAGAATCATTTATGAACCCAACTGCAAACAGTGCTTTTCATGTTGCGTGGTTTTGTTGCATACTGTGGATCCCACCAAATACAAGACTTAAAATGAAGCATAAGTCGCAAAGGGAATTTCACTGTGCTACAAAGCGGCCTAGCGGGGCTGTGCAACCACCGCCTGGCCCATCAAGTGCGTCTGCATGCTCTTCATCTTCAGTGACTGTGGGGACAGCAGTCACACATGCTTTTTCACGATGAACTTCCACCCCTTTACCCGTAAGCGGGAGTGTGATTGGCTGGTCGTCACTTGTTTTGGAAGTGGAAACAGATGGTATTGTTGAGCTGTCAGAAATCGAGAGAACCACCATTGGATGAAGGCAACATTATATCCACGCCTGCACCTTCGTGAAAGATTGGCTGGACTACCTGCAGTTACTAATTGCGTTCCAGAAATGGAAAGGAGTGTAGAATGCAACATATGCTGTACCTTGCTTGGCAGCAAAGGAACACTAACTTAGTATTCCAGACAATTTTAGGATGGCAGAAAAAGTGTCAGCTCTTTGGGCAAATTAAATAGCGTGGGAAAAGTGGGCAGGTGGGTACAGTGGCGGTGTTCTGTGTGTACCAGGACAGTAAAGGAAGCCTCACTTTCTATCCCTCCTAATGATGAAATGCAGCAAGGAATTCCCTGAGTTTGCTATAAAAATAGCGTTGCAAAATGTGCATGAGGGTGTAATGCAGAGGTGCTGGAAATAGCTTGGCACCAGTGGGGCACAAATGGAGTACAACAGCCACTTTTTGGATGCCACTAACTTGCAGCATTTTTTGCTATTATTATAGCTTATTAAAAACAGAGCAGGAGGGTGTAATGCAGAGGTGCTACAAATAGCTTGGCACCAGTGGGGCACAAATGGAGTACAACAGCCACTTTTTGTATGCCACTAACTTGCAGCATTTTTTGCTATTATTATAAATATTAAAAACAGAGCAGGAGGGTGTCATGCAGAGGTGCTAGAAATAGCTTTGCACCAGTGGGGCACAAATAGAGTACAACAGCCACTTTTTGGATGCCACTAACTGGCAGCATTTTTTGCTATTATTATAGCTTATTAAAAACAGAGCAGGAGGGTTTAATGCAGAGGTGCTAGAAATAGTTTGGCACCAGTGGGGGACAAATGGAGTATATCAGCCACTTTTTGGATGCCGCTAAGTTTACTCAGTGTTTGCTAGTATAATGGCTTAGTAAGGCCCCTTTCACACGTCAGTGATTCTGGTACGTTTGTGCTTTTTTTTAAACGTACCAGAATCACTGACATACGCAGACCCATTATAATGAATGGGTCTGCTCACACGTCAGTGATTTTTCACTGCACGTGTTTCCGTGCGGCGTACCCGCGTGTGCGTGTTTGCCGCACCGAGACATGTCCATTTTTTTCTGGCATCACTGATGTCCCACGGACCACGCAGTGGTGTGGTCCGTGAAACACGTGCCAGAAAAAAACGTGCTTTTAAAATAAAAAACATTAACTCATCCGGCGTCCAGCGATGTCCTCTGCAGCTTGTTCTCCCTGCTGCTTCTAAGCCGGCTGATTACTGTCGCGCATATTCATTATGCGCGACACAGCCGACCCGGAAGCAGCTGCTGCAGGGGTCAGCGCCGGCTGGATGCTGCACCGCGGGAGGATTCAGCACCATGGAGAGCGGGAGCGGGCGCAGGTGAGTTGATTTCTAAGTGCAATCACGGGCCACGGAGAACGGAGCCCGGATTGCACTTAGACAACCCACGTGTGCCGAGATTCACGGCACACGCAGGGACATGTGCGTGTTTTACACGCCAGTGAAAAACGTCTGTGTTTTTCACTGACGTGTGAAACGGGCCTAACAATGAGTTTGAGTGTGCAATGCAGAGGTGTTGCAAATAGATTTGCACTAGTGGGACACTAATGGAAGTCCAACAGCCACTTTTAGGATGCCACTAAGTTTACTCAGTGTTTGCTAGTATAATGGCTTAGTAACAATGAGCTTGAGTGTGCAATGCAGAGGTGCTGCAAATAGATTTGCACTAGTGGGACACTAATGGAAGTCCAACAGCCACTTTTAGGATGCCACTAAGTTTCCTCAGTGTTTGCTAGTATAATGGCTTAGTAACAATGAGCTTGAGTGTGCAAAGGGCAGGAGGGTACAGTGACAGGGTTATGGGTCAGTGTACAGGAAAGGAAGCCTCACTTTCTATCCCTCCTAATGGGGAAATGCAGCGAGGAAGTCCCTGAGCTTAGCTACACAGACGCTGTTATCTTCTGTAGCTGTTAAAATCTGTTTCCACGGACCTGACTGTCACCTATGGCTCTGAGCCTGCTGTTATTAGCCCTTACAAGGGCTAATAGAAACTTCTATCCCTATTCTGTATAGCACTGTGTGTAGAGCGTACACAGCAGTATCGGAGACAGGAGCTACGCCAGCTGTGACTGACACCCAGACGCAGAAGAGATAATGGCGTCCGGACAGGCAGATACCCGTTTTTATAATGCAGGGACATGTGACATGGACATCCTATCACACATGCCGTTGCTTCTCTGGCTAAAAGTCCACTTAGCTGTGTGTGTGTCTGGGATTGGCTGACATGCTGGCCCACCCCACTTCACGCGTGCGCTTAGGGAAGTAAGACAAGGAAAAAAGAAAATGGCGATCGCCATTATCCCAGCAGCAGTGATCTGAATGCGCTGTTCCCGCACACTGTATGCTGAAATTTCATAATAGTGTGAATCACAGAGTGACTTACACTATTACAGCGGAAAGCCAGCTAGTAATTAGCTTGGCTTTTTGCTGCTAGAACCGTTCTCGAACGTAACTAGAACTATCGAGCTTTAGCAAAAAGCTCGAATTCTAGTTCGATCTAGAACACCCCCCAAAATCACTCGAACCGCGAACTGGAGAACCACGAACCGCGAACCACGCTCAACTCTAGTCTCCACCTCCTGCTCGACCGTGCCGGTCAGCTGCCCAAGCACTACCGTCGCACGCTGCCTGCCAGTCATGGCATACAAATCAAGGATCGTACATATCTTTTTCTGGAACACCTGTAACGCATCAGCTTTCCATCGTACTGGGGTAGCAAGGCAGCACCGGGCACGTAGGGCTCGTGCGACCGGAGCGAGGGCCGCCACGTTCCCATCATCGGGTGGCGCCGCTCCAGCGGCCAGCGACTCTCCGCCATCCACGTTAGGTGCGGACATCTTCTCTCCACTCCCCTTTGGTCTTTTCGCCGCACTCGGCGCTCTTTCTGCACAGTTTCATTTTTCAGCCGCGCGCTTTCCTGCAACGCTCTGTTCCCAGGAGGCGGGGCTTCACTCTGCCGCTCTTTCTGCGGGAAAGAAGACTCTGGCGGGAATATTTGCGCCAAAAGATGGCGGATTCTGCAATTTTTCAACGGGTCACCGCTGACTTCTACCTCAAGGCGCACTTCCACCGTTAAGTGGATAGGTTCAATCCTGTTTGTGACGCCAGAAGAGTCGATGTGTATCGTCCCAGGGGTTGACCGCAGCCAAGCCGCTCGGATATGGGCTCGTCGATGGGTGGCCCGAGCGCCTCCGGACCCGGGGGTCACGTCGCTCTGAAGGGAGGCTGGCGCTACGTGAGGGGTTTTGGTGAGGAGGTTCACGGCCAGAGCCGCGGTTTAGGGTTTAAGTTCGTGACGCCACCCACGGGTCGTTGTGAGTTTGCACACCACCGCTGCCGTAAACTAGGCTCCTGGGGACGGTGTTGCGCAGCCAGGTGTCAACCCCTCCGTGAGTAGGGGGTTGATGGTCCCGGGGCCCAGTTGTTGGGGTTAGGATGTGGAGGTGCGGGCGTGTTGGTACGATGAGGGGCGGTGCGCGGCTCGAGGGCACTCTTATACTTACTATGACAGATACACCGGAGTCTCTGGTAAACCAAAAATATGGTGGTCGGTGCCCGCAGCCGGCTGCATCTGGTCCCCCACCCAGTTTGGTGGTTCCCGCCTTTCTCCTGCACCTCGTTTTGTAGATTTTGATTGCCTGCGCTTCTGCGACGGGAGTCCGCTCCCCGGCTTTGTGTGTGTGTCGGGAGAGCCCGTTTGCCCGCAGACGCTGGCCCGTGGGATCTCTCTGCCTGAGCGGTGGCTTTCTATCCCCCTTGTTGGGCTGTTGTCTTCAGTCGGGACTTGGGTGGGAAAGAACCTAAGGTCCAGACCTCAATCAGTGAATTTGACTTGGTCCAGTGCTTTCTTTGCCTCGTTCTGTGTCTGAGTACCCCTCCTGGGGCTCCGGTTTCCAGTTGGTTCCCCGGTTTGGTACCAGCGGGCCACTACCCTGTCCTGGTCCCTTACGGTTCCAGCAGCCGTCTTCCCGACTCCTGCAGGCGGCAACCACCGTCTGCCTCCTGGCCACAGGGTATCCGGGCTTCGACCCAGATCCCTGACAGACGTTTTCTCCTTCTCTACTCTCCTCTCCTCCCTAACTTCATCTGCTTGCTTTTCCCGCCTCAGGCTATCCGAACTCCTCGGTAGGCGTGGCCAACCGCCTGACTCCACCCCCGGGGGTGAACATCAAAGCCTGAGAGGGGTGACTCAGGGCTTTTAGGTTGGCTGCTGTTACCTTTTTAGGGGACTGGTGTTTGTGCAAGGGCCTGTCTGTGACCACCTGGCTAGTCCAGGGCGTCACACATGGGAGGCTGTATGGGGGGCTGCTGCTATACATAGGATGCTGTGTGGAGGCTCCTGCTGTGCATAGGAGGCTGTGTGGGGGCTCCTACTGTGCATAGGAGGCTGTATGAAGGTTCCTGCTGTGCATAGGAGGCTGTGTGGGTTTGCCTGCTGTGCATAGGAGGCTGTGTGGGTTGGCCTTCTGTGCATGGGAGGCTGTTTGGGGGCTCCTGCTGTACATAGGTAGCTGTATGGGGGCTCCTCCTGTGCATAGGTGGCTGTGTGAAGGCTCCTGCTGTGTATAGGATGCTGTGTGGGGGCTCCTGCTGTGTATAAGATGCTGTGTGGGGGCTCCTGCTGTGCATAGGAGGCTGTGTGGGGGCTCCTTCTGTGCATAGGAGGCTGTGTTGGAGCACCTACTGTGCATAGGAGGCTGTATGAGGGCTCCTGCTGTGTATAGGAGACTGTGTGTGGGCTCCTGCTGTGCATAGGAGGCTGTGTTTGGGCTCCTGCTGTGCATAGGATACTGTGTGGAGGCTCCTGCTGTGCATAATATACTGTGTGGAGGCTCCTGCTGTGCATAGTATGCTGTGTGTGGGCTCCTTCTGTGCATAAGAGGCTGTGTGTGGGCTCCTGCTGGGCATAGGAGGCTGTGTGGGGTTGCCTGCTGTGCATATTAGGCTGTATGGGGTTGCCTGCTGTTCGTGGGAGGCTTTGTGAGGGCTCCTTCTGTGCAAAGGTGGCTGTGTGGGGGCTCCTCCTGTGCATAGGTGGCTGTGTAGGGGTTCCTCCTGTGCATAGGATGCTCTGTGTGGGCTCCTGCAGTGCATAGGAGGCTGTGTGGGGGCTTCTGCTGAGCATAGGAGGCTGTGTGGGGGTTCTGCTGTGCATAGGAGGCTGTATGAGGGCTTCTACTGTGCATCGGAGGCTGTGTGAGGGCTCCTGCTGTGTATAGGAGACTGTCTGTGGGCTCCTGCAGATATTTGCACATAGTTAACAAGCGATTTTTATTAGTGTATGCAAAAAAACACAACCAGACACAAAGTGTCAAAGGAGCCTTAAAAACAAGAGGAAGCCTTAAACAGTGAACACATACAATTAAAAACATTTAACAAACACACACATATGGACCACCAGAATATCAGTGCGTAAGCAACTAACTACAATACAAGACTGAGTAATCAAAATATCCATTCAAACAGATAGTAAATAGGATACAAATTTATGATCAAATAATAGTGTTGTATCTGTTGGCAAAGTTGGAAATTAACCCACACAGGAATATTAGAGCTTAAAATAGCAATCTAGTGTTACCAGCATAAATAGACTGAGCCCTCAGACCCCATAAATCAGTTCATAACTAGAGATTAGCGAACCGGTCGCGGTTCGGCTCGAGGTCGGTTCACCGAACGGAGGTCCCGTTCGAGTTCGGTTCGTCGAACATTCGACGAACCGAACTCGAACCGCATAGGAAACAATGGCAGGCATTCACAAAAACATAAAAACACCGAGAAAACACCCTCAAAGGTGTCCAAAAGGTGACAAACAACTCACAACACAACACAAACACATGGGAAAGTGACAAGAACAAATTCTCATGCGAAAACAAAAGAGCGTAACGAGGAAAAAGAGGACGAGACACAGATATAGACATGGCACGCCCTACTAAAATCATGTAAAACACCGCAAGGTGACTCCAAGCGGAGTCTCCCTTTTTTCCAAAAATTGGGCCCCACACACACCCACCCATTCAGTGGCAGCACTTGTGCCCTAGTTGTACACTTCACAGCTAGATTTGCATCAAGCACATTCAAAAATACGCCATTCTTAACCGTCCCCAGGATGACACTGGGGTAGGTAGCAAAGTCTTTGCTGAACCATGACTTGTTCATCTTGGCTCCTTTTAAAAAACAATGTAAGCAAGGGTTACTCCAAGCGGAGTCTCCCTTTTTTCAAAAAATTGGGCCACACAGACACCCCATCAGTGGCAGCACTTGTGCCCTAGTTGCAAACAGGATGTTTTGATTTGCATCAAGCACATTAAAAAATACGCAATTCTTAACCGTCCCCAGGATGACACCGGGGTAGGTAGCAAAGTCTTTGCTGAACCATGACTTGTTCATCTTGGCTCCTTTTAAAAAACAATGGAAGCAAGGGTTACTCCAAGCGGAGTCTCCCTTTTTTCAAAAAATTGGGCCACCCAGACACCCCATCAGTGGCAGCACTTGTGCCCTAGTTGCAAACAGGATGTTTTGATTTGCATCAAGCACATTCAAAAATACACCATAATTAACTGTCCCCAGGAGGACACCGGGGTAGGTAGCAAAGTCTTTCCTGATCCCAGCTCTGTTCATCTTGGCTCCTTTTTAAAAACACTGTAAGCAAGGGTTACTTCAAGCGGAGTCTCCCTTTTTTTCCAAAAGTTGTGCCCCACACACACACACCCATTCAGTGGCAGCACTTGTGCCCTAGTTGTACACTTCACAGCTAGATTGGCATCAAGCACATTCAAAAATACGCCATTCTTAACCGTCCCCAGGATGACACCGGGGTAGGTAGCAAAGTCTTTGCTGAACCATGACTTGTTCATCTTGGCTCCTTTTAAAAAACAATGTAAGCAAGGGTTACTCCAAGCGGAGTCTCCCTTTTTTTAAAAAAATTGTGCCCCACACACACCCACCCATTCAGTGGCAGCACTTGTGCCCTAGTTGTACACTTCACAGCTAGATTGGCATCAAGCACATTCAAAAATACGCCATTCTTAACCGTCCCCAGGATGACACCGGGGTAGGTAGCAAAGTCTTTGCTGAACCATGACTTGTTCATCTTGGCTCCTTTTAAAAACAATGTAAGCAAGGGTTACTCCAAGTGGAGTCTCCCTTTTTTCAAAAAATTGGGCCACACAGACACCCCATCAGTGGCAGCACTTGTGCCCTAGTTGCAAACAGGATGTTTTGATTTGCATCAAGCACATTCCAAATCCACAAGCATTTACTCTCCCCAGGATGACACAGGGGTAGTAAATTCCTTGTGGATCCATGACTTGTTCATTTTGATGAACGTTAGTCTGTCCACATTGTCACTGGACAGACGTGTGCGCTTATCTGTCAGCACACACCCAGCAGCACTGAAGACACGTTCCGAGACAACGCTGGCAGCTGGACACGACAAAATCTCCAAGGCGTAAGTGTAGAGCTCTGGCCATTTTTCAAGTTTTGAAGCCCAAAATGAGCAAGGCTCCATTTGCAAAGTCATGGCATCGATGTTCATTTGGAGATACTCCTGTATCATCCTCTCCAGCCGTTGACTATGTGTTAGACTTGTTGTCTCTGTTGGCCTTGAAAAGGAGGGTCTAAAAAAATTATGAAAAGATTCCATAAAATTGCTGTTACCAGCACCAGATACAGTCCTACTGGTACGGGTAGACTGTTGAAGATGACGAGACCGTCCCATGTTTGTCAAGTTACAACTGGGAGATTCACTCCCTGCACCTGCACGGTTGTTTGGTGGAAAAGCCGAGCTAAGATCGAGTAACAGCTTCTGCTGATACTCCTGCATACGTGCGTCCCTTTCTATTGCTGGAATTATGTCACAAAATTTGGACTTGTACCGGGGATCTAATAGTGTGGCAAGCCAATAGTCATCATCACTTCTAATTTTGACAATACGAGGGTCATGTTGGAGGTAGTGCAGCAAGAAAGCACTCATGTGTCTTGCGCAGCCATGCGGACCAAGTCCACGCTGTGTTTGTGGCATAGAGGTGCTAACCGTTCTTTCTTCCTCTGACATCTCCCCCCAACCTCTTTCAACTGAAATTTGACCAAGGTCTCCCTCATCCGCTGAGTCTTCCATGTCCATGGACAGTTCGTCCTCCATTTCTTCATGTTCTCCTGCACTTTCCTCAACATTTCTCCTGCTACCATGCGCCCTTGTTGATCCCTGTCCCCCATGGTCCCATGCCTGCCGCGTTGGTGATGATGAACGTCTGGACCTTGGTGATGTTGTTGTGTCTTGCGCATATGAATCCTCCTGTAGTTCATCCCCTTCCTGTTGTCCCACCCCCTGACTCCGAATAGTGTTTAACGTGTGCTCCAGCATGTAAATGACTGGAATTGTCATGCTGATAATGGCATTGTCAGCGCTAAACATATTCGTCGCCATGTCGAAACTGTGCAGAAGAGTGCATAGGTCCTTGATCTGAGACCACTCCATCAGGGTGATCTGCCCCACCTCTGCATCTCGTTGGCCCAGGCTATACGTCATGACGTATTGCACCAGGGCTCGGCGGTGCTGCCACAGTCGCTGTAACATGTGGAGAGTTCAATTCCAGCGTGTCAGTACATCGCATTTCAGGCGATGAACCGGCAGGCCGAAAGACTTCTGGAGCGATGCAAGTCGCTCAGCTGCGGCGCTTGAACGGCGGAAGTGAGCAGACAGTTTTCGTGCCCTGGTCAGAAGGCCATCTAGGCCGGGATAGTGTGTTAAAAATTGCTGTACAACAAGGTTCAACACATGAGCCATACAAGGTACGTGTGTCACCTTGCCCAGGCGAAGGGCCGCACCCATATTTGCAGCATTGTCGCACACGGCCTTCCCAGGCTGCAGGTTGAGTGGAGACAACCATTTATTAAACTCGGACCGCAGAGCTGACCACAACTCCTCAGCTGTGTGACTCTTATTCCCAAGACATGTCAAGCTAAAGACCGCCTGATGACGTTGCGCTCTGCTGCCAGCATAGTAATGAGGGGTGCGTGATTCCTTCTGCGCAGTGAGAACGCTGGTGGCCTGACCAGGCAGGCTTGGGGCGGATGTGGAGGACACAGATGAGGTGGAGGAGGCAGAAGCAGTGGCGGAACTTGGACAGACAGAGGATTGACACACAAGTCGTGGGGACGGCAAGACTTGTGCAGCAGACCCTTCACCATCTATCACCATAATTACCCAGTGCCCAGTCAGCGACATGTAACGTCCCTGTCCATGCTTACTGGTCCAAGTATCGGTGGTAAAATGCACCCGTTCATACACAGAGTTTCTCAAGGAAGCGGTGATTTTGTGTGCGACATGCTGGTGTAGCGCGGGCACACCTTTCTTAGAGAAGTAGTGGCGACTGGGCATCTGGTACTGGGGCACAGCGACAGACATATGGTCTCTAAAATCCTGTGTGTCCACCAGGCGGAAAGGCAGCATTTCGGTAGCCAAGAGCTTACAGAGGGATAAAGTCAACCTCTTAGCTTTGTCATGGGTTGCAGGAAATGGCCTTTTATTTGTCCACATCTGAGGGACAGAGATCTGGCTGCTGTGTGTAGACGGTGTTGAGTAGGGTGTCCCTGGAAAAATGCAGGTTTGTGAGGAAAGTGCAGTCGGAGACATGATGTTGCCTTCATCCAACGTTGGTGCTATCAATGTCTGAGAGAGCTGTACACACGCACTTGTTTCCCCTTTCAAACCAACTGACGACCTACCAAGCAAACTGCCTGTTGCGGTTACAGTGGTGGAAGTTGTGCGTGGAAAACCAGGTGTGACAGCTGTCCCCTCAGTCCTAAAAGATGAAGAGCGCGCGGATGCACTGGAAGGGGCAGGCGGTGGATGGTTCGCTCCGCTAGGCCGCATTGCAGCATGGTGAGCTTCCCACTGGGACATATGATATTTATTCATGTGACGATTCATGGAAGAAGTTGTCAAACTGCTGAGGTTTTGCCCTCTACTAACAGAATCACGACAAATTTTACAGATCACATAATTTGGGCGATCTTTTGCTATGTCAAAAAAGGACCAGGCTAGGCAAGGCTTAGAGGGCATGCGACCTGCTGAGCCCCCCCGACTGGTGCTCAGAGGCAGAGTGGTGGCTGAGGATGCAGTTGTAGACGTGCTACCAGTGCTCCGACTCTGTCCAGGAAGGCGCAAGGTAAGTTCGTCGTCGGTTGCATCCTCCTCCACCTCCTCTGTTGACCTCCTCGAGTGCCTGACTGTGGGTTGACAGTAGGTGGGATCTAGAACTTCCTCATCAATTGTTGTGTTTGCACTCCCCTCACCTTCAAACCGAGCCTCTTTTTGCCCTGACCGAACATTTAAGTTGTCATCCCAATCTGGTATCTGCGTCTCATCGTCATCAGTATGTTCCTCAATGTCTATAACCACAGGTGTTACAGTTTGTGACAAAGGGTCAACATTATGCTCTGAAACTTGGTCCTCACGGCCTGAATCAGAGTCACAAAGGTTCTGGGCATCACTGCAGACTATTTCCTGGTCTGTACTCACTATAGCTTGGGAGCAGACCTCTGATTCCCAGGCTATAGTATGACTGAACAGCTCTGCAGACTCAGCCATCTCACGTCCACCATACTGTGCAGGGCTGATGGAGACTTCAGAGCTGGGAGAAAGCAAGTTTGATTGGGATGACAACTCAGAGGA
Source organism: Anomaloglossus baeobatrachus (assembly GCF_048569485.1). Taxonomy (NCBI): domain Eukaryota; kingdom Metazoa; phylum Chordata; class Amphibia; order Anura; family Aromobatidae; genus Anomaloglossus; species Anomaloglossus baeobatrachus. The sequence goes on along the minus strand of NC_134354.1, from coordinate 381,117,540 downwards.
CTGTTTTTTATTGGATGCGGTAGTTGAGGTGGCTGAGAGGGCACTTGTTGGACCACTTGAGATCCATTCAAGCATTTTCCTTTTTTGGCCATCATCTACCTTTGTTCCTGTTGTTCGTGTCCGTAAAAAAGGGAGCACATCGGATTGTCCACGGTAAGTAGTAGACATCTTACTTTTGCTGGTAGATGGTCTATCTTCAGCAGATGTTAATGGAGCTTTGCCACCTTCCCCACGGACAAACCCTTTTTTTCCTTTTCCAACACGCCTCTTCCCCTTTCCACCAGCATCTGTCATTTTGCCACTCATGTTGATTGCGACAAGATTGTGCACTTAAAATGTGGTAGTAAAAATTGAGAGGTGGTGTAGATTGCAGCGGTGGTCTAGCTTTATTAACAGCAGAATAATAAAGAATAATTATCCCTGACAATGCAACTACGGCCCTTAAACTGGCAGCATAAATTGCTAGTATAATTGCTTAGTAACAATGAGTTTGAGTGTGCAATGCAGGCAGACGTGCTGCAAATATCTTTGCACTTGTGGGACGATACAGAAGTCCAACAGCCACGTTTAGGATGCCACTAAGTTCACTTAGTGTTTGCTAGTATAATGGCTTAGTAACAATGAGTTTGCGTGTGCAATGCAGGCAGAGGTGCTGCAAATATCTTTGCACTACTGGGGCAATACAGCAGTCCAACAGCCACGTTTAGGATGCCACTAAGTTCACTCAGTGTTTGCTAGTATAATGGCTTAGTTATAATGAGTTTGAGTGTGCAAGGCAGGCAGACGTGCTGCAAATATCTTTGCACTACTGGGGCAATACAGCAGTCCAACAGCCACGTTTAGGATGCCACTAAGTACACTTAATGTTTGCTAGTATAATGGCTTAGTAACAATGAGTTTGTGTGTGCAATGCAGGCAGACGTGCTGCAAATATCTTTGCACTACTGGGGCAATACAGCAGTCCAACAGCCACGTTTAGGATGCCACTAAGTTCACTCAGTGTTTGCTAGTATAATGGCTTAGTAACAATGAGTTTGAGTGTGCAAAGGGCAGTAGGGTACAGTGGCAGGGTTGTGGGTCTCTGGGTAGAGGAAAGGAAGCCTGCCTTTCTATCCCTCCTAATGGGGAAATGCAGCGAGGAAATCCCTGACCTTAGCTACACAGACGCTGTCATCTTGTGTAGCTGTTAAACTCTGTTTTCACGGACCTGTCACCTATGGCTCTGACCCTGCCGGTATGAGCCCTTAAAAGGACTGATAGAAAGTGCTATCCCTAAGCTGTCCAGCGCTGTGTATGGAGCGTATACAGCAGTATCGGCGATAGGAGCTGCGCCAGTGATGTCTGACACCAAGGACGAAGAAGGCAGATAATGGCGTGCTGGAGGAAAATGTCCGGTTTTATAATGCAGGGACATGTGACATGGACATCCTATCACACATGCCGTTGCTTCTCTGGCTAAAAGTCCACTTAGCTGTGTGTGTGTCTTCTGATTGGCTGCCATGCTGGCCCGCCCCACTACACGCGCGCACTTAGGGAAGGAAGACAAGGAAAAAAAAAAAAAAAATGGCGATCGCCATTATACATAAAGCAGTGATCTGAATGCGCTGTTCCCGCACACTATACACTGAAATGTCATAATAGTGTGAGCCACAGAGTGACTTACACTACTACAGCGGAAAGCCAGCTAGTAATTAGCTGGTTTTTTTTTGCTGCTAGAACCGTTCTCGAACGTATCTAGAACTATCGAGCTTTAGCAAAAAGCTCGAGTTCTAGTTCGATCTAGAACAGCCCCCAAAATCACTCGAGCCGCGAACTGGAGAACCTCGAACCACGAACCGCGCTCAACTCTAATCTAGAGCTGTGTTGAAAAAAGCAATCAGTATTATTTTCTTGTAAAAAAAATATGAATATGTCATCTGAATGAAGTGCTTTACACGCACACGAAGGGGGCTTTACACGCTACGACATCGCTAATGCGAACTCGTTGGGGTCACGGAATTGGTGACTCACATCCGGCCGCATTAGCGATGCCGTTCGTTGTTCTCCAGTTCGCGGTTCGAGTGATTTTGGGGGGTGTTCTAGATCGAACTAAAACTCGAGCTTTTTGCTAAAGCTCGATAGTTCTAGTTACGTTCGAGAACGGTTCTAGCAGCAAAAAGCCAAGCTAATTACTAGCTGTCTTTCCACTGTAATAGTGTAGGTCACTCTGTGACTCACACTATTATGACATTTCAGTGTATAGTGTGCGGGAACAGCGCATTCAGACCACTGCTGCTGGGATAATGGGATAATGGCGATCGCCTTTTTTTTTTTTTCCCATGTCTTTCTTCCCTAAGCGCGCGCGTGTAGTGGGGCGGGCCAGCATGTCAGCCAATCCCAGACACACACACAGCTAAGTGGACTTTTAGCCAGAGAATGAACGGCATGTGTGATAGGATGTCCATGTCACATGTCCCTGCATTATACAAACGGGTATCTGCCCGTCCGGACGCCATTATCTACCTTCTGCGTCTGGGTGTCAGTCACCGCTGGCGTAGCTCCTGTCTCCGATACTGCTGTGTATGCTCTACACACAGCGCTATACAGAATAGGGATAGAAGTTTCTATTAGCCATTATAAGGGCTAATAACAGCAGGCTCAGAGCCATAGGTGACAGTCAGGTCCATGGAAACAGATTTTAACCCTTTCATGACCGGCCGATTTTTCGCTTTCCGTTTTTTTTTTTCGCTATTCTTTTTCTGAGAGACATAACTTTTTTATTTTTCAGTCAATATGGTCATGTGAGGGCTCATTTTTTTGCAAAACGAGCTGTACTTTTAAATGAAACCATCAGTTTTACCATATAGTGTACCGGAAAACGGCAAAAAAATTCCAAATGCAGAAAAATTGCAAAAAAAAGTGCGATAGCACTATGGTTTTTGAGATATTTTATTCACTGTGTTCACTATATGGTAAAACTGATGTATGGGTGTGATGCCTCAGGTCAGTGCGAGTTCGTAGACACGAAACATGTATAGGTTTACTTTTATATAAGGGGTTAAAAAAAAATCTGAAGTTTGTCCGAAAAAAGTGGCGCACGTTTTACGCCATATTCTGTGGCACGCAGCGCTCTCATTTTTCGGGATCTATGGCTCAGTGACGGCTTATTTGCCACTCAAGCTGACGTTTTTAACGATACCATTTTTGCGCAGATGCTACATTTTTTATCGCCTGTTATTGCATTTTGCGCAAAAGTTGTGGCGACAAAAAAACGTCGTTTTGGCGTTTGGAATTTTTTTGCCGCTACGCCGTATACTGACCAGATTAATTGATTTTATATTTTGATAGATCGGGCGCTTCTGAACGAGGCGATACCAAAAGTGTGTATATTTTTTATGTTTTTAACCCTTTAATTTTCAATGGAGCGAATGGGGGGTGATTTGAACTTTTAGTTTTTTTGTTTTCTTTTCATTTTTTAAAACTTTTTTTTTAACTTTTTTTTTTATTTTACTAGTCCCCCTAGGGGGCTATTGCGATCAGCAATCCGATCGCTCTGCAGTACAGCGAAAGTGAAAGCAAGTCATGTGTAGTACAGGAGTCATCACATGACGCTGTGCTACCATGACAACTATCGGAAGTCACGTGATCGCGTCACGTGACTTCCGGTATCGGGCGGTAAGTAAAAGTTTACTGCGATCGCGCTTATAATGGCGCTGTCATGTATTGACAGCGCCATTTAAGGGGTTAATCGGCACGAGCAGATAACGATTCTGCTCGTGCCTAGCAGGCACACATCTCAGCTGTGAAAATCAGCTGAGATGTGCGCCGATCGCGGCATGCTGCCGCCGGAGGACCGAGGGCAGTAACATTATGACATTTAGGACGTAATTTTGCTGCCCGCGGTCGTTAAGGAGTTAACAGCTACAGAAGATAACAGCGTCTGTGTAGCTAAGGTCAGAGACTTCCTCGCTGCATTTCCCCATTAGGAGGGATAGAAAGTGAGGCTTCCTTTCCTGCACACTGACCCACAACCCTGCCACTGTACCCTCCTGCCCTTTGCACACTCAAGCTCATTGTTACTAAGCCATTATACTAGCAAACACTGAGGAAACTTAGTGGCATCCTAAAAGTGGCTGTTGGACTTCCATTAGTGTCCCACTAGTGCAAATCTATTTGCAGCACCTCTGCATTGCACACTCAAACTAATTGTTACTAAGCCATTATACTAGCAAACACTGAGTAAACTTAGTGGCATCCTAAAAGTGTCTGTTGGACTTCCATTAGTGTCCCACTAGTGCAAAGCTATTTGCAGCACCTCTGCATTGCACACTCAAACTCATTGTTACTAAGCCATTATAATAGCAAACACTGAGTAAACTTAGTGGCATCCAAAAAGTGGCTGTTGTACTCCATTTGTGCCTTACTGGTGCCAAGCTATTTCTAGCACCTCTGCATGACACCCTCCTGCTCTGTTTTTATAAGCTATAATAATAGCAAAAAATGCTGCCAGTTAGTGGCATCCAAAAAGTGGTTGTTGTACTCCATTTGTGCCCCACTGGTGCCAAGCTATTTCTAGCACCTCTGCATGACACCCTCCTGCTCTGTTTTTAATAAGCTATAATAATAGCAAAAAATACTGCCAGTTAGTGGCATTCAAAAAGTTGTTGTTGTACTCCATTTGTGCCCCACTGGTGCCAAGCTATTTCTAGCACCTCTGCATGACACCCTCCTGCTCTGGTTTTAATAAGCTATAATAATAGCAAAAAATGCTGCCAGTTAGTGGCATCCAAAAAGTGGCTGTTGTACTCCATTTGTGCCCCACTGGTGCCAAGCTATTTCTAGCACCTCTGCATGACACCCTCCTGCTCTGTTTTTAATAAGCTATTGTGGCGCCCTGGACAAGCCAGGTCGCCACAGGTACTGCAACAACACACCCCACACCCCGGCTAGGCACACCTAGGTCAAACACAAATCCTTGTTGCCTTCCTCCAGGGGCTTATGTCCACATCAGTGATTGGGCCAGGCGGTTGGCCCCGCCCACCGAGAAGTTCACAGTCCTGGAGGTGGGAAAAATAGGGCAGATCAGAGCAGATCAGTTCAGATCAGTTAGGTAGTTGGAGAAGTGAAGCGGTAGAGGAGCAGCCTGACTGTGTCCGGGAGCGTGGCCTGGGCACATACAGCAAGGTTGGCAGACGGTGGTGACCGTCTGCAGGAGAGGCTGATTGTAGTGAACCGTAAGGACTAGGAACGGGCGGTGGCCCACCGGTACTGGATCGGGGAGCGAAGAGAAGCCAGCACCATTCGGCAGGGCCTACGGACCCCGACAAGGCTAGGAGTCGCTGTAAAACTGGTCAAATCCGTTAGTGAAGGGAACCTCCGGGGTTTCCCAGCAGTCAAGACCCGATTGAAGGCAACAGCTCAAACCGTGAAGGGAAACACAGTCACCGCCAAGGCTACAGTTCCCAGGGCCAGAGCCTGCGGGCAAAAGGGGCTCCCTCAGCATCCATCCAAGCTGTTGAGCGGGTTACTGGTGGGAAGCCACCAGAACCGAGAACACAACACAGGTGCAGGGAAAGGCAGTCACCACCAACCTATCGGGAGAAGAACAACCGCAGCCGTCTGTGGGACCCGTCCATCCAGCCGTTTGTTTTCCCGGAGACTTTGTGTTCATCATTGGCTGAGTGAGTACCACTGTGCCGTGCGGCACCGCGCTGCCCCCGCGACCCTGCACCTCACCAGGCCCTGTAACCCATCCCTCCCCTCACCAGGCCCCGGGACAACCAACCCCCCCTACCCACGGAGGGGAAAAACAACATCCAAGCTGCTCCCTGGCATCGCTCCCGGGATCCCCGTCCAGAGCAGCGGTGGTGTCACAACCTCACCACAACCGTGGGTGGCATCATGGACAATATCCCTAAACCAAGCCACCCCCCTTTCACTCAAGGGCGAGGAATGCCGCTCGAGTCCCCGGGATCCGGCCCACCGCTCGAACCACCACCGAGCAGCAGCAGCAGCAGCCGGACCCGAGCAGTGGGTGAGCGCAGCGTCCCCTCCCCGCCCGCGACACTATAATAATAGCAAAAAATGCTGCCAGTTAGTGGCATCCAAAAAGTGGCTATTGTACTCTATTTGTGCCCCACTGGTGCCAAGTAGTGATGAGCGAGTACTAAAAAGCTCGGGTGCTCGAGGCTAGGGCCGAGCATCCCAAGATACTCGTGTACTCGGCCCGAGCACCTAGCCCAATGTTATCCTATGGGAGACCCGAAAATTTTTATGAAATGACCCTTGGCAGCATGTAGAAACCCTAAAAATGTCACAAAAGTCTCAGAAGAGTGCTCAAATGACATGGCAACAGCATGGGGAAGACCCCTTGAAGCATTTATCAATCAAAAGTCACAGCTGTGAACAATTTTGTCCGCGTTTTACGCCATTTTTACGGACTCACCAGAAAACCTTCAAAAATGACACCAAAATGAATTTTCATGGCAGAAATGTTAAGGGCACATACCCAATAGTGAGATAGAGCTGGTGTATGTTACTTTTTGAGATTAAACTATGAAAGATTTTACGTAAAACATTGTGTGGCACTCCGATGTCCCTGAGAAGAGACGTACATGAAGGCCTCTTGAGTCTAATGTGCCCATTTTGAGGAAGTGAGTCTTTGTAGTATTTTCCTTTGCCAGGGCAGTCCAAAATTGTGAGGTTCACCAATGCCCCTGCATACAGACGTGCATGAGGGCCTGTAAACCTGAAGTGCCCATTGTAAGGAAGTGGGTCTATTGTAGTATAGCCCTTTGGCAGGGCAGCCAAAAATTGGGAGGCTCCACGTTGTCCCTGGATAGAGACGTGCATGAGGGCCTGTAAACCTGAAGTGCCCATTGTAAGGAAGTGGGTCTATTGTAGTATAGCCCTTTGGCAGGGCAGCCAAAAATTGGGAGGCTCCACGTTGTCCCTGGATAGAGACGTGCATGAGGGCCTGTAAACCTGAAGTGTCCATTGTAAGGAAGTGGGTCTATTGTAGTATAGCCCTTAGGCAGGGCAGCCAAAAATTGGGAGGCTCCACATTGTCCCTGGATAGAGACGTGCATGAGGGCCTGTAAACCTGAAGTGTCCATTGTCAGGAAGTGGGTCTATGGTAGTATAGCCCTTAGACAGGGCAGCCAAAAATTGGGAGGCTCCACGTTGTCCCTGAATAGAGACGTGCATGAGGGCCTGTAAACCTGAAGTGCCCATTGTAAGGAAGTGGGTCTATTATAGTATAGCCCTTTGGCAGGGCAGCCAAAAATTGGGAGGTTCCACGTTGTCCCTGGATAGAAATGTGCATGAGGGCCTGTAAACCTGAAGTGTCCATTGTCAGGAAGTGGGTCTATTGTAGTATAGCCCTTAGGCAGGGCAGCCAAAAATTGGGAGGCTCCACGTTGTCCCTGGATAGAGACGTGCATGAGGGCATGTAAACCTGAAGTGCCCATTGGAAGGAAGTGGGTCTATTGTAGTATAGCCCTTAGACAGGGCAGCCAAAAATTGGGAGGCTCCATGTTGTCCCTGGATAGAGACGTGCATGAGGGCCTGTAAACCTGAAGTGCCCATTGTAAGGAAGTGGGTCTATTGTAGTATAGCCCTTAGGCAGGGCAGCCAAAAATTGGGAGGCTCCACATTGTCCCTGGATAGAGACGTGCATGAGGGCCTGTAAACCTGAAGTGTCCATTGTCAGGAAGTGGGTCTATTGTAGTATAGCCCTTAGGCAGGGCAGCCAAAAATTGGGAGGCTCCACATTGTCCCTGGATAGAGACGTGCATGATGGCCTGTAAACCTGAAGTGTCCATTGTCAGGAAGTGGGTCTATTGTAGTATAGCCCTTAGACAGGGCAGCCAAAAATTGGGAGGCTCCACGTTGTCCCTGGATAGAGACGTGCATGAGGGCCTGTAAACCTGAAGTGCCCATTGTAAGGAAGTGGGTCTATTGTAGTATAGCCCTTTGGCAGGGCAGCCAAAAATTGGGAGGCTCCACGTTGTCCCTGGATAGAGACGTGCATGAGGGCCTGTAAACCTGAAGTGCCCATTGTAAGGAAGTGGGTCTATTGTAGTATAGCCCTTAGACAGGGCAGCCAAAAATTGGGAGGCTCCACGTTGTCCCTGGATAGAGACGTGCATGAGGGCCTGTAAACCTGAAGTGTCCATTGTCAGGAAGTGGGTCTATTGTAGTATAGCCCTTAGGCAGGGCAGCCAAAAATTGGGAGGCTCCACATTGTCCCTGGATAGAGACGTGCATGATGGCCTGTAAACCTGAAGTGTCCATTGTCAGGAAGTGGGTCTATTGTAGTATAGCCCTTAGACAGGGCAGCCAAAAATTGGGAGGCTCCACGTTGTCACTGGATAGAGACGTGCATGAGAGCCTGTAAACCTGAAGTGCCCATTGTAAGGAAGTGGGTCTATTGTATTATAGCTCTTTGGCAGGGCAGCCAAAAATTGGGAGGCTCCATGTTGTCCCTGGATAGAGACGTGCATGAGGGCCTGTAAACCTGAAGTGCCCATTGTAAGGAAGTGGGTCTATTGTAGTATAGCCCTTAGGCAGGGCAGCCAAAAATTGGGAGGCTCCACATTGTCCCTGGATAGAGACGTGCATGATGGCCTGTAAACCTGAAGTGTCCATTGTCAGGAAGTGGGTCTATTGTAGTATAGCCCTTAGACAGGGCAGCCAAAAATTGGGAGGCTCCACGTTGTCCCTGGATAGAGACGTGCATGAGGGCCTGTAAACCTGAAGTGCCCATTGTAAGGAAGTGGGTCTATTGTAGTATAGCCCTTTGGCAGGGCAGCCAAAAATTGGGAGGCTCCACGTTGTCCCTGGATAGAGACGTGCATGAGGGCCTGTAAACCTGAAGTGCCCATTGTAAGGAAGTGGGTCTATTGTAGTATAGCCCTTAGACAGGGCAGCCAAAAATTGGGAGGCTCCACGTTGTCCCTGGATAGAGACGTGCATGAGGGCCTGTAAACCTGAAGTGTCCATTGTCAGGAAGTGGGTCTATTGTAGTATAGCCCTTAGGCAGGGCAGCCAAAAATTGGGAGGCTCCACATTGTCCCTGGATAGAGACGTGCATGATGGCCTGTAAACCTGAAGTGTCCATTGTCAGGAAGTGGGTCTATTGTAGTATAGCCCTTAGACAGGGCAGCCAAAAATTGGGAGGCTCCACGTTGTCACTGGATAGAGACGTGCATGAGAGCCTGTAAACCTGAAGTGCCCATTGTAAGGAAGTGGGTCTATTGTATTATAGCTCTTTGGCAGGGCAGCCAAAAATTGGGAGGCTCCACGTTGTCCCTGGATAGAGACGTGCATGAGGGCCTGTAAACCTGAAGTGCCCATTGTAAGGAAGTGGGTCTATTGTAGTATAGCCCTTTGGCAGGGCAGCCAAAAATTGGGAGGCTCCACATTGTCCCTGGATAGAGACGTGCATGAGGGCCTGTAAACCTGAAGTGTCCATTGTCAGGAAGTGGGTCTATTGTAGTATAGCCCTTAGGCAGGGCAGCCAAAAATTGGGAGGCTCCACATTGTCCCTGGATAGAGACGTGCATGATGGCCTGTAAACCTGAAGTGTCCATTGTCAGGAAGTGGGTCTATTGTAGTATAGCCCTTAGACAGGGCAGCCAAAAATTGGGAGGCTCCACGTTGTCCCTGGATAGAGACGTGCATGAGGGCCTGTAAACCTGAAGTGTCCATTGTCAGGAAGTGTGTCTATTGTAGTATAGCCCTTAGGCAGGGCAGCCAAAAATTGCGAGGCTCCACATTGTCCCTGGATAGAGACGTGCATGATGGCCTGTAAACCTGAAGTGTCCATTGTCAGGAAGTGGGTCTATTGTAGTATAGCCCTTAGACAGGGCAGCCAAAAATTGGGAGGCTCCACGTTGTCCCTGGATAGAGACGTGCATGAGGGCCTGTAAACCTGAAGTGTCCATTGTCAGGAATGTTACGGGGGGACCGGCAGATTAGGACCAGGGGGTATATATCCTAATCGCCAGTCGGGGCCCACCGTGCTCCAGATGACAAAGGAGCTGCTGGCACCTGAGGGTTAGGCGGAGACTATAGAGCTTGATGGCTCTGAGATAACCCAGGAACTCTGGGAACCGGTCACGTGTGTTGGGACACGTAAGACCGGACGACAACCCGATTAGCGTTTTGGTGCACCTAGCGCTACACCAACCACGTGTGCAGGAAACACGTCAGGCCGGGTGGTAACCAGGTAGCGTTGACCGGAAGACCGCCACGAAAGCGCCCTGTCGGCCACGTGTGTAGGACACGTCAGGCCGAGCGGTCCTCCGATTAGCGTTTCTGGCCACCTCTCGCCTGGCCACGTGTGTGTAGGACACGTCAGGCCAGATGGGTACACCAGTAGCGTTGACCGGGAAGCCGAGGAGGATAAGGAACACCCTGTTAACTCCACAGGGGTCCTGGGGTACGCTGTCCGTGCGCGTATGGGGCACAACCGGACAGGTGGCGCAGCAGGTGCGTTGTCCGTGTGCGTAGGGGGCACAATCGGACAGGTGGCGCAGCAGGTGCGTTGTTCGTGTGCGTAGGGGGCACAATCGGACAGGAAGCACTGCAGGTGCGTTGTCCGTGTGCGTAGGGGGCACAATCGGACAGGTGGCGCAGCAGGTGCGTTGTCCGTGTGCGTAGGGGGCACAATCGGACAGGAAGCACAGCAGTCGCAGCCCAGTTAACGCCACTGGGCTGCTATAGCAAGACTGTAACGGCAGGAGGGAAGCACGGCGCCTGACCCTGATGTGCCGAGCCACGAATCTTGGCGTGACAGGCACCGTTCGCCTCACCCTACCTACCGCTTCCCAACATAGGCTTATGCCGCAATGAGGCTCTAACATGGAGGTGTGCTCTGACTGAGCAAAAGTGAAGACTGCGCACCTCCATGTTGTCTCCAGCCCCTTTTATAACCTGGGTCCGCCTCAAACCCAGGGTGGAACCACCAAGGTCCAATAGCAGAGTGCCATGTCATCAGTGACGTCACATGCGACCTATCCGGAACCGCCACGTCATTGATGACCTCATGGCAGCCACGCCCCAAACACTTCACCAGTCATCGTCTGGCGACCAATACTGAGGTGCCAGATCATAGGGGCGGGCCTCTGCGAGCCAGTCCGGAGTTGCCACGTCATCAGGACACCTGACACCCTCTGCCCTATCAGGACCTGCCACCTCACGGACATGCTCAGTGAGGTCCTTACCGGACCTAGCCTCTGATGCACTAAGTGCCTGAGAATGCTCAGTAGCCTGAGCCACAGGCTTAGAAAGCAGACTATCAGTTTGAGCATGCTCAGTAGCCTGAACTGAGGACTTAGTCTCAGACATAACACAAACAGACTGAGCATGCTCACTATGCAAAACACCGGGCTTAAACTCTGGCTGGGGTAAATCGGCGCACGCATGCGCACTAGCCGCCTCTCCACACTTAGACGTGGTGGAAGGAACAGCCAACTGGACGACCCGAGGCACGGCCAAGAATGGCAGCCGGCGCCTGGGCGCAACAGGAACCGCAGGAGGCTGCTTGCGGCTATGGCGGCGCCGGTTCGTAACAAGGAAGTGGGTCTATTGTAGTATAGCCCTTAGGCAGGGCAGTTAAAAATTGGGAGGCTCCACATTGTCCCTGGATAGAGACGTGCATGATGGCCTGTAAACCTGAAGTGTCCATTGTCAGGAAGTGGGTCTATTGTAGTATAGCCCTTAGACAGGGCAGCCAAAAATTGGGAGGCTCCGCGTTGTCCCTGGATAGAGACGTGCATGAGGGCCTACAAACCTGAAGTGTCCATTGTCAGGAAGTGGGTCTATTGTAGTATAGCCCTTAGACAGGGCAGCCAAAAATTGGGAGGCTCCACGTTGTCCCTGGATAGAGATGTGCATGAGGGCCTGTAAACCAGAAGTGCCCATTGTAAGGAAGTGGGTGTATTGTAGTATAGCCCTTTGGCAGGGCAGCCAAAAATTGGGAGGCTCCACGTTGTCCCTGGATAGAGACGTGCATGAGGGCCTGTAAACCTGAAGTGTCCATTGTCGGGAAGTGGGTCTATTGTAGTATAGCCCTTAGGCAGGGCAGCAAAAAATTGGGAGGCTCCACATTGTCCCTGGATAGAGACGTGCATGAGGGCCTCAAAACATTGTTCCCATTGCAAAGGAGTGGGTCTCCTGTCATTGTAATGTCCATTCTAAATGAATGGGCGAAAAAATTTACCACTGGGGGTATACCTGAAACAACGGCCTAACTATTGTAACGGTCATCATGGTGGCGCATGAGGAGAAGGAGGAGCAGTCCAGCGATTATCCAAAGTCCAGAAGTGTGTACCCATGGGTGAGAGGAGGTACATGGCAAATTCCCGTTACAAACTTTAAATTCCGCTCTCATTTGCTGGTGGTGTGGTGAAGTCTGGCCCAATTCAACCCTTGTTCATCTTGATCAGAGTCAGCCTGTCAGCATTTTCAGTTGACAGGCGGGTGCGTTTATCTGTAATGATTCCACCTGCGGCACTAAAAACACGCTCTGACAAAACGCTAGCGGCAGGGCAGGCCAGGACTTCCAAGGCGTAGAGAGCCAATTCATGACACGTGTCCACCTTGGATACCCAATTATTGTAAGGCACAGAGGAATGTCGGAGTACAGTTGTTCGATCTGCAAGGTACTCCTTGAGCATCTGGGCAAACTTAGGATTTCTTGTGGCACTACCCCACACCTCAGGGGCTGTAGTACGTGAGGGGCTGAGAAAACTGTCCCACATCTTAAAGACTGTTCCCCTACCTCTGGCGGATTGGACTTGTGCCTCTCTCGGCTGTACGCCTCGGTTGTCCACTGATTCCTGATCTATGCCGCTAGCGTTTTGTGAGGGGAATGCTTTGCCTACTTCCGTGACTATGGCCTTCCGGAACTGCTGCATTTTGGTTGACCTCTCCGCCTCGGGAATTAGAGACATAAAGTTCTCCTTGTAGCGTGGGTCTAACAGTGTTACCAACCAGTAATGATTGTCGGCCAAGATGTTCTTAACGCGAGGGTCACGAGACAGGCAGCTTACCATAAAGTCAACCATGTGCGCCAGACTCTTAACAGCCAGTACTTCAGTATCCTGACCAACACGATGACTGAACATGCTGTCCTCCTCCTCCTCCTCCTCCTCCTCATCTACCCTGTCCTCTGGCCAGCCACGCTGAACCGAGGATATGACTGGTGTGCATGTCATATCCTCAATTTCGCCGGAGAGTTGCTCCATGTCTTCATCCTCCTCCTCGTCATAGTCCTCCCCTGCACGTTGTGATGAGACGAGGCTGGGCTGTGTGTTATCACCCACACCCACTACTGTTTCTTGCTGCAACTCATCGCGCTCCGCCTGCAATGCATCATGTTTGTTTTTGAGCAGAGACCGTTTTAGAAGGCAGAGAAGCGGTATGGTGATGCTAATAATGGCGTCATCACCACTCACCATCTTGGTGGAGTCCTCAAAGTTTTGGAGGATGGTACATAGGTCGGACATCCATCTCCACTCCTCAGGTGTTATGTGTGGAGTTTGACCCATTTCCCGACGGCTTAGGTGATGCAGGTACTCAACAACTGCCCTCTTCTGCTCACATATCCTGACCAACATGTGCAGAGTTGAATTCCAACGCGTGGGGACATCACACATCAGTCTGTGAGCCGGAAGATGCAAACGGCGCTGAAAGCCGGCAAGGCCGGCTGAAGCAGTAGGTGACTTTCGAAAATGTGCAGACAGGCGGCGAACTTTTACCAGCAGATCAGACAGCTCTGGGTATGACTTTAGAAACCGCTAAACCACGAGGTTGAGCACATGGGCCACGCATGGAACATGTGTCAGCTGGCCTCGCCTCAAAGCCGCCACCAGGTTCCGGCCATTGTCACACACGACCTTTCCTGGCTTTAGGTTCAGAGGTGTGAGCCAGTGATCTGCCTGCTGCTTCAGAGCTGTCCACACCTCTTCTGCATTGTGGGGTTTGTCACCTATGCAGATTAGCTTCAGCACAGCCTGTTGCCGCTTCGCCGAGGCAGTGCTGCAGTGCTTCCAGCTTGGGACTGGTGTGGAGGGTAAAGTGGATGAGGATGCGCAGGAGGAGGAGGAGGCTGAAGAGCATGATATTCCGGAGCTGTAGAGTGTGGGTGAAACCCTGACTGAGGTAGGGCCTGCAAACCTTGGTGTGGGAAGGACGTGTTCCGTCCCTCGCTCAGACTGGGTCCCAGCTTCCACAATATTAACCCAGTGTGCCGTCAACGAGATGTAGCGGCCTTGCCCACAAGCACTTGTCCACGTGTCTGTGGTTAGGTGGACTTTGGGTGAAACAGCGTTGTTCAGGGCACGTGTGATGTTTTGTGACACGTGGTTATGCAACGCGGGGACGGCACACCGGGAGAAATAGTGGCAGCTGGGGACCGAGTAACGTGGGACAGCTGCCGCCATCAGGTCGCGGAATGCTTCTGTCTCCACCATCCTAAAAGGCAACATTTCCAGCGCAAGCAGTCGCGAAATGTTAGCATTTAGAACTGTGGCATGTGGGGCGTTGGCAGTGTATTCGCGCCTGCGTTCAAAGGTTTGCTGAATGGATAACTGAACGCTGCGCTGGGACAAGGACGTGCTTGATGATGGTGTTATTTCTGCGTAGGCAACTGCAGGTGCAGGACAGGAGGAGGCTTGTTCGCAGGCAGCATGGACAGGGGATTGGCTCGCATGCACAACAAGCGAAAACGTAGCAGTGACATCAGCAAGCACTGCTCCTCGACTCTGTTGTACTTCCCACAAAGTCGGGTGCTTGGCTGACATGTGCCTGATCATGCTGGTGGTGGTCAGGCTGCTAGTTTTGGTACCCCTGCTGATGCTGGCATGGCAGGTGTTGCAAATGGCCTTTTTAGGATCATCTGGAGCCAACTTAAAAAACTGCCAGACTCGGGAAGACCTAACATCTGTACAGGCACCTTGTGTCGTGTTGTTGTTCCGGGGAACGGTTGCCTGACTTCTGCCTGGAGCCACCACCCTGCTTCTTACTGCCTGTTGGGATGCTACGCCTCCCTCCCCCTGTGCACTGCTGTCCTCGCTCTGCATATCCTCCTGCCAGGTTGGGTCAGTTACTGGATCATCCACCACGTCATCTTCCTCTTCCGCACCCTGCTCCTCCTCTTGACTATCTGACAATTGTGTCTCAACATCGTCCACCCCTTGTTGAGACACGTTGCCAACTTCGTGAGAACGTGGCTGCTCAAATATTTGGGCATCTGTACATACGATCTCCTCATGACCCACTTCAACATGAGCTGGCGAGAGGCCAGAATGTGCGAATGGAAACGTGAACAGCTCTTCCGAGTGTCCAAGTGTGGGATCAGTAATGTCCGAGGACGTGTACTCAGCCTTGTGGTAGGAAGGAGGATCAGGTTCTGAAATGTGCGGTGCAGTATCACGGCTACTGACACTTGACCGTGTGGAAGACAGAGTGTTTGTGGTGGTGCCAATCTGACTGGAAGCATTATCCGCTATCCAACTAACAACCTGTTGACACTGTTCTTGGTTCAAGAGTGGTGTACTGCTGCGGTCCCCAAGAATTTGGGACAGGACGTGCGAGCGACTAGATGTGGCCCTTTGTTGTGGCGAAATTAGAGCTTGCCCACGACCTCGGCCTATGCCTGCACCACCATCACGTCCACTTCCTTGTTGCTTGCCAACGCCCTTGCGCATTTTGCAATGCTGTGCTGACGTGTATTCACTAGACTTGTGCGTTATATCCAAGTTTGTGCAAATCGTGCACCTGTACGCTGCCACCGACAGGCACACACGTGCGGTTTTTAAATGCAAGCACGGACTCACTAAGAACCTAACAGGTTTTTAGGAGCGACAATTACTGAGAAGTCTGACACTATCAGACACTGCTGACTGACGTGTATTATACACTAGACTTGTGCGTTATATAATAGTTTGTGCAAATCGTGCACCTGTATGCTGCCACCGACAGGCACACACGTGCGGTTTTTAAATGCAAGCACGGACGCACTAAGAACCTAACAGGTTTTAGGAGCAAAAATTAATGAGAACTCTGACACTATCAGCCACTGCTGACTGACGTGTATTATACACTACACTTGTGCGTTATATAATAGTTTGGTAAAAACGCACACAAGTGCACCTGTACGCTGCCACCGACAGGCACACACGTGCGGTTTTTAAATGCAAGCACGGACGCACTAAGAACCTAACAGGTTTTTAGGAGCGACAATTACTGAGAAGTCTGACACTATCTGGACTGTTTTAGACTGTGTACACCAGCCCCAGATATGATGAAGGCTGGTATACGGTCACCACTAGGAATGGCTATATACCCTGCCTGCCTGCCTGCCTGCCTGCCTGTATACTGCTACAATAGTCCTGACAAGAACTCTTCTGGTCACTAGCCTGTATTCCGACCTGGTTATACCCTGCCTGTATACAGCAACAATAGTCCTGAGAAGGACTCTGCTACTGTACTCCGACCTGGCTATACCCTGCCTGCCTGTATACAACTATAATAGTCCTGAGAAGGACTTCTGGTCACACTGTTTGCAGCCCTGCTCCGGAACTAACTATAAAGGGCCGCAAACCTTTCCCTGAAGCAGCAACACTCTCCCTGCACTCACTGTCTGGATGGCTGTGTGCAGAGCACAGCGCGCCCGCCGGTATAAAGGCTCGGTCACGCTGTGCAGGCCGGCCAATCACTGCAATTCCACAACTAACAGGGCTGTGGCATTGCAGTGGTCTGCCAGCCAATCCCTGCATGAGGGCTGACTCTCAAAAGAGCGCCAACATGCAGGGATGAAGACCACGAGTACAGCACGAGTATCGCGAGATTACTCGGTCCCCGCCGAGTAGCCCGAGTACAGTGATACTCCTGCGAGTACCGAGTAGTAACAAGCATACTCGCTGATCACTAGTGCCAAGCTATTTCTAGCACCTCTGCATTACACCCTCATGCACATTTTGCAACGCTATTTTTATAGCAAACTCAGGGAATTCCTTGCTGCATTTCACCATTAGGAGGGATAGAAAGTGAAGCTTCCTTTACTGTCCTGGTACACACAGAACACAGCCACTGTACCCACCTGCCCACTTTTGCCACGCTATTTAATTTGCCCAAAGAGCTGACACTTTTTCTGCCATCCTAAAATTGTCTGGAATACTAAGTTATTGTTCCTTTGCTGCCAAGCAAGGTACAACACATGTGCATTCTACACTCCTTTCCATTTGTGGAACGCAATAATTAACTGCAGGTAGTCCAGCCAATCTTTCACGAAAGTGCAGACGTGGATATAATGTTTCCTTCATCCAATGGTGGTTCTCTCGATGTCTGACAGCTCAACAATACCATCTGTTTGCACTTAAAAAACAAGTGACGACCGGCCAATCACACTCCCGCTTACGGGTAACGGGGTGGAAGTTCAGTGTAAAAAAGCATGAGTGTCTGCTGTCTGCACAGTCACAGAAGATGAAGAGAATGCAGATGCACGTGATGGGGCAGGCGGTGGTTGCACAGCCCCGCCAGGCCGCATTGTAGCACTGTTTGGGTTCATAAATGATTGTTTCACTTTCCCAAAACAAACAGTAAGAACCATGCATTTAATTGAAATAATAGAACAATCTATTCAGTTGCCTACTGCTTGCTAAGCCCTTTGCGTAGCAGCAGTAATTGTGTGTTTGTGTGTGTTTGTGTGTGTGTGTGTGAAGACAACTTACTAGTGGTACATCACAAGAGCTTCCCAGTTATCTACCTAAACATAGACAAAACACATCACCCACCCTGAATACCCTTGTTAGCTGAAGCCTCACAGATAAGGCAGATGATAACAGTGTGAATGCAAACCACACAGCTCTGCAACACAGTCATGTAAATCTTGAAAAGCAACATTCAATGCAAACATGTGTCACTCTCCCTCTATGATTTAAACTGTACGTGACAATTTGACATTGCAGAGGCAGCAAGTCTGTTTGTCTATATAGTCGTCCTAACCAGAACAGATATGTGTTTTCATAATAAAACAAAGTGTTGCGTGCATGCATTACTGTCTGGGCACAGCCTACCGTACCCGGATAATGTGATGTCCAGTTGCCGTAAATACAGTCTTTACGCTTCTATCATGGTTAACAGTATAGACAGCACCAGAAGAATGTTGGTCTGTTGCACAGGATGCTGCTCACTGGCATTACGGTACTCCTCACCAAACTCCAAAATGACTCCCCTCACAATTGAACGAAGTGTTTCCGCGGTTGCTCCTTCCTGTGTGCCGATTTACCCCAGCCGCAGCCTAACTTCAGTGTTTCGCCAACTGAGTATGCTCTGCCTGACTGTGTCATTCCTGAGGCTAAGTCTTAATTTTGGACTACAGCGCATGCTCGTTTGGACTGTGCCTGAGTCATTCTGCGACCTGCGGCTCAACGCACTTACACAGGGCCCTGCGGCTTGACTCACTCTCGGGAGGCCACTAAAACTAACTGCATCCAACATCAGCCCCAGGTGTCCCCTTACACTGCAGTGGCGATCCCCACTGACCGCAATACCGAGAGTGGCGTCACGAAAATACATATAAAGAAGCAACCTAAGTGTGACCAGACTCTTCCTCCACGTGGAGTCCCTGAAGGTAATGCACCAACACAACACCTGTGGGGCTTCACACTGACTGAGAAAAGCCTCTTTGCACAGGTACTTGCACTCCGTGCCGGGTCTAAGTCCTGTGTTGTGCCTAGACAGCATGCTGAAGCGGATAGTCTTTTTTTCAGAAACTGTATTTCATGCTACTGAGCATGCTCAGGCACTTACTGCATCAGAGGCTAGGTCGTGTAATGAACTCTTTGGCCCTGCCCCTGATGTGAGGGGCCCATATAGACCACAGGGCATCAGGTGTCCTGACAATTTGGCCAGGCCACTCCCAACAGGCTTGCAGAGGGCCGCCCCTATGACTTGTCACCTCATTGTTGTTGGTCAGACGATGACTGTTGAGGTGTTGTGGCAGCCATGAGGTCATCATTCAAGTGGCGGTTCAAAATAGGACGCTAGTTATGCCGCTCATGACGTGTCACTCTGCTTTTGTCTCCAGGAGGTGCATTGTGGTCCACCCTGGTTTGGGGCGGACCCAGGTTATAAAAGGGGCTGGAGCCAACAAGAAGGTGCCCAGTCTTCTATTATGCTCCAAAAGAGCACACCTCCATGTGTTGAACCCATTGCGGCTTTAGGCCAGAGGTAGGCAGGGATAGGTCATCGATGCAGGCCACCACCACAGTTGGTAACGCAGAACGTTTAAGAACAGCTCCTGTCCTACCAGTCCTGCTAGTGCAGCCCAGTGGCATAAACAGGCCTGCTGCTGCTGATGCGCCTGCTGTCCACAGGTGTGTCCCCTATGCACACGGACAGCGAAACCAATGGCCCCTGTGTTGTTAACAGGGAGTTCCGGGGCTGGGTGGTCGTGTGGACCCTGTCACGCTAACAGGGCTCCAAGTCTCCAGATCCGAGTGGCGTCTAACTCGGTTCAGGCTACTATTTGATTGAGAGTCAACCTGCTCTGTATCCTTCACCTAACCTTCCAGTTGCCAACCTCTCCTTTTCCATCTGTGAGCACGGTGGACACCTACTGGCGATTGGGATATCAACCTTTCTCTTTCTTTTCTTTTTAATATTTTTTATATAGCGGTAACATAGTATATACCACCTTATCCAAATCTGCCAGTCCCACCATACCAGATGTTGTTTCTCCAGCAAATGTTAATGTTGCTTAACCACCAAACTTACGGACACAAACTTTTTTACCCTTTCCAACACACCTGTTCCCCTTTCCACCAGCATCTGTCCTTTTTCAACTCAGTATGTATATAACCAAAAATGCAACTCTGCAGAGACACCGTACTCAACGCCGTCTTAGCACAGCAGCCAGCCCTCGGTCCCTCAGATGTGGACAAGTAAGACCATTTCCTCCTATCAATGAAAAAGCGTTGAGATTCACTCTGTGCACCACTGGTGTTTAGTGGAAAAGCAGATGTAAGATTGCGTAACACCTTCTGCTGTACTCCTGCATACGTGCAGCCCTTTCTATGGCAGGAGTTATTTCGCAAAATTTTGTGTTGTACCGGGGATCTAACAGTGTGGCAACCCAGTAGCCAGCATGACTTGGAGTTCGTACAATCCGAGGGTCATGTTGTAGGCAGGGCTGTATTTTGCCTTCGTGCTGCCCTAGGCACTTTAAGTGGTCGCGCCCCTTAGTGACAACGTAAAACTGAGTTTTCGCACACGACATCTGTTTAAGGCAGATCTACTTTGTAAAACACTTGAAAAAGTATCAATGAGAAATGAAGGGCACTACCACCCCCCCCCAATGGGGATCACCACAGGCACATCAAAACATAGCATGAGTATAAAATATTCCCACCGTCCCCACTTATATACTGTGACTGTCACACTGCCCCTAATAAACTACACACTACCCTCCCTTATAAATTATACCCACCACACCTTCCTCAATTATGAAATATGATCTGCACATTGACCTCACATCATGCTGCCCCCTCCTCACAGTGTCCCATGCATGCTGCCCCCTCCTCACAGTGTCCCATGCATACTGCCCCCTCCTCACAATGTCCCATGCATGCTGCCCCCTCCTCACAATGTCCCATGCATGCTGCCCCCTCCTCACAGTGTCCCATGCATGCTGCCCCCTCCTCACAGTGTCCCATGCATGCTGCCCCCTCCTCACAATGTCCCATGCATGCTGCCCCCTCCTCACAGTGTCCCATGCATGCTGCCCCCTCCTCACAGTGTCCCATGCATGCTGCCCCCTCCTCACAGTGTCCCATGCATGCTGCCCCCTCCTCACAATGTCCCATGCATGCTGCCCCCTCCTCACAATGTCCCATGCATGCTGCCCCCTCCTCACAATGTCCCATGCATGCTGCCCCCTCCTCACAATGTCCCATGCATGCTTCCCCCTTCTCACAATGTCCCATGCATGCTGCCCCCTCCTCACAGTGTCCCATGCATGCTGCCCCCTCCTCACAGTGTCCCATGCATGCTGCCCCCTCCTCACAGTGTCCCATGCATACTGCCCCCTCCTCACAATGTCCCATGCATGCTGCCCCCTCCTCACAATGTCCCATGCATGCTGCCCCCTCCTCACAGTGTCCCATGCATGCTGCCCCGTCCTCACAGTGTCCCATGCATGCTGCCCCCTCCTCACAGTGTCCCATGCATGCTGCCCCCTCCTCACAATGTCCCATGCATGCTTCCCCCTCCTCACAGTGTCCCATGCATGCTGCCCCCTCCTCACAATGTCCCATGCATGCTGCCCCCTCCTCACAATGTCCCATGCATGCTTCCCACTCCTCACAATGTCCCATGCATGCTTCCCCCTCCTCAGTGTCCCATGCATGCTGCCCCCTCCTCACAATGTCCCATGCATGCTGCCCCCTCCTGACAGTGTCCCATGCATGCTGCCCCCTCCTGACAGTGTCCCATGCATGCTGCCCCCTCCTCACAATGTCCCATGCATGCTGCCCCCTCCTCACAATGTCCCATGCATGCTGCCCCATCCTCACAATGTCCCATGCATGCTGCCCCCTCCTCACAATGTCCTGTGCATGCTGCCCCCTCCTCACTGTGTCCCATGCATGCTGCCCCCTCCTCACAGTGTCCCATGCATGCTGCCCCCTCCTCACAATGTCCCATGCATGCTTCCCCCTCCTCAGTGTCCCATGCATGCTTCCCCCTCCTCACAATGTCCCATGCATGCTGCCCCCTCCTCACAATGTCCCATGCATGCTTCCCACTCCTCACAATGTCCCATGCATGCTTCCCCCTCCTCAGTGTCCCATGCATGCTGCCCCCTCCTCACAATGTCCCATGCATGCTGCCCCCTCCTCACAATGTCCCATGCATGCTGCCCCCTCCTGACAGTGTCCCATGCATGCTGCCCCCTCCTGACAGTGTCCCATGCATGCTGCCCCCTCCTCACAATGTCCCATGCATGCTGCCCCCTCCTCACAATGTCCCATGCATGCTGCCCCCTCCTCACAGTGTCCCATGCATGCTGCCCCCCCTGACAGTGTCCCATGCATGCTGCCCCTCCTCACAATGTCCCATGCATGCTGCCCCCTCCTCACAATGTCCCGTGCATGCTGCCCCTCTCCATGAGCTCCTAATGCTGCCTTCCTCTTTTCCATAATGACATCTCCATGCTGCCCCACTCATCATACTAAGACCACCACACTAGCGCTTATGCTGAGACACACACACACACACACACACACACTACCCCACTCTTGATATTGACTCCCCTACATTGTTCCACTCCATACTGAGCCCACACATGCTGCCCCTTCTCCATAATGAGCTCCCAATGCTGCCCCCCTCTTATTCTGAGTCCTTACACTCCCCCCCATCGATATTGTCATTGCTCTATCCCTTAACCCTTGACATCTGTCTCTAGCATTGGCCCCTCTCTTCCATTCCCCCAGCAGCAGCTTCTCTCCCCCCACCTCCAGCAGCAGCCTCTCCCCCAGCATCAGCCTCTCTCCCCCCAGCCGCCCCCAGAATCAGCCTCTCTCCCCCCAGCCTCCCTCAGCATCAGCCTCCCTGCTCCCAGCTTACCCCAGCATCAGCCTCTCTCCTCCCATCCTCCCCCAGCATGAGCCTTCTCCAGCATCAGCCTGTCTCCTCCCAGCCTCCCCCAGCATGAGCCTCCTCCAGCATCAGCCTCTCTCCTCCCAGCCTCCCCCAGCATCAGCCTCCCTGCTCCCAGCTTCCCCCCAGCATCAGCCTCCTTCCTCCCAGCCTCCCCCAGCATCAGCCTCCCTCCTCCCAGCCTCCCCCAGCATCAGCCTCCCTCCTTCCAGCCTCCCCCAGCATCAGCTTCCCTCCTCCCAGCCCCCCTCCTCCAAGCCTCCCCCAGCATCAGCCTCCCAGAGCATCAGCCTCCCTCCTCCCCCTCCCAGCCTCCCCCAGCATCAGCCTCTCTCCTCCCAGCCTCCCCCAGCATCAGCCTCCCTGCTCCCAGCTTGCCCCAGTATCAGCCTCCCTCCTCCCAGCCTCCCCCAGCATCAGCCTCCCTCTTCCCAGCCTCTCCAAGCATCAGCCTCCCTCTTCCCAGCCTCCCCCAGCATCAGCCTCCCTCTTCCCAGCCTCCCCCAGCATCAGCCTCCCCCAGCATCAGCCACCCTCTTCCCAGCCTCCCCCAGCATCAGCCTCCCTCTTCCCAGCCTCCCCCAGCATCAGCCACCCTCTTCCCAGCCTCCCACAGCATCAGCCACCCTCTTCCCAGCCTCCCACAGCATCAGCTACCCTCCTCCTAGCCTCCCCCACCCTCCTCCCAGCCTCCCCCAGCATCAGCCTCCCAGCCTCCCCCAGCATCAGCCTCCCAGCCTCCCCCAGCATCAGCCTCCCAGCCTCCCCCAGCATCAGCCTCTCTCCTCCCAGCCTCCCCCAGCATCAGCCTCTCTCCTCCCAGCCTCCCTCCTTCCAGCCTCCCCCAGCATCAGCCTCCCTTCTCCCAGCCTCCCTCCTCATCAGCCTCCCTCCTCCAAGCCTCCCCCTCCCCCTCCCAGCCTCCCCTAGCATCAGCCTCTCTCCTCCCAGCCTCCCCCAGCCTCAGCCTCCCTCCTCCCAGCCTCCCCCAGCCTCAGCCTCCCTCCTCCCAGCCTCCCCCAGCCTCAGCCTCCCTCCTCCCAGCCTCCCCCAGCCTCAGCCTCCCTCCTCCCAGCCTCCCCCAGCATCAGCCTCCCTCCTCCAAGCCTCCCCCAGCATCAGCCTCCCTCCTCCCAGGCTCCCCCAGCATCAGCCTCCCTCCTCCCAGCCTCCCCCAGCATCAGCCTCTCTCCTCCCAGCCTCCCCCAGCATGAGCCTCCTCCAGCATCAGCCTCTCTCCTCCCAGCCTCCCCCAGCATCAGCCTCCCTGCTCCCAGCCTCCCCCAGCATCAGCCTCCCTCCTCCCAGCCTCCCCCAGCATCAGCCTCCCTCCTCCCAGCCTCCCCCAGCATCAGCCTCCCTCCTCCCAGCCTCCCCCAGCATCAGCCTCTCTCCTCCCAGCCTCCCCCAGCATCAGCCTCCCTCTTCCCAGCCTCCCCCAGCATCAGCCTCCCTCTTCCCAGCCTCCCCCAGCATCAGCCTCCCTCTTCCCAGCCTCCCCCAGCATCAGCCTCCCTCTTCCCAGCCTCCCCCAGCATCAGCCTCCCTCTTCCCAGCCTCCCCCAGCATCAGCCTCCCTCCTCCCAGCCTCCCCCAGCATCAGCCTCCCTCCTCCCAGGCTCCCCCAGCATCAGCCTCCCTCCTCCCACCCTCCCCCAGCATCAGCCTCCCTCAGCATCAGCCTCCCTCCTCCCAGCCTCCCCCAGCATCAGCCTCCCTCCTCCCAGCATCAGCCTCCCTCCTCCTAGCCTCCCCCAGCATCAGCCTCCCTCCTCCCAGCATCAGCCTCCCTCCTCCTAGCCTCCCCCAGCATCAGCCTCCCTCCTCCCAGCATCAGCCTCCCTCCTCCTAGCCTCCCCCAGCATCAGCCTCCCTCCTCCCAGCATCAGCCTCCCTCCTCCTAGCCTCCCCCAGCATCAGCCTCCCTCCTCCCAGCATCAGCCTCCCTCCTCCTAGCCTCCCCCAGCATCAGCCTCCCTCCTCCCAGCATCAGCCTCCCTCCTCCTAGCCTCCCCCAGCGTCAGCCTCCCTCCTCCCAGCATCAGCCTCCCTCCTCCTAGCCTCCCCCAGCATCAGCCTCCCTCTTCCCAGCATCAGCCTCCCTCCTCCCTCAGCTTCCCTCCTCCAAGCCTCCCCCTCCCCCTCCCAGCCTCCCCCAGCATCAGCCTCCCTCAGCATCAGCCTCCCTCCTCCCAGCCTCCCCCAGCCTCAGCCTCCCTCCTCCCAGCCTCCCCCAGCCTCAGCCTCCCTCCTCCCAGCATCAGCCTCCCTCCTCCCAGCCTCCCTCAGCATCAGCCTCCCTCCTCCCAACCTCCCCCAGCATCAGCCTCCCTCCTCCCAGCATCAGCCTCCCTCCTCCCAGCCTCCCTCAGCATCAGCCTCCCTCCTCCCAACCTCCCCCAGCATCAGCCTCCCTCCTCCTAGCCTCCCCCAGCATTAGCCTCCCTCCTCCCAGCCTCCCCCAGCATTAGCCTCCCTCCTCCCAGCATCAGCCTCCCTCCTCCAACTCTCCCTCAGCATCAGCTTCCCTCCTCCAACCCTCCCCCAGCATCAGCCTCCCTCAGCATCAGCCTCCCCCAGAATCAGTCTCTCTCCTCCCAGCCTCCCCCAGCATCTGCCTCTCTCCTCCCCAGCCTCAGCCTCTCTCTCCCCCCAGCCTCCCCCCCAGCCTCAGCCTCTCTCTCCCCCCAGCCTCCCCCCCAGCCTCAGCCTCTCTCTCCCCCCAGCCTCCCCCCCAGCCTCAGCCTCTCTCTCCCCCCAGCCTCCCTCTCCCCCCAGCCTCCCCCAGCATCAGCCTCTCTCCTCTCAGCCTCTCCCCCCAGCCTCCCCCCCAGGTTCAGCCTCTCTCTCCCCCCAGCCTCCCCCCCAGCCTCCCCCCCAGCCTTAGCCTCTCTCTCCCCCCAGCCTCCCCCCCAGCCTCAGCCTCTTTCTCCCCCCAGCCTCCCCCCCAGCCTCAGCCTCTCTCCCCCCAGCCTCAGCCTCTCTCCCCCCAGCCTCTCTCTCCCCCCAGCATCTTTCCCCCCAGCCTCCCTCTCCCCCAGTCTCAGCCTCTCTCCCCCCAGACTCAGCCTCTCTCCCCCCAGCCTCTCTCTCCCGCCAGCCTCAGCATCTTTCCCCCCAGCCTCCCTCTCCCCCAGCCTCAGCCTCTCTCCCCCCAGACTCAGCCTCTCTTCCCAGCCTCCCCCCAGCCTCAGCCTCTCTCTCTTCCCAGCCTCCCCCCAGCCTAAGCCTCTCTCTCTTCCCAGCCTCAGCCTCTCTCTCTCTTCCCAGCCTCCCCCCAGCCTCAGCCTCTGTCTCTGCCCAGCCTCCCTCTCTTCCCAGCCTCCCCCAGCCTCAGCCTCTTTCTCTGCCCAGCCTCTCTCTCTTCCCAGCCTCCCCCAGCCTCAGCCTCTTTCCCCCCAGTCTCCCCTTGCATGATTATAGTGGAAAAAGGCATCGCAACGATCATCAACTAACCTGTAAGGAGCCCATACATTCTAGGCTCTGCCTCTGCCTTATCTGCTCCGGTGCCCGCCGCCCTGCTCTGGCTGGCTCCTCTTCTGGCTTGCTCCAGCTGCAGACGCGTCCTCCTCCGCGGCGTGTGTCGTCTGCAGCATTGGACGCTGCAGCACGGGGCAGTCAGCTGATTGTCGCGCCCGCGCGCCTCTGACCCCGGAAGTGAAGGCGATGGAACTTCCGGGGTTAATCAGCTCACCATGCCTGGCGCCCGCCATGTATTTAAATAGACAGAAGTGCGCCTCCCCTCCCTCTCAAACCCCCCCCCCGAACACAGCCGAGTGTAACGGAGGGAGGGACGGGGGGCGGGGATGGAAAAAAAAAAAAAAAAAAAAATTATATAAACTTTTTTTTTTTTTTTTTTTTGCTGCCAGAAAGTGCCGCCCCCCGCAACGTGCCGCCCTAGGCACGGGACCACAGATGCCTAGTGGCAAATACGGCCCTGGTTGTAGGTAGTGCAGCAAGAAGGCGCTCATGTGTCTTGAGCATCCAGGAGGACCAAGTCCTTGGTGTGTTGGTGGCAGAGAGGTGAGAATCGTGCCTCCTTCCTCTGCCCTCTCCCCACAACCTCGCACAACCAAAATGTGAGCAAGTTCTCACTAATCTGCTGAGTCTTCCATGCCCATCGCCAGTTTGTCCTCCATTTCTTCCTGGGCTCCTGCACCTTCCTCATCTGTTTTGCTGATACTATGCTCCCTTGATAATCCCTCTCCCCCACCGTACCATGACTGCTGCCAAGGTGCTGCTTACCGTCTGGACCTTGTAGATCTTGTTATCCCTTCCGCATATGACTCCTCCAGTACTTCGACATTTGTAAACTGTGTAGAACGGTGCATATGTCCTTGATCTGACACCACTCCAGCAGCGTGATCTGCACCACCTCTGGATCAAGTTAGCCCAGGGTATACGTCATAACGTATTTCAACCGGGGTCTGCGGTGCTGCCACAGATGCTGCAACATGTGCAGATTAAAATTCCTGCGTGTCGGAACATCGCATTTCTGAGGTTTAACCGCCAGACCTTAAGACTTCAGGAGCAATGAAAGTTGTTGAGCTACTGGGTGCGAACAATGGAAGTGAGCACATAGTGAGCATGCCCGCAGTACAAGGCCATGTAGGCCGGGATGTTGTTTTAAAAATTGCTGGAGAATCAGATTAAACACGTGAGCCATACAAGTCACGTGTGTCACATTGGCCTGACGAAGGCACGCTGCCATGTTTGCATCATTGCCGCACACGGCTGTTAAGTCCCCACCGTAGTCCGCTACGTCAATTTGTACTCCTGTCGCAAGGTGACGTGTTCCTTTCGTGCATAGTGCTGATGATGGGAGAGGAGTCGACGCCAGCAGCGCAGGTGGACACAGGTTATGCTCACCCACTGGGCTGCGTTACCTTGACATATGCAGAACCAATGGCTGAATGCAGATGGTGGGTATCTCACAGATGAAGTACCATCATTCAGCTACAACCAATGGGAAGACACAATACCCTTTTTTAGGCCCCTCCTGTCTGAAGACCACTGCCAGACATAGCTATGAACCACTGGTTACTGTTACCCCCAGTTTAGTTTTATGAGTTTGTGTGCTTGTTACCTGACTACTTTTCCTGCTTGCTGTTTAGGTATGTCGCGGGCGGAGGAGGGGACGCCGCGCTCTCCCTACTGCTCGGGTCCGGCTGCCGCGGCTGCTGCGGCCTGCTGCTGCTCGGTGGCTCGAGCGATGGGCCGGATCCCGGGGACTCTAGCGGCGCTCCTCGCCTGTGAGTGAAAGGGGATTGGGTTTTGGGATATAGTTTATTGTCCGTGACGCCACCCACGGTTCTGGTGATTTGTTGACACCACCGCTGCTCTGTATGGGGATCCCGGGAGTGATGATATGGAGCAGCTAGATGTTTGTCCTCCCCTCCGTGGGTAGGGGGGTTGGTTGTCCCGGGGCCCAGTGATAAGGTGGGTGATGCAGGGCTTGGTGGGGCGCAGGGACGCGGGGGAAGCTCTGTGCCTTGCGGCACTGTGGTACTCACTCAGCCTGAGACCATGACACAGTTCTCGGTAAAACACACGGCTGGAAAGACGGTTCCCACGGACGGCTGCACTTGCTTTTCCCCAGTAGTTGACGGTGACGGTCCCTTTGTCCTGCACCTAAGATGATGATGGTTGGGTTGGGTTCCCACCGGTAACCCGCTCCCCGGCTTGGATATAGGCCGGAGGAGCCCTACTTTGCCCGCAGGCGCTGGCCCTGAGAAACTAGTGCCCTGGCGGTGGCGGTGTCTCTCCGTTACGGTTGGACTGTTGCCTTCAATCGGGACTTGGTTGTTGGGAGACAGTCGTCCCCTTCACTGACGGATTTGGCAAATTATGGCGACTCCTAGCCTTGCCGGGATCCGAAAGGCCCCTGCCCTGGTGCTGACTGTCCTTCGTATACTGCTCCAGACCGCCGGGCCACCACCCGTCCGCGGTCCTTCCAGCAACCTCCAAGCAGTCCCCCTGCAGACTATCACCGTCGTCTGCTGACCTTGCTGTCACTGTCCGGGGCACACACCCGGACCAACTTCAGGCTTTAAAAAACTGTCACTACTCTTACTTTCCTCCTTTACCACTTCACTTCCTTTCACTTAACTCCACTGTTTACTCAAGTTCTCCCTGAGCTAAACTGCCTGGTTCTTCCCGCCTCCAGGGCTGTGAACTCCTCGGTGGGTGGAGCCAACCGCCTGGCCCACCCCCTGGTGTGGACACCAGCCCCTGGAGGAAGGCAACAAGGATTTTTGGTTAGCCTTGGTGTTCCTAACTGGGGTGTGGGGTGTGGTGGTGTTATGACCTGTGACCCCTGGCTTGCCCAGGGCGTCACAGGTACCTCGTTGGCCGATTTGCATTTCACCTCTGCTTGTTTTCTGATTAAGTCCTGTCCCTCCCATTCTGTTCCTCTTCCTCAATTAATGTTTTGACCATGCATGACTACTATTCTCTGGAACTGCAGCCTTCCACAGGTATTGATTACCTTGGGCCCTGTGTAATTCAATATCACTGTATAGGGGTTAAAGGGTTTCAGGGTTCTGGGGGTCCAGCTTGGTGAGTGGGTTCCCTCTAGCCTATCCTTTACAGCCCGTCTGAGTGTGTCGATCCAGGCAGGCATTACACTGTGCCCTCGACAGAAGGACATGTAGGCCGGGATAGTGTTTTAAAAATTGCTGGAGATTCGGATTCAACACGTGAGCCATACAAGGTAAGTGTGTTACATTGCCCTGAAGAAGGGCCGCAGACTGTTTAGCATCATTGTCGCACCCGGCATTCCCTGGCTGCTGGTTGAGTGGAGACAACAATTGATGAAACTCGGTGTCACTCTACAGAGCTAACCGTCCAGAACTCCTCAGCGGTGTCTCACATTTCCCCTACATTTCAAAGTAAACATTTGGGCATCGGCTCTTGGGGCACTGTGATGGGCATAAGGTCTCAAAAATCCTCGGTTAAAAAGGTTGGAAAGGCAGCATTTTAGTAGCCAACAGTTTGCAGATGCTGAAAGTCAACCTCTAAGCCATGTCATGCCCTTCTAAAAGCATGTAAAACACAGCAAGGGGACTCCAACCACAGTCTCCCTTGTTTCCAAAAATTGATCCACACACCCCACTTGACTGGCATCAGTTGACCCCCATTTTCAAGATGAAAAAGATGCTTTGCATGAAGCACTCTCAAAAATACGCGTGCCTTTCGCCTCCCCTGGCTGACCCAGGGGAAGAAAAGTCCTCTGAGAGCCATGACTTGTTCATCTTGGTTCTCAAAAGTGAGGGGACTCCAACACAGTCTCCCTCGTTTCCACTAATTGGGCCACACACACCCCACTTGACTGGCATCAGTTGACCCCCATTTTCAAGATGAAAAAGATGCTTTGCATGAAGCACTTTCAAAAATACGCATGCCTTTTGCCTCCCCTGGCTGACCCAGGGGAAGAAAAGTCCTCTGAGAGCCTTGACCTGTTCATCTTGGTTCTTTTTTCAAAAGCAAGGGGACTCCAACCACAGTCTACCTCGTTTCCACTAATTGGGCCACACACACCCCACTTGACTGGCATCAGTTGACCCCCATTTTCAAGATGAAAAAGATGCTTTGCATGAAGCACTCTCAAAAATACACGTGCCTTTCGCCTCCCCTGGATGACCCAGGGAAAGAAAAGTCCTCTGTGACCCATGACTTCCTCATATTGGTGAACGTTAGTATTTTCACATTGTCAGTGGACAGATGCATGTGCTTATCTGTCAGCACACCCCCAGCAGCACTGAAGACACGTTCCGAGAGAACGCTGGCTGCGGGACACGACAAGATCCCCAAGGCGTACGTGGCGAGCTCAGGCAATTTATCCAGATTGGAAGCCTAAAATGAGCAAGGCTCAAGTTGCACAGTAATGGCATCGATGTTCCCTTGCATATACTCATATATCTGTGTCTCGTCCTCTTTTTCCTCGTAACACTGTTTTGTTTTCGCATGAGAATTTGTTCTTGTCACTTTCCCATGTGTTTGTGTTGTGTTGTGAGTTGTTTGTCACCTTTTGGGCACCTTTGAGGGTGTTTTTTTAGGTGTTTTTATGTGTTTGTGATTGCCTCCCATTGTTTCCTATGCGGTTCGAGCGGTTCGCCGAACCGAACTCGAACGAGACTTCCGTTCGGCGAACCGAACTCGAGCCGAACCGCGACCGATTCGCTCATCTCTAATCACTAGGAGTCCAGAGGAACAAAGTAAATTATGTCCCCAATGTGGCTAAGTGCCCAAGGATATCACTCCTAATAGAGAAAAACCCCAATCAATACTTACTGCTCCTGGTGGTCCAAGCCCCACGTGTATTGTCATTTAGTGACTTCCTCAAGGGCAAGAGAATAATATTCTAAAATATTATATTCTAAATATAATAAAATTTTCTGCAAAATATCACATGATTCGACGTGGATTTATCTTACAATTTTTCCAACAAAATTATTTGTATCATTGCCAGCTTGTGTGAGCCCAGACTGTAAGGGATTACAGTATATTTTCCATAGTTCTTCCATACACAGTGCCCCTCACTTATGGTGTGTATGTGGTACTGCACCTCAGTGTGTTCAGGTCAGTGGAGCCAAGAGGCAGCAACACATATAACCTGAGGACTCTTTATTATGTAGAAAGCAGAGATTTTTTCTAATTTCTTACATTCCCCTGTAACATCTGTATTTTGGACTTTTTGGTCTAGTGTACATGCAGCATCGGCCACCGGCTCCATGGTGCCTTGTCTGGTATCGTCTTGTACATTTATCCACATGATTTGTATAGTAGATGCTGATCCCACCAATGGGAGCACGACGTGCGCCACTCTCAGTCCAGAGATACAGAACTCCCATCCAAGTGTACAGGGATTTCCACGAAAAGCGGCAGCGCCTCATTCTCCAGATACATGTGCGTCTCATTGGTGAGATCCGCATGTACCATCCATAATGTAATATCCAGGGATACAGCATAAATTGTTCAAATCAAAAGACCCTTATAAGAACGAGGTCAGACGTGGTGACATTAATGTGGATTTGAGATGCAGATTCTCCAGCACAAATCTGGAGGGGTTTATTGTACATTTGAAGAGATCAATTTTCTTAGGATATAAAAAAATAGCATCTCATCCTCGTTTGTTTCCTGGGAAACTGGGTAAAAAATAATTAGTAGGGTGGGGACACCAAAGGGCAGTTTTGCACAGGGCACCATTCAGGCTAAGGCCGGCCCTGCATGTAAGCAAACAAAATGCTAGTGGAACAGTTTGTACAGGGGATGAGGTCCTCGGAGGACCGCAAACAACTTCGGCTCTGGGCCCTGGAACACCCTGATGTGGGCTTTGCCGTGTTAAAGGAACAGGCCATTAAAGCTCTGCAGCCTCCAGCGTCGGAAGTCCCGGAGGCAGCCCCATGGCCGGCTGAGACGGCTTCCGTCGTGGTGGCCCCTGTCCTCCCAACACCTCCGATA
This sequence comes from Anomaloglossus baeobatrachus, assembly GCF_048569485.1. NCBI lineage: Eukaryota > Metazoa > Chordata > Amphibia > Anura > Aromobatidae > Anomaloglossus > Anomaloglossus baeobatrachus. The sequence continues at coordinate 381,085,431 of NC_134354.1, read as the reverse complement.
CCTGCAACCCCAAGCGGCATGATGGAGGAACTGGCTGCCCAAGTCCGCCGCATGGATGGGGACCTTGCCAAGATCCTTGCCGCACTCCAGCCTCCGACCAGGTCCCAGCCCCCGGCGAAGATGCAGCTCGCCGACAGCCCTGAGGACGTCCCCTGGATGCAGCGGAGAAGGGCCAATTACCCACGGTATAGACCCCCGATCTTTTACAGGTGCAGCAAGCCCGGCCACTACTCCCGACGGTGTCCGTTAAACGAGCAACCACTGGGGCCACGGGCCAATCCTCAGGAGTAGAACCCCATGGCCCCCCAGACTGGCGGGACCGGTACATCGGAGCCCGACCCATCATCCCCGTGGCAGTGGACGGTATCCCGCTGATGGCTCTCCTGGACACTGGATCACAGGTAACCACCATACCATACACACTGTATCAACGGTATTGGGGAAAAGACGAACTAGCCCCCCCAGACGCCAGTATGACACTGATTGCCGCTGATGGACTCCCATTGACCCAGGTAGGGTACAAACAAGTGGCCATGACCGTGGGACAAGCTGAACTGCAGCACCAGGGAATGATTGTGATAATGAATGAACCCAGTGATCATAACCCGAAGGTAGTGCTAGGGACTAATGTGATGGAGCACTGTATGAGTGACGTGCTGACCCTATTGCAGCAGCTGGCTGCCACAGCGGCGGGGAGCCGACAGAGAGCTGTGCAGCGTGAAATCCGGGCCCTGATGTACCGCCAACATGTGAACTCGACAGGAGGGGAGATTGGAGGCGTGAGAGTGATGGATACAGCCCCTTTGATTGTGCCTCCCAGGAGTGAGATGATGATTTGGTGTAGGGCAGTGGTAGGGCCCCAGGGGCGTGACTACCCTGCCATGATAGAGCCCATGCCCTCCGAACACTGGCCCACAGTAATGGCCGCCCGAGGGGTGGTAGACGTAAAGAAGGGGAGAGTGCCCGTGAGGGTGCTGAACTGCGGGGAGGAAGAGGTCAGGCTTCCCCGGTACGCTACCCTTGCCAAGTTGCTCACTCTAGATCCCCACACCATCCATGAGGCCATTTCCCCAATCTCACCACCTACTGCCAGCACTCACCCAGCCCTGGGGAAGTTAGACGAGTGGTGCCAAGAGCTACACGTGGGCACTGACGATACCCCTACACATCATAAAGAAGGGGTATACCGGGTGGTACGGGAGTATGAGCGAGTTTTTAGCAAACATCCTCTAGATTTTGGGCAGATTAAAGGGGTCCAACACCACATCCCTACCGGTGAACACCCCCCTATTAAAGAGAGGTACAGTCCTATTCCACCTGCACACTACCAATGCGCTAAGGACATGTTGAGGAACATGAAGGAGGTGGAGGTTCAGCAGGAGTGGATCCCTGTGCCCGTTCCCCACACCTCAGCTGAGGTTGCGCCGGGTCGCCGCTGCAAGGCAACACCTCAGGCCAAGTCACTGCGGGACCTTCCACCCAGGTTACCAGTGGTGGGCAGCGTCCAGGAGGTCTCGCGGGGCCTGACCCGTGCGCAGGGGCTCGCAGCAGTCCCGTATTGGGACAGGGAGCCGACACCGCTGGGCCTGGAGATTGCCGAGAGGGAAAGAAGGAAGGCGGAGCTGGTGGCCCGCACCATCGAAGAAAAGGAGCGCCTCCGAAGAGCCACCTTCCGGGTGCGGGGCCTGAGATATGAGGGACAGGTCCGGCGATTTGGTACCCGAATGGGGTATGGCTTCATTTATGAACCGGGCCTGGAGGCCGAAGTTTTCGTGGCCCGGAGAGATGTGAATGATCACCTACCAGAAGACCATCCCAGCCGCAATCTGCTCCCCGGTGACCTCGTCAATTAGACCCGACATTGTGGGGAGAGGGGATGGTATGCCCTGGGTGTCTGGCTGAGAGTAGGCCAGGGGTTTCAAGCGCCCACTCAGCCCTCTACCCCAGTCGGTGAGCTGGATCTGAAGTGAAGTCGGCGGTTCCTCCGCCAAAAAGTTGTCCCCGTAGGGACCATCAGCACCGTTGTTGAGAGTACCGTTTAAAAGTTTGAGAATGATGTGAAAATGATCAACCAAAAGTTTACCTGATTAACAACCGTGATTGAACCGGTCGTTGCCGGCAACTGTTGTCCCCGTGGGGACTGTCTGTATCCTTGCGTAAGGAACTGCTTACTGACAAGCCCGAGAACTTGCAGGGCAACCACAGACTAGTGGAATGTAAATAAAAATGTTGTTGGCTTGAAACCGTGACCGCCTCCGGAGAGGCTGATTTGGAGTATGGGCCTGGAGGAAAGAGATGGCCCAGGCCCGCAACTACCGTAACCGGTGGCGATCCTCCAGGGGTTCAGGGGTCCCCATGGACGCGGGTCCCCTGAAAGGGACAGAACCCGCTCGGGCAACTTGGTGCTGGACTGGGATCAAGGGGTGCTGCCCATTTGCTTAGGGGCAGCATCAGGGCCAGGTTGCTTGGGTGGGAGAAGAGCGGAAGCCGTAACCGTATTTATTAAAAATGTTGGTAATGTTTAAGAAATGTGCCTCCCGATGTGGGAAGATTGAAAAATGCTTGTTTTACATGTTTACCGCTTTTTACTCTTTTGCAGTTAAAATAAAACCGGTAATGGACGGGCAGCCCGCGGACGGTCTGCATTTTACTAAGGGGGAATGTGGTGCCCTGGACAAGCCAGGTCGTCACAGAACTACACCAACACACCCCACACCCCGGTTAGGCACACCGAAGCCAAACACAAAATCCTTGTTGCCTTCCTCCAGGGGCTGAGGTCCACACCAGGGGGTGGGCCAGGGGGATGGTCCCGCCCACCGAGGAGTTCAAAGTCCTGGAGGCGGGAAAAGGAAGCAGAGCAGATAGAGTTTGAAGTGGAAGTGAGAGGAAGTAAAGTGGTAGTGGAGCAGTCTGAAGGCGGTCCGGGTGTGTGGCATGGACGGAACAGCAAGGTTGGCAGACGGTGGTGACCGTCTGCAGGAGAGGCTAATTGGAGCAAACCGTATGGACCGTGGACGGGCGGTGGCCCGGCGGTACCAGATCGGAGAGTAAAGACAAGCCAGCACCATCCGGCAGGCCTTATGGACTCCGACAAGGCTAGGAGTCACCGTTGAATTTGTCAAATCCGTTAACGAAGGGAACCTCCGGGGTTTCCCAGCAGTCAAGACCCGATTGAAGGCAACCGCTCAAACCGTAGGGGGAAACACAGTCACCGCCAAGGCTACAGTTCCCAGGGCCAGAGCCTGCGGGCAAAAGGGGCTCCCTCAGCCTCCATCCAAGCTGGGGAGCGGGTTACCGGTGGGAAGCCATTGGAACCATAACACAACACAGGTGCAGGGACCGGCAGTCACCATCAACCTGCCGGGAGGAGAAACACCGCAGCCGTCTGTGGGACCCGTCCATCCAGCCGTTTGTTTTACCGGAGACTTTGCATTCGTCATTGGCTGAGTGAGTACCACCGTGCCGTGCGGCACAGCGCTGCCCCCGAGACCCTGCACCTCACCAGGCCCCGTAACCCGCCTGCCATAAATCCCTACCTCCCTCACCGGGCCCCGGGACAACCAACCCCCCTACCCACGGAGGGAAGAACCAACATCCAAGCTGCTCCATGTCATCGCTCCCGGGATCCCCGTCCAGAGCAGCGGTGGTGTCACCAATCTCACCACAACCGTGGGTGGCGTCACGGACAATATCCCTAAACCCAAACCACCCCCCTTTCACTCACGGGCGAGGAACGCCGCTCGAGTCCCCGGGATCCAGCCCACCGCTCGAGCCACCACCGAGCAGCAGCAGCCGGACCTGAGCAGTGGGTGAGCGCAGCGTCCCCTCCTCTGCCCGCGACATATGCACTGCACTTTATGCCATAGCTGAGGCATAATACAGTGTTCCAGTATTACACGGTGATTTATTATCATTTGACACCTTTACAATTCTAGTCTTCTATTTGCCAGTAATAAATGCATTTATTTAACTCTGTCATTCATTGCCTTTTGTACAGTGTACGACATTTCCCTGATTCACTGTACCACACCTCATTCATAAGGAAACAAGTCAGTATTTGTATTGGTAAGGGTTTTTTTAATCTGAGGTTTATTTTTCCATTTTACCACATTGGCAGGGTTGCTAGTGCAGGTACATATCTGAAGCCCAGTTTTATTTATCATTGACGAGAGAAATTATAGCTAGTTAAATTCAAGGGGATAACCATACTATTTGCATACAGAGAAAATTCCCTTGTAGGAAGGCTAATCAGGAGTTAGCCTTCTAATTATAAGAAAAGCTTGCGTATTCGATCCATTCCACAGATATGTTCAAAACATTTTTATGTTTCCTTACCGTTGATCAGGTTGTTGTAGAAACATCACCTAGTTTTACAAGTTATATTAATAATTTGAAAATGTTATTGTAGCGCCCCTGAGACCCTCAGGGCACTACAGGGAACTGCATCCAATGAGTATAGCCAGCCTGGTGGGAGGGGTCAGTCAGTCTAGAGGGGAGTCGAGAGAGTGTAGCACACAGGAGAGGTGTGCAGACGCGCCTTAGCTGGGTCCGTGTAACGGTGACCCTGGGTGCACAGGAGAGAGGTCGCCAGGATGGGTACCGGATATACTGCTGGGACCGGAGCACAAACGGGGCACAGGGCCCTAGGTCAAGTGCAGGTTTTATGCTATTTGGCAAATACCTGCCCGGCGAGGACACCTTCACGGACTTCATCAAACCAAATAATCCGGGGGGATCAGCAGTAAACTAGGATCGAGGTTCAGACACTTACCTCCCCGCAGGGTCCGCACTGCCCGCCGTATGGAGGAGACTGCACCCCAAAAGGGACAGTTAGAACCCCCAAACGCTCTACGCTACGGGGACTCCAGCTACAGAGAGTGCCGGGGACAGAGCAACCTGGGTCACTACATTGGCACTGGTCCGCCAAGGGACCTGAACCAGCAACCCCTGGGTCCACAGTGAGTAGAGACTGTTAAAGACAATCTTGTGTGGACTCCGTTATTGCCCTTGTTACATCTCCCAGGCATAGCCCTACCTGTGGAGGGCCTACCATCACAGCTGGCACGACCATCAGCTCTGGGAGTACCCATATTTAGCAGCGGTGGTTCTCCATCTTTAACTGCAACCCGCATTAATGTACACTCTGCACCCCATCTTGACAGAAAAAAACAGAAATGTAGAAATGTTTGCAAATTTATTAAACAAGAAAAACTGAAATATCACATGGTCTAAAGTATTCAGACCCTTTGCTCAGTATTAAGTAGAAGCACCCTTTTGAGCTAGTACAGCCATGAGTCTTCTTGGGAATGATGCAACAAGTTTTTCACACCTGGATTTGGGGATCATCTGCAAGTCTTCCTTGCATATCCTCTCCAGTGCCATCAGGTTGGATGGTGATTGTTGGTGGACAGCCATTTTCAGGTCTCTGCAGAGATGCTCAATTGGGTTTAGGTCAGAGCTCTGGCTGGGCCAGTCAAGAATGGTCACAGAGTTGTTCTGATGCCACTCCTTTGTTAGTTTAGCTGTGTGCTTAGGGTCATTGTCTTGTTGGAAGGTGAACCTTTCGGCCACGTCTGAGCTCCAGAGCACTCTGGAAGACATTTTCTTCCAGGATCTCTCTGTACTTGGCTGCATTCATCCTTACTTAAATTACAACCAGTCGTCCTGTTCCTGCAGCTGAAAAAAGACCCCGATAGCATGATGCTGCCACCACCATGTTTCATTGTTGGGATTGTACTGGGCAAGTGATGAGCAGTGTCTGGTTTTCTCCACACATACCACATAGAATTATCAACAATAAGTTCTATCTTTGTCTCTTCAAACCAGAGAATCTGATTTCTCATAGTCTGGAAGTCCTTCATGTGTTTTTTTGCAAATTCTATGTGGGGTTTCATATTTTTTGCACTGAAGAGAGGCTTCCATCAAGTCACTCTGCCATAAAGGCCGAGGGCTGCAGTGATAGTTGACTTTGTGAAATGTTCTCCTACTGCATCTCTGGAGCTCAGTTACAGCGATCTTGGGGTTCTTTGTTACCTCTCTAACCAAGGCTCTTCTCTCCCATGATTGCTCAGTTTGGCTGGATGGCCAGCTCTAGGAAGAGTTCTGGTGGTTCCAAATCTCTTCCATTTAAGGATTATGGAGGCCATTGTGCTCTTAGAAACCTTGAGTACTGCAAACATTATTTTGTAACATTGGCCAGATCTGTGCCTTGCCACAATTCTGTCTCTGAGCTACTTGGGCAGTTCCTTTGACCTCATGATTCTCATTTGGTCTGACATGCACTGTGAGCTGTGAGGTCTTATATAGACAGGTGTGTGCCTTTCCAAATCAAGTCCTATCAGTAACCCTCCGTCACATACAATAGGCCTGACAGGCACATCTCTTTTACTTTCATTTCTCCTTCCTCACCAGATTGTGAGGAAATACCCTCTCTCCAGGTAGTCTCCTGTCTCTAGCAGCTCTGTGAAACCTCATACCACAGTTGGATTGCAGAGCTTCAGGAGGACAGATATAACTGCGCTAATCTCTCAGGCTCATTTTATGTGAACACGTTACACTCAATAAGGTTGGTATTTTCTGTGTTTATTCATCATATGCTCTGCAAGTGTAATTTTTCTGGGGAAACTTCAGGATCTAATTCTGATTGAATATGTGTTTAATAGTACTTAAGGTACCTTAAAATTAAGTTTGTTTCCATAAATTTTCTTTGTAGAGTTTTTTGACAGAGTCGAACTGGGGACTATTTGGGGTAGTTTTGAAATGTTTGTATTTCAGAGTTATTAGTTTTATGTTAAGTAAATGGGTTTTTTTTGCACCTGATTATGTGTAGTCTCTTTTATTACATCCCTATGAAGGTCACTGATCCCTTTTAGAGCACTGAAATTGCAAACATTAGATATTATAGGTATTTTTCTAGCCTGCGCCTGACAGTCACATTGTATGTGACGGAGGATTAATTAAACACAGCTGGACTCCAATGGAGGAGTAGAATAATCTCAAGGAGGATCAAAAGCAAATGGACAGTATGTGACTTAAATAAGAGTGTCTGAGTACTCATGACCATGTGATATTTCAGTTTTTCTTGTTTAATAAATTTGCAAAAATTTCTACATTTTTGTTTTTTTCTGTCAAGATGGGGTGCAGAATGTACATTAATGAGAAAAAAAAGAACTTTTTTGAATTTACCAAATATCTGCAATGAAACAAAGAGTGAAAAATTGAAAGGTTCTAAATACTTTCCATACCCACTATAAATTGTGACTGTATTCTTTATGGTGATGGTGTGTTTTTAAAAGAATAAATACTATTTTACATTTTATGGATGTGCTATATTGATCAATGAAGTGTGGACAATTGGAATATGGATCCTTTGCATGCAGAAAATAGGTGAGTCGATTACATTTTTTTGTCAAGGTCAGTATGTTACAGCAGAGAAGAGTAAAAATGATTACATCTGAAAAAAATTGATTTTCCTGGAAAATTTGATTTTCAGCAAAGTTATTGTCTACTAACTGAATGTCCCTTTTTATGCTCTGCCTCTCCAGTCCACAGTGTATAATATACATAAAAAGTTAAAAATAAAAAAAAAATATTTTCACCTCACTGCTCACCTGTTTGGCCCCTCTCCTGCCTGCCATCCGTTCCTCAGAGCCTCCTCTTCTTTTTACGCATCTCCAAGTCTGTTCAGGCCAGGACGTTTAGGACTCAGAGATAAACTGCACATTGCACATTGTAACGTCATGGATATGCAACCTGCAATGACCTCTGAAGCCTTGATTGCAGCCAGAATTCCAAGCCACGAGTGATCAGGCCAGATCTGTGACAGCAGAAAGAAGAAGCCCTGATGACCAGACAGCACTCAATGAGCTACTTTCATGTAATGTGGCACCCCTGAGGCTCTGGTTGCCACAGGGTACTGCACCTCAATTAAGGTGCAGTATTCATCTCAGGTAAGGGGGGAGTTAATCACCGGTGTTCCACATTCACACTCTACATACAGCTTAGGAGCCATCACACAGGGTGGGACTGCTCAGGGTAGGCAGGGGATGCATGGGACTGCCCCAGTAACTGAAGCCAGCCACCTGGGTGTAGAAATAGGCACAACACACTCACATGGAGCAGACAAGTCAGGACCATCGTTCTGACAAGACATCTTGGGAACACTTGGACTTTGCTAGGACGGGGCTTGGAGCTTTAGCTCAGCCAGGATACCTAACCGCTGAGGGGGACATCCTAGGTAAAGGACATTCTCTCTCTTTATCTCTTCAAACACCGGTGGTGACCCCCTTACTTGCTTGGGATTGACCGGAGCCCACAACAGGAGAGACCAGCACCTGGGTGCATCTTTAAATCAGTGAGTAAAAGAACCTGGAACTGCAGTTGCCGACTCAGACTCTGATTAGCGACGCCGTTGTCCCGCGCTCTGGTGCTCCCAGGAGACTGCCATTCCCCCGTCATCCACCCGGGACCCGCTCTGCCTGTGGGGACCAACACCATCCCAGCTGCCATAACACCTGCCCCGGTAAGGAATTCTGCAGCGGTGGTTACTCCCTGGCTGCCTACCACAGTTGGCTTCACGACAAACTTTCCCCAACACTCCACTTTCCACATCATTTACTGTACACCTCTGGGCAACAGAACCAGGCAAGTCCACCCGTTACATCGCCTAACCAAACCCGCAATGGCCCGGCAACGAGTAGGTTAACCACCTGCCCCGTGGGGCGCTACAGTACATTTCATAGTTTCAAAGTTGAAAGAAGACAGAAGTCCAACAAGTTCAATCCATAACCTGGCTGACATACACTAACTGGAGAAGGAGGGAGGGGTTATGGACCTCAAAGCAGCTACAGGTAGACAATGACAATACAATACTGAATAATTCCTAAATCATGGGACATGATACTTTAGATTTAGGGGCAATGTACCTAGGATTTCACCGTCTTGAGCGCCCTCGCTGGCTGATGGCAGTGTTTTCTCTGGCTGGTCTCCCCGAGATCAGTGATTGTTTTGTCTTGTTGGTCTACTAGGCATTGCTCCCACCTGGCCAGAATCCTTCTCCACACTGATGAGGGGCAGTACCCCGAGGCAGCTGTCTGTGGATGGATACCTGGCCTTGGTATTTCCTTGTCATATCTTTAAACTTGTCAAAAAGTTGGATATTGACTAGAGTTAAGCGCGGTTCGTGGTTCAAGGTTCGCCAGTTCACGGTTCAAGTGATTTTGGGGGGTGTTCTAGATGGAACTAGAACTCAAGCTTTTTGCTAAAAGTTCAGCAGCTCGAGTTACGTTCGAGAACGGATCTATCAGCAAAAAGCCTAGCTAATTACTAGCTGGCTTTTTACTGTAATAGTGTGAGTCACTCTGTGATTCACACTATTATCAAATTTCAGCATATAGTGTGCGGGGGGGACGGGTTTTAGATCTGTGGTGCTGAGAAAATGCCGATCGCCATTTTTTTTTTTTCTAAGCGCGCGTGTAGTGGGGCGGGCCAGCATGTCAGCCAATCCCAGACACACACACGGCTAGGTGGACTTTTTGCCAGACAAGCAAGGGTATTTGTCATAGGCTGTCCATGTCACATGTCCTTCCATTATAAATACAGCCATTTTCCCTCAGGATGCCATTATCTGCCTTCTGCATCTGGGTGACAGTCACCGTTCACGCAGCTCCTGTCGCCGGTCCTGCTGTGTACGCTATACACACAGCGCTCTACAGATTAGGGACAGAAGTTTATTTCAGCCCTTTTCAGGGCTAATTTCCTCAGGCTCAGAGCCATAGGTGACAGTAAGGTCCATGGAAACGCTGTATACAGCTTCAGATAACAGCGTCTGTGTACCTAAGCTCAGGGAATTCCATGCTGCATTTCACCATTAGGAGGGATAGAAAGTGAGACTTCCTTTCCTCTACACTGACCCACAACACCATGATTAAAATTGATGGTGTCGGCCCTTTAAAGAACAATGAGGGTAAAATCATAGAAAGCGATGTGGGAAAAGCAAATGTTTTAAATACTTTTTTCTCAACTGTGTTCACACAGGAAAAGCATATGCCAGCGGAAATGCAGAGTGATCATGTAAATGCCCCATTAAGTATGACCGGCCTAACCCAGGAAGAAGTGCAGAACCGACTTAGTAACATTAAAATTGACAAATCACCAGGCCCTGATGGCATTCACCCTCGGGTATTAAGGGAGTTAAGTAATGTGACAGACAGGCCTCTATTCCTTATATTTAAAGACTATAGAAACTGGGTCTGTTCCACTGGATTGGCGGCTAGCAAATGTGGTACCATTATTCAAAAAAGGGTGTAAAAGGGAACCTGGAAACTATAGGCCAGTAAGCTTAACATCTGTTGTGGGTAAAATGTTTGAAGGGTTTTTAAGGGATTGTTTTGCTAATATTTTTAGCATTAAGGTTTAAAGAAGGCAAATAAGTAATTTTATTATAAAGGTTAATATGAAATACAAACTTAAAGGAAAAGTATGATATTGCATACACTTTTGTATATTGAACATACAAAGGTTAAGTACAGTTAAATACTTACATCACCAAGGAGTTTTGGACATCATCTGTCTGGAACTACAGTCAGAGAAGCATGACATAGACAGAGGACTCCTGGACATCACTGCCCGGACGTCTCACGGTGCAGCAAACACGAGCTTTTGTCTGTGCTATATTTCATCTGATCTTATAGAGGCATGAACAATATTACAAGCCTTAAAGTTAATGTGTTGTAGTCTTATTGATCCATGCCCTTTGATGGCCAGTCATTGGGCATAGATGAATCAGAGATACACCACACATCAGACAATGGGGTAATAAACCCACAGACATTCAAATCTCCCAAGAATACACATCAGGTATTTGAGCTAGGTAAATGGATATATTGTCTGTCTGTGTATATAGCAAACACATAAAACATCAGATTGTTGAACTAAATAAATCAGAGTTTCTATTTCAATGGATAGCAAACACACAAAACCATCAGATATTTGATGTAAGTAAATCATAAGGTTTCTGTTACAATGGTATATTGTCTGTCTGAATATTCAAGATAAACACACAGAAATCCTTAAGTATATACAAGATTTTGTAACCATGTACACTTTGTCTGTCTGATTAATCAATATGTTATAGTTTAACATAATGTATAGACTCAAAAAATAGCCATTTTTATATTTGCAATACATTCCATCCTTGGCTATTTTGAGCCATAGATTATTTATACAAGGTACCATATCCTAAGGGCATGGTTTTAGCGGATAATACAACAACAAAAAGCAATGCATGCACAATACCAAAAATTACTCCTAATATATAATGCATATATCAAAAAATCAGGTAACTAAGAAAATACCCATTCCCACCATCTACCATCATCTTGTGTAATGTAATTAATCTAGTATAAATGTATCTCTACTTGTGGTATTTATAAATTTAGCCACCAAACAAGAGAATCGGCCTATTACTTTAGCAGCATATGCCGCTACTGTGAGTGTTCCTACAATTATTATAGATAATCCTTGTATTTATGATTTCGTTAACAATTTTACATCTTGTGTATAGAAGTCACTATATTGTTAATCTCATATTATTTCCCGCCCTCATACGTTTGCATTTTTTATTTGTATGAGAGCCACAAATAATAGCAATCTCTTTATAGCCTGTCTGATTCTGTATTTTTTTAATTGTTGACATCTGCCTATTTTGCTTTGACAAGTCCTCTGATAGATCAGCTCATGTAACACTTTGAGTCCTTAGGGCAATCATCTCTTCTGTTAGAGAATGTTCCCCAGTGCAGTTCATAAAGACACAATACAGATTGGAGGTGAAGTTTTGGGTCACATCTTCTTCTTCTAGGTCTAAGGCGGGCTTTGCACGCTGCGACATCGGTAACAATGTGTTAAAGATGCTGCAGCGATAGTCCCGCCCCCGTCGCACGTGCAATATCTAGTGAAAGCTGCCGTAGCGATTATTATCGCTACGGCAGTTTCACACGCACATACCTGCCGTGCGAAGTCCCTCTGGTCGGCGACCCGCCTCCTTCCTAAGGGGGCGGGTCGTGCGGCGTCACAGCGACGTCACACGGCAGGCGGCCAATCGAAGTGGAGGGGCGGAGATGAGCAGGATGTAAACATCCCGCCCACCTCCGTCTTTCTCACTGCAGCCGGCGGCAGGTAAGGTGAAGTTCCTCGCTCCTGCGGCTTTACACACAGCGATGTGTGCTGCCGCAGGAGCGAGGAACAACATCGCACCTGTCGCTGCACCGGCATTATGGAAATGTCGGAGGCTGCAGCGATGATACGATAACGACGCTTTTGCGCTCGTTCATCGTATCAAAAAGGATTTGCACGTTGCGATATCGACTGCGATGCCGGATGTGCGTCACTTTCGATTTGACCCCATCGACATCGCACGTGCAATGTCGCAACGTGCAAAGCCGCCCTTATTCTGTTTGGTTTTCAATAAGGCCATATTTTCCATGGTTGGTCTCTCTGTTTTCGGTCTGAAGGTTGCTTGGCTTCTGACGGAATTAGATCCATGCCCTTGGTGGCGCCAATGATGCAACATTTCCATATTTTAATCTAAAGGGACAAAAATACACATATTACTCATCTGTCAGTTAGGATGTATTCCCATTTTTCTTGTTTCATAACTGTCAGCACATTGTCTGCTCCTTGAACAATGACTTCAGCAGGTTCTGGAATACCTTTGTCACTCAATTGTTTCACCCACATTTTTGCACAATCATTGATAAGATGTGAAGATCCAAATCATTTATTTTCTCTGCAGAACTGAAGGAGCCCTCCCTCTGACTATCTACATTTTAGAAATAGACAGTACCATCAACTGATTAACATGTCACTGTCTCCACTATTCATTAGAATTACCTTAATTAATAATCCTGATCTATCCCTTCTCTCATTACCTGAGTTCAGTTTAAGGCCAAATCTGTTCTTTGGACTATAGGTACCTTCACACTTAGCGATGCAGTAGCGATCCGACCAGCGATCTGACCTGGCCAGGATCGCTGCTGCATCGCTACATGGTCGCTGGTGAGCTGTCAAACAGGCAGATCTCACCAGCGACCAGTGACCAGCCCCCAGCCAGCAGCGATGTGCAAGCGACGCTGCGCTTGCACGGAGCCGGCGTCTGGAAGCTGTGGACACTGGTAACTAAGGTAAACATCGGGTATGGTTACCCAATGTTTACATTAGTTACCAGCGCACACCGCTTAGCTGTGTGTGCAGGGAGCAGGGAGCCGCGCACACTGAGCGCTGGCTCCTTGCTCTCCTAGCTACAGTACACATCGGGTTAATTAACCCGATGTGTAATGCAGCTACATGTGCAGAGAGCAGAGAGCCGCGCACACTGCTTAGCGCTGGCTCCTTGCTCTCCTAGCTACAGTACACATCGGGTTAATTAACCCGATGTGTACAGCAGCTACATGTGCAGAGAGCCGGAGCCGGCAGCACAGGCAGCGTGAGAGCGGCGGAGGCTGGTAACTAAGGTAAATATCGGGTAACCACCTTGGTTACCCGATGTTTATCTTGGTTACAGCTTACCGCAGCTGCCGGCTCCTGCTCCCTGCTCGCTTCATTTGTCGCTCTCTCACTGTCACACACAGCGATCTGTGTGTCACAGTGGGAGAGCGCCTTTGAAGAAAACGAACCAGGGCTGTGTGTAACGAGCAGCGATCTCGCAGCAGGGGCAAGATCGCTGCTCAGTGTCACACACAGCGAGATCGCTAATGAGGTCACTGCTGCGTCACAAAAAGCGTGACTCAGCAGCGATCTCGGCAGCAAGCTCGCTGTGTGTGAAGCACCCCTAAGAGACCATCACATTGAGATGGCATTTACAAACCTATTGTGGTCCTGATTGAACATACACATAAAACAAACAACAACCATTAGGTAAATACAATACCCATTAATCATAATGGGATGATTACTTGTTTCATTGTTTTAGCCTGATTGCTCTAATAACACGTAAAACTCTGGTCTCCAGTCTAAAGGTCCAGTCACACTAAGCAACTTACCAGCGATCCCAACAACGATAGGGATCGCTGGTAAGTTGCTAGGAGGTTGCTGGTGAGATGTCACACTGCGACGCTCCAGCGATCCCACCAGCAACCTGACCTGGCAGGGATCGCTGGAGCGTGGCTACACGAGTTGCTGGTGAGCTCACCAGCAACCAGTGACCAGCCCCCAGTCTCCTAGTTACAGCACACATCAGGTTAATTAACCCGATGTGTGCTGCAGCTAAATGTGCACAGAGCAGGGAGCAGCGCACAATGCTTAGCGCTGGCTCCTTGCTCTCCTAGTTACAGCACACATCGGGTTAATTACCTGATGTGTGCTGCAGCTAAATGTGCTCAGAGCAGGAGGGCACTGACAGTGAGAGCGGCGGAGGCTGGTATCATAGGTAAATATCGGGTAACCAAGGACAGGGCTTCTTGGTTACCCGATGTTTACATTGGATACCAGCCTCCGCAGAAGCCGGCTCCTGCTGCCTGCACATTTAGTTGTTGCTGTCTCGCTGTCACACACAGCGATCTGTGCTTCACAGCGGGACAGCAACAACTAAAAAATGGCCCAGGACATTCAGCAACAACCAACGACCTCACAGCAGGGGCCAGGTTGTTGCTGGATGTCACACACAGCGACATCGCTAGCAACGTCACAAAAGTTGTTCGTTACCAGCGATGTTGCTAGCGATGTTGCTTAGTGTGACGGGGCCTTAAGAAGAAAGCACAAACATGATTAGAATACAAGCTCAAATAATACACAAAACACAATTTTATCCAGTCCATTATCCATATGCTAAAAGATTCACATCTAACTTGACAGCCTAAAAAGCTCACTATTTACCCAACCATATTGGTATATTGTGCTGTATTAATTAGCAGCATGGGTATGCAAATATATGACCAACCAAACAATAGCAAAAATAATTGCCCTTCCAATAGACTGAACACAGGAATCCTCCTGGTTTCTAGTCTCTATTTTGTGAACATTTGGACGGCTCTGTATTGTTTATGAGCAGGAATGGCTTTTGTAATACTTATCTCTTTACATATCTCTGTACATTCTGTATTGGTGGCAATCTCCTCTGTGGTCTCAATATTACCCTTATCTTTTTCAATCTCCTCTGTGGTATCAATATTACCCTTATCTTTTTTCCCCCCATCTATCTTCCATTTCAGATGAAGACATCTTGGTGGAAGTGTCGCGGGCGGAGGAGGGGACGCCGCGCTCTCCCTCTGCTCGGGTCCGGCTGCCGCGGCTGCTGCGGCCTGCTGCTGCTCGGTGGCTCGAGCGATGGGCCGGATCCCGGGGACTCTAGCGGCGCTCCTCGCCCATGAGTGAAAAGGGGGTTTTGGGATTTGGGATAGTTTACTGTCCGTGACGCCACCCACGGTTGTGGTGATTTGTTGACACCACCGCTGCTCTGTATGGGGATCCCGGGAGTGATGGTATGGAGCAGCTAGATGTTAGTCCTCCCCTCCGTGAGTAGGGGGTTGGTTGTCCCGGGGCCCAGTGATGAGGTGGGAGATGCCGGGCTTGGTGGGCGCAGGGACGCGGGGGCAGCGCTGTGCCTTGCGGCACTGTGGTACTCACTCAGCCTGAGACGATGACACAGTTCTAGGTAAAACACACGGCTGGAAATACGGTTCCAACGGACGTCTGCACTTGCTTTTCCCCAGTAGTTGACAGTGACGGTCCCTTTTCCTGCACCTAAGATGATGATGGTTGCGATGGGTTCCCACCGGTAACCCGCTCCCCGGCTTGGATATGGGCCGGAGGAGCCCTACTTTGCCCGCAGGCGCTGGCCCTGAGAAACTGGTGCCCTGGCGGTGGCGGTGTCTCTCCGTTACGGTTGAACTGTTGCCTTCAATCGGGACTTGGTTATTGGGAGACAGACGTCCCCTTCACTGACGGATTTGGCAAATTATGGCGACTCCTAGCCTTGCCGGGATCCGAAAGGCCCCTGCCCTGGTGCTGACTGTTCTTCGTTTACTGCTCCAGACCGCCGGGTCACCACCCGTCCGCGGTCCTTCGAGCAATCTCCGAGCAGTCCCCCTGCAGACTATCACCGCCGTCTGCTGACCTTGCTGTCACTGTCCAGGGCACACACCCGGACCAACTTCAGGCTTTACAAACTGTCACTACTCCTACTTTCCTCCTTTACCACTTCACTTCACTTCCTTTCACTTTCACTGCCCTAGCTGGACTTCCACTTCACTGTTTACTCCTTTACCTCCTAAACTCATCTCTACTCTAGCCCTCAGCTAGACTTCAACTGCCTGGTTTTCCCGCCTCCAGAGCTATGTACTCCTCGGTGGGTGGAGCCAACCACCTGGCCCACCCCCTGGTGTGGACACCAGCTCCTGGAGGAAGGCAACAAGGATTTTTGGTTAGCTTAGATGTTCCTAACTGGGGTGTAGGGTGTGGTGGTGTTATGACCTGTGACCCCTGGCTTGCCCAGGGCATCACATTCCCCCTTAGCAAAATGCAGACCGTCCGCGGGCTGCCCGTCCAACACCGGTTTTATTTTCTGAAAATATATAAAAGGTAAAACGGTAAACATAACAACTTATGACATCATCCCACATCGGGAGGTTCAGTACTTAAACGTTGCAAACGGTTTACGGTTACGGTCTCCGCTCTCTCCCACCCAAGTAACCTGGCCCTGATGCTGCCCCTAAAACCCAGGCAGCACCCCTTGACCCAAGTCCAGCACAAGTTACCCAAGCTGGATCTGTCCTTCCCCTCCAGAGGGTAGCCACCGGTTCCTGTGGTGGCTGGGCCCCAGCCGGCTCTACTGCTGGCCCTCCCTCCAACCTGCCTCTCCGGAGGCGGCACTGCGGAAACGGTAACGGTAAACAACTTATTTACATTCCACTTAATGTTTGTGGTTGCCCTGCAAGTTCACGGGCTTGTCCATAAGGAGTCCCTTATGCAACTTTTTAAACGGTCCCCACGGGGACAACGGTGCCGGCAACGGACGGTTCTCTCAATCACGGTTGAATCAGGTGAAGCTTCGGTAATCATTCTCTCTTATCATTTTTCAACTTTTCAAACAAACACAGACTGGTGGTCCCGACGGGGACGGTGCAACGGTGCTCCGCTGCCTTTTGCGGCTCAACAGTCCATTCTCACTCGTGGGGCTCTAGTGCCACCTTCACATGGTGCACCACTCTGGACCCCAATGGTAGCTCGCTGCAGGCGATCTTCTTCCATATACATTCGGGCATGCACATCCGCTCTACACCCCTCTCGGGCATCGATCTCTCTGCGCAGCTGCCGTTGCCGCCGCTCCCAGTCTGGAGCACTTTCTGCTTGCTCCGGTTCAGCGTGTGCAGGGGACGGACCCAGCCAGAGTCCCTCCATGTCGGCTACGACCGGCACCTTCAGTAATGAGGGACCCCGCTGTGACATGGCCTGCTCTGCCTCCTGGCAGCTGCATCCCCGCCGTGCCTCCGGTGCATCTTTGCTGACGGCCTCAGCCTCCGGCTTCTTCCATTGAAGCGGATCAGGGTGGTCACGATCTTCTGCTGCAGGTCTGTCCGCCGGGGCGGATTGGCAAGGTACCGCTACCGGTGGTGGTGGTAGCGGGCCTAGTGGCGGGGCAGCAGCAGCCAACACGGGTAGCGGGGGAGGTAGCAGGGCGAGCAAGTATGGACCGGGTCCCTCAGCCGCGATGACCAACCCACTAGGGGCACAGGGGCGTGGGTCACTTACCCTCCCTTCCAAGACTCCCTCCACCTCGCGTCTCCGTATGGCCGCCACCACTTACGCCATGTCGGCCTCCCATTCCTCCAGGAGGAGCTGCATGCGGACCTGCAGACGGCTGCTTAGCTGGACGGTCCGGACTTCCACCCACGCTGCGGGGCCAGGCGCGGGGACCACGGTGTTGTTGGTCGGACTCAGCATCTTTAGCAGCGGCCCCTTCCAGGAACCAGTCAATGGCCGCAGGGTCCTGGCGTCCCTGCTTCTATAGCCGCGGCTACATGCGACCAGCCGCCATTTCGTCCCCCTTAGCTTCTTTCCGGCCCCTCCTCTATTGGGGCGGGGTTTTTGGCCTTCGCGCCTCTGCTACTCGAGAAGACGCTCGAGCGGGAACTTTTTGTGCCAAAGATGGCGACTTCTGAAATTTTTCAGCCGGATACCTCCGGCGGTCACAAGGCGCACCTCTACCCAACGGCAGAGTGGTAAGATCCTGTTCGTGACGCCAAGTTGTCGCGGGCGGAGGAGGGGATGTATTGGAGATGGGTTTCCCAGTCTGATTTACCGTTAATGCCATCATGACATGTTTATAAGCTGGAGGGGCATTTCTAATGATACAATTTCTAATAGAAACTCTTACAACAACTTGCATGTAATTGTCATATGTACTTGCTGAAATAGCATTTTTCATAGCCTCCTCCTTCAATCTCCGAGCACAATCTTTCAATGTAAACCATGGTTTTTCATTGGGTGGCCAGTCCGCCTCAGATGGGTATTTATGCTGCAATGCCATAGCCACAACATCCATCATACTACACACCACATCTGGTCGCTGAACCATCAAGGAACAAAATGCTTCCTTCACTACAGGTTCATGGCTGAGTTGAACAAACTTTGGGCCATCCACATCATCCAGCTGTACTCCATGAGCCCCCATCTCCCATAATCTGACTATCCAAGTTATCAAAGATTCATTTGACCTTTGTGAATAACGATCATGAAGCTGACTGCAATCCTCTACCATATTCCTGTTCTGTTTACCTGTAGCTGTTTCTAAAACTTGTCTATGGTATATAGAATGAACTGTTATTGGGTTAAGATGAGGATTAATTTCCTTCTCCCCACTGACATGTTCATCCTCCTGTTCTGGGTCGGTGACGTTTTCAGAATCAGATGAGTTCTGTACATCACCATTCCACTCATCTGAGTTCCCCTCTGACCCCACTTTGGCTATGGCCAAAGCTACTTCCTTTCTATTCTCCTTCCCTCTCTTCTTTCTATATTTATACTGCTCTATACATACAGCAGACTTGTCTGCATCATGCTGATATCCATCACATTTGTCCACTGACAACTTATTCTGACACTGTGCTGTAACCAATGCAGTCTGGACCTCACCGAACTGTCTCTCTAATTCCTGAACTTTTGTTACCATACGTATCTTTTCCTCATGCTGTTTTCTATATGCAGACAACAGGATCCATCCACGCCTACCAACAGCACCCAATTCTTTACCTTTTTCCACTTTTACTTTTTGCAAGCATTCAACCACATCAACAGGTTCAGCATTTTTCAAACATTTGTCCCATGGTTCACTCAAACCAACAATGTGCGACCACTTGGTTGCCAAAATATCATAGGGAGTCTGTTCCCCACCTGGAATCTCAATGCATTCACTCACAACCACTTTTTTCTTAAAAAGAGGCATATTTTACGCAATATCACACTAACAAAAATAACATCAGAGCCTTCTGCATAAACCCTGCTCGCAGCGCCAAATGTTTTGCTAATATTTTTAGCATTAAGGTTCAGATACGGCTTTAAAGAAGGCAAATAAGTAATTTTATTATAAAGGTTAATATGAAATACAAACTTAAAGGAAAAGTATGTGTCACGCTCCCGATGCCTCAGCACCGCTCCTTACCCGCTGATCCGGTCGCACCATCCCGGCACCGCTCCGTACCCACTGATCCGGCCTCACCGTCATTGCACTGCTCCTTAACCACTGATCCAGTCCACGTGTCCACCGGTCATGGCTGCCGCTCCCGCTCTCCTGTGTCCTGCTCCTGGTCTTATGAGTCTGACTCTGAGTCTTAGTCACATGGTTCTGTATAGGACCAGGCCGCGCCCACTCTCCTGGTCTTATAGGCCCAGCACACCTGCAGCAGGAAATGACACGAGGCTGTGCTGGGTATATAAGACTGGCCTTTCCATGTGGGCGGCGCCTGATCAACGTGTCTTTAAGCTTAGTCTTATGAGCTAGGTGCTCAGGTCCTCTTGTGCCGTGTCCCATTACCTGGACTACTGTTTGTCTTTGCTACCTGGCACCTGTACCAGTGACTTTGGTCTTCCCGTCCCCTGTGGGACGCGGCTCCTGTCCCGGCCACGCCAGTGCTCCGGCTGCCGTGTACCCTGCCCCCGGTGGGGTGGTCGGTCCAGAGGATCCACCTCCTGGGTCTACCAGTCCTCCCGGTCCTGACAGATTGATCAGGCCATGAATTCCGCCAGAGCACAAGCGTCTGAGCTGGCTGAACTACGCCAGGAACTGGTGCAACAGCGTGACACTTTACACCGCATACTGAAGTTCCTGACGTCTGTGGACCACCGGTTGTACACGTTAGACCGCCGCCTCGTCTCCGTCGACGCAGCAGACAGTGTCTAAGTCCGAACCTGTTGTCCCCTCGGCTTCGCAACTCCGCCTCGCTGCTCCGCCTCGCTATGCGGGGGATCCCAAGACCTGCAGAGGCTTCTTGAACCAGTGCTCCCTGCATTTCAAGTTGCTTCCCCATTTGTTTGTTTCAGACCAAGTTAAGGTGGCCTTTCTAATGTCCCATCTGGAAGGCGAAGCATTGGCCTGGATGAATCCTTTGTGGGAGAATGAGGAGCCAGTGACCACCGACCTCCTGGAATTCCTGCAAGCCTTCCGTGATACCTTTGATACGCACCACCGTGGTTACCTCCTCGCTCCTCCGGCTACGCCAAGGAACCCTGACGGTGGGCCAGTACGCCATCCAGTTCCGCACGCTTGCCTCCGAGCTTGGCTGGAACAACGAGGCATTGACGGCAGCCTTTTGGGAGGGCCTGTCGGGCCGCATTAAGGACGAATTAGCCGGTCGTGACGTTCCCCGTACTTTGGACGCTCTGATATCCCTAGCCACCCGGATTGACCTCCGTTTCCAAGAGCGAACCAAGGAAGTATCCCGGGAGAAGCGACCAATCCGTCACATCTCCGTTCCGCAGAGGTCTACCGTTCCCCCTCCACTGCCGTTCTGCGATTCTACTCCTGAACCAATGCAAATTGACATACTGAGCCAAGCTGAGCAACGCCGTGCAGAGCGACTCGCCCAGAGCCTGTGTTTCTATTGTGGAAGCGGTTCACATCTGCTCCGCTCATGCCCTGAGAGACCAGGAAGACCCCGAGTCCAAGGGATGGTGGGCACCGCCACCCTTGGTACCGGAATCCCCTCAGTCCCGGTTACTCAGACTGTCCAGATAACGACTGAGAAGACCCGGTTCACGGCAGAGGCTCACATTGATTCGGGGGCAGCGGGTAATTTCATTCACCAATCTACAGTGTCCCGATACCAGATACCTGTGACCCCGCTTGCCAAACCCCTCTGGTTCGCCTCCGTAGACGGAAAACCGTTATACGAACCCGTCATATATACAACCGAACCCGTGAGACTCTGTGTTGGTGCTCTGCACACGGAGACTATTACTTTCTATGTCATCCCGAGAATGGCTCCCGCGCTTCTGCTGGGTCTGCCCTGGCTACAACTCCATGACCCTGACATCAGTTGGCGCTCTGGCGCAATCACTCGTTGGAGTCCGTTGTGCCAGGATACCTGTCTACAGCCTGTTCCTTGGTCCCTGTCACCTGGGCCTGTCATGTCACAACAGGAGGAAGAAGTGACGACGCAGTCCAGCGTCGTACCACAACTCCTGTCTCTTGTACCTGTGGTGCTACCGGAACCAGAAGAGGAGACGATGCAGTCCAGCGTTGTACCACAACTCCTGTCGCCTGAGTCCTTGGTGCCACCGGGCCCTGATGAAGAAACAACACAGTCTAGCGTCGCTCCACCGTCCCTGGCTATTGAGACTTCGATGTCCCCGGCTACTGAGGATGAGACAATGTCCTGTACCCGGTCCGAGACGCCCGATCCGGTCGTCCACGACCCCGGTCCTACTTCTGTCTGTCCTCTGCTTCCCGTTGCCCCCGTTGCCACTACTGGTAGATCGTCGGCTAAGCGTCGTGCGGCCAAGAAGGCGGCATGGGGTCAGCAGTCCTTCCCCGCCTTTGCCTTGGTTCCTGGTCCGATGACTCGATCCGGGGTGCCCCTGGGGTACTGTGCACGGAGGGGGGGGCATAGAGGGGGGGTACTGTCACGCTCCCGATGCCTCAGCACCGCTCCTTACCCGCTGATCCGGTCGCACCATCCCGGCACCGCTCCGTACCCACTGATTCGGCCTCACCGTCATTGCACTGCTCCTTAACCACTGATCCAGTCCACGTGTCCACCGGTCATGGCTGCCGCTCCCGCTCTCCTGTGTCCTGCTCCTGGTCTTATGAGTCTGACTCTGAGTCTTAGACACATGGTTCTGTATAGGACCAGGCCGCACCCACTCTCCTGGTCTGTGGCTGTGCTGGGTATATAAGACTGGCCTTTCCATGTGGGCGGCGCCTGATCAACGTGTCTTTAAGCTTAGTCTTATGAGCTAGGTGCTCAGGTCCTCTTGTGCCGTGTCCCATTACCTGGACTACTGTTTGTCTACCTGTACCAGTGACTTTGGTCTTCCCGTCCCCTGTGGGATGCGGCTCCCCTCCCGGCCACGCCAGTGCTCCGGCTGCCGTGTACCCTGCCCCCGGTGGGGTGCTCAGTCCAGAGGATCCACCTCCTGGGTCTACCAGTCCTCCCGGTCCTGACAGTATGATATTGCGTACACTTTTGTATATTGAACATACAAAGGTTAGGTACAGTTAAATACTTACATCACCAAGGAGTTTTGGACGTCATCTGTCTGGAACTACAGTCAGAGAAGCATGACATAGACAGAGGACTCCTGGACATCACTGCCCGGACGTCTCACGGTGCAGCAAACACGAGCTTCTGTCTGTGCTATATTTCATCTGATCTTATAGAGGCATGAACAATATTACAAGCCTTAAAGTTAATGTGTTGTAGTCTTATTGATCCATGCCCTTTGATGGCCAGTCATTGGGCATAGATGAATCAGAGATACACCACACATCAGACAATGGGGTAATAAACCCACAGACATTCAAATCTCCCAAGAATACACATCAGGTATTTGAGCTAGGTAAATGGATATATTGTCTGTCTGTGTATATAGCAAACACATAAAACATCATATTGATGAACTAAATAAATCAGAGTTTCTATTTCAATGGATAGCAAACACACAAAACCATCAGATATTTGATGTAAGTAAATCATAAGGTTTCTGTTACAATGGTATATTGTCTGTCTGTATATTCAAGACAAACACACAGAAATCCTTAAGTATATACAAGATTTTGTAACCATGTACACTTTGTCTGTCTGATTAATCAATATGTTATAGTTTAACATAATGTATAGACTCAAAAAATAGCCATTTTTATATTTGCAATACAGGGATACTATTATGGAATGTCTCAATGTTAATAATTGTTTAACTCCATATCAACATGGATTTATGAAGGATCGCTCCTGTCAAACTAACCTGATCAGCTTCAATGAGGATGTAAGCTCTCACATGGACCGAGGAGAATCATTGGATGTCATTTATCTCGACTTCGGTAAAGCATTTGACACTGTCCCACATAAAAGACTGATAAGTAAAATGAGAAAGCTTGGGCTCTGGGAAAATGTGTGTAGATGGGTAGGTAGCTGGCTTAGTGATAGAAAACAAAGAGTGGTTATTAATGGCGCTTACTCAGATTGGGCCAGGGTTACTAGTGGGGTGCCACAGGGGTCTGTATTGGGCCCCCTACTATTTAATATATTTATTAATGATCTGGTGGATGGTTTACAGAGTAAAATATCAGTATTTGCAGATGATACAAAACTATGTAAGATAGTTAACGCAAAGGAGGACAGTTTGCAACTACAGATGGATTTGAGTAAATTGGAGAATTGGGCTGAAAAATGGCAAATGAGGTTTAACACAGATAAGTGTAAGGTTATGCACATGGGAAGGAGAAACAGATACTACGATTACTTACTAAGGCTAGGTTCGCACACTGCGTCTTTTTGACGCTGCGTTTTTGTGCGTTTTTGGCCACTATAAACGCACAAAAACGCACCTGCGTCGAAAAAACGCATCAAAAAACGCTTGCGCGATTTGGTGCGTTTTTGATCTCTGCGTTTTGCTTCGTTTTTCCAATGCATTGCATGGGGGGAAAACGCAGAAAAACGCAGGTAAGAACTGACATGTCCATTTTTTTTTTAACTCAAAAACGCAGGTAAAAAAAACAGATGTGTGCGGACAGCAAAAATGAAAACTCATAGACTTTGCTGGGGAAGCAAAGTCCTGCAGTTTTGAGGCCAAAAACGCACCCGAAAAGCGCGCAGAAACGCCGCGAAAAACGCACTGTGCGCACATAGCCTTAGGCATATTAGTCAATAAGAAGCTAAATTGGAGTGCCCAGTGTCAGGCAGCTGCCACCAAAGCAAATAGGGTGATGGGATGCATTAGAAGAGGTCTGGGGGCATGAGATGAAAACATCATGCTCCCTCTGTACAAATCACTCATCAGACCACACTTGGAGTATTGTGTGCAATTTTGGGCGCCGGTGCTCAAGAAAGACATTACTGAACTTGAAAGGGTTCCGAGGCGGGCTACTAAAACAATAAATGGAGTGGGTGCATTACAATACACGGAAAGGTTATCAAAATTAGGTCTATTTACTCTAGAAAAGAGAAGACTTAGGGGAGACCTAATAAATATGTACAAATATATCAGAGGGCCATATAGAGATCTCTCCCATGATCTGTTTGTACTAAGGACTATGACAAGAACAAGGGGGCATTCTCTACGATTGGAGGAAAGAAAATTCCTACATCAGCATAGAAGAAGGTTCTTCACGGTAAGAGCAGTGAGGCTCTGGAACTCTCTTCCTGAGGAAGTGGTGATGGCCAACCCACTGAATGAATTTATGAGAGGAATGGATGCTTTTCTTGATAGCAAAAGTATAGAAGGTTATAAATAGCATAATCTTACAGGTAGATAGAAGAGCGACCAATATTATTAGAGGAATGGGTGGGCTGCAATACCATGACAGGTTATTAAACTTGGGGGTTATTTAGTTTGGAAAAACGAAGGCTTAGGGGGGATCTAATCACAATGTATAAATATATGAAGGGACAGTACAGAGACCTTTCCAAAGATCTCTTTACACCTAGACCTGCGACTGGAACACGGGGGCATTCGCAACGTCTTGAGGAAAGAAGGTTTAATCATAATCACAGATGAGGATTCTTTACTGTACGAGCAGTGAGACTATGGATCTCTCTGCCGCATAATGTTGTAATGAGTGAGTCACTACTAACATTTAAGCAGAGCCTGGATGCCATTCTTGAAAAATTTAATATTACCAGTTATGTATATTAGATTTTATGACAGGGTGTTGATCCAGGGAACTAGTCTGATTGCCGTATGTGGAGTCAGGAAGGAATTTTTTTCCCCATTGGAGTTTGTTTGACACATTGGGGTTTTTTTGCCTTCCTCTGGATCAACATGTTAGGCTATGGGTTGAACTAGATGGACTAAGGGCGGCTTTGCACACTACGACATCGCAGGTGCGATGTCGGTGGGGTCAAATCGAAAGTGACGCACATCCGGTGTCACTTGCGATGTCGTAGTGTGTAAATCCTAGATGATACGATGAACGAGCGCAAAAGCGTCATTATCGTATCATCGGTGCAGGCTCCGACATTTCCATAATGTCGGTGCAGCGACAGGTACGATGTAGTTCCTCGTTCCTGCGGCAGCACACATCGCTGTGTATGAAGCCGCAGGAGCGAGGAACATCTCCTTACCTGCCGCCATCGGCTATATGGAAGGAAGGAGGTGGGCGGGATGTGTACATCCTGCTCATCTCCGCCCCTCCGCCGCTATTGGCCGCCTGCTGTGTGATGTCGCTATGACGCCGCACGACCCGCCCCCTTAGGAAGGAGGTGGGTCGCCGGCCAGAGCGATGGTCGAAGGGCAGGTGAGTGCATGTGAAGCTGGCGTAGCGATAATTTTCGCTACGCCAGCTATCACAAGATTATGTACCTGCGACGGGGGCGGGGACTATCGCGTGCGACATCGCAGCATCGGCTTGCGATGTCGCAACGTGCAAAGCCCGCCTTAGAGTCTCCCTTCAACCTTAAAAACTATGAAACTATGAAACCCAGCCATTGTATCCTCCTGCACATTTTTGCAAAGTCATTTTAATTGAAAAGAGTGCTGCCAGTTAGTGCCATCCAAAGAGTGGCTGCTGTACTCCATTATTGTGTCACTTGTGCCAAGTAAGTCCCATCACCTCTGCATTCTACCCTCCTGCACATTTTTGCAAAGCCATTTTACTTGAAAAGAGTTCTGCCAGTTAGTGCCATCCAAAGAGTGGCTGCTATACTCCATTATTGTGCCACTTGTGCCAAGCAAGTCCCACCACCTCTGCATTCTACCCTCCTGCACATTTTTGCAAAGCCATTTTAATTGAAAAGAGTGCTGCCAGTTAGTGCCATCCAAAGAGTGGCTGCTGTACTCCATTATTGTGCCACTTGTGCCAAGCAAGTTCCAGCACCTCAGCAGTCTACCCTCATGCACATTTTGCTACGCTAATTTTATAGCAAACTCTAGGAATTCCTTGCTGCATTTCATCATTAGGAGGGATAGAAAGTGAGGCTTCCTTTACTGTCCTGGTACCCACAGAACACGGCCGCTGTACCCACCTGCCCCTTTTTTCCACGCTATTTAATTTGCCCAAAGAGCTGACTCTTTTTCTGCCATCCTAAAATTGTCTGGAATACTAAGTTAGTGTTCCTTTGCTGCCAAGCAAGGTACAACACATTTGCATTCTACACTCCTTTCCATTTCTGGAATGCAATTATTAACTGCAGGTAGTCCAGCCAATTTTTCACGAAGGTGCAGGCGTGGATATAATGTTGCCTTCATCCAATGGTGGTTCTCTCGATGTCTGACAGCTCAACAATACCATCTGTTTCCACTTCCAAAACAAGACCTGCCAATCACACTCCCGCTTACGGGTAAAGGGGTGGAAGTTCAGTGTGAAAAAGCATGTGTGACTGCTGTCCCCACAGTCACAGAGGATGAAGAGCACGCAGATGTGTGGCGCCCTGGACAAGCCAGGGGCCACAGAGCACAACACCACCACACCCCATACTCCCGGTCAGGCACACCGAAGTCAGACACAAAACCCTTGTTGCCTTCCTCCAGGGGCTGATGTCCACACCAGGGGGTGGGCCAGGCGGTTGGCCCCGCCCACCGAGGAGTTCACAGTCCTGGAGGCGGGAAAAGTAAACAGTTCAGTTTTGGAGGTGAAAGTGGAAGGAGGGAAAGTAGTAGTGGAGTAACTAACTGACAACGTCCGGGTGTGTGGCCCGGGCGGTACAGCAAGGTTGGCAGACGGTGGTGACCGTCTGCAGGAGTGGCCTATCAGAGTCTACCGTAAGGACCGTGGACGGGCGGTGGCCCGGCGGTACCGGACCGGTACACAAAGAGAAGTCAGCACCATCTGGCAGGGGCTTACGGACCCCGGTGTTAGGTTGACCTAACGGTCACAGCTGTTGCCAGCGATGTCCGAATGCAGAGAAGGTACCGGTGACCCCCCCTCTGCTACTCCGTCTCAATGAAAACAAGCGAACGCCGTTATACACATAAGACTGGAGATGTGCGGCTCCGAATAGAAAGTGTATTGGTATTGTTTACATTACAAAGTTATACAAAGTTGATTAGGGCGTACCTATGCAACATACATATTCATTAAAGGCGTGAATTACATATTCCCAGCAAGAGAAATTAATATAATGACTTATACTCCAATAACAAGATGTTTTTCAGTCGTCTCTAAGTCAAAACATTCTGCGTCCTTGAAGTTGGTCTCACAGTTTATTACGCAAATAAGTCTGGTTCGGTCTTGTCAGGGAGAATGAATTTCTATTATTTTCTAAGTCAGTGAAAAAGGTTAACTCTTTCCTCACAATCCCCCCTATTGGCGTGATTGATGGACAGGGGGCCATCGAGAAGCTTTGGACTATAGAGAAAGCAGGCTAGCCTCCAGATACTTTCTGAGCCGCGGGTGTGCTCAGGGAGTGTCGTCTCACATCCGTCACCCAGGACTGCCTGCATGCCTCTCGATAGGAGTCTCATCATGATACGCCAAGGTGATTTCTAGAGGAAAGAGTAGAGAAGAGAAAAAAGGCATATTAGTGATTTCTTACGGGTGCTGAATAATCATTGTATCTACATTGCTTCAAGCAGCGGGAAAACAAAGCCATTGGCAACTTGAACACTACATAAGCAACTAGTAAACAGAGTAACACTTGGAACACTGATAGTCTGTTGTAACAGCCTCCCCATTGAAACACTTCGTTTATTGGGACTGGTATGGCTAAGTATGGCATGGAAGAGGCTGTCACAGGTGCGTGTGTACATATCCAGCAGTCTGTGATCTCAAGTTTTTCAGCTAACACTTCATGATGGGTCTCAAATGTATTCTGCCGTGGTGTAGAAGGCCCCAAAAAGGGAGTACACATAGAAATACTTATCAGCAGTATTAGGCCTTCTTGCAGTGGCTGGCATGGACCCATGTCGATCTCCCCTCGAGTTTGACGGAGGTTGGAGTGGTCAGCTGGACAGTCAAAGGCCCATCGAATCGTGGCTCAAGGGTCTTTCTCACGTGCTTCTTTAGGTAGACCCAGTCACCAGGCTTTAGAGAGTGGGTTCCTGGAATGGCATCAGGATCAGGTAGAGAAGAGTAGACCCTTTGGTGGGTTTCAGTTAGTCTGTTCTGCAGGGAAACAACATAAGATGTTAGGCTATCACATTGCAGGTGTAACTCCTGCGGGAAGTAGCATCCTAATCTGGGTGCACTACCAAAGAGTATTTCAAATGGTGAGAGCCTGTGCTTTCCCTGCGGGGTGGTCCTTATAGAGTAAAGAGCTATGGGGAGACATTCTGTCCATGGTCTACCAGTCTCCTCCACTGCCTTGGCTAGTTTGAGCTTTAGAGTGCCATTTAACCTTTCCACTTTCCCTGATGATTGTGGGTGGTAAGGTGTGTGTAAGGCTGACTGAATGCCTAACAGGGCACAGGTGTTCTGGAAAACTTGTCCAGTGAAATGAGTACCTCGGTCTGACTCTATGACTTCAGGGAGTCCAAACCGGGGTACCAGCTCACAGGCCAATTTCTTTGCTGTAATACGGGCCGTGGCTGAGCTGACAGGGTAGGCCTCTGGCCATCCTGAGAAGAGGTCTACACAGACAAGTACAAACTCGTAGATGCCATGTCTTGGCAACTGTATATAGTCTATTTGTACTCTTTGGAATGGGGCAAACGTCTTTGGCATGTGTCTTTGCGGGGTTTTAGTTAGCTGGCCTGGATTGTGTTGTTGACAGATGTGACAATCCTTTATTCTCTGGGAGGCGTATTGTCTGAAGCCGGGGGCTACCCAATAAGGTTGCATCTGGTTCGTTTGTCACTCTCTTCTGTCCTCTCTTCTGTCCCCCCTTCTAAACTTGTGAAGATCAGCAGATCAGCAAGGTTTAGACTTGTAACTCGAGCAAATGAGATGTTTGGGGGTAGCAACAGCGTGCACTGGAGTCTGACTTGTCTTGCCATGGAAAGATGTTTCAACTGCACTTGATTGAGAACAGCATAGATGTCATGGCTGGTAAGGATGGTAGTCGGGAAATCTAGTGAGATTTCAGATGCTTTCTGCAGTATGTTTGAAACTGCTGTAACAGCACGGACACAGGTTGGTGCTGCTTTTGTGACGTCGTCAAGTTGAGAGGAGTAGTACCCGATTATGTGATGTTTGTCCGTCTTCTGGGTGAGTACTCCTACGGCAAATCCTTGAAGCTCTGCTACGAACAGATTAAAGGTGAGATCATAGTTTGGGAGTGCCAGAGCAGGTGCATCAATCACTAGTTCCTTGAGCTTTTGAAAATTTTGTTGAGCTTCTTCTGTGAGGGAGAAAGGAATATTCTTTGTGCAATCATACAGCGGTTGCATGAGTAGCGATGCATTGGGAATCCACTGTCTGCAGAAAGATATTAGCCCTAAAAATCCTCTGAGTTGTTTGAGATTTCTAGGAATGCTTGCTTTCCTGATAACTTCTTGTCTGTCCGGGCTGAGGTGTTTTTGTCCCGCAGAAAGGCAATGACCCAAGAAAGTTACCCTCGTTTTGCAGAACTGCAACTTATCTCTGCTCGCTTTGCATCCTACTTCTGCCAGAAAGGTAAGAAGACTTATTGAAGCCGTTTTACAGATTTCTTCATTAGGGCAACACAGTAGTAAATCATCCACGTACTGAAGAAGGACACAGTGCTCAGGGGGTTCCCAGCCCCGAAGTACATTGCTCATTGCCTGAGTATATAGCGTAGGAGAATGTTGCATACCTTGAGGCAGGCGTGTCCATGTATATTGATTTTGCTTGTGCGTGAATGCAAAGAAATCTTGGCATGCTGGGTCCAGTGGTACTGAGAAAAAAAGCATTAGCAAGGTCTATGACCGTGTAATGGGTGGATGTAGCCGGCACCTGTGTAAGCAGCGTATGTGGATTTGGTACAACAGGGGTGAGGGGCTCCAGTATTGAGTTCACTGCCCTCAGATCGTGTACCATCCGGTACGTAACTGGATCACCTTTTTTTACTTGTCTCTTCTTAACAGGAAACAACGGAGTGTTGTAAGGAGATTTAGTAATTCTGAGGGCTCCAGACTTCAACAGTTCTTTTATCTGGTAATCTAGGGCAGCTTCCTGTTGAACATTAAGAGGGTATTGTCTCAGCTGCGGTGGTATAATTCCAGGCTTGACTGAAACCTTTACGGGGGGCACGGGTAGTGTGCCGAGGTCAGTTTTTGATGTGGACCAGAGTTTTGCAGGAACTTGTAGAAGTATTGGGTCCGTGTTTACTTCATGTGTAACTTCAGATTCTGGTTGGTCTTCTATCATCTGAAGAGTGCACAGGACTTCTTCTGGGATATCTTCTGGAATTTGCAGGATAGCCGATCCATCTTCATTGTAGACAATCTGAGCTTGCAGTCTTGATAGTAGATCTGCTCCCACTAGGGCATCTCCACCCAGGGGGGACACTAAGAATTTAGACACGAACATGTGTGGTCCCAGTTTCACCTTCAGTGGATGTGTTATTGGGATTATCTGGGCTTGTCCATCAAATCCGGATACTACAGTAGCTTCAGATGAGATGGATCCTTCAGGCACTAGGTTCCTGGGGTTCAGGAGCGTGAGGCTCCTGAATCCACTAAAGCTCTTATTTCCTTGTTGCCAATGTGAAGGGGGACATGTATAAATGGACCTCTGGCATCCCTATCCCGTGCTGCCACAAGTCAGGCAGTCTTCTCCTCCTGACTCTCGGGTCGGTTTTGAGTGTCCCTCTTCTTCTTTCTACAGTCTCTGATCACATGTCCTTTGATTCCACAATAGTAGCAGGTCGGTGCCTTCTTTCTTGTACCTTCTGGCTGGCCGTCCACTGCTGCTATGACAACTTTCTTGTTGCTCCTTTTATCCTTTGCGTCGGTTTCTAAGCCACTTGCTTTGTTGACTAGAAGATCTATGTCTTCCATGTTCCTCCATTCTGGGCAGCACGCTTTCAATCTTTCTGCCAGAGGTGCATGTATTCCATCCATGAAGGATCTTACCATCAGGCGACGTATTGCACCCGCTTGTAAGTCCAGCCCTTCATCTGCGAATGACTGCATCAATCTGTAGTAAAATAAGCTGACATTCTCCACAGGACCTTGATGCACTGGTCCCATTGTGCCCTTAGTTCTTTGCTCCTGGGCACAGAAGAGATTGAGTCTTATCATGAAGTCTTGGCCCGATTCCACATTACGGGTATCGTCCGGAGCATGTCCTGCCAGGTGGGCAGTGAGTTTGGCATACAGTTCGGGAGACATTTTAACTCTACACAAACCTTCCATGTCCAACCAAGTGCTTCTGTAGGAGACCTGTATTTGGTTCAGGTAACGTGAAAAACTGACTGGGTTTCTAGTCGGATCTGGAGCATTTTGCTCTTCTTTCCACTACGGGATAAAGAGGCACTGGTGCTGTGGCTTGTAGCTTGTAGCTTGTGCTGTGGGGCTGCACAGGCTAGGCATGTTTCACTCCAGTCCGGATTTTGTTGGCCACAGTTTGTGCAGGTCCATTCCGGGGATCCTGCTATTTTTGAAGTTGTTCCAGGAGTAGCTGACAGGTACGGAGGGGGCTGCGGATCCTTATTAGCTTGCTTCCCAGCTTCCTCCCATGTGTCTGATTCTTCATGATATATCCAACCTTGATCGTGGGCTGTTTTTGCAATGTCAGAAAGAGTTCTGACTAGTTCAGTCCATGATTTATCTGCTATCACTCCTGGTCTAGTAGCTGTTATTGTATCCCATGTGTTGGGGTCCAATTGATCCTTCCCCTTCAATCCAAATGTCTTGAAAACTTCCTTGGACTGACTGGCTGTTCTTTTGCCATGATAACACGTAATGAGATGTTGCAGGGTGCATCCAGCTCTTCTGTCTTTTGATATTCGTTGCCCATTCTTCTTCTTCTATCTTCTTCAGCTTTTAGACCCTTGAACGTCCTTTGGACTAAACCTACCTATCCTGGAGATACTCAGAGACTAACTCCTTTTGTATTCCTACCTAAGGTGAGGTCTAGAACCACCTTTCCTGGAAGTACCCAAAGACTGATTCTTGATGTGTATTCCTACTGAAAGGTGGTGTCCTAACTTCAGAGGGGGCTGAGAATGTTGAATGGCGCTGGGTTACCCTTCTTGTAACAGAGATACACTCTATATCCGATAGCAATGGCAAACAGGGCTATTCCCACTAACACTAGGGCAGTGAATATCACATCCATTGAACAGAGCAGGTACACTATTCCCTTTCAACACTCACTGATGTATGGAATCTATGACAACCAACAAGAACAACAGCACAGAAGTAAAGCGCAGGAGAGCAGACACGCGACACACGGAGAGGCAGAGAAACACAGAGAAACGAACAAGCAAACAACCAAACAAGGCACAGAAAACATCAGCTGGCAAGGCTCTCTCAGAGTTCAGTGGAAACCCGCCAATAACCCAGTTTCTACTCACAGTGTACCATTTTGCGCGTTGAGGAGAGGGGAGATCAGATGTGGGGAGCATAAAGAGAAGAATAAGGTTCAACTCTTACCTGGCCAGGTGTTTCTGGTCCCCACGTCTGGTCCACTCCTCCTCTGAATGGCAAGATAGTCCACTGCGTCCTGGGATTAGAAACACGGGTCCCTGCTTTTCGGGCGCCAGATAATGTTAGGTTGACCTAACGGTCACAGCTGTTGCCAGCGATGTCCGAATGCAGAGAAGGTACCGGTGACCCCCCCTCTGCTACTCCGTCTCAATGAAAACAAGCGAACGCCGTTATACACATAAGACTGGAGATGTGCGGCTCCGAATAGAAAGTGTATTGGTATTGTTTACATTACAAAGTTATACAAAGTTGATTAGGGCGTACCTATGCAACATACATATTCATTAAAGGCGTGAATTACATATTCCCAGCAAGAGAAATTAATATAATGACTTATACTCCAATAACAAGATGTTTTTCAGTCGTCTCTAAGTCAAAACATTCTGCGTCCTTGAAGTTGGTCTCACAGTTTATTACGCAAATAAGTCTGGTTCGGTCTTGTCAGGGAGAATGAATTTCTATTATTTTCTAAGTCAGTGAAAAAGGTTAACTCTTTCCTCACACCGGCAAGGCTAGGAGTCGCCGTGAATTTGCCGAATTCGTTAGTGAAGGGAACCTCCTGGGTTTCCTAGCAGCCAAGTCCTGACAGAAGGCAACAGTCCAACCAAGAGAGGGAGACACCGCCACCGTTTCCCAGGGCCAAAGCCTGCGGGCAAAAGGGGCTCCTCCGGCCCATATCCAAGCTGGGGAGCGTGTTACCAGTGGGAACCCATTGGAACCATCTACCGTACATAGGTGCAGGGAAAGGCAGTCACCATCAACCTGCCGGGAGAAACAACACCGCAGCCGTCTGTGGGACCCGTCCATCCAGCCGTGTGTTTTACCGAGAACTGTGTCCTCATCATTGACTGAGTGAGTACCACCGTGCCGTGCGGCACAGCGCTGCCCCCGCGACACTGCACCTCACCAGGCCCTGTAACCCGCCTGCCATCCATCCCTACCCCTATCACCGGGCCCCGGGACAACCAACCCCCTACCCACAGAGGGGAGATCTAACAACAAAGCTGCTCCCTGTCACCGCTCCCAGGATCCCCGTCTAGAGCAGTGGTGGTGTCACCAATATCACCACAACTGTGGGTGGCGTCACGGACAATAATCACATCCCCACAATCAAAATCACCCTTTTCACTCACGGGCGAGGAGCGCCCCTCGAGTCCCCGGGATCCGGCCCACCGCTCGAGCCACCACCGAACAGCCGCAGCAGTAGTGGCCGGACCCGAGCAGTGGGAGAGCGCAGCGTCCCCTCCTCCGCCCGCGACAACTTGGCGTCACGAACAGGATCCTACCGTTCTACCAACTGGTGGAAGTGTGCCCTGTGTAACCGCCGGAGGTGTCCGGCCGAAAAATTTGTGAAGCTGCCATCTTGGGCGTGAAGAATTCCCGCTCGAGCGTCTCCTCGAGTAGTGGAGGCGCGAAGGCCAAAACCCCGCCCCTGTAGAGGAGGAGCCGGAAAGAGACTAAGGGGGACGGAAACAAGATGTCTGCGCCCGACGGAACCGCTGAAAGAGCGGCGGACGCAGCAGCGGGAGCACCCGTAGATGGGAATGGGCCTGCCCAGGTCCCGGCCGCGCTGGCGGGGGGGCGCCGCGGCCCCAGCTCTCACTCAGGTGATGCCGTTTTCTTTGCCCTATGTGCCCGGAGCTGCCTGGCTACTGCAGTACGATGGGAAACCTGATGCCTTGCAGGTTTTCCGGAAGAAACTTAGTCCGCTACTAGAACTGTACCCCCTGACTGATAAGCAGCGTGCAGCGCTAGTGCTGGGGCAGCTAACCGGCGCGGCTGAGCAAGAGACAGAGACCTGGGACCGGTCCTCTGTAGCCACCATATTTGAAAAGCTGCAGACTGCATTTGAGACCCGTACCGAGGCTGAGTTGCGGATGCAGTTCTATCAATGCCGGCAACGGCCCACAGACAGCATTCGGGACTATGCCTTGCGCCTGCAAACCGCACTCCGCACACTGAAGCAAATGGACACCATCAACAGTGTGGACAGTAGCAAAATGTTAAGTGAGCAGTTTGTGCAGGGGATGAGGTCCTCCGAGGACCGCAAACAGCTTCGGCTGTGGGCCCTAGAACACCCTGATGTGGACTTTGCCGTACTAAAGGAACGGGCCATCAAAGCTTTGCAACCCCCAACATTTGAAGCTCCTGAGCCAGCCCCGTGGTCGGTTGAGACTGCTCCCGTCGTGGTGGCCCCTACCCCATCAGCACCTCCAGTGCCTGCAGCCCCAAGTGGAACGATGGAAGAGCTCGCTGCTCAAGTTCGCTTCATGGATGGGGACCTCGCTAAGATCCTCGCCGCACTCCAGCCTCCGACCAGATCCCAGGCCCCGGTGAAGATGCAGCTCGCTGACAGCCCTGAGGACGTCCCCTGGATGCAGCGGAGAAGGGCTAATGACTCACGGAATGGACCCCCGATCTGTTACAGGTGCAGCAAACCCGGCCACTACTCCCGACGGTGTCCGTTACAGGAGCAACCCCTGGGGCCACGGTCCAATCCTCAGGAGTAGAACCCCATGGCCCCGCAGACTGGCGGGACCGGTACATCGGGGCCCGGCCCATCATCCCCGTGGCTGTGGACGGCATACCGGTGATGGCTCTCCTGGACACTGGATCACAGGTAACCACCATACCATACACACTATATCAACGGTATTGGGGAAAAGACGAGCTGGCTCCCCCAGATGCCAGTATAACACTGATTGCTGCTGATGGACTCCCATTGACCCAAGTGGGATACAAACAAGTGGCCATGACTGTGGGGCGAGCTGAACTGCAACACCAGGGTATGATTGTGATAATGAATGAACCCAGTGATCATAACCCGAAGATAGTGCTAGGGACTAGTGATGAGCGAGTATGCTTGTTACTACTCGGTACTCGCACGAGTATCAATGTACTCGGGCTACTCGGCGGGGACCGAGTAATCTCGCGATACTCGTGCTGTACTCGGGGTCTTCATGTTGGCGCTCTTTTGACAGCCATCCCTTATGCAGGGATTGGCTGGCAGACCACTGCAATGCCACAGCCCTGTTGTGGAATTGCAGTGATTGGCCAGCCCGCACAGCGTGACCGTGCCTTTAGCCCGACACTTCCCCGCTCGGCTACGGCCCCTCCCGCACTCCACTCCGCGTGTATATATATATGCACGCTTACACACACACGCACGTTTTTTTTTTAATTTACAGGTTTATGGTTTCTACATGCTGCCGGGGGTCATTTCAGAATAATACTCGGGTCTCCCATAGGATAACATTGGGCTCGGTGCTCGGGCCGAGTACACGAGTATTTTGAGATGCTCGGCCCGAGCCTCGAGCTCCCGAGCATTTTAGTACTCGCTCATCACTACTAGGGACTAGTGATGAGCGAGCATGCTTGTAACTACTCGGTACTCGCACGAGTATCGCTGTACTCGGGCTGCTCGGCGGGGACCGAGTAATCTCGCGATACTCGTGCTGTACTCGTGGTCTTCATTTCTGCATGTTGGCGCTCTTTTGAGAGCCAGCCCTCATGCAGGGATTGGCTGGCAGACCACTGCAATGCCACAGCCCTGTTAGTTGTGGAATTGCAGTGATTGGCCGGCCTGCACAGCGTGACCGAGCCTTTATACCGGCCGGCGCGCTGTGCTCTGCTCACAGCTATCCAGACAGTCAGTGCAGGGAGAGTGTCGCTGATTCAGGGAAAGCTTTGCGGCCCTTTATAGCTTTTTCAGTTGCAGGGCTGCAAACAGTGTGACCAAAAGTCCTTCTCAGGACTATTCTAGTTGTATACAGGCAGACAGGGTATAGCCAGGTCGGAGTACAGTAGCAGAGTCCTTCTCAGGACTATTGTTGCTATATACAGGCAGGGTATGGCCAGGTCTGAATACAGGCTAGTGACCAGAAGAGTCCTTGTCAGGACTATTGTACCAGTATACAGGCAGGCAGGCAGGCAGGGTAGTGGTGACCGTATACCAGCCTTCATCATATCTGGGGCTGGTGTACACAGTGTAAAACAGTCCAGATAGTGTCTGACTTGTCTGTAATTGTCGCTCCCCAAAAAAACCTGTTAGGTTCTTATTGCGTCCGTGCTTGGTTTTTAAAACCGCACGTGTGTGCCTGTCGGTGGCAGCGTACAGGTGCACTTGTGTGCAATTTCCACAAACTTTGATATAACGCACAAGTAGTGAATATACACGTCAGCAGTGCACAGCATTGCAAAATGCGCAAGGGCATTGGCAAGGAACAAGGAAGTGGACGTGATGGTGGTGCAGGCAGAGGCCGAGGTCGTGGGCAAGCTCTAATTTCGCCACAACAAAGGGCCACATCTAGTCGCTCGCACGTCCTGTCCCAAATTCTTGGGGACCGCAGCAGTACACCGCTCTTGAACCAAGACCAGTGTCAACAGGTTGTTAGTTGGATAGCAGATAATGCTTCCAGTCAGATTGGCACCACCACAAACACTCTGTCTTCCACACGGTCAAGTGTCAGTAGCCGTGATACTGCACCGCACATTTCTGAACCTGATCCTCCTTCCTACCACCAGGCTGAGTACACGTCCTCCTCGGACATTAATGATCCCACACTTGGACACTCGGAAGAGCTGTTCACGTTTCCATTCACACATTCTGGCCTCTCGCCAGCTCATATTGAAGTGGGTCATGAGGAGATCGTCTGTACAGATGGCCAAATATTTGAGCAGCCACGTTCTCACGAAGTTGGCAACGTGTCTCAACAAGTGGTGGACGATGATGAGACACAATTGTCAGGAAGTCAGGAGGAGGAGCAGGGTGCGGAAGAGGAAGACGACGTGGTGGATGATCCAGTAACTGACCCAACCTGGCAGGAGGATATGCAGAGCGAGGACAGCAGTGCACAGGGGGAGGGAGGCGTAGCATCACAACAGGCAGTAAGAAGCAGGGTGGTGGCCCCAGGCAGAAGTCAGGCAACCGTTCCCCGGAACAACACGACGACACAAGGTGCCTGTACAAATGTTAGGTCTTCCCGAGTCTGGCAGTTTTTTAAGTTGGATCCAGATGATTCAAGAAAGGCCATTTGCAACACCTGCCGTGCCAGCATCAGCAGGGGTACCAAAACTAGCAGCCTGACCACCACCAGCATGATCAGGCACATGTCAGCCAAGCACCCGACTTTGTGGGAAGTACAACAGAGTCGAGGAGCAGTGCTTGCTGATGTCACTGCTACGTCTTCGCTGGTTGTGCATGCGAGCCAATCCCCTGTCCATGCTGCCTGCGAACAAGCCTCCTCCACTCCTGCACCTGCAGTTGCCTACGCAGAAAGAACACCATCATCAAGCACGTCCTTGTCCCAGCGCAGCGTTCAGTTATCCATTCAGCAAACCTTTGAACGCAGGCGCAAATACACTGCCAACACCCCACATGCCACAGTTCTAAATGCTAACATTTCGCGACTGCTTGCGCTGGAAATGTTGCCTTTTAGGCTGGTGGAGACAGAAGCATTCCGCGACCTGATGGCGGCAGC
Organism: Anomaloglossus baeobatrachus; assembly: GCF_048569485.1. NCBI lineage: Eukaryota > Metazoa > Chordata > Amphibia > Anura > Aromobatidae > Anomaloglossus > Anomaloglossus baeobatrachus. The sequence continues at coordinate 381,046,756 of NC_134354.1, read as the reverse complement.
TGTCCCACGTTACTCGGTCCCCAGCCGCCACTATTTCTCCCGGTGTGCCGTCCCCGCGTTGCATAACCACGTGTCACAAAACATCACACGTGCCCTGAACAACGCTGTTTCACCCAAGGTCCACCTAACCACAGACACGTGGACAAGTGCTTGTGGGCAAGGCCGCTACATCTCGTTGACGGCACACTGGGTTAATATGGTGGAAGCTGGGACCCAGTCTGAGCGAGGGACGGAACACGTCCTTCCCACACCAAGGTTTGCAGGCCCTACCTCAGTCAGTGTTTCACCCACACTCTACAGCTCCGGAATGTCATGCTCTTCAGCCTCCTCCTCCTCCTGCGCATCCTCATCCACTGTACCCTCCACACCAGTCACAAGCTGGAAGCACTGCAGCACTGCCTCGGCGAAGCGGCAACAGGCTGTGCTGAAGCTAATCTGCATAGGTGACAAACCCCACAATGCAGAAGAGCTGTGGACAGCTCTGAAACAGCAGGCAGATCACTGGCTCACACCTCTGAACCTAAAGCCAGGAAAGGTCGTGTGTGACAATGGCCGGAACCTGGTGGCGGCTTTGAGGCGAGGCTAGCTGACACATGTTCCATGCGTGGCCCATGTGCTCAACCTCGTGGTTCAGCGGTTTCTAAAGTCATACCCAGAGCTGTCTGATCTGCTGGTAAAAGTTCGCCGCCTGTCTGCACATTTTCGAAAGTCACCTACTGCTTCAACCGGCCTTGCCGGCTTTCAGCGCAGTTTGCATCTTCCGGCTCACAGACTGGTGTGTGATGTCCCCACGCGTTGGAATTCAACTCTGCACATGTTGGTCAGGATATGTGAGCAGAAGAGGGCAGTTGTTGAGTACCTGCATCACCTAAGCCGTCGGGAAATGGGTCAAACTCCACACATAACACCTGAGGAGTGGAGATGGATGTCAGACCTATGTACCATCCTCCAAAACTTTGAGGACTCCACCAAGATGGTGAGTGGTGATGACGCCATTATTAGCGTCACCATACCGCTACTCTGCCTTCTAAAACGGTTTCTGCTGAAAAACAAACATGATGCATTGCAGGCGGAGCGCGATGAGTTGCAGCAAGAAACAGTAGTGGGTGTGGGTGATGATAACACACAGCCCAGCCTCGTCTCATCACAACGTGCAGTGGAGGACTATGACGAGGAGGAGGATGAAGACATGGAGCAACTCTCCGGCCAAATTGAGGATATGACATGCACACCAGTCATATCCTCGGTTCAGCGTGGCTGGCCAGAGGACAGGGTAGATGAGGAGGAGGAGGAGGAGGAGGAGGACAGCATGTTCAGTCATCTTGTTGGTCAGGCTACTGAAGTCCTGGCTGTTAAGAGTCTGGCGCACATGGCTGACTTTATGGTAAGCTGCCTGTCTTGTGACCCTCGCGTTAAGAACATCTTGGCCGACAATCATTACTGGTTTGTAACACTGTTAGACCCACGCTACAAGGAGAACTTTTTGTCTCTTATTCCCGTGGAGGAGAGGTCAACCAAAATGCAGCAGTTCCGGAAGGCCATAGTCACGGAAGTAGGCAAAGCATTCCCCTCACAAAACGCTAGCGGCATAGGTCAGGAATCAGTGGACAACCGAGGCGTACAGCCGAGAGAGGCACAAGTCCAATCCGCCAGAGGTAGGGGAACAGTCTTTAAGATGTGGGACAGTTTTCTCAGCCCGTCACGTACCACAGCCCCTGAGGTGCGGGGTAGTGCCACAAGAAATCCTAAGTTTGCCCAGATGCTGAAGGAGTACCTTGCAGATCGAACAACTGTACTCCGACATTCCTCTGTGCCTTACAATTATTGGGTATCCAAGCTGGACACGTGGCATGAATTGGCTCTCTACGCCTTGGAAGTCCTGGCCTGCCCTGCTGCTAGCGTTTTGTCAGAGCGTGTTTTTAGTGCCGCAGGTGGAATCATTACAGATAAACGCACCCGCTTGTCAACTGAAAATGCTGACAGGCTGACTCTGATCAAGATGAACAAGGGTTGGATTGGGCCAGACTTCACCACACCACCAGCAAATGAGAGCGGAATTTAAAGTTTGCCATGTACCTCCACTCACCCATGGGTACACACTTCTGGACTTTGGATAATCGCTGGACTGCTCCTCCTTCTCCTCATGCGCCACCATGATGATGACCGTTACAAATTGCAATACTTAGGCCTTTGTTTCAGGTATACCCCCAGTGGTAAATTTTTTCGCCCATTCTTTGCAGAATGGACATTACAACGACAGGAGACCCGCTCCTTTGCAATGGGAACAATGTTTTGAGGCCCTCATGCACGTCTCTACCCAGGGACAACGTGGAGCCTCCCAATTTTTGGCTGCCCTGCCAAAGGGCTATACTATAATACACCCACTTCCTGACAATGGACACTTAATGTTTTGAGGCCCCCATGCACGTCTCTACCCAGGAACAACGTGGAGCCTCCCAATTTTTGGCTGCCCTGCCAAAGGGCTATACTATAATACACCCACTTCCTGACAATGGACACTTAATGTTTTGAGGCCCTCATGCACGTCTCTACCCAGGGACAACGTGGAGCCTCCCAATTTTTGGCTGCCCTGCCAAAGGGCTATACTATAATACACCCACTTCCTGACAATGGACACTTAATGTTTTGAGGCCCTCATGCACGTCTCTACCCAGGGACAACGTGGAGCCTCCCAATTTTTGGCTGCCCTGCCAAAGGGCTATACTATAATACACCCACTTCCTGACAATGGACACTTAATGTTTTGAGGCCCTCATGCACGTCTCTACCCAGGGACAATGTGGAGCCTCCCAATTTTTGGCTGCCCTGCCAAAGGGCTATACTATAATACACCCACTTCCTGACAATGGACACTTAATGTTTTGAGGCCCTCATGCACGTCTCTACCCAGGGACAACGTGGAGCCTCCCAATTTTTGGCTGCCCTGCCAAAGGGCTATACTATAATACACCCACTTCCTTCCAATGGGCACTTCAGGTTTACAGGCCCTCATGCACGTCTCTATGCAGGGGCATTGGTGAACCTCACAATTTTGGACTGCCCTGGCAAAGGAAAATACTACAAAGACTCACTTCCTCAAAATGGGCACATTAGACTCAAGAGGCCTTCATGTACGTCTCTTCTCAGGGACATCGGAGTGCCACACAATGTTTTCACGTAAAATCTTTCATGTATTAATCTCAAAAAGTAACATACACCAGCTCTATCTCACTATTGGGTATGTGCCCTTAACATTTCTGCCATGAAAAATCATTTTGGGGTCATTTTGGAAGGTTTTCTGGTGAGTCCGTAAAAATGGCGTGAAACGCGGACAAAATTGTTCACAGCTGTGACTTTTGAGTGATAAATGCTTCAAGGGGTCTTCCCCATGCTGTTGCCATGTCATTTGAGCACTCTTCTGAGACTTTTGTGACATTTTTAGGGTTTCTCCATGCTGCCGGGGGGTCATTTCACAAAAATACTCGGGTCTCCCATAGGATAACATTGGGCTCGTTGCTCGGGCCGAGTACACGAGTATCTTGGGAGGCTCGGCCCGAGCTTCGAGCACCCGAGCTTTTTAGTACTCGCTCATCACTACTAGGGACCAATGTGATGGAGCACTGTATGAGTGACGTGCTAACCCTACTGCAGCAGCTGGCCGCCACAGTGGCGGGGAGCCGACAGAGAGCTGTACAGCGTGAGATCCGAGCCTTGATGTACCGCCAACATGTGAACTCGACAGGAGGAGAGATTGGTGGGGTGAGAGTGATGGATGTTGCCCCTTTGATTGTGCCTCTCAGGAGCGAGATGATGATTTGGTGAAGGGCAGCGGTAGGGCCCCAGGGGCGTGACTACCCCGCCATGATAGAGCCCATGCCCTCTGAACACTGGCCCACAGTAATGGCCGCCCGAGGGGTGGTGGATGTAAAGAAGGGGAGAGTGCCCGTGAGGGTGCTGAACTGTGGGGAGGAAGAAGTCAGGCTTCCCCGGTACGCTACCCTTGCCAAGTTGTTCACCCTGGATCCCCACACCATCCACGAAGCCATTCCCCCAACCTCACCACCTACTGCCAGCACTCACCCATCCCAAGGGGAGTTAGACGAGTGGTGTCGACAACTACACGTAGGCACTGACGATACCCCTACACATCACAAAGAAGGGGTATACCGGGTGGTACGGGAGTATGAGCGGGTTTTTAGCAAACATTCCCTAGACTTCGGGCAGATTAAAGGGGTCCAACACCATATCCCCACCGGTGAGCATCCCCCTGTCAAAGAGAGGTACAGGCCTATTCCCCCTGCACACTACCAATGTGCCAAGGACATGTTGAGGAACATGAAGGAGGCAGGGGTTATAAGGGACAGCTGTAGTCCCTGGGCCGCCCCGTTGGTACTGGTTAAGAAGAAGGATGGCACCATGCGGATGTGTGTGGATTACCGAAAAATTACCAGATAACACATAAGGACGCTTACTCTCTGCCCCGCATTGAGGAATCTCTGGCTGCGCTGAGAACTGCTAATTACATTTCCACCCTTGACCTCACCAGTGGGTTCTGGCAGGTGGCTGTGGCACCAGAAGACCGAGAAAAGACTGCATTTGCTATCCCCATGGGACTCTGTGAGTTTAATAGCATGCCGTTTGGGCTGTGCAATGCCCCTGGAACTTTCCAACGGCTGATGGAATGCTGTCTGGGGTATCTAAGCTTTGAGACCGTCCTGCTGTACCTGGATGATGTGATTGTGTACTCCCAGACATATGAAGCCCACCTGGAGCACCTAGCCGAGGTGTTCGCGTCCCTTGCCAAATATGGGATGAAGTTGAAGCCTTCAAAGTGTCATCTGCTGAAACCCAAAGTGCAGTACCTAGGGCATGTGGTCGGTGCAGAGGGTGTCGCCCCTGACCCTGATAAAATCACCGCCATTCAGGACTGGCCGAGGCCGACCACGGTGAAGGAGGTGAGGCAGTTTCTGGGTCTGGTGGGGTATTACCGTCGCTTCATCAAGGAGTACATGAAGATGGCTGCCCCCATGCAAGACCTCCTCGTGGGACAGACCAAAGGTGGTAGACCCCTAGGAGCCCCATTGGTGTGGAAGAAAGGCATGAGGAATCCTTCCATCAGCTGAAAGTGGCCCTGACCGGAGAAGAAATCCTAGCATACCCTGATTACAACCATCCCTTCATCCTTTACACCGATGCCAGCAATGTAGGCTTAGGGGCGGTTCTATCCCAGGTCCATGACGGAAAAGAAAAAGTGATTGCTTATGCTAGCCGAAGGCTTCGACCGACTGAGAGAAACCCCGAGAACTACAGCTCTTTCAAGCTTGAACTCCTGGCACTGGTGTGGGCTATCACCGAGCGGTTCCGCCATGACCTGGCAGCGGCTAAGTTCACCGCTTTCACGGATAATAACCCGCTGACCCACCTGGACACCGCCAAGCTGGGCGCAATGGAACAGCGGTGGGTGGCTAGGCTAGCCAACTACGATTTCACCATCAAGTACAGGGCCGGCCGTGCCAACGTTAATGCCGATGCACTCTCACGGATGCCCCACTTGTTGGAAGAAGAGCCTGAGGATGACGACCTCGAAGAGATTGAGCTGCCCGCATTTCATCAACCACCGACTGAGAAGGTGCATGTCTATCAACAACGGGTAAACCTGAACCCGCTGCCCAGCCAGGAGTGGCAAGATGCTCAGGACCAGGCACCCGCTTTTCACTTAGTCAAGATCTTGGTGGAACAAGGTGCTGCTAGAATAGACCCTGCCACCCCAGCTGAAGCCCAACGCCTGTGGCGAGAATGGACCCGGCTGTATCTACACGAGGGAAAGTTGTACCGTGAGCTGATTAACCCAAAGACTCATGAGAAAATCCGCCAGTTGGTGATTCCCCAAGCTAACGTGCCCACCATCCTGCAAGCGTACCATGATGGTGCTGGACACTTCGGATGGAAGAAACTGGAAATGCTGTTGAGAGAGCGGTTCTATTGGAGTGGAATGCGGGAATCTGTAGAGGCCTGGTGCCGAGAGTGCGGCCCTTGCACGCTGAGAAGAAAGGACGAGGCCAGCCAGAAGGCGCCCCTACACCCGATCGTTACACATCAACCGCTGGAGCTGGTCGCCCTGGACCATGTAAAGCTCACCCCCAGCCGAAGTGGGTATACCTACGCTCTAACCATTGTAGACCACTATTCAAGGTTTATGGTAGTTGTCCCAGTCAAAGACCTAACTGGCCGTACCGCCGCTAGAGCGTTCCAGGCTTATTTCTGCCGACCACATGGATACCCTGAGAAGGTGCTTACTGACCAAGGCCCGGCCTTTGAAGCGGAGGTGTTCCATGAATTATGTCAGCTGTACGGCTGCAAGAAGATCCGGACCACGCCTTACCATGCCCAAACAAACGGCATGTGTGAAAAGATGAACCACCTGGTCCTGGGCCTCCTCAAGACGTTGCCTCTAGAAGAGCGGAACCTGTGGCCGGAGAAGCTACCTGACTTGGTCGATATGTACAACAATATCCCTTCCAGCTCAACGAAATGCACCCCAGCATACCTGATGAGGGCTCGCCCCGGCCGGCTACCGGTGGATTTGGACATGGGATTGGAAGCCCCAGAAGCACTCCCTTCGACAGCTGAATGGGACACTTGGCGGAGGGTGCAGTACCGACAGATTCAGGAAAATGTTGAGAAGAACTTGAGTCAGAGTCGGGAACAACAGGAGCAGCGCTTCAACCAGAAGGCGTCTGCTGGCCCTTTCCAGCCTGGGGATGTAGTGCTGAAACGAAAGAGGATGACCCACAAGCTGGATGATCAATGGGAGCAAACCCCATATGTCATACAACCCACAGGATGGGAAGATGGGAAGGCCTACCAGATCAGTCGTGACCAAGGGGGCACTTTGGCCACGGTTTCCCGGGACCATCTGAAGAGGTGCCCACCAGCATTGAGGGCAGCGGCTGAAGTTCCGGTTCCTAAACCGGCGGAGAAGGCAAAAGAGGTAATCCACACCGTGATGGGTGACTTCCCAGCGGACTGGCCTACACAGAATGGCGCGGTGATTCTTCCAGTGATACTGTTCCCACAACCCGTGGATGAGGAAGTGATGGAAGTGGTCGACCATGAGCCAGTGCCCAGGGATGAACCTGTACCCAGCTCCCCTATGCCTCCGCCTGCTCCACACGATAGTGGGGAAGAGGAACTGATTGTTCCCTCTGCCCCACTGCCTGTCCCCACTGACACTGGACCCCGGAGGTCCACTCGGCCCAACCTAGGTAGACCCCCACTTAGGGACAGGGAAACTGTTCTTTAAAGGGGAAAAATAGTGTGTGTGTTAAAGTACCGTTTAAAATGAATGATAAGTGAATGATACCGTGAAAGTTACCTGATTGGCTGCTGATTTGCACCGGTCGTGGCCGGCAACTGGTCCCCGTTGGGACCCCCCTTTTTCAAATTATGCGTAGAAACTACTACGAACAGGCCCGAGAACTAGCAGGGCAACCACAAACTTGTGGCATGTAAATAATTGTGTGTGTGGCTTTCACCGTTACCGCCTCCGGAGAGGCAGATTGGAGGAAGGGCCCGCAGTGGAGCAGGCTAGGGCCCAGCCACCACCGGAACCGGTGACGATCCTCTGGGGGTTTCAGGGGTTCCCCATGGACGTGGGTCCCCTGGAAAGGACAGAACCCGCTCGGGCAACTTGTGCTGGACTGGGGTCAAGGGGTGCTGCCTATTTGCTCAGGGGTAGCATCAGGGCCAGGTTGCTTGGGTGGGAGAGAGTGGAAGCCGTACTGTTACGCAACGTTTAAGTAAGAGTACCTCATGATGTGGGAAGATGTTATTATAATTGTATTGTTTTACCGTTTTTCTATTTTTCAGTTGTGAAAATAAAACCGGTGATGGACGGGCAGCCCTCGGACGGTCTGCATTTAACTAAGGTGGAATGTGGTGCCCTTTACAAGCCAGGGGCCACAGAGCACAACACCACCACACCCCACACTCCCGGTCAGGCACACCGAAGTCAGACACAAAACCCTTGTTGCCTTCCTCCAGGGGCTGATGTCCACACCAGGGGGTGGGCCAGCCGGTTGGCCCCACCCACCGAGGAGTTCACAGTCCTGGAGGCGGGAAAAGTAAACAGTTCAGTTTTGGAGGTGAAAGTGGAAGGAGGGAAAGTAGTAGTGGAGCAACTAACTGACAGCCTCCGGGTGTGTGGCCCGGGCGGTACAGCAAGGTTGGCAGACGGTGGTGACCGTCTGCAGGAGTGGCCTATCGAAGTCTACCGTAAGGACCGTGGACGGGCGGTGGCCCGGCGGTACCGGACCGGTACACAAAGAGAAGTCAGCACCATCTGGCAGGGGCTTACGGACCCCGGCAAGGCTAAGAGTCGCTGTGAATTTGCCGAATTCGTTAGTGAAGGGAACCTCCTGGGTTTCCCAGCAGCCAAGTCCCGACAGAAGGCAATAGTCCAACCAAGAGAGGGAGACACCACCACCGCCAAGGCAACCGTTTCCCAGGGCCAGAGCCTGCGGACAAAAGGGGCTCCTCCGGCCCATATCCAAGCTGGGGAGCGTGTTACCGGTGGGAACCCATTGGAAACATCTACCGTACATAGGTGCAGGGAAAGGCAGTCACCATCAACCTGCCGGGAGAAACAACACCGCAGCCGTCTGTGGAACCCGTCCATCCAGCCGTGTGTTTTACCGAGAACTGTGTCCTCATCAATGGCTGAGTGAGTACCACCGTGCCGTGTGGCACAGCGCTGCCCCCGCGACCCTGCACCTCACCAGGCCCTGTAACCCACCTGCCATCCATCCCTACCCCTATCACCGGGCCCCGAGACAACCAACCCCCTACCCACGGAGAACTAACAACAAAGCTGCTCCTTGTCCCCGTCTAGAGCAGCGGTGGTGTCACCAATATCACCACAACCGTGGGTGGCGTCACGGACAATAATCACATCCCCACAACCAAAATCCCCCTTTTCACTCACGGGCGAGGAGCGCCGCTCGAGTCCCCGGGATCTGGCCCACCGCTCGAGCCACCACCGAGGAGCTGCAGCAGCAGCGGCCGGACCCGAGCAGTGGGAGAGCGCAGCATCCCCTCCTCCGCCCGTGACAGATGCACTTGATGGGGCAGGCGGTGGTTGCACAGGCACGCTAGGCCGCATTGTAGCACAGTGAAATTCCCATTGCGACTTATGCTTCATTTTAAGTCGTGTACAGGGTGGGCTCCCCAGTATGCAGCAAAACCACGCAACAGGAAAAGGACTCTAGTCAGTTGGGTTGACAAATGATTGTTTAACTTTCCCAAAACAAACAATAAGAACCATGCATAAAATTGAAATAATAGAACAATCTATTCTGTAGAGTAATTGTGTGTTTGTGCATGTGTGTGTGTTTGTGAGAACACGAATTACCAGTGGTGCAACACAAGAGCTTCCAAGTTATCTACCTAAACATGGACAAAACACATTACCCCCCCTGAATACCCTTGTTAGCTAAAGCCTCACAGATAAGGCAGGTGATAACAGTGTGAATGCAATCCACACAGCTCTGCAACACAGTCATGGAAATCTTGAAAAACAACAGTCAATGCAAACATGTGTCGCTATCCCTCTATGATTTAAACTGTACATGACATTTTGACAGTGCAGAGGCAGCAAGTCTTATTGTCTATATAGTCGGCCTACCCAAAACAGATAAGTGTTTTGCTAATAAAACAAAGTGTTGCGTGCACGCATTACTGTCTGGGCACAGCCTACCATACCCGGGTACTGTGATGTCCAGTTGCCAGAAATACCGACTTTACGCTCCTCTCACAGTAAACAGTATAGACATCACCGAAAGAATGTCTGTCTGTGACACAAGATGCTGATCACTGGCGTTACGGTGCTCCTCATCAAAGTACAACATGACTCCCCTCACAATTGAACGAACTGTTTCCGCGGTGGCTCTTTCTAGCTTTTCCTTCTGTTCATAGACAGCATCTCCAAGTCCACACCCGAAGACCAATTTGCTATTGCTATAGTGACCAAACAGACAACGGCAGATCCAAAAAAACAGCAGCCCCTTGTGTGTAGTCTGCAACAATGCATGCAATGAACGGCAAATAAGCATGTTGCATTGACAGTGGCTAAAGCTGAGCAATACACCTTCACGCTATCAATTCATATTCATGTGACACTTCATGGAGGAAGTAGTCAAAGGTGTGAGTTTTTGCCTTCTACTTAGAAATTGTTGACAAATCTTACAGATTCTATGACATGGGTGATCCTTTGCGATGAAGTCCCAGGCTAGGCAAGGCTTACAGCCCATCGACCTGCATAGCCAACACAACTTCTGCTCAGAGGCAAAGTTGTGGCCCAGGATTCAGTTGTTGACGTGCTTCCAGTACTTTGTCTCTGGCCAGGAAGACGCAACGTAACCTCGTCGTCAGTAGCATCCTCCTCCACCTCTTCTGCTGACCTCATCGACTGGCTGACTTTGGTTTGACAGTAAGTGTGATCTCCAACCTCATCAATCACCCTGTGTGTTTTCATTCCCCTCGTCCTGAGTCCTCCAAGCCAACCTCTTCCTGCCCTGACCGAATAGTAAAGTTGTCGTTCCAATCAGGTATCTGTGTCTCCTCATGATGTTCCCCATTGTCTCCACCAGGAGGATTTATTGTTTGGAAATGAGGGTGTAGAATAGGCTCAGCACCTTCTTCATTGGGGCCTGGATCCGACTCACAAAGCTTCTGGCCATCTGTGCAGATCATTTCCCCTGTCTCCTGGAACTCGCTACCTCAACGCGTCAGATTATCTGCTACACCCACAAGCTTCAAATGGAATCTGAAAACTCATCTTTTCAGAAATGACTATAACCTTCAATGACACCACCACCGTGCGTACCTGATGCCCAACCTACGCCACACCTACTGTCTCCTCCCAAAAATCCTTTAGAGTGTAATCCTACAAGGGCAGGGCCCTCTTCCCTCTGTACCAGTCTGTCTATTTTTACTTGTATATGTATTCTGTATGTAACCCCCTTATCATGTGATGGGGGGTTACTCGATTGTGCGACACTTTCCACAAATTGAATGTGCCGCACATACGATGGGGGCGGTTACGATCGCATACGATATCGTATGCTTAATCGTAACGTGTAAAACAGGCTTTAGTCTTCATTTCGGGCTACAGCACATGCTCCCACACTTAGTGCGAAAAGCCTCTTTGCACAGGTACTTGCACTCCTTGCCGGTTCTAAGGCGGGCTTTGCACACTACGGCATCGCAGGTGCGATGTCGGTGGGGTCAAATTGAAAATGACGTACTTCCGGCATCGCATGCGACATCGTAGTGTGTAAAGGCTCGATGATACGAGCGCAAAAGCGTCGTAATCGTATCATCGGTGCAGCATCGGCGTAATCCATGATTACGCTGACGCGACGGTCCGATGTTGTTCCTCGTTCCTGCGGCAGCACACATCGCTGTGTGTGAAGCCGCAGGAGCGAGGAACATCTCCTACCGGCGTCACTGCGGCTTCCGTAGGATATGTGGAAGGAAGGAGGTGGGCGGGATGTTTACATCCCGCTCATCTCCGCCCCTCCGCTCCTATTGGCCGCCTGCCGTGTGACGTCGCAGTGACGCCGTACGACCCGCCCCCTTAATAAGGAGGCGGGTCGCCGGCCAGAGCGACGGTCGCAGGACAGGTGAGTCCATGTGAAGCTGTCGTAGCGATAATGTTCTCTACGGCAGTTATCACAAGGATATCGCAGCTGCGACGGGGGCGGGGACTATCGCGCTCGGCATCGCAGCATCGGCCTGCGATGTCGCAGCATGCAAAGTGCCCCTAAGTCCTGTGTTGTGCCTAGACAGCATGCTGAAGCTGATAGTCTTTTTTTGGAGACTGTATTTCATGCTATTGAGCATGCTCAGGCAGTTACTGCATCAGAGGCTAGGTCCGGTAATAAAGTCTTTGGCCCTGCCCCTGATGTGGGGGGCCCATATAGACCACAGGGCATCAGGTGTCCTGACGATGTGGCAAGCCACTCCCAACTGGCTTGCAGAGGCCCGCCCCTATGACTTGTCACCTCATTATTCTTGGTCAGACGATGACTGGTGAGGTGTTTGGGTCGTGGCTGCCATGAGGTCATCATTGAAGTGGCTGTTCCGAATAGGACGCTAGTTATGCCACTCATGACGTGTCACTCTGCTTTTGTCTCCAGGAGGTGCATTGTGGTCCACCCTGGTTTGGGGCGGAACCAGGTTATAAAAGGGGCTGGAGCCAACAAGAAGGTGCTCAGTCTTCTTTTATGCTCCAAAAGAGCACACCTCCATGAGTTGAACCCATTGCGGCTTTAGGCCAGAGGTAGGCAGGGATAGGGCGTCGATGCAGGCCGCCACCACAGTTGGTAACGCAGAACGGTTAAGACCAGCTCCTGTCCTACCAGTCCTGCTAGTGCAGCCCACTGGCATTAACAGGCCTGCTGCTGCTGATGCGCCTGCTGTCCACAGGTGTGGCCCCTACGCACACGGACAGCGTACTCAATGGAAACCTGTGTTGTTAACAGGGAGTTCCTGGGCTGGGTGGGCGTGTGGACCCTGTGACACTAACAGGGCTCCCAGTCTCCAGATCCGAGTGGCGTCTAACTCGGTTCAGGCTACTATTAGTTTCATAGCCACACAGCTCTGTATTCTACACCTAACCTTCCAGTTGCCAACCTCTCCTTTTCTATCTGGGAGCACTGTGGACACCGACTGTCGATGGGGATATATACTTTTCTCTTTCTTTTCTTATTAATTTTTGTTATATAGCGGTAACATAGTATATACCACCTTATCCAAATCTGCCAGTCCCACCGTAACAGATGGTGTTTCTTCAGCAAATGTTACTGTTGCTTAACCACCAAACCCACGGACACAAACTTTTTTCCCCTTTCCAACACACCTGTTCCCCTTTCCACCAGCATCTGTCCTTTTTCAACTCATTTTGTATATGACCAAAAGTACAACTCTGCAGGGACACCGTACTCAATGCTGTCTCAGCACATCAGCCAGCCCTCGGTCCCTCAGATGTGTTCAAGTAAAAGACCATTTCCTCCTATCCATGTCAAAGCATTGAGATTCACTCTGTGCAGCACTGGTGTTTACTGGAAAAGCAGATCTAAGATTGCGTACCACCTTCTGCTGATACTCCTGCATTCGTGCGTCCCTTTCTATGACAGGAATTATTTCACCAAATTTTGTCTTGTACTGGGGATCTAACTGTGTGGCAACCCAGTAGTCAGCATTACTTTGAATTTGTACAATCTGAGGGTCATTATATAAACAAAATTCCAGAAAACCATGCTCAAGAAGATCCCGGGGGTCCCAAGTGTCTGAGCACCCCTTCCCCTGAAGAAGATAAAGAACGCTTCAATCGCAACGTACGCCGGGCAGCCTGGGGACCACGATCCTGGACCATCGGTGTGCATCTGCCGTTTATGTGTTGGACACTTATCAGCAATTCCGGGTATGACTTCTGACATATTGAAGTGACAACCCACTAGGGAAAGCGTATGAACCCCTCTAGGTCCTTTAACCTCTTCAAATGTCCATTTCTACTGGTTTGTTCATTAGGTGGTCATAATCAATTGCCTCAATATTGCCACATTATGGTTTAATGTAATTATAGTGACTTTCATGTATATTATACTGCATAATACATGTTGTACCGTATTTGGCAATTAAGGGCTAGACTCCTGAACTAGAGGAGTGACATTATATGAGGGTAAATCTTTTGGACCTCCTTAGGTGGAGCAATCTTGTCATACCACATATTGCTGGTTTGTGTAAACTGCTATTGTCTGAATACTACTATAATAGTGTACACTGTATATCATGTGTGGCTTTTATGCAGTTTAAGCCTTACATGTGGTGGACGTGCTGCAGTTCTGCCACATATGGGACAGTGTTATTCCCTTACACGGAAAATCTGAATGTATACATGCAGTTGATTGTTCCAATAGCTGTGATTTATTTTTGACATGGATGCAATTCCTGGTGTGGTCCAGGTTTTATATTTTTACTAATACTTACAAGTTGTGTCACCACCATTGTGAATAAATATGTACACTTTGCACTTTAGAAACTCGTTTGTTCTCCTTGTTTAATCTGAGGGTCATGTTGTAGGTAGTGCAGCAAGAAGGCGCTCATGTGTCTTGTGCATCCAGGAGGACAAAGTCCTTGGTGTGTTGGTGGTGGAGAGGTGAGAATCGTGACTCCATCCTCTGCCCTCTCCCCCCAACCTCGCACAACCGAAATGTGAGCAAGCTCTCACTCATCTGCTGAGTCTTCCATGCCCATCGCCAGTTCGTCTTCCATTTCTTCCTGGGCTCCAGCACCTTCCTCATCAGTTTTGCTGATTCTATGCGCCCTTATTAATCCCCTCTCCAACACCGTCCCATGACTCCCGCCTAGGTGCCGCTGACTGTCTGGACCTTGGAGATCTCATTATCCCTTCCGCATATGACTCCTCCTGTACTTCCTCCCCTTCCTCTTGTCCCAACACCTGACTCTGAAAAATGCATACAGTGTGCTCCATTATGTAGATGACCTGAATTGTCACGCTGAGAATGGCATCGCCAGTGCTAAACATCTTTGTCGATATTTGTAAACTGTGTAGAAGGGTGCATAGGTCCTTGATCTAACACCACTCCAGCAGCGTGATCTGCACCACCTCTGGATCAAGTTAGACCAGGGTATACATCATAACGTATTTCAGCAGGCCTCGACGGTGCTGCCACAGACGCTGCAACATGTGCTGTTTCAAATTCATGCGTGTTGGCACATCGCATTTCAGGCGTTGAACCGCCAGACCATAAGACTTCTGGAGTGATGAAAAATTTTGAGCTGCTGGATGCGAACGATAGAAGTGAGCACATAGCGAGCGTGCCCGCTGCACAAGGCCATGTAGGCCGGGATGGTGGTTTAAAAATTGCTGGAGAATCAGATTCCACACGTGAGCCATACAAGGCACGTGTGTCACATTGCCCTGACGAAGGCCCACAGCCAGGTTTGCATCATTGCCGCACACGGCTGTTAAGTCACCACCGGAGTCCGCTCCATCAATTTTTACTCCGGTCGCCAGGTGCCAACGTGTTCCTTTCGTGCATAGTGCTGATCATGGGAGAGGAGTCGATGCCAGCAGCGCAGCTGGACACAGGTTATGCTCAACAACTGGGCTGCGTTACATTGACAGATGCAGAACCACTGGCTGAATGTAGCTGGTGGGTGTCTCACAGATGAAGTACCATCATTCAGCTACGACCAATGGGACGACACCACACCCTTTTTTAGGCCCATCCTGTCTGCTGACCACTGCCACACATAGATATGAACCTCTGGTTACTGTTACCCCCATTTCTGTTTTGTGATTTTGTGTGCTTGTTTCCTGACTACTTTTCCTGCCTGCTGTTTATGTACCTCGTTGGCCAATCCGCATTTCACCTGTGCTTGTTTTCTGATTAAGTCCTGGCCGTCCCATTCTGTTCCTGTTCCTCAATTAATGTTTTGACCCTGCCTGACTACTACTCTCTCGGACTGCAGCATTCCACAGGTATTGATCACCTTGGGCCCTGGGTAATTCCAAATCCCTGTATTGGGGTTAAAGGGTTTAAGGTTTCTGGGGGTTCTGCTTGGTGAGTGGCTTCCCTCTAGCCTATCCTTTACAGCCCGTCTGAGTGTGTCGATCCAGGCAGGCGTTACACCGTGCCCTCTGCAGAAGGCCATTTAGGCCAGGATAGTGGTTTAAAAATTGCTGGACAACCAGGTTTAACACGTGAGCCATACAAGGCACGTGTGTCACATTGCCCTGAAGAAGGGCCGCAGACTGGTTTGCATCATTGTCGCACCCGGCCTTCCCTGGCTGCTGGTTGAGTGGAGACAACCATTGATGAAACTCGGTCTCACTCTCCAGAGCTTACCGTCCACAACTCCTCAGCGGTGTGACTCACATTTCCCAGACATTTCTAAGTAAAGAGTCGACCGCATCATGCTGTTGAGCTCTGCTGCCAGCATAGTAAGGATGTGTGTGGGATTCCTTGTGCGCAGTTACAACGCGGGTGGTCTGACCACACAGGGTTTGGTCCGAGGTGGAGGACCCACACAAGGTTGAGGAGGCAGAAGCAGTGGAGGAACTTGCACATACAAAGGAATGATTGACACACAACTCGTGGGGACGGCAAGACTTGTACAGCAGACCCTTCTCCATCTCTCACCATAGTTACCCAGTGCCCAGTCAGCGACATGTAACTCCCCTGTCCATGCTTACTTGTCCAAGTATCTGTGGTGAAATGCACCCTGTCACACACAGAGTTTCTCAAGGAATCGGTGATGTTGTGTGCGACCTGCTGTGGTAGCGTGGGCACGCCTTTCTTGGAGAAGGAGTGGTGACTAGGCATCGGCTCTTGGGGAACTGCAATTAGCATAAGGTTTCAAAAATTCTCGATCTCAAAAGGGTGTAAAGGCAGTCTTTCTGTAGCCAACAAGTTGCAGATGCTGAAACTCAACCTCTTAGGCATGTCATGCCCTTCAAAAATCATGTAAAACACAGCGAGGGGACTCCAACCACAGTCTCCCTCGCTTCCACTAATTGGGACACACACACCCCACTTAACTGGCATCAGTTGACCCCCATTTTCAAAATGAAAAAGAAGCTTTGCATGAAGCACTGTCAAAAATACACGTGCCTTTCGCCTCCCCTGGATGACCCAGGGGAAGAAAAGTCCTCTGAGAGCCATGACATCCTCATCTTGGTGAACGTTAGTATGTTCACATTATCAGTGGACAGATGCGTGTGCTTATCTGTCAGTACACCCCCAGCAGCACTGAGGACACGTTCCGAGAGAACGCTGGCTGCGGGACACGACAAGATCCCCAAGGCGTACGTGGTGAGCTCAGGCAATTTATCGAGATTAGAAGCCTAAAATGATCAGTGCTCAAGTTGCACAGTAATGGCATTGATGTTCCCTTGCATATACTCATATATCTGTGTCTCCTCCTCTTTTTCCTTGTCCAGCTCTTTTGTTTAAATGTCCTTGTCAGTTTACCATGTGTTTGTGTTGTTTTGTGAGTTGTTTGTCACCTTTTGGACACCTTTGAGGGTGTTTTCTAGGTGTTTTTATGTGTTTGTGATTGCCTCCCATTGTTTCCTATGGGGTTCGAGTGGTTCGCCGAACCGAACTCGAATGTGACCTCCGTTTGGCGAACCAAGCTTGAACCGAACTGCGACCGGTTCGCTCATTTGTAATATTGACTAAAAGGGCCACTTAATATGGTGGTTATGGTGGTCTACTAAAAAGAGCCACCCCTTGGCTGGGTCCTTCCTGGAGGGATATCTGGCTGGTTTCTGTGTTGAGACTCCTAACAGAGGCTCCACAGACTTTTTTAATTTGCACTTTAGATTTCATGATATTCCAATCTTGACACAATGTCCTTCAACGATGTCCACTGCCATTCTTGTATCTGAAAGATTAAAAAAAAATCACAAAAAAACATGCAACAGACTTTTAACAGTTGCAGAGTGTAAACTTGTAGTTGGTGGCTAGTAGTCTACAACAGTAGGATAATCCAAGTCTAATAGGAAGCCCCCTTGTAACGTGCAAAGTCTTCCACCAACCCAACAATCAATATGGGGAGTGTTAGATGTTCATTCATAGCTGGTAATATGTTGAGGTATGATCCCCGCTGGGAGCTGTGTCCAGTAGCAGTATCCTTACTTCATGTGATACCGTCTCCAATGAAGCGCTGAGTGATGTGCATTACATGAGTAACAGCTTGCAATCACAGATAACCAGCTTGAGAAGCACTCAAAGTGATGAGACCTCAGCTTCAACCCTGGCACCATGCATGTGCAGTGTTTAGAGATAGCTGGCTCGATCTCCTCACTGGACTCCATCTCCACAAACTCATAGGCACCATTGGCATCAATAGAGCAAAGGCCCACAGATAGGAAGCTTGAAGGCGATAGGCACGCATTGTTGCCAAGGTTAGATTCAACCATGATTCTTGTTCATTGATCAGTTGAGGTTAAATCAGTGCAGATGCCACTGTTCAGGACTCACTTTGACTATTTCCACTGCTATCACAGCAGCACAATGATCAAGTTCTGGAATAAAAGCTACTTTACACACTGCGATATCGGTCCCGATATCGCTAGTGTGGGTACCCACCCCCATCTGTTGCGTGACACGGGCAAATCGCTGCCCGTGCCGCACAACATCGCCCAGACCCGTTACACATACTTACCTGCCCGGCGACGTCGCTGTGACCGGTGAACCGCCTCCTTTCTAAGGGGGCGGTCCGTGCGGCGTCACAGTGACGTCACTGAGCGGCCGCCCAATAGCAGCGGAGGGGCGGAGATGAGCGGGACGTAACATCCCGCCCACCTCCTTCCTTCCTCATAGCAGCCGGGAGGCAGATAAGGAGAGCTTCCTCGTTCCTGCGGCGTCACACATAGCGATGTGTGCTGCCGCAGGAGCGACAAACTACATCGTTACTGCTGCAGTAACGATAAACGAGAATGGACCCCCATGTCACCGATGAGCGATTTTGCACGTTTTTGCAACGATGCAAAATCGCTCATCGGTGTCACACGCAGCAACATCGCTAATGCGGCCGAATGTGCGTCACAAATTCTGTGACCCCAACGACTCCACATTAGCGATGTCGCAGCGTGTAAAGCCCCCTTAAGACATGGTCGTTCTGGAGTTAGGTTTACTTTAAATCCGCAATGTAAGTTGTTGTTGGTTTCTGAAGTCTTCAGATATGGTACAGCAGCTATGACCTCTGTAGATAGAATATACTTATTGTCGTTGAGCATGATTATAATTATATATTTTATAGAGCTGTTATGATCAATAACATGCTCAGAAAGTAATACAATGTAATATCTGTAAGACAGAGGCACTTGATTTGACTAGTTTGTAACCATTGGCGCCATCTTGTGGGTAAACCATATTATTACATCTATTTGGTTTCTTATTCAACCACAATGAAAAATTATTTCTGGGTTGTGACTGAAAAAATTGCTTCCACATTTCATAATAAGTCGCTGTTTAAGTTAATAAACACTAATTATTTTCTAATAAGTGCTGTGTGTATCACCGTTATAATGTTGGATGCATGCTCATGATAACTGTGGAGACTTTGACTAATTTAACCAAGAAGAGCCACTGCGCTTGTTGGGGTTTTGACTTAATCAAGAGTGCGTGAAAACATTACAGATCCTATCATTTTACTACAGACCATGTGAATGCGCAGTAAAGGTTATATCTGATATTGTCATAGTTATTCTGAGCATGTGCAATGATGTTTGACCGTAATTAGACGTCATTTACTGTACACTAACATGGTATCTAGCTAAACATATGTAGGAGATGGACACCCTTGCAGATAATTTAGTTTAAGATCATTTTCTCATGTGGTCAAAATTGTTGGTACCCCTCATTTAATGAAAGAAAAACCCACAATGGTCACAGAATCTGACAAAAGTAATAATAAATAAAAAAATCTATGAAAATGAAGAAATGAGAGTCAGACATTGCTGCTTTTCAGCTTCCACAAAATTTTTAATAAGATAAAACTCATGAAATAGACCTGATAGAAATAATGGTTCCTCCTTAACTTAATATTTGGTTACACAACTTTTTGAGACAATCACTGCAATCAAATGATTCCTGTACCTGTCAATGCACCTCTCGGCAGGTATTTTGGCCACTCCTCAAGAGCAAACTGCTCCAGTTGTCTCGTGTTTGAAGGTTGCCTTTTCCAGACGGTATGTTTCAGCTCTTTTAAAACATGCTAAGTAGGATTTAAGTCAGGGCTCACAGAAGGCCACTTCAGAATAGTCCAATGTTTTCCTCTAAGCCATTCTTGGGTGTTTTTAGTTGTGTGTTTTGGGTCTTTATTCTGTTGCAAGACCCATGATCTGTGACTGAGACCAAGCTTTCTGACACTAGGCAGCACATTTCTCTCTAAAATCCCTTAACAGTCTTGAGATTTCATTTTACCCTGCAAAGATCAATGCACCCTGTGCCAGATGCAGCAAAGTAGCCACAGAACATAACCGAGCCTCCTCTATGTTTCACGGTAGGAACAGTGTTCTTTTCTTGATATGCTTCATTTTTCCGTCTGTGGACATAGAGCTGATGTGCCTTGCCAAAAAGCTACATTTTTGTCTCATCTGTCAATGGGAGATTCTCCCAGAAGCTTTGTGGCTTGTCAACATGTAGTTTACAAATTCCAGTCTGGCTTTTTTTTTTTTTTTTTTTTTTCAACAATGGTGTCCAACTTGGTCAGCTCCCATGAAGTCCACTTTGGCTCAAACAACGAAGAATGGTGTGATCTGACACTGATGTTCCTTGAGCTTGAAGTTCACTTTTAATCTCTTTAGAAGTTTTATTGGGCTCTTTTGTTACCATTTGTATTATCCGTCTTTTTTATTTGTCATCAATTTTCCTCCCCCTGCAATGTCCAGGGAAGTTGGCTACAGTCCCATGGATCTTAAATTTCTGAATATGTGCAACTGTAGTCACAGGAACATCAAGCTGCTTGGAGATGGCCTTATAACCTTTAACTTTAACAGGCTTGTCTATAATTTTCTTTATAATCTCCTGAGACAACTCTTTCTATTGCTGCCTCTGGTTCATGTTGAGTGTGGTACACACCATGTCACCAAACAGCACAGTGAGTATCTACAGCCCTATATACAGGCCCACTAACCGATAACAAGATTGTAGACACCTGTGATGCTAATTAGGGGACACACCTTGATTTAACATGTCCTTTTTGCACATTATTTTCAGGGGTACTATCATTTCTGTACAGGCCTATTTCATGAGATTTACTTTATTAAAAATTCTGTGAAAGCATGGTTGAAAAGCAATGTCTGACTTTAATTTGTTTATTTTCATAGATATTTTGTATTTATTATTAATTTTGTCATATTCTAGTTATTTCTGTGCCCATTGTGAATTTTCTTTCATTAAATAAGTGGTACCAACAATATTGAACACGTGTAAATTCATATAAATTAGGTGAAAGCTTCTTACAACATCTGCCCCCGATGAAGCAGCATTTGTATTGGCGATACGTATAGGGTAATGCCCCAATTGCCTTGTCTTCCAGCACAGGTTTCATTAGTATGGTATTTTTTACATTTAAACATTATAGGATTGATTGTGCTAATAACTCTTTTCTGCATGTTAATTTTTGCGCCTCATCAATTGCGCTGAGTAATAATTGTATAGGGGAGGTATTTAAACTTCCCTCTCTGATCTTTTAGACACGCCTCCTGTCGAAGGACTCAGGAAGCCGTAACACGTGTCAGTTTGTGACCGTGGTGACCGCCATACAATTGCTGCACATACTGCTTAAGGTGAATTAACTATATAAATTCAGTGGGCCATGGGTTTTTCTGAAATAATTGTCTATACTAGATTGTGAGCGTATAGGGAGCTTTACTGGTGGAACTTCTCAGCAATATATTTCCTTTGAATACCCTTTGGCAGCCTCTGGTGGTATGTAATGATAAACTCATGTGAGCAGATCTCTATATGTTAAACTTCTGCTTTGTAGGTACTTAGTAATTTTCAGGAAAATGTGTTTATATGCAGCATAAATATGTCATTTTTATCTTGCCAATTGTGGTCCCAGTTCTGTAACTTTTTATTGTAATGTTACAGATGCATGTTGGTTTGTCCTACCATTAATTTGTAAATACTAATTATATACAAAATAAAAATAAAATATTTGATACACAATTATTGGGTATTTGATCATTTTTTTCTTTTTGCTGTATGTAACAGGTTCTTACCTGAAGCAAATTATCACTTCTATAAGTTTGTTGTTTAGGTTCTTGTTGCCACTTACTGTCACTCAGCTTTACTTTCCTATAGTAATGATGCAGGGAATGGCTGAAAAGAAGTGTTGCAAACATTTTACAAGATATGGGTCTTATAGGAGGAAATCTTGTTAGATCTCTTCATCTTGTCTACGGTCTCCCAGCCTAGATTAACGTGTTGGGCATATGGTGGATCATATAGTCTGCTGATTTGATGCTGGATGTTGTGCAGCTGGAGAATGTCTCTACTGAGCAGAATCAGGATATCTTTGCTGTACTCAAGGGCTGGTGTACCTCCCTCGTGTCAGTGGCCGAGCCGCTCGGATCCGAAACCACGGTGGCTTGAGGGGTCTCCGGACCCGGGAGGGGGTCGTGCGGACACTCGAAGTTAAAAAGGGGGAAGATATGTACAGGGGATTTAGAAGTTTGTGATGCCACCCACGGCGCGTGGTAAAGTGGAGTACCACTGCTGCTGTTGGGAGCGCCAGGTGGCGGTGATATGGCAGCAAGGTGTTTAACCGTGGGTAGCGTTTTTTTTGCCCCGGGGCCCGGTGGTGGTAGCGAAGGGGTGCCGTTGGGGAAGGAAAGGGTTTCTGCGTACTCACTCAGTCCAAGAATACTGACACCGACAGCTTTTAAACCAGAATTATGAGCACTGCTGCAGCAAGGAGGGAGCACACTTGGATCCGTGCCCTTGGTGACGCTTGTTAGCCTGTGACCTTTTCCGTGGCACCTGTTTCACTATTTGGACCCTGTAGTGTGGAACTAGTCAGATCCCACTCATCCGTATGGCTAACGGAGGGAGCTTGCTCTCAGTGTTCACGCTTGGGATTTTTTGGACTGCGTTTTGGGAAAGTCCTATCCCCTCGTTGTGCTAGTACCCCAATTTTGGAGCGGGTGAGGGATGAATTCTGAGGACTTTACCCCCGTCGGTTAAATTACCAAAACACTTGAAGCTACTTCCCGGCCTAGGGTCCATGTAACATGTCATGCCCTGGCCCCTGCCCAAAGATGGCTCAAGGCCGCCGGCTGCCCTCCTTGGCAAATCTGTGCCCCTTAACACGATCCCCTGCAACCGGGGTTCCAGCTCCTACCAGGCCCAGACCAACCTCTGCCACCTAGTAGTCTTAAGGGGCCCTGCTCCCAAAATGGTGACCTCTCACTTCGAGAGTCGCCACTCCACACTCCTCTCACTTTCATCTCCAACACTACTCTTTTTCTCACTTCTCGCTCTCCCCTACCAACCCCCCAAGTGGGCGGCCCTATTCCCTTCAGGCACCCCAATGGTGTGTCTGGTGGGTGTGGTGCAAAGTGTTCCTATGGGTTTTGACTGGCTCTGTTCTTAGTAACATCAACGGATAGGAATCCGTAACCAAGGAGGATGTGGATACTGTGTAAAAGGGCAGGTTGCACAATACCCTGTGATGACCTGAGAGGCCAGGGCGTCACACTGGCATCTTGTTGGCTATAGTCATCAGATGAGGCTGATGAAGAGCAACCTCTGGTGTTGGGATCTCTTAAGTATTAGATTGTATGCGGTTGTAGTCAATGAGTGTAGGTAGGTGTGCCGCCCCTGCGTCAGCAGCCTGCCGCCGCTGCTCGGATCTGGATCAGCAGTGGCTCGAGGGGTCTCCGGACTCAGGGGTCGAGGTTGCATGGCCACTCGGAATAAACTGGGTTGTTTACAGGGCACTGTATGGACAGTTTGTGACGCCACCCGGAAAGTATCTGGTGGCGATGGTGTGGGCAGCCAGATGTTTAACCCCTCCGTGGGTATGGGAATGCCCCGGGACTCGGTATTGGTGACGGAAAGGTGCCGTTGGGACGGTCAGGGATTACTTAAATACTCATTCAGTCCAATAATTTCTGACACTGACGACCGTCGTATACCAAAGTTCTTGATATCGCTGCAGCAGGGAGGAAGCATGCCTGGATCCCGTGCCCATTGGTGTTGCTTGTTAGCCTGTCGCCTTTTCTGTGGCACCTTACTTCTAACTCGTCCCTTTAGCATAGAACTATCGGGTCCCACTCAGCAGTGTGGCTAACTGGATGAGCTTGCTCTCAGGGTTCACGCTTGGGATTTTCTGGACTATGTGTGACACCCTGGGAAAGCCAGGGGTCACAGGTCATAACACCACCACACCCTACACCCCAGTTAGGAACACCAAGGCTAACCAAAAATCCTTGTTGCCTTCCTCCAGGAGCTGGTGTCCACAACAGGGGGTGGGCCAGGCGGTTGGCTCCACCCACCGAGGAGTTCACAGCTCTGGAGGCGGGGAAAACCAAGCAGTTAAGCTAGGGAAGTGAAGGAGTAAACAAGCAGATGAGCTTGAGAGTCGAAGTCTAGCTGAGGGTTAGAGTGGAAGGAGTAAACAGTGGAGTTAAGTGAAGTGGTAAAGGAGGAAAGTAGGAGTAGTGACAGTTTGTAAAGCCTGAAGCTGGTCCGGGTGTGTGCCCCGGACTGAGAGACAGCAAGGTCGGCGGACGGCGGTGACTGTCTGCAGGGGGACTGCTCGGAGGTTGCTGGAAGGACCGCGGACGGGTGGTGACCCGTCGGTCTGGAGCGGTATACGAAGAACAGTCAGCACCGGGGCGGGGGCCTTTCGGATCCCGGCAAGGCTGGGAATCACCATAATTTGCCAAATCCGTCAGTGAAGGGGACGACTGTCTCCCAGCGACCAGGTCCCGATTGAGGGCAACAGTCCGACCGTGATGGAGGGACACCGCCACCGCCGGAGCACCAGTTTCTCGGGGCCGGCGCCTGCGGGCAGGGTCGGGGTCCTCCAGCCCATATCCAGGCCGGGGAGCGGGTTGCCGGTGGGAACCCATCGCAACCGTCATCATCTTAGGTGCAGGAAAAGGGACCGTCATCGTCAACTACTGGTTGTAAGTGCAGCCGTCCGTGGGAACCGTCTTTCCAGCCGTGTATTTTACCGAGAACTGTGTCATCATCTCAGGCTGAGTGAGTACCACAGTGCCGCAAGGCACAGCGCTGCCCCCGCGTCCCTGCGCCCACTAAGCCCTGCATCTCCCACCTCATCACTGGGCCCCGGGACAACCAACCCCCTACCCACGGAGGGGAGGACTAACATCTAGCTGCTCCATACCATCACTCCCGGGATCCCCATACAGAGTAGCGGGGGTGTCAACAAGTCACCACAACCGTGGGTGGCGTCACGGACAATAAACTACCCCAAATCCCAAAACCCCCTTTTCACTCATGGGTGAGGAGCGCCGCTAGAGTCCCCGGGATCCGGCCCATCGCTCGAGCCACCGAGCAGCAGCAGGCTGCAGCAGCCGCGGCAGCCGGACCCGAGCAGTGGGAGAGCGCGGCGTCCCCTCCTCCGCCCGCGACATATGTATTGGGAAAGTCCTATCCCCCTCGTTGCGCTAGTACCCCGATTTTGAAGCGGGTGGAGAACGGATCTTGAAGGCTCCATCCTCGTCGGGTAAATTGTCAAGATGCCTGAAGCTCCTTCCTGACCTAGGGTCTACGTACCCCATCGTGCCCTGGCCCCTGCCCGGTGAGGGCACAAGGCCGCCGGCTGTCCTCCTTGACAGTCCGTGCCTCTTGTCACGATCCCCTGTGACTGGGGCCCAGCTCCTACCAGGCCCAGACCAACGTCTGCCACCTAGTAGCCCAAAAAGCCCAGCTCCTGACCTCCTCTCACTTTCACCTACAACACTACACTGACTGTCTCCTGACACTCCTGACCTCCCTTAACTAACCCCTCAAGTGGGCGATCCTATTCCCTTCAGGTCAGCCACTGGTGTGTCTGGTGGGTGTGGTGCAGAGTGTTCCTAGGATTTTGATTAGCTTGTTCTTAGCAACACCAAAGGTCAGGGACAGATAACCAAGGAGGAGATGGATACTGTGCAGAAGGGCAGATTGTACAATACCCTGTAACAACCTGATAGGCCAGGGCGTCACACATATATTTTACAAAGTCAGACATATCCTTTCTCTCTGATTTTGGAAGAACAATTGCTGGCTTGCATAGTTTCTGCCACATGTGAAGCTGGAACTATGTGGTTGTCAGGAATATGCTTACTTGCTGACATACTGGATTGTATGTAGTCGTTAATGTAGAAAATTTGCTGAGGTGCAGGTGTGGCGCCCCTGAGTATATCAGGGTGTCACAGGGAACTACACCCTTTCACCCAGGGTGCAGGACCTAGCCCCCATGGTTCCAGGTTCCTAAGAAACCGGTGTCACTACCATCAGCACCAAAAATCCCAATCACACCTCACATCATGGCCTGTCAGACACACCAGTGGGTTGGTCAAGCTGGAATATGGCCACCCACCTAGGGGTCAGGCAGACTGGTGGGAGGGAGGAAGTAGGCAGTTGAGTGGTAGCCCTCAAAGAGTGAGAAGCTGGAGTGGTAGCTCCTGGGGAGCTAGACAAAGGTTGGGTCACAGATGGTAGTCCGGGACCAGAGGAGTCGGGGACCGGTTGCAGGGACATTGGACAGGGGTGTAATGGACGCAGTCTTGGAGGACCGTCGGCACCAGAAAGCCCAATAACCGGTTCGGTACCGAGCACAGTGGGGTACAGGACCCTAGGTCAGGAACCGATTCAACGTCCTGATAATTAACCTGGGAGGGAGCGTCTCTTTATGAACTTCCCTAAGAGCTCAGAGATTGAAGGCATCAGCACAACACGGGGGATAGAGTTTTGCAAATTAAGCAACCCACTGAAATCCCAAGTGCCAGCCATCAAGAGCACAGCTACACTACATACAGTGAGCGGGGCTCTAACAGCTTCATGCCAAGGGGCCACAACAGACAACTAAAATTGTGCATGGAGGTAGGCTCTGGATTACCAAGTGACACCGGTGGGAGCGGACACTGGACCGGCTCCCCGTAGTGACTGTGATGCACAGAGACTTTGGTATATCTTCAGTGTGAGTGTCTACTTTGTAATCCTCATCTAACACCATGACTACCCACAGTGAGTACCCTGGTCCCCTGCAACCTGTTTCCCCAAATAGTCACCAATACTCCAGAGGCTGCTGAGGGACTGACACCTTGCTGCTTCATACCATCTGCCCCTTCAGCAGCGGCAGTACTCGCATTACCGCAACCCACAGGTGGCGTCACAAACTTCTCCCCTGTAAATACTCCTTTTTCGAGGATTGGAGTGTTAGCCGAGCCTGGGTCCGGACCCCTCGAGCCATGACCATCCCGGATCTGAGCCCCCCGGTCAGTGCCGGGTCGGCACACCTCTAATTCATTCTGGTGTCATGAACAGGATGAGGACTGGACTCATTAAACCGGGCGACGTGCGCCTTCCAGAACTGTTAAAAACTGTGCAGTGGCT
The DNA here is from genome assembly GCF_048569485.1 of Anomaloglossus baeobatrachus. Lineage (NCBI taxonomy): Eukaryota > Metazoa > Chordata > Amphibia > Anura > Aromobatidae > Anomaloglossus > Anomaloglossus baeobatrachus. Next base: position 381,019,580 of record NC_134354.1, on the reverse strand, counting down.
GTCCGTCTTAATTGCTACCATTTTTGTCACCATCTTGCCCGCCATTTTTGCCGCCAAAAGCAACTGTGCCATCATCCTCAACAAAAGGGTGCAAAGCCGAAGCCCCGCCCCTCGTCCTGAAAGCGCGGACGGAAACCGGTAGTGGCTGGACCCGGAAGTTCCCAGTGAGTCCCTGTTCCAGAGAGCTTGGTGACAAAAACCAAGGGGGATCAGGAAAATGTCGGCGCCGGATGATGGCAGCGTAGTAGCACTTCCCCCACTAGATCAAGGTGACGCAGACGCAGCGGGAGCCGCTCCGCTCGCACGAGCGTTAGCACCCCAAGGTGAGGTGGCGGCGCCGATAATGCTGATCACCTTACCTTATGTGCCTGGTGCGGCCTGGCTGCCCCAGTATGATGGCCGACCGGATGCCCTGTAGAGATTCAAGAGGAAGATCTGCACTGCACTAGATATGTATGCGATGACCGGCCGGCAACGAGCGTCTATGGTACTCGGTCAGTTAACAGGCGCAGCCGAGCTGAAGGTGGAGACTTGGAGAGATCAGGACTGGGCCTCGGTACCCACCATCTTTGAAAGACTAAAAGCCGCATTTGAGACCCGCACTGAGGTCGAGCTGAGGATGACATTCTACAGTTGCAAACATCGCCCCCAGGACAGCATTAGAGGCTATGCCTTAAGATTGCAAGCGGCATTATGGACCTTGAAACTGGTCAATACCATCAGTGAGCAGGAGGGGAATAAGATGCTTGTCGAGCAGTTCCTGCAAGGTCTGGGGTCGGTGGAAGACCACAAGCAGCTACGGCTGTGGGCCCTGGAACATCCTGCACTGCACTTTACCGTTCTGAAGGACCATGCCATCAAGGCTTTACAGCCTCCGGAGGCTACTGACTCACGCCCACTGTCCTGGAAAGTTGGCACCTCTCCTCTCCAGGTGCAGCGTCCTGCCCTAACATTGCCAGAGCCAAAACCTCCGGCAGTGCCTTTGGGTGTTTCCAGTGATTTATCTTCACAGGTGCAGCAGCTGAGCAACGACGTCGCTAGGATCGTAAAGGCGATGCAGCTTCAGCCAAAGACCAAGCTGGCAGAGAAGATCCAGCTCGTTGACTGCCCGGAAGATGTTCCCTGGATAAGAGGAAGGACCTTGATGTACAGAGGAAAGAACAGCGACTGGTATGGACAGCTTGTCTGTTATAAGTGTAATAGGCCTGGCCATTATGCCCTGCATTGTCCATTAAACGGGCGACCCCTGGGGCCAAGGGCCAATCCCCAGGAATAGACCAACAAGGCCCAGTGGACTGACGGGAGCGGTATGTGGGAGGCAGGCCAATGGTCTTCATCACCCTGGATGGGATCCCAATCTCCGCACTACTTGATACTGTCTCCCAGGTAACAACAATATCCCATGCACTGTATAAAAAGTTTTGGTCAGATGACGAACTCACCCTGCCGGATCACGGCATCATCATCTATGCCATCAATGGGTTACCAGTGACTCAAATCTGGTTCAGGGAGGTGACCATTAAGTTGGGCCGAGTAGAGTTAGAGAGTCAAAGGCTCATAGTAGTACAAAATGACCCTATTGACCGGAACCCTAAAATCATTTTGGGATCAAATGTCATTGAGAATGGGGGAAGTACTGTTTTTACTTCGATAGCTCTCTGAAACTGCAGGAGCAGGGCGATAGCGGGTCCTGCAATGGGAAAACCGAGCCCTCCTGCAGCGGCAACAGCTAAATTTGTCTGGTGGAGAAATTGGTGGGGTACGGGTGATGGATGTGGCCCCTCTTGTAGTGCCCCCATGGAGTATAATGATGATATGGTGCAGGGCAGCTGTAGGCTCCCGTGGACCAGATTACCAGGCAGTGGTGGAGTCCCTGCCCTAAGAACACTGGCCCACAGTCTTGACAGCCAGAGGAGTGGTTGATGTCCGTAAGGGAAGAGTGCCATGCACGTGTTGAATTGCGGGGAAGAGGAGGTTAAATTGCCCAGGTATGCCACTATTGCCAAATTGTTCACAGTAGATGCAGATTCTATCCAAACAGTAGAATCCCCAGGCACACCAGATCAGTTGGCCAGTGACAACTCCCAGGGTCAGCCAGAGAAATGGTGTCAGGAGTTACATGTAGGTACTGACTCCACACCTCTACACCAGGAACAAGGGGTCTACAGGGTAGTACAGGAATACAAACAAGTCTTTAGCAAACACTCATTAGACTTCGGGAGGGAGAGAGGGGTGCAACATCACATACCAACAGGTGCACACCTACCCATCAAAGAAAGCTACAGGCCTATACCACCCACTATCAATGTGCCAAGGAGATGTTGAGAAACATGAAGGAGGCGGCGGTCATCAGGGATAGTTGCAGCCCCTGGGCCGCTCCACTGGTTCTGGTCAAGAAGAAGGACGGCACTATGAGAATGTGTGTGGACTACAGACAAATCAATAAAATTACCCACAAGGATGCCTATCCACTACCCCGTATTGAAGAGTCATTGGCTGCATTGAAATCTGCAAATTACTTCTCTACCCTTGATCTTACTAATGGCTATTGGCAAGTGTCCGTTGCGGAAGAAGACCGTTAGAAGACTGCCTTTGCAACCTCGATGGGATTATGCGAGTTCAACAGCATGCCAATCGGGCTGTGCAATGCACCGGGAACGTTTCAGAGACTCATGGAATGCTGCTTGGGCCATAAGCATCTTCAGTTTCAGAAGTAATGGGGCCCACTCCTTCCTGACTTGGAATATCAGGGCCTTGATTACTACCTCCTGGAACTGAAAGTAAACTACTGGTCTGGCCTGCACATTTTGATAGCACATAAGCGTCATACAGTGCTATTTGTATGATGTTCAAGGCCAGCTTCTTGTACCACACCTTAGCTTTGCATATAGCACTATAGGGCCGGAGGAGTTGATCTCTCACCATGTTTTTATTGTACCCCAGAACACAGTTTGGTTTGTGGACCCGTGTAGATGAACCTCGTACAGTGATGGGGGTCCTGCTATCACCATGGATTGTGGTCAATAAAAGAACATCCATTTTGTCTTTGTACTTAACCACAAGGATATTGCTGGAATTTAAACCAGCCCTTGAAGTGGATAAAGGACATATACACACACAGATATACCTTTGGGTAATGTAATCTTCAGAAAACCTGTTGATGAAGTGATCAATGACTGGCTAACTTTGAAAAATTGATGAAAGTTGGGGTGATCTTGGGGTTGACACTGTGAATTATTGTTCTGCCATATATGGCAGCCTGCTAATATTCATTGCAATTTCTGTTACAACCCCTAGAGGTCGTTGTTATTCTTTTGAATTGCTGAGTTTCCCTTTAAGCTAAATGTATTCTGGTTAAGGAACCCCTCCCTGAGCTGAGAAGAAGCCTGCAGCCATTTTCTCCCTGGATTTGTTAGGAAAGGACCTGCTGATTCACCTCTCTGTAAAGTCACCCCTGACTAGTGTAATCCGGTGAGAAAAGCAAACTACATGTGTTAGTGATAAAATCTTAGATGGAAGACTGTAGTAAGTGTATTGTACATTGTAATCCTACATCATAGTCCCTGCCTCGTTTGTATAGCTAAGAGTTTCTATGTATTGCAGATGCAGTGACCTTTCACCTACATTCTCATAAGAACTGTATCTCATGTACTGTTATGCTATGTTAACTCTGTATTAACACTGTACTGACTGCAATCATTTTCTTGTTATAGTTTTTACCCGTATTCCATATTCCGTATACCGTATTCAACTGCATCTTGGATATACCGTATTCAACTGTATCTTGAATATTCCTATATTCACTGTATATTCCACGTATACTGCAATCAAGTTCACGTTACCAGCCAATAAATCAAGGCTACTGAATTCAGTCTGTTTATTTGAAATGTGAACGAGGGTTTAGTTGTATGCCGGAGATTCACAGCGTTACGTGAAAGAAGGCAGAACAGTAAAAACAGACACTGACCGCAGGCGATAATTGAATAGACTGCATGGGACCGCTATCACCCACACTGCACCGCATACGGGTACTACAGCAGCCGCCATACAGCTGCAGGGATCAAGACTGCAGCCCTCGCCAGGAAACACAACACGTTTCCCGCCACGCGGAAACCCATTCACGTATAGACTCAGCTTTCTGGCCCAAGTTCTCAGCAATCCACAGCCGAGTGCACAATGTCTGCATCCCAAGCATCCTCAGTCAGGACAAGGTCCCAAGCAAGCTGATCTAACAAGTCTTCAGTGAAAGAGTGCGCTGCTCTCGCTCGTGCAGAAGCTGAGGCTGCAAAAGTAAAATCCACCTTCGCTGCACAAGAGATGCAACTAAAGTTAAGACAAGCAGACCGAGATGCAGAAAGAACACGCTTACTAGCTGAGAAAGAAGCAGAAAGTGCACGCCTGCAAGCAGAAAGAACACACTTGCTAGTTGAACGAGAAGCTGAAAATGCACGCCTGCAGGCCTCTCTGGACAAACTTATTGCAGAAAAGGAGGCAGCAGCGGCAATAGCAAAAGCAGAGTTCCTGGAAGCCGCAGAGTATTCTGAATCTGAGGAATGCAGCAACGTGCTTGGACCAGATGTAGAGCAACAGGATCCAACCCAACGCGTCCCAGAGTATGTCCACCAGCATCCTGGAATAGATGACAACCCTGATCCACAACACCGATCAGCCTATATCGACTACCAGAGACTCCATTCCGAACTGCAGTACTGTAAGCAAGAAAGTATGCAGCAGGTCGACGTCGACTACAACTACAGTTCTACTGAACAGAAGGTATCACCTCTATCCCGAATTAGGGGGACACCCTTTGCTTCAGAACGATATTATACAGACTACCCCGAGACTGAAGCTCCTAAAAGGTATGGTTATACACCACACATTAGACATGACTATAACACACCAGCTCGCACCAACACCAACTAAGCTACCATGGACTTTGTAAAGTTCTTTGCTTGCCGAGAACTGGTTACTAAGGGACTTGTAAAGTTCACTGACAAAGCTGAGAACTATAGGTCATGGCGAGCCTCATTCCAGAACACCATTTAGGGTCTGGACCTTTCTTGTAACGAGGAGTTAGATCTCCTAGTAAAGTGGCTTGGGAATGAGTCGGCTGAGCACGCCAAACGACTAAGAGACATTAATATAAAGCATCCAACCACAGGCCTACGTAAGGTTTATTAAAGACTTGATGAATGCTTTGGGTCCATAGAAGCCATTGAAAATGCTTTATACCAAAGAATTGATGGTTTTCCTAAGATAGGGCCTAAATGTTATCAAAAACTTAGAGAACTGAGTGATTTGTTGATAGAGTTACAGGTTGCCCAGGAGGAAGGAAATTTGCCCGGATTGGCTTTCCTGGACACTGCCAGGGGAGTCAATCCGATAGTGCAGAAACATCCTTACAACCTACAAGAAAATGGGTCACATGTGGTTAACGGTACAAGCAAATTTATAATGTGCCTTTTCCTCCTTTTACTGTCTTTGTAAATTTTGCTGTTCAATAAGCTAAAGTCACAAATGACCCCAGTTTTGACTTCACCCTGTCGTGTCCCACTACCACCGGTGTCAAACTCAGTAGGACACCCGTGGCAGTGCATAAAACTAACATTGTTTCCACAGGACCTTCTCAACATGCTAGTAAGCCCCCTCCAGAAGAGAACAGACCTCAAGACGTCAGTAAGCAGTGTCCCCTACACAAGAAACCACATCCCCTACTAAAATGCAGAGCCTTCAGGGAGAAGTCTTCAGAGGATCGCAAAGGTTTCCTCAAGGAAAACAACATCTGCTTCAAATGCTGTGCTACAACATCACACCTCACCAGGAATTGTGAAGCTAGCGTGAAATGTGCAGAATGCAGCAGCATGGATCACAATGCAGCCTTACACCCTGGACCACCCCCACAAGCGTTGTCACAAGCAGAGGAGCATAATGCCAAGCAGAAGGATACTGACGTGGACTCCCCTGAGGTCACTTCTCAATGTACCGAGATCTGCGGAGGACCCGTAGGAGGAAGATCCTGTTCAAAAATCTGCCTTGTCCAAGTCTACCTAACAGGCCATAGGGACAAAGCGATCAAGATATATGCAATCCTGGATTACCAGAGTAACAGGTCTCTAGGCACGTCCATCTTCTTCAACAACTTCAGCATTGTAGGCCCCTGTTCTCCCTACTCCTTGAAGACATACGCAGGTACTGCCGAGACGGCGGGGAGGAAAGCAACCGGATACAAAGTGGAGTCTGTAGATGGCCAGATCTGTCTATCATTACCGACCATACTGGAGTGCAATCAGATTCCCGACAACAGGTCTGAGATACCTTCACCGGAGGTAGCTGCTCATCACCCCCATCTGAAGCGTATAGCTCACCTGATACCTGAGTTGGACCCAGAAGCCCCAATTGCTTTACTCTTGGGAAGAGATATACTATGAGTTCACAAGACTAGAGATTACATCAACGGCTTCCAAAACGCTCCACAGAAGCTTGATCTTGGATGGGTCATTATAGGAGACGTCTGTCTAGGAGGAGCACACAAGCTGACCTCAGTCAACAGTATGCTCACCAATACATAAGAAAATGGATGCCCGTCTCTCTTCCAGCCATGTCAGAATAGCCTGCTGGTAAAGGAGTTACCGTGCATCACCCCTCTGCCTTGCCCTTTTCTCAGTTCAATCCAACGAAGACCACGCTTGTGAAGGTGAACAAAACCACATAGGGTGTGCAGTCTTCCACAGGACAAAGGAAGAATACAAGACAGCGATATCCATAGAAGGCAGGATGTTCTTGGACACCATGGATCGGGAAATAGTCAAAGACAAATCAAACAGTTGGGTTGTACCACTACCATTTCGACCTCGGAGACGACGCCTACCAAACAACAGGGAAAGGGTCTACAAACGCTTCATCTCCCTCAAGCATAAACTTCAGAGGTCACCTGAGACAAAAGAACACTTCTTTACCTTCATGGAGAAAATCTTACAGAACAACCACACGGAGGTCGCACCCGCACTTCAAGACTCCGAGGAGTGTTGGTACTTACTTATCTTTGGTGTGTACCATCCCAAAAAACCAGGCCAGATAAGAGTGGTATTTGACTCAAGCGCCAAATGTGAAGACGTCTCGTTGAATGATGTCCTATTGTCTGGCCCAGACCTCAACAACAGACTCCTAGAAGTACTAATGACCCTGATAAAGACATTGCAGAGTACCGGATGAGGGTACACATCTACGGGAACAGTCCATGGCCAGCAGTCGCTATCTACGGCCTCAGAAATTCCGCCAAAGAGGGTGAAGAAAAGTATGGGTCAGATGTCAGATCCTTTGTAGAAAAAGACTTCTATGTAGACGACTGCCTGAAGTCCACACCAACAACTGAGGCTGCAATCAGTCTCCTATAAAGGGCTCTAGAAATGCTTGCTCTGTCTAACCTGAGGTTGCATAAAATTGCCTCCAACAGCCGAGAATTGATGGAAGCCTTTCCCTCTCAAGACTATTCCAACGATCTAAAGGACTTAGACCTAAGCATTGACTCCCTTCCCATGCAGCGGAGCCTAGGATTGCTTTGGGATTTGAAGAGGGATGCCTTCACCTTTCAGATCAACAAAGACGAGAAACCCTTCACGCGCAGAGGAGTTCTTTCTTTTGTGAATAGCTTGTACGACCCATTGGGGTTCATGGCTCCAGTAACCATCCAAGGCAAGATGATGCTAAGAGACTTCACCCAAAAGACATCTGATTGGGATGACCCACTTCCAGCAGAAAAAGCAGATCTGTGGACTGAGTGGAGGAAGTCTCTCGAAGCCTTTACCGACCTTCGTATAAAATGACCTTCTGCTCCTGTGCCATCCACGGAAGTCAAAACACAAAAACTTTGTGTCTTCTGTGACACATCAGTCAAAGCGATTGCAGCAGTAGCGTACCTAAAAACCACAGATGCTAATGAACAGAGCCACATCGGGTTCGTTATGAGCCGGACAAAACTGGCGCCACTCCATGAACACACGATACCCAGATTTGAGCTCTGCGCTGCCGTTCTCGCGGTTTAATTGGTCGAACTTATCTCAGATGGGATGAGTCTGGAGATCAAAGACGTCAAATTTTATACAGACAGCAAAGTGGTACTTGGGTATATCTGCAATGAAATGCGACGCTTCTGTCTACGTCAGCAATCGGGTACTAAGGATAAGAAGATCCACTTGCTCTAGTCAATGGCACTACGTGTCTACCCATCACAATCCTGCAGACCACGCGACTAGATCCGTTGCACCAAGTCATCTGAGAGACACTACATGGTTCACAGGTCCTGCCTTCTTGCACCGTTCGATACCTGACATCAGAGAGTCTGATACATTCGAACTAGTGGACTCAGATGACGATGAAGAGCTTCGTCCTCAAGTGTCTGTTCTACATACAGTGACCTCAAGTAATCACCTCAAATCTCATCGATTCAGCAGGTTCTCGACTTGGAAGTCACTCGTTCGAGCCATCGCTTTTATACTTCATGTAGTTCAGTCCTACAAGATAACACTACCTACATGTCAGAGACCTTGTAGAGGATGGCATCACTGCAAGCATGCATTCACCACTTCTAATCTGGAAAGAGCTAAGATCGCAATACTCTGCGTTATACAAAATTTAGTTAGTCTTTTGGGACAGATGGAAAAGGCAGTACCTCTCCACTCTGCAAACCAGGACGAAGTGGCAGAAAGACCACCCAAACCTCAAAACTGGCGATGTTGTACTTGTGAAAGACAGTCAAGCACATCGGAATGAGTCGCCACTCGGCCTAGTCACCAAACCTTTTCCCAGCAAGGATGGGAAAGTACGTAAGGTAGAGGTCAGAGTGTGCAAGCTTGGGGAGAACAAACTGTTCCTCAGGCATGTAACCGAACTCGTGTTACTAATTTCCTCAAAAGAACCAAAACTGGCATCCGTTGACGCCAAGCGGGGAGTGTTCTGCCATATATGGCAGCCTGCTAATAGTCATTCATTGCAATTTCTGTTACAACCCCTAGAGGTCGTTGTTATACTTTGAATTGCTGAGTTTCCCTTTAAGCTAAATGTATTCTGGGTAAGGAACCCCTCCCTGAGCTGAGAAGAAGCCTGCAGCCATTTTCTTCCTGGATTTGTTAGGAAAGGACCTGCTGACTTACCTCTCTGTAAATTCACCCCATGCCTAGTGTAATCCGGTGAGCAAAGCAAATTACATGTGTTAGTGATAGAATCTTAGATGGAAGACTGTAGTAAGTGCATTGTACATTGTAATCCTACATCTTAGTCCCTGCCTTGTTTGTATAGATAAGATTTTCTATGTATTGCAGATGCAGTGACCTTTCACCTACATTCTCATAAGAATTGTGTCTCATATACTTTTATGCTATGTTAACTCTGTATTAACACTGTACTGACTGTAATCATTTTCTTGTTATTGGTTTTCCCGTATTCCATATTCCGTATACCGTATTCAACTGCATCTTGGATATACCGTATTTAACTGTATCTTGGATATTCCTATATTCACTGTATATTCCACGTATACTGCAATCAAGTTCACGTTACCAGCCAATAAATCAAGGCTACTGAATTCAGTCTGTTTATTTGAAATGGGAATGAGGGTTTAGCTGTATGCCGGAGATTCACAGCGTTATGTGAAAGAAGGCAGAACAATTATCGTTGTAACACATAAATTTGTGAATGGTCTCAAAGTGTGTCCAGGGCATAGCCATGTGGAATTCTGGAGTGTTATATAAAACGTCAATACTCCAGTATATGTTCCTGGTATGTTTGAACTTGTACTCAACCTTCCCATTAACTGACTTGATCTGTTCCTGGTTCCTGCTTCAATATTTCTTTCTGGTTTGTTTAACTTCTCACTGTGACCCATTGCTAAATTAGCCTTTATTATCTTTGGCAGTGGAACCCACAAGTCAATATATTTCACTGAATAACCTGCACCCACAGCCACATTTAGTGACCCTCAAAAACGGACGCTTTTAGAGCTGCAACACTCTTCCTTGTGTTCTCAGCTAGGCAGAACCTTCACTTTGCTGGGTCCCCCACTACTAAAATACTCTAGACTCACTACGTTCTTGGCTTCTTTTCCACAGATTTCATCCAATCTGGTTGCCAATGTGACCACTGTCACACCAACAGGTTCTCTTTAATGATATCTTGCTGTTTCTGTGCTTTTTGATTCATCACGCCAGCTTCATTGGAATAACGCCTTCCTTCACCAGTACTCTCAACACACTCACTCCTGAATCAGGAAATTCTTATACTCTTGTGCTCCCCCGCACCACTGTGGGCTGACCCCAAAGTTAATCTTGTCATGCCTGAGAACAGGATCCTTCAGCCCCATGGAGATCTATACATGTCAACAGGCAGACAATGACCTCTTGTGGCCAGTTTTAGTACTTCTGTCCACACACATTTTTTTTGGCTTAGGCTAGTTTCACACTTGCGTTTTTTCCTTCAGTCGCAATCCGTTAACGGATTCCGCTGCTTCCCATAGACTTGTATGGACGACGGATTGCGACTGATTGACCTGCGTTGTTTCCGCTGGCTGAAGCTGCGTTGCTTCCGCCAGGCGGAAGGAAGCAGCATGTAACGTTTTCTGAGCAGCAGAATCCTTAGCATTTCGCTGCGCATGCTCTCTCTGGCTCCCTGCACACGTAACGAGGGTACACACCGGGTTACTAAGCAAAGCGCCTTGCTTAGTTACCCTGGCTATGTGTGCAAGGAGCCAGCGCTAAGCGCTGTACGCTGGTAACCTAGGTAAATATCGGGTAACCAAGCAAAGTGCTTTGCTTAGTTACCCCATATTTACCCTGGCTACATGTGCAGGGAGACCGACACTTCATCGCTCGGCTCTGCCCTCTCCCGCACTCCACTCCGCATGTACACACGCACACACAGATGCACATGCGCACACACACACACACATACACACACTCACCTGTCCCCAGCCATGCAGTCCCTTGCACTGACGTCCTCAGCGTCATGGCACCGCTAGGCTCCACCCACACCACACTCTGCCCCCTCACACATTCTCGGCGGCCAAGCGATCAGCTGATCACCCGGCAGCCGGGTGATCAGCTGATCGTTCACAATAGTCTGCCGCCGGTAAAGCTGTAAAGAAAAAAAAAACAAAACACAATGCAACGGATGCCGTTCAACGCATATGTGAAACTAGCCTTATGCACTAAATATTGTACGAGGGGCTGCTGATAAGTCTTTGACTTTACCCAGAAAGAAACGAGATAGGATGATAAAACTTTACATTTATTGCACATATTCTCCACTGATGTCAACACACTTCTTACATTGGTATTCCAAGTTCTGTAAGCCTAGCAAAAAGAAGGATTTCGGTTATGCCTCAAACCAGGCATCCATAGCAGCCATGGCACCTTTTGGCCTTCACAGCTGCCTTCAATTGGTCCAAAAGTTCAATGTAATACCTTGCATTGATGGTGGAACCCTTTTGAAGATAGTCCACTAGCAGCACGCCCTCCTTATCCCAGAACACAGACGCAATCACCTTAGTGGCTGATTTTTGCACCCTGAACTTCTTTGGATGAGGAGAACCACTGTGCCTCCACTCTTTTGACTGCTCCTTGCTTTCAGGATCATACAAATAAATCCATGTCTCATCCATAGCTATCTGTCGATTCAGGAAGTTCTTATCAGTCCGGAAACACTGACAAATGGACTGGTAAGTTTTCAGTCTCATGCTTCTCTGATCTGTTATCAAACATTTGGGGACCCACTTTGCTGATAGCTTCCTCATGTCCAAATGTTCATGGATAATGACACAAACACGTTCTTGGTAAATTACCATGATGTCTGCTATTGCTTTAGCTGAAATTCATTGATTCTCCAGTATGAGGTTGGGCACAGCATCGACCATCTCCGGAACAACAACCACTCTTGGTCGTCCAGGACAATTCTCATCATTGGTTCTGAAGTGGCCCATTTTAAATTTGGCAACCCAGTTCTTAACTGTGGAATATGAAGGGCATTGATCCCCCAATGTCTGCGACATATCACCATGAATATCCTTCACGGACTTTCCTTGCAGAAACAAGAATTTTATCATTCTTTTGCTCTCAGTTGCTGTGAATATCGCATTAGACTCGACTCCGCCATTTTTTTTCCTGCGTGCGTAGAACACTGTTGCCATAAGCAAACACAAAATGTTGAAAATATATATTAGACACATAAGGCTTTCATGTGACGTAACATTTGTTACCATAGAAACAAAAAATTCACAAAGCCAAAGACTTATCAGCAATCTCTCGTACCTTAAATTTCACTATCTTATACTCTAGCTACTACACCTTATATAACACACTTGCATTAAAACCATTGGTGTCAGTCAGAAACATGATTGCAGGTCCACCTCCTCAGAGCTTGAGACCTGACGAGGGCAAAACGTTGCGCTATTTTTTGCTATTTTCTGATGTGTGTTCAATAAAACGTTTTCTATGATGGAGGATTTTCAGTGCCTTAGATTTGTTTCAATTCATTATTATTTTATAACCAATTTGGAGGGTTGTACCAAGTTAGCACGAATTGTTAAAGTGATGCACGGAATATACATGGATATATGTGAGCCGACTTCAAGCATCTCTGCTCTGCCTATGTCACTGTACAGTATATGGGCAGTGTATATGCATTAGTGTAAATCCTCATTCATACGTCCCTGTTTAAACAAGTACGTTAATAAATGGTACAGTTATCATCAGTATATGATCCATGTGTCCATATTTATCATCAGTGTGTCATCAGTGTACCGACAGTGTGTCTGTATTTACCATCAGTCTGTTAAAAGCGTTTTTAATGGATGAATAAAGAAATGAATGCAAAGCATCTCCTATACTGTCAATGACTTAATTTGCTGAAATTCTAACTTAAGGCTGCTTTACACGCAGTGACATCGCTAGCGTGTTAGTGAAAGCACCCGCCCCCGTCGTTTGTGCGCCATGGGCAAATCGCTGCCCGCGGTGCACAATATCGCTAGGACGTGTAACACGTACTTACCTTCCTAGGGACGTTGCTGTGGGCGGCGAACAACCTCTTCTTTAAGGGGGAGGTTCGTGCGCCATCACAGCGACATCACATAGTGGTCCGCCAATAGAAGTGGAGGGGCAGAGACCAGCCGCATTAACGACACGCCCACCTCGTTGCCGGCAGGATGCAGGTACGTTGTTGTTCACGTTACAGGGATGTGACACGTAGCGATGTGTGCTGCCTCAGGAACGACAAACAACCTGCGTCCAGCTCCAGCAACGATTTTTTGAAAATGAACGACGTGTCAACGATCAACGATTAGGTGAATATTTTTGATCGTTAGCGGTCACTTGTAGGTGTCACACGCAATGAGGTCGCTAACAAGGCCGGATGTGTGTCACGAATTCCGTGACCACAGCGATATCTCGTTAGCGATGTCGCTGCGTGTAAAGCGGTCTTTAGTCCAAATTTACTCAGGAAAATCAGTCTGCATCAAAATTATTTGAATTTATTATTATGCTCCAGAGTCTCTCCGGAGCATAATAAATGTAGGGTGAAAGAATAAAATTCTCACCTTGACACTCACCTGCCACACCACGACAGCGCTTTGTAGGTCATTGTGTGGCACAACATGGGGCCCTAGTTGTGGGTGAGATGTTGCTCTCTGACACCCCTATATGCTACATGAAAGATGAGGTCCTCGCTGAGTGTATGTGTTGAAGTTGCAGGGGCTGTACTGTGCTGCCCCCTTGCCGACAGCCTGCCACTGCTCGAGTCCGGGCCTTCCGGTCGGTGGCTCGAGGGTCTCCGGACCCGGGGGGGATCCCGCGGACACTCCGAATGAAAAGGGTTGGGGGGATGGTGGATGTAGGGCGTATATGTACGGGCGGGGTCGTACTAGGTTCGTGACGCCACCCATGGTATGTGGTGAGTTTGGACACCACTGCTGCAGTTACGTGGCACCGGGGGGAGATGTTGTGCAGCAAGTTGTTAACCCCTCCGTGGGAAGGGATCGTGGCCCGGGGACCCGTTGGGTGCTTTGTTGGTGCAGGGAGATGGGCGACCGCAGGGTGCTGGTGTACTCACTATTGAAGGAAACACACAAGTCTCTGGTAAACCAAGGTGATGGTGGTCGGTGCCCGCAGCCGGCTGCGTTCTGGTTCACCCACCCGGCTGGTGGTATCTGTCTTTCTCCTGCACCTTTGTGTAATGGTGGACTTCCTGCGCTTGCAACTTCAGGAGTCCGCTCCCGGCTGGATGTGGCCTAAGGAGTCCTTGCTCGCAGACGCTGGCCCGTGCGATCTCTGAGCCGTGGCGGTGGCCCCCCGGGTCCGGAGACACTCGAGCCACCCACCAGAAGGCCCGGACCCAAACAGCAGCAGGCTGCCGGCATGGGGGCGGCACACCCCAAAACTTGTCTTTTCACGAACAGGATACTTACCCATCCACTTACCTTGTGGAAGTGCGCCTTGTATTGAAGTCAGCGGTGATCCGTTGCAAAATTTCCAGAAACCGCCATCTTGCCGCCATCTTTTGGCGTGAAGATTCCCGCCCAGAGTCTCCTTCCCCGAGAAAAGGGCGCGAAAGCCGAAGCCCCGGACCCTGGAAACACGGCCGAAAAGCAAGGCCTGAAGTCGAAAAACAAAACTTACCGGCCTGAAAGAGGAGTGCCAGCAAAAGACCAAGGGGGAGGAGCGGGAAGATGTCCACACCTAACGCCGATGGCAGAGTGGTGGCGCCCACAAGTGAGGCAGTTGGTGGGGAAGCTGCAGCTCCCACTCCAGTCGCCGGAGCGGTGGACCCTTGGGCTCCGGTAATGACTCCCCGCGAAGCAGCTGACGGTGACCCGCGTGCCACAGAAAGGATGTCGGCTCCGGTAGTCTGCCTGGCCGCACTGAGAATGGCGCCTAGCTGGGAGACGGATGACAGCGGTTCCGAGGGTGATACGGAGTCCATGTCGGAGGACGAAGCCCCGGCTGCCGCAGGGGGTATGATAATACCAATCTGTGGATACTGCAGACAGCTATGGCACTTTGCCGCAGTCTCCGGAGAGGCTGGTTGGAGGAGAGAGACTGCCGGGTAAGGAACTTATTACCCTGCCCGTGTGTGCACCACCCGGACCCAAACCCGTTTCCTGGACTGGGGAAAAGGGGTGCACACCAGTGCTTAGCGGTGGCACCAGGGCTAAGTTTGTTTGGGTGGGACAAGGTGAAAAGGACAAGGGACCAGTCGCTTCTGGTCCCGGCTTCAGGGTCCGAGTACCCCCCTGTGTGTTCCGGTTTCCGAGTTGGTTACCCAGGTCGGTATCGGTGGGCCACTACCCTGTCCTGGTCCACCTCAGTTCCACCGAGCCGTCTTCCCGGCTCCTGCAGACAGAGACCGCCATCTGCCTCCTAGCCAAAGGCACCAGGGCTGCTATCCTGATACCTGTCAGTTTACTTGAGGCCTGACACACAGGCCTTACCTCCACTCTCCTCGAACTCTAAAACTGAACTGTTTCTGACTGCTTTCCCGCCCTGGGCTGTCCAGACTCCATAATGGGCATCTTCCAACCACCTGGTTCCACCCCCTGGTGTGTCCATCTAGCCCTGAGGGAGGTGACTAGGGTTTAAAAGGTTGGCTGATGTCACCTGTGAGGGAAAGGTGTTGTGCAGGGGCCTATTTGTGAATACCTGGCCCGGCCAGGGCGTCACAGTACAACCATATAGGCTGCCTGAGGCTGGTGGCTTCAGCAAGCCAGGACCGGATTCTGACTTATTCAGTAGTAGAAACCACCAGTTTCTTCAAACCAACATAGTTTTACTTACCAGTTCTTTGATGACAACTAAAAACACCAAGCTTTGACTACACATCTGCTTGTACAATTTAGTATTGCAGAGAATTCTTGAGCACACCTTCTTCAGACACATCTGGGATGTTCCTGTTCTCTTATGTCTGGCTAATTTCAGCACAACCCAGCATAGCTCCACAGTGCAGTCCGTGAAAACCATTCTATCCTCCCTGGGGTTCCGAGTCTGATTCTCCTTGTAGAGGAGGGGGTTCTGCCAATATGGTGGGATTTAAGTTACAAGATTGCAGATGCTTGGGGAACTCTTGCATGGGACAGTCCTTTAGAAGCTGTAAGTCATTAGAGGCCTGAGTGACAGAAGTTCTTCTATCTGGACTCTTCTATTTAGGTCACACCAATTTGAAGGTCAATCCATGGACCTTAAGCAGTACCTTACTCTGTATCTCAGTAAATTACTTCTGGTTACGCTATTCTGGTTCCAGTCTCCTTACTCCTGTCTGCCACAGGCCATCCACTGCATGCGGCCTTGACTACTATTCACACCATATGTCAGTTGTAGTCACGTGCTGGGGTTTATCTCACCCCCTCTGAAGGAAACTGTATCTTTCTCTAGTTGCTAATCCCCTTCCACTGTGGGCAAGTCTCACGGCCGAGGATAGAAACCATACCGGCCGTGTAGTACAATAAACAGGAAAGGGCAAAGGAATGCCTTATCACAAGGGAAAGGGGGAAGTGGTGACACCTTACAACAACCTACAGCTCACCCTCACTGCCCTCACCGACGCTATACAGGCTCCGCACCTGTCGTCAAGCTGGATACCAGGCTCTAGGCAACCCTGATCTGGTCCCTAGTTAAGTATGGTGGTAAAAGCGCTTGTCAACACCACTAACACTTAATGGAGGGAAAAGGATACAATGCTGGGGAAACATGAATGCTACCAACTGAGCCTAGGTAGGCAGCAAAAGTCAAACACTTATCTGAGAAGCAGCTACCACTGAAGTCTCTGGAGCAACTAGAGATGACCGCTACAGACCAAAGCCAGGAATAACTATAAACTGTACCCAATCCACCCACCAGGTTAATAAAGGAAGTCAGAGGCTGGCAACTAAGAGGAAAAACTGACAGTTTTCCAAGGTCATAGAGTCCGCAGCTGCAGAAATAGGCAACTGTCAGATAACAAAATGTGCTGCCAATCTCTGGTATATTCTAGCACACGGTGCCACTGGATTGTCAGCCGGCAGTGATACCTCTGTGACAGGCTGTGACACATCCATGACAGCTAATCACATCTTTCACTACTTCTTGCCTATTGTCAACATAACCACATACTACATTGCTGCACATTATAGATTACATCCAATTTACATAACATTACCTTCACAAGACACAGGACACAATAAACAATGCACTTCACATGAGAATAACACAATTGGTGTATTCAGGGGGAAATGCAACAAGTGTATCACCTTACAACTGCACATAATGTCCTCTACCTATCACTTCACACTGCACTAGGGTCTGTGATGCCAATTAAATATCTTACACCTCAATGTACATTGTCACATCACAATGTGGTTCATCTAGTACCTGGTAGTCTTTTCCTTAGGCGATGCATATTTTGACAAAAGAGTTATTCTTGAAATCAAAAAAAGCAGTGCAGAGCGAAGATGCCAGAAAGAGAGATAAACTGCATGAAATGCTCATGGGTGAGAGTGAGAGTGGACCCAATAGGTTTCAGCACATGGTACACCTGAGGGGCAGGACTTAGGTGCACACTGGGTATTCACTAGAGCTTCTGATGGTGAGGATGAGCTGGTCTGCTAGTAGCCACCAGATGACACTCAGGGAGACTCAATGCTGCTACAGGTGACCCCACGTGTTTGGACACTGACAGTCTCTGATATAATGGATGCAGCAGGGACAACTGATGTGGCAAGCACAGCCGGCATGGATAAGTGCAGCTTCAGGTAGGGCAGGTAGAGCTGGTACGGATAGGAGCAGGAGCGGTTGTGGCAGGCACATCCAGTACAGATAGGTGCAGTAACAGGTACGGCAGGTACAGCTTGTACGGATTGGTGTTTGAGCATGTACAACAGGTACAGCTGGTACGTATAGGTGCAGGAGAAGGTACGGCAGGTACAGCCAGAACGGGTAGATGCAATAGCAGGTTCGGCAGGCACAGCTTGTACGGATAGGTGCAGCAGCAGGTACAGTAGATACAGCTGGTATGGATAGGTGCAGCACCAGATATCTGGCTTCTGCCCTCCATCTGACTGAGCCCGTGATTCCCACACTGTACCTCCTGCCTAAGGTACATAAGGATGTGAATCTACCACCAGGTAGACCAATTGTTTCAGGTAGAGGTAATTTTCTGGAGAATGTGAATCGTTGGATTGACACCAAACTCGAACCATTGGTTGAAGGCTTCCCATCTTTCACTAAGCATACTGGTGAGTTCCCTAGGAAAGTCAACGGACTTTGTGTGGGTGAGGACACTATACTGGTGACAAGTGATGTAGAATCCCTGTACACCAGTATAAAACACTGTGACGGACTTCGGGCCACCCGATTCTTTTTAGAGATGTCCAATCTATCTATGGACATGGTGGCTCTTATTATGGAGTTATTGGAGTTCACTCTAATGCACAATTTTTTCGTCTTCAAGGGGACTTTGTATCTGCAGCTCCAGGGAACAGCGATGGGGGCTTCCTTTGCCCCCTCTTATGCCAACCTGTTCCTGGGGCTGTGGGAGAGGGATTTCTTCCTGTCAGATCAGCTGCCGTCGATGGACCGTGTCCTCTTTTGGGCACGGTACATCGATGACATCTTTTTGATCTGGCAGGGTACGGAGACAGAACTCCATGAGTTTATGAAAATCCTTAACTCCAATAGCATGATTATTCGTGTCACATACACTCATCACACTCAGTCTGTTGATTTCCTTGACGTCATTGTCAAAAAGGACTCCCATAATACTATCCAAACTGATATCTTCCGCAAGGAGACTGCGGGGAATATGCTTTTGCACGCGTCTTCATCACATCCTAGCCATATGGTCCGGTCCATCCCAGTGGGCCAATTCTTGCGCCTCCGCAGAATTTGCTCCACTGATTTTGACTTTGAAAAGAGAGCTGTTGACCTGAAACATAGATTTTATGCGAGAGGCTACAGCAAGCGGTGTGTTAAGAGAACCTATAACAGGGCGAGACATTCCACTCGTCACTCCTTGTTATATGCTCCTAAGAGGCCTCAACGACGCGACATCCTAAGGTTTGTCACGGATTATCATGGCCAATTCTCAGCTATGAGATCTTGTCTACAGAAATTTTGGCCAGTATTACAGGCGGATCCGATTCTAGCCCAAATAGTTCCGGACAGACCAATGCTAAGTATTCGGAGATCAAAAAACTTGCGTGACCATCTTGTTGCCAGCCACTATGAGGGAGCCGCTCAGCCATCCCCTTTTGGCCTTGTGACCCCCTCGTACTGGCTGTGCACCTTGTGGTCACTGCATGGCCTGTCCAAATGTAGATAGGACAGACTCATTCTCCGATTCTGCGGGGGAACACACCTTCTCTATCAAAAAATACATCACTTGCACCACGACGGCAGTCATTTATTATGCCACCTGCCCCTGTCCCAAAATTTATGTTGGCTTGACGACCAGACAGTTCAAAGTGCAGATTCGGGAGCACGTAAATGGGATAGTGGCAGCGGCAGACTGTCTGTATATTTCATCATTAAAAACTATCCCGCGTCATTTTAGACAATACCATCAGTCTAACCCGACATTATTACGGGTCAGGGGCATTGATCATCTTAACTCAAATATTTGTGGTGGCAAAATTAGTCAAAGATTGGCTAGGATGGAGACCAAGTGGATCTGGACTTTAAATACACTCCCCCCTATGGGTCTGAATGAAAATATTTCTTATGCCTCATTTTTGTGATGGTTGTGGTTCTAGGGGGGGGTGTTTTCTCTCCTCTTTTTTTGCATTGATTTTATGATATTTATATTATTCCCTTTGTTTTATTTAGACATCATCCTCTCGCCTATAGGATCCGATATTTATGTGGCCTTAACCTACTGTACAAGATGGATTGTCCTGAACTATTTGAGCTGCCATGAATTTATGAAAGGAAACAAGATAGAAGAAAAGAAAAAAATATATATATAACCTTTATGTATCATCTTATTTATTCCCTTTTGGGTATATTTAGCTATGTTGATTTATACCTCCTGATCTATCATATGGGGAGACATGGATATTATCGTAACCTTTTTTACATTGGTCCACCTATGATATGATAACCACGGTGATATTTTTATTATTTCTCTGTTCCCATGTGATACGGCCTTTTTAAGTCATCATAAAACTATATAATTGTATGTGACTATCTATTAATAATATGCTGGTGTATCAAATGTGTTATTGTATTTTGTCTAATAAATCAATGTTAGCATGTATATTATGGTAGGATGATCAAATTTTTCGCTAAGCATTGCATGTAAGACCTACATGGTTTGTTCAA
The DNA here is from genome assembly GCF_048569485.1 of Anomaloglossus baeobatrachus. Classification (NCBI taxonomy): domain Eukaryota; kingdom Metazoa; phylum Chordata; class Amphibia; order Anura; family Aromobatidae; genus Anomaloglossus; species Anomaloglossus baeobatrachus. The sequence goes on along the minus strand of NC_134354.1, from coordinate 380,999,253 downwards.
ATTATCCGTATGGTTTGGCCACAACCCTAATAAGACACTTTGCGGTTATCGCAATCCTGTTTTATATCCAGCAATCCACTTTGGTGAGTAGGCATGCGTGTTGCTGGCGCTGGGACGTCATCGCTCTGCTGCGTTGGTGATACCCCAAGTGATGTCTGCTCACATGATGATGTGGGGCGACGCGGCGCGCGAGTGGCGTCCTTTGTTGCCGGGTCATTGCATGCGTCATGACCATGTGGCGATTGGCTGACGCCTTGTTTTTAATGCACACGCTCCCTCACTTCACCACTCCCCCTGACGAAGGCTTCCATAGCCGAAACGGCCGTCGGGTACGACACGGGTAACACGTGGATCACTGCTCTCCCTCCAGGTAATGTGACAACCGAGAATAAGTTGTCCTAATTTGACAGTACACTGTACTAGCCTTTGCACTAGTTCTTGGGGTGCCAGAGTCTCCTTCCCACCACATTTTTTCTATACGCAGCAACAATCATTATTGATTTTCTATGACATTATTATAGATATTGCATTGAATGCTTCTTTGCTGTGGTAGCAATGGGGTTTTAACATGCTGTGGGATTTTGGCCCTGTGATGTCTATCTAATCAATTCCTGTATGGAGAATTGCTGGTATCTTTGTGCTTATATATCAATTTATACGTCCTTGTATACCATGTTTATGGTTAGGTCTATTGTTTGCCAGTAGCTGGGCATTTATCCCTTACTTACCAGTGATTCCTTTGCCTGTGTCCCCACTTGTTTTGTGCCGCCCTGCACCTACCCTATTCTCAATAAAGATTATCACTTTTAGTACATTGGGCTTTTGGTCGTGTTTTTTCCTCTCTTTTTGTTGTACAATTATAGCGACTTGCCTGGGTCCCCATCCAGTCCTCTGTAACACTATAGTTTCTTTACTATGCCTATACATGTCCATCTGGTAAATCATGGTGTGGCTGTGGCTCCTTTATATTGCAGCACCAGATATGTCAGATACAGCTTGTATGGATAGGTGCAACAGCAGGTACGGCCGGAACTGTTGGAATGGATAGGTGTAGCAGCAGGTATGTCAGGTTCAGCTTGTACGGATAAGTGCAGCAGAAGGTACGGTAGGTACAGCTTGTATGGATCGTTGCAGCAACAGGAATGGCAGGCACAGCCAGTACGAATAGGTGTAGCAGTGGATACGTTCAGGTACTGGATCACAGACGGGTATTAGCAATGCAGCACAAAAAAGCAATATAGCAGCAGCAGCTCAAGGGATCTGACAACTAGCAACTAGCAAAATCGCTAATGGATAGATCACGTTGTCCAGGCACTTCCCATAAGGAGAGAGTGCTTTAAATACCTAGTGCCTCTCAGCCCTAGGCTGGCCACTTAAGAATAAGTTTTCTAAATATTTTTAAAAATATAAATTTGAAAAGTGCATTTGTTTTCAGCTCCCCTGAGTCAATACTTTGTAGGACCATCTTTTGCTGCAATTACAGTTCCAAGTATTTTGGGGTTTGAACATCTAGGCACTGAATTATGTTTCCCATTCTACTTTGCAAAGTTGCTGTAACTCAGTGAGATGGATGGTGAGTGCATGTGAAGAGCAAAATGCAAACCTTGTTACAGATTCTCAATGAGATTTAGGTCTGGACTTTGCTATCCAAGCACATGAATATGCTTTGCTCTAAACCCTTCCATTGTAGCTCTGGCAGTATGTTTAGGGTCATTGTTTTGCTGGAAGGTGAACTTATGGCCCAGTCTCTAGTCTTTTGTAGACTCTAAGGGTGGCTTTACACGCTACGATATCGCTAAAGCGATCTCCTTGGGGTCACGGAATTTGTGACGCACATCCGGCCACTTTAGCGATGTCGTTGTGTGTGACACCTATGAGCGATTTTGAATAGTCGCAAAAACGTTCAAAATCGCTCATCGGTGACATCACCCTCTCTTCCCAATTATCATTGCTACTGCTTGTACGATGTAGTTTGTCATTCCTGCGGCAGCACACATCGCTACATGTGACACCGCAGGAACGAGGAACCTCACCTTACCCGTGGACGCCAGCAATGAGGAAGGAAGGAGGTGGGTGGGATGTTACGTCCCTCTTATCTCGACCCCTTTGATTGGACGGCCGCTTAGTGATGTCGCTGTGATGCCGAACGAACTGCTCCCTTAGAAAGGAGGCAGTTCGCCGGTCACAGCGACGTCGCTAGGCAGGTAAGTAGTGTGACGGGTCCGCGCAATTTTGTGCGCCACGGACAGCAATTTGCCTGTGTCGCACAAACGATGGGGGCGGGTACGCACGCTAGCAATATCGGTAACGATATTGCAGCATGTAAAGCGGGCCTAAGAGGTTTTTTTCTTAACTTTAATTAGCTTCCCTGTCCCTTTTATAGAAAAGCATCCGCACAGCATTATGCTGCCATGTTTGACAGTGGTGAATGCTGTTTTCACTGTGATGTGCAGTGTTAATGTTCTACCAAACAGCATTTTTTATTTAGCCCAGGAAGTTCTTCTTTAGTCTTATCTGACGAGAGGACCGTATTCCACATGCTAGCTGTGCCCTCAAAATATATCTACAGATTTACTTATTTACTAATTGAAGGGTATTGCTAATTTGTTTTTATATTAGTTCACCAAAAAGAAGGAAAGGGGTGTGCAAAGGAGGGATACACCTCTATCAAAGTGCAAAATGGTCTTTATTACATCGAGACACAGCAAGCATGCTTTAAAACACTAAAAAAGGCGTAACAGCCCCAATTTACAACATTTGATCCATATAGGGAACAAAAAGTATATATCCCCTCCTTCCCATACAGTAATATTCAAATATACAGATAAATGGCAATTAATGTTTTGAAATAATAGGCTCCTCCCTAGACATTATATAACATTTTCTAAAGGAATATGTGTACACATAAATCCAATATAATAGATAAAGGTTGAATTCATACAGGGAGATCTATATTGAACATAGGTAATGCCTATTAGGATGTTATTAATAGATGACAAAAGTAGGGTGGTTATATACAATAGGGTACTTCCAGAAGTAAAATCTCAGATAGGGAATAACATGTTCACCTATGAGGTTACAGATAAATATATTTAACAAATACAGATAGATATTCGTTTATCCAAAATGAATGGACATATAATCAATAAATAGATCCCTATAGGAAAAGGCAAAAGCCCTAAAAACATTAGCAACCAAATAGGTCATAGGTATAAAGGTAAAAGTCCCTAAAGAAGTGATAGTAACTGCCCAATGCCATAGAGCTACCAGAAAAGCTGGGTTACCAAATAATGAATGATAGCCATAGTAAGTCAGGAAGGTGGGATAATACCAGTCCCACTGTATTATGGTATTACACTATACATTAAAAATAAGTAGAAAAATCACATAAATAGTACAAGTATATACAATTGTAAATCCACAGTAGTTATGGCAATATACGAGGCCAATACCAGTTACAAAGTGTCAGGTGCAGCAGGACCAAGGGCAAACCATATACACCAATAGAATTGCATGAATTGAATTAGGGATGAAGATATAGATTAAGCTCATTTTATGCTCATAAAATAAGAGCACTGCATTACCTGAAATTACAGTGGTGTATAATTGGTGGTGCAGAGAGCGCCCTTAAAAACACTCTAATTGGGATAATTTTCCTGGGCTCCCTTTGCATATACCACTGTAATTTCAGGTATTAAAGTGCTCTTATTTTATGAACATCCAACATGGGCTTAATCTATATCTGCATCCCTAACTCACTTCATGCAATTCTATTGGTGTATATGCTTTGCCCTTGGTACTGCTGCATCTGACACTTTGTAACTGGCCATGGCTTGGTATACTGCCATAACTACTGTGGATTTACAATTGTATATACTGTATGCTACTGCACCTTACACTTTGTAACTGGCATTGACCTGCTTACTGCCATAACTACTGTGGATTTACAATGGTATATATACTATTTATGTGATTTCTCTACTTATTTTGTATGTATAGTGTGATACCGGATACGATATTTACACTCGCTGTTGGCTTTTGTCTTTTTTTCTGTGTTTATCCTTTTACTATATTGAATCACATTTATATATTTTTATGGCATTTTTGTCCACTTTGTCCTTCGTTTAACATATCATTTTTGCCAGAAATGTCGTTTTATGTTCATGTTGCCTTCCATAAAACAGAAGAAAAGTGATCAAATAGTTATATCCTCAAGATAATGTAGAACCCCTGTGGTAACAGATGCCAGAAATAAAGCTAAAAGCCCTATGGAGGCTCGAGTCTCAGACAACTGTGCCAGTAAACACACCAGCACCTTCAGGACACATACACCCAGAACCAGGTTGGGAGACTTCCTAGCAACAGGTGACAGGGCTGGGCATTATTAGTTAATAGGCAGCCAACTTGTAGGGAGAGACCTAGACTAGAGGGAGAGGCCTGTAGCCTGACAGGAAGTTGTCAGTTGATAGTTGAGAGAGAGAGAGTTGACGGTTGACAGCTGAAGTGTAAGGACCTGTGGTAGTAACAGCAAGCCACTACAGGAGGGGAGTTGCTGAGGAGTGTGTATCCAGGCTCCAGGAACTGTGGGAACCTGTGGGATCAGGAATCCAGTGCCCTCAGTGCTCCGCACGCGGCGGTGTGCAGATCCCCAGGACAGTTAGTTACTCCAGGTTGACTGTCAATTCTGCCAGGCGAGGGGGTCTCGAGGATCCCCAGCCATCAAGAAAACGTCCAAGGCATCAGCAGCACAGAGAGGACCGGGACCAGTAACCCTTAAATAGTCCGCACTGCCATCGGTGGGACTGAGACACGCCAGGTGGACCTCCAAGTGTTACAGGCCAGCGAGGACCACACCAGTAAATAGTACACAGGTGGGCAAGTCCAGGTCAAGCTGGCACATAGAGGCGGGACTCGGGCACACCTGGAATCCGGCACGTCCCCAGGCCGCTCCACAAGCTGTGAGTAAAAAGACTGAACTGCAATTGCCCTGTCTGGTCTACATTCTTACTTCCGTGCCTCACACTATCCTCTACACTGACTACTGGGGCCCCAGCACTACTTGCGGAGCGCCACACAATCAGTGCTGCCCCCCACTCCATCAGCCCCAGTAGGACTTGTCAGTGGTGGCCTCCAAAATGACTGGCCACACACCGCGAGTGGCGTAGTCACACTCTCATTTGAATCCCATTATTTGAATCCTTTTTTATTAATATTTATTCGGACTGACCCCCAGGGCCACGGGACCAGGCACCGGCCATGATCACGACCCGCACCGAGTGCTACCAGCGTGGGACTCGGCAAGCTATATATACAATTGCCTTATTCTGTCTGTCTGTCTGTCTTGCTCCAAAATGACGTCATTACAGTGACAACCGTCGCATTGGCCGCTCGGCTCGGCCTGGCCCCACCCCCAGCATGCATTGGCCGTTTGGCTTGGCCCGGTCCCGCCCCCCGCATGCATTGGCCGCTCGGCTCGGCCCGACCCCGCCCCCCGTGTTGGCCGCTCTACTCGACCCGGCCCCGCCCCGTCACACGTTGGCCGCTCGGCCCCAGCCCCGGCACATGTTTCCCGCTCGGCCCCGCCCCAGCACACGTTCCCCGCTCAGCCCTGCCCCCGTCACATGTTGTTCGCTCAGCCTCACCCCGGCACACATTGCCCACTCGGCTCCGCCCCCCGCACACATTGAGCACCTATACAACTCCCCCTCAGGACTACTCCACCTATTAGATACCTCCCCCTAGGACCACTCCACCTATTAGACACCTCCCCCCAAGGACTACTCCACCTATTAGACACCTCCCCCCCAGGACTATTCCTCCTATTATCCTCCTCACGCCCCAGGACTACTCCTCCTATTATACTCCTCTCTCCCCAGGACTACTACTCCTATTATACGCCTCACCCCCAGTACTACTCCTCCTAATTTACTCCTCTCCCCCCAGGACTACTCCTCCTATTATACTCCTCTCCCCCCAGGACTCCTCCTCCTATTATACTCCTCTCCCCCCAGGACTACTCCTCCTATTATATTCCTCTCCCCCCAGGACTACTCCTATTATACTCCTCTCCTCCCAAGACTACTCCTCCTATTATACTCCTCACCCCTAGGACTACTCATCCAATTATACTCCTAACCCCCCAGGACTACTCCTCCTCTTATACTCCTCTCTCCCCAGGACTACTACTCCTATTATATTCCTCTCTCCCCAGGACTACTCCTCCTATAATACTAATCTCCCCCATGACTACTCCTCCTATTATACTCCTCTCCCCCTCGGACTACTCCTCCTATTATACTCCTCTCTCCCCAGGACTACTCCTCCTATTATACTCCTCTCTCCCCAGGACTACTCCTCCTATTATACTCCTCTCCCCTCAGGACTACTCCTTTTGTTATACTCCTCTCCCCCCAGGACTACTCCTCCTATTAGACTCCTCAACCCCCAAGACTACTCCTCCTATTATACTCCTCTCCTCCCAGGACTACTCCTCCTATTATACTACTCTCTCCCCAGGACTACTAGTCCTATTATACTCCTCTCCCCCAAGGACTACTCCTCCTACTATACTCCTCTTTCCCCAGGACTACTCCTCCTATTAGACTCCTCTCCCCCCAGGACTATTCCTCCTATTATCCTCCTCACGCCCCAGGACTACTCCTCCTATTATAGTCCTCTCTCCCCAGGACTACTACTCCTATTATACTCCTCACCCCCAGTACTACTCCTCCTAATTTACTCCTCTCCCCCCAGGACTACTCCTCCTATTATACTCCTCTCCCCCCAGGACTACTCCTCCTATTATACTCCTCTCCCCCCACGACTACTCCTATTATACTCCTCTCCTCCCAGGACTACTCCTTCTATTATACTCCTCACCCCTATGACTACTCATCCAATTATACTCCTAACCCCCCAGGACTACTCCTCCTCTTATACTCCTCTCTCCCCAGGACTACTACTCCTATTATATTCCTCTCTCCCCAGGACTACTCCTCCTATAATACTCCTCTCCCCCATGACTACTCCTCCTATTATACTCCTCTCCCCCTCGGACTACTCCTCCTATTATACTCCTCTCTCCCCAGGACTACTCCTCCTATTATACTCCTCTCCCCTCAGGACTACTCTTCCTATTATACTCCTCTCCCCTCAGGACTACTCTTCCTATTATCCTCCTCTTCCCCCAGGACTACTCTTCCTATTATACTCCTCTCTCCCCAGGACTCCTCCTCCTATTATACTTCTCTCCCCGCAGGACTATTCCTTCTGTTATACTCCTCTCTCCCCAGGACTACTCCTCCTATTATACTCCTCTCCCCCAGGAATACTCCTCCTATTATACTCCTCTCCCCCCAGGACTACTCCTCCTATTATCCTCCTCTCCCCCAGGACTACTCCTCCTATCATACTCCTCTTCCCCCACCCCAGGACTACTCCTATTAGACTCCTCTCCCCCTCGGACTACTCCTCCTATTATACTCCTCTCTCCCCAGGACTACTCCTCCTATTATACTCCTCTCCCCTCAGGACTACTCCTCCTATTATCCTCCTCTTCCCCCAGGACTACTCTTCCTATTATACTTCTCTCTCCCCAGGACTACTCCTCCTATTATACTCCTCTCTCCCCAGGACTCCTCCTCCTATTATACTTCTCTCCCCCCAGGACTATTCCTTCTGTTATACTCCTCTCTCCCTAGGACTACTCCTCCTATTATACTCCTCCCCCCAGGAATACTCCTCCTATTATACTCCTCTCCCCCCAGGACTACTTCTCCTATTATACTCCTCTCTCCCCAGGACTACTCCTATTATACTCCTCCTATTATAGTCCTCCTATTGTACTCCTCTCTGAGGGGTGCGCAGCATGGGGGATGGAGCACGATTGTTGGTGCGCAGCATGCGGGGATGAAGCACGATGGGGGGTGCACAGCATGGGGGGATGAAGCACGATGGGGGGTGCACAGCATGGGGGGATGAAGCACGATGGGGGGTGCGCAGCATGGAAGGATGAAGCACCATGGGGGGTGCACAGCATGGGGGGATAAAGCATGATGGGGGGTGCACAGCATGGGGGGATGAAGCACGATAGGGGTGTGCAGCATGGAGGATGGAGCACGATAGGGGTGCGCTGCATGGGGGATGGAGCACGATGGGGGTGCGCAGCATGGGGGATGGAGCACGATGGGGTGTGCGCAGCATGAGGGATGGAGCACGATGGGGGTGCACAGCATGGGGGATGGAGTATGATGGGGGTGCACACCTCCCACAAAAACACACACACTGCCACACACGCACTGGGAACCACAAACACCACCCTACACAGACACCCACACACACAGACAACACCGCACACACCCAACACCCAACACACAAACACCACGGCACACACAAATATATGCACACACCGCGCAACACACACACACTGCACAAAACATACCTCTCCCCAAAACACGCACACACACACACCCCACACACACCCACACCCACACAAACCGCGCAACACACACAGCAACACACACAGCAACACACACACACAACGCTGCAGACACACAGCGCTCCACAAACAATGCAACACACAAACAACACCGCTCTCACACACCTCCACACCCAGACAACACCAAGAACATTTCTAGCACCCTACACAAACACTTGGCAACTACACACAACAACATCTATATATATATATATATATATATATATATATATATATAAAACAAAAATCATACATTAACTACACAATAAATTCTAGAATACCCGATACGTTAGAATTGGGCCACCTTCTAGTACTATTAATAAAAACTTTAAATAGTCCTGTCAAAAATATGACTTCATACAGCTGTGTTCATAGAAAGATATACAGGTGTATGGGTCTTCAAAAATTCTTGGATGACTCCATGTTGTGGGATGTATTAGGGGGACCAGGGAGATGAGGAATATAGAAGGGTGGTGTCGAATTTTGTGGATTGGTGCCATGGTAACTATCTACAACTAAATGTTAAGAAAACTAAGGAGTTAGTGGCCAACTATAGCAGGAGAAAGATGGAATGTTTACCGATCACTATTGCTGGTCAGGAGGTGGAGCAGGTGGAGAGTTACAAATATTTGGGGGTCCACCTGGATAGCAAACTGGACTGGAGATGCCACTCAGAGATGGTCTACAAGAAGGGGATGAGCAGACTATTTCCTAAGGAAACTGAGGTCTTTTAATGTGTGCAGCAAAATGTTAGAAATGTTCTACCAGTCTGTAGTGGCGAGTGCCATCTTTTTTGCACTCATATGCTGGGGTAGTAGTGTGCGGGTCTCTGATGCTAATAAGCTGAATAAGCTTATCAAGAAGGCAAGCTCTGCTGTTGGCTGCAATCTGGACTCTTTTGAGAAGGTAGTGGAGAGAAGAACTCTGAAAAAGTGTATGGCGATTATGAATAATAATGCACATCCATTATATGAGCTATTCATGAGACAGAAGAGCACCTTCAGTAACCGGCTAATCCTGCTGAGCTGCAAGAAGGAAAAATATAGGAAATCATTTGTGCCAACTGCTATGGAAATGTACAACAATAACATTAGTGTTAAATCATCAAGGTGAATGTTTACTTCTTTATTTCTTCTACTTTCAGTTCACCCGCTGTGTATGTCCTAATCTAATGTATAATGTTCTTCTGTCAACTCTATTGTCTCGTCAATTAAGTAATTCATGTTATGATTTTTAATTTTCCCATGGGATCAATAAACTGTATCGTATCGTATCGTATCTTGGAATGAAGCAATAACATATAACATTGCTTGAAAGAAATTTGGAGGGTCAATGCAAGAATAATCTGATTAAACTGCCTATCCACAGAGAACAGTGCCTGTTAGGAGAGCCAAAGATCTATGTCCCAGTTGCATTTCAATCAAAGCAACATAGATGTTGTCACAGTATTGAAATCAAGTAATAGAGCAATTGGCTGAATTCTGGCCAGGAAGCACAATGCAGTACCTATATGTGTACACTAAGGGGCACTGCTGCACTATAGATTACATTCTGATATAGTCACAGTACTTAATAAAATGAGCATACCCATTTACTGTCTACAAATATATGCTTCAACATTAAATATGATTTGAGGAATTCCAATATTGAAAATAAAGATTTCATCTTATCCTTAGGTTAGAACATCAACTATTACTATAATATACAAAAAATAATCGTAATAGGCACCGATGTAGCATGCTAAGAAGTCAGAACACTCAAACATGACGTACAAAGGCAATTGCAGAACATTTTAATCCCAAAGCATTAGAACTCATGCACATCTCTACATTACAGCTGTATTTTGTACAGAGCCATAAGGGTAGACACAGGGGCTGACATAGACAGAAGAGGGCCAATGTGCAAAAACAAAACAGGAACCCTTTCCAATCCAAGAGCTCATCATAATGTACAACTCCACCTGTTTTGGATGTGGAAGGGGACCCCCTTAACTCTCAAGTCCCGTATTCACAAGGTGCACCAATAGTATGTCTGTCTCTGGATTAACCAATTTTTTTTGGAGGCATATGGAAGGTATTTTTGTTGCTTATGTGACGCCCTGGCCTATCATGTCGTCACAGGGTATTGTGCAATCTGCCCTTCTGCACAATATCCACCTCCTCCTTGGTTACGGGTCCCTGACGTTTGGTGTTGCTAAGAACAGGCTAATCAAAATCCTAGGAACACTCTGCACTACACCCACCAGACACACCAGTGGCTGACCTGAAGGGAATAGAGTTGCCCACTTGGGGGATTGGTAAGGGGAGGTCTGGAGTGTTAGGAAAGGAGAGTCAGAGTGTACTGTTGGAGTGAAAGTCAGAGGAGGTCAGCAGCTGGGCTCCTTGGTTTACTAGGTGGCAGACGTTGGTCTGGGCCTGGTAGGAGCTGGACCCTGGTCGCAGGGGGATTGTGACAAGGGGCACGGACTGTAAAGGAGGACAGCCGGCAGCCTTGTGCCAGAACTGAGCAGGGGCCAAGGCACGACGGGGTACGTAGACCCTTGGTCGAGAAAGAGGCTTCAAGCGTCTTGGCAATTTACCCGACGAGGATGGAGCCTTCAAGATCCGTTCTCCACCCGCTTCAAAATTGGGGTACTAGTGCAACGAGGGGGATAGGACTTTCCCACTACATAGTCCAGAAAATCCCAAGCGTGAACCCTGAGAGCAAGCTTACCCAGTTAGCCATAATAGTGAGCGGGACCCGATAGTTCTATGCTATAGGGACCATTTAGAAATGAGGTGCCACGAAAAAGTCCACAGGCTAACAAGCAACACCAAAGGGCACGGGATCCAGGCATGCTCCCTCCTTGCTGCAGCGGTACTACGAACTTTGGTTTACCACGGTTGTCGGTGTTAGCGTTATCGGAATGAGTGAGTACTAAAGTGATCCCTAACCGTCCCAACGGCACCTCCCTGTCACCTACACCGAGTCATGGGGCATTCCCCCTACCCGTGGAGGGGTTAAACATCTGGCTGCCCACACCATCGCTATAGGGTACTCCCCATTGCAGCGGTGGTACTCCATCTTACCACGCACCATGGGTGGCGTCACAAACTGTCTATACAATCCCCTTTAAATAACCCCCTTTATTCCGAGTGGCCATGCGACCCCGACCCCCGGGTCCGGACTCTTATTGAGCCATCGCAGATCTGGATCCGAGCAGTTGCGGCAGGCTGCTAACACGGGGGCGGCACACTAATAGACAAATCTAACAAAAAATAGAGTTCTAATGCCATTGGAATTTGGAATTATTTCCCTCATGTCTGTTAAAGGGTTGAGATCAAGTTGATGCTTCTGGAGCACACCACACCCGACCCCTGGCTTCCTTCTTTAGTCCACTCTTGTAGATTGACAATTCAAACCCGCAGCATGGTGGCGCTACTGATCTAAACTGTGCACCCTCCAAAGCTGCTAGCCAAGGCATCTTTGCCCCTGCAGCATAGGAGAAGATCAGGAACACTGAGGCATGCCAGATTCAGATACATATGCAAACATAGAGTATAGGAGATTTAAACTGCATCAATGTTGTATAGAATATACTTTGAAACATGATGGTTCTTTGTGCAAAACTTGGCAAGTTTTGTGCGCGCAAAGACCTCGGCAAGGTGACCTTTCTGTGATGAGACCCTATCCTAGTGTCATGCCTCTTCTGGACTAAAAATCTGCAAATATATGGGCAGATATTAGTGTGGCACCCCACAGGGCAGGCGGTTAACCTACTCGGGCCATCGACTATCGTTGTCACGGGCGGCCTAGCCTGGCTCCGTTGCCCTGAGGCGTACAGAAGATGGCAGGGGAGAGATGTAGGGGGTAGTAGTGAGGTGAATGTCATGATGCCACCTGTGGTATGCTGCCAGGGAATCGGCAGCAGCTGCTGTCGCTGTTCTCTGGGGTGGAAGGTGGTAGTGTGCCGCCCCCAAGTCAGTAGCAGCCGGGCTGCTCGGATCCGGATCCTCAGTGGCTCGAGGGGTCTCCGGACCCAGGGGTCGCGCGGACACTCAAATAAAAAGGGGCATATATACAGGGATTGCTGTGGATATTTCGTGACGCCACCCACGGTGTGTGGTAAGATGTGGTACCACCGCTGCTATTCGGGAGCACCCGGGGGCGATGGGATGGCAGCTGGATGTTAACCCATTTGTGGGTAGGGGTGGATGCCCCAGGGCTCAGTGTCCAAAACACAAGGAGGTGGTGCAGGCTTGAAGTAGCCTGCCGGGCTGGACCGGGGGATGTTGATGTACTCACTGTTGAATAATTGCACACGAGTCTGTTGGTTAACCATGGGGTCAGTGACCGGCTGCCGCATCCAAATGTACTCGGGTCCCACACCTGGCTGGTGTACCGATGTCCCTTCCTCCGGCACTCTGTTACTTTCTCAATTCTGGACAACCCCGCCTGAAACAGGGAAATCCACTCTTGGTATGTTCTGGTTGGGAGACGTGCCCGTGAAAACTGACCCTTGGGATGTCAGTGGGTGTTTGGAAGCTTGCTCCTGGCCTGGTGAATTAGAGAAGGGGCTTGCAACCGTCTTCTAACTAGGGTCCAGGTACCCCGCCTGTGCACGGTTTCCGGACCGGATCTCCACGGTCAGTATCGGCGGCTCCAACCCTGTCCCAGTCCATTCTCGATTTCTCGCGACCGGACTCCCGTCGCCTTTGGACACAGTCCACTGCTTGCCACCTAGCCAGTAGACCAGGGCCACTACCCTGTCTACTCTCCACTAGGCTCAGCTTTCCCTTGACAGTCTGTCACTGTCACAGACTTCTTTCCACTTCAAACTCCAAACTCCATCTTGGACCTCACTACTCGAGGTCTCAGACTGATCTACTCTGTTCCCGGCCCCGGATCCTCAAGACCCCTAGGTGGGCGCTCTCAATCTGCCTGGTCCTGCTCACTGGTGTGTCCTTCCTACCCTGAGGGAGGGTGGCTAGGATTCTTGTGGCTGATGGTACCTAGTGTGGGATGGTGTTATGTCGGGTGAATTATTCTTCTGTGACCACCTGGCGGCACCAGGACATCACAGTAGCAGCTATGGATGGTATCGCTCCCGACAGGTGGAGCGAGCCCCGGGGAGGATGATGAGGAGAGTAGTAACAGCAGGTGCCGAAGCATGGAGCGGCAGTGCTGGGAATGAAGAGACAGAGTCTATGGCTGTGGTTCCAGGTTGTTTACTCCCTTTTTGTTCTGTGCCGCTCACCCGGGTAATACCAGCCGTGATGGGCTCTGTCGAACCCGAATCCTTTTAAGGCTGCTTTACACGGTACGACCGATTGTGCGATTTCACAATCGATCGTACCCGCCCCCGTCTTTTTTGCGTCACGGGCAAATCGCTGCCCGTGTCGCACAAAGTCAGTAACCCCCGTCACACATACTTACCTCTCGTGCGACCTCGCTGTGGGCGGCGAACGTCCACTTCCTGGAGTGGGAGGGACGTTCGGTGTCACAGCGACGTCATACGGCCACCAGCCAATGGAAGCGGAGGGGCGGAGATGAGCGGGACGTAAACATCCCGGCCACCTCCTTCCTTCACATAGCCGGCGGCGGCCGCGTGACGCAGGTGAGCTGCTGTTCATCGTTCCTGGGGTGTCACACGGAGCGACGTGTGCTACCCCGGAAACGATGAACAACTAAATTAAACGATATTATGGAACCTAACGAGCAGTACACGACTCACGATTTGTGAGCGATACTGCGTCGCTAGGAGGTGTCACACAGGCCAGCATCGCCAGCGATGCCGGATGTGCGTCACAAAAACCATGACCCCGACGATCTATCGCACGATAGATTATCTGGTGTAAAGCAGTCTTTAGACATCAGTTTGGTGTGGTGTTTTATGGTTTCCCTCCTTGAAGCGCCTGTGCAATGGATCCCCTGGTTGAAGCTACTTGGGGACCCGGTTTTTCACGAGTAGTATTCTTGTCGCTATATGCAGGTGTTGCGGTTCTGCTATGGGTTCTGGTGTTATCCAAGACCCCGGATCCTCTCTGGCACTGTGCTTTAGCGCTGTGTGGCCAGGAAAGCATGAAACTTTCCCCTTCCAGGCAGATTCTGGAAAACCAACGTGGAGTATGATCTTCACTAGGGTCCTGCCGCCCTGGGTGGCGCTGATTCCGAGGGGAGCATATACACTCTCCCCATGGCAACCGTGTTAACTCTCCTTTCTCCCACCGGAGCACCCTTTAGACACATTTGCTCCTTTCCTCTCCTGTTGTGTTGGCTCCTGACTCCCCCTGCTGGCTGCTCCTCCCCCCTTTCAGGTCCTAAGGTAGTGGGACTGAAGTCCCTGTATGAGGGCCTCCTATAAATGCCACTCTGTAGGCAACCCCTTTATTATCCGACCCTAGCCCAGTCCCCAGTGGGAACAGGGCAACCTGGTGTGTATTTGAGTGTGTAAGTGGTGAAACCGGGACTGACCTCCTCAGGATCCGAGTTTAGCATTACACCCAAATTTGAGTGCAATACTCTGGCGACTGAAGCCTCAGGGGTTTAACACTAGCACTAATTCAAACCACCCTGTGGCTGATGGGCAAAGACCACAGTCAGAATAGGAGGCTGTCTACATCTCCAATATACAGTGTGTCCACCCATATCCTGTCCACCGCCATTAACTTGAGAACGGCGGCAGCTATAGGCATATAAGTGGTGTCTAGGTATAGTAAAGTAACCATGTGCTACGCAATGAAACCACGTATAGCGCCACCTGGTGGAAAACAACGGAGTTAGCATTTTTATCTCGAAACAGAACGAGAGAGAAAAAAAGTGAATTACAAAGTTGTAGGGCATTATCAATTCAATACGAATCGACACCTTGCATACAGAAATGCTATGATATGAAGCCCATGACCCCCCAAAACATTGAATGCTGGTAACGCATATGGCGCTCATTTAACTTTGATGCTCAAAGTGGCCACTGTCAGCTGCAATGCACATTTGGACTCTAGGCAGCATACTGTTTCTTGCTGCGGGTCGTGCAATATGTGATGCCCTGGACTATCAGGTCTTCACAGGGTATTGTGCAAACTGCCCTTCTGCACAGTATCCAAATCCTCCTTGGTTACGGATCCCTGGCCTTCGGTGTTGCTAAGAGCAGAGCTAGTCAAAACCCTAGGAACACTCTGCACCACACCCACCAGACACACCATTGGGGGGCCTGAAGGGAATAGGGCCACCCACTTGGGGGGTTGGTAGGGGAGAGTGAGAGGTGTTAAGAGCAGGAGAGTGAGCGGTTAGTCTGGGCCTGGTAGGAGCTGGAACCCCGGTCGCAAGGGATCGTGTCAAGAAGCACGGATCTGCCGAGGAGGGCAGCCGGCGGCCTTGAGCCATCTCTGGGCAGGGGCCAGGGCACGACGGGGTACGTGGACCCTATGCCAGGAAAGAGCTTCACGCATCCTGGTAATTTACCCGACGAGGGTGAAGTCTTCAAGATTCATCCTCCACCCACTCCAGAGGGGATAGGACTTTCCCAATACATAGTCCAGAAAATCCCAAGCGTGAACCCTGAGAGCAAGCTCACTCCATTAGCCATACGGGTGAGCGGGACCCGACTAGTTCCACACTACAGGGTTCAAATAATGAAGAAAGAGCCACCGAAAAGGTCAAAGGCTAACAAGCAACACCAAGGGGCACGGATCCACACGTGCTCCCTCCCTGCTGCAGCGGTGCTCTGAGTTCTGGTTTATAAGTTGTCGGTGTCAGTATTCTTGGACTGAGTGAGTACACAGAAAACCCTTTCCTCCCCAATGGCACCCCTTCACTACCATCACCGGGCCCCGGGGCAAACCCCTTACCCATTGAGGGGTTAAACACCTTGCTGCCATACCACCGCCACCGGGCGCTCCCAACAGCAGTGGTGGTACTCCATCTTACCACGCCCCGTGGGTGGTGTCACAAACTTCTAGCCCCCCTGTACATATCCCCCCCTTTTAACTTGTCCGCATGACCTCCCAGGTCCGGAGACCCCTCGAGCAACCGCGGTTCCAGTTCCGAGCGGCTCAGCCGCTGACACGGGGGCGTTACACAATATGGTAGGTGACACGTTTGCACAAGCATCTGTGATACATCGTTGTAGGTCCTGCAATGTTGGTGGAGGGGTCGCATACATCTGCTGTTTGATGCGAACTCACAGAAAGAAGTCCAATGGGGTCAGGTCAGGTGAGCGTGGAGGCCACTCCACGCAGCCACCATACCCAATGACTTGTAGGAAGGTCTCCATGAGGTATCGCTTCCCGCCCGCAGCCTTGTGAGTTTTACACGTTCTAATCATAGCATTTCTGAATGCAAGGTGTTGATTCGTATTGAATTTATGATGCCCTACAATTTGTAATTCACTTTTTTTTCTCTCTCTCATTCCGTTTTCGAGATAAAAATACTAATCTGTTATTTTCCACCAGGTGGCGCTATAGGTGGTTTCATTGCATAGTGCATGGCTACTTTACTATACTTAGACTACACTTCTATGCCTATAGCTGCCGCCGTTCTCAAGTTAATGGCGGTGGCCAGGATATGGGTGGACACACAGTATACTGCAGAAACCAAAAACTGAATCTCCAAATAAAACGTGTGAACAGTTGCCAGCTGCTTTAATGTTATATAGAATATACTTAGAAAAATTAAGGTTCTCTATGCACAATTGTCCTAATTTTTGACTAAAGAACTTTTATTTTTCTAAGTATATTCTTTATAGCATTGATGCATTTTACATTTCATATATTCTATGTTTGCATATGTCTTGGCGCTTACAGAGTTGTAGCCTTTTGTTTGTGTCCCCTTTACATTTATATTAGGCTATAGTAGCCCTTGAAGGTTGATTGGTTCCCTACTCATGAATGGTGGAAAAATACAGGCTCACATTGTCAACAGATGAAGAACGTTACCCTCAGAGAGGAAGCTAGCTTGCAAGAGGTGATAAGCTAAAGCATTAACAAAAAGGCAGCATATTCACTTAGAGGTAGACATTTGTGGCAGACCTAACACTTGTAACACCTTTACTGACACTTGTGATGGTTTTCTGACAGTTTTCTCTACCAGCACCATCAAACTCAGGCACATATTCTATTTTCACAGGACACACTTTCATTGCTTGTTCTAGCTCCTCTCTCCTTAACCTCTCCTGACAGCAAAGCCTTGCAATACTTTGTCTGCAACTTTATTCACTCTTTCAACCCATGGGCTCATCGAAATGTCCAATTTTTCCATGTATGAGAAAAACAAAACGATTTTTTGGATCAGTTGTACTCATATGCCAAGTTAAAAAATAGGTTTTTCACTTCCATTCTGACAGTTTGAGAAAATCAGACAACACTTGTGTTATGCAGGGGGACGATTGAAGCAAAACTAGTAATTGCTGAATCATCTCCCAAGGTCCCACTGGGCAGATGACAAAGCCACAGAGAGACAGGCGGCTGGACGGCACAACTTCATATAGACACAAAAACAACAAACACAATCGGTGGTGTTCACAGGTTATGACCTCCCCTGTTAGTAGCACAGGGAGATCTGAGAGGATCGGCCGCGTGCGTAGGTAGTGTGGCGCCCCTGACCTGGTCAAGCACCACTGAGTACTTCACCCTAGTGATGTGTCGGTTGCGAACGATCCGACACAAAGATCCGGCTCCATGCAGTGACCAACAGGAGCTGGATCACTAGTGTGAGCCAATAAAATCTCTAAACGGCTCTTTTCGCCACTGAAACGCCGCCCACCTGCGGCTAAACTATGCCTACTCAACAATCTAATTGGTCACTTGTAAGTGGGCGGGGTTTTGCCGCAGGTGGGTGGGGTTTCAGCTGCGTCACTATAATCTTAAATATGTGTTCACCTGGGGTCAAAAAATATTTAATAAGGAGCCGAGAACGATCTAAAAGATCCGTCTCTTTTGGTGAGCAGAGCCAGGGGAACCGGATCAGCAAAAAGAGCCGGACTGCCCATCACTACTGCACACATGCTGGGGCAGTGCTTCCAGGTAAACTCCAAAGACCAGAATGGGGTGTGTACACACAGACACATAGCAACCAGGTCTCCAACACCACTAGATGGGACCCTTGGGCAGTCCCCAATCAGGGGGCAGGCTTACAATTCTTTGTCAGGGGGTGGAGTGGAGAAGCTGGGAGTTAGTTTTTGCAGGAGAGTCTGAAGGGAGGAAGCAAGAGAGAGACACTGCAAGTGTGGTAGCAGCTGGCAGGGGAGAACGGGTACCTGTGTGTCAGCCTGAAAGACACCTGCAGAGAGGTGGCTAAGTACGGGGACAACTGGTATCCAGGCACGCACGAGGAGACAGGTCCCCAGAGTAGCCTCAAGTGTAACTAGCTGCTGAACCTGCCGGTGAGGGTACTGGAGGTACCTCACCAGAAACACAGAGTCCGAGCCCAAGCAGCAACAGGGGAACCCATAAGGAGACAGTGCCAGAAGCCATCTCACCAAGGTCTATGATGCCGGCAGACAGGCCGGGGAGGGGAGTGAAGTCAGAAGCATCTTCCCTGGAGGAATCCCACCATACTACAAGTAAGCGGTCCTCCCAAACAAAAGGAGTGCTAGGAAGGCGAGCTAGTGGCTACCCTCAATCTGTCTTGAAGGAGTTCCTGGTTCCTCCTGGTACAATCTCAGCATCGCCCGGGTATCTCACCGACCAGCAAAAAGTGAGTAAAGCAGTTGAAAGACATTCTGGACTCTGCCTGCATTATTTTGCAATCCGTGGTTCGACACCCATACACTCGAGCATCTGGGGCCAGCCTCACTCTCGGGAGGCCATACCACCTTACTGCCGATACTACCACCCCCAGACGCTTGTTAAACGGTAGGGGCAGTCACCTACCCCTGACCGCAAATACCGAGAGTGGCGTCAGGACTGAAATAGTAAAATCAACATACATGTTGCCTGCGACTGAAGCACTGTTGCATCCCCGAACAGGATCACCGCTCCTGGGGTCACAGTAGCACAGCCGGACTGAGGACGCAGCCCAGGTGATGTCACTGAGCTGCCTGGGTAGAGATGGATCAGTAGGACAGGAGCGGGTTAGCTGAACCTGAGTGTGCCTCGCTGCGAATCTTGGCGTGATGGGCACTGGACATGTAACCCTGCCTACCGCTCTTTTAACCATGTGCAACCCTGGCACAAACACTGCAGGGCTATTTGGCACTATGGCTGCAATGACTGCACTGCACAGCCTGTCACCAGTGCAATAATGATGCTCGCGCAGCCATGGGTGTCGCCCAGGGTCCTTTATAGCCTAAGCCCTGACCCAAGCCAGACGCCAGATGGAAATTGCACCGGCCACGGCCAATCAGCGGCCGCCATGTCAACAATGATCAATAAATTCTTATCACCACACACTTAGAAGTAGTTTGCAAAAAGTGTTCAAAGGTTATTAAAAAATGTGGTACAGGGCTGCCCTGTACCACATTTCTTTATAAACTTTGAACACTTTTTGCAAACTACTTCTGAGTGTGCAGTGATTAGAATTTATTGACTATGTGTGATTCTCATTCCCTCTACCAGCACCTCCATCCTGACTGAGTGCGCGCCATACAGAATCTTTAGCTACGACACCAATGATGTCATCGATAGCCAATCAGCGACTACTGCGTCACTGGTGACATTACGCGCATTCGCAGTAGCGGGAATCCTGCACTTAGAGCCTGGAGTGGCAGTGGAAACCCGCGCATGCACGATAGGGCAAAACGGGGACTTAGGGGGACTTTACACACTGCGATATTAGTACTAATATCGCTAGCGAGCGTACCCGCCCCCGTCGGTTGTGTGACATGGGCAAATCGGTGCCCGTGGAGCACAACATCGCTAACACCCGTCACACAAACTTACCTTCCCTGCGACGTTGCTCTAGCCGGCGAACCGCCTCTTTTCTAAGGAGGCGGTTTGTGCGGCGGCACAGCGACGTCACACGGCAGCCGTCCAATAGCAGAGGAGGGGCGGAGATAAGCGGCCGGAACATCCCGCCCACCTACTTCCTACCTCATTGCCGGTGGACGCAGGTAAGGAGATGTTTGTCGTTCCTGCGGTGTCACACATAGCGATGTGTGCTACCGCAGGAACGACGAACAACATCGTACGGGCAGCAGCAACGATATTAAGTAAATGAACGACGTGTCAACGAGCAATGATTTTTCACGTTTTTGCGCTCGTTGATCGTCGCTCATTGGTGTCACACGCTCTGATGTCGCTAACGGCGCCGGATGTGCGTCATTACCATTGGTGGATGAGGACGGGGCAAGTGCGTTCGAGGCTCAGAGGAACCTCGAACCGTAACAACTTGGATGTACCGATTTTTCCAAGGACTGTTGCCTTTGCATTGTTAAATTTGACCTGACCCTCAGATCAAAAATCGGACAAGTCTTCCCTATTTTCTGCAGACACAGCCTCTGTCTCCTGATGACACTTAATTTAAATTCTCAATTGGAGAGGAAGTAGTAGAAAAAAAAATAAAGTAGTTAGATAGTGAGGGAAGGATTGGGAATTTTTAGTTAAAGGATATTAGAAAAAAGATAGATAATGACTAGTGATGAGCGAGCATGCTTGTTACTACTCGGTACTCGCACGAGTATCACTGTACTCGGTCTACTCGGCGGGGACCGAGTAATCTCGCGATACTCGTGCTGTACTCGTGGTCTTCATTTCTGCATGTTGGCGCTCTTTTGAGAGCCAGCCGTCATGCAGGGATTGGCTGGCAGACCACTGCAATGCCACAGCCCTGTTAGTTGTGGAATTGCAGTGATTGGCCGGCCTGCACAGCGTGACCGAGCCTTTATACCAGCCGGCGCGCTGTGCTCTGCTCACAGCTATCCAGACAGTCAGTGCAGGGAGAGTGTCGCTGATTCAGGGAAAGCTTTGCGGCCCTTTATAGCTTTTTCAGTTGCAGGGCTGCAAACAGTGTGACCAAAAGTCCTTCTCAGGACTATTTTAGTTGTATACAGGCAGGCAGGGTATAGCGAGGTCGGAGTACAGTAGCAGAGTCCTTCTCAGGACTATTGTTGCTATATACAGGCAGGGTATAGCCAGGTCTGAATACAGGCTAGTGACCAGAAGAGTCCTTGTCAGGACTATTGTACCAGTATACAGGCAGGCAGGCAGGCAGGGTATATATAGCCATTCCTAGTGGTGACCGTATACCAGCCTTCATCATATCTGGGGCTGGTGTATACAGTCTAAAACAGTCCAGATAGTGTCTGACTTGTCTGTAATTGTCGCTCCCCAAAAAAACCTGTTAGGTTCTTAGTGCGTCCGTGCTTGGTTTTTAAAACCGCACGTGTGTGCCTGTCGGTGGCAGCGTACAGGTGCACTTCTGTGCAATTTCCACAAACTTTGATATAACGCACAAGTAGTGAATACACGTCAGCACAGCATTGCAAAATGCGCAAGGGCATTGGCAAGGAACAAGGAAGTGGACGTGATGGTGGTGCAGGCAGAGGCCGAGGTCGTGGGCAAGCTCTAATTTCGCCACAACAAAGGGCCACATCTAGTCGCTCGCACGTCCTGTCCCAAATTCTTGGGGACCGCAGCAGTACACCGCTCTTGAACCAAGACCAGTGTCAACAGGTTGTTAGTTGGATAGCAGATAATGCTTCCAGTCAGATTGGCACCACCACAAACACTCTGTCTTCCACACGGTCAAGTGTCAGTAGCCGTGATACTGCACCGCACATTTCTGAACCTGATCCTCCTTCCTACCACCAGGCTGAGTACACGTCCTCCTCGGACATTAATGATCCCACACTTGGACACTCGGAAGAGCTGTTCACGTTTCCATTCACACATTCTGGCCTCTCGCCAGCTCATATTGAAATGGGTCATGAGGAGATCGTCTGTACAGATGGCCAAATATTTGAGCAGCCACGTTCTCACGAAGTTGGCAACGTGTCTCAACAAGTGGTGGACGATGATGAGACACATATGTCAGGAAGTCAGGAGGAGGAGCAGGGTGCGGAAGAGGAAGACGACGTGGTGGATGATCCAGTAACTGACCCAACCTGGCAGGAGGATATGCAGAGCGAGGACAGCAGTGCACAGGGGGAGGGAGGCGTAGCATCACAACAGGCAGTAAGAAGCAGGGTGGTGGCCCCAGGCAGAAGTCAGGCAACCGTTCCCCGGAACAACACGACGACACAAGGTGCCTGTACAAATGTTAGGTCTTCCCGAGTCTGGCAGTTTTTTAAGTTGGCTCCAGATGATTCTAAAAAGGCCATTTGCAACACCTGCCGTGCCAGCATCAGCAGGGGTACCAAAACTAGCAGCCTGACCACCACCAGCATGATCAGGCACATGTCAGCCAAGCACCCGACTTTGTGGGAAGTACAACAGAGTCGAGGAGCAGTGCTTGCTGATGTCACTGCTACGTCTTCGCTGGTTGTGCATGCGAGCCAATCCCCTGTCCATGCTGCCTGCGAACAAGCCTCCTCCACTCCTGCACCTGCAGTTGCCTACGCAGAAAGAACACCATCATCAAGCACGTCCTTGTCCCAGCGCAGCATTCAGTTATCCATTCAGCAAACCTTTGAACGCAGGCGCAAATACACTGCCAACACCCCACATGCCACAGTTCTAAATGCTAACATTTCGCGACTGCTTGCGCTGGAAATGTTGCCTTTTAGGCTGGTGGAGACAGAAGCATTCCGCGACCTGATGGCGGCAGCTGTCCCACGTTACTCGGTCCCCAGCCGCCACTATTTCTCCCGGTGTGCCGTCCCCGCGTTGCTAAACCACGTGTCACAAAACATCACACGTGCCCTGAACAACGCTGTTTCACCCAAGGTCCACCTAACCACAGACACGTGGACAAGTGCTTGTGGGCAAGGCCGCTACATCTCATTGACGGCACACTGGGTTAATATTGTGGAAGCTGGGACCCAGTCTGAGCGAGGGACGGAACACGTCCTTCCCACACCAAGGTTTGCAGGCCCTACCTCAGTCAGTGTTTTACCCACACTCTACAGCTCAGGAATGTCATGCTCTTCAGCCTCCTCCTCCTCCTGCGCATCCTCATCCACTGTACCCTCCACACCAGTCCCAAGCTGGAAGCACTGCAGCACTGCCTCGGCGAAGCGTTAACAGGCTGTGCTGAAGCTAATCTGCATCGGTGACAAACCCCACAATGCAGAAGAGGTGTGGACAGCTCTGAAACAGCAGGCAGATCACTGGCTCACACCTCTGAACCTAAAGCCAGGAAAGGTCGTGTGTGACAATGGCCGGAACCTGGTGGCGGCTTTGAGGCGAGGCCAGCTGACACATGTTCCATGCGTGGCCCATGTGCTCAACCTCGTGGTTCAGCGGTTTATAAAGTCATACCCAGAGCTGTCTGATCTGCTGGTAAAAGTTCGCCGCCTGTCTGCACATTTTCGAAAGTCACCTACTGCTTCAGCCGGCCTTGCCGGCTTTCAGCGCCGTTTGCATCTTCCGGCTCACAGACTGGTGTGTGATGTCCCCACGCGTTGGAATTCAACTCTGCACATGTTGGTCAGGATATGTGAGCAGAAGAGGGCAGTTGTTGAGTACCTGCATCACCTAAGCCGTCGGGAAATGGGTCAAACTCCACACATAACACCTGAGGAGTGGAGATGGATGTCAGACCTATGTACCATCCTCCAAAACTTTGAGGACTCCACCAAGATGGTGAGTGGTGATGATGCCATTATTAGCGTCACCATACCGCTACTCTGCCTTCTAAAACGGTCTCTGCTGAAAAACAAACATGATGCATTGCAGGCGGAGCGCGATGAGTTGCAGCAAGAAACAGTAGTGGGTGTGGGTGATAACACACAGCCCAGCCTCGTCTCATCACAATGTGCAGTGGAGGACTATGACGAGGAGGAGGATGAAGACATGGAGCAACTCTCCGGCCAAATTGAGGATATGACATGCACACCAGTCATATCCTCGGTTCAGCGTGGCTGGCCAGAGGACAGGGTAGATGAGGAGGAGGAGGAGGAGGAGGAGGACAGCATGTTCAGTCATCTTGTTGGTCAGGCTACTGAAGTCCTGGCTGTTAAGAGTCTGGCGCACATGGCTGACTTTATGGTAAGCTGCCTGTCTCGTGACCCTTGCGTTAAGAACATCTTGGCCGACAATCATTACTGGTTGGTAACACTGTTAGACCCACGCTACAAGGAGAACTTTTTGTCTCTTATTCCCGTGGAGGAGAGGTCAACCAAAATGCAGCAGTTCCGGAAGGCCATAGTCACGGAAGTAGGCAAAGCATTCCCCTCACAAAACGCTAGCGGCATAGGTCAGGAATCAGTGGACAACCGAGGCGTACAGCCGAGAGAGGCACAAGTCCAATCCGCCAGAGGTAGGGGAACAGTCTTTAAGATGTGGGACAGTTTTCTCAGCCCCTCACGTACCACAGCCCCTGAGGTGCGGGGTAGTGCCACAAGAAATCCTAAGTTTGCCCAGATGCTGAAGGAGTACCTTGCAGATCGAACAACTGTACTCCGACATTCCTCTGTGCCTTACAATTATTGGGTATCCAAGCTGGACACGTGGCATGAATTGGCTCTCTACGCCTTGGAAGTCCTGGCCTGCCCTGCCGCTAGCGTTTTGTCAGAGCGTGTTTTTAGTGCCGCAGGTGGAATCATTACAGATAAACGCACCCGCCTGTCAACTGAAAATGCTGACAGGCTGACTCTGATCAAGATGAACAAGGGTTGGATTGGGCCAGACTTCACCACACCACCAGCAAATGAGAGCGGAATTTAAAGTTTGCCATGTACCTCCACTCACCCATGGGTACACACTTCTGGACTTTGGATAATCGCTGGACTGCTCCTCCTTCTCCTCATGCGCCACCATGCTGACCGTTACAAATTGCAATACTTAGGCCTTTGTTTAAGGTATACCCCCAGTGGTAAATTTTTTCGCCCATTCTTTGCAGAATGGACATTACAACGACAGGAGACCCGCTCCTTTGCAATGGGAACAATGTTTTGAGGCCCTCATGCATGTCTCTACCCAGGGACAACGTGGAGCCTCCCAATTTTTGGCTGCCTTGCCTAAGGGCTATACTATAATACACCCACTTCCTGACAATGGACACTTAATGTTTTGAGGCCCTCATGCACGTCTCTATCCAGGGACAACGTGGAGCCTCCAAATTTTTGGCTGCCCTGCCAAAGGGCTATACTATAATACACCCACTTCCTTACAATGGGCACTTCAAGTTTACAGGCCCTCATGCACGTCTCTACCCAGGGACAACGTGGAGCCTCCCAATTTGTGGCTGCCCTGCCAAAGGGCTATACTACAATAGACCCACTTCCTTACAATGGGCACTTCAAGTTTACAGGCCCTCATGCACGTCTCTACCCAGGGACAACGTGGAGCCTCCCAATTTTTGGCTGCCCTGCCAAAGGACTATACTATAATACACCCACTTCCTTACAATGGGCACTTCAAGTTTACAGGCCCTCATGCAGGTCTCTACCCAGGGACAACGTGGAGCCTCCCAATTTTTGGCTGCCCTGCCAAAGGGCTATACTACAATAGACCCACTTCCTTACAATGGGCACTTCAAGTTTACAGGCCCTCATGCACGTCTCTACCCAGGGACAACGTGGAGCCTCCCAATTTTTGGCTGCCCTGCCAAAGGGCTATACTATAATACACCCACTTCCTTACAATGGGCACTTCAAGTTTACAGGCCCTCATGCACGTCTCTATCCAGGGACAATGTGGAGCCTCTCAATTTTTGGCTGCCCTGCCAAAGGGCTATACTACAATAGACCCACTTCCTTACAATGGGCACTTCAAGTTTACAGGCCCTCATGCACGTCTCTACCCAGGGACAACGTGGAGCCTCCCAATTTTTGGCTGCCCTACCAAAGGGCTATACTATAATACACCCACTTCCTTACAATGGGCACTTCAAGTTTACAGGCCCTCATGCACGTCTCTACCCAGGGACAACGTGGAGCCTCCCAATTTTTGGCTGCCCTGCCAAAGGGCTATACTACAATAGATCCACTTCCTTACAATGGGTGTCGCGGGCGGGGAGGAGGGTGTCAGCACACCGCGCTCACCCCTTCTGCTCGGGTCCGGCAGCTGCTCAGTGGTGGCTCGAGCGGTGGGCCGGATCCCGGGGTTTCTCGAGCGACACTCCTCGCCCGTGAGTGAAAGGGGGGTTTTGTGGTTGGGGATTGTTATAGTTCGTGACGCCACCCACGGTTGTGGTGATTTCACCACCGCTGCTCAATATGGGGCTCCCGGGGATGGTGATGCGGAGCAGCCAGTTGTTGTGTTGCCCCTCCGTGGGTAGGGGTTGGTGATCCCGGGGCCCGGTGATGGAGAAGTAGGTGCGGGGCCTGGTGGGCGCAGGGACGCGGGGGCAGCGCTGTGCCTTGCGGCACTGTGGTACTCACTCAGCCTGAGACACGGACACAGTTTGTACGGTAAACCAAACGGCTGGTAGGACGGTCCCTCAGACGGCTGCACCTGCACTCCCGGTAGGTGACGGTGATGTCCCTCTTCCTTGCACCTGTGTTGACTGATGGTAGCGGTGGATTCCCTCCGGTTACCCGCTCCCCGACTGCAATCTGGGCCGGAGGAGCTCTACACTTTGCCCGCAGGCGCTGGCCCTGAGAAACTGGTGCCGTGGCGGTGGCGGTGTCTCTCCAATACGGGTTGGGCTGTTGCCTTCAATCGGGACTTGGTTGTTGGGGGATCTGCGTCCCCGTCACTGACGGATTTGGCAAATCTGGCGACTCCTAGCCTTGCCGGGGTCCGAGAGGCCCCTGCCCTGGTGCTGACTGTCCTTCGGAACACTGCTCCAGACCACCGGGCACACAGCCAACGGGGTCCTTCCAGGAACTTCCAAACGGTCCCCCTCCAGACAGTCACCGCCGTTGCTGACCTTGCTGTTCTGGCCCTCACAAAGCTGGACCCTTCAGGCTGTCTTTCTCTTCTGTCACTTTACTTGCTTTTCCTCCTTTTCTACTTTCACTTTCACTTAACTCCTAAACTGAACTCTCCTCTTTACTCTTGTCCTGCCTGGGCTAATCTGCCTGGTTACTTCTTGCCTCCAGAGTTGTGAGCTCCTCGGTGGGCGGAGCCAACCGCCTGGCCCACCCCCTGGTGTGCATCATCAGACCCCTGGAGGAAGGCAACAAGGATTTGTGGTTAGCTGTGATGTGCCTACCTGGAGTGTGGGGTGTGGTGGTGTGTGACCTGTGTCCCCTGGCTTGCCCAGGGCGACACATTCCCCCTTAGCAAAATGCAGACCGTCCGCGGGCTGCCGTCCTACACCGGTTTTATTTTTCTGTAAAAAGGGGATAACAGGGTTAAGCAAACATAAATACATTTTTAATCAAAACTCTTCCCAAGACGGGAGGCACATTTACTTAAACGTTGCAACGGTATACGGTCACGGTTTCCGCTCTCTCCCACCCAAGCACCCTGGCCCTGATGCTGCCCCTAAAACCCAGGCAGCACCCCTTGACCCACAGTCCAGCACAAGTTACCCGAGCGGGATCTGTCCTTCCCCTCCAGAGGGTGGCCACCGGTTCCTTTGGTGGCTGGGCCCTAGCCTGCTCTGCTCACGGCCCTCCCTCCAACCTGCCTCTCCGGAGGCGGTATAGCGGAAACGGTAACGGTACCCAACATATTTACAAGCCACTTAACGTTTGTGGTGCCCTTCAAGTTCACGGGCTTGTCCATGGATAGTTCCCATGCATATAAACTTTAAACGGTCCCCACGGGGACAACGGTGCCGGCTCCTGCCGGTTCAATCACAAAGCAAATCAACAAACAAATCAGGTGACTTCTTCGGTAATTTCACTTATCATTCTTTCAACAACTTTTTCAAAACTTTTTCAAACAAACTGCAACACTCTTACATTTGCGGACCCCTTTCATAGTATCATAGTATCATAGTTTTTAAGGTTGAAGGGAGACTCTAAGTCCATCTAGTTCAACCTGTAGCCTAACATGTTGATCCAGAGGAAGGCAAAAAAACCCCAATGTGGCAAACAAGTTCCAATGGGGAAAAAATTTCCTTCCTGACTCCACATCCGGCAATCAGACTAGTTCCCTGGATCAATACCCTGTCATAAAATCTAATATACATAACTGGTAATATTACATTTTTCAAGAAAGGCGTCCAGGCTCTGCTTAAATGTTAGTAGTGAATCACTCATTACAACATCATGTGGCAGAGAGTTCCATAGTCTCACTGCTCGTACAGTAAAGAATCCTCGTCTGTGATTATGATTAAACCTTCTTTCCTCAAGACGTAGTGGATGCCCCCGTGTTCCAGTCGCAGGCCTTGGTGTAAAAAGATCTTTGGAAAGGTCTCTGTACTGTCCCCTCATATATTTATACATTGTGATTAGATCCCCCCTAAGCCTTCGTTTTTCCAAACTAAATAACCCCAAGTTTAATAACCTGTCTTGGTATTGCAGCCCACCCATTCCTCTAATAATCTTGGTGGCTCTTCTCTGCACCCTCTCTAGTTCAGCTATGTCCTTCTTATATATCGGTGACCAGAATTGTACACAGTATTCTAAGTGTGGTCGCACTAGTGACTTGTACAGAGGTAGAACTATATTTTTTTCATGAACACTTATACCTCTTTTAATACATCCCATTATTTTATTAGCCCTGGCAGCAGCTGCCTGACACTGTCCACTAAAGTGAAGTTTACCATCCACCAATACACCCAAGTCTTTTTCTGTGTCTGTTTTACCCAGTGTTCTACGATTAAGTACATAATCATAAATGTTATTTCCTCTACCCAAGTGCATGACCTTACATTTATCTACATTAAACTTCAATTGCCACTTCTCAGCCCAATCCTCCAATTTACATAAATCTCCCTGTAATATAAAATTATCCTCCTCTGTATTGATTACCCTGCAGAGTTTAGTATCATCTGCAAATATTGAAATTCTACTCCGCATGCCCCCAACAAGGTCATTTATAAATATGTTGAAAAGAAGTGGGCCCAATACTGACCCCTGTGGTACCCCACTATGAACTGAGACCCAGTCCGAGTACGTACCATTAATAACCACCCTTTGTTTCCTATCACTTAGCCAGTTTTTAACCCAGTTACACATATTTTCCCCTATCCCCATTATTCTCATTTTATGTACCAACCTTTTGTGTGGCACCGTATCAAAAGCTTTTGAAAAGTCCATATACACAACATCCACTGCATTTCCCTGGTCCAGACTTGAACTTACCTCTTCATAGAAGCTGATCAAATTAGTTTGACAGGATCGATCCCTCATAAACCCATGTTGATACTCTGTCATAAGGTTATTTTTCTTGAGATACTCCAATATAGCATCTCTCAAGAAACCCTCAAGGATTTTACCAACCGTAGAGGTTAAACTTACCGGCCTATAATTTCCCGGCTCAGTTTTTGTCCCCTTTTTGAATATTGGCACCACATTTGCTATGCGCCAGTCCTGCGGTACCGACCCTGTTATTAAGGAATCTGAGAAGATTAAAAATAATGGTCTATCTATCACAGAACTCAATTCCTGTAGTACTCTGGGGTGTATGCCATCCGGGCCCGGAGATTTGTCAACCTTAGTGATTTCGAGGCGGCGGCGTACTTCCTGCTGGGTTAAGCAGGTAATATTCAAGTGTGAATTTATGGTATCACTGGTCATGTCATCTGCCATGGCATTTTCTTGTATAAAAACCGTAGAAAAAAAGTCATTCAGCAGGTTGGCTTTACCCTCATCCCCTTCCACCATTTCACCAAGACTATTTTTAAGGGGGCCAACACTATCGCTTTTCAGTTTTTTACTGTTTATGTAGTTAAAGAATATTTTAGGATTATTTTTACTTTCTCTCGCAATGAGTCTCTCTGTCTCAAACTTAGCTAACTTAATTTGCTTTTTACATATTTTATTTAATTTTCTATAATTATATAATGCCTCATCACTACCTACCCTCTTTAATTCTTTTAAGGCTTTCTGTTTTTCTTTTATTGCTTCCCTTACAGCTCTATTTAGCCATAGGGGTTTCCTCCTATTTCTAGCATGTTTGTTCCCATAGGGTATATTTTCTGCACAAGCCCTATTCAGGATGCTCATAAAAGTCTCCCATTTGCTTTGTGTACTTTTATTACTTAGTACATCATCCCAGTTTATTGCACTAAGATCATCTCTCAACCGTTTAAAATTTGCTTTCCTGAAGTTTAGTGTCCTTGTAGCACCTCTACTAGACATCTTACTAAAGAATACATGAAAACTTATTATTTTGTGATCACTATTCCCCAAGTAACCCCCAACTTGTATATTTGATATGCGGTCTGGCCTATTGGTTAGTACAAGGTCTAGTAGTGCTCCCCCTCTTGTGGGGTCCTGTACCATTTGTGAAAGGTAATTATCTTTCATTGTTATCAAAAATCTATTTCCTTTGCTGGAACTGCAAGTTTCTGTTCCCCAATTTATATCAGGATAGTTAAAGTCCCCCATAATAATTACCTCTCCGAGACTCGCTGCTTTATCAATTTGCTTTATGAGGAGATTCTCTACCTCTTCCATAATATTCGGCGTCTTATAACACACCCCTATCAGTATTTTATTATTCATTCTCCCCCCCCTTATCTCCACCCATAGGGACTCTACATTCTCAGTACCCTCACATATGTTGTCACGCAGGATGGGTTTTAAGGATGATTTTACATATAGACACACACCTCCCCCTCGCTTATTTGTACGGTCATTCCTGAATAGGCTATAACCCTGTAAATTAACAGCCCAGTCATAGCTCTCATCCAGCCATGTCTCTGATATCCCCACTATATCATAATTTTCTTCCAACAATATTAATTCTAATTCCTCCACCTTATTTGTGAGGCTTCGGGCATTAGTGTACATGCACGTTACGTATGACTCTGTACCTGTATTCCTGCTTACTGTATTAACTGTCCTAACCCTTCCCCCCGTACCACCCCCAATTTCATTACTTGTGCCCTGGTCACTATCT
The DNA here is from genome assembly GCF_048569485.1 of Anomaloglossus baeobatrachus. Lineage (NCBI taxonomy): Eukaryota > Metazoa > Chordata > Amphibia > Anura > Aromobatidae > Anomaloglossus > Anomaloglossus baeobatrachus. The sequence continues at coordinate 380,967,798 of NC_134354.1, read as the reverse complement.
GCACTACATTCCCCTTCTATAAAGTGAATACCCTCGCCCCCCATTCCTAGTTTAAACACTCCTCCAACCTTCTAGCCATTTTCTGCCCCAGCAGAGCTGCACCTTCCCCATTAAGATGCAGCCCATCCCTAGCATAGAATCTGTAGCCAACTGAAAAGTCGGCCCAATTCTCCAGGAACCCAAAACCCTCTTTCCTACACCAATTCCTGAGCCACCTGTTAACCTCCCTGATCTCCCTTTGCCTCTCTAGTGTGGCTCGTGGCACAGGTAGTATTTCCGAAAATACCACCTTTGAGGTCCATGCTTTAAGCTTACAACCTAATTCCCTGAAATCATCTTTAAGGACCTTCCACCTACCTCTAACTTTGTCATTTGTGCCAATGTGTACAATGACCGCTGGGTCCTCCCCAGCCCCTCCCAGTAATCTGTCAACCCGATCAGCGATGTGCCGAACTCGAGCGCCAGGAAGACAACACACTGTTCGGCGATCCCTGTCTTTGTGACAGATTGCCCTATCTGTCCCCCTAATAATTGAGTCCCCCACTACCAGTACCTGTCTTGCCTGCCCTGCACTCCTATTCCCCCCCTTACTGGAGCAGACACTCCTCTGGCGTTCAGAGGTCATGCCTTGCTGCAGCAATGCTACCCCTGTAATGACATCCCCCTCATCTGCCAAGTTTGCAAACCTATTGGGGTGTGTCAGTTCAGGACTAGCCTTCCTAGCACTTTTCCCTTTACCCCCCTTTCTAACTGTCACCCAGCTACCTACCTCACCGTCCTGCCGCTCCCTACTACGATCCTCCCCCACATCTGACCCAGCAAGCTGCTGCTCAGTGAGCAGGAAACTCCTTTCCATATTGCTAATGCATCTCAGAGTTGCCAGCTGCTCATTTAGATCCAGTATCTGGGCTTCCAAATGTGCAACTTGCTCACATCTCGAACAACAGTATGCACCCTCGAACGGCTATTCAAGGACTGCATACATGAGACAAGATGTACACTGGATCGCATTAGCAATAGTGGAGCACATTTTCTAATGGGGATAGCACTAAACAAATGTTAAGTAATTAAACAACTAAATACAAACAATTCTACTCACACTTACTTTTGCTCACACTTTGCTCACTCACGCTCACAATGAAGAAGACAGGCTAAAACTCGCGCGCCGCTAGGCGCGCGGTTTTCAGAAGTCTTCCTTCCGGCTGTAACGGCCAAAACCCGGTTCTCCTTGAGCTCGCGGTGACTCTTCACTTATCCCAGAAGGCACTGGGAATATGCAAATTATCCTCGCAAGACTCCTTCCCTGGCTTTCAGAAGTCTTCCTTCCGGCTGTAACGGCCAAAACCCGGTTCTCCTTGAGCTCGCGGTGACTCTTCACTTATCCCAGAAGGCACTGGGAATATGCAAATTATCCTCGCAAGACTCCTTCCCTGGCTTTCAGAAGTCTTCCTTCCGGCTGTAACGGCCAAAACCCGGTTCTCCTTGAGCTCGCGGTGACTCTTCACTTATCCCAGAAGGCACTGGGAATATGCAAATTATCCTCGCAAGACTCCTTCCCTGGCTTTCAGAAGTCTTCCTTCCGGCTGTAACGGCCAAAACCCGGTTCTCCTTGAGCTCGCGGTGACTCTTCACTTATCCCAGAAGGCACTGGGAATATGCAAATTATCCTCGCAAGACTCCTTCCCTGGCTTTCAGAAGTCTTCCTTCCGGCTGTAACGGCCAAAACCCGGTTCTCCTTGAGCTCGCGGTGACTCTTCACTTATCCCAGAAGGCACTGGGAATATGCAAATTATCCTCGCAAGACTCCTTCCCTGGCTTTCAGAAGTCTTCCTTCCGGCTGTAACGGCCAAAACCCGGTTCTCCTTGAGCTCGCGGTGACTCTTCACTTATCCCAGAAGGCACTGGGAATATGCAAATTATCCTCGCAAGACTCCTTCCCTGGCTCCTTCCCTGGCTTTCATTCATAGAACGGTCTCCCTGTACCTAAGTGGGGGTCTACCTAGGTTGGAACGGGTGGACCTTCGGGGCCCGGTGTCAGTGGTGCTAGACAGTGGGGTAGAGGGAACAATCGGTTCCTCCTCCCTGCTATAGTGTGGAGCAGGCGGAGGTGCAGGGGGGCTGGGTACAGGTTCATCCCTGGGCACCGGAACTGGTTCTGGCTCACGGTTGACCGCTTCCACTACTTCTTCATCCACGGGTTGTGGGAACAGTATCACTGGAAGAATCACCGCGCCGTCCTGTGTAGGCCAGTCTGCTGGGAAGTCACCCATTACAGTGTGGATTACCTCTGCTGCCTTCTCCACTGGTGGAGGAACCGGTACTTCAGCCTCTGCCTTCAGCGCTGGGGGGCATTTTTTTAGATGGTCCCGGGAAACTGTGGCTAGGGTGTCCCCTTGGTCACGACTGATCTGGTAAGTCTTCCCGTCTCCCCATTCTGTGGGTTGTATGACATAAGGGACTTGCTCCCACTGATCATCCAGCTTGTGGGTTTTCCTCTTCCGTTTCAGCACCACATCCCCTGGCTGGAAAGGACCTGCGGGCGCCTTCTGGTTGAACCGGTGCTCCTGCTGCTCTCGACTTCGACTGAGGTTTTTCTCCACATACTCCTGGATTTGCCGGTACTGTGCCCTCCTCCGACTTTCCCACTCTGCCGTTGAGGGGAGTGCTTCCGGGGCTTCCAACCCCATCTCCAGATCCACCGGCAGGCGGCCAGGCCGAGCCCTCATCAGATACGCTGGGGTGCACTTCGTCGAGCTGGACGGGATATTATTATACATGTCGACCAAGTCAGGTAGCTTTTCCGGCCACATGTTCCGTTCTTCCAGCGGTAGCGTCTTGAGGAGCCCCAGGACCAAGTGATTCATTTTCTCGCACATGCCGTTGGTTTGGGCGTGGTACGGAGTGGTCCGGATCTTCTTGCAGCCGTACAACTGGCAGAATTCGTGAAACACCTCTGCTTCAAAAGCCGGGCCTTGGTCAGTCAGCACCTTCTCGGGGTACCCATGGGGTCGGCAGAAATAAGCCTGGAACGCTCGAGCAGCGGTCCGACCAGTTAGGTCCTTAACGGGGACTACCACCATAAATCTTGAGTAGTGGTCTACCATGGTCAATGCGTAGGTGTACCAACTTCGGCTAGGGGTGAGCTTGACATGGTCCAGGGCGACCAGCTCCAGCCGCTGATGGGTGACTTTGGGATGTAACGGTGCCCTCTGGCTAGTCTCGTCCTTTCTCCTCAGTGTACAAGGACCACACTCTCGACACCAGGCTTCCACCGATTCACGCATCCCACTCCAATAGAACCGCTCCCTCAACAGCATCTCCAGCTTCTTCCACCCGAAGTGGCCAGCACCATCATGGTATGCCCGCAGGACAGTAGCGACCTCAGCTTGAGGAACGATCAACTGGCATATCTTCTCATGGGTCTTCGGGTTGATCAGCTCACGGTACAGCCTCCCTTGGTGTAGGTAAAGCCGTTTTCGTTCTTTCCACAAGCGTTGAGCTTCGGCTGGAGCGGCAGGGTCTATTCCCATAGCACCTTGTTCCACCAGAGTCTTGACAAGGCGGACAGCCGGCGCTTGGTCCTGGGTGTCCTGCCACTCTAGACTGGGCCGCGGGTCCAGATCCACCCTTTGCTGACAGACTTGTACCCTCTCAGTAGGCAGCTGGTGAAACGCAGGCAACTCGATCTCCTCGAGGTCGTCATCCTCGCACCCCTCTTCTGACAAATGGGGCATCCGAGAGAGTGCATCAGCATTTATGTTGACACGACCAGCTCGGTACTTTATGGTGAAATCATAGTTGGCTAGCCGGGCTACCCACCGCTGCTCCAGCGCGCCCAACTTGGCCGTGTTCAGGTGAGTCAGCGGGTTGTTGTCCGTAAACGCTGTGAATTTGGCTGCCGCCAAGTAGTGGCGGAACCGCTCCGTGATAGCCCACACCAACGCCAATAGCTCAAGCTTGAAGGAGCTATAGTTCTCAGGGTTCCTTTCGGTCGGCCGGAGTTTTCGGCTAGCGTAGGCAATCACCTTCTCCTTTCCATCCTGGACCTGGGATAGGACCGCTCCTAGCCCCACATTACTGGCGTCCGTGTGGAGGATGAACGGGCTCCCATAGTCAGGGTACGCCAGGACCTCTTCTCCGGTCAAGGCCGCCTTCAACTGGCAAAAGGACTCCTCATGCTTGTCCTCCCACGACAGGGGGGCCCCAATGGGTCTACCACCTTTGGTCTGTCCCACGAGGAGATCTTGCATGGGGGCAGCCATCTTCGTGTATCCCTTTATAAAAGCGCCGATAGTACCCCACCAGACCCAGGAACTGCCTTACTTCCCTCACTGTAGTTGGTCTCGGCCAGCTCTGGATGGCAGTAATCTTCTCAGGGTCGGGGGCGACACCATCCGCACTCACCACATGCCCTAGATACTGCACTCTGGGTTTCAGCAGGTGGCATTTTGAGGGCTTCAACTTCATCCCGTACTGGGCAAGGGACGCGAACACCTCGGCCAGGTGCTCCAGATGGGCTTCATACGTCTGGGAATAAACAATCACATCATCCAAATACAGCAGGACGGTCTCGAAGTTTAAATGTCCCAGACAGCACTCCATCAACCGTTGGAAGGTCCCAGGGGCATTGCACAGCCCAAACGGCATGCTATTGAATTCGCAGAGTCCCATCGGGGTGGTGAAGGCGGTCTTCTCCCGGTCCTCTGGGGCCACGGCCACTTGCCAGTATCCGCTGGTGAGGTCAAGGGTCGAGAAGTAGTTTGCGGTTCTCAGTGCAGCCAAAGACTCTTCAATACGAGGTAAGGGATAGGCATCTTTATGGGTTATCTGGTTGATCTTCCGGTAGTCCACACACATCCGCATGGTACCATCCTTCTTCTTGACCAGTACCAACGGAGCGGCCCAGGGACTACAGCTGTCCCGAATAACCCCTGCCTCCTTCATATTCCTCAACATATCTTTGGCACACTGGTAATGTGCAGGGGGAATAGGTCTATACCTCTCTTTGATAGGGGGATGTTCACCTGTGGGAATGTGGTGTTGAACCCCCTTGATCCGCCCAAAGTCTAGGGGGTGCTTACTGAAAACCTGTTCGTACTCCTGCACCACCCTGTGTACCCCGGCCCTGTGATGTGTAGGGGTATCATCGGTGCCTACATGTAGCTGTTGGTGCCACTCCTTTGTGTCCCCCTGGGGTGGGGAAGTGCTGGGGGTAGGTGGGAGTGTGGATGGACTGGCTTCCTGGATAGTGTGAGGGTCCAGGGTGAGCAGCTTGGCAATGGTGGCATACCGGGGGAGCCTGACTTCTTCCTCCCCACAGTTCAACACTCTCACAGGCACTCTCCCTTTCTTCACATCTACCACCCCTCGGGCGGCCACTACAGTGGGCCAGTGCTCGGAGGGCATGGGCTCCATAATCGCAGGGTAGTCACGCCCCTGAGGCCCTACTGCTGCCCTACACCAGATCATCATCTCACTCCTAGGGGGCACAGTCAATGGAGCAACATCCATCACTCTCACTCCACCAATCTCCCCTCCTGTTGAGCTTACATGCTGGCGGTACATCAGGGCGCGGATCTCACGCTGCACAGCCCTCTGCCGGCTCCCCGCCGCTGTGGCGGCTAGCTGTTGCAATAGGTACAACACATCAGCCATGCAGTGTTCCATCACATTGGTTCCCAGCACTATTTTCGGGTTATGATCACTGGGTTCATTCATGATCACAATCATACCCTGGTGTTGCAGTTCAGCTTGCCCCACTGTCATAGCCACTTGTTTATACCCCACCTGGGTCAATGGAAGTCCATTAGCGGCAATCAAATTTATACTATTGTCTGGAGGCGCCAGCTCGTCTGTGGCCCAATACTGCCGATACAACGTGTACGGTATGGTAGTTACCTGTGATCCAGTGTCCAAGAGAGCCATCACTGGTATGCCGTCCACAGCCACAGGGATGATAGGGCGGGCCCCGACATATCGGTCTCGCCAGTCCGGGGGGCCACGGTGTTCTACTCCTGAGGATTGGCCCGGGGCCCCAGGGGTTGCTCGTTTAACGGGCACTGTCGGTAATAATGGCCCGGCTTACGGCACTTGTAGCAGATTGGAGGTCTGCTCCGCGGGTTGTTAGCGCTTCTCCGCTGCATCCAGGGTACATCTTCGGGACTGTCAGCAAGCTGTATCTGCGCTGGAGGCTGAGATCTGGTCAGAGGTTGTAGCGCAGCAAGGATCTTGGCAAGGTCTCCGTCCAGGCGACGGACCTGGGCTGCCAGTTCTTCCACGGTGCTGCTCGGGGCTGCAGGTATTAAGGAGGTTGGTTTGGCCGGGGCCGCCACAACGGGAGCTGTCTCAACGGGCCACGGGACGGGTTCCAGGACTTCAGCAGCTGGGGGCTGTAGTGCCTTGATAGCCCGCTCCTTTAACACAGCAAAGTCCACATCAGGGTGTTCCAGGGCCCACAGCCGGAGTTGTTTACGATCCTCAGGGGACCTCATCCCCTGCGCAAATTGCTCCACTAACATCTTGTTGCTATCCGCCTCGTTAATAGAGTTCACCCGCTTCAGCGTGCGGAGGGCGGTCTGCAGACATAGAGCATAGTCCCGAATGCTATCTCCAGCTCGTTGCCGGCACTGGTAAAACTGCATCCTCAGCTCAGCTTCAGTCCGGGTCTCGAAGGCAGTCTGTAGCTTCTCGAAGATGGTGGCTACAGAGAGCCGGTCCCCCTCGGCCCAGGTCTCCGCCTCCTGCTCCGCCACACCGGTTAACTGGCCTAGCACTATCGCTGCACGTTGCTTATCAGTCAGGGGATACAGCTCTAGCAACGGGTTAAGCTTTTTCCGGAAGGCCTGTAGGGCATCCGGTTTCCCGTCATACCGCGGTAGCCAGGCAGCTCCGGGCGCATAGGGCAAGGAGAATGGCATGACCTGAGCAAACGCGGGGACCGCGGCACCTCCCGCCGGTACGACCGGGACCTGGGCAGGCCCATTCCCATCCGCGGGTGCCGCTGCGGCTGCGACCACCACTCCTCCAGCGGCTCCGTCGGGCGCAGGCATCTTGTTTCCGTCCCCCTTAGCTCTTTCCGGCCCCTCCTCTCTCGGGGCGGGGTTTTGGCCTTCGTGCCTCTACTGCTCGAGAAGACGCTCGAGCGGGAACTTTTCGCGCCAAAGATGGCGGCTTCTGAAATTTTTCTGCCGGATGCCTCCGGCGGTAACAAGGCGCACCTCTACCTGACGGCAGAGCGGTAAGATCCTGTTCGTGACGCCAAGTTGTCGCGGGCGGGGAGGAGGGTGTCAGCACACCGCGCTCACCCCTTCTGCTCGGGTCCGGCAGCTGCTCAGTGGTGGCTCGAGCGGTGGGCCGGATCCCGGGGTTTCTCGAGCGACACTCCTCGCCCGTGAGTGAAAGGGGGGTTTTGTGGTTGGGGATTGTTATAGTTCGTGACGCCACCCACGGTTGTGGTGATTTCACCACCGCTGCTCAATATGGGGCTCCCGGGGATGGTGATGCGGAGCAGCCAGTTGTTGTGTTGCCCCTCCGTGGGTAGGGGTTTGTGATCCCGGGGCCCGGTGATGGAGAAGTAGGTGCGGGGCCTGGTGGGCGCAGGGACGCGGGGGCAGCGCTGTGCCTTGCGGCACTGTGGTACTCACTCAGCCTGAGACACGGACACAGTTTGTACGGTAAACCAAACGGCTGGTAGGACGGTCCCTCAGACGGCTGCACCTGCACTCCCGGTAGGTGACGATGATGTCCCTCTTCCTTGCACCTGTGTTGACTGATGGTAGCGGTGGATTCCCTCCGGTTACCCGCTCCCCGACTGCAATCTGGGCCGGAGGAGCTCTACACTTTGCCCGCAGGCGCTGGCCCTGAGAAACTGGTGCCGTGGCGGTGGCGGTGTCTCTCCAATACGGGTTGGGGCTGTTGCCTTCAATCGGGACTTGGTTGTTGGGGGATCTGCGTCCCCGTCACTGACGGATTTGGCAAATCTGGCGACTCCTAGCCTTGCCGGGGTCCGAGAGGCCCCTGCCCTGGTGCTGACTGTCCTTCGGAACACTGCTCCAGACCACCGGGCACACAGCCAACGGGGTCCTTCCAGGAACTTCCAAACGGTCCCCCTCCAGACAGTCACCGCCGTTTCTGACCTTGCTGTTCTGGCCCTCACAAAGCTGGACCCTTCAGGCTGTCTTTCTCTTCTGTCACTTTACTTGCTTTTCCTCCTTTTCTACTTTCACTTTCACTTAACTCCTAAACTGAACTCTCCTCTTTACTCTTGCCCTGCCTGGGCTAATCTGCCTGGTTACTTCCTGCCTCCAGAGTTGTGAGCTCCTCGGTGGGCGGAGCCAACCGCCTGGCCCACCCCCTGGTGTGCATCATCAGACCCCTGGAGGAAGGCAACAAGGATTTGTGGTTAGCTGTGATGTGCCTACCTGGAGTGTGGGGTGTGGTGGTGTGTGACCTGTGTCCCCTGGCTTGCCCAGGGTGACACATGGGCACTTCAAGTTTACAGGCCCTCATGCACGTCTCTACTCAGGGACAACGTGGAGCCTCCCAATTTTTGGCTGCCCTGCCAAAGGGCTATACTACAATAGACCCACTTCCTTACAATGGGCACTTCAAGTTTACAGGCCCTCATGCACATCTCTACCCAGGGACAACGTGGAGCCTCCCAATTTTTGGCTGCCCTGCCAAAGGGCTATACTATAATACACCCACTTCCTTACAATGGGCACTTCAAGTTTACAGGCCCTCATGCACGTCTCTATCCAGGGACAATGTGGAGCCTCTCAATTTTTGGCTGCCCTGCCAAAGGGCTATACTACAATAGACCCACTTCCTTACAATGGGCACTTCAAGTTTACAGGCCCTCATGCACGTCTCTACCCAGGGACAACGTGGAGCCTCCCAATTTTTGGCTGCCCTGCCAAAGGGCTATACTATAATACACCCACTTCCTTACAATGGGCACTTCAAGTTTACAGGCCCTCATGCACGTCTCTACCCAGGGACAACGTGGAGCCTCCCAATTTTTGGCTGCCCTGCCAAAGGGCTATACTACAATAGACCCACTTCCTTACAATGGGCACTTCAAGTTTACAGGCCCTCATGCACGTCTCTACCCAGGGACAACGTGGAGCCTCCCAATTTTTGGCTGCCCTGCGAAAGGGCTATACTATAATACACCCACTTCCTTACAATGGGCACTTCAAGTTTACAGGCCCTCATGCACGTCTCTACCCAGGGACAACGTGGAGCCTCCCAATTTTTGGCTGCCCTGCCAAAGGGCTATACTACAATAGACCCACTTCCTTACAATGGGCACTTCAAGTTTACAGGCCCTCATGCACGTCTCTACCCAGGGACAACGTGGAGCCTCCCAATTTTTGGCTGCCCTGCCAAAGGGCTATACTATAATACACCCACTTCCTTACAATGGGCACTTCAAGTTTACAGGCCCTCATGCACGTCTCTACCCAGGGACAACGTGGAGCCTCCCAATTTTTGGCTGCCCTGCCAAAGGGCTATACTATAATACACCCACTTCCTTACAATGGGCACTTCAAGTTTACAGGCCCTCATGCACGTCTCTATCCAGGGACAATGTGGAGCCTCTCAATTTTTGGCTGCCCTGCCAAAGGGCTATACTATAATACACCCACTTCCTTACAATGGGCACTTCAGGTTTACAGGCCCTCATGCACGTCTCTATGCAGGGGCATTGGTGAACCTCACAATTTTGGACTGCCCTGGCAAAGGAAAATACTACAAAGACTCACTTCCTCAAAATGGGCACATTAGACTCAAGAGGCCTTCATGTACGTCTCTTCTCAGGGACATCGGAGTGCCACACAATGTTTTCACGTAAAATCTTTCATGTATTAATCTCAAAAAGTAACATACACCAGCTCTATCTCACTATTGGATATGTGCCCTTAACATTTCTGCCATGCAAAATCATTTTGGGGTCATTTTGGAAGGTTTTCTGGTGAGTCCGTAAAAATGGCGTGAAACGCGGACAAAATTGTTCACAGCTGTGACTTTTGAGTGATAAATGCTTCAAGGGGTCTTCCCCATGCTGTTGCCATGTCATTTGAGCACTCTTCTGAGACTTTTGTGCCATTTTTAGGGTTTCTCCATGCTGCCGGGGGGTCATTTCACAAAAATACTCGGGTCTCCCATAGGATAACATTGGGCTCGTTGCTCGGCCCGAGTACACGAGTATCTTGGGAGGCTCGGCCCGAGCTTCGAGCACCCGAGCTTTTTAGTACTCGCTCATCACTAATAATGACTTTAAATAAAGATTAAGATGAAAATAAAATTTTGTTTTGGACGACACCTTTTATAGGCTGTTTAAACAGATAGACCACAGTAAACAACTGCTGATATTTAATGGTTCATATAAATGTACCCTACACGGTACCCCTATACAATACCCATATATAGAAAAAATATTTACATTAATGGGGTTAATCATGGCAGGCGTCTCCCCGAGATACCTTTCATGATTAACTTGTAAGTGAAAGTAAATAAACACACACAACGAAAAATCCTTTATTTGGAATAAAAGACAAAAAGACACCCTCTTTTACCATTTTATTAAAATCCCCAAATACCCCTCCAAGTCCGACATAATCCACAGAGGTCCCATGACGCATCCAGCTCTAATACATGAAGCTGACAGGAGCGACATAGAACACGAGCGCTCTGTGTCAGATCCACGGAGCAATGAAGTGAGCCGCGCTGTCAGCGGGGACGTCACTGAGGTAATGCCTGCGTGTGCGGTGATGATGGGGGTTGTAGTGCCTGTGTGTGTGCAAGGATGATGAGTGCGGTACTGCCGGTGTTTGCCCGCCCATCCGCCCGTCCATCCGCCCGTCCATCCGCCCGTCCATCCGCCCGTCCATCCGCCCATCCATCCATCCGCCCATCCAGTCCATGTGAAAAGAGACGGAAGGCACTCACCAAATATGCGGTAAAAAAAGCTGTTTTATTCGACCATCTGGTCAGGGGGAAAGGCGTGGCCTTTCATTGGAATGGGCACCGTGGCCAGAATGCAAGGAAATTTACAAGCCATATAATGCGTGTATAAACCTGCAATAGGAAGATTGAGCGGTTAGCTCGCTGAATGGTGCCAGTGTTTCATCCTTTCACCATTCATCCATCCATCCTTGCAGCTGAACAATTTGCTTCTAGATTCTCTACTGCAGTATAGAGATCAAGATTACCAAATCTTCCTATGCTTTTCATAAGAGGCAGTGGCTCAATGGATAGAGTTCCCACCTAATAAGAATTAGTTCACGAGTTCGAGTCCCGGCCATCCCAGTAAAGAATTTAATTTATTTTAAATTATAATTATTATTTATTTATAATTATAATTTAATTTAATTATGCACTGAGGGGAGGAGCCGGACATCAGCGGTGAGCCACAGGACACACCTCTAAAATTGGGGCAGTTCGCGAAATAAGGCAGCATTGCTCTCTCCTCTCTCCTCTCTCTCTCCTATCTCTTCTCTCTCTCTCTTTTTCTCTCTCTTTCTCCCTCACCTCTCTTTTCTCTCTTCTTCCCTCTCTCTCTTTTTCTCAGTCTCTCTTTTCCTCTCTCTCTCTCTATTCCCTCTCTCCTTTCTCTCTCCTCTCTTTCTCCTCTCTCTCTTCTCTCTCTCTTCTCTCTTCTCTATCTCCTCTCTCTCTCTTCTCACTCTCCTCTCTCTCTTCTCTCCTCTTCTCTCTCACTCTCTTCTCTCTCTCTCCCTCTCTCTCTCTTCTCTTTTCTCTCTTTTTTCTCTCTCTATTTTCTCTCTCTCTTTTTTCTTTATCTTTCTCTCTATTTTCTCTCTCTTTTCTCTCTCTCAGACCTGGCAATGATCAGCTCATGCGGTCACCTGACGGAATTAGCTGACACTATAAGTCGAGCGCCCGGCCGGCGAAACTATCAGCTGATGCTGTCGGACAGGATTCTTTAAAGATATTCCAGCAACATCGACCAGGGGATTTATAAAATCAAAGACTTTTATTCCAAAAAATTAAAAACAGGTATCATGTATAAAATATTTTATACATACCTGTTTTTAATTTTTTGGAATAAAAGTCTTTGATTTTATAAATCCCCTGGTCGATGTTGCTGGAATATCTTTAAAGAATTGTGTCTACAAGATTATCCGGAATCCAAGTTCCCTGCACCTTCTAGGATTGATTGATCTCCTCCAGATGCTGCATGTGCTATGGTTCGGTGAGCTGACATATTTTGTTTTTTCTATATGCTGTTGGACAGGAGTCTGCACAGAAGTGTGTAGTTTATACAGATCAACTACTGTGTCATGGGATTCAGGCCCTTGAACCTGACACATCACCTGATCGCTTTGACTTCCAGCAAACCAATCAAATGATATTGGATCCGGATTGGATGGCGCGGGACCCTTGACCCAGGATTACTGCGGAGGGGGTTCTTTATTTCAATAAAGAAAAAGTCACTAATTGTGTTGTGTTTTATTTCTAATGCAGCTGCAGAACGACAAGACTCAGCATACTCCATCCAGGACTGTATGCAGGAGTTTTTTGCCCCCCAAAAAAATTACGTGGGCTTAGCCATATTTTTGTATGCTAGCCAGGTACAGCAGGCACCTACGGGCTGCCAACAACCCCCAGCTGCCTATTTGTACCCGGCTGGGAACCAAAAATATAGGGAAGCCCTTTTTATTTTATTTCACAAATTTCCTGAAATAATTAAAAAAAAAATGACGTGGGCTTCGCCCAACTTTTGTGTCCAGCCAGGTACAACTAGGCAGCTGGGGATTGGAATCCGCAGCACAGGTTGGCCCGAGATTTCTGGGCCCCTCTGCTGAGAATTGCAGTCCGCAGCCACCCCAGAAAATGGCGCTTTCATAGAAGTGCCATTGTACCACCCCACGCGCTCGGCCGGCTGTAGAGCCACTCGGATCTGTGCTCGTCGGTGGGTGGCTCGAGCTCTCCACAGACCCGGGGGTCACGTCGCTCTGAAAGCGGGTTGGCGCTACATGCAGGGACTTCGGTGGGGAGTTCCACGGCCGGAGCCGCGGTGGCTTGTAGGGGATTTAAGTTTCTGACGCCACCCACGGGTTGTGCTGAATGGATGGACACCACCGCTGCCGTTGACTAAGCCTTCCGGGGATAATGTTGCGCAGCTTGGTGTTGACTCCCTCCGTGGGTAGGGGAGTGATGGTCCCGGGGGCCCGAGGGAGGCGCTGAGGTGGGGGAATGGATGGTGCGGTGCGTCGCGGTGCACAGCCTGAAGGCACTGGTGTACTCACTATGATACAACAAACTTGAGTCTCTGGTGAACCAAACGGGATGATGGACGGTGCCCGCAGCTGGCTGCAGCTTCCTCCTTAACAGGCTGGTGGTTTCCGCCTTTCTCCTGCACTTCTTTGATGTGAACGTTATGACTCCTATGCCTAAGCAACGGTAGTCCGCTCCCCGGATTTCTGGGTGTCGGGAGAGCCCTGTTTGCCCGCAGACACTGGCCTCTTGGGTCTCTATGCCTTGGAGGTGGCTTTACCCTAATGGTTGGGCTGTTGTCTTCAGTCGGGTCTTGTGTGGGAAAGGTCCTAAAGTCCAGTCCTCAATCAGTTGATTCGACTTAGCCTAGTTGTTTCTGGGCCTCGTACTGGGTCTGAGAACCCCTCCTGATGCCCCAGTTTCCAATCGGTTTCCCAGTTCGGTATCGGCAGGCCACCGCCCGACCCCGGTCCCTACGGTTCCACTGGCTGTAATCCCAGCTCCTGCAGGTGGCCATCACTGTCTGCCTCCTTGCCAGAGGTGATTGGGCTCCAACCCAGACACCTGGTAGACTATGGCAGGCCTGGTCACAGGTCTGCCCTTGAACTTGACTACTGCCGTCCATTGTTAAGGCTAGTCTACCTCTAACTACTGTTTTTCCGCCTCCAGGCCTGTGAACTCCTCGGTGGGTGGAGCCAACAGCCTGGCTCCACCCCCCCTTGTGTGGACATCAAACCTGGAGGGAGGTGACAAGGGTTTTGAAGTTTGGCTGCTGTCACCTTTTTAGGGAGGGGGGTGTGTGTGCATGGGACTACCTGGGACGACCTGACTAGTCCAGGGCGTCACACCATCATCTGGCGCTGTATCCAATTCTACCAGCAGCCCTGAAGCCGGATGGTTTGCTGGGTAATAAGGGTTAATACTAGCTTTGTTTTTCTAGCTAGTATTATGCCAGAGATTCTTAATGTCAGGCAAGTTTGACCCAGCCATTAAGAATCTCCAATAAAGGGTTAAAATAAAGACACCACACAGAGAAAAAATACTTTAATAGAAATAAATACACAGACACACTTAGAGACTCCATGTTTATTACTCCCTCTAAACCCTCCACGATCCTGGTCTTCTTTCTCCTTCAACCCATGCAGATCTGCTACATCAGACAGCACTGTATAGGAGGAAGACGCTGCTGCTCCCGTGCAGTCCAATCACTCAGTGAGTGAGCAGAGGCTGCGGGTTGTAAACGGTGACGTCACTGCTGTCGGCTGTGGCATCCAGTCCTTGCATGTGGGCTGACTCTGTAAAGAGCGCTGACATGCACAGACGGGGAGTCGACCATGTGCCCAAGCATCACACCGGTACACGGAGATGCTCAAAGGAGCACCAGGAACCGGAGAGATGCACTGTCAGGACCTAGCATGACGTCTAGCCATGTGACCAGTCTGTAGCCAATGAGATAATAGACATGTGACTGGTCACACTCTATGACGACGTCACGGAAGGTCCTATCATCAGTGCTGGTTACCGGGAGGGCGCAGCGATGATCGTAAGGAAAAGCGGTGGGAGACAGAGTGCAGGACGCTTCGCAGGGACCTGTAAGTGTAATGGCAATATTTATTAACTGTATGTGTACATGTATAATGTGTTTGTATGTGTTTTTGTTTGCCTGCCATTGTTTTCCATTGGGGTTCGCTGAACATTTGCCGCTCATCGAACCGAACCGAACTCGAACACCAGGGTGGTGGCACAGCACTACTG
This sequence comes from Anomaloglossus baeobatrachus, assembly GCF_048569485.1. Taxonomy (NCBI): domain Eukaryota; kingdom Metazoa; phylum Chordata; class Amphibia; order Anura; family Aromobatidae; genus Anomaloglossus; species Anomaloglossus baeobatrachus. The sequence goes on along the minus strand of NC_134354.1, from coordinate 380,952,798 downwards.
ATGATGGCTCCCCTGAAAAAAGTCACATATTGTAACTTTACACATTTGTTCCCTGAATAAGAAATCTCTCCATTTTGCCGCTGAATACAGACATGCACACCCACCAATAATATAAATTAGCTATTATGCAACTCACCACTACAAATATAACATGTTAATCCAACTCTGTGCCCCTTGCTAACTCCATCCAATTTTCCCCCTCGGAAAAAAATATATAAATTAATAAGCCACTTTACTCTTTCCTCAAATTTAATTTCAGTCACTGTATTGCGTTCTCAATGCCCTTCCACTGTGCACCTCCTGTTCCCCCAAATTCATAATTACATTCCCCCACCCACATTTAATTCACTAGAATGCCCTCTATCCTAACCCCCTACCATCTATTAATTATAATATAATCTCCTCTCCCCCACCCCCACCCTCTATTCATTGTAATCTCATCAGTGATCACCCCCACCCCTATTTATTATAATTTCCTCTCTCACCCCCCCTTCTGTTCATTATAATAGAATGTCCTCGCTCCCGCCTTCTATTCATTTTAATTTCCTCTCTCCTACCCCCATCTTATTGAATAAAAAGTTTTGCATAATCATCTCTCCATATGACCAACTGGAAATCTACTTTTCCTTGACGCTGGCGTGTACATGCTGGAGCGTTTGTTGGAGGGAGACCGGTGCCATGCAGCCCCCCTGAAGACGTCATGGTTATTTTGTGTATTTATATATGGGAAATATTGTTTATATGTGTGTGCTCTCGGGTGCACTGTTTTCAGGCACCACTTCGTGTCATTGCTTCCTGGCCCCTTAGCTTGGGGTTGGGATGGAGAACTGGGCTGAAGCAGTTAAAGGTTAAATCTACCCAGCAACAATGAGTTGACAGTTGGGATTAGTCAGATAGGGTCATTGTTGGGTAGAGAGAAGAATCTGTACCTGAGGGAGGTATAACAAGAGATGTCAAAGTAATTTGGCTAGGGTAACCCCAGGAAACCCAGATCAAGTTGGCAAACGAAACTCTTCAGTAGCCGGGTGCAGAAATAAGCACAGACCAGTCCTGAAGTTGTGGGCCTTGATTCTAGTGGACTTTCCGGGAAGCAACTGACTCCAATAGGACCGGTCTAGGCGTGAGGTAACATAGACCTGGGCGAATGGGTCGCCACAGAGACAGTGGTGAAGGAACTCCATCCGGTGGTGTATCACATTCCTGTGGGAGGGGATGTGATTAGATCCATGTGGGACTCCATGAATTTATTAGCTGGGACTGTAGTATTGCCGGAGGAAACAGACAGTCATATAGAAACTGAAGAGACGTGCAGGAGGGAGCAGTGTGCGGGAAAAAGTGTAAAGAAACCAAACCGTAACATGACTGTCACATTCAAGTTATGTGCCTGCAGTGGATATGCTTCACAGAAACTGCGAGTTAATCAATAAAGAAGTGTTAAACATTATTCTGGACTTCTTGTCTGAATTTGTCCTGAGGAGGAGAAGCTGCGGTGTCCATGGTTGCACCGTGGAGGTGGCAGGAGTTCAGCACCTAAGAGAGATGCTGCCTGGAAGCAGGGGCTCACCTCTGTCCACGACTACGGCCCCCTGCCACCCTTACAACATTATGGCATCATCACGCCGGCTGATGATATAATTGCGCCGACTTATTCACATCACAGAGCAGGCCAGTCCCATTGAGCAGACGTTCAAGAAAGCCGATGGCGTTGAAGAATTATAGTACTGTAGTGTTTCCATGGGCCTTCCCGGGATCTCAGGCGGTAACCCAGTTTACCCTCATCATAATCCACCTATGCATACAAGAATAAGTGTGTTTTTGTTGTATTCAGCATTGAATAGACAATTAACTATTTTATTATGGTAATGTAAGTAAATTGTTGTTGATAACAAATATATTGCTTAAATAATCTACTTGTATTCAATAGAATGGTTACATATAATTTTCCTTTTCTCACATCCACTTTTATGATAAAAAATAGATAAATAAGCATCTGTACTTTGTGTGCTCTGGGCATTATGAAAACCAGTCAGAGCCACCATCTAGAAGCCTGTCTTTGTTACACTATTAATTAGTCTGTCTTGTAAAATGAGATTCAGAAAACTACCCATAATTTAGTAGATAAAAAGTATAATAATAAAGCAATACCTATTATTAGGAGTGTGGCTGTGATGGATATAGTATCATTATGAACATATTATGTGACAAGGTCATATGACACTGGGGAACTTTAGTAGATTTAGCCTTTTAGATGTCACTGTATTACATTGCACTGACCAGTATTATGTATATTCAGCGTGAAATTGGAATAACACAAGTCTGTTATTTTTATGCATATATTTAAGGGTCCATGGTCTGCTATGAGAAATGAAGCCCACAATCAAAGAAAAATTACTGGTCTGATTTGATTGTGGCATCAAAATCAGAGATGAATGTATCTGCAAAATTTGAATTCCTGTTAAAACAGTTTTCCTAGGAAATTTTAATGACCGCTCCGCTATTTAATGAACCTTATCATGCTCTTGGGTCACTCCAGACCCCAAAATATAATACATTTAATATGTAAAAAAATCCTTATGCCCTCTTTACCTGGCCCCTAACCTCTCTGATCCCTTCCGGTTTTCACCATCACATGTCCGATCCTCATCCCATCTTCTGATCCCCAGCACCTGGTTAATAAAGTGGGCTCTCCGCACTACAGAAATACAAAGCATATTGGCACTAGATGTGGTTTAGGCACATTGTGGGGCTCAGAAGGGAGGGGAGCATTTAGATTTGGGTGTGTAGATTGTGCTGGATTTCTTTTTGGGGGAAGTCAAAGTGCTTTTCCAGAGCTTTTGTGCTGCTAGTAATGTGGAAGTCACCTGTATTTCCATTCACAAATGACACACCTGAGTGGAGGCTTGTTTTTATTTGGGAAGAATAATTGAAACTTTTATTGGGAAAATTTTTCATGACATTTTGGATCATATTTATACTGTGCTCTACACTAAGCACTTACTCAAAATCTCCAAATGAAGTGACTCAGATAACACTCCCTGAGGGATTCACTCACTATACTGAAGCAGCACTATACCGAGTAAGGGGTGCTTCACACACAGCGAGATCGCTGCTGAGATCGCTGCTGAGTCACGGTTTTTGTGATGCAGCAGTGACCTCATTAGCGATCTCGCTGTGTGTGACACTGAGCAGCGATTTGGCCCCTGCTGTGAGATCGCTGCTCGTTACACAAGCCCTGGTTTGTTTTTTTTATTGTTGCTCTCCCGCTGATAAGCACACATCTCTGTGTGTGACAGCGAGAGAGCAACAATCCTGAATGTGCAGGGAGCAGGAGCCAGCTTCTGACAGCCTGCGGTAAGCTGTAACCAAGGTAAACATCGGGTAACCAAGGTGGTTACCCGATATTTACCTTTGTTACCAGCCTCCGCCGCTCTGACGCTGCCAGTGCCTGCTCCCAGCTCTCTGCGCATGTGGCTGCAGTACACATCGGTCATTAACCCGATGTGTACTGTAGCTAGGAGTGCAGGGAGCCAGAGCTAAGCAGTGTGCGCGGCTCCCTGCTCTCAGCACATGTAGCTGCAGTACACATCAGGTAATTAACCCGATGTGTACTGTAGCTAGGAGTGCAGGGAACCAGCGCTAAGCAGTGTGCGCGGCTCCCTGCTCTCTGCACATGTAGCGACGTTATGATCGCTGCTGTGTCGCTGTGTTTGACAGCTAAGCAGCGATCATAACAGCGACATACAAGGTCGCTGTTGCGTCACAGAAAATGGTGACGTAACAGTGACGTCGTTGTCGCTGTCGCTATGTGTGAACCCAGCTTTACTCTGGACTCCACAAAAACAGGAGGGCACAAAGTGGTTGAGATGCAAAGGTATATGTCAAAATTTAATACATGCAAATTTAATGGAGCACATAAATAAATAAAGTAGGGATACAGAAGACAGAGGTTGCAAAAGGCACGATAAAAATAGGGGATATCACATGTCAATAAATAGTCAGAAAGTCAGCTTGTTAAAGGTAGGAACGTATAAACCATGTGATTATCCAGAGTAGTCGCTGGTGACACTGAGGTTAACATACAGCAAATGCCCAAATAGAACAGTGTACAATGCAGAAACATACCAATGCTGTATCAAATCGGGAAAACAGTCACCAGCGTAACATCAAGGTGCCAAGTGCAGGGCTGCAAGACCAGAAGTCCCCCCTAGATGGTAACGCGCGTTTCACGTGTTTAATGAACGCTTCATCAGAACGAAATGGAATAAATAGTGCAAATAAATTTTATTATCAAAAGGAAAGGGGACACACAAAAAGGGGGTTCAAGTGGATATACATAAAAACATTGAGTGATTAAGAACATTCAAAATGGGAGCTGGGTGCGGGCACGGATAATACATTAATCTGGTAGAAAAAATGGGTACATATAAGTAATAAATACCGATGAAGAGTGAACATAATCAACAAGCAGAATACTATATTAAAGTGTCAGTGCATACATTTTCACAACAAAACGCTTGTGTCTCAAATAATTTAAAATGTCACATACATCAGTAGCCTAATTTGCAGAGCATAATAGCCATTATAAGTACCCACCAATAAAGTGCAGTCGTGCCAATGATAGTAGCAAAAAAGGCCAAGCAGCCAGGTCCCAGAAGGAAAAGTTCCCCCAAACCCACCAACACGTGTTTCGCTACTGGTGGGGGCTTGTGCACCCCACTAGCTTCATCAGGGAGGGAAAAGAAGACATGAGCGCTTTACTGCGAAAGTGTTTTAAATATGCCGCCCTGTATGGTTTCCGCCTACGTCATCGCATTAGATGACGCATGCGCAGCCGCCCGCAGCATCACCGCAGGCAGGGAAGCCGTCAGACAAACACGACGCATGCGCGGGAGCAAAGACGCGTCATTCCGATCCCGCGCATGCGCCGGCGTCACCAAGACAGCACCCGGCCAGCGGCGACACAGAGGGCAGCAGCGCATGCGTACAGAGATGACGTGCAAGGTAAACACAAATAATGATAGTAATAGTACAAGATGACGTGCACAGCGGATGTAGAGGGTAGCATATAGAAATAGATCTGAACAACCGAAAAGAAAAGGAGAAACACAAAATAAGTAAATCTAAAAGTATTATTGCAGAGTAATAAGAGGAATTGCCACATTATACATTATTATGCAGATAGGGAAAGAAAATATTCTTTGTCTGTTCTAGACTGATGGCAGTATCCATCTCATCCTTTATTCATAATATCGAGAGGCAGAGTAGTTCGGAAAGTAAGGTCTTCAGTGGACCGCTCAATCACTGCAAAGATAGGTGGATCAGATCTAAATAAAAATAAAAGATGTAACACTTTTAATACAAAGCATAAAATACGCTCATGCCAAGGGGGACAAACAAGATAAGAAATTGTTTTTAAAAAATTTTTTTAAAAACAGATATACCTAAAATGATGAAAAAGAATTGGTAATGGTTGGCAGCTACAAAAATGATGCAAAACTAATATTTTCGTTCAGTCCCCTGGGGACCAACGTGTCGAGGGTGCTGATCCATCGGGCCTCACATTGGGCCAATCTTTTTTTAGGTTACCACCTCTGGATCCACCACTCACCACGTCAATACCCCTTATTTCCAACTTGGAGGAGTCACAGGAGTGGAACGCCTTAAAATGTCGAGGGATAGTTTTAAGAAAAACGTTATCATCAGCAGATCTGGCAGCCTCAATTTCACGTACGTGCTCCCTGACCCTAATGCGGAGCTCACGGGAAGTGAGCCCCACATAGATCAGAGAGCACGGACATGTGGCGTAATATATCACATGTGTGGTCCCACAGTTGATATATCTCCTTATATCAAAGTGTCTCACTCCATCTGAGGACGAGAAGGTCCTGGTCCGGATTATATTTCTACAGGCCATACAATGTCCACATTTATAGCACCCTGTTAAAGGGGGGCCCGTGCTAAAAGGATTAATGGCAGGAGGGACATAGTGGCTATTCACCAAAATATCTTTGAGATTCCGGGAACGCCGTGCCGTCATGAGTGGGGCATCAGTTAGGACATCCGATAGAATGGGATCTGATAAAAGGACAGGCCAATGCCTGTTCAAAATTTCCTTCATGGTGCCCCACTCATGATTAAACGTCCCGATAAATCTCAAATTAGGCTCCAGAGGTTCTTTCTTAGTCGTGTACGAGAGGAGCTGAGGTCTGGGTGTCCCCCTAGCTCTCACATAACCCCTTTTAATGGCTCTATTGCTATAACCACGGTCGTGGAAACGGCGCTTGAGATCCGAGGATTGGGCTTCAAATTTTTGGTCTGACGAGCAAATCCGCCTTATCCTTAGGAATTGTCCAGTCGGTATGGCTCGGATAGTTGAGGGGGTATGGGCAGATGAAGCATGCAGCAGTGCGTTGACAGAGGTATCTTTACGGAAAACGTCCGTTTGAATGAGACGATCCGGACCTACTTCGATTTTAATATCCAAGAAATCAACGCAACTGCTGCTATGCTTGTAAGTAAGTTTGATGTTAAGATCATTATGATTCAGTTGCCCCATAAAGAGTTCGAGTTGCTCCACACTGCCCTGCCAAAAAATTAAAACATCGTCAATATATCTTAGCCAGCACTGCACATGGGCGCTAGCCCCAGCGCCTCCGTCACCAAAAACCAACCTCTCCCAGAAACCCAGGAAGAGGTTGGCGTACGAAAGCGCACAGGCCGCACCCATCGCAGTGCCTCGCCTCTGAAGATAAAATTGATCTTTAAAAAGAAAAAAATTGTGAGTGAGGGCAAAGTGGAGCAACTCGATGATCAAATCCCCCATCCTGCCACACCGACTGTCCATCCCAAGGAAGAAGCGAACCGCTGCCAGGCCATCCTCATGTCCAATGCTGGTATACAGGCTTTCAATGTCTGCCGTTACTATGAGGACATCCTCTTCCACAAAGATGCCGTCAATCCTGTTGAGGACATCCGTAGTGTCCTTAACATAAGAGGGGAGTGTCTCAACAATAGGTTTTAAAAAATGATCTATAAATTTACAAATTGGTTCACACAACCCCTCTATGCCGGACACAATCGGACGTCCCGGAGGATTGACAGCATCTTTGTGGATCTTAGGTAAAAAATATAAAGTTGGTACTTTTGAGGATGTATTGAGAAGCCCCTCCATCATCTTCTTAGTGATGATACCTTTCTCAAGCGCCGCCTCCAGGATACGTGCTAATTCCCCAGTAAAGGAGACCAAGGGGCTATGTGAGAGCTTAGTATAGGTGTCCCTGTCCCTCAGCTGACGTAAAGCCTCCCTCTCGTATTTTTCGGTGGCCCAGATCACCACGTTGCCTCCCTTGTCCGCCGCCTTAACAACGACATCCTTATTAGAGATGAGCGAACCGGTCCCGGTTCGGCTCGAGGCGGTTCGCCGAACGGGGGGTCTGGCTCGAGTTCGGCTCGTCGAACGTTCGACGAACCGAACTCGAGCCCATAGGAAACAATGGCAGGCAATCACAAACACAGTAAAACACCTAGAAAACACCCTCAAAGGTGTCCAAAAGGTGACAAACAACTCACAACACAACACAAACACATGGGAAAGTGACAAGGACATGTACTCATGCGAAAACAAAACAGCTGGACAAGGAAAAAGAGGAGGACACACAGATATAGGCATGGCACGCCCTTCTAAAGTCATGTAAAACACCGCAAGGTGACTCCAAGCGGAGTCTCCCTTTTTTCCAAAAATTGGGCCCCACACACCCACCCCTTCAGTGGCAGCAGTTGTGCCCCAGTTGTACACTTCACAGCTAGATTTGCATCAAGCACATTCAAAAATACGCCATTCTTATCCGTCCCCAGGATGACACCGGGGTAGGTAGCAAAGTCTTTCCTGATCCCAGCTCTGTTCATCTTGGCTTCTTTTAAAAACACAGCAAGCAAGGGTTACTCCAAGCGGAGTCTCCCTTTTTTCCAAAAATTGGGCCCCACACACACCCACCCCTTCAGTGGCAGCACTTGGGCCCCAGTTGTACACTTCACAGCTAGATTTGCATCAAGCCCATTCAAAAATACGCTATTCTTAACCGTCCCCAGGATGACACCGGGGTAGGTAGCAAAGTCTTTCCTGATCCCAGCTCTGTTCATCTTGGCTTCTTTTAAAAACACAGCAAGCAAGGGTTACTCCAAGCGGAGTCTCCCTTTTTTCCAAAAATTGGGCCACACAGACACCCACCCCATCAGTGGCAGCACTTGGGCCCTAGTTGCAAACAGGATGTTTTGATTTGCATCAAGCACATTCAAAAATACGCTATTCTTAGCCGTCCACAGGATGACACCGGGGTAGGTAGCAAAGTCTTTCCTGATCCCAGCTCTGTTCATCTTGGCTTCTTTTAAAAACACAGCAAGCAAGGGTTACTCCAAGCGGAGTCTCCCTTTTTTCCAAAAATTGGGCCACACAGACACCCACCCCATCAGTGGCAGCACTTGGGCCCTAGTTGCAAACAGGATGTTTTGATTTGCATCAAGCACATTCAAAAATACGCTATTCTTAGCCGTCCCCAGGATGACACCGGGGTAGGTAGCAAAGTCTTTGCTGACCCATGACTTGTTCATCTTGGCTTCTTTTAAAAACAATGTAAGCAAGGGTTACTCCAAGCGGAGTCTCCCTTTTTTCCAAAAATTGGGCCACACAGACACCCACCCCATCAGTGGCAGCACTTGGGCCCTAGTTGCAAACAGGATGTTTTGATTTGCATCAAGCACATTCAAAAATACGCTATTCTTAGCCGTCCCCAGGATGACACCGGGGTAGGTAGCAAAGTCTTTGCTGACCCATGACTTGTTCATCTTGGCTTCTTTTAAAAACAATGTAAGCAAGGGTTACTCCAAGCGGAGTCTCCCTTTTTTCCAAAAATTGGGCCACACAGACACCCACCCCATCAGTGGCAGCACTTGGGCCCTAGTTGCAAACAGGATGTTTTGATTTGCATCAAGCACATTCAAAAATACGCTATTCTTAGCCGTCCACAGGATGACACCGGGGTAGGTAGCAAAGTCTTTCCTGATCCCAGCTCTGTTCATCTTGGCTTCTTTTAAAAACACAGCAAGCAAGGGTTACTCCAAGCGGAGTCTCCCTTTTTTCCAAAAATTGGGCCACACAGACACCCACCCCATCAGTGGCAGCACTTGGGCCCTAGTTGCAAACAGGATGTTTTGATTTGCATCAAGCACATTCAAAAATACGCTATTCTTAGCCGTCCCCAGGATGACACCGGGGTAGGTAGCAAAGTCTTTCCTGATCCCAGCTCTGTTCATCTTGGCTTCTTTTAAAAACACAGCAAGCAAGGGTTACTCCAAGCGGAGTCTCCCTTTTTTCCAAAAATTGGGCCACACAGACACCCACCCCATCAGTGGCAGCACTTGGGCCCTAGTTGCAAACAGGATGTTTTGATTTGCATCAAGCACATTCAAAAATACGCTATTCTTAGCCGTCCACAGGATGACACCGGGGTAGGTAGCAAAGTCTTTCCTGATCCCAGCTCTGTTCATCTTGGCTTCTTTTAAAAACACAGCAAGCAAGGGTTACTCCAAGCGGAGTCTCCCTTTTTTCCAAAAATTGGGCCACACAGACACCCACCCCATCAGTGGCAGCACTTGGGCCCTAGTTGCAAACAGGATGTTTTGATTTGCATCAAGCACATTCAAAAATACGCTATTCTTAGCCGTCCCCAGGATGACACCGGGGTAGGTAGCAAAGTCTTTGCTGACCCATGACTTGTTCATCTTGGCTTCTTTTAAAAACAATGTAAGCAAGGGTTACTCCAAGCGGAGTCTCCCTTTTTTCCAAAAATTGGGCCACACAGACACCCACCCCATCAGTGGCAGCACTTGGGCCCTAGTTGCAAACAGGATGTTTTGATTTGCATCAAGCACATTCAAAAATACGCTATTCTTAGCCGTCCCCAGGATGACACCGGGGTAGGTAGCAAAGTCTTTGCTGACCCATGACTTGTTCATCTTGGCTTCTTTTAAAAACAATGTAAGCAAGGGTTACTCCAAGCGGAGTCTCCCTTTTTTCCAAAAATTGGGCCACACAGACACCCACCCCATCAGTGGCAGCACTTGGGCCCTAGTTGCAAACAGGATGTTTTGATTTGCATCAAGCACATTCAAAAATACGCTATTCTTAGCCGTCCACAGGATGACACCGGGGTAGGTAGCAAAGTCTTTCCTGATCCCAGCTCTGTTCATCTTGGCTTCTTTTAAAAACACAGCAAGCAAGGGTTACTCCAAGCGGAGTCTCCCTTTTTTCCAAAAATTGGGCCACACAGACACCCACCCCATCAGTGGCAGCACTTGGGCCCTAGTTGCAAACAGGATGTTTTGATTTGCATCAAGCACATTCAAAAATACGCTATTCTTAGCCGTCCCCAGGATGACACCGGGGTAGGTAGCAAAGTCTTTGCTGACCCATGACTTGTTCATCTTGGCTTCTTTTAAAAACAATGTAAGCAAGGGTTACTCCAAGCGGAGTCTCCCTTTTTTCCAAAAATTGGGCCACACAGACACCCACCCCATCAGTGGCAGCACTTGGGCCCTAGTTGCAAACAGGATGTTTTGATTTGCATCAAGCACATTCAAAAATACGCTATTCTTAGCCGTCCACAGGATGACACCGGGGTAGGTAGCAAAGTCTTTCCTGATCCCAGCTCTGTTCATCTTGGCTTCTTTTAAAAACACAGCAAGCAAGGGTTACTCCAAGCGGAGTCTCCCTTTTTTCCAAAAATTGGGCCACACAGACACCCACCCCATCAGTGGCAGCACTTGGGCCCTAGTTGCAAACAGGATGTTTTGATTTGCATCAAGCACATTCCAAATCCACAAGCATTTACTCTCCCCAGGATGACACAGGGGTAGTAAATTCCTTCTGGATCCATGACTTGTTCATTTTGATGAACGTCAGTCTGTCCACATTGTCACTGGACAGACGCGTGCGCTTATCTGTCAGCACACACCCAGCAGCACTGAATACACGTTCAGAGACAACGCTGGCAGCTGGACACGACAAAATCTCCAAGGCGTAAGTTGCGAGCTCTGGCCATTTTTCTAGGTTTGAAGCCCAAAAGGAGCAAGGCTCCAGTTGCACAGTCATGGCATCGATGTTCATTTGGAGATACTCCTGTATCATCCTCTCCAGCCGTTGACTATGTGTCAGACTTGTTGTCTCTGGTGGCCTTGCAAAAGAGGGTCTAAAAAAATTATGAAAAGATTCCATAAAATTGCTGTTACCGGCACCAGAAAAGGTCCTACTGGTACGGGTAGACTGTTGAAGATGACGAGACCGTCCCATGTTTGTCAAGTTACAACTGGGAGATTCACTCCCTGCACCTGCACGGTTGTTTGGTGGAAAAGCCGAGCTAAGATCTAGTAACAGCTTCTGCTGATACTCCTGCATACGTGCGTCCCTTTCTATGGCTGGAATTATGTCACAAAATTTGGACTTGTACCGGGGATCTAATAGTGTGGCAATCCAGTAGTCATCATCACTTCTAATTTTGACAATACGACTGTCATGTTGGAGGTAGTGCAACAAAAAGGCACTCATGTGTCTTGCGCAGCCATGCGGACCAAGTCCATGCTGTGTTTGTGGCATAGAGGTGCTACCCGTTCTTTCTTCCTCTGACATCTGACCCCAACCTCTTTCAACTGAAATTTGACCAAGGTCTCCCTCATCCGCTGAGTCTTCCATGTCCATGGACAGTTCGTCCTCCATTTCTTCATGTTCTCCTGCACCTTGCTCAACATTTCGCCTGCTACTATGCGCCCTTGTCGATCCCTGTCCCCCATGGTCCCATGCCTGCTGCGTTGGTGATGATGAACGTCTGGACCTTGGTGATGTTGTTGTCCCTTGCGCATATGAATCCTCCTGTAGTTCCTCCCCTTCATGTTGTCCCACCCCCTGACTCCGAATAGTGTTTAGCGTGTGCTCCAGCATGTAAATGACTGGAATCGTCATGCTGATAATGGCATTGTCAGCGCTAAACATATTCGTCGCCATGTCGAAACTGTGCAGAAGGGTGCATAGGTCCTTGATCTGAGACCACTCCATCAGGGTGATCTGCCCCACCTCTGCATCTCGTTGGCCCAGGCTATACGTCATGAGGTATTGCACCAGGGCTCTGCGGTGCTGCCACAGTCGCTGTAACATGTGGAGAGTTGAATTCCAGCGTGTCGCCACATCGCATTTCAGGCGATGAACCGGCAGGCCGAAAGACTTCTGGAGCGATGCAAGTCGCTCTGCTGCGGCGCTTGAACGGCGGAAGTGAGCTGACAGTTTTCGTGCCCTGTTCAGAAGGCCATCTAGGCCGGGATAGTGTGTTAAAAATTGCTGCACGACAAGGTTCAACACGTGAGCCATACAAGGTACGTGTGTCACCTTGCCCAGGCGAAGTGCCGCACCCAGGTTTGCAGCATTGTCGCACACGGCCTTACCAGGCTGCAGTTTGAGTGGAGACAACCATTTATTAAACTCGGACCGCAAAGCTGACCACAACTCCTCAGCTGTGTGACTCTTATTACCAAGACATGTCAAGCTAAAGACCGCCTGATGCCGTTGCGCTCTGCTGCCAGCATAGTAATGAGGGGTGCGTGATTCCTTCTGCGCAGTGAGAACGCTGGTGGCCTGACCAGGCAGGCTTGGGGCGGAGGTGGAGGACCCAGATGAGGTGGAGGATGCAGAAGCAGTGGCGGAACTTGGACAGACAGAGGATTGACACACAAGTCGTGGGGACGGCAAGACTTGTGCAGCAGACCCTTCACCATCTATCACCATAGTTACCCAGTGCCCAGTCAGCGACATGTAACGTCCCTGTCCATGCTTACTGGTCCAAGTATCGGTGGTGAAATGCACCCGTTCACACACAGAGTTTCTCAAGGAAGCGGTGATGTTGTGTGCGACATGCTGGTGTAGCGCGGGCACACCTTTCTTAGAGAAGTAGTGGCGACTAGGCATCTGGTACTGGGGCACAGCGACAGACATAAGGTCTCTAAAATCCTGTGTGTCCACTAGGCGGAAAGGCAGCATTTCGGTAGCCAACAGCTTACAGAGGGATAGAGTCAACCTCTTAGCTTTGTCATGGGTCGGAGGAAGTGGCCTTTTATTTGACCACATCTGAGGGACAGAGATCTGGCTGCTGTGTGTAGACGGTGTTGAGTAGGGTGTCCCTGGAAAAATGCAGGTTTGTGAGGAAAGTGCAGGCGGAGACATGATGTTGCCTTCATCCAACGTTGGTGCTATCGATGTCTGAGAGAGCTGTACACACTCACTTGTTTCCCCTTCCAAACCAACTGACGACCTTACAAGCAAACTGCCTGTTGCGGTTACAGTGGTGGAAGTTTTGCGTGGAAAAACAGGTGTGGCAGCTGTCCCCACAGTCCTAGAAGATGAAGAGCGCGCGGATGCAGTGGAAGGGGCGGGCGGTGGATGGTTCGCTCCGCTAGGCCGCATTGCAGCACGGTGAGCTTCCCACCGGGACTTATGATATTTATTCATGTGACGATTCATGGAAGAAGTTGTCAAACTGCTGAGCTTTTGACCTCTACTAAGAGAATCATGACAAATGTTACATATCACATGAGTTGGGCGATCTTTTTCGATGTGAAAAAAGGACCAGGCTAGGCAAGGCTTAGAGGCCATGCGACCTGTTGATCCACCCCGAATAATGCTCATAGGCAGAGTGGTGGCTGAGGATGCAGTTGTAGACGTGCTACCAGTGCTCCGACTCTGTCCAGGAAGGCGCAAGGTAACTTCGTCGTCGGTTGCATCCTCCTCCACCGCCTCTGTTGACCTCCTCGAGTGCCTGACTGGGGGTTGACAGTAGGTGGGATCTAGAACGTCATCATCAATTGTTGTGTTTGCACTCCCCTCCCCCTCAGACCGAGCCTCTTCTTGCCCTGACGGAATATTTAAGTTGTCATCCCAATCGGGTATCTGCGTCTCATCTTCATCAGTATGTTCCTCATTGTCTATAACCACAGGTGTTACAGTTTGTGACAAAGGGTCAACATTATGCTCAGAAACTTGGTCCTCACGGCCTGAATCTGAGTCACAAAGGTTCTGGGCATCACTGCAGACCATTTCCTGTTCTGTACTCACTGTAGCTTGGGAGCAGACCTCTGATTCCCAGGCTATAGTGTGACTGAACAGCTCTGCAGACTCAGCCATCTCAGTTCCACCATACTGTGCAGGGCTGATGGAGACTTCAGAGCTGGGAGAAATCAAGTGTGATTGGGATGACAACTCAGAGGACTGGTGTTTTTTGGATGCGGTACTTGAAGTGGCTGAGAGGGCACTTGTTGGACCACTTGAGATCCATTCAAGCATTTTCCTTTTTTGCCCATCATCTACCTTTCTTCCTGTTGTTCGTGTCCGTAAAAAAGGGAGCACATCGGATTGTCCACGGTAAGTAGTAGACATCTTACTTTTGCTGGTAGATGGTCTATCTTCAGCAGATGATAATGGAGCTTTGCCACCTTCCCCACGGACAAAACCTTTTTTGCCTTTTCCACCACGCCTCTTCCCCTTTCCACCAGCATCTGTCATTTTGCCACTCATGTTGATTGCGACAAGATTGTGGACTGAAAATGTGGTAGTAAAAATTGAGAGGTGGTGAAGATTGCAGTGGTGGTCTAGCTTTATTAACAGCAGAATAATAAAGAATAAATATCCCTGACAATGCAACTTAGTTATAATTAGTTGGAGTGTGCAACGCAGGCAGACGTGCTGCAAATGTCTTTGCACTAGTGGGACTATAGCAAAGTCCAATAGCCACGTATAGGATGCCACTAGGTACACTGAGTGTTTGCTAGTATAATGGCTTGGTTAGAATGAGTTGTAGTGTGCAACGCAGGCAGACGCGCTCTGCAAATGTCTTTGCACTAGTGGGACTATAGCAAAGTCCAATAGCCACGTATAGGATGCCACTAGGTACACTGAGTGTTTGCTAGTATAATGGCTTGGTTAGAATGAGTTGTAGTGTGCAACGCAGGCAGACGCGCTCTGCAAATGTCTTTGCACTAGTGGGACTATAGCAAAGTCCAATAGCCACGTATAGGATGCCACTAGGTACACTGAGTGTTTGCTAGTATAATGGCTTGGTTAGAATGAGTTGTAGTGTGCAACGCAGGCAGACGCGCTCTGCAAATGTCTTTGCACTAGTGGGACTATAGCAAAGTCCAATAGCCACGTATAGGATGCCACTAGGTACACTGAGTGTTTGCTAGTATAATGGCTTGGTTAGAATGAGTTGTAGTGTGCAACGCAGGCAGACGCGCTCTGCAAATGTCTTTGCACTAGTGGGACTATAGCAAAGTCCAATAGCCACGTATAGGATGCCACTAGGTACACTGAGTGTTTGCTAGTATAATGGCTTGGTTAGAATGAGTTGTAGTGTGCAACGCAGGCAGACGCGCTCTGCAAATGTCTTTGCACTAGTGGGACTATAGCAAAGTCCAATAGCCACGTATAGGATGCCACTAGGTACACTGAGTGTTTGCTAGTATAATGGCTTGGTTAGAATGAGTTGTAGTGTGCAACGCAGGCAGACGCGCTCTGCAAATGTCTTTGCACTAGTGGGACTATAGCAAAGTCCAATAGCCACGTATAGGATGCCACTAGGTACACTGAGTGTTTGCTAGTATAATGGCTTGGTTAGAATGAGTTGTAGTGTGCAACGCAGGCAGACGCGCTCTGCAAATGTCTTTGCACTAGTGGGACTATAGCAAAGTCCAATAGCCACGTATAGGATGCCACTAGGTACACTTAGTGTTTGCTAGTATAATGGCTTGGTTAGAATGAGTTGTAGTGTGCAACGCAGGCAGACGCGCTCTGCAAATGTCTTTGCACTAGTGGGACTATAGCAAAGTCCAATAGCCACGTATAGGATGCCACTAGGTACACTGAGTGTTTGCTAGTATAATGGCTTGGTTAGAATGAGTTGTAGTGTGCAACGCAGGCAGACGCGCTCTGCAAATGTCTTTGCACTAGTGGGACTATAGCAAAGTCCAATAGCCACGTATAGGATGCCACTAGGTACACTGAGTGTTTGCTAGTATAATGGCTTGGTTAGAATGAGTTGTAGTGTGCAACGCAGGCAGACGCGCTCTGCAAATGTCTTTGCACTAGTGGGACTATAGCAAAGTCCAATAGCCACGTATAGGATGCCACTAGGTACACTGAGTGTTTGCTAGTATAATGGCTTGGTTAGAATGAGTTGTAGTGTGCAACGCAGGCAGACGCGCTCTGCAAATGTCTTTGCACTAGTGGGACTATAGCAAAGTCCAATAGCCACGTATAGGATGCCACTAGGTACACTGAGTGTTTGCTAGTATAATGGCTTGGTTAGAATGAGTTGTAGTGTGCAACGCAGGCAGACGCGCTCTGCAAATGTCTTTGCACTAGTGGGACTATAGCAAAGTCCAATAGCCACGTATAGGATGCCACTAGGTACACTGAGTGTTTGCTAGTATAATGGCTTGGTTAGAATGAGTTGTAGTGTGCAACGCAGGCAGACGCGCTCTGCAAATGTCTTTGCACTAGTGGGACTATAGCAAAGTCCAATAGCCACGTATAGGATGCCACTAGGTACACTGAGTGTTTGCTAGTATAATGGCTTAGTTATCAGTTGGAGTGTGCAGAGGACAAGAGGGTACAGTGGCAGGATTGTGGTGCTCTGGGTAGAGGAATGGAAGCCTGCCTTTCTATTCCCTCCTAATGGTGAAATGCAGGTAGGAAATCCCTGACCTGGGCTACACAGACGCTGTTGCTGTTTGCAGGACCTGTCACCTATGGCTCTCTGACCCTGCCGGTTGGAGCCCTTAAAAGGACTGCTATAAAGTGCTCTCCCTAAGCTGTCTAACGCTGTGTATGCAGCGCATACAGCTGTATCGGCTATAGGACTCAGGAAGACGGAGCTGCGACAGTGATGTCTGACACCAAAGACGCAGAAGGCAGATAATGGCGTCCGTGAAGAAAATGTCCGGTTTTATAATGCAGGGACATGTGACATGCAGATCCTATCACACATGCCGTTGCTTCTCTGGCTCAAAGTCCACTTAGCTGTGTGTGTGTCTGGGATTGGCTGACATGCTGGCCCGCCCCACAAGACGCGCGCGCTTAGGGAAGGAAGACAAGAAAAAAAAAAAAAAATGGCGATCGCCATTATAGAAACAGCAGTGATCTGAAGGCGCTGTTCACGCACACTATACACTGAAATGTGATAATAGTTTGATTCACAGAGTGACTTACACTATTACAGCAGAAACCAAGCTATGATTTAGCTGTTTTTTGGCTGCTAGAACCGTTCTCGAACGTTTCTAGAACTACCGAGCTTTTGCAAAAAGCTCGAGTTCTAGTTCGATCTAGAACATGCCCCAAAATCACTCGAGCCGCGAACTGGAGAACCACGAACCACGAACCGCGCTCAACTCTAATCCTTATACGATTTTAATTCCTCCAAAGCCCGTCGATGTCTATGTGTGAGATTATCAAATCTCCTTCTCGTGGAGATTTTTTTGAAATCATTCGTGACGAGCTTGGTAAAGATGTCGATTGCTGGGCAGAGGGACAAAGGTGGGAACCTGGTCGATCTGGGTAAAAGTGCCTTAGGGAACACACCTGAATTAGTTGTCTCCTGTTCTTGTAGGAGATCCTCTAGAGCCTGTAGAGCCTCCTTTTCCAACTCACTCTCAACGTCCATTGTGTTCCTATGATGGAGTCTTCTCAACATCACCTTTCTTGCAAAGAGATTAATATCTCTTTGCGCTGAAAATAAATTGAAGTTGTTAGTTGGTGAGAAGGACAAACCCAATGACAGTACCTCCAACTGGGCCCCTGTAAGGACACGAGTGGATAAATTAATGACCTGTAATTGGTTAGAGACACACCTACGAGGGTTCTTCCAAGATGATTGTTGTCTTTTACGGCCATTTTTGACTCTTGCCCCAACACTCTGGTCCATATCCAGTGTCCCGCCAGAGGCCCCTGAAGAGGAATCGTCTCCGGAAGTATGAGAGTGAGTTGATGAGGATCTTTCACGTGAAGAGGGGTCAGGTCTGGTCCTGCCACGTTCCCTATTCTGTCCAGACCGCCACTTGTATGCCCGTGATGTAGAATAATCTGTAATGTCCCTGTTCAATTTTTTAAGTTTATACTCTTTTATGTCCTTCTCAAGTTTAGACAACTCCTGCTCTATTTCCTCATTAAGTTTGGATACAAACTCAGAAGAGCATTTATCCTTTAAGGACTTCTCAATATCTTCTAACTCGGACTCCATTTTAGCTAGAGATTGGCTGTTATGATCCCTCAATAAGGATAAAAACCCTTTAGAGCAGGTCTGGGCCAGGTCTTCCCACTTGTTCACAAACTCCTCATCATCAATAGTGAATGACGGGAAGACCTGGATCCTCAGACCGCGTGGGATCATATCCCTTTCAATATACTTAATGAGTAATGCCTTATTCCAAGATAAGCGTAAACGTTTTTTCAAAAGTTCTTTATATTTGGGTATTAAAGTCTCATGAGAGCTGCAACCACCATTAACAGCACCAGAACCACCCGTTTCTTTAAGACAGTCCTCAAATTTGTCGAGCCATACTCGGTCTCTGGCTCTAAAGTCCATTTCGGTAATGGAGAAAACTGTGAAAAACACAGATAAACACAGAATTAAATTAGAAAAGCTCCATGATACCATAATGATCATAACTGCGGTCAAGGTACCACCCGTGGGTCACATGCCGCAAGCACAAATTCCATATAGACATGTAAAAGACAGGAGAAAAATGGAATAAATAGTGCAAATAAATTGTATTATCAAAAGGAAAGGGGACACACAAAAAGGGGGTTCAAGTGGATATACATAAAAACATTGAGTGATTAAGAACATTCAAAATGGGAGCTGGGTGCGGGCACGGATAATACATTAATCTGGTAGAAAAAATGGGTACATATAAGTAATAAATACCGATGAAGAGTGAACATAATCAACAAGCAGAATACTATATTAAAGTGTCAGTGCATACATTTTCACAACAAAACGCTTGTGTCTCAAATAATTTAAAATGTCACATACATCAGTAGCCTAATTTGCAGAGCATAATAGCCATTATAAGTACCCACCAATAAAGTGCAGTCGTGCCAATGATAGTAGCAAAAAAGGCCAAGCAGCCAGGTCCCAGAAGGAAAAGTTCCCCCAAACCCACCAACACGTGTTTCGCTACTGGTGGGGGCTTGTGCACCCCACTAGCTTCATCAGGGAGGGAAAAGAAGACATGAGCGCTTTACTGCGAAAGTGTTTTAAATATGCCGCCCTGTATGGTTTCCGCCTACGTCATCGCATTAGATGACGCATGCGCAGCCGCCCGCAGCATCACCGCAGGCAGGGAAGCCGTCAGACAAACACGACGCATGCGCGGGAGCAAAGACGCGTCATTCCGATCCCGATTTTAAAAACAATTTCTTATCTTGTTTGTCCCCCTTGGCATGAGCGTATTTTATGCTTTGTATTAAAAGTGTTACATCTTTTATTTTTATTTAGATCTGATCCACCTATCTTTGCAGTGATTGAGCGGTCCACTGAAGACCTTACTTTCCGAACTACTCTGCCTCTCGATATTATGAATAAAGGATGAGATGGATACTGCCATCAGTCTAGAACAGACAAAGAATATTTTCTTTCCCTATCTGCATAATAATGTATAATGTGGCAATTCCTCTTATTACTCTGCAATAATACTTTTAGATTTACTTATTTTGTGTTTCTCCTTTTCTTTTCGGTTGTTCAGATCTATTTCTATATGCTACCCTCTACATCCGCTGTGCACGTCATCTTGTACTATTACTATCATTATTTGTGTTTACCTTGCACGTCATCTCTGTACGCATGCGCTGCTGCCCTCTGTGTCGCCGCTGGCCGGGTGCTGTCTTGGTGACGCCGGCGCATGCGCGGGATCGGAATGACGCGTCTTTGCTCCCGCGCATGCGTCGTGTTTGTCTGACGGCTTCCCTGCCTGCGGTGATGCTGCGGGCGGCTGCGCATGCGTCATCTAATGCGATGACGTAGGCGGAAACCATACAGGGCGGCATATTTAAAACACTTTCGCAGTAAAGCGCTCATGTCTTCTTTTCCCTCCCTGATGAAGCTAGTGGGGTGCACAAGCCCCCACCAGTAGCGAAACACGTGTTGGTGGGTTTGGGGGAACTTTTCCTTCTGGGACCTGGCTGCTTGGCCTTTTTTGCTACTATCATTGGCACGACTGCACTTTATTGGTGGGTACTTATAATGGCTATTATGCTCTGCAAATTAGGCTACTGATGTATGTGACATTTTAAATTATTTGAGACACAAGCGTTTTGTTGTGAAAATGTATGCACTGACACTTTAATATAGTATTCTGCTTGTTGATTATGTTCACTCTTCATCGGTATTTATTACTTATATGTACCCATTTTTTCTACCAGATTAATGTATTATCCGTGCCCGCACCCAGCTCCCATTTTGAATGTTCTTAATCACTCAATGTTTTTATGTATATCCACTTGAACCCCCTTTTTGTGTGTCCCCTTTCCTTTTGATAATAAAATTTATTTGCACTATTTATTCCATTTTTCTCCTGTCTTTTACATGTCTATATGGAATTTGTGCTTGCGGCATGTGACCCACGGGTGGTACCTTGACCGCAGTTATGATCATTATGGTATCATGGAGCTTTTCTAATTTTATTCATCAGAACGAAGGAGGGGTAAAGACTCCTCTGTTCAAGGACCTAATGTGTACACCATGTGAGGTGTCACATGGGTAAAAGTAGCCAATCAGTGATGTTTACATCGGCGCATGCGCAGTTCACATCAGACTCCCCAGCCACTGCAAGCGGCGTCAGGTAGAGGAGCGCTCGAGGGGGGGCAATCCAGTGTGTCAGGTAACGCCCCCACACGAGCGCAACCCCACCCTCCAGACACCGTAAGGCATGCCAGGAGAAGGGAGCGGACCACGCATGCGCGCACATCAGCTGCTAACACATGGGAACGGAAACTCCCTATACAACAGAAATACACAGAGGCATATAAAGGACTGAATGGCATAATATCAGTAACACATAATAGTAGTCATAATCGGACCCATGTAGTCCAATACTCAGTCGAAGCTGCAGTGAAGGGAGTCTTCATATGTTCGCATGTATAATTGAGTGACGTGTTCAGGCATACAGATGGCAAGGGTCCAAAAGAACAGGAAAAGAAAGCTGCAAACAGAAAGGCAAAGATAGCATAAAAACCAATGCCGCTATAGTGCATTAAAATAGCAAAAGTAAGGTAAAAAGGAAAATAAAAAATGGGAACAACCCACTGAGCGAAAAAAAGGGGGGGGGGAAACATGGAGAATGAGGAACTACAGGAAGGGGGCGAAGCTAAGGGACTCATTTAAACCAGACGGAACCAATGTACCCAGTATCGTAATCCATTTTGTTTCCCTCTGAGCTAGGATTTTTTTAAGGTTCCCACCTCTGTTGCCACATTGGACAACGTCTATCACCGTGACCCGTAATGATTTTGTGTTACAATCGTGATAATTTCGAAAGTGTCTTGGGAGGGTCTTAAGGGTAGAGACGTCGATCACTGTCTTGGCCGCACCAATGTCTCTCACATGCTCGTGTACTCTTACTCGCAGCTCCCTGGATGTTAATCCTATATATATTTTAGGGCAACTGCATGTCGCATAATAAATAACGTAAGAAGTAGCGCATGAAATAAAAGTCCTGATGTCAAAGGTCCGACTACCATCGGCAGTGGAAAAAGTCTTACTGCGAGAGACATTAGTGCAGGCAACACAGTGACCACAAGGGAAACAGCCACGGACTGCATTAGTGGACCCAAAAGGATGTAGGGTCACTGGGACATAATGGCTATGTACAAGGTGGACACGGATTTATATTTAATTACTCTGGACTCCGTCTGGACTCTGTTCAGTGGTGTCTGTCATTTATGAACGTCTAAAAAGATGGACAATGGACAAAAATTGTAGGTCAGAGACAATACACAGGGTCTCCATCTCCATTATTATAGTGAATGTTCTGAGGTTCTATCTGAATCATGTATTTCTAAGTTACATGGAAAACCCAGTGTAAGCGGTCAGCTTAGCACTCAGGATAAATGTGAGCAAAGCCTTACTGTGATCTTTGGGAGGCAGAATAAAAAAACCAACAACAGGTTAAGAATTTTTTTATGCTATTGACCGTGTGATATAAGTGGTAAGATAATTTTATTATTCAAGTCAGTGAAATAACAGCGATACCAGATTTATATTGGATTTTTATGTTTGGCTACCATCAAACACTAAAACAATGCTTTAAAAACGTTTTTGCATCATCATATTTTCAGAGCTATATTTTTTTTTACTTTTTCTGACAACACAATTGTGAGGCCTTGTTTTTTTTTCCTGGAGAGTTGACTCTTTTATTAGTACCATTATCCGTCATATAATATTTTTTAATTGCTTTTTATTACAATACTTGGGAGGCAGAATGAACAAAAAACAACAATTCAAAACTATATTTTTTTATGTCGGTCACTGTATGATAAGTCATAACATGGCTTTCTTCATCAGGTCAGTACGATTACAGAGATACCACTTTTATATATATACTAGAAGGTGGCCCGATTCTACGCATCGGGTATTCTAGAATTTACGTATTGTGTAGTTCATGTATGATTTTTGTTATATATATATATATATATATATAGAGAGAGAGATGTTGTTGTCTGTAGTTACCAAGTGTTTGTGTAGGGCGCTGTACATGTTCTGGGTGTTGTCTGGGTGTGACGGGGGGTGAGAGCGGTGTTGTATGTGTGTTGCGTGTGTTGCGTTGTTTGTGGAGCGCTGTGTGTCTGTAGCGTTGTGTGTGTGTTGCGCGGTTTGTGTGTGTGTGGTGTGTTTTGGGGGGAGGTATGTTTTGTGCAATGTGTGTGTTGTGCGATATGTGCGTATATTTGTGTGTGCCGCGGTGTTTGTGTGTTGGGTGTTGTGTGTGTGCAGCGTTGTCTGTGTGTGTGGGTGTCTGTGTAGGGCAGTTGTTTGTGGTTCCCAGTGTGTGTGTGTGTGTGTGTGTGGTGTGTTGTGCAGTGCGCGCGCGCGTGTGTGTGTGTGTGTGTGTGTGCATCAGCCTCTCTTCTCTCAGCCTACCTCTCCCAGCCTCCCTCCTCCCAGCCTCCCTCAGCATCAGCCTCCCTCTCCCAGCCTCCCCAGCATCAGCCTCCGCCAGCATCAGCCTCTCTCCTTCCAGCCTCCTCCAGCATCAGCCTCCCTCTCCCAGCCTTCCCCAGGATCAGCCTCTCTCCTCCCAGCCTCCGTCCTCCCAGCCTTCCCCAACATCAGCTTTCCCCTCCCAGCCTCCCTCAGCATCAGCCTTCCCCAGCATCAGCCTCCCGTTCCCAGCCTTCCCCAGGATCAGCCTCTCTCCTCCCAGCCTCCTTCCTCCCAGCCTTCCCCAGCATCAGCTTTCCCCTCCCAGCCTCCCTCAGCATCAGCCTCCCTCAGCATCAGCCTCCCGTTCCCAGCCTTCCCCAGGGATCAGCCTCTCTCCTCCCAGCCTCCTTCCTCCCAGCCTCCCTCAGCATCAGCCTTCCCCTCCCAGTCTCCCCCAGCATCAGCCTCCCCAAGCATCAGCCTCCACCAGCATTAGCCTCTCTCCTTCCAGCCTCCTCCAGCATCAGCCTCCCTCTCCCAGCCTTCCCCAGGATCAGCCTCTCTCCTCCCAGCCTCCGTCCTCCCAGCCTTCCCCAGCATCAGCTTTCCCCTCCCAGCCTCCCTCAGCATCAGCCTTCCCCAGCATCAGCCTCCCGTTCCCAGCCTTCCCCAGGATCAGCCTCTCTCCTCCCAGCCTCCGTCCTCCCAGCCTTCCCCAGCATCAGCTTTCCCCTCCCAGCCTCCCTCAGCATCAGCCTCCCTCAGCATCAGCCTCCC
This sequence comes from Anomaloglossus baeobatrachus, assembly GCF_048569485.1. Lineage (NCBI taxonomy): Eukaryota > Metazoa > Chordata > Amphibia > Anura > Aromobatidae > Anomaloglossus > Anomaloglossus baeobatrachus. Next base: position 380,928,793 of record NC_134354.1, on the reverse strand, counting down.
GTTCCCAGCCTTCCCCAGGATCAGCCTCTCTCCTCCCAGCCTCCTTCCTCCCAGCCTCCCTCAGCATCAGCCTTCCCCTCCCAGTCTCCCCCAGCATCAGCCTCCCCAAGCATCAGCCTCCACCAGCATTAGCCTCTCTCCTTCCAGCCTCCCCCAGCATCAGCCTCCCCAAGCATCAGCCTCCACCAGCATCAGCCTCCCTCGTCCCAGCCTCCCCCTCCCAGCCTCCCCCAGCATCAGCCTCTCTCCTCCCAGCCTTCCCCATGATCAGCCTCTCTGCTCCCAGCCTCCTCCAGCACGCCGTGCTCCTCTGCCGACACTCACACACCCGATCGCATCCACTCACACACACCCGATCGCATCCACTCACACACACCCGATCGCATCCACTCACACACACCCGATCGCATCCACTCACACACACCCGATCGCATCCACTCACACACACCCGATCGCATCCACTCACACACACCCGATTGCATCCACTCACACACACCCGATCGCATACACTCACACACACAGACACTGACGATATCGCACATACGCGCTTATACTCACAACATCCGGGGACATCACATGCTTCTGGCCATGTGATCCTCCGGCAGGTCCTGGAAGATCACAACAGCACAGTATCGCCGCCGAGAAGCAAGCGATATCCCAGGATGTTGTGAGTATGTGGATGCGATGTGATGTGTGTGTGTGTGTGAGTGTGATCTGATTTGTGTGTGTATGTGTGTGCTGTTATGTGTGTGCTGTTATGTGTGTGCTGTTATGTGTCTGTATTTTCCGCAGCTGCAGGACCTTGATGTGTGGATGCGATGTGATGTGTGTGTGAGGTGTGTATGAGAGTGAGTGGGAGCCGGTGTACACTGGTAACTATGATACACATCGGGTAACTAAGGGACCTTAGTTACCCGATGTGTATAATGGTTACCAGCTTTCACGGCCTCCGTGAAGATCCCAGCATCGCAAGGTTATGTCTGGCGCTGCTGGGATCCTGACGGAGCCGGTGTAGAAGCAAGCGATATCCCAGCATGTTGTGATGTGTGAGGTGTGTGTGAGAGTGAGTGTGATCTGATGTGTGTGTGTGTACTCACCTGGGAATCGGGGCTCCGTGTCAGTTGGGCCAGAGCGAGCGTGGATTGCGTGAGGGGGGCGGGGCCTGCAGAGAGCCGGGGCGAGAGGCCAATCCGTGTGGGGGGGCGGGGCCATGGCGAGCCCAGCGGCCAATCAGCTTTGTGTCACCGTAAGGACACAATTTCGGAGCATGACAGACAGACAGACAGACAGACAGACAGACAGAATAAGGCAATTATATATATAGATTTTTTTTATGATTTGCCTCCCTCACATAATAAAAAAACCCTGATTTTGTCTTTCATGGCTATATTCTGACAGCTATAGTTTTTTTATTTTTCTGCTGATTGAGCTTTTTGGTAGCCTTCTTTTTTCGGGACAAGATGTCCTTTTCATGGATACCATATTTGTTTATATTTGACTTTTTGATCTCGTTTTATTCCACTTTTTTTCTGGTGGTTTGATGAAAAAGCCTAATTTTTTTTATTTATGGTGTTCACTAGTTTTACTAGTGTGACCAATTAATAGACCATGTCGTTTTGGACTCGGCAATTCCAAACGTGTACATTTTTGTTTGTTTTTAACTATACATATAGTGTTTATTTGCATTTTTTTTATTTTTTTGTTATTTAGTTGGTGATTTTTTAAAATTATTTTTAAATATTTTATTTTTTTTTTTCCTTTTTTACTTGGTCATTATATGAGACATTAACTTTTCCTAGTCTGAATGCTATGTACAAGCGTGGCAAGTCATTACACCTGTCAGGGTAACAATGACAGAACGCCTTTTAAACTATACTCTTGGCATGGTCAAATAGGCCATCGCAGCCAGGTTGTCATTTGACCTTGGATTGCCAGGGAAATAATTGGAATTTCATGTTCATGTTGTGGGGGCCTCAATAGGGTGAGAGAGGGAGCTCCCTCTGCAGCACCAGCATCTTTGCAGAGAAGCTGACTTAGTCACCGACATGACCTGGTCACATCCTCCCCCAACTGTAGCATGGCCATCCATGTGCTCTGCTGCCTCCTTCCTCTTCTGGGCCCTGTACACCTAAGACGCATGCACAACGGCCCTCCTCTTAAAGGCATATAGCTAAGAGGCAATGTGTATTTAAGGCTGCCTCCCATTAGGGGAGGTGTCTGCTCACTGCCTCTAGTTATTCAGTCAGTCACCAGTCTGCTACCTAGCTAGTTGTCAGGTCCTGAGCTCCTACCCTGTTATCCCTGTGTCTGCCTCCAGTACCTGCCTTCCCATACCTGTGTACCCCTGCTATATCCACCATTCCTGTCTGTACACACCTGTCCAGCCTGTCTCAGTAAGTACACCTATACCTGAGTCCGTCACCTGTTCTGGGGGTCAGCTGCTACAGTCCCAGTCACTTCCCTGGGAGTGGTACCTGGCGTCCAACTCATGGTGGGCACTTAGACAAACCCCTCCCACTAAGGGGTAAGACCGTGGTCTCCCTGTGGCCCAGTGGGTTCGCTAAGCGTGCTCGCTGCCTCTGTGATGCACCCACGGGGTCAGGGGTTACTCTTCTCCGGGCCACGATGCCTCTCCTGGGACCCCAGGTGTCAATAAAATGGCTGGGGATGGGGACGATGGGGGTAGTTGTTCGTGACGCCACCTGTGGTGTGCGGCCAATATGAGCCAACGCTATGGGAATTCTCCGCTGGGGTGGATGACTATGCACCTTGGATGGTTCAGCTCTCCACAGGAAGAGCTGTGCCCCAGGGAGGATGATGATGGTGGTAGTCTGTCAGACACGGATAGTGCTGGGGGCACGATGGTGGGGGCGCCGGCAGTAACGGAACAACACAAGCAGTGCAGTTCAAGGTCTCTTTACTCACTGCTCACATATGCATCCGTTGGAAAGTGCCGATCCCCACTGTGATGGGCTCCAGCCGATCCCAGATACTTCGGAGGTCATGACCTGCGATCCCTTCTGTTAGTTTCCTTTCAATGGTCTCCCTCCACCCCAGCTCCAGGGCCGTGGAATGGGTCACGGGTGTCTGCTACACTCTCCATGAACCCTGGGATTCCCCTTCCTTTCCTAGAACCCGGGTCGAGCCTCCCGCTCCAGACCACGGGTCCCGGACTGTTGGTTGTCTACTGCTCCTCCCAAGTGCGACCTCACATGGACACTGTCTGGTGCTGACTGCCTATTGTGTGTCGGATGGCTCTTAACTTCTCCTTGTGGAAGCCCCGCCTGCCGGGTTCCTGACTAGTGGGCTAGCCCAGCTCCTACCTTAGCCCAGTCCCAGTGACAGAACCCCCGTGTTATGTGTTGGTTGTGTGATTGTGGTTGGTACTGGGGACGACCTCCTCTGCATCCAAGATGAATACTGCCCCTTAAGTGAGGTGCAGTACCATGTGGGGCCTGAAGCCGCAGGGGCGCCACATCTACACCGGATGTGAGTGTTGCACCCTCTTTCTCCTAGCCTCGTAAATGCTAAGATTGCTATTGATCATTGCATTTAAGGTGTTAAACAACCAGAGGCGGTACTGGCCCTGTCTTTGACAGCCAAAGCTTGGGTATAACCTAATTTACATAATTTGAGCAGAAATGCTGCAGAAAATCTGCTATATTAAAAATTCACTTAATGCTCATCATGGAAACATAGCCTAAGGACATCTAAAGACATCCAGACTGCTTTATGTATATGAATGTATGTGAAGAATAGTTATTGAAGGAATATGGCCAGTTGACCCTAAAGGGATTTTACTATTTTTGCATTTCGTTGGGGCTTGCTATTGTCCTCTGTAACCCCCACAGTTCATTAGATGAAAAGGGACACTGTGCTGGTGTAGTGCTGGAATCGTTTCCACTTGTTCCCTAAAAGTTTTATTAAATATATTTTAATTTAAACAAAGCAGACTCTAAATGAATGCATCCTTAGGAATTAGCGAGCGAAAATTAATTAACATATTCCTGTAAATATGCAGCTACCATAAAAAGGGGTTAAATGCCATTGATTAGTATGCCTAAGAAAACGTATTAAAGAAGAAAAATAATAAAAACAATAGCAAAATGTTTACCCATTTACCCAGGCCTCAAATCCTACCTCTTTTGTCTCACTTAATACTGGGAATTGTGATAATGCTGCCGCCTCTTTGAACATATTTCAGGCAAAGCTGCTGGCGAAGAATTCATAGTGATGCCTTATTGCATTATCTCCACTGCAGTCTTTTTAGTGAAGACCAAAGCAGTCTCTTGCCTTTGGAAAAATTACATTTATCTGTGTAGCTTTTCATGTGGATAGGATTTCTGAACTACGTCTTATCTCAGCCTTTCTCTTCTTTTATCATCACAAAGAAATTAATAAGGAGAGTATTTGTGTGTTTCCTGCAGATGGAGCTTCAATAGCACGCCGAAAACAAGCAAGACTTTAAATTGTTGTGCGTGCAGCATTTTCGGATTAAACAGGGATGCGTAAACTCTTCTATGAAAAACCAATTAACATTTGGTGTCGGAAAAAGCAGTAAACAAGATTTTCTAGAAGGAGATATTTTTCTTGCTGCTGAAAAGGCGAAATACTTTTCTTAGTAATTTGACATTAGGTGAGGGAAATAAGAAAATTCATAAGATGTTTCCCGGCATGATAGAAAGCAAACTCTTAGCCTACTGTATGCAGAAATGATTCATAGCAGTTCCTATAGGTAAAATAAATAATAATATTGCTATATTCTGAAAATCAACTGATTGCATCATTTGTATAAACCTTGCAGGTCACAGGTTTGGAAGATCATCGGTATCCTTTTATTATTACTTCACAGGATGTGAAGATGTCATGAACCTCAACGTAGACTCACCAGAAGAAAAAAGGGGTAAACAAACCATGGGGTTAAGAGTAGTCACCTTATAAAAGCATCAAGGGCACAAAGCCTCTTTAGCAGTACGAAACACTTTACAGCACCTTACTATGGACTTGTAAAAACCTTGTTTTTTGGGGATAAATATTCTATACTTCAAGGACAAAATACCTCTATGTCATGCTTTATACATAACCCTACAGAAGAAAACCTTGTATGCCTCTACACAAAACTGGAAAGTGAACAGTAGACGTTTCATGCATATCTATGCATTCATTCAGCCCTACTATAGCTCCTTACATAAAGAAATGAACAGTGCCATGTGCATGAGGCCTAACAGTAATTCATGGCAAAAGGAAGCCAGACTACCGTACATCTTTTAATGCATAAGAGCAACATAGACAGCAAAAAGTCAGAGTCACACAAAGGAGTTTGATTTCAGAACATGGCCAAGGAGCACTCCATGTAAACCATGCATTGTTATGCCTAGTGCAATATATGGGTGCATATATTTAGAATATCAAAGAGTGACTCCATACTAAGAAATGTTTGAATTGCAAATCATGGGACATGCTAAGGTCCTTCTCACCTGACTACTTTTACACTTATATGTATTATACGAGTTCCTATTTAGGTATAGTTTGCGTGATTATCATGCACTAAATGCAATAATGACAAGAAGAGCTATAATAGAAGAGCTTCATATAATAGGATTGAAGGGGTAATATTTGATACAAAGATCTTCATACTTGTCACTAGTCATGAGTGTGCAATACCATGCTCGGGTGCTCGGTACTCGTAACGAGTAGTGATGAGCAAGCCCTACCATGCTCGGGTGCTCACTACTCATACCGAGCAGTGATGAGTGAGCACCCACATGCTTGCATGCAGCTGATGCTCAGATGGGCATGACTTGAGCATCAACTATAATGGCACTCAAATGGGAAGTTGAACATTTTTACAGATTTCCCAGAAAAATGCTCCAGTAGCTCACTGACTTCCATTATACTTAGGCACTCAAGTAGCACCCATTTGAGCATCCAACTGCTCATTATGAGTACTGAACATCTGAGCATGGTAGCGCTCGCTCATCATTAGTGACAAGTATGGAGATCTTGTGTCAAACAATACCCCTTCAATCTTATTATACCTCTCCTTGGATACAGGTTATAGCACAAATTATACGTTTTTCCTGGATTGTCCTTTTAACAAAAATAATTTTGTTTTTCCAAAAAACATCATTACTGACCTTTCTGTAACACGTTGCAAACATTTCAGTGCATTCAACTGAAGGGGGTGGTTTTAGATGAATGTGACAATCACAAAACGTTTCTGCAAGACTTCTACAGAATGAGATTTGCACATAACAGCTAATTTCCCTATGATATTTTGTGAGTTTTTAATAACATTTTTTTAAGTTAAAAGCACTGCAGCCAGATGCCACCAGAGGTTATATTCACAAGAATGTATTTTCTCCATCCATGAAAAATGGCCCGATTAAGGTCAACAGACTTTGATGAGAGTGGGATCTGTTTTTCTCTGAGGTTGAGGGAAAAAAAAGGTTTTCCACCTTCTCCAATATGTCAGTCTGTGAAAATAGGACAACACGGATGTCATCTGAGTGTGGTCCGATTTTTTTTTTTACGGACCCATAGACTGAAATGGTTGAGTGCCATGGAATTCTCTAAGGCAAATTGTGTGTGCTGTGTTTTTTTCTCGAGACATTTGCACTGCTTCAATGAATATCATTGGTCCAAGTGCGATCTGAATTTTTTACCAGATAGCACTAAAAATATGGTTGTTTAATAAGGCTCCCTTTAAGTTCCAATGACTTGTTTTTGCTGAGTTTTTGACGCTGCACCAGAGCATGAGACAGCATGTGACCGGATCTTGCCGCGATGCCTGTGAACTGTATAGAACTGTACCGCATTTGTGCCGGATCCGGCAGTGCGGCAAAATACCGCAAATGTGAAACCAGCCTTAAAAACAAATATTCCTTTTTAGTGTGTTCTCGTTGTGGACACACATTCTAAATACATGCAAACTACACATGACTGTATCAATAAAGTTTTGTCAAAGACAAATACCGGGAAGTATAAAAAAGCAGTTTTAGTTAATATATGGTATAACAAAAAGAGAGAAAAAATATCAAAAATATGATAAAAACGCATTAAAATGCATTGAAAAAAAGCAGGCAAGGAACTAAATTTACCTAATCTGAAAGTCTGCAACATCAAAAACTCACCAAATACTTATTATGGGCACTTTGCCTAGCACATTATTAAAACATCCATGCTTTTGTTTTGTGTATTTTTTTGGCTGGTTTTGGGTTTGGCATTTCTTTCTGGTGTTTTTTTTCATAGAACTTGACAAATGGCAGAAACAAGTACATCTATGAGATGTTACAAAATAAAATATGTGCGTAAAATGCCTGTAAAATGCTACATGAACAAAATCTTGGTGTTTTGCAAGTGTCTAAATGGCTAATAGGGCATTGTATATGACACCATGACAGAAGAGCTCCGCAGCTAGTGTTAACGCCTTCCCACTTTAGATTATTTATTCTTTGTAATGTCTGAGAGTTCTCACATTTGTACACTGAGCATTCAGACTTCAAGCATGTTCTTTTTATTTATTACAGCTTACAGACAAGCATACTCCTAGAGGCCACTTTCTGCCTTGTAAAAATGAATAGTTGCATAATATGACAATAATGCTCAGAAATTTTGACACATATTTGGCAAATACTTACATTTGTGAATCCCAGTCTAATATGTGTATTTGGCTCTGCCTCGCGAACATGCATAGTTATGTATGCACTGTACTGAAAATACTAATATTTCGTCTTGCACATCATTATTCCAGTGGTCTCCATCACTTCATGATATTGTTCCAGTGCCTATTGTGTTTTCTATATGGGCTGGTGTGGGCATTGAGGCATCATAGTTTTACACCATATGTTATTCCTGGGCTGTGAGTGACAGACATAACTAATACAATTCTGCACCAATCAATAAACAACATTAGTCTGGTTCTTACACGGTTTAGTAAGATACCTATTACCTAGCAGCGTCTCTTTTTGACAGCAGTACAGCGTGCTTCATTACACACAAGGCAGGACATCCAATTTCTGATAATTAGCCAAAACAATCCAATCTGATCGATAGTAATCAGGTAACGTCAATTTAAAGCAGAGTGGCCACCGACTGATCAATAAGATCAATTTGAATTAATCAACAGCAGCAGATGCCAAGCGAACTAACACCATTATGGACAATTCTACCTACAAGTCTTTATATAGAGACCGTTTCATTGAATTGTGAGAAACGTGAACATGTATCAAACTCAAATAGCCATACAGGGTTTACTTTAAGACTATAGAATGTATTTGTCCATCTTTGAGCATTTTTCATAGTTCATGTATACTGTAGAATATATATTTCAGTAATATGAGTAAATAAATTGCATTTCCAAACTCGTACTAATAGTAATGCATTGCATCCTATATTAGAATCCAGAGCTACATTTTCAATTACGCCATGTTGCAAAGCTGAAGTCTCCCAGATTTCTGTCTTAAGAAGTGTTAATACCTGGCACTGTACAACAATATGAAGAAATATTCATAAGCAATATTCAAGTTGATATCATGGGTCTGTCCTAGTTGACAGACAACCTTGTGGTGTTCGGCTGTAGAAGGTCACTGCATTTAGCTGCACACACTGCTCCTTGATTTTCCATCCTTTCTTCTGTGGTGTAAAATGAATTTTGTGTCTTCTCTGGTATTGTTTACTCTTCCCCCTTTAGGACCCTGCTGAGATGCTTTCCTTTCAGCTGCTATTCATTATCTTTCACCCTTTGTGTCTTAATATACTTGCATTCTCCATTGGTATGTTGCTGGTGATAGAGTTAAATCTCTATGGAGATAAGTTGTTTTTTTGGCTTTCTCCTGTTTGTTTTCCCTGTGTCTTCTTTAAGACTTAGGGGTGCTTCACACACAGCGAGATTGCTGCTGAGATCGCTGCTGAGTCACGGTTTTTGTGACGCAGCAGTGACCTCATTAGCGTTCTCGCTGTGTGTGACACTGAGCAGCGATCTGGCCCCTGCTGTGAGATCGCTGCTCGTTACACACAGCCCTGGTTCGTTTTTTTATTGTTGCTCTCCCGCTGTGACGCACAGATCGCTGTGTGTGACAGCGAGAGAGCGACGAAATGAAGCGAGCAGGCAGCAGGAGCCGGCATCTGGCAGCTGCGGTAAGCTGTAACCAGGGTAAACATCGGGTAACCAAGGTGGTTACCCGATATTTACCTTCGTTACCAGCCTCCGCCGCTCTCATGCTGCCAGTGCCGGCTCCCTGCTCTCTGCACATGTAGCTGCAGTACACATCGGGTTAATTAACCCGATGTGTACTGTAGCTAGGAGAGCAGGGAGCCAGCGCTAAGCAGTGTGCGGCTCCCTGCTCTCTGCACATGTAGTGTCGTTATGATCGCTGCTGCGTCGCTGTGTTTAACAGCTAAGCAGCGATCATAACAGCGACTTACAAGGTCGCTGTTGCGTCACAGAAAATGGTGACGTAACAGCAACGTCGTTGTCGCTGTTGCTATGTGTGAACCCAGCCTTACTAGTGCTCATCCCACCGTTCATTAGCTACTGCCCAATTCAGGGTCAGCCAGGGCAAGGTATCCTGCTCGACGCATAGGTGCAGAACCTATCTAGGGATGTCAAGCGAGCCAGGGGCAAGCACAGGTTTTATCAGGGGTCACAATCTCCCCCTCCTCTATTCATAAGGTTTCACTCTTCCCTTCCCTACATTTTTGCCATTGGCTCGGTATTTCCCCATAACTATCATGATAGTTGGCTGAATTTATCACCCAGCAATAAAATATGCAATAACGTTTACATTGATGGGGGTCTAACTGACAGAACCCTTACAGTCACCAGAATGGTTAACCTGTTATGATGGAGTGGCAGTGCACATCCTTCACTGCAGCTCCATTCATTTTCTGTGGGGACTGTCAAAGTGCTGTACTCGCTTGTTATGGCAGAGGCAATAGATAGAGAGGAGGTAGAGCATCAACCCTGCTCCTCTATCGTAATGGAAATAGTGGTGCCCCATTTTGGTGATTAGTAGCTTCTTCCAACTGGAATACCCCTGTAAAGGGAATCTGTCTGTAAGATCAACCTTCCCAAACTACATATATGGTTGTGAAGATCTGAGGTTGTGGGTTGTATTTATCACCAAGGCAGGTAACGTTTCAACAATTTTTATTTCTTCAGTACACAGTCTTACAGCAACCATAGTTATTATACTCCTCCAGACATCACATACCATGACCATAGCATGCGTATCCAGCTCCAGCTGGCAACAACAATTCTTAGGAAAGTTCCTCAGATCCACACGACGGACACCATGACCGTAGCTTGTGTATCCAGCTCCAATCACTATATTCCATCCATGGGCACCAGGACCTGGCCGCAACAACAGATCCTCGCCCCTCCATGTCACAGCACTAACTCACTGACCAAACATATTGCTTATTGTTCTCCTTCTCCTGTGATTAGCCCTCTGGATGGGTAGAAGCAGAAGCCCCTGAGACACTTAGTTAAGAGCATCGCAAACTAAGAGCAAGCAAATCTCCAATCAAAAACAACAATAAGATTGATGTAACAAGCACTACATGCTGAAAAAAGTCAGTTTCAGGTTCATTGGTCCAACAGTCTTTAATCTGTGGCCAACTCCTCATAATGGTCATGGAGGTCTTTAAACTGTGTATCCACCTTTATATATTCTATCTGTTGCTGCATTCCCAAGTAATTTTCATTCATCTGCAAATTAGGCATTAAAGGGGACCTGTTAATTAATACATGCTGCCAACCCGCTGGCTGTTTGATAACAGATATAGCATGGGTTACTCACTCAGCATGCTCCTCTAGGTAACAACAGGAAGACCTTTACTAAAACAGTCCAGTAGGCTTATTCCACAACACATAAAACACTCTTCAGGAACATGACACAAGCCCTCTTGTGGCTTTAAGGAAGATAAACATGGTATCACAGTCCACTTAACGTGTGGGTATGATCATACGGATTTGGATTTAACCTTTCCCCAAAAGTATCCCAGTGGAGATGTAGTAGCCTCCACAGATACCTTGCCCATTCAGAATAAGGGAATGCTCTCTTTCTCTCTCTCTCTCTCTCTTTCTCTCTCTCAGAGGTTCCTTTTAGAGGTATAACAACCTTCATACTGACCAGGTGTCAAACAAACAGACACCATTAAAACATATCAGACACACCCATAGGTGGAGGTACGTAGATAAGCAGACCCGAGCTAATAAGTCTCTTGGTACTACAGATACAAGAGCTGCCATATTCCACAGAATAAATACAGAAACTTGTCATTCTCTGTCAGTGGGCAGGGAGGAGCCACTGGGGACCGTTCTGTACAACTAGTCACCCGCACTGCTCGGTCCCCAGTGACTAATAAAAATGTTTTTTTTTCTAAAGCGCGACAGCATTTCAGGGTGAAAAATACTTGGCTGTGATCATACAGCTAGTGCCCACAGATTGTGCAGCATGTATGAGTTTACAAATACCCATTAAGATCTTCTCAAGCCCCTACCTCCCAAGCTTGTTTCCCAGCTTGATTGAAAGCCCAGTGTCTGATTTTCTTGCCTGGCTGCTGACATTACTTAGGCACCATTTACTTGAATAGCAGACATGGTTCATGGACAAAAATGGCACTTGTTCTGAAAAAATAAGACATACACTTTTCACTACTGTAACGGTTATAGGCCTTTTGTTTACAATATATGTGTACAACTCCAATTGAGTTCACTAACAGTTCTAAATAGTTTTCGCCACTTACTATTAATATGCAACTTTAATTAAACAAATTAAACACATATATATATATATATATATATATATATAAAAAATAAAAAAATAAATATATGTATATATATATATATATATATATATATATCAGCTCACCTTTATATTGAAATTCTTCATCATAATGTTTTGGAAGTAAAAACAGGATGGTAGATATAATGGGGGAATAGAAAAGGTGTGGTAGGTTTGAGGCTACAATAGATATTTTTGCGGTGTAGTACATACAGATACAAATATTGGACACAATGAAAAATGTAAGGGTTAAAACACTTTGGCATGCCATCAATCTTAAAATTCTGGCTGCCTATTCCTGAGGTAATTCTGTTTTCCATTACAAAATAAGATCCAGAGTTTAGCTCTAATCAACATTCTAGACATTTGCTGCAATCTGCAGATTTGCCTTGTCCACAATACTGCATTGTTCTAGTCCAGCTGTAGAACCTGATCGAGAATGTACAATCAGATTCGCTTACATCTGTGTCATTATTAGTTTTCATAGCCCTGACAGCCTGGATTAATAATGGCTTTCTGGAATTCCTGCCTTTTCTCTAATTGCAGCTGTATACTGAATCTGTAGCTGGTGGAAATTAGTTTTCAGATGGTTACAAAAACACAGTAAAGAAAAGCATTGTTGCTGGTAATTCATCTCTAGCTGCCAGTGTCAAAAATGATTCATTATTTCCAATTTGCTCTCTGTTCTGGATCTAAAGTAGATCGGGAGAGGGAAATCTTGCCCTTTATACATGGGCCTTCTTTCTGACACAAAAGCAAGTCTTCAATTAGCATATCTACAGCATTCATCTTGTCTAGTTCTCATAGCATAGCTTCAACACGTGTCCTACACAGACCACTGGAAGGCAATCCATTTCTACTTGTCAGCGTATACAATAGAGCTTTAATAGAGAGGTGATGGTAAAAGAAGTAGACAAAAATGATTCCGAAGCCCACGACAAAGTAGCAATCCCCTCTTGTTTTGGAAGAATATAATATTTCATTTAATTTTCCTTCATCGACGTTATCAATATTCTTCTATGGCATTTGTTTTAGGCATGAAGATGTAGAAGAGCTGAAATTATTACTTTTGCCTATCAAAATCATATGCGTTTTGTATGCAAATGGCCTCATCAGAGAGGAAGAGAACAGGAAATGGCAACATCTATTGGAAGTAGAAGTCCTTAAAATCAATATTAACCCTCAACTGGTGAGGTGGGGTTTGCAACACCCCAGGGAAATTTTGTGCAGCTGGCATTCATTGGAAAATGCTGGTATGAATCATCAATGTATTACATTTTCCGATACTTGTGAGTGTTAACAATTTGGTATACTCATGTGTAATCAATCGCCAGTAAGAAAACGATTAAAACAAGCGTAATCTTTACATTTTCTGTAAAAATTAGAGATTTCTAAACACTGGGGTATAGGAAGCCCCACATCACCAGTTGCGTGACAAAAATCCCACCTCACCAGTTGAGGGTTAACCCCTTAGAGGACCTTGAGACCATATTTAGAATAAGTAGCCAAAACAGAAACTCTATAGAGGGCTTTACACGCTGCGACATTGCTAGCATTTGCTGGCAATGTCGAGCGCGATAACACCCGCCTCCGTCGTACGACCGATATGTGGTGATCGCTGCCATAGCGAACATTATCGCTATGGCAGCGTCACATGCACATACCTGCTCTGCGACGTCGCCCTGGCCGGCGAACCGCCTCCTTTCTAAGGGGGCAGGTTGTGCGGCGTCACAGCGACATCACACGGCAGCCGTCCAATAGAAGCGGAGGGGTGAAGATGAGCGGGACGTAAACATCCCGCCCACCTCCTTCCTTCCGCATTGCTGGTGGAGGCAGGTAAGGAGATGTTTGTCGCTCCTGCCGTGTCACACACAGCGATGTGTGGTGTCACAGGAACGACACACAACATCGCTAAAAAGCAGAAAACGATTTTTTATTTCAGGACGACCTCTCCGCAGCAAATTATTTTGCCCTCTTTTGCAATCGTTTCAGATCGCTCTTAAGTTTTACACGCTGCAATATCGTTAATGACGCCAGATGTGCGTCACAAACAACGTGACCCCGACGATAATTCACTAACGATATCACAGAGTGTAAAGCCCGCTTATGTGTTTCAGGTTGTTTGCTGTCTATCATTGCACAGCAGGAGTACTGGTTTGGTTGGGTGAGAGACCTATGAGAAGTGGTCTAAGAAGCATAGTTTCTCCCTATGGAGTGTGCCAATTAAGTGTAAGGAGACATATAAGCCATGTAATCATTCCCTGTGAATTTTAATCTTCAGAGAGAAGGGAGACTTGAACTCTAGTATCAGCTAATAAAGGTAGCAACTCTAAAGGGGGCTTTACATGCTGCAATATCGTTAGTGAATTATCGTCGGGGTCACGGTGTTTGTGATGCACATCCGGCTTCATTAACGAGATCGCAGTGTGTGATACCTACGAGCGACCTGAAACGATTGCAAAAGAAGTCAAAATCATTTGCCGTGGAGAGGTCGTCCTGAAACCAAAAATCGTTGTCTGCTTATTAGCAATGTTGTTCCTCGTTCCTGCGGCACCACACATCACTGTGTGTGACACCGAAGGAGCAACGAACATCTCCTTACCTGCATCGCGCTGGCAATGTGGAAGGAAGGAGGTGGGCAGGATGTTACGTCCCGCTCAACTCCGCCCCTCCGCTTCTATTGGACGCCTGCCATGTGACGTCGCTGTGACGCTGCACGAACTGCCCCCTTAGAAAGGAGGCGGTTCGCTGGCCAGAGCGACGTCGCAGGGCAGGTAAGTCCGTGTGACAGGAACTAACGAGGTTGTGCGACAGGGGCAGCAATTTGCCCGTGTCACACAACCGACGGGGGTGGGTACGATCGCTTGCGATCTCGCTAGCGAGATTGCAGGGTGTAAAGTACCGTACCCTTAAAAGTCAATATTGAGTCTTTAAAGAGCCTGGCCACTTGACTTAGAATAAGAGGATCTACTAGAAACTCCATTTGTACACATGTAGTTTGCGGTGTTTGCCCCTCATCAGTGCAATGCAGGAGTAATAATTTGAGTTGGTGAAAGGCTTTTGACAGGGTGTACAAGGGACAAAGTTTCTCCAGGTGGCAAGTACCTAGGTGGTGTAAGGAGACATATAATCATAAGTATAAATAGTTTTATTATGAACTGTATAAAATTACCATTTAACTATATTTTACACACAAAAGATACTTTACGGTATGTTTATGCAGCAGAATATTTGTCTGGATTTTGGTGCGTATTCAAAAGATGCATTAAAGGGATTTTCCCACTAGCATAGTTCATAGTTCATTACAAGTGCTAAGATAATCTTATAAATGTGCCCCTGCTATGTACTGTGCATTGGCCGTGTCTGACTGTACAGAGACATGGTCTGATCATATCACAGCTTCTGGGCAGGGGAGAACGTAAAAGAAACTATACAGACAAGACAGTATCAGGATCGCAGCTGATTTATTTTGTAAGGTAAAACTTTTCCCTGCGTTTTTTAAGTAATGTTTTACATCAAAGAAATAATTTGTGAGTTCATGCTTTAATGCCTGTACACTTTTTACTTCCTCCTCTGCCCAGGAGCTGTGGTATGATCAGTCCATGTCTCTGTACAGTTAGACACAGCCATTACACAGTACACAGCAGGGGTTACATTTATAAGATTATCACAGCACAGTAACTTTTCTTAATCAAATACAATTGTGGAACTTTTAATTTTTCCAAGATCTACTGATTAACAATAATTTTGTTTGTAAGACAACCACTTTAGATAAATGATATTGTACTGGATTCAAACTCCTCCAAGGACACATTTGTAAGGAGTTTGTATGTTCTTCTTGTGTTTGTGTGGGTTTCCTCCTGGTTCTCTGGTTTCCTTTTACACTCCAAAGACATACTGGTCAGGGATATAGATTGAGAGCCCTAGTGGGACAGTGATGAAGTCTGCAAAGCGCTGTGGAATTGTCACTAGTGTGTTCTGTCATTCGGGTATTGTAACGGTCCTGAAATCCTAGCTCCAGATTAATTTGTGAGGCTCTATATTTTAAATGTATTTGCTTTTTATTGGTGCAGTGAGGGTTAATATGAATTTCCCTGCTAGCCACTCCTGGTTGATTCTTCTCATGTGTAGCCAGTTTGGAACAACTCCCATCTCCCTTAAATAGTCACATGATCCATCACCTGATGCTGTAAATATAATCTCATTTTGTTCTCTCCACCTAGGATGGAGGAAGTATTTAGGACCTGCTTGATATCGGCTGCTAGCATTCAAATGTTGGAGCTGTGTCATCTGCAGGCTTGATGTTTGGCTGCAGCCATCAAGTGTGTTTTATCCTTTTGTCTATTTCCCCATGTTTGTCTACCTGCGCTTGTGTTTTTTTATTTTAGTGGTGGGACTAGTGCTCTCTCCAGTCTTCCCACTAGTCAGGGTGAGTTTAGGGCAAGAGAGGACCTAGATACATCATCGGCGACGGGGTGAAAGAACCTTTATAGGAACGTTTGGGAGGGCAGGGATCAGTCGGAGGTGATGACCCCGTGCCCCTCTTCCTACCACCAGGGTCCACAATTTATTTGTGTCCACGGTATACCCTGTTTGTGACAGTGCTCATTGGGAATTCCCTTACATTCGGTGTAACCGAGATAGTCACTGTATGACAGGAATTAATAGCACTATATAAGTGAGTAAAATTATTTAAACAAATAAATGTTCAAATGATTCATATTGGATTTCAAATCCACACTGTGGAGAGAAAATCTTACAGGTCACGTAAAACTCAAAAGGTAAAACTGTATTGGTTTTGGCAAGCAAAGATTAATCGCATTGCATGAGGCTAATCCATGTGTGGATACACGGCATATTAAACTGAAAATCCCTGTCATATTTTGCAAATCCCTATCACATTTTCTACATAGTAAATCTTCATAAGATAACATTACACGATTTGGGATGATCATGCCACACATATCAATGAGATAGGTTTGGTAAGCAGGTGATATTTTCACTGCAACTGGTCAATATTAACCTATAGTAATCATGAAAGAATATGATAGTCCAAAACATAACAGTGAAGTTCATGCAATGGTAGAACATTTTCTTGCAACAGGATGGCATTTCATTTCTTAACTGTTATGCAAGCTTGATGTAAGGATTGTAATAAAATGCTAAAAGGATAAAGTTAAAAGTAAAAAGCTTCCCAATCAAGGGCACTATAGCATACAGTAGGTATAGAGACCCTGATTCCAGCGTGGTCTCTTATTGGGCGCCATGCTTTACTACACCTTTTATCTAACCTTGCTTTCTGCACCACTAATTGACAGCTTTCTGGCTGTAGTAGCGACCAAAAGTTTTAAGACTGACAAAAATCTTGTTTTTTACAAAGTTTGTTGCTTTTGTGTTTTAGTTTTTTTAGTCAGATGTTTCTATGGTTACAGAATTACATTTATAACTATTTCATATATTTTTAAACTTTACTAAGAGATATATCAAGTTTATGCAAACACTGTACTTACAGTGTTAGAAAAAGGAGACAGCTGTGATCTGTAGTGCTAAGATATGTAGAACAATGAAAATGGAAATATAGACATGCATTACTGCTATGAGAAACATGTAAAAATGTAGATACTTAGCACACAAAAATGGCTGTTTTATGTGAGTCCAACAGCCAATAGCAAAGCAACTTCTTTTTGTTAGGTCCCTATCAAACTAATGCTCCTCTTTGGGTTAAAAACCTACAATTTATGGGCAGACAGGAACCAGCAAATTGAGAATTAAAATTGCCAAAGGTGAGAAGAGCAGGCGTGCTCAATCAGAAGGCATGAACCTGTAATCTAAGAAAAAGACTGATGGCACTTCCTACCTTTCTAATGTCAGCAAGTGCAAACTGAACATGAATAGTATCAAAAAGGAGACAGCTGCACTCTGTAGTACTAAGATATGTGGAACAATTAATATGAGAATATAGACATTTATTACTGCTATGAAAAACATGCAAAAATTAAGATACTTGGCACACAAAAATGGCCAATTTTATGTGAGCCCAACATCCAATGGTAAGCTGACCTCTTTTTGTTTTGTCCCTATCAAACTAATGGCTCCTTTTGGGTTAAAAAACCTACAATTTATGGGTAGACAGGAACCTGAAAATGGAGAATTAAAATTCCTAAGGCTGAAGAGGAGGAGTGCTCAATCATAAGGCAGACGTCGCCTTGCTGTTGGGCTCACATAAAACTGGCCATTTTTGTGTGCTAAGTATCTCAATATTTACATGTTTTTCATAGCAGTAATGCATGTCTATATACCCATTTTCATTGTTCCACATATCTTAGTACTACAGAGTGCAGCTGTTTTTTTTCCGTTACTATGTTTCATGTTCAATTTGCACCTGTTCACATCAGAAAGGTAAATTGTGCAATCAGTCTTTTTCTTATACTTACAGTGTTGACTAAAGATGAGCAAATAAATTGAATTCTACTTGAACTTAACAATAATTTGCATTCACCAAATGAATGCTTCCACGATGAGTCAGCAAAATGGTGGCAATTACTAGCATTTCAAAGCACATGCAAATATCGCATTTCTGCTGTGGTCTGGCATTTTTTTTTTTATTTCTGCCTACATAACATTTTGATTCCAATACTATCAGCTCTTACTAAGGCTCTGTTCACATATCCATTTTACTACTGTGTTCCATTTAGAACTGATAAATAGGATAAGGATCCTAATAGAAAAATATACTCAGCTCACCAGTTCAGTCGTTTGGATGGAAATCAGTTTTTAGTAATCCACACTCGGAAGAGGCAGGAGCCACCACACAGCAGTGAAAACGTAACAGGAAAAAGATTCCAGCGAAGGATCACGTTGAAATATACTATAAAAATGTCACCTTTTATTATAAATATAATTAAAAAACAAAAGTAAGGAATTAATCCTGTCAATACGTTAAATGCAGTCCATGGTGGAAAAATCAGATAATGCATTTCGGCTTAAAGAGCCTTAATCACGATCTTCCTCTGCTGCTTCCTTTTCAAACAGGAAGGCCTAAGGGTCAATTTACGCCAGGGGTGGGGAACCTCCAGCCCGCGGGCTGCATGCGGCCCCCGATGACTGTTTATGCGGCACCTGGGCACATTCCCAGGGACTGCAGTACTCGGGCGGCAGCTGCGGTCTTGTCGGCTGCTAGCCCTTTAAATCACCATGTGTGTTGCACATACCATTAAGTACTCAGCCTGCTGGCCTGTGACAGCCTGCTGAGGATGTACTTTTTAGTCAGGGTAAGGTGAGACGTGCTGCGCTACCATCCAACAGAAGAAGAAGAAGCATCAGGTTTACCGGACTCCTTTTTCTAGTGTTACGTCACCACCAGAGTCCGCTCCAGCGACTTCTGCTCCAATCACCAGGTGACGCTGTGGATGGTGCTGGTGATGGGAGAGGAGTCAATGCCAGCGGCACCGGTGGGCACAGGCTCCGATCATCCACTCGGCTGGGTTATTTTGGGATCTGCAGTACCACTGATTGACTGTGGGTGGCGTGTGTCTTCCAGCTGAAGTTGCCTGCGTTCAGTTACAGCCAATGGGAAGACACCACACCCTTCTTAGTTCCCCTCATGTCTGCTGACCTCTGCCAGAGATAGTTCTGATTTCCTGGCTCCTGTTCTGCCCTATTCTGTTTTGTGATTCCTGTGTGCTGACTTCTGCGTGTTTTCTGACTACCCTTCTGCCTGCTGCTTTTGTACCTCGCTGCCCGATCCGGATTTTACCTCTGTTACGTTTCCTGATCATGTCCTTGCCTGCCAATTCTGTCCCTGTTCTGCTATTCCTGGTTTGACCCTGCCTGTCGACTACTCTCATCGGACTTCAGCCTTCCACAGGTAGTGATCTCCAGGGCCCTATGTAATTCCAAATCCCTGTATAGGGGTTAAAGGGTTTCAGGGTTCTGGGGGTCCTGCTTGGTGAGTGGCTTCCCTCTAGCCTGTTCATTACATCCCATCTGAGTCGGTTGATCCAGGCAGGCATTACATCTAGATGCCTCCCACTACTGTGAGCCTCCTGCCTCCCGCGGTGCACTGAGCCTCCTGACTCCCACTTGACAGTGAGTCTGCTGCCTCCCGCAATGAAGTGAACCTCCTACCTCCTGTGGTTCTGAGCACCTCCTGCCTCTTGTGGTGCTGTGAGCCTCCTGCGGTGCTGTGTGACTCTTGCCTCCCACGGTGCTGTGAGCCTCCTGCCTCTCTCAATGCTGCGAGCCTTCTGCCTTCTGTGGTGCTGTGAGACTCCTGCCTCCCGTGGTGCTGTGAGCCTCCTGCCTTCCACGGTGCTGTGATATTCCTGCCTCCCATGGTGCTGTGAGACTCTTGCGGTGCTCTGAGCCTCCCGTGGTCCTTTGAGCCTCCTGCCTCCCACGGTGCTGTGAGCCTCCTGCTGCTGTGAGCCCTCCACCCAGTGCTGTGTACCCCCCACAGTACTGTGAATGCCCACCAGTGCTATGTGCCATCCCACCAGTGCTGTATGCCACCCCCCAGTGCTCTCTGTGCCCTGCTGGTGATGTCTTAGCCCCCTTAGTCCTGTTCGTGCCCCCCTAGTGCTGTCTGTGCCACCGCCAGTGCTGTCCGTGCCCGGCAGTACTGTCTGTGCCCCCCAGTGATGTCCGAGCCCCTACCCATCCTGTAATGTGTATATGTCCCCAGCTCCTCCTGTGATGTATATATGCCCCAGCCCCTCCTGTGATGTATATATGCCCCCCAGCCCCTCCTGTGATGTTTGTGCCTCCAGTGTCTCCTATGTGATGTATGTGATTTACCAATCTGTTGACTGACCTCCAGACCGAGACAAACCTGGAAAAACAGTTATGAGAAGTAACATGATATTGCCGAACATCACCAAAGGGAAGCAGCTCCAGCCACCACAATAAGGGTGTAAAGGTGAGTTAATTGTTTGACAAAATATATTAGGGTCATTTTCAAGCTGATAATTTGGTGCGGCCCTCGAAGGTTAGTAGAAATTTCCAAATGGCCCACGGCAAAAAAAAAGATTCCCCACCCCTGATTTGCGCAGACCAACCATTGGCACAATATGACTGCACAGGACGAAGGATTGCTGAGAACGATGATCTTTTATGCTGCATAAAAGATCATTTCACTCACTGAATGAGCATTTGTTCATCAGATGATCGGCAGCCTGTTAACGCTTCAAAATAATCACAAAATTAGCATTTTTAACAACACTTGTTCATGATTATCTTGCAGTGTAAATGTCCCTTAAGACTAATAGTGATGTTACTGACCTTTTCTCCCGGTGTGAATTCAGATTCCAGCAGAGCTGCAATCGTTATGGGACCTCATGCGGATTATGTCGTATCTACAGGGGTGTTTTGGGGATAATAAAGTGGTGAAAGAGAGTGCTTTTTTTGTCTTTTATTCCAAATAAATAATTTTTTGGGAGTTTGTGTTTCTTTTCATCTACAGATTAGTAATGAATGTAGGAACCTCCTATGCAGACCATGATGAGAGGTTGAAAAAGTTAGATATGTTTAGCTTAGAAAAAAAGACATCTCCGAGGAGATCTCATTTATTTGTATAAGTACATGTGTGGTCAATATAAAAGGACTGGCGCATGACTTATTTCTTCCAAAGACAATACTAAGGACAAGGGGGCATACACTGCAAGTGGAAGAAAAGCGATTCCGACAGCTAAATAGGAAAGGGTCCTTTACAGTTAGAGCAGTCAGACTGTGGAATGCCCTACCACAAGAGGTAGTAATGGCAGATACTATAACAGCTTTTAAATAAGGGTTGGATGATTTCCTCAGTACACACAACATTGTTGGTTATAAATGACTTAAGCGGGCTTTACACGCTACGATTTTGCTACTGTGATCTTGTTGGGGTCACGGAATTTGTGACGCACATCTGGCCGCTGTAGCGATCTCGTAGTGTGTGACTCCAAGGAGCGATTTTGGATCGATGCAAAAATGTCCAAAATCGCTCCTCGTTGACATGGGGGTCCGCTCCCAATTATCGATACTATCGCTTTGCCGTTGTTGTTCCTCGTTCCTGCGGCAGTGCACATCGCTGTGTGTGACCCCCATAGGAACGAGGAACATCTCCTTACCTGACGTCGGCCACAATGCGGAAGGAAGGAGATGGGCGGGATGTTCGTCCCGCTCATCTCCGCCCCTCCGCTTTCATTGGGCGGCCGCTTAGTGACGTCGCTGTGACGCCGAACGGACCTCCCCCTTAGAAAGGAGGTGGTACGCCGGTCACAGCGACTTCGCTATGTAGGTAAGTATGTGTGACGCGGGTGCGCGATTTTGTGCGCGACGGGCAGCAATATGCCCGTTTCACACAAAAGATGGGGGCGGGTCGCATGCTAGCGATATCGGTACTGATATCGTAGCATGTAAAGCCACCCTTAGTGACCAAATGTAGAACTGGTGGAGGAAGGTTGAACTAGATGGAACTAGGTCTTTTTTCAACCTAAATAACTATGTAACTATATAACTATGTAACTATGACCATTTCAACAGGACACAGATCCCATTCAGCAGTGGTTGGGACAAAGGGCAGAGGTAGAGATGAGAGAATCGATAGATGTTAATTAAATTTGTCTTCATGCAGAACCAACAAAATTTGGGCTGGCTGCAATTTTGCTGTGTTGTAGAGGTTCAGGAAACCCTCTTGTCCTGCCACTGCAGCCCTTCATCCAGGCATTCTCTCTTTTTTACTTCTTTTTTAGCTGGAAATGGACATCATCTTCTTCCATCCTAATTCTGTGCAATGGCTTTCAGGACTGAGTAAAACTCTGATGTCCCATTGTGCCTGGACAATTTATCATTTCCTGGCCAAATATGTATGGATTGCTCAATTTGAATTTAGGTAAATTAACTCATTAATAGTCTTAATACACACACATACAAGTGCATTTCAATAAATTAAAATTAAAAGTTAATTTATTCCAGTAATTCAATACTAAAAGGGAAATGCATATATTACAGTATATAGAGTCATTACAGGCAGAGTGATCTATTTCAAGTGTTTATATCTGTTAATGTTGATGATTATGGCTTACAGCCAATGAAAACCCAAAAGTCATTATGTCAGAAAAAAAATGAAAAACTGAAAAAATGATTTTAAACTCAGAAATGTTGGCCTACTGAAAAGTCTGTACAGTAAATGCCTCAATACTTGGCCGGGGCTCCTTTTGCATGAATTACTGCATCAATGTGGCGTGGCATGGAGGTAATCAGCCTGTGGCACTGCTGAGGTGTTATCGAAGCCCGGGTTGCTCGGATAGCAGCCTTCAGCTCCTCTGAATTGTTGAGTCTGGTGTCTCTCATCTTCCTCTTGACAATACCCTATAGATTCGCAATGCACTTTAGGCCAGGTAAGTTTGCTGGCCATTCAAGCACAGTGATACTGTGGTTATTAAACCAGGTATTGGTACTTTTGGCAGTGTGGACCGGTGCCAAGACCTGCTGGAAAATGAAATTTCCATCTCCAAAAAGCTTGCCAGTAGAGGGAAGCATGAAGTGCTCTACAAAATCCTGGTAGACGGCGGTGCTGACTTTTGTCTTGATAAAACACAGTGGACCTACACCAGTAGATGACATGGCTCCCCAAACCATCACTGATTGTGGAAACTTCACACTAGACCTCAGGCAGCTTGGATTGTGGCCTCTTCACTCTTCCTCCAGACTCTGGGACCTTGATTTCCAAATGAAATGCAAAATTTACTTTCGTCTGAAAACAACACCTAGGACCACTGAGCAACAGTCCAGTTCTTTTTCTCCTTGGCCCAGGTAAGATACTTCTGGCGTTGTCTATTGGTCATGAGCTTGACATAAGGAATGCAACAGTTGTAGCCCATGTCCTGGATACGTCTGTATGTGGTGGCTTTTGAAGCACTGACTCCAGCAGCAGTCTACTCCTTGTAAATCTCCTCCAAATTTTTGAATTTACTTTTCTGAACAATCCTATCAAGGCTGCAGTTATCCCGGTTGCTTGTGCACCTTTTTCGATCACACTTTTTTCTTCCACTCAATCTTCCATTAATATACTTGGATACAGAACTCTGTGAACAGCCAGCTTCTTTAGCAATGATCTTTTGTGGCTTACCCTCCTTGTGGAGTGTGTCAATGACTTTCTTCTGGGCATCTGTCAAGTTAGCAGTCTTTGATTGTGTAGCCTACTGAACCAGACTAAGGGACCATTTTAAACGCTTATGAAGCCTTTGCAGGTGTTTTGTGGTAATTAATGTAATTTTCTGAAATAGTGACTTTTGGGTTTTCATTGGCTATAAGCCATAATCATCAACATTAACAGAAATAAACACTTGAAATAGATCACTCTGTTTGTAAAGACTCTATATTATATATGCATTTCCATTTTGGATTGAATTACTGATATAAATTAACTTTTTGATGATATTCTAATTTATTGAGATGCACCTGTATGTGTTGCAAACTGTTTTATTTGCGGTTGCAATTTTGTCTATGTATGATACTTAGCTGAAAGGCAGAAACAAAATCTAATACAGATCTTTCAAAAATTTGCTGTTCTTTTTGCAGAATACATAGGAAGGAAAGACAGACCTCAGCTATAAAAAAAAGTTATAAATATACCGATCTGTAATAACATTAAAATCAGTTTAGATCTCCATTTTATAGACTACTGTGCTATGGAGAAAAAGACATGGATCGCACATCCCAAAAAAATACAATGATCTAATGCCGCTAGGCACAAAATTAATAAACAGAACATGAGGTTCTTTTGTTACCATTCTGATCAGATTGTATTAGGCCCACGGCCACTTCACGGCAAACCTCTTGAGTGGGTCCCTATCCTAAACCTTTGTGGTGCGGCACTGTGCACCAACCACTGCTGCAGCGACAAAGCACCAGCAGGGCAGGCGACCCGGTGCCTCACAGCACCCATACTGCAAGGCGAAGCCCCCAAGGCTTCAGGCCGCACTGCCCCACTGTCACGACACCACCACAACAGCGGCCACTACACAGTACCAGCACACGGTGAGAGGAGCTGCGCACTCACCTCCCACTGGCTCCCATATGTGGACTGGGAACAAAAAAAAGGCTGACCCCTCTTGCAGTCTCCTGCTGATTAAAAACACCTGTGCCAAATGGTAACAAAAGAACCTCATGTTCTATTTAATTTTTTGCCTAGCGGCTTTAGATCATTGTATTTTTTGGGATGTGCGATCCATGTCTTTTTCTTTATAGTGTGTTATACAACATTCTATCCCCCTCTTCTTTTTGCTTGGATCTGCACTCCCCCATTTGGCACAGGTGATTTTAATCAGCAGGAGACTGCAAGAGGGGTCAGCCTTCTTTTTGCTCCCAGTCCACATATGGGAGCCAGTGGGAGGTGAGTGCACAGCTCCTCTCACTGTGTGCTGGTGCTGTGTGGTGGCTGCTGTTGTGCTGGTGTCGTGTCGGTGGGGCGGCGCGGCCTGGAGCCATGGGAGCTTTGCCTTGCAGCATGGGTGCTGTGAGGCACCAGGTCGCCTTCCCTGCTGGCGCTTTGTCGCTGCAGCAGTGGTCAGTGCACAGTGCCGCACAAAAAGGTTCAGGTTAGGAACCCACTCAAGAGGTTTGCCGTGACGTGGCAGTGGGCTTAATACAATCTGATCAGAATGGTAACAAAAGAACCTCATGTTCTATTTAATTTTTTGCCTAGCGGCTTTAGAACATTGTATTTTTGGGATGTGCGATCCATGTCTTTTTCTTTATAGTGTTTTATAGACTACTGTGTAGAGCAGTGGTCTCCAACCTTTCTGACCTTGCGCATTCAGCTCTATCAAGGGTCAAGAGCCACATCCAGCTCACACCCAGAGCCCAAATTACTACTGTTAGTTTAATCACATCTAAACCTTTTCAGCTGAAATAACACCGAGGCAGTTTACCAAAAACCAGGCATTCCCACTGTGCCCCCCATTCAAATCTGCTCTTCTGTGTGGACCTACTTACAAAGGTCATCATCTGGAGATCTCATTTTCATATCTGTTTGCGAGCCCTGGTGCTTATGACACTCACGAGCCAAACATCACAGGCTCGCGAGCCACGTGTGACTCCCGGGTTACAGGGTGGTGACCCCTGGTGTAGAGACTTTGACTGTTAGCTGTTAAATCAAGTGGAAGGGCTAATCTGAGACTGTTTTTTTTCTTAGCATGGGCCTAGGAACTTACAGGCAGGTAATTGCTAACTACCTGCCTGGTTTGTATGGCGCAGATCTCTGACAGCTCAGCCTGTGATTCTGCAGTTTCTGCTTACATCACATGGACAGAGCAGCTCCCTCTCTACCGCTCTGCTCTGTTGACCAGGCATTACTGTCAATGTCATGTTGATTGATACACAACTCCCTACAGCCTAACTGTGGGCCTACCTGTCAATCAGCATGACATCGGCAGTCACGACTCATTGATAGAGCAGAGTAGAAGAGCTGCTCCTTTGACATGAAACAGCAGAATCGGTCAGTGTCCATTCCTAAACCATGGTCTGGTAGTACAAGCAGGTAATTAGTAGGGATGATTGAATACCTCAAATATTCGGCGTCGCGAATATTTGCCGAATAGGTCGCTGCTATTCGACTATTCGCGAATATTCAATGTAAGTCTAAGGGCAACCCGAATAACAACTATTCAGAACTATTCGGGCTTCCCATAGACTTACATTGCGCATCAAATATTCGCATAGTGGTGACCTTTTCGTCGGATATTCGCGAAGCCGAATATTTGAGCTATTCGATCATCCTTAGTAATTAGCTATTACCTGTCCGTCTGTTTTTAGGTATGTGAGAAAAAAAAGTACAATAAAGCGCTATTCCCATTTCCAAGATCCTATACCAATATGTAGTAGGTATTATCTATATATATAATTGCCTTATTCTGTCTGTCTGTCTGTCTTGCTCCAAAATTGTGTCACGTGACAGTGTCACCGTAAGTGTCAAAAAAGTGACAACTGTCGGATTGGCCGCTGGGCTCGGCCTGGCCCCGCCCCACCCCACGGATTGGCCGCTCGCCTCGGCCTGGCCCCGCCTCTTGCATGGATTAGCCGCTCGCCCCGAACCTCCGCACGCATTGCCCGCTCCAGCGTACACCGGCTCCCGGTACACATGTGCAGGGAGCTGGCATACGTTGCGGTCAATAATGAAGTGTCATGCAGCGGTGAAAGAGTTAAAGACACTGCAAGACACTTCATTATAGGCAGCGGGCACCCCCAGAAGAGAGAAGACAGAAGAAAGAAGACCCCGCAGTCATACTTACCAGACGCCGACCGGGAGCAGGTGAGCGCATCAAGGTACTGCAGTGGCGGAACACACACACACACACATACACACATAAGAACAGACACACACACATCAGCTCACACTCACTCACTCTCACACACACCTCACACACACATCAGATCGCATCCATGCACATCCAGTGATATCGCTTGCTTCTCGGCGGCGATACTGTGTGTGCAGTGACCTTCCGGACCTGCCAGAGGATCACATGGCCGGAAGCATGTGGTATCTCCGGATGTTGTGAGTGTGTGAGCGCGTATGTGCGATATCGTCAGTGTGTGTGTGCGTGTATGCGATCGGGTGTGTGCGTGTATGCAATCGGGTGTGTGCGTGTATGTGATCGGGTGTGTGCGTGTGTTCTGATGTGTGAGTGTATGCGATCGGATCTGTGAGTGTCGGCAGAGAAGCACGGCGTGCAGCACAGCTGCTGGGACCGCCCACCGGAGGGCACAGGGAGAAGTGGGGTGTGAGTGTATGCAATCAGATGTGTGCGTGTATACTGTCTGATGTGTGACTGTGGAGCACGATGGGGAGTGCGCAGCATGGGGGATGGAGCACGATGGGGGTGTGCAGCATGGGGGATGGAGCACGATGGGGGGTGCGCAGCATGGGGGATGGAGCACGATGGGGGGTGCGCAGCATGGGGGATGGAGCACGATGGGGGGTGCGCAGCATGGGGGATGGAGCACGATGGGGGGTGCGCAGCATGGAGGATGGAGCACGATGGGGAGTGCGCAGCATGGGGGATGGAGCACGATGGAGAGTGCGCAGCATGGGGGATGGAGAACGATGGGGAGTGCGCAGCACGGGGGTTGGAGCACGATGGGGGGTGCGCAGCATGGGGGATGGAGCACGATGGGGGGTGCGCAGCATGGGGGATGGAGCACGATGGGGAGTGCGCAGCATGGGGGATGGAGCACGATGGGAGTGCGCAGCATGGGGGATGGAGCACGATGGGGGGGGTGCAGCACGGTGGTTGGAGCACGATGGGGGGTGCGCAGCATGGGGGATGGAGCACGATGGGAGTGCGCAGCATGGGGGATGGAGCACGATGGGGGGTGTGCAGCATGGGGGATGGAGCACGATGGGGGGTGCGCAGCATGGAGGATGGAGCACGATGGGGGGTGCACAGCATGGGGGATGGAGCATGATGGGGGGTGCGCAGCATGGGGGATGGAGCATGATGGGGGGTGCGCAGCATGGAGGATGGAGCACGATGGGGGGTGCGCAGCATGGGGGATGGAGCACGATGGGGGGTGCGCAGCATGGGGGATGGAGCACGATGGGGAGTGCGCAGCATGGGGGATGGAGCACGATGGAGAGTGCGCAGCATGGGGGATGGAGCACGATGGGGGGTGCGCAGCACGGGGGTTGGAGCACGATGGGGGGTGCGCAGCATGGGGGATGGAGCACGATGGGAGTGCGCAGCATGGGGGATGGAGCACGATGGGGGGTGCGCAGCATGGGGGATGGAGCACGATGGGGGGTGCGCAGCATTGAGGATGGAGCACGATGGGGGGTGCACAGCATGGGGGATGGAGCACAATGGGGGTGCACACCTCCCCCAAAACACACACACAGCGCCACACGTGCACCGCACAACACACCACACACACACACTGGGAACCACAAGCACCGCCCTACACAGAGAACACCGCACACACACAACACCCAACACACAAACACACAAACACCGCGGCATACACAAATATACGCACATACCGCGCAACACACACACTGCACAAAACATACCTCCCCCAAAACACACACACGCACTCCACACCCACACAAACCGTGCAACACACACAGCACCACACACACACACAACGCTGCAGACACATAGCGCTCCACAAACAACGCAACACAACGCAACACACAAACAACACCGCTCTCACACACACCCCCAACCAGACAACACCCAGAACATTTACAGTGCCCTACACAAACACTGGCAACTACACACAACAACATCTATATAAATAACAAAAAACATACATTAACTACACAATAAATTCTAGAATACCCGATGTGTTAGAATCGGGCCACCTTCTAGTAATAATAATAATAATAATAATATTATTAACAAATACTTCCAATTAGATATGTGGTATAGTTCTCCCGATTAGCTATGTCTCTTACCTCATGTGCAGGTCATTGCAAATTATGTATCCATAATTATGACCACAAGTAACTACCTAACTCTCACCATATGAGTGTTCGTAACCATGGATACCTAAGCTGCATTGCCCTGAACATGAGGTAAGAGGCATGAGTAATCAGGAGAACTATACTATATGTCATTGGAGGTATTTGCAAAAATTATTACACCTACTACATATTGGGAGAGGATCTTGGAGATGGGAATACCCCTTTAAGTGTTGGGCTGTCAGTTAATGGAATAACAATACGAAAGTAAGAATACGAAAATAAGAGTTCTACTTTACATGTCCTGTGTCTGTATTCTCCACATCACAATAAGACGTCACTAAACTTAGGTTTTACAGTCTTTACTATGCTTACATTTATTTTTAATTCCCTTTGGACAGCATTTTTTTTAAGAAAAGGCCATGACACTGGAGGAAAAATACAAAAAGCAATAAACTCGGGAACATGAATGAAAGGAACATTTCTTGATTGATGCAAAATACATGTTTTTCTTTAATAATAGGAACTGCAAGTATATAATCATGGTATGAAACATCTTGACATTTTCAGTACCTCTCATTTTCCAAGTCAGTCCGTGGGATCATTAACATTGTGGTCAGCGTTTCTTGCTGTAATCATCGCATACCATAAGATGGCACTAGAGTATTTCTTTAACCTTTTTATATAAAATTCCATTGGGAAAGAGGAATTCTACTTTTCTGTAATTTCTGCATTTCTTGCTATTTGTAGCACTTCTAATTCAAAGATTTGCCCTTTTTAGCTTTACTTCAAAACAAAATGGAGCCCAAGAGTGTAATTAATAAGAAACCTCTGCGGAGTCCGTTTATAGAAAAATGTGCAGCTGTTGTTACACGGAGAAACATCCCTTATTCATTTTTATTGCTTCTTCCCTAAAATGTATGTGAGAAAGAAAGAGTTAGCGTTGTTTTTTCAGTAGTAAGGGACACAATACTATAACCACAGGATAGAGTATAGCTATAGGGAGTACAGAGTTATCAATCACATTGAAAAGCTTAGGGGTTAAAAAAATCCCTCCTGCACATAAGAGGACAGCAGTATAAGTAATTATATAGCACATAACAGGGACGGATATATCATTGGTGCAGCCTGTGTGTCTACACAGGGCTCAAGAGGTTAGGGGGCTCATTTCTACCTCTAAGGGAGTGGAGGGGGGGGGGTGACCTGACCCCTGCAAGCCTCCTTGAAGACTTGTAATCTTACTGTGCATGCTTTTATATTGTAGCTGTTTATTAATGTGTTATCGGTCTTATGTGTTATGAAACAATGTGTATATTGTAATGGGTATGTCACAGTCCCACCAGCTACCACAAGATGGCACTGCACTCCCCTATTTAGAGGCAGGAGTGTCAGGCACAAAGGGATAGTGGTGGGGTTGCTAGGGGAAGAGAGAGAGCCTGGCCCACAGTGACAGAAAAAGGAGGAAATAGCATAGGGAGTTGTAGTGAGAAGAAGAAGGACGATAGGCAGACATAGCGGTTCCTGGGAGCAAGAATTGAGCGCTCCTGCAGATCAGGGACTGGTGGAACCTGCACGGTACGCAGAAAGCGTGGGGCCAAGTCCTAGAGGCAGCCACCGTGAACACGGATTGTAGGGACTCCTGAAGTGGGGATCAGCCTAGCCAAGACGTCCAAACCCGCAGTTAGAAGGGCCGGAGCTCCAGGAAGCCAGTGGGATTCTGTGACAGCCGTAGTAAGGAAAATGATATGGAAGTGTTTGTACTGTCCTCAAGACAAGTTGTGCCTCCCTTCTTGGGAAGATTGTATACCTGAAGTTGTGACATACAGTAAAGTTCATGTGTTAGAAGAAAGCACAGCATCTGTCATTATTGTGTGGGGATGAGGATCAATTACAAAGGTAAAGGCACAGCAATGCTTAAGAGTGTGTCCCCCACTATATACTAACATAGGTACATTCTACATACAATCCCTTTTTCATGTAGCGAATTGGCTGGGGACACGACTACAACCCCAGGTCTCGGCTGAACCCCCCCGGTCGACCTTACAAGAGTACAGTTCCACTTGTGCATAGCTTCTGATGCAATTAGCTTCTGATTAGCATCATAAGAGATATGCTAATGACCCTCTGCTGCGGGCGTCAGCCAATGGTCATGCGATCATATCACAGCTGCGGAGAAGAGGGGAGGGAGCACTTTATCCCTCTCCTCTGCAACCTGTCTCTGCATACATCGCACTGCAGTCGGATTACATGCGAGTGCAGTGCAATGTTTCACACGCACCCATAGACTTGTATAGGTGTGTGTGAGCCGATACTCAATGTAAAACGCAGCATGCTGAGATTCATTCGACATGCCACTATGGCATGAGAAATCAATCGCGGATGGACGCTGCTGCTATAGTTTTGCACTGGTGGAGTGCAATCCGATGTTTTATCGGATTGCACTCGTCAGTGCAAAACGCAAGTGGAATCGAGCCCTAACGTAGGGAATTGTTCATTATAATGAGCTTTTGGGCTGCAAAGGGCCCATATACTGTTATTGCACTTGGGCCCTCTTCTGTCTTGTCTGCCAGTGGAACATATAACAGTTGAGGGCCTTGTTAAAAATTTTGCAGTGGGGTCCAGAAGTTTCAAAATGCATATTTCTAGAGGACTAAGGTTGAGAGAATCATTATATTTATCTACTTCACTTCCTCTTCTCAAAAATGGAAATCTGATTCATGCTATTGAAACACCCACGCCAGAGCCTGCAGGGCTTACACGGTCACCGGGCCTGTGGTGGTCGGGGTCAAGTTGTGAGTTGCCCGTCCCGGCTTCCGTGACCCCGTCGGGTTTCATTAAAAGAGTTCGAAAGTCCAGTTTAACAAGGGGGTAATGGAATTAGGGTGATGGGATTCCTGGGGAGCATGTTACCGGCTGCAGCGGCGACTGGGGTTTCGGCCTCTTCCGCTGCGGACCCCCTCTCCTTGCAACTCTTCTCTCTCACAGGAGTGGTATTGGACAGGAACGGGGGTTGCTAGCAGCACCACCCGTGGTAAGCGGCCAGGTGATTAGCCGCCGCTGCACAGTCTCTCTCCGGGGCAGGTGTTACGTGCAGCCGGAATGGTATTGCTCCCCACGGGTGGAGCGGGGAAGCCCCAGGAGGTTAGTGAGAACCAGGGGCGGCAGTCCATGGGAGCACTGGCGCACAGGTCATCGGCATTTACTCACAGAGTCACCGGGTGCGGGTTCCAGATTCTTTTATGCACTGGTCTGTTCAAAGTTGCACCCGGGTGCTGGTCCTCATCGTTGTAACCTCCGGTCAGTCCTGGGCAGGACAGAGGCAGGGTCCGGCAGGGTAATCTGAGGGTCTTACTTTCGTGTGTTGCGGTACCCGTGGCTTGAAGCTCTTGGAGACTCACTCGCCATTCTCTCTCTCTTCTGTAGCGGCCTGTGGACCAACAGTCGTTACCAGTTACCTTCTCCATGATCACTCGTACCGGTTCCCCTTCCTCCAGTTGTTACTAGCCTTAGTCTGGCTGGTTCCTCTCTGCAGGAGCTGTCCCTGCAAAGGTCTGTGCTGTTTCACATCTCAGACGGTTCTGACTAGATTTCCCGTCTGCCCTGCACTTGCTCCTAGCTCAGGACCCCTCCCTCACAGGAATTCAACACGTTTTCCACTTTTGCCAGGACTCAATTTTCAAAATAGAGAGGGAGAAAAAGAAGGTGAAGCTGTAGAGGAAAAGAAAGGAAAAAGAAACATTTGCATTGCAATAAAACATTTTCAACCAATAGCAGCTGGCAACCCATTCCACGATATCCCAAACCGGTTTCAGCTACTCCAAATGGCAGTCCTGACCACGCACTATCAGTGGCCCAGAAATCTAACCAGTTGAACAAGGAAAAACAAAAAAGAAACAAAACAGTTCTGAAACAAGCCTCCTAAGACGCTCCAGGGCCCTCCAGACATCCAAGGTTCAGGACAACAATATCATCCGGTTCTTCCAGATTTTTTCTGGAGAGGCGGGACTCATGGCTCCTAGCGGTTAATGTCATTTTACGGGCGCGCATGAGTTTTTGTACCCCACTGCAACCCCACCCACGAAGGCCGGGCAAGTCCAGTCCATGTTGGAACACATGGCGTCCATCCCATTCTCAATGGATGCCAATGTACAGTCCCAGTCCAGTTTTACAGATGTTATTTACAAGCCACGCGTCACCCGGTGTTACCGGGTCTAGTCTGGATCCTGCTTGCAGTGCCAAGTTGAAACGCCCATGCCGGATCCTGCAGGGCTTACACGGACACCGGGCCGGTGGTAGTCGAGGTAAAGCTGTGAGTGGCCTGACCCGGCTTCCGTGACCCCGGTGGGTTTCTTAAAAAGAGTTCGATAGTCCAGTTTAACAAGGGGGTAATGGAAGGAGGGTGACGGGGTTCCTGGGGAGCATATCACCGGTTGCAGCGGTGACTGGGGTCTCGGCCTCCTCTGCCATGGACCCCCTCCCCCTGCAACTCTTCTCTCTCCCAGGAGTGGTATTGGACGGGATTGAGGATTGCTAGCAGCGCCACCCGTGGTATGCGGCCGGGTGATTAGCCGCCACTGCACAGTCTCTCTCCGGGGCAGGTGTTAGATGCAGCCAGGATGGTATCGCTCCTCAAAAGTGGAGCAGGGAAGCCCCGGGAGGTTAGTGAGAACTGGGGGCGGCAGTCCACGGGAGCAGCGGGGCACAGGGCAGCGGCATTTACTCACAGAGTCACCGGGTGCGGGTTCCAGATTCTTTTATTCACTGGTCTGTTCAAAGTTGCACCAGGGTGCTGGTCCTCACCGTTGTAACCTCTGGTCGGACCCAGGCAGGACAGAGGCAGGGTCCAGCAGGATAATCTGAGGGTCTTACTTTCGTGTGCGGATTGAAACCAAGGAAAAAAAATGTGAACACATACCCTGCTGTAACTAAATAAAAGCATAGTGCATATAAACATAGGGTACTTAGTAAACACTGTTTTTGATCAAAAAAAGGATAAAGCTATCCCACCAAACGTCAAGGTGTACCCAGTTGGGATAGTACTTACACTCTCTAATATTAAAACCTTACCATGGGTCTAAAATAGGCCTCAATGTGGCTAAGGGCTGAGAGCCACCGGGTCCCAACAGGACACACACAGTCAGGGGGATTCACAGAATGAAATGTCCAGCTCGCTGAGAAGGGGGCCACTCCCTGTTTGTACTGAATACAAAAAAACTACATAAAAACAAAAAAGTGAGCCGGAGTATGAGATGGTATACATGGAACTTGTGAGACCATGTTCACACTGGCCATGAGACAAAGAGAAACCAAGGAAAAAAGATGTGAAAACATACCCTGCTTTTATTTATTTATTTTTTTTCGTGTGCGGATTGTTGCGGTACCCGTGGCCTGGAGCTCTTGGAGACTCGCCCGCCTTTCTATCTCTCTCTTCTGTAGCAGCCTTGGGACCAACAGGCACTACCAGTTACCTACTCCATGATCACTCGTATAGGTTCCCCTTCCTTCAGGTGTTACTAGCCCTGGTCTGGCTGGTTCCTCTCTGCAGGAGCTGTCCCTGCAGAGGTCTGTGCTGTTTCACATCTCAGATGATTCTGACTGGATTTCCTGTCTGCCCTGCACTTGCTCCTAGTTTAGGCCCCCTCCCTCACAGGAATTCCACATGTTGTCATGGGGACCTGTCTGTGTGACGCCACGTGCATCCCGCTCATTAAACAGACAGGATGAGTTATGTAAACCTAATGCTGGAAAATTATTAACTCCTTCCTGGTGGCTGCGTCTGCATGTGTGAACTTTCCAGGGGGACCTCTTCCTGCCCGGGAAGGATACTATTCAATACCCTATAATGACCAATCTACAGGGGCATTACACTATCATCCCTATTCATGAGAAAATATTAAAATATTCCCCCCTGAATGTTTGGATCTTCTTAATTCTATTGTAACTAATTATAACTCTATTAGAAATGTTTTTGCTACCCCATCTGACTGTAGCACGGTATAGGGACAGAGTCTCAGATTTCAACAATGCATCACTTGTAGTTTGATAAAATCCCTGCTGCTGATTTTATAAAATCCCTGTTTTATCTATAGCAGATCTACTGGTTCTTAATTCTGAGCTCTCTATAACCCCACCTTTGATTGACACAATGCAGAAGCAGCAAACTGCCATTTAGTGGTTTCATTCAACTGGATGGTATTACATTTACTAGTCTTCTAGTAAAAACAGTAATTTTATAAAAACTGCACTAAGCAGTCCAGTAAGTGACACATCACTGGAATTAGGGTCACTGTTGCTGCATTGTTGCTACATTATGCTGCTGTTAGATATGATAGCAAAACGGATTCTATTCCTGGCCTCCATTAGCCATTTATGGGTAAAATCGTAAAATCAAGTTTTATACATCCTCCCCAGGCCCAGCAAAGCCTCCTCACCAATGTTTTAGTCTTTGTTTAATTACTGGAGTAGTTATACTTTCCAACTTTCGAAGAAGTAAAAGATGGACTGACTATGTGGTGCCCTGATTTTAAGGGCTGGTTCACACTAAGCGACAGCGACAACGAGGTCGCTGTTACGTCACCATTTTCTGTGACGTAACAGCGACCTTGTAAGTCGCTGTTATGATCGCTGCTTAGCTGTCAAACACAGCAGCCGAAGCAGCGATCATAACCGGGAGAGCAGGGAGCCGCGCACGCTGCTTAGCGCTGGCTCCTTGCTCTCCTAGCTACAGTACACATCGGGTTAATTAACCCGATGTGTACTGCAGCTACATGTGCAGAGAGCCGGAGCCGGCAGCACAGGCAGCGTGAGTGCGGCAGAGGCTGGTAACTAAGGTAAATATCGGGTAACCACCTTGGTTACCCGATGTTTACCCTGGTTACAGCTTACCGCAGTTGCCAGATGCCGGCTCTTGCTCCCTGCTTGCTTCATTCGTCGCTCTCTCGCTGTCACACACAGCGATCTGTGTGTCACAGCGGGAGAGCGCCTTTGAAGAAAACGAACCAGGGCTGTGTGTAACGAGCAGCGATCTTGCAGCAGGGGCCAGATTGCTGCTCAGTGTCACACACAGCGAGATCGCTAATGAGGTCACTGCTGCGTCACCAAAACCGTGCCGTAGCAGCGATTTCGGTAGCGATCTCGCTATGTGTGAAGCACCCCTAAGCCATGTCCTTAAAGGGAATCT
Source organism: Anomaloglossus baeobatrachus (assembly GCF_048569485.1). Lineage (NCBI taxonomy): Eukaryota > Metazoa > Chordata > Amphibia > Anura > Aromobatidae > Anomaloglossus > Anomaloglossus baeobatrachus. Next base: position 380,892,384 of record NC_134354.1, on the reverse strand, counting down.
GTCAGCTGGATTTTGCAATGTAAGCTGAGGACAGCATGCTGCAAGGCTTAAATAAGAAAAAAACAACTCTGTTTCTCTTATCTGTGTACAGAGCTATCGTTTACCTAAATTAAAGAGTTTTTTACTCTGTGATTAGCATTAGAGGACTATGAAGTCATGTGCCATGTTGTCCCACACAACCCCTGCTGTGATGGATCCCTCATAGTTTAGGTACCATTTATATTGATAGCCTGGTGTGAGCTTGGGACAGCTCTCCCAGCTCAGCTAAACTCAATTCTTTTATAATGTGAGAATAGCTACACCCAGTAATCTAAGATAAATATAATTAGTCTCAGAATCTCTTTGTCTACAACTAGTGGTGAGCAAACCCTTTGATATTTGGGTTCGCCAAACAAGCACAGACTAAAAAAAAATCAAGTTCGGCAGCCAAACTTGAACCTGAATTTGACCCCTAATAATGAACACCATACAAGTCAAAGAGGACGAGAAGTTCTGGGCTGTACAATGGCCGTATTACAGGTACTGGATCTGGTTAGTCCTCGCCGAATATAGTTCAGCATTGCTTCAGTGATTACGGTCCCTATTGTAGTGATCCAAAGCCTTGTGATCTGTCATGTGCTTTCCTGCATGTTGTGGAAAGGTCCCTGTTGATAGTTTATTTCCCCCCTGTGTTTTAATTCTTCCTGGGAATGCATTGTTTCTCCCTTGTGTCTGATTGGAGTGAGCATGTGTTTTGGTTCTTTCCCTGTTTTTGGTATTTGTGGGGTTTGCTTTTCTGGCCCCGGGCCTCTCCTTCTGTGGGGGAGAGGGGGTGTTAGATCAGGGTTCAGACAGAAGTTAGAGTCACGCTGGTGGTCCAGACCTTGCTACCATTAAGCCTACCTCTATGATGAGGGACAGTGCAGGGTCCCTAGTCTGAGGGCCAGTTTAGAGGTCCCTGCTTTAGTTACATTGACACTCCCATGACATTTATATTTGGTCAGCTCATATTTTCCATATGCATCCCATTACCGATCTTGCTAATCAGATGCAGGTGCTGATGTGGTGCCCTTGAGGCTTTCATCGCCACAGAGGTACTGCACCTCAGCCAGAGGTGTGGTATCCCATCCTGGGTAAGAAGGGGGTCATCTACCGGTTCACAGACAAAACCTGCACACACCAATTGTTAGGTCACACACTGGGTCAGGGTTTAAGTCAGGTACCCCATTAATGCTGGGAGTAGCGACCAGTATACCTGGTTTTGGGGCCTTAAGTCCCATTCACTGTCCTGGAGGGGTGGAGCCTGGCAAGGGGGAGTGTAGGAGGAGTCAGTGAGTCAGTTAGGAAAAACCGGTTAGTTCAAGTTTGAACTAGGCAGTGTGGGCAGTCTGTCAGAGAAGTGACAGTTGACACGAATCTGTGAGAGGGTCTGTGACAGAAAGTCTGAGCGAAAGGAGTGAGAAGACTTGGTTTTTGGTGAAGACCCTGGGGCCCTGCTAGGTCCAGGTGACACCGAGGAAAGGGTTCCAGAGCGCCACAGATGTGCGGCAGGCCTCCGTGGACTTGTTCCACGAAGAACACCGCAGTGGAGGAATCTGGTCACAACAACGGGGACGGTCCCCAGGCTAAAGGAGGAAAACATTTCCCATTAGTAATCCGAAGGCTCGGGAGATTGCTCAGGCACTTGAGGCCACAACCTGCCACCCATCACCTGCAAGGGGGAGCAATAAAAAGACTGAGGTCAGCCACCCTTTGGACAGGCTCGGTGGTGGAGGCGCAGGACAGTCTAGTGAAGGTCGGCACTAGTGAGACGGCCAGGGAAGGCACATTGAGGGATTGAGGGGTGCACCGGTACTGACCCTTGAACTATTCGGGATTGGCGGAGGCCCGGAACAGTGAATCCTGGCACACCACGGGGTAACCGGTCAGCTGCAGTATTGGAACCAACTGTGAGTAAAAACATCTTAACTGCAAAGCCCCGTGTTGTTTGCTTCTTCCTGCGCCCATCAACATCCACCATAGATTTTACAAACAGTTGCCCCGGGGTACCCGCTCCACCTGTGGGAAGCAAAAAACCCCTTAGCTGGCACAACTCCAGCCCCGGAGGTCCCGTCCAGCAGCTGTGGCTCCAAAGCCGCAATCCACAGGTGGCGTCACGAATCTTATACAAACTTTATTACCATCTCCCCCATACGGCCATCTTAATTGACTCCGCCAGGGTCACGGAGTCAGGCCTCGCCACTGCTGACTACCCTGGACTAGTCCGGCCTGACATCAAGTTGTGGTGCCCTGGACTAGCCAGGTCGTCACAGGTACTACAACACACACACCCACCCTGAGACAGGCACATCAGCCAGACACAAAATCCTTGTTGCCTCCCTCCAGGGGCTGATGTCCACACCAGGTGGGGTGGAGCCAGGCGGTTGGCCCCACCCACTGAGGAGTTCACAGTCCTGGAGGCGGGAAAAGGAAGTCAGTGCAGATCAGTGAGTGAGAAGGAGAGTTCAGTTAGGGAAGTGGTAGGAGAGGAGCAAACTGACCGTGTCCGGGTGTGTGGCCCGGGAAAAAAGAGCAAGGTTGGCAGATGGTGGTGGCCATCTGCAGGAGAGGCAGATCAACGCGGAACCGTAGGACCGGGGACGGGCGGGGGCCCACCGGTACCTAACCGGGGAGCGAAGTGAAGCCAGCACACACAGGCAGGGCCTACGGACCCCGACCAGGCTTGGAGTCGCCATTAGAGGTCAAATCCGTCAGTGACCGGAACCCCAGGGGTTCCAAGGGCCACACCTAGAGTTCCAAAGGCCAGAGCCTGCGGGCAAAAGGGCTCCTCCACATACACACGCTGGGGAGCGGGTCACCGGTGGGAATCCATCGGGACCGAACATACACAAAGGTGCAGGGAAAGGCAGCCACCACTAACCGTCCAGGAGAAGCCACAGCAGCCGGCTGCGGGACCCGTCCATCCAGCCATTTGGTTTACCAGAGACTTTGCGTACTTTTGTGGCTGAGTGAGTACTACCGTGCCGTCTGGCACCGCGCTGCGCAGTCCAAGTGACCCTGCACCCATCCAACCCTGCCTCCCCGTCATCTAACCGGGCCCCGGGACCACCAACCCCTACCCACGGAGGCTGAAAACAACATCCCAGATGCTCCCTGCCATCGCTCCCGGGATCCCCATCACCAGCAGCGGTGGTGCCCAACCTCACCACAACCCATGGGTGGCGTCACGGACCAAATCCCCAAACCAAACTACCCCCTTTCCCTCACGGGCGAGGAGCGCCGCTCGAGTCCCCGGATCCGGCCCACCACTTGAGCCACCGAGCAACCATCGCATCAGCGCCGGACCCGAGCATTAGCGAGCGCAGCGGCGTCCTTCCCCGCCCGCGACAGAGTCACCTAAAGCCCTGGGGTGGGCGAGTCACTGACTGTTCAGTTATTGGAGCTTAGAGGGGCAATGCAAGTAAAAGCTCAGTAATCTTCCACGGCGCAAGGTACAGTAGCTGTGTCACGCTGTACTATGGGACCACTGCTGCGAGCTAGGGATCACAGAAAAACTCACCAAAAACAGCCGTTAGCGAACAGGTCAAACAGCAAATGCACTAGCAAGATGCAGCCATCCTCCTATGATAAGGGTGGGGGGCAACACAGGTGTAGAATATCGATGAGGCAACCAATTTCATCCTACCATATCATGGAGGGGGTGGTAGCTGGCATTAAAATTGCACACAGATGGGGTTTGCACAGGGCGCCAGTCACACAGGTATGGGCGAAGCACAGTGTCTGGCAGCCTATTGATGATGCCCATACTATTCATCAGGAGGGCTGCCCAGCACTAAATAAGTGCCTCAACACACAGGACAGACACCCCAAAGGGCCTGACTGGATCCTGCAGAAAATTGTGCAATAAAAAAAATGATATAAAATGATAATAAATAATAAAGTGAGGTATTGGTCCATATTTTGGCCAAAATACGTAAGCCCATAAGCCAATCATCAAGGGTCCCCACACTTACGAGTTCCTACACTTTATTCAAAATAATTCACAGAAAAGGACATAAATTCAAAACAGAAAAAAAATCACCAAAAATGCCACCAGCCAACAGGTCAAACAGCAAATGCACTAGCAGGATACAGCCGACCTTCATGGAGGGTTGGTTGCTGGCATTAAAACTGCACACAGATAGGGTTTGCACAGGGTGCCAGTCACACAGGTATGGGCAAAGCACAGTGTCTGGCAGTCTATTGATGGCGCCCATACTATTAGATCAGGCGGGCTGCCCAGCACTAAATAAGTGCCTCAACACACAGGACAGAAACCCTAAAGGGCCTGGCTGCATCCTGCAGAACATTGTGCAATGTTTGCTGTTTGACCTGTTGGTTAATGGCTGTTTTTCCTGTGACTTCTTTTGAATTTATGTCCTTTTCTTTGAATCATTATGCAAGCTAGAGATGCAGCTAAAGTAAGCATACCAACTTCTAGAGGGTAATAGGGTAGTACACAAGCCTGGGGAAATATGACTTCACTGAAGGAAAGCACTAACCTAAGTGAGCAGTAAGCAGCCAACCCACTAGAGGGCAATAGAGTAGTCAGCAAGCTGGGTCTGCAACAGGAGGTCTTGCCTATAGTACTGTAATGAGCAACACAAAGTCAAATGAATGCCAAGGTCTGCAGTCGGCAAGTCAAAAATGCAGGAAAGGAGGGAGATGGAGGGCAGGACGGGAACGAGGATACAGGTAAGAAGTTGGGGAACAAGAAAGCGGCACGGATGAGTAAAGGAGGATGCGAGACCGAAGGGGGGATGGTGGAGATAAGAATAAGTCGGGGAGAGCAGGTCAGGTCGGGTCAGGAGGGAGAACGGAGGACAGATCGGGTCAGGGGAGAAATGGAGATCAGGGCAGGTTAGGACAGAACAAAGTTCACTCATGGGAACGATAACACAGCTGAACCAGAAATATCACTGGCAACACTAAGGAGGAGCAGCGCCAGGATATAGCAGCCTTACACCAGAGCGAAGCAGAATTAATGAATCCCCAAAAGGCCTGTAACCCAGAGAGGGGATACCAGCCGTGGCTCAGAGACGGCTGAGCCAGACAAGGATCATGATAAGTAGTCAGTGCACCTGACCCAAACTACTGCTTTCCAAGTGGTTTTTAGGGAATCGCAGTTGGTTTGTCTCCTTCTGGAAGGAGTGGAAGCTGTATTTCCATCTGCATTCTCTCTCCTCTGCAGGTGAGGCTCAGTGAATTGGTATAGTGGTTTCCCTACTGAGTGGTGATCCACAATCATGGACTTTTTCCTTGCCTTTCAATTCCCCTGTGTTTGGAATGGCGGGCAATTTTTTTTTCTGCGCTTGGCTTCATTTATGACGACCCCGATAAGGTGTCTTTGGCCGAGTCCAAAATCCATTCACTTATACAGGGAAATCGACTGGCAGAAGGACCCTGCTCTGAAGAGACAGTTCTTTCACATCGTTTCAGAGAGAGTTAAGGAGGCTTTGGTGATGTATGAGACCACTCCCTCTCTGGAGTCTGCTATGGTTCTAGTAATCTGTATTAATTGCCAGTTCTGTCTGAGGTCTCATGATAAAACATTTATCTGGGAGGGGGCAGCAGCTTTCGTCTCTTCCCCAGAGACCTCAATCAAGCCCATGCAGCTCGGTGGGACAACTCAGGTGAAAAGCGAGTCTCGTACTCCTAGAGCAGGAATGGTATGTTTTTTTCCTGCGGCAAAAGGGGGCACTTCATCAGCATGTGTCCCTTGGTGCCTAAAAAAGTCTGGCCCTTGGAACCGCTAGGTTCAGTGGGATTGTGGGATTCCTGCTGGGTCTACGGCTTTCCTGCATGATGGGCACTCAATGACTCCGCATTGGGGTCTTTCATTTAGAACGTGTCACCTGTTAGATGCTCAAGAACCTACCTGCACCAGTTGTGTTGGGGTTCCCTTGGATCTCCTTACACAACCCAGTAGTTAATTAGAACACTCAGAACATTGTTCAATGGAGCTCATACTGTAAGGCACACTGTCTGGGGACTTATGTCTCGACCGCTACTCCCAGTATTCCCGAGTAATTCTCTGGGTTCAAGGATGTGTTCTCAGAGAAAGTTTATCAAGAGTTGCTACTGCACAGACCTTACAATTGCACTAGGTTGAAGCGTGGGGCAAAGTTGCCCCAGTGCACATTGTACAATCTGTCCCATCTAGAAAGACTTGCTCTCAAGGAATATATCGCTGAGAGTTTGGTCAATGGTCACATTAGGACTCCATCCTCTCCAGTTGCGGCAGGTTTTTTCTTTGTTATAAAGATAGATGGTAGATTACGCCCGTGTCTGGATTTTCAGGAGTTTAACCAGATTACAGTCTGTCATCCATATCCTATGCCTCTGATTCCGGACCTGTTTAACCACATTTCCTGGGCTAAGTAGTACTCCAAACTCAGGGGGGCCAACTGCTGGGGGCTTCATGAAGAGAATGAACAGCGATCAGTAGTGACATCACTTAGGTTAGCCATGGCCACAGGTAGAGGTTCCCATGGCCCTCCACTTGTAAAAGAAGGTAACTCTTGGTGAGGTCACTGAAGTCACCCAAGGTCATGTTACCTGTGGTCACAGGTGGAGAACCGTGGGAACCTCCATCTGTGGCCACTGCTAACCTGAGTGATGTCACCGCTCAGTGCAGCTCATTCTCTGCCTGAAGTTTACAATGGGCAGTCATTTGCCATGATTACTCGCTGAAGACTTCAGTGTAGCAGAGCTGGAATTGTCGTGGGACCTCATGTGGATTACATCGGACCTGCAGGGGTGTCTTGGGGGTTAATAAAGAGGTGAAAGAGTGCTTTTTTAGCTTTTATTTCAAATAAAGGATTTTTTTTTAGTGGTTGTGTTTATTTACTTTCACTTACAGATTAGTAATGGGGGTCTCATAGAATTTTGGGTAAGAAATCAGTTACTTTGCAAATAAAAATGACCAAATTTACTTGAGCCCAGTTACTACACCAAGGTGTAACTCTCAACTGGATCCTAATCTAATTTTATGTCTCTCTTCATGTCCAAACTGACCTCTAATATGGGCTAGAAAAGAACCTATAAACAAAAAAATTAAAACACCTGATGTAACTGGCAGTAGTGCACAGACAAAGGATATGACTCCCTAATACAATATAGTAGAATTGCCGGCACTTCCTAATCTATAGACTAAAAGAATACTTCCCTCGCCTTACTTGAGTGCAACTGTTATTTTGTATAATATATGTTGTGTTCAGTTTGCACCAGTTCAGACTATAAGATTAGGAAATGCAGGCAATGCTCCTATTTTGTATTATGGAATCTTGTCCTTTGTCTGCACACTCCTTCCAGTTACTTTAGGTATTTTCATTTTTCTTTTGCTGGTTCATTTTTGGCCCATATAAGAGTTTAGTTTGGACATGAAGAGAGGCATAAAATTAGATTAGGACCCAGTTGAGAGTTATACATTGGCGTAGTAACTGGGCTCAAGTAAATTTGGCCATTTTTATTTGCAAAGTAACTCAATTTTTCCCCAAAGTGTTTCATGTTTTCTGGGAAGTAATGCATATTTACATTTCAATGTTCACTATTTACATCCTTCAGCTTATTTCCCCTCCTTTTACTTGAGTGCAACTGTTATTTTAGATTATATATGTTATGTTCATTTTGTACCAGTTCAGACTATAAGATTAGGAAGTGGCGGCTATTCTACTATTTAAAAAGAAAAGCTGCATACTGTTCCTCTTTGATACACAGCCAAGATGAGCACATGGCTAGGGTTGCAGCCTCTAGCCATATGTTGTATCCGTTCTGGGTATCATAATATGAGTGGACCCTACATCAATTTTTTAATGTATTTATTTAGTTTTACTGTACGCTATAGACCAGCAGACTGCATCTGTGAATGGAAACATCAGATACACTGTTGCTAAGCGTGGGGGAGCGTCTGACTGCAACCAATTACAGATGCTGATTAGTGGGGAAAGCAGTGAATACGTACGAGACGAATGAATGAATGAATGAATGAATGAAGCAGAATGAGTGGCCACGGGAGCAGTTACTACAGCCGTGCCAGTGACTCGGTAAGTATAGTGCGCTCGCTTTATTATTTTTTTCTTTATTTTTCCTTTTTTTTTCTTATTTGAGTGCCAGATCAATACTTGGAAATCCCTGAGAATTCCAGGTCCACTCAAAACTATTTTTCACCCATTGAATTAAAGAAAAACGTTGTCAAAATTGCATCAAAAACACAAGGAAAACACGTGTTTTTGGATATGTTTTTAGACCACAGGCTGCCTTTTTGTGACCACAGGGTGTAGTTTTGTGGTGAACACGGTGCAGTTTTGTGGTGAACAAAAAACTGCAGCATGCAGACATACCCTTACTCTTATCACCGACCATAAAAATCTCTTGTATCTTGAGTGTGCCAAACTCCTTTCTCCGAGACAAGCTCAGTGGCCTTTGTTTTTTAAAAGGTTTAACCTTTTCATCACCTACTGCACTGGGTCTAGGCAGATGCGTTGTCCAGGAGTTTTCCAGGGGGAGACCCTCAGGAGGAACTGGTGTCCTTCCTGCAGAAAAGTGTAGTAGTGTCAGTTCTCAGTACTGAGGTAAGGTCTGAGATTGATGAGGCCCAGGATGAGACACCACCAGGGGTTCCAGCGAATAAGTAATTTGTTCCCATGAACCTTTGTGTTAAGGTTTTGGGGGAGCATCATGATTCGGTTGTGGCAGGCCACCCTGGGTTGCAGGGCACACTGGACCGCCTGCTGCTACGTTTTTGGTGGCCCAAGATCCGAAGAAATGGGGTCTCTTATGTGTCCGCTTGTACCATCTGTGTGCAATCTAAACCATTGCATTCTCGTCTGTCTTGGTGTTTGCTACCATTGAGTGTCCCTAGAAAACCATGGACAAATATCTCAATAGATTTAATTACAGATCTGCCCCCCTCTGCTCCTCTGATAGCAATATGTTGATTCTAGTGGTTGTTGACAGGTTCTCTAAAATGACTCATTTTGTTGCTTTGCTGTCTCTGCCTAATGCCAAGACCAGGTGTTCATACGTGAGGTGGTCAGGCTCCATGGAGTTCCGTCTGACATTGTCTCGGATAGAGGTACCCAATTCATCGCTAATTTTTGGAAAGCATTCTGCTCTCTCCTGCGGGTCAAATTGTCCCACTTGTCTGCTTTTCAACCTTAGTCCAATGGTCAAACAGAGCGTATGAATCAAAACCTGGAATAATATTTGCGTTTTGTGTCTGACAATCATGAGGAGTGGTTAGCATTTCTTCATCTGGCAGAGTTTGCTATTACCAACCACCGTCATGAATCCTCTGGTGTATCGCCTTTCTTCTCTGTCTATAGTCAACATCCTCAATTTTGTACTTTGTTGTAATACTACCACCAGGGGGCACAGTTACACAGGAGAGATGTAGAGCTCCTAGGTGTAATGTGGCATCTGCCCACTAGATGTCACCAGTATCTAGAAGGGGAGGTAGCAGAATGATCGTACACGCCGGGAGTCAGAACTGGGAGGTCACATCAGTGCAAAAGAGGAAGTAGAGCCGAAGTCACATGGAAGCCTAAGGTCGGTAGCCGGGAGGTAATGTCAGATATAGATGGGGAGGAGAACAGTAGTCAGAGAGCAAGCCAGGGTCAGAAGCCTAAGAGAATGTCAGTACAAAAGGAGGGAAGATGGAACAGGACAAGTGGAGGGTCAGAAAGTTAGGGAGCACAGACAAGATGGACAGAGCAGTGGACAGGGAAAGGAATCGGGGTAGCGGGAAGAGGATCAGAACAAACTCATGGGAACCAGAAACACACAATGCAGAGCAGGAACTATCACTAGCGAAGTTCCGGTGGAAACAGCCCAAGATAAAGCAAGGCAATTACCAGAACGAGGCACCAAACAAGCCCTGCTCACCGGCAAGAACCCGGAGAATACAAACAACCGAGCAAAAGACAAAACTCAATGGCTCTACAAGGAGCAGAGCCAAAGGTGAAATGTAACAGTTGCGTAAGGGTCACTCTTCTGGGGTACCAGAAGAGGACCAGGTAGGGTCTGTATTGGTGTCTAAATAGAGAAATATTCTGCTACGCTTGCTTAGCATAGGGACTAAATATAAGCAAGTATCTGACTGTGGATATATGTATGGTCCAGATGTGTGTGTGGGTGATTGGATATGGCTATCCACAAAAACATCAAACTCAAGTTACCATAATTTAAGTTGGGACCATGTTTCAACTGTCCATTCCCATTTTCTGCCTTAATCAATCCGCTTGCCTTCGGGTTGGCATTACCTGTATTGTACAAAATTCATAATGTATTTCACAATTCTTTTTTAAAAAGATTTATGGCTTTTGGAAACTCTCTTGGTGCCCCTTCACCTTTGGTTTTGATTAACGGTTCCTTGGAGTTTAAGGTGGCTGGAGCCATTGACTTCCAATTGGTTGATCGTTCTTTTGAGTATCTTGTGCAATGGCGGGATTATGGTCTGGAGGAGAGGAGATGGGTGCCATCATCAGACATTCATGAAGAGCATCTGGTCAGCGATTTTCATTGCCGCAATACTGAGAAACCAGAGTCAGTGGTCCCTGAGGGTCCAAAAGTTGCTCATAGAAGGTGGGGTACTGTAATGCAGTGTTCAGATTGACACTTGCAGGGTGTAATAATGGCATCTGACTCTATTCACACAACAGAGTCTGACATACAACCTGAGGTTTAGTTGCTTAGCCTGACTCAAGGCTAGAGTTGAGCGCGGTTCGCGGTTCGAGGTTCTCCAGTTCGCGGCTCGAGTGATTTTGGGGGCTGTTCTAGATTGAACTAGAACTCGAGCTTTTTTGCTAAAGCTCGATAGTTCTAGATACGTTCGAGAACGGTTCTAGCAGCAAAAAAAACAGCTAATTCCTAGCTGGCTTTCCGCTGTAATAGTGTAAGTCACTCTGTGACTCACACTATTATGACATTTCAGTGTATAGTGTGCGGGAACAGCGCATTCAGATCACTGCTGTATGTATAATGGCGATCGCCTTTTTTTTTTTTTTTTCCTTGTCTTCTTTCCCTAAGCGCGCGCGTGTAGTGGGGCGGGCCAGCATGTCAGCCAATCCCAGACACACACACAGCTAAGTGGACTTTTAGCCAGAGAAGCAACGGCATGTGTGATAGAGAAACCAAGGAAAAAAATTGTGAAAACATACCCTGCTGTAACTAAATAAAAGCATAGTGCATATAAACATAGGGTACTTAGTAAGCACTGTTTTTGATCAAAAAAAGCATAAAGCTATCCCACCAAACGTCAAGGTGTACCCAGTTGGGATAGTACCTACACTCTCTAATACTGATACCTTACCATGGGTCTAAAATAGGCCTCAATGTGGCTAAGGGCTGAGAGCGACCGGGTCCCAACAGGACACACACAGTCAGGGGGATGCACAGAATGAAATGTCCAGCTCGCTGAGAAGGGGACACTCCCTGTTTGTACTGAATACAAAAAAACTACATAAAAACAAAAAAGTGAGCCGGAGTATGAGATGGTATACATGGAACTTGTGAGACCATGTTCACACTGGCCATGAGACTAAGAGAAACCAAGGAAAAAAATTGTGAAAACATACCCTGCTGTAACTAAATAAAAGCATAGTGCATATAAACATAGGGTACTTAGTAAACACTGTTTTTGATCAAAAAAAGCATAAAGCTATCCCACCAAACATCAAGGTGTACCCAGTTGGGATAGTACCTACACTCTCTAATATTAAAACCTTACCATGGGTCTAAAATAGGCCTCAATGTGGCTAAGGGCTGAGAGTGACCGGGTCCCAACAGGACACACACAGTCAGGGGGATTCACAGAATGAAATGTCCAGCTCGCTGAGAAGGGGGCCACTCCCTGTTTGTACTGAATACAAAAAAACTACATAAAAACAAAAAAGTGAGCCGGAGTATGAGATGGTATACATGGAACTTGTGAGACCATGTTCACACTGGCCATGAGACTAAGAGAAACCAAGGAAAATAATTGTGAAAACATACCCTGCTGTAACTAAATAAAAGCATAGTGCATATAAACATAGGGTACTTAGTAAACACTGTTTTTGATCAAAAAAAGCATAAAGCTATCCCACCAAACGTCAAGGCATACCCAGTTGGGATAGTACCTACACTCTCTAATATTAAAACCTTACCATGGGTCTAAAATAGGCCTCAATGTGGCTAAGGGCTGAGAGCGACCGGGTCCCAACAGGACACACACAGTCAGGGGGATTCACAGAATGAAATGTCCAGCTCGCTGAGAAGGGGGCCACTCCCTGTTTGTACTGAATACAAAAAAACTACATAAAAACAAAAAAGTGAGCCGGAGTATGAGATGGTATACATGGAACTTGTGAGACCATGTTCACACTGGCCATGAGACTAAGAGAAACCAAGGAAAAAAATTGTGAAAACATACCCTGCTGTAACTAAATAAAAGCATAGTGCATATAAACATAGGGTACTTAGTAAACACTGTTTTTGATCAAAAAAAGCATAAAGCTATCCCACCAAGCATGTGTGATAGGATGTTCACGTCACATGTCCCTGCATTATAAAACCGGACATTTTCCTCCAGCACGCCATTATCTGCCTTCTACGTCCTTGGTGTCAGACATCACTGGCGCAGCTCCTATCGCCGATACTGCTGTATACGCTCCATACACAGCGCTGGACAGCTTAGGGATAGCACTTTCTATCAGTCCTTTTAAGTGCTCATACCGGCAGGGTCAGAGCCATAGGTGACAGAGTTTAAAACAGAGTTTAAAAGCTACACAAGATGACAGCGTCTGTGTAGCTAAGGTCAGGGATTTCCTCGCTGCATTTCCCCATTAGGAGGGATAGAAAGGCAGGCTTCCTTTCCTCTACCCAGAGACCCACAACCCTGCCACTGTACCCTACTTCCCTTTGCACACTCCAACTCATTGTTACTAAGCCATTATACTAGCAAACACTGAGTGAACTTAGTGGCATCCTAAACGTGGCTATTGGACTTCTGTATAGTCCCACTAGTGCAAAGATATTTGCAGCACGTCTGCCTGCATTGCACACTCAAACTCATTATAACTAAGCCATTATACTAGCAAACACTGAGTGAACTTAGTGGCATCCTAAACGTGGCTATTGAACTTCTGTATAGTCCCACTAGTGCAAAGATATTTGCAGCACGTCTGCCTGCATTGCACACTCAAACTCATTATAACTAAGCCATTATACTAGCAAACACTGAGTGAACTTAGTGGCATCCTAAACGTGGCTATTAGACTTCTGTATAGTCCCACTAGTGCAAAGATATTTGCAGCACGTCTGCCTGCATTGCACACTCAAACTCATTATAACTAAGCCATTATACTAGCAAACACTGAGTGAACTTAGTGGCATCCTAAACGTGGCTATTGAACTTCTGTATAGTCCCACTAGTGCAAAGATATTTGCAGCACGTCTGCCTGCATTGCACACTCAAACTCATTATAACTAAGCCATTATACTAGCAAACACTGAGTGAACTTAGTGGCATCCTAAACGTGGCTATTGGACTTCTGTATATTCCCACTAGTGCAAAGATATTTGCAGCACGTCTGCCTGCATTGCACACTCAAACTCATTGTTACTAAGCCATTATACTAGCAAACAAAGAGTGAACCTAGTGGCATCCTAAACGTGGCTATTGGACTTCTGTATAGTCCCACTAGTGCAAAGATATTTGCAGCACGTCTGCCTGCATTGCACACTCAAACTCATTGTTACTAAGCCATTATACTAGCAAACACTGAGTGAACCTAGTGGCATCCTAAACGTGGCTATTGGACTTCTGTATAGTCCCACTAGTACAAAGATATTTGCAGCAAGTCTGCCTGCATTGCACACTCAAACTCATTATAACTAAGCCATTATACTAGCAAACACTGAGTGAACTTAGTGGCATCCTAAACGTGGCTGTTGGACTTCTGTATTGTCCCAGTAGTGCAAAGATATTTGCAGCACGTCTGCCTGCATTGCACACTCAAACTCATTGTTACTAAGCCATTATACTAGCAATTTATGCTGCCAGTTTAAGGGCCGTAGCTGCATTGTCAGGGATATTTATTCTTTATTATTCTGCTGCTAATAACGCTAGACCACCGCTGCAATCTACACCACCTCTCAATTTTTACTAGCACATTTTCAGTGCACAATCTTGTCGCAATCAACATGAGTGGCAAAATGACAGATGCTGGTGGAAAGGGGAAGAGGCGTGGTGGAAAAGGAAAAAAAAGGTTTGTCCGTGGGGAAGGTGGCAAAGCTCCATTAACATTTGCTGAAGATAGACCATCTACCAGCAAAAGTAAGATGTCTACTACTTACCGTGGACAATCCGATGTGCTCCCTTTTTTACGGACACAAACAACAGGAACAAAGGTAGATGATGGCCAAAAAAGGAAAATGCTTGAATGGATCTCAAGTGGTCAAACAAGTGCCCTCTCAGCCACCTCAAGTACCGCATCCAAAAAACACCAGTCCTCTGAGTTGTCATCCCAATCAAACTTGCTTTCTCCCAGCTCTGAAGTCTCCATCAGCCCTGCACAGTATGGTGGAACTGAGATGGCTGAGTCTGCAGAGCTGTTCAGTCACACTATAGCCTGGGAATCAGAGGCCTGCTCCCAAGCTACAGTGAGTACAGACAAGGAAATGGTCTGCAGTGATGCCCAGAACCTTTGTGACTCTGATTCAGGCCGTGAGGACCAGGTTTCTGAGCATAATGTTGACCCTTTGTCACAAACTGTAACAACTGTGGTTATAGACAATGAGGACCATACTGATGACGATGAGACGCAGATACCAGATTGTGATGACAACTTAAATATTCGGTCAGGGCAAGAAGAGGCTCGGTCTGAGGATGAGGGGAGTGCAAACACAACAATTGATGATGAAGTTCTAGATCCCACCTACTGTCAACCCACAGTCAGGCACTCGAGGAGGTCAACAGAGGCGGTGGAAGAGGATGCAACCGACGACGAAGTTACCTTGCGCCTTCCTGGACAGAGTCGGAGCACTGGTAGCACGTCTACAACTGCATCATCAGCCACCACTCTGCCTCTGAGCACTAGTCGGGGGGGCTCAGCAGGTCGCATGCCCTCTAAGCCTTGCCTAGCCTGGTCCTTTTTTGACATAGAAAAAGATCGCCCAAATTATGTGATGTGTAAAATTTGTCATGGTTCTCTTAGTAGAGGTCAAAACCTCAGCAGTTTGACAACTTCTTCCATGAATCGTCACATGAATAAATATCATAGGTCCCAGTGGGAAGCTCACCGTGCTGCAATGCGGCCTAGCGGAGCGAACCATCCATGGCCTGCCCCTTCCAGTGCATCCGCGCGCTCTTCATCTTCTAGGACTATGGGGACAGCTGTCACACCAACTTCCAGCACTGTAACCGCAACAGGCAGTTTGCTTGGTAGGTCGTCAGTTGGTTTGGAAGGGGAAACAAGTGCGTGTGTACAGCTCTCTCAGACATCGATAGCACCAACGTTGGATGAAGGCAACATCATGTCTCCACCTGCACTTTCCTCACAAACCTGCATTTTTCCAGGGACACCCTACTCAACACCGTCTACACACAGCAGCCAGATCTCTGTCCCTCAGATGTGGACAAATAAAAGGCCATTTCCTGCGACCCATGACAAAGCTAAGAGGTTGACTTTATCCCTCTGTAAGCTCTTGGCTACCGAAATGCTGCGTTTCCGCCTGGTGGACACACAGGATTTTAGAGACCTTATGTCTGTCCCTGTGCCCCAGTACCAGATGCCCAGTCGCCACTACTTCTCTAAGAAAGGTGTGCCCGCGCTACACCAGCATGTCGCACACAACATCACCGCTTCCTTGAGAAACTCTGTGTGTGAACGGGTGCATTTCACCACCGATACTTGGACCAGTAAGCATGGACAGGGACGTTACATGTCGCTGACTGGGCACTGGGTAACTATGGTGATAGATGGTGAAGGGTCTGCTACACAAGTCTTGCCGTCCCCACAACTTATGTGTCAATCCTCTGTCTGTCCAAGTTCCGCCACTGCTTTTGCCTCCTCCAGCTCATCTGTGTCCTCCACCGCCGCCCCAAGCCTGCCTGGTCAGGCCACCAGCGTTCTCACTGCGCAGAAGGAATCACGCACCCCTCATTACTATGCTGGCAGCAGAGCGCAAAGGCATCAGGCGGTCTTTAGCTTGACATGTCTTGGGAATAAGAGTCACACAGCTGAGGAGTTGTGTTCAGCTCTGCGGTCCGAGTTTAATAAATGGTTGTCTCCACTCAACCTGCAGCCTGGTAAGGCCGTGTGCGACAATGCTGCAAACCTGGGTGCGGCCCTTCGCCTGGGCAAGGTGACACGCGTGCCTTGTATGGCTCACGTGTTGAACCTTGTTGTCCAGCAATTTTTAACACACTATCCCGGCCTAGATGGCCTTCTGACCAGGGCACGAAAACTGTCTGCTCACTTCCGCCGTTCAACCGCCGCAGCTGAGCGACTTGCATCGCTCCAGAAGTCTTTCGGCCTGCCGGTTCATCGCCTGAAATGCGATGTGGCGACACGCTGGAATTCGACTCTCCACATGTTACAGCGACTGTGGCAACACCGCCGAGCCCTGGTGCAATACGTCATGACGTATAGCCTGGGCCAACGAAATGCAGAGGTGGGGCAGATCACCCTGATGGAGTGGTCTCAGATCAAGGACCTATGCACCCTTCTGCTCAGTTTCGACATGGTGACGAATATGTTCAGCGCTGACAATGCCATTATCAGCATGACAATTCCAGTCATTTACATGCTGGAGGACACGCTAAACACTATTCGGAGTCAGGGGGTGGGACAACAGGAAGGGGAGGAACTACAGGAGGATTCATATGCGCAAGGGACAACAACATCACCAAGGTCCAGACGTTCATCATCACCAACGCAGCAGGCATGGGACCATGGGGGACAGGGATCAACAAGGGCGCATGGCAGCAGGCGAAATGTTGAGGAAGGTGCAGGAGAACATGAAGAAATGGAGGACGAACTGTCCATGGACATGGAAGACTCAGCGGATGAGGGAGACCTTGGTCAAATTTCAGTTGAAAGAGGTTGGGGGGAGATGTCAGAGGAAGAAAGAACGGTTAGCACCTCTATGCCACAAACACAGCGTGGACTTGGTCCGCATGGCTGCGCAAGACACATGAGTGCCTTCTTGTTGCACTACCTTCAACATGACCCTCGTATTGTCAAAATTAGAAGTGATGATGACTACTGGCTTGCCACACTATTAGATCCCCGGTACAAGTCCAAATTTTGTGACATAATTCCAGCCATAGAAAGGGACGCACGTATGCAGGAGTATCAGCAGAAGCTGTTACTCGATCTTAGCTCGGCTTTTCCACCAAACAACCGTGCAGGTGCAGGGAGTGAATCTCCCAGTTGTAACTTGACAAACATGGGACGGTCTCGTCATCTCCAACAGTCTACCCGTACCAGTAGCACCGTATCTGGTGCTGGTAACAGCAATTTTATTGAATCTTTTCATAATTTTTTTAGACCCTCCTTTGCAAGGCCACCAGAGACAACAAGTCTGACACATAGTCAACGGCTGGAGAGGATGATACAGGAGTATGCCATGACTTTGCAAATGGAGCTTCAAATCTTGAAAAATGGCCAGAGCTCTCCAGTTACGCCTTGGAGATTTTGTCGTGTCCAGCTGCCAGCGTTGTCTCTGAACGTGTCTTCAGTGCTGCTGGGTGTGTGCTGACAGATAAGCGCACGCGTCTGTCCAGTGACAATGTGGACAGACTAACGTTCATCAAAATGAACAAGTCATGGATCCACAAGGAATTTTCTACCCCTGTGTCATCCTGGGGAGAGTAAATGCTTGTGAATTTGGAATGTGCTTGATGCAAATCTAGCTGTGAAGTGTACAACTAGGGCACAAGTGCTGCCACTGAATGGGTGGGTGTGTGTGGGGCACAATTTTTGGAAAAAAGGGACACTCCGCTTGGAGTAATCCTTGCTTACATTGTTTTAAAAAATGATCCAAGATGCATACAGCTGGGATCAGGAAAGACTTTGCTACCTACCCCGTTGTCATCCTGGGGATGGTTAAGTATGGCGTATTTTTGAATGTGCTTGATGCAAATCTAGCTGTGAAGTGTACAACTGGGGCACAAGTGCTGCCACTGAAGGGGTTGGTGTGTATGTGGCACAATTTTTGGAAAAAAGGGAGACTCCGCTTGGAGTCACCTTGCGGTGTTTTACATGATTTTAGAAGGGCGTGCCATGCCTATATCTGTGTCTCCTCCTCTTTTTCCTTGTCCAGCTCTTTTGTTTTCGCATGAGTATATGTCCTTGTCACTTTCCCATGTGTTTGTGTTGTGCTGTGAGTTGTTTGTCACCTTTTGGACACCTTTGAGGGTGTTTTCTAGGTGTTTTTATGTGTTTGTGATTGCCTGCCATTGTTTCCTATGCAGTTCGAGTTCGGTTCGTCGAACGTTCGACGAACCGAACTCGAACGGGACCTCCGTTCGGCGAACCGACCTCGAGCCGAACCGCGACCGGTTCGCTCATCTCTACTCAAGGCATAGGCTGTTTTAGCTTCACTGCTCTCCAGTCCAGCAGGAGTTAATTTCTGCAGGCTTTGTGCACTGTTGTTAGGAGCTCAGACAGCTTTGATCACTCACAGACACCTTCACTCTTTATAAAGTACTGGATTCGGTTACTTCTCACCAAATATAGCTCAGTGTTGCTTCAGCGAAACCGGTCCCTTCCTTGTGTTTCATTGCAGTGTGGATTTGTTTTGTTTTTCCCCTGTCTGTGGTGTTTGTGGGGTTTAATTCTTCAGACCCAGGCCTCTCCTAGGGTGGGGAAGAGGGGGTGTTAGATCAGGGTTCGGACAGGAGTCAGGGTCACGCTGGTAGTCCAGAACTGGCTACCATCAAACCTACCTCTGGGATAAGGGATAGTGAAGGATCCCTAGTCTTAGGGTCAGTTTAGAGGTCCCTGTTCCAGTTAACTTGACACTCTCATGGCTTAGCTGCTATCAAGTCCTAGATTAATAATAGGAGGTGCCTTTGAGACACCTCCATTACTAATCCTGTAAGTGAAAAGAAATAAAACACAAACGCTGAAAAAATCCTTTGTTTGAAATAAAATACACACACCCTTTTTCATGCCTTTATTAATACCCAAAACACCCTTGAGAATACAACGTAATGCATACAAAGTCCCACAACAAAAGAGGGTGTTTGTATTTTATTTCAAATAAAGGATTTTGTCAGTGTTTGTGTTTTATTTCTTTTCATTTACAGGATTAGTAATGGGGGTGTCTCATAGACATGTCACATTACTAATCCAGGGCTTGATGACAGCTGTCATTTTTTGACAAAGCTCAGCTGTCATTAGCCCCTTATATTACCCCGATTGCCACTACACAGTGGCAATCGGGATGAGTCAGGTAAAGCTCAGGAATTGGACATTTAATATGATGTGCCATATCTGGGATGCTGCAGACTGGTATATTTTAGGCTGGGGAGGGGCCAATATCCCATTCTGATAATACTAGCCCTCACCTGTTTGCTTGCTGTGGATGGTTATCAAAAATGGGGGACGTGATGCCGTTTTTTAAAACTAATTATTGTAATAACTTTTTTAAAAATGCTGTAGGATCCCCTCTATTTTGATATTCAGCCACGGTAAAGCTGACAGGTGGGGGCTGCAGCCTGTAGCTGTTGTTTTACCAGCACTGGCTATCATAATAGGGAGGGAACCTACGTAATTTATTTAGTTATTTTTTACAGTGATTTCTCTGGCCAATCATAGCCATGACAATGCTTGACATGGCTGTGATGGGGCCAGAAGTGCCCACACAGGAAAAAATTGCTGATTGGCAACTCTGCAACCTTTAAGCAAGCTTTACTTAGATGACAAACCTAACATGCACCGGACATACAGGTAAAAGTCTGTGTTCCGGTCCAGGACCTGGAACACTAGCGTCTGGTATGGACTCCAAACTTTACAGTTCAGGTTTACTCATCCCTACCTAAAACATGCTGCACTCAGATGACGTAGCAAAAATCTGCTGTCAGATTCCCTTTAACCACACCCCCACCGTGGCTTTTTACCATTTCATCCTCCCCTTGTCACTATTATATTGGATTTTTTTTCTTCACTATTTCATCCTACAGAAAAGCCACAGAAGAGGAAATTGCAGTAGTTGAGGAGGGAGACGATGAGGGCATGCACTAACATTTTAATAGATTGAGGGTTGAGGAAGGAACCAATTCTGGAAATATTTTTTGAGTTGGAGGTGCAGTAGGTATAAAGAGCTTGGATATGTGGTTTGAAGGACAGAGTCAAGAATTACTCAGAGTGAGTGGACCTCTGGTACAGGGGATGTTGTTTATAGCAATGAATAGGGCTGGTAGGGGAGTTAGGAGAGATAGATGAAAAATGATTAGGTCGGTTTTGTCAACATTAAATTTTAGGTAGCCAGATGAAAAGAAGGCGGACATGGTTGATAGACACTCTAGGATTCTGGAAAAAGGTGACGTCTAGCCAGAAAGGTATATTTGAGAGTTTATGAGCATAGAGATGATACTGGAAACAAAATTTGCCCAGACCAAAGATACAGATGAAAAGCAGTGGGAGGTCTCAAGACAAGACAGAAGCTTAAGAAACTCCAATAGAGGGACAGCATGATGAGGAAGTAGAATAGGAATGGGAGATGCAAAATGTGTGGTTGGTGAGATATGAGGAGATCCTGGAGAGGGCAAAGTCTTTGATGTCAACGGAAGAGAGGATCTATAGAAGGAGTGGGAGTGGTATCACAGCCAGAGCACTGGTCTAAAAAGAAGGAATATAGAGAATTGTCTCTCAGCTTTGGAGGTAAGTCATTAGTAATTTTGGTTAGGGCGGTTTCAGTTGAGGGGTGGGGATGTAAACTGGGCAGTAGATCATCGAAGAAAAGTCAGTTGATTAATAGGAGGAAAGCTCAGTGTGGACGCAATGTTTGAAGAGCTTGGAGGCAAACAGTAGTGGACATAGAGGTGGGGTCAAGGGATGGCTTCTTCAGGATAGGTGTGATGGTTGCATGTTTCAAACCAGAAGGGATGACACCAGAGTAAATAATAAAGTGCATTTATAATGAATAAAATGTTAGCTTTTGGAGGGATTGGAACTTTTTTAATTTGACATTTAAATAACTTATTTATCCATGGGATATAGATTGTTCTTCCCCAGGATTCAAACTCACACCATCTACCATCTACCATTAGCTGTGATCCACAGAATGTAGTGTTATAAAGAGAAGAATTTCATTGACTACATTTCTAAATGCATCGATTAGGCACAAAAGAGGATTATATATTCAACTACTTATATTCTTTAAGTTAAAATGTCCTCTAAATGTGGCATTTTTAGTACGCTATACTCCTTTAATGGTAAAGAGTTTAATAAAGATGAAGATAAATCCCATGTAGGCTTTATATGGAGAAATATTAAAGTAACATGTTCTGATTGGTAAGTGATAGCAGATAGAATAGGAGTTATAGTTTAAAGAAACATTCCTGTATACTGCTTTCCCAAAAGTCAATGTAGAGTATACAGAATGAGCGATTGCAACAGACTGTAATGTCTTTAGCTTATGTCATTTGCAACTTCAGGATTCCCATATCTCCTTTATAGTAACACAAACAGATCATGCTACTTTCCATCTACAAATTCATGCTGCTTCACAATTCTGGCCCAAAAGCTCAAGCTTTTAAAGTCATAATATACTGCATATACCCCTGGCCCTGAAATTTGTATACTACATATACAGTACTTCTGTCCCTAAAAGCATTTATGAGAGTAAAAATATATACAATATGAAGTTCTTGGTTTACTGTTTACTTCAATATCTAAGCGAACTCTCTGCTATATCTGATTTAGTCTGACTTAGCTACTGAAAAGAGAACAAGAACACAAGTACAGTAGAGCATAAGGATTTTAGACAACTCTTTCAACATATAGTTTGCCCTATGCAGTTCTTTGGCACAATGTTGAAGTGTTGTTCACCTGTATGTTGAATGCAAATACATGAAGCCAACAGACTATATATTTAGCAGTGTTTATTTAAAGAAGCCATCTCATGGCGTTTTCTTTTTCATTAAATGTGGGCATAAATGCATGTAGTGCACTATTAGTGTGTTAATGTACCTACGTTCCGCTACTTTCTACGGTGTCCAGTGTGTTCTGATCCTTTTCTCAGTTATGTCTCTTCTATTCATACTATTTAGTGCACTCTGTGCTCTACTTGTGAGTTGGAAGTTTCCTTTACATTCTAAGCCTTGGAAATCTCATTCAGACTCGTGATAGACATTTTGTAAAAGCCACTTCTGGTATATGCAAAGTGCAGAGTGACCCAGAAAGTCTAAATTTCAGTGACATCACTGAGAAGAGCACTGGACACCGGTTCCATGTAGGTGAGTATATTAGTACTCATACTACATTACATGCACATATGCACCTATTTAGATAAAAGTAAACATTAAATAGGAGGGCTTCTTTAAAACTTATATAATTTAGTTTAAATTTTCACCAAGACAAAAGGAGGTGTTAGGATCAATTCCCCTCCTACTTATAATTGGGCAAGGTCATACATGGGGAAGAAGTCAACACCCTCAGAGACGAATCTCTTGGCCTTCTTGGTGAAAAATTCTCTTTAAGAAAAATATTCTACAATGATACTAAATAATAAAAGTACAACAATTGGAACAATTATAGGCAAATATTAACTAAAGAATCTATAAACATTGCAACCTAAGGGAATGAACAATGGCCATCAGGGCCGACAGTCTAGGAATTACTAAAGTAAAAGATCTTGTTATAAGTAGAAGACCAGGCACCTAATTGATGTAGTATAAAGAATAAGTAGTACTGCTAGAAGATTTAATCTCGAATAAAAGAAATCTTTTATTTACCGCGGCTAAGACATACCCAGTGATTGTCTCTTGGTAAAAAAAATAATACACGTCTAGGCGATAACGTCAAAGAGCTAGTCTTTGCTTGTACTTCAGATATTTTTCTGAAAGTTGTTGGATGACACTGACGGCATTTGGAATAGTTGTATCTAACATTGCTATTTGCTGTGCATCACAGCTGCTTTCTTGTTTATCTTTCACTTGATGATATTTTAGAGTTATTTGCAGTGTACGGAGCAGACGTCAGCGAGCACTCAGGGCACAAGAGCTAAGCCACAAGCATTACAATTCTCTTTTAAACATTAGAGGTTTTATTATATTGTGAATCTGAGATATAATTAGTAAACGTACCCCTCCTCAGTCCCCCTTCACCCTGGTAAAGTGATTCTTCTATATCTTTGAACTTTAACCCCTTTGACTGCTCAAATCAAAAGCATATCTTGAACAGAACTTGCCAAATCTCAAGTGGCAAGAGAGCAGGGAAAGAAATATTATTGCTCTTTTCATACCAAAATGATTGGCAGATTTTTCCCTTCAGTGGTCCAGACACTCACTCCATCAATTAATTGAAACTTCATAGCATAAATTCCAATGTAAAGTAGAAGATTCTCTTTTTTAGTAAATATAAACTCCATGCACCCGAATATCCTTAGGGTAGTTCTGTGAACTAACTTCTCAGTTACACCAGCTCTAAATACTGTATATCTCAGCTACTTAAAAACTTCAAGTTTTTTCGATGAATCTTATATTAAACTGAATGTATAACATATTTGCTAATTAAGAAACTTGGTACATCATTTTTCATGACAAGTATTTTCTTTATATATTAACAAAAGTGATCAATATGCTTTGCTTATGTAGCACCATCATATTCCACAGCACTTTACAGACATCATCCTCACTGTCCCCATAGGGGTTCACAATCTAGATTCGCTATCAGTATGTTTTTGAACCATGGGAGGACACCGACACAAACATGGGGAGAAGATGCAAACTCCTTTCAGATCCTTATTTGGATTTGAACCCAGGACAACAGCAGACCTATGCAACAGGGATATCTACTGAGCCACCATGCTACCATAATTTTTTAGCTCCATTGTAGGTACTATTATAACTTAAAACTCGGTGTCGACTTTGTTGAATTTGAAAAATGCATCACATCAGTGTTGAAATGCGTTGGTAATTAAAAAAGCTCTTTTTCAAATAATACAACAGCAAGAAATGTTTACCCAGCTACATAGCCTATCTTTAGTGTTCTTTCCTACTGGTGAATTTTATCTGGGATTTTTCTCCCAGCCACGAGGCTGCAGCTGCTGCTGTTTTTTAACAAATAACAAATCCTCCTGAGTGAGAAATACCATTATATAAATATATATATATATATATATATATACATATATATTTTTTTTTTCTCCTCTAATGGGATTACCCTACTATGTGCACTTTCTTTCCATCTACACTACATCTTGACATCCTCACAGTTTAGCATCTTTATGTTCTACAAGAAAATGTATACCTTTCTTAAACTATAGAAGAACGTACTCAACATCAACGATACAATTCTATACTCAGGAAGGTTAACACCAAATGGAGTTCTGATTTGCTTTTTATCCTAATTCATGTGGCAAGACTTGTTAAAGGATTGATATTGACTTTTAGGATTGTTACATCCAATAGATGGTGCCAGGGATCAAATCCTCTTCCTTCTGAAAAGGCAATTTGCATATTCTTCTCTAAGACATTTCACATTATTCCTTTCTCTAAAGTGGTTGTCCAAACCTAGGCTACAAGTATGTAGTCACTCTATGTGACTGCAGGCTTGTGAATTCTTACATTGCGTGCACTGCTCACTGTGAGGATTCTCGGCACCACAAGTAAGTGGTCATGTGGCTGCAACTATATGATTTGCATTCTTCTGGCCCCATTCCGACTAGACTGTATCCGGCCTCAGTCAATATACTTTCTATAAGTGAAGCTAAATATAGTCTAATTGGCAAGTGACTGCCTGTATGCAAATCACATACTTGCGGTCATGCGCATGCTGTTCTGCCTGCCCAGAGAATCCTTACATTGCACACTTCAGGTGATGTGAGGGTTTGCAACTCTCAAATCACCGAGCTTAAGACCGGACTGGAATATAAGCAATTATATTGATTTTTGGTGTCTGCAGATTACTAAACTGAAAAAAAGCATATTCTTGGCCAAAGCAAAAGTACACATGGGGAGTACTTAACCCTAGAACGCATACCTGAGGCCTTGCAGGCCTGCTAGGTCATTTGT
The DNA here is from genome assembly GCF_048569485.1 of Anomaloglossus baeobatrachus. Taxonomy (NCBI): domain Eukaryota; kingdom Metazoa; phylum Chordata; class Amphibia; order Anura; family Aromobatidae; genus Anomaloglossus; species Anomaloglossus baeobatrachus. Next base: position 380,867,138 of record NC_134354.1, on the reverse strand, counting down.
TTTCTATGGTAGATTGAATTGCTTGCGCGTTCTAGGGTTAAAGGGAGTCTGTTAATAGATTATTTCATAGCATTAATAACGCTACTTAAAGACATTTGAAAACATACCTTTTTTTGTTGCTGATTAATGATAAATTTCAGAGATGATGACCGTTTAACATAAACAGCATCCAATAAGTTTTGGACACATCACCAATTTTTTAAGCAAATATATCTCTAAAGGTGCTGATGACATCAATTTCTTACCAGATGTCATTAACATCCCATTCAATGCAAACAGGCAAAGAAATCAAACTATAGATGTCCATAAATTAAGTAATATGTAATAATGAGAACTGACACAGGGAAAAGTAATTTTATTTAATACTACATACAAAAGCCTTGGTTTGTGATTACAGCTTTAGGACCCCTCCTGTAAGGAGAAACTAGTCAAATGCATTCCTAAGGTATGATTTTGGCCCATTTTTCCCCACATTCACTCTTGAAATCTTGAAGGCTCCATGGGTTGCTTCTATGAACTCTGAGCTTTAGTGCCTTCTCTAAATTTTCTTTTGGATTTATTTTCTTTCTGAAAGCAACTAAAAGTTTCCTTGGCTATTTGTGATTGTTGTTTGCTCAAATGTCAAACCTAGTTTCATCTTCATAATCCTGGTAGATGGCAGCAGATTTATATCAAGAATGTCTCAATACATTTTTCCATTCATCCTTCCTTCAATTACATGATGTTTGTCAGTGCTGTATGCTGAAAAACAGCCCGACACCATGATATTTCAACCTCCAAACTTCACGGTTGGTATGGTTTTAAAGGTCTCCAAGCATGATATGTTTTATGACATCCAAATTCAATTTTGATGTCATGTCATGACATGTCATGACATGTCATGAGTTCAATTTTGATCTTGTTTGACCAGACTATGTTCTCCCAGTATTTAATAGGCTTGTCTAAATGCTGTTGAGCAAACTTTAAATGTGCTTGAACACACTTTTTGATCAGCAATGGAGGCTGATTTATTTGAAACAATTGTTTCTGCTGATTCCAGATCTTTCTGCAGCTCTCCATTGATGGTTCTTGGCTCCTAGACAACTATTCAGAAAATTATTTTAAATCCTCTGTCTGGAATTCTGCAAACAGCACCTGGTCGTTGCCAGTTTATGGTGAAATTATGTTCTTTCACCTTCCGTATTATGGTCCCAACAGTGCTCATTTTATCATTCAGTAGGTTAGATTTTTTTTTCTAACCAATGCCGTCAGTATGTTTTGTAACAATAAGGTTGAAAAGGTCTTGAGATAGCTCACTGGCTTTACCCATCATGATATGTTTCTTGTGTGGCACCTTGGTAATGATACACCTTTTTATAAGCCATCAGTTGAAGCAGCTGATATTATTTTTCACTAAGTGGCAGGATTGCTTTATACAGTAACAAGCAAAAGGGCAACAATTTTTTATACTTTTATCTTTCAGGCTCCTTATCTCTCCATTCCCTCAGCTTTAAGCATGAGACCACCATCATTTTATAGACCATCATCTTGGCTATTTCATACTGTTAGGATCATAGCCACATTCTTACATAGCTGTTGCACTTGGGAACATAGGTCATCAGAAGCACCAGGTGTCGCAGCCTGTCCATTAATCTCCACAATGGTTAAGGAAGAGGGTTCCACTCTCAAAGGTGAGGTATTGACTTGCCATGACTGAGGGGCAGGGTTTTGATTGCAGTGCTTTTATTGCTGGGTCTTTTAAGACAACAAAGTCCACATCAGGGTGTTCCAGAGCCCACAGGAACAGCTGCTTATGGTCCTCAAATGATTACAACCCCTGTAGGAACTGTTCAATCATCATCTTTTTCAGTGTTTACTGATTTCTGGTCTGCATCTGACTAGGTTTCTTCTTCCAACTCAGCTGCACCCGTTAACTGTCCTAGCACAACAGACTCTCTTTGTTTGCCAGTCATTGCATACATTTCCAATACAGTACATATTTTCTTCTTAAACTTGATTGAAGTGTCCAGTTTACCGCCGCTAGAGAAAACAAAAGTACATACAAGGCACCAGGCTTTGTGATTAGCCAATAATGTCCATGGTTTACTGCCACTCCTGGAACATACGGTAGGGTTATCAGCATGATTGGTACCACCACTCTGGGCGCTGCCGCTTACATAACCGGACCAGGCCCCACGGCATCCCCGCCACCTTGCGCCTCCATCTTGCCTCCCCCTTGGTTTTCTCTTACCACTCTCTCACGGGACTGGAGCACTTTGGGAGCTTCCAGGTCAGGTCACTACCCTTTCCACCTGTTCTTGACAGAGTCATGGGTGGAGTTTCTTTTCGCGCCCTTTTTACAACCGCTCTTCATGTGTCGCAGTTAATTTTCTGTTATAATTTTGTTCCTCTCACTGAAAACATTCAGTTAATTTTCTGTCACACAAGATGGTGGACAAATCCACAAGTTCAGTCACAAACACAATCCACAAGGCAAACATCACCCGGTGTTACCGGGTCTAGTCCAATCCTGCTCACAGCGCCAGAAAGCTGATGCACCCCCAGGGCCTTGAGGTACTCGGTCCCGGGCCATGAATCACGGGGACGTTTCACGGGTGACCATTGCCCTGTTCTGTGACCCTGGTGGTCGCTTTAAAAGGGGGATTAATAAAAGGGAAATGTAAAAGTAAAATGTTTGTCGGGACATCACTTACGGTATGCGGCTATGTGGGGAAAGCCGCCGCTGCAAAGTCTCTCACTGCTGGGGCTGGTGGTATTGGGCAGCTTGGATGTTATGGCTCTCCGCAAGTAGAGCTAGGCTCCAGGAAAAGATAATGGTGGTTGTAATATGGTGATGCAGATGTGTAGGAAGAATTCAGACAACACAGGAGCTGTAGTTTAACTTGTGCTTTACTCACTGATTTGGAGTGGTTGCAACCCGGCTGGTGCTGGTCTCTACCAATCTGGGCCTCAGGTGATTCGGTAGTCCCTTGATCCCAGTGCCGGTGTAGTGACCTGGTGAACTTTACTTCTTTGCACCCGTCTGTAGGTTGGTGGGTCCCCGTGGCCTGGAGAATTTTTGGGTCCCCTCCTGTTGTCCCAGTCCTGGCCCATATGGCAGGCAGCTTGAACCTCTCTTGGGTCGGACTTCTGTCCCCGTTCCCGGGTTCTCTCTTTTCTGCTGTGCCCCATACACTAACGTTGGTGAGGAACTGCGATGATTCCCTCACTGGGCAGATTTATCAGGTGAGCTTGAAGTGTCTTCCTGAACTAGGGCTCTGCATCCCACCGGTGCTCGGTCCAGTGAGTACTCACACCGTTCTCTCCCTAGGAACTGTACTCCTTTAGCCCAATAAGCCACTTTACACTTTGTGTCAGCACGTCAACTTCTGACTGGCTGTCTGTCTGACTTTTTACTATCTGACAAGATGTGCAACTTTCGTCCACTCCACTGACTAGCCCCTCCTCCTCCCAGGGTTCTGACCAGTGGATTGGATGAGTATATGGGTGGCCATCCATCAGTTTCATCTCTAGCCTGTTACCCAGTCTGGGAAAAAGGGCGTGGATTTGTGTGTTTGAATGTTATCTGCCGGCCCTGGTCTTCCAGGGTTAGATGCAGTACCCTGTGGCACCTGACACTCAGGGGTGCCACATTTCTTCATAACTAATCATATGCTAAATAGCTACAAGTCAAATTTATATATGAGATAGACAGGTGTGAGACTAAGACAGTTCATAAATAAAGACATACATTTGTTCTGACACTGAGCACTTTAGTGCACAATATCACCCCAGTGACACTTATGTTTACCTAACTAATGGATACCCAAGACTACAGTCACAAATGAGTCTTCAAGGACAAAAAATAAGATAGATTCATAATGTAATATACCAACAAGCATGGACACCTTCTTAGTCATATACAGTATTTCAACCATGCCCTGCATGAGAGGTGTAGCATCAATAGCAGTGACTTTCATAGGAAAATATATACTCAGTAAGGGTAATCAAAAATTCATTGCAATCTTGACATCAACAAAATTGGCTGCAGAACCACAATCAATAAAAACCTTAAGTCACACAGATTTTGCAAGATAAGACAAACAATCAGGGATCAATGATTTTGCAAACTGATATGGGATAACCTGAGTGCCCAGATGAGCATCCCTGGACCAATCTAAGCACTGGCATCATTCTGGCAGAGGATATTTTGGGCTGGCATGCATCTAATGTCCAGACTCTCCAGAATTGTCATCAATATTCAGTGTTTGGTGCTTGGACCCTTGTTGATGATAATAGTTGGTCATCCCAGTCAGCACAGGTTTAGCAGTAAGCATAAAAAGTGCACAAGAGTTAGGTGGAGCTGCGGAATCAGCAGTATGCTCCTCTCTGAATAAGCGCCACTACTTATTGAGATGGATTGCCAGGCAGCTGAATCAACGGAGTCAGAAGGTGGGAACTGAACTAACATGTCCTTGATCTGCTCTGAAAGTCTAGTATGAAAGTGATAACAAAGGGTCTGGACCTGGGCTGGCTTAAGCCTGAATTGTTTCCTGTGCAAAACTGCCTTTGGTGCCCCCTTCATACTGATTTTTTACCAAGTTTCCCAGGAAACAAAACCTATGTGTGGAAGAACTGTGGCATATATACCATAATCCCTCTATTAATCAGTCTGGACTCACACCAGTTGGCAATGCTGTAAATATTTTGTTGGACAATTTGTAAGACAAATCCACACCAAATCATGTGATATTCTACAGATCCTCATAATACACACCTCAGCTGCTGCAGAACCTCATAATATATATCTCAGCTGCTACAGAACCTCAAAATACAAATCTCAGCAGTTGCAGAATCTCATAATACATACCTCAGCTCTTGGTGGTGCATTACATTGATAGAATGGCTTTTATACCTACACTAAACCATTACTTGTAATGTGCAGATGCATGATGCCCTTTAACGCAGGAGGCTCCTATGTTACTTTGCTACAAAATAAGGAATCTGACAGCCAATTTCTACTGTATGACTCTCGGGTGTAAGGAATCAGACATCAGCTTCATTATTGCAGTTGTTTATGTTTTACTCTAATACTGATGCATTTCAGATAAAACACATTTAACATCTGGCCGGGGACGATGAGGCTAGGATGAGGAGCCCAGGAGGCCAGTCCCCGACGGCTTCTCCCTCCTCTGCTGCCCTAGACTGACCGGTGTCGGTGTCCCCTGTGTTTGACATTCTGCACATTGACCGGCCGGATCTCCAAAGTGTGTAATATATGCTGTCAGGATATAATTTGCCAATTTTAGTGGTCTTGTGATCGCTCACCAGTGGTTTGCAGACTCGGGGTCATCTGCAGAATGACATCTCCTGCTTCTCTCATTGTTTAAATTTTCAATTTTAGAGAAACAGGAGGAGACCACACATTGCAAATTGCATGTGAGCGATCAGATGACAACTAGTGATGAGCGAGTACTAAAAAGCTCGGGTGCTCGAAGCTCGGGCCGAGCCTCCCAAGATACTCGTGTACTCGGCCCGAGCAACGAGCCCAATGTTATCCTATGGGAGACCCGAGTATTTTTGTGAAATGACCCCCCGGCAGCATGGAGAAACCCTAAAAATGTCACAAAAGTCTCAGAAGAGTGCTCAAATGACATGGCAACAGCATGGGGAAGACCCCTTGAAGCATTTATCACTGAAAAGTCACAGCTGTGAACAATTTTTTCCGCGTTTTACGCCATTTTTACGGACTCACCAGAAAACCTTCCAAAATGACCCCAAAATGATTTTTCATGGCGGAAATGTTAAGGGCACATACCCAATAGTGAGATAGAGCTGGTGTATGTTACTTTTTGAGATTAATACATGAAAGATTTTACGTGAAAACATTGTGTGGCACTCCGATGTCCCTGAGAAGAGACGTACATGAAGGCCTCTTGAGTCTAATGTGCCCATTTTGAGGAAGTGAGTCTTTGTAGTATTTTCCTTTGCCAGGGCAGTCCAAAATTGTGAGGTTCACCAATGCCCCTGCATACAGACGTGCATGAGGGCCTGTAAACCTGAAGTGCCCATTGTAAGGAAGTGGGTCTATTGTAGTATAGCCCTTAGGCAGGGCAGCCAAAAATTGGGAGGCTCCACGTTGTCCCTGGATAGAGACGTGCATGAGGGCCTGGAAACCTGAAGTGCCCATTGGAAGGAAGTGGGTCTATTGTAGTATAGCCCTTAGGCAGGGCAGCCAAAAATTGGGAGGCTCCACGTTGTCCCTGGGTAGAGACGTGCATGAGGGCCTCAAAACATTAAGTGTCCATTGTCAGGAAGTGGGTGTATTATAGTATAGCCCTTAGGCAGGGCAGCCAAAAATTGGGAGGCTCCACGTTGTCCCTGGGTAGAGACGTGCATGAGGGCCTCAAAACATTAAGTGTCCATTGTCAGGAAGTGGGTGTATTATAGTATAGCCCTTAGGCAGGGCAGCCAAAAATTGGGAGGCTCCACGTTGTCCCTGGGTAGAGACGTGCATGAGGGCCTCAAAACATTAAGTGTCCATTGTCAGGAAGTGGGTGTATTATAGTATAGCCCTTAGGCAGGGCAGCCAAAAATTGGGAGGCTCCACGTTGTCCCTGGGTAGAGACGTGCATGAGGGCCTCAAAACATTGTTCCCATTGCAAAGGAGCGGGTCTCCTGTCGTTGTAATGTCCATTCTGCAAAGAATGGGCGAAAAAATTTACCACTGGGGGTATACCTGAAACAAAGGCCTAAGTATTGCAATTTGTAACGGTCATCATCATGGTGGCGCATGAGGAGAAGGAGGAGCAGTCCAGCGATTATCCAAAGTCCAGAAGTGTGTACCCATGGGTGAGTGGAGGTACATGGAAAACTTTAAATTCCGCTCTCATTTGCTGGTGGTGTGGTGAAGTCTGGCCCAATCCAACCCTTGTTCATCTTGATCAGAGTCAGCCTGTCAGCATTTTCAGTTGACAGGCGGGTGCGTTTATCTGTAATGATTCCACCTGCGGCACTAAAAACACGCTCTGACAAAACGCTAGCAGCAGGGCAGGCCAGGACTTCCAAGGCGTAGAGAGCCAATTCATGCCACGTGTCCAGCTTGGATACCCAATAATTGTAAGGCACAGAGGAATGTCGGAGTACAGTTGTTCGATCTGCAAGGTACTCCTTCAGCATCTGGGCAAACTTAGGATTTCTTGTGGCACTACCCCGCACCTCAGGGGCTGTGGTACGTGAGGGGCTGAGAAAACTGTCCCACATCTTAAAGACTGTTCCCCTACCTCTGGCGGATTGGACTTGTGCCTCTCTCGGCTGTACGCCTCGGTTGTCCACTGATTCATGACCTATGCCGCTAGCGTTTTGTGAGGGGAATGCTTTGCCTACTTCCGTGACTATGGCCTTCCGGAACTGCTGCATTTTGGTTGACCTCTCCTCCACGGGAATAAGAGACAAAAAGTTCTCCTTGTAGCGTGGGTCTAACAGTGTTACCAACCAGTAATGATTGTCGGCCAAGATGTTCTTAACGCGAGGGTCACGAGACAGGCAGCTTACCATAAAGTCAGCCATGTGCGCCAGACTCTTAACAGCCAGGACTTCAGTAGCCTGACCAACAAGATGACTGAACATGCTGTCCTCCTCCTCCTCCTCCTCCTCCTCATCTACCCTGTCCTCTGGCCAGCCACGCTGAACCGAGGATATGACTGGTGTGCATGTCATATCCTCAATTTGGCCGGAGAGTTGCTCCATGTCTTCATCCTCCTCCTCGTCATAGTCCTCCACTGCACGTTGTGATGAGACGAGGCTGGGCTGTGTGTTATCATCACCCACACCCACTACTGTTTCTTGCTGCAACTCATCGCGCTCCGCCTGCAATGCATCATGTTTGTTTTTCAGCAGAGACCGTTTTAGAAGGCAGAGTAGCGGTATGGTGACGCTAATAATGGCGTCATCACCACTCACCATCTTGGTGGAGTCCTCAAAGTTTTGGAGGATGGTACATAGGTCTGACATCCATCTCCACTCCTCAGGTGTTATGTGTGGAGTTTGACCCATTTCCCGACGGCTTAGGTGATGCAGGTACTCAACAACTGCCCTCTTCTGCTCACATATCCTGACCAACATGTGCAGAGTTGAATTCCAACGCGTGGGGACATCACACACCAGTCTGTGAGCCGGAAGATGCAAACTGCGCTGAAAGCCGGCAAGGCCGGCTGAAGCAGTAGGTGACTTTCGAAAATGTGCAGACAGGCGGCGAACTTTTACCAGCAGATCAGACAGCTCTGGGTATGACTTTAGAAACCGCTGAACCACGAGGTTGAGCACATGGGCCACGCATGGAACATGTGTCAGCTGGCCTCGCCTCAAAGCCGCCACCAGGTTCCGGCCATTGTCACACACGACCTTTCCTGGCTTTAGGTTCAGAGGTGTGAGCCAGTGATCTGCCTGCTGTTTCAGAGCTGTCCACAGCTCTTCTGCATTGTGGGGTTTGTCACCTATGCAGATTAGCTTCAGCACAGCCTGTTGCCGCTTCGCCGAGGCAGTGCTGCAGTGCTTCCAGCTTGTGACTGGTGTGGAGGGTACAGTGGATGAGGATGTGCAGGAGGAGGAGGAGGCTGAAGAGCATGACATTCCGGAGCTGTAGAGTGTGGGTGAAACACTGACTGAGGTAGGACCTGCAAACCTTGGTGTGGGAAGGACGTGTTCCGTCCCTCGCTCAGACTGGGTCCCAGCTTCCACAATATTAACCCAGTGTGCCGTCAACGAGATGTAGCGGCCTTGCCCACAAGCACTTGTCCACGTGTCTGTGGTTAGGTGGACCTTGGGTGAAACAGCGTTGTTCAGGGCACGTGTGATGTTTTGTGACACGTGGTTTAGCAACGCGGGGACGGCACACCGGGAGAAATAGTGGCGGCTGGGGACCGAGTAACGTGGGACAGCTGCCGCCATCAGGTCACGGAATGCTTCTGTCTCCACCAGCCTAAAAGGCAACATTTCCAGCGCAAGCAGTCGCGAAATGTTAGCATTTAGAACTGTGGCATGTGGGGTGTTGGCAGTGTATTTGCGCCTGCGTTCAAAGGTTTGCTGAATGGATAACTGAACGCTGCGCTGGGACAAGGATGTGCTTGATGATGGTGTTCTTTCTGCGTAGGCAACTGCAGGTGCAGGACCGGAGGAGGCTTGTTTGCAGGCAGCATGGACAGGGGATTGGCTCGCATGCACAACCAGCGAAGACGTAGCAGTGACATCAGCAAGCACTGCTCCTCGACTCTGTTGTACTTCCCACAAAGTCGGGTGCTTGGCTGACATGTGCCTGATCATGCTGGTGGTGGTCAGGCTGCTAGTTTTGGTACCCCTGCTGATGCTGGCACGGCAGGTGTTGCAAATGGCCTTTTTTGAATCATCTGGATCCAACTTAAAAAACTGCCAGACTCGGGAAGACCTAACATTTGTACAGGCACCTTGTGTCGTCGTGTTGTTCCGGGGAACGGTTGCCTGACTTCTGCCTGGGGCCACCACCCTGCTTCTTACTGCCTGTTGTGATGCTACGCCTCCCTCCCCCTGTGCACTGCTGTCCTTGCTCTGCATATCCTCCTGCCAGGTTGGGTCAGTTACTGGATCATCCACCACGTCGTCTTCCTCTTCCGCACCCTGCTCCTCCTCCTGACTTCCTGACAATTGTGTCTCATCATCGTCCACCACTTGTTGAGACACGTTGCCAACTTCGTGAGAACGTGGCTGCTCAAATATTTGGCCATCTGTACAGACGATCTCCTCATGACCCACTTCAATATGAGCTGGTGAGAGGCCAGAATGTGTGAATGGAAACGTGAACAGCTCTTCCGAGTGTCCAAGTGTGGGATCATTAATGTCCGAGGAGGACGTGTACTCAGCCTGGTGGTAGGAAGGAGGATCAGGTTCAGAAATGTGCGGTGCAGTATCACGGCTACTGACACTTGACCGTGTGGAAGACAGAGTGTTTGTGGTGGTGCCAATCTGACTGGAAGCATTATCTGCTATCCAACTAACAACCTGTTGACACTGGTCTTGGTTCAAGAGCGGTGTACTGCTGCGGTCCCCAAGAATTTGGGACAGGACGTGCGAGCAACTAGATGTGGCCCTTTGTTGTGGCGAAATTAGAGCTTGCCCACGACCTCGGCCTCTGCCTGCACCACCATCACGTCCACTTCCTTGTTCCTTGCCAATGCCCTTGCGCATTTTGCAATGCTGTGCACTGCTGACGTGTATATTCACTACTTGTGCGTTATATCAAAGTTTGTGGAAATTGCACACAAGTGCACCTGTACGCTGCCACCAACAGGCACACACGTGCGGTTTTAAAAACCAAGCACGGACGCAATAAGAACCTAACAGGTTTTTTTTTGGGGGAGCGACAATTACAGACAAGTCAGACACTATCTGGACTGTTTTACACTGTGTATACCAGCCCCAGATATGATGAAGGCTGGTATACGGTCACCACTACCCTGCCTGCCTGCCTGTATACTGGTACAATAGTCCTGACAAGGACTCTTCTGGTCACTAGCCTGTATTCAGACCTTGCTATACCCTGCCTGTATATAGCAACAATAGTCCTGAGAAGGACTCTGCTACTGTACTCCGACCTGGCTATACCCTGCCTGCCTGTATACAACTAAAATAGTCCTGAGAAGGACTTTTGGTCACACTGTTTGCAGCCCTGCAACTGAAAAAGCTATAAAGGGCCGCAAAGCTTTCCCTGAATCAGCGACACTCTCCCTGCACTGGCTGTCTGGATAGCTGTGAGCAGAGCACAGCGCGCCGGCCGGTATAAAGGCTCGGTCACGCTGTGCAGGCCGGCCAATCACTGCAATTCCACAACTAACAGGGCTGTGGCATTGCAGTGGTCTGCCAGCCAATCCCTGCATGAGGGCTGGCTCTCAAAAGAGCGCCAACATGCAGAAATGAAGACCACGAGTACAGCACGAGTATCGCGAGATTACTCGGTCCCCGCCGAGCAGCCCGAGTACAGCGATACTCGTGCGAGTACCGAGTAGTTACAAGCATGCTCGCTCATCACTAATGACAACTACTCGAATCGGCAAGTGAAATCCTAATAGAGCACATATTACACACCTTTAGGATATGGCAGGTCAATATTCAGAATTACTTTACATTACACGTGACAGGTACAGGGCATATATAGGGAGTATAACATATATATTACCCCCTACATATGCTCTGCACCCACTCAGACCACAGCTGCAGCACCCACTGGCATCACATCACAGGCTCTGCCTAATGTCATTACACATATCCGGGACCGACAGCTGCAGAGCAAGGGCGAAACAAGGAGCCAGTGGCCATCTGCTCCTCAATGTTGTTCAACCATGAATCCAAGGAAATAGCAATGGCCCATATCACCCACAGGTCCAGTTGTTGTGACCCTGCATCAATTACACCATATACATGACACACACATAGATACCATATAAAAGGGAAAAATAGATTGGTAGATAGATAGACAGATAGATAGTAGAGATAGATGGATAAACTAAACAAAGATAGATAGATAGATAGATAGATAGATAGATAGATAGATAGATAGATAGATGGACAGATAGATAAGACAAATCAATAAATAGATAATAGAGAGATAGATAATGGGTAGAGAATTAATAGATAGATGGACAGATAAATTAATAGACAGATAGACAGATGTATAATAAAACAATTGGTAGATAGATAAATAGATAGATAGATGGATAGATAATAAGTAGATAGATGGACAGATGGAATGTATATATAGACAATCAGACAGACAGTGAAGCAAGAAGGAATGCGATGAGACAGTCCTAAGTTATAAAAGTTTTTTATTTTGAATAGAAAAAGCTATATGATAATAGATATACAATAAAACTAGTCATGAAAAAAGACTGCAAGCCCACCAATCATAAATATCAACATTTACTGTTACCACCCCAAGTTTATAACAATTATAAATATAATAACAGTTGCTAACCAACTCATTAATGAAATATAACACTCAAGGGGTGAAACAATTGATACCATATATATTGCGTTATCTCTTCTAAAATAGTTGGTATTCAAGATGGCCAAGGATTATATTGTATGGCTAGCATAGCAAACTGCAAAATGTTAGAAAAAATGTGCAGCAAAATATAAGAATTAGACATTAACAAGAATAATGTAATTGCTAGCACATGAAACAAAATCATAAATACCTGTAGGGATAGTTAATCACCTGAATAGATGTTAGAGAGGACAACAAAAAGTCGTGGGGAGGCAGACAGCAACCCGACGTCTGTTTCGGAGACCTTCATCACTGTTTTGGCTTGGACCATAAGGAAGGCGAATTGCGCCGCTGAAACGTGTCGTCCATTTTTGCATGCGTCTTGCATACTCCACATGTCAGGAGCTCTGAATTATTTTTAAATTGTGCCTAATAAAGTATAAGAAAATTTTTTTTTACTACCACCTGGATTTACGAATTTATTGCTGTATCCATTCCATTGTTTGCACTATTACTGGATGGTCTCCCAGTCCGGATCCGTGCATCATCGAAGAATCCAGGAGGATTCAGTTACATCAGAGCTCTGGCAGGTGAGCTGGTCTATTTTCTGTTCTTTGCCATATACGGTATATGTTTTAAAAATAAAAAAAAATCAGGGCTCCCTGTCTGGATCCATAGCATAGCTCCAGCACTAAATAAAAGTAAATGTAAATAAAAATAGTAAAAATTTACAGTTGCTGGACAGAGGAATTCTGCATATTTAGTCGTTCACTTACACCAGGGAGTCCTTTTAGAGAAAAATAATAACTTAACAATACCCACAAGACGCACCTAGGCTACTGGCTCATATTTTATTATTCATGTTTAGCTAGGCAAGTTTTAGCACTGGTGGTGTTCACAGAACACTATAAGAAATTTTAGAATAATTTATGAAAAGTTAAACTTTATTAAATACTCCAATTCAATATAGACGGTGAACAGTTTCTGTCTTAAAAACAACTTATTATTTACACTCTTAACACTGCTATATTTTGCACTTTACCATACACTATCTCATCCTACACTACAGTCTAAACTTATACTATATATCAATATACTTGTGTCATCAGGGGCAGGAGCCCGGTCACCTCCTCTCAAGGGAAAGGGTGATGGAGATGGCATTAAAAACCAGAGCTGATATCCGCCCAGCAGATCTTCTGGGGAAAGATCTACTTCTTCAGCCAACAGCCCTGGAATAGTGTATGTCTTGACTGATGTTGGTGGAGAGGTTGTGAAGGTCGTAGCGAGTTCTTTGGCATCCTCGGCGTCCTGCATGTGGGAATTGTTGTCAATGTTGCTGAAGGACCAATCTTTTTTGGTGTGTAAAATCTGCTGTTTTACAATAAGCCATCCACAATTTAGCACACATCAACAGTATTTTATGGCCAATCTCATCAATGAGCGACTAAAAATGGGCTTTGATGTCAAACCTCTACATTAGGAAATCCTTATACACTTACTTCACTCCCTCCTCAATATGCCTCTCCTTTTCACTTTGGCAATAGGGCATAACATTGTGTGAAATGGCACACAAAATTAGTCAATGACTTGGCCATCGGCTGATTTACAAAATGAACACATCATGCATATGTTGCAGCATTTGAATAATCAACATCAGAGTACCAAGGGTAAACATTTTTTGTTAAAAACTAATTTTTCATCATGCCTGACTCAAATATTGGTACTTCCACAGTGATCCTCATTGTTGATTAAATTATTTTATTTTTTTGGGTCATCATCTTGGGTGAATTCCTCATGATTCTACTTTGCATAGAAATGGGACGCTGTGCAGAATTGTTCTAACAAAAATCGTTGTTTTTTTGACAGATTTTTTCAATGTAATTCCATATTGGGGTGTGGGGGTGGGGGGCAAATTCCACAGATACATTTTTGTGCAGGGTTGGAATCAAAGGGCAAAAATTCTAACTTACCAAACAAAATTTTTTGATATTTTATCAATGACATTTTTTTCTAAAGAGAACCTAACAGCTGATACATGCTGCCAAATCCATGGTATAATATTTTGGGTGTGATACCATGGAAAGTATGCAAACGCCCACAGGGCGATGTGACGCCCATGGGGCGACGAGCTCTGCTATTTACATAGAAATTCTGGAAGTAATAAAACTTTTTTTATTACTTTCATATTACACAATTTTACAACACAGGGATTGGTAGGGAGGTGTAATTAGGGAAAACATGCGTCTGCTGATAGGTCAGAACGCATTTTGTATGTGACAGGTTCCCTTTAACCTTTCAAAAGCTTCACAGGAATGATTGCAAAGTGGAATGACAAACAAAAATGTACATTTTACTTAAAAATGTTGCTTTAGCCTCAATTTATTCACTTTTGCAAGAAATATCACTACAAAATGAACTCCAAATTTGTTTCTTAGTTTCTTATGAGAGCGCTGATAACTAGAGATGAGTGAGCCTCTAGGGGCTCGAGTTCGGTTCGGTTCGTTGAACAGACGCCGCGATCGAGTTCGGCTCAATGAACCGTTCGACGAACCTTTCGAGCCCCATTGAAACCAATGGCAGGCAAATACAAACACATAAAAACACATTATCAATGTACACATACAGTTAATAAACATTGCCATAACACTTACAGGTCCCTGCGACACGTCCTGCACTCTGTCTCCCGCCACTTTTCCTTCCGATAATCGCTGCGTCCTCCCAGTAACCAGCACTGATGATAGGACCTTCCGTGACGTAAAAAAAAGCAAGTGAGCAGTCACGTGTCTATTATCTCACTGGCTACAGACTAGTCATATGACTATGACGTCATTCTAGGTCCTGTCATTGCACTCTCCGGTACGCGGTGATCGTTCCACCATCTCCGTATACCGGCAAAATGCTCTGGCACATGGTCGACTCCCCGTTCTGCTTCCCCGTTCCGTTATTCACCGGCTGCCACAGCCGGCCAATAACGGAGATCACCGTTTCTATAGCAACCCGCCTGTCAGTGGTGACATCACCGCTTCCAGCCTGCAGCCTCTGCTCACTGACTGAGTGAATAGACTGTAGTGCACGGGGAGCAGCAGCGTCCTTCCTTCCATAGAGCGCTGTCTGATGTAGCAGAGATGCATGGGTTCAAGGAGAAAGAAGACAGAAGATCATGGATCGTGGAGGGATGAGAGGGATTAATAAACATGGAGTCTCTAATGTGTCTGTGTATTTATTTCTAATAAAGTATTTTTTCTCTGTGTGGTGTCTATTTTTTAACCCTTTATTGGAGATTCTTAATGGCCGGGTCAAACTTGCCTGACATTAAGAATCTATGACTTAATACTAGCTAGTAAAACAAAGCTAGTATTAACTCATTATTACCCAGCAAGCCACCCGGCTTCAGGGCAGCTGGAAGAGCTGGATACAGCGCCAGATGATGGCACTTCTATGAAAGCACCATTTTCTAGGGCGGCTGCGGACTGCAATTCGCAGCAGAGGGGCCCAGAAAGCTCAGGCCAACCTGTGCTGAAGATTCCAATCCCCAGCTGCCTAGTTGTACCTGGCTGGACACAAAAATGTGGCAAATCTCATGTCAATTTTTTTTTTAATTATTTCATGAAATTTATGAAATAATTAAAAAAAGAGCTTACCTATTTTTTTTGTTCCCAGCCAGGTACAAATAGGCAGCTGGGGATTGGCGGCAGCCGTACCTGCCTGCTGTACCTGGCTAGCATACAAAAATATGGCGAAGCCCACGTCATTTTTTTGGTGGGCAAAAAACTCCAGCATATTGTCCTGGATGGAGTATGCTGAGTCTTGTAGTTCTGCAGCTGCAGTCTGCTCTCCTGCATACACTAGTGAATGGAGCATGCTGAGCCTTGTAGTTCTCCAGCTGCTGTCTGCTCTCCTCCATACAGATAACAGAGAGAAATAGTGGAAAGGGGCTTTCAAAAACCGCGCCAAAGATCCCAGATGTAATCTTGAATTAATGTATTTTTATTTCGGCATAGGTCTACGCGTTTCAGGAGGCTCAGCTCCCTTCCTCAGGACCAGCAAGCACAAGATACATCAAATCAGAGATTTGATGTATCTTGTGCTTGCTGGTCCTGAGGAAGGGAGCTGAGCCTCCTGAAACGCGTAGACCTATGCCGAAATAAAAATACATTAATTCAAGATTACATCTGGGATCTTTGGCGCGGTTTTTGAAAGCCCCTTTCCACTATTTCTCTCTGTTATCTGCCGCTTGGGGTACTGCTGCCGCTGATCTACATATATGCTGTCACAGGAGTTGTGCCTGTCACAACCCTGATCGGTGAGTAGGATTACTCTCTTTTGCACCCCCTGGTTATCAGGGTAAGACCCTATGCGCTTTCTTTTCCACAGGTCCTTTGCCTTTCTCCTCCATACAGACAGACAGCAGCTGCAGAACTACAAGGCTCAGCATACTCCATCCAGGACTGTATGCAGGAGTTTTTTGCCCCCCCAAAAAATTACGTGGGCTTCGCCATGTTTTTGTATGCTAGCCAGGTACAGCAGACAGCTACGGACTGCCCCCAGCTGCCTATTTGTACCCAGCTGGGAGCCAAAAATATAGGGAAGCCCTTTTTTTTTTTAATTATTTCATGAATTTCATGAAATATTTTTAAAAAAAAAATGACGTGGGCTTCGCCCAATTTTTATGTCCAGCCAGGTACAACTAGGCAGCTGGGGATTGGAATCTGCAGATCAGGGTGCCCAAGCTTTCTGGGCACCCTGCTGCGAATTGCAGTCCACAGCCGCCCCAGAAAAGGGTGCTTTCATAGAAGCGCCATCTTCTGGCGCTGTATCCAACTCTACCCTGGTTTTTATTATAAATAAAACAACACAATTAGTGACTCCATCTTTATTAAAATAAAGAACCCCCCTCCGCAGTAATCCTGGGTCAAAGGTCCCGCGCCGTCCAATCCTGATCCAATATCATCTGATCAGTTTGCTGGAAGGCAAAGCGATCATATGATGTTTCAGGTTCAAGGGCCTGAATCACATGACACAGCAGCTGATTGTATAAATGGCTTTTATACAATCAGATGATGCATCAGTGCAAAAAAACCCCAAAAACTACACACTTCGGTGCAGACTCCTGTCCGACAGCATCAGCTGATAGTTTAGCCAGCCAGGCGGTAAAAAGTCGGCCTCACCGCTCGACTTATAGTGTCAGCTGATGCCGTCCGGTGACCGCATCAGCTGATCATCGCCAGGTCTGAGAGAGAGAGAAAGAATAGAGAGAGAAAAGAGAGAGAAAAGAGAGAGATAAAAAAAGAGAGAGAAAAGAGAGAGAGAAAAGAGAGAGAAAAGAGAAGAGAGAGAGGGAGAGAGAGAGAAGAGAGGGAGAAGAGGAGAGAATAGAGAGAAGAGAGAGAGAAGAGAGAGGAGAGAAGAGAGAGGGGAGAGGAGAGAAGAGGAGAGAGAGAGAGAAGAGGAGAGAATAGAGGAGAGAGAGGAGAGAGAGAAGAGAGAGAAGAGAGAGAAGAGAGAGAGGAGAAAGAAAGAGAGAGGAGAGAGAGAAGAGAGGAGAGAGAGACTGACTGACTGAGACTGACTGACTGACTGACTGACTGAGACTGACTGACTGACTGAGACTGACTGACTGAGACTGACTGACTAACTGAGACTGACTGACTGACTGACTGAGACTGACTGACTGAGACTGACTGACTGAGACTGACTGACTGACTGAGACTGACTTACTGACTGAGAGAAAGAGAGCAATGCAGCCTCATTCCGTGGACTGCTGCGATTTTAGAGGTGTAGCTCACAGCTGATGTCCGGCTCCTCCCCTCAGTGCATAATTAAATTAAATTAGAATTATAAATAAATAATTCTAATTTAAAATTAAAAACAAAATTACATTTTTTACCGTGATGGCTGGGGGGCTAGAACTTGTGAATTAATGCTTTTCAGGCGAGCACTCTAACCATTTAGCTACTAGCTCTAATGAAAAACATAGGCAGATTTGGTAATCTTGACTTCTGCATTGCAGACTGAAGTCTCAGATTACAGCGCAATTCTCTTCATGTGATACATGGAGAGGACACAGAATGCTCCCTGTTATCTTCATGTAGCAGAGCTAGCAGAGCTGACAATGTCGTGGGGATTGCTTCGGACCTGGATTGCTGTTTTGGGATTAATAAAATGGTGAAAGAGGATGTTTTTTTGTCGTTTATTCCAAATAAAGGATTTTTCGCTGTGTGTTTCTTTACTTTCACTTTCAGTTTAATCATGGAAGGTGTCTCGGGGAGACGCCTGGCATGATTAAACTCATTATTACCCCGATTGCCACCTTCACCAGGGCAATTCGGGATGAGCTGGGTGGAGTCCCGGGACTGTCACATCTAATGGATGCGGCAATTCCGGGCGGCTGCTGGGTGATATTGTTAGGGTGGTGGGCTACCCATACCGTGGTGCTCCCCATCCTGACAATACCAGCCTGCAGCCATGTGGCTTTATCCTGCTGGTATCAAAATTGGGGGGAACCGCATTTTTTTTTTTCTTATTATTATTTATTTATTTATTTTACTGCACGATATAGACCCGCACGCCGGCGGCTGTGATTGTTTGCTTTGAGACAGCTGTCACTCAACATGGGGACGTGTCTGACTGCAACCAATCATGGGCGCCGGTGGGCGGGGAAAGCTTGATATAACTGATTGAATAATGAAGCGGCAGCCTTTTTCAAAAGAGGAAAAGACGCCGCAGATTTGTGACAGTCGTGCAGCGAGGCGCCCGTGATCGGTGAGTAGGAAAGAGAGAGAGATTGTGCTGGGGATGCAGGACGCATGCAGATATCAACGTGTGCACATAGCCTTACTGTGAAAAGCCACGGTTTTGTTGATCGAACCATTCTCAAACCTAACTTGAACTGTCAAGCTTTTAGCAAAAAGCTCGAGTTCAACCTCAAGCTCGAACACCCCCCAAAATCACTCGAACATGAAATTGGCGAACCTCGAACATCGCTCATCTCTACTGATAACCTACATGTGCTGGGAAACCTCTGTTTTGATAAATCTAAGGACTTGGAAGGGAAGGTGCGCATTTGAATTTTGGAGCACAAATTTGGCTGAAATACTGTAGATTGTGGGCACCATGTTGCTTATTCAGGACCCCTAAGGTGCCTAAACAGCAGAAACCTCCACAAGTGACCCAATTTTGGAAACTGGACAAATCAAGGATTTTTTCCAAGGGTTTATTTATTTATTTTTTTTACAAAACTGTTGCCATATCACCAAATTTTGCACTTTTAAAAGAGGTAACACCAAAACGTGAACTCCGTAGGTTGTTACTTTTGTTGTGAGTGCGGCAATACCTCACATGTACTCAAATAGTTCTGCTTGTACAAATGGGAGGAATTGGAAAAGAAGAAGCAATCCTGGAATTTTAGAAGTCAAATACAGCTCCGGCAAAAATTAATAGACCACTGCAAGATTGTCAGTTTTTCCAAGCAATAAAGTTGTATTTATTTTCTGAAAATGAGAAATGGTCAAAATTACAAAAAAATGCATTGCTTTCAGACCTCAAATAATGCAAAGAAAACAAGTTCATAATAATTTGGAAACAACAATTTTAATGTGTTAACTTAAGAAGAGTTCAGAAATCAATATTTTGTGGAATAACCATGATTTTTAATCACAGCTTTCATGCGTCTTGGCATGCTTTCCACCAGTCTTTCACACTGCTTTTGGGTGACCTTATGCCACTTCTGGTGCAAAAATGTAAGCAGTTCTTCTTTGTTTGATGGCTTGTGACTATCCATTTTCCTCTTGATTACATTCCAGAGGTTTTTAATGGGGTTCAGGTCTGGAGATTGGGCAAGCCATGACAGAGTTTTGATGTGGTGGTCCTTCATCCACACATTGATTGACCTACCTGTGTGGCATGGCGTATTGTCCTGCTGGAAAATACAATCTTCCGAGTTGGGGAACATTGCCTAAGCAGAATGAAGCAACTCTTTTTCCAGGATAACCTTGTATGTGGCTTGATCCATACATCTTTTGCAAGGTTTACTCTGCCCAATTCCAGCCTTGCTGAAGCATCCCCAGATCATCACCAATCCTCTACCAAATTTCACAATGGGTGCAAGACACCTCTCCAGGTCTCCGTCTAACCATTAGACGACCAGGTGTTGGGCAAAGCTGAAAATTAGACTCACCAGAAAAGATTACCTTACTCTAGAAATTGGGCAGAAATTGGACAGATTAAACTTTGGCATTTTAATTTAAAAGGGGAACAGTGGTGGCAAAAATATGTGTGTCCGTAATATGAGCACTATTTTTGTACAACACAGTAGGTGCAGTAATAGGAACACATACAATCAGCAGTGACTCAGCATTGGAGTGACAGCAGGATGAGGAGTTTGAACAGGTTGGGAATAGATGGGGAAGAATCCAATGTGACGTTGTTGTACTATCTGCAGAGGAGTTCTGGCTGGAGTAAGTTGTTGTGTCAGTATGATCAAGATGGAAAAGAAGGGAAAAGTAAACAACTCCATCAGAAAGAATATCAGCTGTAGATCATAATCTATAACTGTATTTGAATCTTTTATATGTTTTGCAGGGCTGGTATTTACCGATATGTGGTCACTGTATGGTGGTAATATGATGTTGGCCTTTGTATACAAATTTATTTCCAGTAACAGCCCAGTTATCTGCTGAGCTTATCCTACCCAAGATTACGTTGTGCCACCATAATTGTATTCAGGGTTACCTGGATAAGGGCTAAGGGGTGCTTCACACACAGCGAGCTCGCTGCCGAGATCGCTGCTGAGTCACGCTTTTTGTGACGCAGCAGTGACCTCATTAGCGATCTCGCTGTGTGTGACACTGAGCAGCGATCTGGCCCCTGCTGCGAGATCGCTGCTCGTTACACACAGCCCTGGTTCGTTTTCTTCAAAGCCGCTCTCCTGCTGTGACACACAGATCACTGTGTGTGACAGCAAGAGAGCGACAAATGAAGCAAGCAGGGAGCAGGAGCCGGCATCTGACAGCTGAGGTAAGCTGTATCCAAGATAAACATCGGGTAACCAAGGTGGTTACCCGATATTTACCTTAGTTACCAGCCTCTGCAGCTCTCACGCTGCCTGTGCTGCCGGCTCCGGCTCTCTGCACATGTAGCTGCTGTACACATCGGGTTAATTAACCCGATGTGTACAGCAGCTAGGAGAGCAAGGAGCCAGCGCTAAGCAGTGTGCGCGGCTCCCTGCTCTCTGCACATGTAGCTGCATTACACATCGGGTTAATTAACCCGATGTGTACTGTAGCTAGGAGAGCAAGGAGCCAGCGCTCAGTGTGCGCGGCTCCCTGCTCCCTGCTCACACTGGTAACTAATGTAAACATCGGGTAACCATACCCGATGTTTACCTTAGTTACCAGTCTGCGCAGCTTCCAGACGGCGGCTCCGTGCAAGCGCAGCGTCGCTTGCACGTCGCTGCTGGCTGGGGGCTGTTCACTGGTCGCTGGTGAGATCTGCCTGTTTGACAGCTCACCAGCGACCATGTAGCGATGCAGCAGCGATCCTGACCAGGTCAGATCGCTGGTCGGATCGCTGCTGCATCGCTAAGTGTGAAGGTACCCTTACTCTAAAGCTTCTCCTCCCCCTGACCTGAATCCCTAGCTACGCCTCTACCACTGAGCTCAAATTGAAGAAACAGAGATAAGGAAAGAGTATTGTCTTTGGAAATGTTTTGGTTGTTAGTATGCTCCTATCTCTATCAGGGAAGGTAGAAGGCTTTGTATTTCATACAATACTTTATGAAATCTTATATCCAATTTTAGGTTCATAATTTCATTAAAAAAATTAACATTTGTATTTAATTGTGGGACCTGAAAATTGAATATTGTTGATTTTCTAGTATTTGTTGCAAATTTATAGCTACTTTTATAGTATATCTTCATTTTTTATACAATTCATTTATATACAACAGAATCCTTTCATCTGCTGTAAATTCTATTTTCTGCTATTATTGCTCCTAAAAATTGCTAATTATATAAAATTATAGGTTTCAGAAAATAATCCATAGTCAGTTTTCTTATGAAGCAATATATAATTAGCTATGCATTTATTTTGTTCTACCATCTATATATTTTCAAAATTGGTTATTTTCTAGAAGACTTGGAAAATAAAAGAAAGTTATGTGATATTGTTAGGAGCATAAAAAATTACACGAGACAGAGTAACAAATATAAATATCATTATCAATTTGCTTTTTTTCAGATTCTCTGTACATAATACAAAATCTGATAATGCAAATATATGCACATTTCTAAGAAACTTTCTGTTTTAAAGGGAACCTGTCCTGTTGAAAATAGCATCTGTTATGCAAGCATGATGTAATAGAGCAGTAAGAACTAATCTGATTGGTATACATTTTTACAGAAAAAGATTCAGTATAACTTGCATATTTTTCATTCAAAACCTTGGTGTTTGCACAGTTGAAACCAGAAGTTTACATACACTATCTAAAAGACACCTATGCATGTTTTCTCACTATTTGACATGAAATTAGAATAAACCATTCCACTTTTAGGTCAATTAGGATTATCAAAATTATTTATATTTGTAAAATCAGGAATAATGACATAGAGAATGTTTTAAGTCATTTTTATTACTTTCTGAAGAGTCAAAAGTGTACTATGCCTTTAAATAATATCAGACAGCCGATATGATGATGTGTGTTTGAAAGCTACTGATAGGTTTATTGGCAACATCTGAGTTAATTAGAGACAAACCTGTGGATGTATTTTAATACACATCTATAACACACTACTTCTTTGTGTAGCATCATGGGAAAGTCAAAAGAAATCAGCCAAGATCTCAGGAAGAGAATTGTGGACCTGTAAAAGTCTGGTGTATCCTTTGATGCAATTTTCAGATACCTGAAGATTCCTCATTCATCTGTACAAACAGTTATATGCAAGTACAAACAAGATGGGAATGTCCAGCCATCATACTTCTCAGGAAGGAGACGGGATCTGTGTATCAGATGTGAACGTGCTTTGGTCAGACATGTGCATTTCAACCCAAGAACAAAAGCAAAAGACCTTGTGAAGATGCTGGCAGAAGCTGGTAAGATTGTGTAATTATTAGGGCTGAGAGGACCAGGACTGTTATAGTCCGGATCCATGCAGTTTCAAAGATGCTCGGGTGCCACATGCAACGACATTGCTAACGAGGCCCGGATGTGCATCACGAATTCCGTGACCCCAGCGATATCTTGTTAGCGATGTCGTTGCGTGTAAAGCTGCCTTTACATTAAATGAATGGTTAAACAGCAGGTCAAAGAAGCAGCAGATGCAAGTTATGTATTCCATAACAGTATGCAACTTAAGATAAAAAGACTCTAATAATAATTTGGGCTACAACACAGATGGGTTAAACAGCAGGTGGAAGACGCAGCAGATGCACATAGTAAAAAACAAAAGAGTCTAAGTGAGTGATGGCAAGTAACTATTTGATGGCGATCATCAAACCAACAGCAGTTGAACATATTACAGTGTAAGGAGGTGCACTGATTGCTGTTGCTCTCCTTTCTCTGATGAAACAAAACAAATCTCGTTGTTGTATTGTCATGTGTTGTAATGTAAATTGTGTTCTACTTATTTTGTAAGTAATGTTCTATGTGGATTGTGATGTAAAGTGTAATGTTTAGTAAGATTATATGTTATAGGGTAATATGTTATTTTGTTTTCATGTAGGGTAAGAAGTAGTTAATATTGGGACTAGCCCAGATTGGGAGGGGTTAGCTGATAGGGAAATAGATGATTCCTTCAAGAAAGCTAGTTAAGATCCAGTGTGTGACAAAATCAGAAGTATGGTCTGAAGCTAGCCTAGGTTGTATACAATGGGTGATTTGTGGCAAAAGAAGGAGAGATGATACCAGATTTGAGATAGAGTGATCCTAAAGTGTTGACCGAGACCTGTGGAAAGAGGAGAAAATGACTGTCATGGATTGGCCTGTTGTAGTCTGCTGGGTTACACTGGAACTCACAGGACCAGTAATATCGGGAACAACAAAAAGAGAACTGTAAATGTGTCTGAATATGTTGAAACATGCTGGAAGATGTGTGCCCTCTATCTTGTGTACAAAGTTGATGAAGATTAACTGTTAAGTAAATAGTTGTTGATGAAACTGAACTGGTGGCCTCCATTTGGAAGTTGATACAAATAGCAACATGTGGCCAACACAGGCATATAGCCCACGTGACACATGCCTACACATGTAGCCAGGACCATTTATGTAGCATGCCAGGATGTTCTGAGTCAATCACTAGCCAAACTAAAACTGCCCCTTGCCATTCTACAACAGTCTCAATGCTGGAATAAAGGGATGTGTCCAGGTGGACCTTAAAAGGCTTTGGGAGATTCTGTTACTAAGGAATGGCAGACCACTTCTAGTTCTCAACCTGAGGCACACAAAGAGTATTTCTAATCAGGGTTGAACTGGTCTGCCGGGCCCCCATGCTTTATATAGTGCAGGTTAATGATGGGCATGTAACTGCGAGTTGGGCTAAGGGCCGTGGCGGCTCCACCAGTGGCTTTGCAGGGCCGCCTGTTCCTCATTAGGGGCCAGCAGCCTGGGCAGCTAAACCAGGGTCCCCCACTTTGAGGAGCCCCAAGTCTTTCAATTATAAACTGCAGTGATAGTACAATTTCAATACTATCACTGCAGCTTCTGTGGTTGCAGAAAGACCTTTGGTGACATGACAGTCATGTGACTCAACAAACGTCCTTAACGCTGCACTGCGGGAGTCCAGGCTTGCACAAGATGCAGTGCATAGGACCTGGAGATCCATCTTTTTTATATTCAAATGTATTCACGTCTTTCAGATGTGCATACATTTGAACCCTGCAGTGACACAACTTTGGTGGAAGTGCGCTCCTCAGCCTCGCACCGACATCACACTCCCACCAGGGCTGCAGAGAAGAAAAGGACTCATAGGCAATGGTAAGAGCTCCAGTAGGAGAAAAAGGTTACATGTAGAATCATTTTAAATGAGGCTGCAGTGGGGGAGAATCAGTATTATTTACAAGGGAGATTATCAGGGATTTGGGGACATTATGGGGCTGTGGGGGCCTTCATGGGGAAATTGAGCACATTATGAAGCAAATTTGAACATTATTGGGCAGTTGGGGACATTATGAAGCAAATTGGGAAATTATGGGGAACATTATGGAACAAATTTGGACATTATGGGGCAATGGGGAAATTATGAAGCAAATTAGGACATTATGGGTCAGTGGGGGACTTTATGACGCAAGTTGGGACATTATGAAGCAAATTGCAACATTATGGGGCAATGAGGGACATTATGAAGCAAACTGGGAAATCATGGGGCAGTGGGGGACATTATGGAGCACATTGGGACATTATGGGGCAGTGGGAATTATTATGGAGAAAATTGGAACATTATCGGACAATGGGGGACATTGAGGTAATGGGGGACATTGTGGAGCAAATTGATTGGGACATTATGAAGCAAATTGAGACATTATGAGGCAATGAGAACATTATGAGGCAATTAGATAGGTGATTGTGAAAAGTGGCGTAGTATAATGAGAAGCGGTGGGGGACTTTATGCAGAGATGAAACATGGGGGAGATATAACAGAAAGGGGACGTTTGGGGGATATTATGGAAAGGGACACTTTGTGGGGATATTTTGGAGAGGAACAGTGTGAGGGGGGATATTTTGTGCAGGAAGCAATTAATAAACTCTTCTGATTCCACTTGTTCCCCCAGCTAAGATAAGACGTTGTACTCCCGTCCCATGATGGCATGGTTCGTGCACTATCAGTAGTCACAGTTCAGGACTCACGTTACATTGTGATGTCATGGGAGCCCCACATGCAATCACCTCCAGCTTCTATCTCCCTGTGTTTGGACTAAATTAACAATCATTTGGGGGAACATAGGGGCCCAGGATGAGAGGCATTATTAAATAAAGATGGCCCAGGATGGGAGATATTTTTAAATAAAGGAGGCCAGGATGAGAAACATTATTAAATAAAAGATGCCAGGATAGGAGACATTATTAAATAAAGAAGGCCAGGATGAGAGACATTATTAAAAAAGGGGGCCATGATGGGGTACATTACTAAATAAAAGGGGCCAGCATAGAGGACATAATCACTATATGAGGCCAGAATGAGAAACATACATATTGGTTTATAGTGGCAAGTGGGGGCATAATTACTGTAGGGGCAAATTAAAGGAAATTTTTACTAATGTGATATAATTTAATTTTGAGGATACTGTCTTCAATGGGAGGAACAGAAGTCTGATGTAGGGAAAAAGTGGGGACTGTGCTCTGAAAGCGATCAGCTATAGGTGACTGTTATTTTCTGCAAAGTCAAGTCATGGTAGGAAGAAGTGATAGTAGTCAGTGTGGGATGAAAAGAAAAAGCGAAGATGAATAACTTCAGCTAGAGACGTCACTGGTAAGTCAATATATTACATATACACACACTATACACTAAGCTTCTGTGTATGATATCACTGGTGATCACTGTATTATCTGTACACTATACACTTAAGGCCCCGTCACACTAAGCAACATCGCTAGCAACATCGCTGCTAACGAACAACTTTTGTGACGTAGCAGCGATGTTGCTAGTGATGTCGCTGTGTGTGACATCCAGCAACAACCTGGCCCCTGCTGTGAGGTCGTTGGTTGTTGCTGAATGTCCTGGGCCATTTTTTAGTTGTTGCTGTCCCGCTGTGAAGCACAGATCGCTGTGTGTGACAGCGAGACAGCAACAACTAAATGTGCAGGAAGCAGGAGCCGGCTTCTGCGGAGGCTGGTAACCACAGTAAACATCGGGTAACCAAGAAGCCCTGTCCTTGGTTACCCGATATTTACCTTCGTTACCAGCCTCCGACGCTCTCACTGTCAGTGCCGGCTCCTGCTCTGTGCACATGTAGCTGCAGGACACATCGGGTTAATTAACCCGATGTGTGCTGTAGCTAGGAGAGCAGGGAGCCAGCGCTGAGCATTGTACGCTGCTCCCTGCTCTGTGCACATGTAGCTGCAGCACACATTGGGTAATTTACCCGATGTGTGCTGTAACTAGGAGAGCAGGGAGCCAGCACTCAGTGTGCGCTGCTCCCTGCTCTCTGCACGTGTAGCTCCGTGCGCTGGTAACCAAGGTAAATATCGGGTTGGTTACCCGATATTTACCTTAGTTACCAAGCGCAGCATCTTCCACGCGGCGCTGGGGGCTGGTTGCTGGTGAGCTCACCAGCAACTCGTGTAGCGACGCTCCAGCGATCCCTGCCAGGTCAGGTTGCTGGTGGGATCGCTGAAGCGTCGCAGTGTGACATCTCACCAGCAACCTCCTAGCAACTTACCAGCGATCCCTATCGTTGTTGGGATCGCTGGTAAGTTGCTTAGTGTGACTTGACCTTTAGACATTGTACATAGAGCTCCTGTGCATGTCATCACCAGTGATCACTGTGATGCTTGTATACTACACGCTATGTACAGAGCTCCTATGTATAACATCACCAATATTCACTGTATTACTTGTAGACTAAATACAGATCTTCTGTCTATAAAGTCACTGGTGATCACTGTATTACCTGTACACTGACTCTATATAAAGAGCTCCTGTGTAAATGGCATTGATGGTAATATTAGTGTTATTAGTACTGTGGTTTTTTATTAATGATCATTATTTTAGTATTATTTGGACACTATGTAGTGGTAATATATGGTCTGGTCATAGTGTGGTTGTATTTCTGTCTTATATGTGTATTACTTGGCCATTATGTGGTCTAGTCATAGTGTCATGATATTTCTCCCTTAAATGTGGTAATATTAGGTCAATGTGTGGTCTGATTATGGTGTGGCAGTATATCTATAGTAGTTCTATTGGATCACTATGTGGTGGTAATACAGGTGCATCTTAATAAATTAGAATATTGTCAAAAAGTTAATTTATTGCATTAATTCAATACAAAAAAGGGAAATGCTTATATTATATAGAGTTAATACAATCAGAGTGATCTATTTCAAGTGGGTTTTTTTCTGTTAATGCTGATGATTATAGCTTACAGCCAATGTAACCCCAAATGTCATTATCTCAGAGAATTAGAATAATTACCACAAAACACTTGCAAAGGCTTTTAAGCATTTAAACTGGTCCCTTAGTCTGATTCAGTAGGCTACACAATCATGGGGAAGACTGCTGATTTGACAGATGTCCAGAAGGCAGTCATTGACACACTTGACAAGGAGGGTAAGCCACAAAAGGTCATTACTAAAGACGCTGGCTTTTCACAGAGTGCTGTATCTAAGCACATTAATGGAATGGAAAGTTGAGTGGAAGGAAAAAGTGTGGTAGAAAACGGTGCACAAGCAACCGGGATAACTGCATTCTTGAGAGGATTGTTAAGAAAAGGCCTTTCAAAAATTTGGGGGAGATTCAAAAGAAGTGGACTGCTGCTGGAGTCAGTGCTTGAAGAGCCACCACACACAGACGTATCCAGGAGATGGCCTACAACTGTAGTATTTTTTGTTTCAACCCACTCATAACCAATAGGCAATACCAGAAGCATCTTACCTAGGCCAAGGAGAAAAAGAACTGGACTGTTGCTTAGTGGTCCAAGTAAATTCATCTGAAAACAACACTTGGGTCTCCACAGCAAAGAAATGACATGCTGCGTCTCGAAAAGCCGCACCGCAGGTCAGTTTACGCTGCAGGCTGTAAACTCACAGTGGGCATGGGATTTCTAGAAATCCCATTCACTGTGCTTGTACTGTACAACGCAGCGTTTTGGACACAGCTGAAACATGCTGTGTCCAACTGTGAACCCTGATCATGGGCACGCAGCCTTAGGCGGGCTTTGCACACTACGACATCGCAGGTGCGATGTCGGTGGGGTCAAATTGAAAATGACGTACTTCAGGCATCGCATGCGACGTCGTAGTGTGTAAAGGTTCGATGATACGATTAACGAGCGCAAAAGCGTCGTAATCGTATCATCGGTGCAGCTTCGGCGTAATCCATAATTACGCTGACGCGACGGTCCGATGTTGTTCCTCGCTCCTGTGGCAGCACACATCGCTGTGTGTGAATTCGCAGGAGCGAAGAACATCTCCTACTGGCGTCACCGCGGCTTCCGTAGGTTATGCGGAAGGAAGCAGGTGGGCGGGATGTTTACATCCTGCTCATCTCCGCCCCTCCGCTCCTATTGGCCGCCTGCCGTGTGACGCCGCAGTGACGCCGCACGACCCGCCCCCTTAATAAGGAGGCGGGTCGCCGGCCAGAGCGACGGTCGCAGGGCAGGTGAGTGCATGTGAAGCCGGCGTAGAGATAATTTTCACTACGCCAGCTTTCACAAGATATTGTACCTGCGACGGGGGCGAGGAATATCGCGTGCGACATCGCAGCATCGGCTTGCGATGTCGCAACGTGCAAAGCCCGCCTTAGATTTCTATACCTTGTTGGTGTGCTCCTTAATGGAACATATTAGTAACCTTACATAATTGTGTGACATTTTTACATATTTTTTAGATTTTTAATAGAAGTTAAATGCTTATAATTTTTGTATTTCTCACTTAATTATTATTTAGCATTGTAATATTTAAAGGAATGAGTGGACAATGTGTAGGGACACAGATCTTTGAAAAGTTGGATGGTAACAACTAGTGGTCAATACTAGCACAGATATTTTGTATTAATCATAGTTATGGCATGGCATGGAAGCGGGTAAGTTAGTGAGATAAGGCAAATTTTGAAAACAGCCTTGAGGCCTATGATTTATTCAGTCCATCACATTATTACTTTTTTTTCAGTATTTTCCTATTGGCTTCTTTATACGAGTTAAAACATCAAATGATTGAACCTCCTTTCCTCTAGATATAGCGGATGCCTGCTTGTCCTCGTTGCAGGCCTACGTGTAGGAAGATCATTAGACAGAGCTCAGTACTGTCCCCTTGTATATTTCTACATTGTTATAAGATCACCCCTAAGCCTTCATTTTTCCAAACTGAATAACCCCAACTTTAATAATCTATCTTAGTATTGCATTACACCCATTCCTTTAATAACCTTAGTTACTTTTCTCTGCACCTGCTCTTGTTGAGCTATGTCCTTCTTATACACCGGAGACA
Organism: Anomaloglossus baeobatrachus; assembly: GCF_048569485.1. Taxonomy (NCBI): domain Eukaryota; kingdom Metazoa; phylum Chordata; class Amphibia; order Anura; family Aromobatidae; genus Anomaloglossus; species Anomaloglossus baeobatrachus. The sequence goes on along the minus strand of NC_134354.1, from coordinate 380,837,010 downwards.
ACATTTTACAGAGTAATCTAAGTGTAGTCGCACTAGTGACTTGCATAGGGGTAAAACTATATTCTTCTCATGAGCATCTATGCCTCTTTTAATGCATCACATTATGTTACAAGCCTTGGCAACAGCAGCCTGGCACTGGTCAGGAAAGTTGATTTTGCTGTCCACCAATTCACTGAAGTCTTTTAGCCAATTTAGTACATACTTGTACATGTTATTTCCTTGGCCCAAGTCAGGGTTGCCAACTTGACTTTTATTTTTTTCTAAACAGCATCAAAAAAGCGTCATTATTTATTCTCAGAAAAAGCTTTACTGGCACATAACAAATTTCTCATAAGCTGCACCACCATCCTCTTCACGATCCAAATTTTGCGTTTAGTGAGCGACTGTAGGCATAGGGTAGACCGCCATAGTCAGCAGATCTAAATGTTTGCAAATTTTATGCACTATTTAAATTTATTTTTTTTAAAAAATAACACCCAAGCAGTGCCCAGACTGAAACAGGAAATTTACATTCAGATCCATAAAATTGAATGTGTGGAGTTGCAGATACTATAGTGTTCCAAAACATGAAAAGATGGATAAAACTTTGCAAAGCTGCACTTGGAAAGCACTTCTAGGATTTCGTGTGATATGTACATCTTTCTATTATCAGATATTTTGTACAAATCATACAAGAGAAACAGTTTTTTTTGTGGCCCAGGCTGTATATGTTTTATTAAGGTTAATAGAGTTTGTTGACTTGTATAATTAAGTTATATTAGGATGCTTTATACTGATTCCCTATATTAAGCAGGTTTTAGGCCTCTTTCACATGTCAGTGAAAAGCACGTTTTTCACTGACGTGTTAAAAATGTATATGTCCCTCCATGTGCCGTGATTCACAACACACGTGGGTTCTTAATGTGCTATCTGTGATCAGTGATCTGTGATAGCACATGGAGATAAACTCACCTGTCCGCACTCCTGCTGTCCGTGGTGCTGATAACTGCTGTATCCGGCCACTGTGTCTCTCACTGCTGCAGCTATTTCCGGGTTGGCTACTCCGTGCATAAATGCGTATGCATGGGAATAATGAGCCAGCTTGGAAGCAGAGGCAGCAGCGGCCGGATACAGTGTCACTGGAGATGGGTGAGTTTAAAAAGCTTTTTATTTTCAATGTACTGCGGGAGTCCAGGCTTGCACAAGATGCAGTGCCTGGTACGTGTTTCATGGATCACACCATAGTGTGGTCCGTGGGACATCAGTATTGCCAGAAAAGTCTCCCTGTGGAAATCACGGACACGCGTGTACTCCGCACGGAGACGCGGTCAGTGAAAAATCACTGATGTGTACGCAGACCCATTGATTTTAATGGGTCTACATATGTCCGGGATTCTGGTACGTATAAAAACTGTCACATACGAACTAAAATCACTGACGTGTTAAGGTGGCCTTATCCTGATTCCCTATATAATGTCAGCTAATCAAAATCTTTGAATAGGACTGTTCGCCAATCTCAAATTCGACCTGTTTTAGGAGATGTTCGAGTCATTCGACGAACGCGAACAATTAGCTTCAAGTTCGAAAGTTCGAGGTTGTGTTCGATAACGGTTCGATCACCAAAAGCCTAACTGGCTTTTCACAGTAATACTGTCATTCAATGTTAATACAGTGGAACCTTGGTTAACAAGAACAATACGTTCTGGGAGTGTGCTTGTTAACCAAGTTAAGGCCGCTTTACAAGCTATAACATTGCTAGCTATAGCTAGCGATGTCGTGTGCGATAGCACCCGCCCCCGTCATACGTGCAATATGTGGTGATCACTGCCGTAGCGTAGCGAACATTATCGCTACGGTAGCGTCACACGCACATACCTTGTCAGCGATGTCACTGTGACCGCCGAAATATCCCTCCTTCAAGGGGGAGGTGAGTTCGGTGTCATAGCGACGTCACTGCGGCGTCACTAAGCGGCCGGCCAAAAGAAGCGGAGGGGCGGAGATGAGCGTGCCGAACATCCCGCCCACCTCCTTTCTTCCTCATTGCCGGCAGGACGGAGGTAAGGAGATGTTCATCGCTCCTGCGGTGTCACACATAGCAATGTGTGATGCCAAAGGACCAAGGAACAACATTGCTACTTACCTGACAACGATTTTTTGTAATTAAATGACCTTTCCAAAACAAACGATTTTTGTCTTTTTTACGATCGTTTTAGGTCGCGCCAGCCTGTCACACGCTGTGACATCACTAATGATGCCGGATGTGCGTCACAAACACCGTGACCCCGACGATATATCGCTAGCGATGTCACAGCGTGTAAAGCCCCCTTTACTCGTTTAGCAAAGCAAGATTTCCCACAGGAAATCATTACAATGCAGACAATTCCTTCCATAACTTGGTAAATGTCCCATCCTGGTCCCCTATTGTGCCATTCCACACATGCACAAATACAAACATACACAAACATACACGCACACACACATATTATGCTCACTTTACCTTCCGTTCCATCGCTGGCCTCCTGTGACTTGCAGTTCACCGGTACAAGATGTGTATCGGGTAACCAACTTCCGCTGCCAGAGTGCTGACGTCAAAGGAAGGAGCCACTTGCCTCTGATTGGCCAGCAGGCTGCATTTGAGTAGCGTCTGACAGAGGAATTTCCTCCCTCGTCGCGATGGTTACGCGATACTCATCCTGAAGCGGCGAACTACGTGTATCGGGTAACCATCGCGACGAGGGAGGAAATTCCTCTATCAGACGCTACTCAAAGGCAGCGCGCTGGCCAATCACAAATACTACATTCCACAGTGGTGTAAACCCTATCGCACTTGCTTCATAACTGCTCTCAAGTTTCCACCAGCACTGCTGAATAAGGGGTAACAGAGATGGTTGAGTCCGCAGATCCATTCAGTCACACTGTAGCCTGGGAATCAGAGGTCTGCTCTAAAGCTCCAGTGAGTACAGACAAAGAAGTTCTTATTATTAGTATTATTATTATTATTAATATTTATTTATAGAGCACCATTGATTCCATGGTGCTGTACATGACAAGGGGGTTACATTCAGAATACATATACAAGTAACAATAGACAGACTGGTACAGAGGGCAGAGGACTCAGCCCTTGCGGGATTACATTGTAAAGTATTTTGTGGAGTAGACAGTAGGTGGGGTGTAGGTTGGGCAGAAGCTCCGCACCATGGTGGTGTCATTTAATGGTTATAGTAATTTATGAACAGATGAGTTTTCAGGTTCCGTTTGAAGCTTGCGGGTGTAGCAGATAATCTGACGTGTTGAGGCAGTGAGTTACAGGAGACAGGGGAAATGATCTGCACAGATGGCCAGAAGGTTTGTGAGTTGGATCCAGGCCCCGATGAAGAAGGTGCTGATCAGAATGTACACCCTCATTTCCAAACCGTCATCCTGGTAGATACAATGGGTAACATGATGAGGAGACTCAGATACCTGATTGTAACGTCAACTTTGCTTTTCGGTCAGGGCAGGAAGAGGTTGTCACGGAGGAATTAGGACGAGTGGAATGAAAACACACAGGGTGATGATGAGGTTGGAGACATCACTTACTGTCAAACCAAAGCAAAGGATCACCCAAGTCATGTAATCTGTAACAATCTCTAAGTAGAAGGCAAAAAATCTCAACTTTGAGTACTTCCACCATGAAGTGTCACAGAGATATGAATTGATAGTGTGAGGATGTATTGCTCAACTTTAGCCACTGTTAATGCAACATGCTTATTTGCCATTCATTGCATGCATTGTTGCAGACTACACACAAGGGGCTGCTGTTTTTTTGGAGCTGTTTTTGTCTGTTTGGTCACTATAGCAATAGCAAAACAATCTTTGGGTGTGGATTTGGAGATGCTGTCTATGAACAGAATGAAAAGATAAAGGTGTGTGTTACAGCAAGGAGCAACCGCGGAAACACTTCGTTCAATTGTGAGGGGAGTCATTTTGGAGTTTGGCGAGGAGTACCGTAACGCCAGTGAGCAGCATCCTGTGCCACAGACCAACATTCTTCCGGTGCTGTGTATACTGTTTACCATGATAGGAGCGTAAAGTCTGTATTTATGGCAAATGGACATCACAGTACCCGGGTACGGTAGGCTGTGCCCAGACAGAAATGCGTGCACGCAACACTTTGTTTTATTATCAAAACACATATCTGTTCTGGGTAGGACGACTATATAGACAATCAGACTTGCTGCCTCTGCACTGTCAAATTGTAATGTACAGTTTAAATCATAAAGGGACAGCGACACATGTTTGCATTGACTGTTGCTTTTCAAAATTTCCATGACTGTGTTGCAGAGCTGTGTGGTTTGCATTCACACTGTTATCATCTGCCTTATCTGTGAGGCTTCAGCTAACAAGGGTATTCAGGGTGGGTGATGTGTTTTTTCTATGTTTAGGTAGATAACTGAGAATCTCTTGTGATGCGCCACTAGTAAGTTGTGTTCGCACATACACACACACACACAATTACTGCTGCTACGCAGAGGGCTTAGCAAGCTGTAGGCAACTGAATAGATTGTTCTATTATTTCAATTTTATGCATGGTTCTTATTGTTTGTTTTGGGAAAGTTAAACAATCATTTATGAACCCAACTGCATACAGTGCTTTTCATGTTGCGTGGTTTTGCTGCATACTGGGGAGCCCACCAAATACAAGACTTAAAATGAAGCATAAGTCGCAATGGGAATTTCACTGTGCTACAATGCGGCCTAGCGGGGCTGTGCAACCACCGCCTGCCCCATCAAGTGCATCTGCGTGCTCTTCATCCTCTGTGACTGTGGGGACAGCAGTCTCACATGCTTTTTCACACTGAACTTCCACCCCGTTACCCGTAAACGGGAGTGTGATTGACAGGTCGTCACTTGTTTTGTAAGTGAAAACAGATGGTATTGTTGAGCTGTCAGACATCGAGAGAACCACCATTGGATGAAGGAAACATTATATCCATGCCTGCACCTTCGTCAAAGATTGGCTGGACTACCTGCAGTTAATAATTGTGTTCCACTAATGGAAAGGAGTGTAGAATACCCATGTGTTGCACCTTGCTTGGCAGCAAAGGAACACTAACTTAGTATTCCAAACAATTTTAGCATGGCAGAAAAAGAGTCAGCTCTTTGGGCAAATTAAATAGCGTGGCAAAAGTGGGCAGGTGGGTACAGTGGCCGTGTTCTGTGGGTACCAGGACAGTAAAGGAAGCCTCACTTTCTATCCCTCCTAATGATGAAATGCAGCAAGGAATTCCATGAGTTTGCTATAAAATTTGCGTAGCAAAATGAGCAGGAGGGTGTAATGCAGAGGTGCTGGAAATTGCTTGGCACCAGTGGGGCACAAATGGAGTACAACAGCCACTTTTTGGATGCCACTAACTTGCAGCATTTTTCGCTATTATTATAGCTAATTAAAAATGAGCAGGAGGGTGTAATGCAGAGGTGCTGGAAATTGCTTTGCACCAGTGGGGCACAAATGGAGTACAACAGCCACTTTTTGGATGCCACTAAGTTGCAGCATTTTTTGCTATTATTATAGCTTATTAAGAAATGAGCAGGAGGGTGTAATGCAGAGGTGCTGGAAATTGCTTGGCACCAGTAGGGCATAAATGGAGTACAACAGCTACTTTTTAAATGCCACTAAGTTGCAGCATTTTTTGCTATTATTATAGCTTATTAAAAAATGAGCAGGAGGGTGTAATGCAGAGGTGCTAGAAATAGCTTGGCACCAGTGGGACACTAATGAAGTCCAACAGACACTTTTTGGATGCCACTAAGTTTACTCAGTGTTTGCAATTATAATGGCTTAGTAAAAATGAGCTTGAGGGTGCAATGCAGAGGTGCTGGAAATTGCTTGGCACCAGTGGGACACTAATGGAGTCCAAGAGCCACTTTTTGGATGCCACTAACTGGCAGCACTCTTTTCAATTAAAATGGCTTTGCATCAATGTGCAGGAGGGAAGAATGCAGAGGTGGTGGGACTTGCTTGGCACAAATGCCACAATAATGGATGACAGCAGCCACTCTTTGGATGGCACTAACTGGCAGCACTCTGCAATTAAAATGGCTTTGCTAAAAAGGGCAGGAGGGTACAGTGGCAGTGTTGTGGCTCAGTGTAGAGGAAAGGAAGCCTCACTTTCTATCCCTCCTAATGGTGAAATGCAGCAAGGAAGTCCCTAAGCTTAGCTACACAGACGCTGTTATCTGTAGCTGTTAAAAACTGTTTCCACGGGCCTGACTGTCACCTATGGCTCTGAGCCGGATGAAATGAGGGCTGAATTAAACTTCTATCCCTAATCTGTAGAGCGCTGTGTGTAGAGCGTACAAAGCAGGATCGGCGGCAGGAGCTGCGTCAGCGGTGACTGTCACCCAGACGCAGAAGGCAGATAATGGCGTCCAGACCGGAAAATGGCCATATTTATAATGCAAGGACATGTGACATGGACAGCCTTGACACATGCCCTTGCCTGCTTGTCTGGCAAAAAGTCCACTTAGCTGTGTATGTGTCTGGGATTGGCTGACATGCTGGCCCGCCCCACTACACGTGCGCTTAGGGAAGGAAGAAAAAAAAATAAATGGCGCCATTATCCCAGCAGCAGTGATCTGAACGCGCAGTCCCCGCACACTATACGCTGAAATTTCATAATAGTGTGAGTCACAGAGTGACTTACACTATTACAGTGAAAAGCCAGCTAGTAATTAGCTTGGCTTTTTGCTGATAGAACTGTTCTCGAACGTAAGTCGAGCTAACGAACTTTTAGCAAAAAGCTCGAGTTCTAGTTTGATCTAGAACAGCCCCCAAAATCACTCAAACCGCGAACTGGAGAACCACGAACCACGCTCAACTCTAGCCAGGAGCAGGTCGGCTGCATGTATTTCTATGCAGCTGAGACGCTCCCATCCGGATAGTATGCGGCCGTGCCGGGTGATGCCGATGCAAGACTCATGCGAGTCACTCATAAGTTTGACTCCGGCATTAGGGGACTTAAAGCTTATACACTTTGATCGTCTCTGCTGTTCAGTAGAAATGCTGTGCTCCTGTGATTGCTGGTTGTCTGCCCACATTCACTGAAGCAGATAATAACAGCAACAGAGGTCATCAGCTGACCCCCCCTGCTGTCATGACAACCCATCCTCCGTAATTACGTAATTACACTCCGTAATTACGTCATGGGGCCGGCAATTGCGGCGGGAAATGACATGTTTCCTGATGCATTAGATCATGTTGTCAGAGTTTGTCAGAGTTTGTCAGAGTGTGATCTAACCAATTAACAGGCACTGGTGGATCTCCAATTGCCTATTAGCTGCAGATGTCTGCTAATAAGAGCCTGCATTAAAGGGACAGATATGACTTTTAATGTGTTTGTCCAAGGTCATAAAGGGGATTGTGCACCACTCCAGATTTTTTTTTAAATTATTTTACAGCTGGAGTAGTGCTTTAAGGGTATGTGCGCATGCTGCGTTTTTTGCCACATTTTTGTGCATTTTTTTGGGTGCAGTTATGGTCTCAAAACTGCATGAGTTTCCTTCCCCAGCAAAATCTATGAGATTTCATTTTTGCTGTCCGCAGGTTGCAGGTTTTTTTAGCTCTGTCTATGTAGAGAACACTAAGATGCAGCATGTCACTTCTTTTGGCGTTTTCCACTGCGTTTTTCACCCATTGAATTCAATGAGGGTGGAAAACTGCAATGAAAAATGCAAGTTGTTATTCTACATGCGTTTTGGTGCATTTTTCTGACTAGACTCTGGGTCGGCAGGGATTGATTGCTGGTATTTGGTCAGATACTGCTCCCCATATAAAGTCTATGGGGACCAGAATCAGGCGCAAAGGGGTAGGAGCAAGTGCTTCATACTCACCGATTACCGGATGGCTGTCACACTGCTGCCATGGCAGCTCTTTCATCTTTCAGAGCTGGCCGCTCAATAGGCTCATAACATATTCACTCCTTCCCTGGTGACCAGTGGCTATGATTGATTGTAGGCAGACCCTTCCCCATGCTGAGTGACAGTTGTCTCATTGCAGCCAATCACAGCCGCTGGTGGGCGTGTCTATATCATGCAGTAGAATAAATAAATAATTTAAAAAAACGACGTGTGGTCCCCCCAATATTGATTCCAGCCAAGGTAAAGCCCACGGCTGAGGGCTGGTATTCTTAGGATGGGGTGACCCATGTTATTGGGAGCTCCTAAGCCTAAAAATATCAGCCAGTAGCCGCCCGGAAATGCTGCATCCATTAGATGCGACAGTCCTGGGACTCTACCCAGCTCATCCCGATTACCCTAGTACGGTGGCAATCGGAGTAATAAAAAGTTAATGGCAGCACATAGCTGCCCCTAAGTCCTAGCCTAGTGATGGCAGGCCAAAAAATCCTTCATTTTAAATAAAACACAAAAAAGCCCCCTTTTTCACCACTTTTTTATACCCTAAAACACTCCTCCAGGTCCGAAGTAATCCACACGAGGTCCCATGACACATCCAGCTCTGCTACTTCTGACAATCACAGCGAGCGGTCATGGAACATGACCACTCGCTGTGAGGGTCAGGCCGCAAGTGAAGTGAGCCACGCGGGATCAGCAGTGACTTCAGCTGTCACTGCACATCACCTAACTGAAGTCACCGCTGATCTCGCACTCACTTCAGTCATGGCCGGATTTGCGGTAACAGGTGGAGGACTCCAGCTATCATCGCACATCATCCGACTGGAGTCCTCCAACTGTTACCGCAAATCAGGCTGCGGCTGAAGTGAGCCGCAAGATCAGCGGTGACATCACTTATGTCAGCGCTAATCCCGTGGCTCACTTCAGTAGAGGCCTGACAGCTGAAGGACTCCTGCATTTTTTTATGCCAAAAACGCTGCTCTTTGTAGTCACCACAAGATAAAAACGCTGCATCTTTGTGGTCAAAAAAAGATGCAGCGTGCGCACATAGCCTAAAAGTCCCCTGCCCCTTTAATTACTCTCACCTGCAGGAGACTTCATCTGTCACCGTCATTCCAGTCAGTCTACTGTGATTTATGATCTGCTGGCAGCTCCAGTATTTCATGCAGCACACTGGAGGTCATAATTCAATGCATCCCTGTAAGAGCCTCGTTCTGTCATTTTTCTGCCTTTTTTCTGCTTCTCATAGATTTGCATTGGAAGCTTGTGACGTAACTCCTAATTACCGGCCAATTAAAAGTTACAGTCACAAAATGGTGCCACAGGACCTGAGTGGTGTCTGTAAAGGTTGAAGCTACCAGGTTAGTATGTGACAGGGCATAAAGGGGTTAGATTTATTGTACCACTCCAGCGCTAAAACCCCTCCCCAAAATGCTGGAGTGGTGCTTAAATTAATCGGGGCCCAATTACCTCCGATCATGGGAGAACGCTATTGATAAAATGAAGGACAAAGGCCATATTGACATCTGTATTTTGTGTTGAATTTTGAAAACAGTATTGAAAAATAAGACAAATCTGTTTTGTAATAATTTAAAAGGGAGTACAGAACAGTTCAGTACTGGAGTACACTTGAGCATACATTTTATGACATTTAAAAAAAATAAAGAAATAGGCTAAAAAATCTGGATAAATAAAAAAAAACACTTGCTGAAAAAAAGAAACAAAAACTGAACTTAGAAAAAAGCTACAAATTTGATAATCAATGAAGTACAAATACAAAAAAAAAACTATTTTACTCCAGAAAAAAAGAAGCAAAGACAATTCAGGGCCAAAATGCTTTAAAAATAGTTTATTTTTTGTTTTTTTTATTAAACTGTTATAAAAAGAAAATTAACATATCACTTCAACTTGAAAGCAGAAAAAAATACATATGTCCAAGTATGATTGAAATAAATGCTGTAAATCTACTGCTCTTTACTAACAAGCAGCGCAAGATTCACCCTGAACCTATTAGTAATGACAACAGCCCCTCAAGTGTTCGGTAATAAGTGGAGGGTCAAAGAGATTGTCATTTCATTGTTGCTCTTCAGCTGTTAAGCTAGTGGAAAGTGATCTTAACTATCACAGTGATTCATTGACAGCTCCAGGAACAAGCTGATCTCTGCCCTGATAAACTGTGTAAATTTCAATTGTATTGAACACATTTCAACCTATCAGAACTTTGACATTCACTGGCCTTCAGTGCAGTATTCTAAAGTCCCATTTTACAGTACTGTAATCATAATTAAATGTGAAAGCTAAAGCAAAAAGTTATGAAATGACAGCATGACCAGAAGGTTTTGTTTCTAAAGTTAAAGAGAAACTGTGATCTACAAAAAAATATTTAGGTGCAGCTACAATTGTAATATGTAGGTAAAATTCATATTAAGTATATTTGACAATGCAGCTGGAACAGCAGCTGCAAGGGTAAAAAAAAGTTATAGTCTTCCTGCAGCTGCATACTGTTAGTCATCATGGCGGCCCAGAGGGCTATAAGTTCACATGCACATGTTCAATATTTTGTACGTTTTTTACTGATAATGAGTGAGCGTGCATGGCACTGCTCGATACTCAATTTTTACTCTGCCAAGTATCGTGGGTGCTGGAGCACCATCCTCGAGTCCCCGCCTTGAATGTTTCATGACTGTTTTTCAGCCACTAAACATGCAGGAAATGCACAAAAATCTTTGTAATGCTGTAGCCATGTTGGTAACTGATATTGCAGTAATTCGTCGGCTGTGTCACATCATCAGGTCTTATATGAAAACTGGAGGTGCAATGCTTGGCATAGTGCAGTTCAAGCAAAGTTGATGTAGGAGAGACAGCTTAGATTAGAGCAGGCATATAAGCAGGGCTGTGCACTTGCACTCTTTAGTGCATTTCATGTGGCTCTAAAGGGTGTATTTAGCCTGGTTTAACCTAATAAATAATTTTAAAAAACAGTGTGCGGTCCCCCCTGTTTTTGATAACCAGCCAAGGTAAAGCAGACAGATGTGGGTTGGTATTATCAGAATGTTAAGGCGCATAGTATTTGGACTTTCCAAGCCTAAAAATAGCAGCGTGCAGCCACCTCAGAATCGGTGCATCCATTAGTTGCACCAATTCTGGCACTTCATCCCGATTCTTCCCAATTGGCTGGTGTGGTGGCAATCGGAGTAAATTTTTTTAGGTGATGTCAGCTGTGAATTGTCAGATGGTATCAAACCCAAGGGTTTGTAATAGTAAGGGGTCTGCCAGACACCCCCATTACTAACCCAGTAAGTGAAAGTGAAAAAAAAATGCACACAGGAAAATATTGTTTATTTAAATAAAGACTCCCCCACACTATCCCTCGTTTACCAATATTTAAAAAAAAAAGTCATGAAGATCCAACATAGTCCATGGTGCAGGGTCCCACAACAATCCCGAACCCGTATTCCAACCAATGGAGCTTTGTTAAGAGAATGAGGCTTTATAGTTTACTCCCGGTCAGTGCTAGACCCAGAATTTCTCTTCCGTGGTGAAGTCACTGAGTTACTGATGTTGCATGAGTGAGAAACTCCAGGTCTGGTGCTGACCGGGAGTGACCTCTGAAGTTGCTCTCAGTCAGCACTAGATGCAATGCTTCTCACGCACTGTGACATCAGTAATTCAGTGACATCACCACGAGTGAAAAATTCCAGGTCTGGCTTTGACTGTCAGTGAGGTCTTTTTCTAAACAAGGCACCATAGGTTGCAGTACTGATTTGGGGGACATTGTGGAATCACTACACCATGGATTATGTTTAATCTTCATGGCTTTTTTTTTTAAATAAATTGATGTACGACAGATAGTGTACCTACAATTTTTTCAAATAAACTATTTTTTTACTGTGTATGTGTTTTTTAATTTTACACTTACTTGGTTATAATGGGGGTGCTTGATAGACGCCTCTCCATTACTAACACAGTATTTGATGCCAGCTGAAAATTCACATCTGACATCAAACCTCGAAAATATTGCCCCAATTGCCAATGCATCAGAGTAATCAGGAAGAGCCGTGGCAAAGCAACACAATTTGTGCAACTAATGGATGTACCAATTCTGAGGCAGCTGCAGGCTGCTGTGTTTAGGCTCAGAAGGGCAAACTAACCATAGACCTTCCAAGCCTGATAATTCCAATCCACAGCTGTCTGCTTTACCTTGGATAACCATCAAATATGGGGGCGATCCCACGTGTTTTTTTTTAAATTTTTTATTTAAAAATAAATAATTTAAAAAAACATTGAAGCGTCAACTCTATTTTTCATAAAAAGCCAATGTAAAGTAGACAGCTGAGAGCTGTAGACTTCAGCTGTCTGATTTACCTTGGCTGGTTTCCAAAAATGGGGGGACCCCATGCATTTTTAATTAATTATTTATTTAAATTTTCACTAGCAACCTTAGGCAGGAGTTCAACTTGCGTATGACACCCATGGGTCTCGCATTGCATCACCTTGGCACGGCCTCACACTGCTGACAGGAGCATGTCGGCTATTGTATTTCTATGCAGCTGAGGCGCTCGTGCCTGGAGAGCATCAGGCCATGCCTGGTGTCATACACAAGTGGAACTCTAGCCTTAAGGCCCCATTACACGCAACAACATCGCTAATGGGATGTCGTTGGGGTCACGGAATTCGTGACGCACATCCAGCCTTGTTAGCAACGTCATTGCGTGTGACACGTATGAGCGACCGCTAACGATGTAAAATACTCACCAAATCGTTGTTTGTTGACACAGTGTCCATTTCCCAAATGTTGTTGCTCGTGCAGGACACAGGTTGTTCATCGTTCCTGAGGCAGCACACATCGCTACGTGTGACACCCCAGGAATGACGAACAACACCATACCTGCGTCCTCCGGCAATGAGGTAGGTGTGACTTCCATGCGGCTGCTCTCCGCCCCTCCGCTTCAATTGGACGCCTGCCGTGTGATGTCGCTGTGACGCCGCACGAATCGCCCCCTTTGAAAAGAGGATGTTCTCTGGCAGGCAAACAGCCTCTTTTCTAAGAAGGCAGTTCATGCGGCGTCACAGCGACATCGCTAGGAAGGTAAGTATGTGTGATGGCTCCTAGCGATATTGTGCGCCACGGGCAGCAATTTGCCAGTGACACACAAACGACAAGGGCGGGTGCTTTCACGAGCGACATCGCTAGCGATGTCGCTGCGTGTAAAGCCCCCTTTAGATTCAGAGGTGCATTGAGGCATCTTCCCCATGCCACTTCTATCCATTTAAGCAGTTTTATAGCTTCCCAAGCCCTACTTGGGAATTTTAAGGAAAAATGCTCCCCTTCTCCATAGATTTCCACTATACTTGTTACTTAAGCCCGTCCAAGCATCGGACCTACTCGATTTGAGTAATGAGCACTCGAACACTTTTGTGTTTGCTCATAACTAATTTTTACCTCAGTATTTGTAAGCCAAAACTAGGAGTCGAACAATTGAAAAAGAGAAAAGAGAAAAAGCATACTAGAAACAAGTCCACCACCTCTTCATTGTTATCCACTCCAGAGCTTTTGATGCGTTTTTGACAAAGTACAATGGATTTATAGAAATGTCATGCCCATTATGCTTCTTTGTTACTCAGCATAAACTGAAATGCAGACATTTGTTTCAAATCCGCAACATGCCAATTCCTTTTTCAGGTTCCCTGCTTTTTACATGCAGATTTTCTCAATAGATTTGCATTATATGCGGAAAATCAACAGTTAAAAAAACTACATGCTTTTTTAGTGCGTTTTCGCAGCAGAAAAGCATTAAAAAAGCATGTAATTCGCATCTAAGTATATAAAAGAAGTTTTGTCAAAGTCAAATACCAAGAAACATCAAAAACAAAGCAGCTTTGTTTAAAGCATGAAAAAACATCAGATAAAACCTGCAGCATCAAAAACGTGATAAAAATGCATGTATAAAGAATGCACACAAAAAAAGGAATAAATAACATAATTAAACTAATTTAATTAATAGGTACACAATGGTACAGAAATTCTGCAACATTAAAAACTCACCAAGAGCTCATTGTGAGAACATAGCCTAAATTGTACAAATAATTAAAAAAAAAATAAAAATATTTTTTTGGGGGCAAATACCTGCCTTGTTGATCATGTATGAAGTGTAATCTTAGACTATTACAACAAAAAAAAAATGTACAAAACAATTTTAATTTTACAACATACACGCTTTATGAGCTAGACAGTTGCATTTAAATTTCTGTAATGTAGATATTTTTACTTTTTTTTTTTCTTTTTTCTTTAAAACATGGCTTGCCAACTCTGTAAGCCAGGAAGCACATGCTCTCTATCACAAAAGCCTTGGTTTCAGGATTTGTCTTCAGCAGCAAAATTCAGAGAGGTATTCAACTGCTCTACTTGCCTGCGGTGAGTGAATAATAACAAAAATACTCTTATTAAGGTGCTGTTACTGCAAATCAATCAATGCAGAGTCATGCTGTTTCGGCAGGTCTATCACTTCCCTATCACTTAAATCACTTAAATCTTTGTACTATTACCTATATGCTAAGACTATGATCCTCAATATGCTGCAGGATACTCCAAAATCAGATTTAGTGCCCTTTCAGATGTTCGTGTTTCAGGTATGTGTGACATCCATTTTGACATCCACATGTTATTCTATGGTATTACTCACACGGCCGTGTTTTCCCTCTTGGTCCAGCACGCACACACGCAGACATGTCAGTTTTTTCTCCAGCAGCACAGGTGTCACATGGATTGCACACTGATGGGAACTATGAGACATCAGTGTGACATGTACCGGAGAAAACACGGGTCTTTTAAATAAAAAGATTTTCTATATTCACCTGTATCCAGCGCTGTTTTCTTCAGCTCTGCTGTCTCCTACTTCTGACTCCAGCTCATTATACTCATTGATTATTCACTGCACTGAGGACCTGGAAGCCGGAGCATCACAGGCACAGCATCGCCGGGGACAGCGCCAGGGACAGCACCACTGCCTCGCCAGGTACAGGTGAGTATCCAGCAAGCAGTGTGTGTGCAGTGACATCCAGGAAGTCATTGACATGCCCAATGAACTTCGGTGAACCCGTGAACTCACCGTGGTGACACCCTCTGTAGCGTGGCTGTAGCGGGGGTGTCATCAGGATGTCCAGGATGACCTCCCGGATGTCACTGCACACACACTGCCTGCTGGATACTCACATGTTACCGGCAATGCGGTCCCCATGATGCTGTCACCGCAATGTTCCGGCATCCAGGTCCTTAGTGCAGTGAATAATCAATTAATATAATGAGCGGGGGTCAGAAGCAGGAGACAGCAGAGCTGAAGAAAACAGCGCTGGAAACAGGTAAATATAGAAAATCTTTTTATTTAAAAGGCTTGTGTTTTCTCAGGAACATGTCACACTGATGTCACACGTATGCAAACACATATGTCACACGTATTACACACACGTGACACACGCATGACACATGTATGACACGTGTATGACCATACTGATGCATGTGGCTTGTACCTGATTAAACACGGACATCTGAAAGGGGCCTTAACCCCTTAAGGACGAAGCCAGTTTTGTATTTAATGCCCAGGCCATTTTTTGCAATTTTGACCAGTGTCACTTTATAAGGTTATAACTCTGGAACGCTTCAATGGATCCTGGTGATTCTGAGATTGTTTTTTCGTGACATATTGGGCTTCATGTTAGAGGTAAATTTAGGATGATATTTTTTTATTTTATTTGTGAAAAAATCTGAAATTTGACAAAAAAATTAAAAATTTTGCAAGTTTCAAACTTTTAATTTTTATGCCCATAAACCGGAGAGTTATGTCACACAAAATAGTTAATAAATAACATTTCCCACTTGTCTACTTTAGATCAGTGCAATTTTTGAAACAAAATTTTTTGGGGTTAGGAAGTTAGAAGGGTTCAAAGTTCATCAGCAATTTCCCATTTTTTCAACAAAATTTACAAAACCATTTTTTTAGGGACCACATCCCATTTGATGTGACTTTGAGAGGCCTGGGTGACAGAAAATACCCAAAAGTGACACCATTCTAAAACCTGCACCCCTCAAGGTACTCAAAACCACATTCAAGAAGTTTATTAACCCTTCAGGTGCTTCACAGGAACTAAAGTAATATGGAATGAAAAAAAATAAAAATTAACATTTTACCTAAAAATGTTATTTTAGCACTAATTTTCTTACTTTTTCAAGAGGTAACACCAAAAATTGGACCTCACACTTTGTTACCCACTTTCTTATGAGCACGCCGATACCCCACATGTGGTCAGAAACCTTTGTTTGGGTAAATGGGAGGGCTTGGAATGAAAGGAGCAATATTTGAATTTTGGAAAGCAAAGTTGGCTGAAACAGATTGCGGGCACCATGTTGCTTTTACAGATCCCCTAAGGTACCTAAACAGCAGGAACCCCCCTCAAGTGACCCCATTTTGGAAACTAGACCCCTTAAGGCTTCTATCGAGGGGTATCCTGAGCATTTTGGACCCACAGGTACTTCACAGATTTTGATAACGTTACTTTGTCATATTGAAAATTGTAATTTTTTTCTCAAAAATGTTGCTTTAGCATCAATTCTCTCACTTTTTCAAGAGGTAATTCCAAAAATTTGACCCAAATGTTTGTTACCCACTTTTTTATGAGCGCGGTGATATCTCACATGTGGTCTGAAACCTTTGTTTGGACAAATGGGAGGGCTTGGAACGAAAGGAGCAATATTTGAATTTTGGAAAGGAAATTTGGCTGAAAAAGATTGCGGGCACCATGTTGCATTTGGAGGACCCCTAAGGTACGTAAACAGCAAAAAACCACCACAAGTCACCCCATATTGGAAACTAGGCCTCTCAAGGAATTTATCTAGATGTTTGGTGAGTACTCTGAACCCCCAGGTGCTTCACAGAAGTTTATAACGTTGAGCCATGAAAATAAAAAAATAAAATTTTACCACAAAATTGTTACTTCAACCAGGTAGCTTTTTTTTTCACAAGGGTAACAGGAAAAAAATCACCATGAAATGTATTCTGCAATTTCTCCTGAGTTTGGTGATATCTTATATGTGGTGGAAATCAACTGTTTGGGCACACGGCAGGTCTTGGAAGGGAAGGAGTGCAATTTGACTGAACATTTGGCTGGAATAATTAGTGGACGCTATGTCGCATTTGGAAAGCCCCTAAAGTGCCTAAACAGTGGGGGCCCCCCACAAGTGACCCCATTCTGGAATCAAGAAACCTCAAGGCTTTTATCTAGGTGTATATTGAGCATTTTGAATCCACGAATACTTCACAGAATTTAATAAGCTTAGGTTGCCATATTGAAAATTTTCATTTTTTTTCACAAAAATGTTTCTTTAGCATCACATTTCTCACTTTTTCAAGAGGCAACAACAAAACGTGGACCCCACAGGTTGTTATCCAATTTCTTGTGAGCGCAGGGATACCCCATATGTGGCCAAAAACCTCTGTTTGGATATATGGGAGGGCTTGGAATGGAAGGAGCACCATTTGAATTTTGGAAAAGTTGAAATAAATTGCACGCACCATGTCACATTAGCAGGGCCTCTTGGGTACCTATACATTAGAAACCCCCCACAAGTGACTCCATTTTGGAATCTGGACCCCTCAAGGATTTTATTCAGAAGCATAGTAAGCATTTTGAATCCACAGGTACTTCACAAAAATGTTGCTGTAGCAACAAATTTCTCTCTTTTAGGCTATGTGGCCATGATCCAGCGACACGGCGTCCAGTACACAGTGTCAGCCTTCCTGCAGAGATGTGAATGTTGTCCACGGGAGAACGCAGCTGCCCATGCCCACGATTTGGGTTCAGGCTGCTGTGGAGCTCTATGCTACCTGCAGAGCACACTCATCTCCGCAGCATAAATTGACATGCTGAGGCTCGGGAAGCTGCGCCACAGGTCGGTTTATGCTGCGGAGAAAAGAAGCACAGTGGGCATGGGATCTCCAAAAATCCTTCCACTGTGCTTCTACTGCACAACGCAGCGTTATGGACGCAGGGAAAACACTCTGCGTCCAAAACGCTGCAAACCCTGATTGTGGGCACATAGCCTAAAATGCTACAATGGATGAATGGATAGATGTCAAACATATATAACGTCCCACCCCCCTGCTTATTCTAAGCTGGCGCCCTTTAGTGCCTTTCATGTGGCACTAAAGGGTGCCTAGCCTTGTATTTAGCCCAAAAAGAAAAAAAAATAATTAAAATAAATGACGTGGGGTCCCCCCTATTTTTGATAGCCAGCTAGGGTAAAGCAGACAGCTGTAGCCTGCAAACCACAGCTGACAGCTTCACCTTGGCTGGTGATCAATTTGGAGGGCTCCCCAAGCTGTTTTTTTTTTTTAATTATTTATAAATAAATAATTAAAAAAAACAAACAAACGTGGGGTCCCCCCAAATTAGATCACCAGGCAAGGTGAAGCTGACAGCTGGGGTCTGGTATTCTCAGGATGGGAAGAGCCATGGTTATTGGACTCTTCCCAGCCTAAAAATAGCAGGCCGCAGCCGCCCCAGAAGTGGCGCATCCATTAGATGCGCCAATTCTGGCGCTTCGCCACAGCTCATCCTGGTGCGTTGGCAAACGGGGTAATAAATGGAGTTGATACCAGGTGTGTAATGTCACCTGGCATCAAGCCCAGCAATTAGTTATGTCACGGCGTCTATCAGATACCCGACATAACTAATTGACAGTAATAAAAAAAAATTGACAACAAAAAAAAATTTATTTGAAAAAACACTCCCCAAAAACATTCCCTGATTGACCAATTTATTGAAAAGAAAAGAAAAAAAAATCCGCTGTAATCCATTTGGACGTCCCACGTCGACTCTGGACCTTCTAGAATATGGGGGACACGTTCAGGGAACGTATCCCCCATTTTCTAGGTGTGAGGACCCTCCATTTGAGGAGAGTGGGTGCAATGAATCTGCACCCACCCTCCCTGGGTCACAGCTGCAGAGTGCGAGCAGCAGCAGCAGCCAGCGTCCTGAACACAGGAAGCTGTCAGCTGCTCTGCACATGTGACCGGCGTCTGCTGTGAGGGAGCCGGAGGAGGGGGCCGCGGGGGATCAGCGCTCCGACAGGTATGTAGGACACCGGGGGACACCGGGGAACACCGGGGGGGATAGGGGGGGACCCGGCAGGGCCTGGGGAGCAGGTTTCTGTCGCATGTGTTATGTCACATGCGACAGAAACCATAGGAAAGGGGGAAATGCGGCCGGCGCGCTGCTGTGCTCGCCGGTGCGCGCGGCCATCTTGGATTTTCGGGAGGGGGTTGGGGGTCGGGGGGGCACTTTGGGGATACCGAGGGGACCGGAGGGAACCAGGAAAAATATTTATCTCCCATCTGGCATGTTTGATCATGCCAGATGGGAGATAAATCATTTTTTACCGGCGCGGTCATTTACTGTAACCTGATCATCGGTATACGGTGTATACCGGTCATCAGGTGAGCGGGGACCGGAAAAACCGGCAAGAATCATGATCTCCAGGGTCTCAGCTACCCCCGGCAGCTGAGACCCCGGAAATTTTCTGACTCTGGGGGGCGCTAGACCCTTTTTTCCGACCGCCGTTAAAAAGCGGTGGATCGGAAGAAGTACCCTAATTTGTCGCCGTTAAAAGGCGTATCGGCGGTCGTTAAGGGGTTAAAGCTTTCTCTGTCCCTGTAAGTGCACTCTAATCTCCTCTCAAGAGGTTATAAAATCCTAAAATGGCACTGCTTGCCCAGCCCTCATCTTTAATTGTGGCTGCAATAGTCTCTCCTGATTGGTTGCGATAGACAATATTGGAAGCCTGCATGGTCATGATGGATAAAATACACCTGCTTGATGGCTGCTGTAGTCTTCAGCAGTCTTCAGCAGTCTGTGAAATGGCACCTGTCTTATTCTTTTGTTTTAGTGATCATAGTGAATGGACTCTCAAATTGATCAAATTCATGGGGCCCTACAAATTTGAGGACATTTGACTTGTAAGCCATCCACAGCAGACCAATCCACTTATCTACACCAAAAATGCCTTATAACTTTTACATTACATGCTATAGCAAAGCTAATTGGAGACTATCACAAGCTCTATACAAGATAAAAACTATTTTTTTCTGAAAACCAATTCAATAAGGTTGAGGATAAACTGTATATGTTCAGTTGGAAAAGGTGTACCACACAATATCCTTTTACAGCTGGTCTATTGAAGTGTATATATAAACAGATAAAGAATAAATTGGATGTTTCCCTTGTTTGAATTGCATTATTTGTAAGTATATTTTTAAAGAAAGTAATTTTGTACATTTCCAAATAAGTTTTTGAGATTAAATAAATCCTTACTTGTTACTCGAGTTTTGTAATCTATATGTTCCGGTGTCTATATCATCTGTGGTATGTAGGAGAAACTACTTGGGATTATAAAACAAGAATTAATCATCATAGGTGTGGAATTAGAAAAACAAATTTGGAGCTCCATTTACCTAAACATTTTCTAGAATTTGGACATGATGAAAGGGACCTTAAATTTTGGATTATTGATCAGATTCCCCCATTAAGGAAAGTTAGTAATTGGATTTAATTGATTGCTAAAAATTAAAGAATTTAAATTGTTGCCCAATCTAAATACTTTAAAACCTAACGGTGTTAATGCTGAATACAAACTGCAGCATGTGATTAAGGCCAGTGTCACAATTGCGATTGCCTCGCGTGTATCTCGCACGAGTCTCGCATTGCATCACCCGGCATGGGCTCACACTCTCCTCACAGGACCGGTTCGGCTGCATGTATCTCTATGCAGCTGAGACGCTCCTGTGAGGAGAGTGTGTGTCCGTACTGGATGATACACAGCGAGACTCATGCGATGCACTTGAAAGTGTGATACCGGTCTTAGTGTCATGGTTTTGTCGCTTGTCCTTTTTATTTCAATTATCTTCTTCCTCTAACACATATAACTATAGTAAGATATAACTTCTATAATTTAATTTCATATAGATTTTTCTTTCCTTTACACAGAACATATGGACCATGGTATATTACCTGAATATTATGATACATCCAATTATATAAATGATCATTGGATTTATTATTTTTAATTATTTATTATTTTGTTGGAGTTATATATTAACTCTTTCATGCCAATTTTAATAGCCATTATTCATTTTTGCACTTTTGCTTTTTCCTACCCTTCTTCCAGAAGCAATAACATTTTTAGTTTTCTGTCAATATAGCCGTATGAGTCCTTGTTTTTTTGCTGGATGAGTTGTACTTTTGAATGACACCATTTATTTTACCATCTAGTGTACTGGAAAATGGGAAGAAAATTCCAAGTGCGATAAAATTGCAAAGAAAGTGCAATTCCACAATTGTTTTGTTTTTCTTTATTTACTGTGTTCACTATATAGTAAAACTGACTTTGCAGTTCAGTAGGAGTATATAAATACCAAATATTTATAGTTTCTTTTTTATACTTAGGTTGTGAAAATAATTCAGAGGCTTGTAAAAAAAATGTCACTTTTGATGCCATTTTCCGAAAACCGTAACATTTTTGTTTTGGGATCTGGGGCTAACTGATGGCTTATATTTTGCACCTTGGCCTGATGTTTTTCATATTTTTAAAAACTTATTCTATTACTTTTTACTGTACTTACTAGTCCTCTTAGAGGACTTGAAGCTTTGATCATCCAAATGCTTGTGCTATACAGAGCAGCATTGCTCTGTACAGAAGAAGTCACAATTGTCTATGAAAGTGATCTCACATCCGGTGTTCATAGATAGAGATGAGCGATCCTGCCAAGGATCAGATCGGTTAAAGATCACTGAGCCCGTCTGAAATTGCAGATTGGATCGTCAATCCTAGCCGATCCCATCGTTGATCCTAGCAAAACCCATTATATTCAATGGGAGGCAAAAATGATGTGTTGTAAAATGGTATAGGGGGCTGTAAAATAAAAAAATAAAAAAGGGTTAAAGTAGTACATACTTACTGAGTCCCTGCGACTTTTTTGGTGTTTATATTTATTTACTTTCACTTACAGATTAGTAATGGTGGATTTTCAGAACTAATGTATGGCTTGGTGGCAGCTGTGAGCTGCCATTAACCTCTTATTACCCCAATTGCCACTGCACCAGGGCAATCAGGAAGAGTGGGCTAAAGTGCTGAGATCATTGCATCTAATGGATGTGGCAATCTTGAGCAGCTTCAGGCTGCTAGTTTTATTATATACTGAACACTGCACTCTCTTGTTATTAAAATGAAGACAAAAGTTTTTTTTCGTTGCAAAAAAAGTAATTTTTTTATTTGATGGCGACAAAAAATGGTGGACGTTTCGGCCCAACGGTCTTTATCATGTACAGTCGCTGTGAAGTGAGAAATAAAGAAATCAATATTTACATATATTACATAATATACAAATATATACAATAGATACGTCGATATATGTCGGAGCGTATCATAAAGTATGTATAGCTCACAGTATATCGCGATTACACTCAGAGCATGAGGGTAATACATTCCCTCATACCTCTGCAAGAGGGCTGTTTCAGAAGATTTAAAGAAAGTAATGAAGCAGGATGGAAGGAGTACCACCCAGAATAATTTATCGTACAAGAATTCCCAGAGGGTGAAGTCTACAGAGGAAGGATATGTGTTAATTGATTATAAATGACTAGCTTTTTGTGTATTAAGATAATAAAGTACCTTTATCATTGATTTTATAAATAATATTGTGATCAGTGCCACATAATTCTTGTAGTATAAGCATGCACCATTTTTTGTCGCCATCAAATAAAAAAATCACTTTTTTTTACAAAGAAAAATTCCTTTTGTCTTCATTTTAACAACAAGATAGTGCAGTTTCATTATATAATACGTTCTGGGACTATTGACCCCACACTAGCACCTCTAATGAAACCTTAATTCAGCTGAGTGCACACCAATACCCTATAACTTTGGATGCTATTTTTAGGCTGGGGAAGGCCAATAAGCATGGGTCTCCCTAGCCTGAGAATACCAGCCCCAGCTGGCAGGCTTTATCATGGCTGGATATCAAAATGGGGGGAACGCAAACCGTTTTTTTAAAATGATTTATGTAAATAATTAAAAAAGCCACATGCGATTACTCTTATTTTGATACACAGAAAAGATAAGCCTACAGCAGAGGGCTTCAGCCTGTAGCTGTGACTTTATTTGTGCTGGTATCATCACGGGGAGGACCCTAAGGCTATTGTTTTATTTATTTATTTTATACCACGATAAAGACCCACACACAGCGTGATTCCAACCAATCACAGATACTGCCTGGGGGCGGAGTCTGACAGCAGCCAATCAGAGACTGTGAACAGGGAAAGCAATGAATATGCAATAAAAATTATTTTCGATCCCGGAAGTAGCGCTGCAGACACGGCAGACTAGGAAAGTATGTATTGTTTGAACCCTTTTGCTTCCTTTTTTATTTACAGTGGCCATTCACTGCCATGCCAATACTTGATATGGCTATGATGGGCAGGGAGAGGATGTTTTTTGTCAGCTGAACATTTACCAATTCTTTGCAAGATTGACAACTTTTACGGTAAAAGATCAGACATGTTTTGCTCGTTCTCCAGGCTCCGGATGTGGCAGTGTCGGGATCCTCGTGGGATTTCATATGGATTACATCGGATTTGCAAGGGTATTTTATGGGTTAATAAAGGGGTGAAAGAGGCTGTGTGTATTTTATTTCAAATAAAGGATTTTTTGGTGTTTGTGTTTTATTTCTTTTCACTTACAGATGCCTCTACTAATCTAGGGCTTAGTGTCAGCTGTGAGCGGTCATTAAACCCTTATATTACCTAGCACAGGACAAACAGAATGAGCCAAGTACAGCCTAGAATTGTCGCATCTAATGGATGCTACAATTCTGCGCAGCAGCGGGTTGCTAATTTTAACCTGGGGGGATCAATATCTATGGCTCTTCTATTCCTGATAATTCCACCTGTGTGCTTTATCCAGGCTGGATTTCAAAAATAAGGGGAGCTTACTTCTTTTTTTCCCTCTATTTTGATATCCAGCCATTGTAAAGCTCACAAGTTGGGTCTGAAGCCTGCCGCTGTAGTTTTACCTGTGTTGGCTGTGAAATTATGGCGGGAGCCTACATCATTTTTTAAAATTATTTCCTTCTTTAATTTTACACTACAATAGAGCAAACTTTCTGCAACTAATATCACTGATGGGGACACAGGGTGGGGGGGCATGTATAGCAGTCTGCAACCAATCACAATACTGGCACAGAGGGTGGGTGGGGCAATCAGTGAATATTCATGAACCTTAAATAGCTGGCCAAAAACAGTCTAACTGCAGCGTGATCCCCTGAGAAACACAGTATGTATAACTATATAACTATACCTGCTCTCGCTGCCATTTAACTATCACCATGGCCCCCTAGCATTTACCACAGCCATTTACCAGCAATTTTACAGCCCCGAATGTCTCATCCCCATTGACTTGTTTGGGGTTAAGTTTGGTGTCAAGTTTGTTTGCCAATCTCGATTTTTTTTTTTCTGTGCTGGTTCAGCCAACCCAAATACCCACGAGTTCACTCATCACTACCAATGATGTAATTTCTGAAGCTTTGAGAAAAAAAATTTCTACAATCAAGCATCCAATCTCTAAAGTGAAGGTATAATTTGAATTGCTAGTATGCAGGCACTACTGTAACAGTGTGAAAAGTGCTGCGAGCTGTGCTGTAAAACCTAACAAGTTCCCCCTCTCTCTGCGTGACTCATCAGCTGCAAAGAGGGCACTAAGACCCAGAGGGTTGGTTCTTGCAAAAGGTGGGTGCCTGGTAGAGAGGGAGCAGGCTAGTGATGATGATCTTGCTAAAATGCAGGAAAGTAGCAGAAGAGACTGTGCGGGCCTATCGTGAGGAGCTCAGACTGTAGTGGGCTGCAGTGCTTTCTGAGGTGGAGGTCAGTTGCTGACCGGGAAGTTAATCTGGGACTTGGAGAGTGTGAAGAAGCTTCCCCTCTGCTGAGGAGAGCGGTGTACTTTTCCATAGAAGATGACGTCTAGGCAGAGGACTATCATCCCTATGCTGACAGAACTGTGAGTGACACAGCCGAGGGCCTTTGAACGCTGTTAAATAGAGAAGACAGATTTTTGTGCACATTGGGAATCCATTGTTTGGCACCAAAGACCCCAGAAGCGGCTGCGGTTTGGACCTTCCACATGCCTGTGACAGACATTTTCAGAGCAAATGGTACCTTCAGTTCAGATGTACCCGGGTATACCAATTGTTAGTACAGTCATATGAAAAAGTCTGGGCACTCCTATTAATGTTAACCTTTTTTCTTTATAACAATTTGGGTTTTTGCAACAGCTATTTGAGTTTCATATATCTAATAACTGATGGACTGAGTAATATTTCTGGATTGAAATGAGGTTTATTGTACTAACAGAAAATATGCAATCCGCATTTAAACAAAATTTGACCGGTGCAAAAGTATGGGCACCCTTATCAATTTCTTGATTTGAACACTCCTAACTACTTTTTACTGACTTACTAAACCACTAAATTGGTTTTGTAACCTCATTGAGCTTTGAACTTCATAGGCAGGTGTATCCAATCATGAGAAAAGGTATTTAAGGTGGCCACTTGCAAGTTTTTCTCCTATTTGAATCTCCTATGAAGAGTGGCATCATGGGCTCCTCAAACAACTCTCAAATGATCTGAAAACAAAGATTATTCAACATAGTAGTTCAGGGGAAAGATACAAAAAATTGTCTCAGAGATTTAAACTGTCAGTTTCCACTGTGAGGAACATAGTAAGGAAATGGAAGAACACAGGTACAGTCCTTGTTAAGCCCAGAAGTGGCAGGCCAAGAAAAATATCAGAAAGGCAGAGAAGAAAAATGGTGAGAACAGTCAAGAACAATCCACAGACCACCTCCAAAGACCTGCAGCATCATCTTGCTGCAGATGATGTCAATGTGCATCGGTCAACAATATAGCGCACGTTGCACAAGGAAAAGCTGTATGGGAGAGTGATGCGAAAGAAGCCGTTCTGCAAGCACGCCACAAACAGAGTCGCCTGAGCTATGCAAAATCACATTTGGACAAGCCAGTTACATTTTGGAAGAAGGTCCTGTGGACTGATGAAACAAAGATTGAGTTGTTTGGTCATACAAAAAGGTGTTATGCATGGAGGCAAAAAAACAAGGCATTCCAAGAAAAGCACTTGCTACCCACAGTAAAATTTGGTAGAGGTTCCATCATGCTTTGGGGCTGTGTGGTCAATTGGCCAATGTACATAAGCCCACAATCCTCATCACGGATCCTCATGCTTGTGGGTCCCTACACTAATAAATATCAAAAAATAGCAACAGAAAGAGGAGATAAAAACTCCTCCAAAAATTTAATATACTCACAGCAAAAAAGAGGGCAACCAGTCCAGTTAGCCCAAGCCAACACATCTAATGCACCAACAGGATGCAGACAAACCTCTCATTATGATGGACACTTCACAGGTGCAAGGTAAATTGCACACTAGTGGCGCACATAGGGCACTGTTCACACTCGTATGCGCATGGTATCCAGCCAGCAACCTATTATCACGCCCTTACTATTAGGTTAGGCGGGTTACCCGGGCACTACTCACTGCAGCACACAAGGGACAGAGACTCCACTATGCACGGCCGTATTAAGAGGCCCGGCTGCACCCAGTGTTAAAAAAGGTGCAAAAAATATATTTCAAATATATATGAGGTATTAGTTAGTAAATTGGCCAATGTACATAAGCCCACAATCCTCATCACGGATCCTCATGCTTGTGGGTCCCTACACTAATAAATATCAAAAAATAGCAACAGAAAGAGGAGATAAAAACTCCTCCAAAAATCTAATATACTCACAGCAAAAAAGAGGGCAACCAGTCCAGTTAGCCCAGGCCAACACATCTAATGCACCAACAGGATGCAGACAAACCTCTCAACATGATGGACACTTCACAGGTGCAAGGTAAATTGCACACTAGTGGCACACATAGGGCACTGTTCACACTCGTATGCGCATGGTATCCAGCCAGCAACCTATTATCACGCCCTTACTATTAGGTTAGGTGGGTTACCCGGACACTACTCACTGCAGCACACAAGGGACAGAGACTCCACTATGCACGGCCGTATTAAGAGGCCCGGCTGCACCCCGTGTTAAAAAAAGGTGCAAAAAATATATTTCCAATATATATGAGGTATTAGTTAGTAAATTGGCCAATGTACATAAGCCCACAATCCTCATCACGGATCCTCATGCTTGTGGGTCCCTACACTAATAAATATCAAAAAATAGCAACAGAAAGAGGAGATTGCTGTGTGGTCAATGCTGGCTCCGGGAATCTTGTTAAAGTTGAAGGTCGCATGGATTCAACTCAGTATCAGCAGATTCTTGACAATAATGTGCAAGAATCAGTGACAAAGTTGAAGTTACGCAGGGGATGGATATTTCAGCAAGACAATGATCCAAAACACCGCTCCAAATCTGCTCAGGCATTCATGCAGATGAACAATTACAATGTTCTGGAATGGCTATCCTAGTCCACAGACCTGAATATCATTGAAAATCTGTGGGATGATTTGAAGTGTGCTGTCCATGCTTGGCGACCATCAAACTTAACTGAACTGGAATTGTTTTGTAAACAGGAACGGTCAAATATACCTCTATCCAGGATCCAGGATCTCATTAAAAGCTACAGGAAGCGACTAGAGGCTGTTATTTTTGCAAAAGGAGTATCTACAAAATATTAATGTCACTTTTATGTTGAGGTGCCCATACTTTTGCACCGGTCAAATTTTGTTTAAATGCGGATTGCACATTTTCTGTTAGTACAATAAACCTCATTTCAATCCAGAAATGTTACTCAGTCCATCAGTTATTAGATATATGAAACTGAAATAGCTGTTGCAAAAACCGAAATTGTTATAAAGAAAAAAGGTTAACATTAATAGGGGTGCCCAAACTTTTTCATATGACTGTATATATATATGCGTATATGCTCTGTCTCTGCTTATGCATTGTGTTGTAGATAAAAGCAGATAAGTTGTAAGTTGTTGTGAAGTCTCAGAGATTCCCCTGGAATTGCACTCAAATGATTTACAGTCCCCTTTTGCTGTGCTAGTTATTCAGTCTGAGTGCTGTTAGGTAAATTTGCTCTGGGTTTGTTGTAAAACATATATTGGAGAGATCTAAGGCTGACACACTGACCCATGAGTAGATCTCATTGGACAGTAATACTGTGGTAGTTAGGATGAATAGTCTGCATACTGCTCTTTATGCTACATTCTCTCCCCCAACCTTGTTACTAAACTTAGTTTGGCTAGCTTTCTGCCTGCATCTCTGTCTCGTGACTTGCTGGATTCTTTTAGGACCGCCGATCATTACACTACCTCTAGTTTACGGGGTGAAAACCTGCTAGTTGGTTCCCTTTAACATTGAAAAGTATAGGAGAAGCTTTATAATTTATTTAGTTAATGATCCATTTGGGAAAAACAATTATGATGCACTGATGATAAAAGTGGAAACATGGATTTGACTCTGATGAAATGCTGATCACAAGACGCTGATGATACTGGTACCATTTTTTTCATGTAGATTTGTTTTTAAACATGGACCTGTGAAGGAGACACTGTACTAGAGTTGAGCGCGGTTCGAGGTTCTCCAGTTCGTGGTTCGAGTGATTTTGGGGGCTGTTCTAGATCAAACTAGAACTCGAGCTTTTTGCTAAAGCTCGATAGTTCTAGATACGTTCGAGAACGGTTCTAGCAGCAAAAAGCAGGGCTTTTTACAGCTACAGTGTGCAGGAGCCATCGCTGGCAGCCTGCCAGAAGCTGGTAACCAAGATAAACATCGGGTATCCAAGCAAAGCGCTTTGGTTAGTAACCCGATGTTTATCCTAGTTACGTGCAGGAAGCCCACACTTCCCCGCTCAGCTCACTCCGCCCCCTCCTGCACGCGGCATGTACACACACACACACACACACTCACACTCACCTGTCCCCAGCCAAGCAGTCCACGACACTGACGTCCTCAGCGCCACCCACTTCACACTCCGCCGCCAGCACACATGGCTCCGCCCACCTGCACTCTGCACACATGGTCCCGCTCGGCTTACCTGCGGTGATGAAGTCCCGACCTCAGCGCTGTCACTGTCCTCCATGGCCGCCGCTTGTCACATCACCTTCTCTCGCTTCCGACCCGAGACTGACTAGCGGTGACGTCACGGGCCGCTCGCGATACTTGGCTGTGAAGGCGGCTGTGATTGAACTCAGTGACAGGTGTTGTCAGCAGTGCAGGAGATCAGCGCAGGTAATGTACCTCGCTGACAGCAGCACTTGTCATCCCCTGCAGTGACCTGGGCTGACCCATTGATGTTAGCTCAGGTCACTGCACTGCTCTCCCAGCCAATGGGGAACATCCTGCTCTTCATTGACTGGAACAGTGTGGGGTGATGTCGGGTATCTGATAGATGCCTGACCTCACCAACCCCAGGGCTTGATGCCAGGTGACATTACACATCTGGTATTAACCCCATATATTACCCCGTTTGCCGCCGCACCAGGGCACGGGATGAGCTGGGGCGAAGCACCAGGATTGGCACATCTAATAGATGCGCCACTTCTGGGGCGGCTGCGGCCTGCTTTTTTTAGGCTGGGGAGAGTCCAATAACCATGGACCTCCCTAGTCTGAGAATATCAGACCTCAGCTGTCTGCTTTACCTTGGCTGGTGATCCAATTTTGGGGGGACCCCTACGTGTTTTTTTTTAATTATTTATTTAATTTAAAATAACAGCGTGGGGTGCCCTCAGTTTTGGATTAACAGCCAAGGTGAGGTTGCCAGCTGTGGTCTGCAGGCTGCAGCCGTCTGCTTTACCCTAGCTGGCTACAAAAATAGGGGGAACCCTACGTCATTTTTTTTTTATTTTTTTTGGCTAAATACAAAGCTAAGCACCCCTTAGTGCCACATGAAAGGCACCAAAGGGTGCAAAATTACAAAATGCAGGAGAGTGGGACATTATGTGTCTTTCTGCCATTATAACGACAGAAAAGACTGATATGAAGTGCACAAGCACTGTAAAATCACCAGAGCGCTCTACGCTGTGAAAAGCAGTAGAAAATGGCACTGGAATGAACATGTGACCGCCTCATGTAGGATGAAGCTATGGATCCTGGGTAAATTTATGCATTTACCCTCCTTCAGTTTTTTTGCAGTACACAAAAAAAACGGAAGGCACATGGATGACAAACAGATGACATATGGACCTTCTACGGAACGGAAACGGAGGCCACACGGATGCACCTGTGAAAAAAAATGGACTGTTTTTTGCAGACCGCAAAAATGGATCGGTCGTGTTAATGTAGCCTTATTCTGATCTGCCGTTTATAAACAGCAGGCAGAAATAAGTGAATAACGCCCCCCAGCGTCAGAAAATCTCCGGGGTTTCAGGGCTAGCTGAGACCCTGGAGATCATGATTCAGGACGGT
The DNA here is from genome assembly GCF_048569485.1 of Anomaloglossus baeobatrachus. Classification (NCBI taxonomy): domain Eukaryota; kingdom Metazoa; phylum Chordata; class Amphibia; order Anura; family Aromobatidae; genus Anomaloglossus; species Anomaloglossus baeobatrachus. The sequence goes on along the minus strand of NC_134354.1, from coordinate 380,806,606 downwards.
TTTTCCGGTCCCCGCTCACGTGATCACAGGTATACACCGTACACCGATGATCACGTTACAGTAAATGACAGCGCCGGTAAAAAATTATTTATCTCCTACCTGGCATGAAAAACATGATAAATCTCCTCCCCGGTCCCCTCCGGTCCCCCGGTGTCGCCAAAGTGCCCCCCCTGATGCCCTCCCAGAAATCCAAGATGGCCGCGCGCGCAGCGCGCCGGCCGCATTCACCCTACTCCTCTGATTTCTGTCGCATGTGCCATAACACATGCGACAGAAAACTCCTCCCCAGGCCCTGCCAGGTCACTGCCTATAACACCACCGGTGTTCCCCGGTGTCCCACGGTACCTGTGCAGCGTTGATCCCCCCACGGCCCTCTCCTTCACAATAGACGCTGCCGCATGCACAAAGCGGCTGTCAGCTCAGCTTCCTGTGTTCAGACACAGTGAGTGGTGGTTATGCATCTTTAAGCTAAATGGGCGGCACGGTGGCTCAGTGGTTAGCACTGCAGTCTTGCAGCGCTGAGGTCCTGGGTTCAATTCTCACCAAGGACACCATCTGCAAGGCGTTTGTATGTTCTCCCCGTGTTTGCGTGGGTTTCCTCCGGGTACTCCGGTTTCCTCCCACACTCCAAAGACATACAGCGCTATGGAATTAATAACGCTATATAAATGAATAAATTATTATTATTACTGCAATGCCCTGCTCATGAGGTAAGGAACATAATTGATCAGGAGAGCTATATACTACATTTCCAAAGGGAGGGATTTGCTTTTATAGTTTCCCTGCCAAACATGAGAGTCCATTATACGCCACAAGAAAACACATCTAAATAGCGAGCTCTGTTGTTAAGTATTCATTCAGCTGGATAACTGGACTTAAAGGGGTATTCCATCTCCAAGATCCTATCCCCAATATATAGTAGGTGGAATAGCAATAATATCAGCAAATACCAATATTTGGAAATGTAGAATAGTTCTCCTGATTAGGCATGCCCTTACCTCATGAGCAGGGCATTGCAGCTTTGGTAGCAACCATTACGAAATGGACTCTGCTGCTGTGGACCCGGGGAGAGTGAGTGCAGATTCATTGCACCCACACTCCTCACATGAAGGGTCTGCACTCCTAGAAAATGAGGGATACATTCCCTGAGTGTCTCCCCCCATATTCTAGACAGTCCAGAGTCGTCGTGGGACCCCTTTATTTTTTTTCTTACAATAAATTGGTGAAAGAGGAAATGTTTTGGGGACTGTTTTTTCAAATAAATTTCTTTTGTCGATTTTTTTTTGTTAGTACTGACAGTTTATGATGTTGGGTATCTAATAGACGCCTTGACATCACAAACTGCTGGGCTTGATGTCAGGTGACCTTACAGCTAGTATCAACCCGATTTATTACCTCGTTTGCCACTGCACCAGGGCACGGGATGAGCTGGGGTGAAGCGCCAGGATTGGCGCATCTAGTGAATGCGCCCCGTCTGAGGTGCCTGCGGCCTGCTATTTTTAGGCTGTGAAGGCCCAATAACTATGGACCTTCCCACCCTGAGAATACCAGACCACAGCTGTCCGCTTTACCTTGGCTGGTGATCCAATTTGGGGGGGACCCTACTTTTTTTGTGTAATTATTAATATTTATAAAATTATTATAAAAAAAGAGCCTGGGAGGACCTCCACATTGGATCCCCAACCACGGTAAAGCTGCCAGCTGTGGTTTTCAGGCTACAGCCGTCTGCTTTACCCTAGCTGGCTATCATAAATGGGGGGACCCAACGTCATTTTTTTTTAACTATTTTTTAAATAGAAAAAATTAATGGGCTTCCCTGTATTTTGATTGCCAACCAAGGTAACGGCAGGCAGATGGGGGTGGCAACCCATAGCTGTCTGCTTTATCTGCGCTGAGAATCAAAAATACCGTGGAGCGCTACGTCATTTTTTTAAAGATTTATTTTTAAAACAATGTGATGTCCAGCAATCAAAATTCAGGGAAGCCCATTTTGTTTTTAGTTATTTAAATAAATAATTAAAAAAAATATATATGGGCTCCCGCTGCATTTTTTGTATTGCTAGCTAAGGGTAATCCAAGCAGCTACTGGCTGCTAACCCACACTGCTTGGTGTTACCTTCACTGGCAATGGAAAATCCAGGGAAGCATTTTTTATTTTTTTTGCCAAAAAACTACAAAAAAAGGACATGAGCTTCGCCATTTTTTTGTATGCTAGCCAGGTATAGCAGGCAGGTGCTGGAAGAGATGGATACAGCGCCAGAAGATGGCGCTTCTATGAAAGTGCCATTTTCTGAGGCGGCTGCAGACTGCAATTCGCAGCAGTGGGGCCCAGAAAGCTCAGGCCAACCTGTGCTGCGGATTCCAATCCCCAGCTGCCTAGTTGTACCTGGCTGGACACAAAAATGGGGCGAAGCCTACGTCATTTGTTTTCTAATTATTTCATGAAATTCATGAAATAATAAAAAAAGGGCTTCCCTTTATTTTTGGTTCCCAGCTGGGTACAAATAGGCAACTGGGGGTTGGGGGCAGCCGTACCTGCCTGCTGTACCTGGCTAGCATACAAAAATATGGCGAAGCCCACATAATTTTTTCAGGGGGCAAAAAACTCCTGCATACAGTCCTGGATGTAATCAAAATTATTAAAAAATATTTACCCATTTTATCTACAGATGACACATTACACAAAATCTTAAAAAATGGAGTTAAATTTGTTTCAAAAAGGAACATTACATTGGGATCCATGTTATCACCTAGTGATCATATGAATAGGTGCGGTTCCACTAAAAAAGAAAAAAACACTGGCAATTGGTTACCCAGCACAGGCTCTTTCAAATGTGGCCACAGATCGTGTGGACTATGCGGTTATATGTCAAATGTGAAGGAATTTTCTTCATTTACAGATAAAAAAACGTATAAAATAATGTCACTCATAAACTGCAGTTCAGACCATGTGGTTTATTTAATATCGTGTACTATTTGCCAGTTACAATATATAGGCAGCACTTGTCGTTCTCTCAGAAAGAGGATATCTGAACACATTTATGATGTTAATAATGCCACCACCAGAAAATTATCAGGAGCGTCTCAACACTTTCGCGACGCACATGCAGGTAATTTAACAGGCATGAAAGTCAATGCCATTGAAAAAATTCAACTACCTAGAAGGGGTGGAAATTTGAAAGATATCCTCTTTCAGAGAGAAATAAAATGGATGTTTTTAATGGGCACAAGATTTCCGAAAGGTTTAAATAAAAGAAATGAATTGATGTTTGCATATTAATCTGGCTAAAAAAATACTTTGTATATATATAAGTGTTATAAGCATTATATGGAGTGATATAACTCAAGGGGTTAATGTTTTTGTAATTGTCTTGCTCTCCTTGCATTTGATCACATGTTTGGGTTCAGCCCCTTTTTAAACAGTTCTGTGACTAGATGGTTTAGAGACTGAATAAGAACTGGATGTTCGAAACGCGTCCTCTCTGACATGGGCTTGACCACCCTAGCATGGACTTTTTAATGATAAGAAAATAAAGGAAGTTTTATTTTAAAGAACAAAATGCCTGGAGTTTTGTGCTGGTGAAATCTTTCAACCAATTTCAATGCACATGGACTGGCTCTCCAAACCTCTTCTCCGTGCACAGCCCAGGATCACTGGCTTCCATCACACAGGTGAGCTGGGCAAAAAACCTCTTTCTACCAGTCCTGGATGAAGTATGCTGAGCCTTGTAAATCTACAGCTGCTGTCTGTCTGTATGGAGAAGAGCAGACAGCAGCTTCAAAACTACAAGGCTCAGCAAGAATACTCCATCCAGGACTGTATGCAGAAGTTTTTTGCCCACCAAAAAAATGACGTGGGCTTCGCCATATTTTTGTATGCTAGCCAGGTACAGCAGGCAGCCACGGGCTGCCTCCAACCCCCAGTTGCCTATTTGTACCCGGCTGGGAACCAAAAATATAGGGAAGCCCATTTTTTTAATTATTTCACTTATTTCATGAAATAATTAAAAAACAAATGACGTAGGCTTCGCCCCATTTTTGTATACTAGGCAGCTGGGGATTGAAATCCACAGCACAGGTTAGCCCGAGGTTTCTGGGCACCTCTGCTGCGAATTGCAGTCCGCAGCCGCCCCAAAAAATGGCGCTTTCATAGAAGCGCCATCATCTGGCGCTATATCCAACTCTTCCAACAGCCCTGAAGCCGGGTGGCTTGTTGGGTAATAATGAGTTAATACTAGCTTTGTTTTACTAGCTAGTATTAAGCCAGAGATTCTTAATGTCAGGCACGTTTGACCCGGCCATTAAGAATCTCCAATAAAGGGTTAAAAAAAGACACCACACAGAGAAAAAATACTTTAATAGAAATAAATACACAGACACATTAGAGACTCCATCTTTATTACCCCCTGTCAGCCCTCCACGATCCATGGTCTTCTGTTTTTCTCGTTCAACAAATGCAGGTCTGATCCATCACTGCTGCATGGGGGAAGACGCTGCTTCCCGTGCAGCCTTCACTCAGTGAAGGCTGCACGGGAAGCAGCGTGCAGCCTTCACTCCGTGAGTGATCAGTGCTGCTGGCTGTCAGCAGTAACAGCGGTAACGCTGACAGACGCGTTACCATAGCAACGGTGCTCCCGGAGCCGCGGTTAGCGGTGACGTCACCGCTAACTGCGTTGCTATGGCAACAGTGATCTCCGTTAATGACCGGCTGTGTCAGCCGGTCCCTAACGAAATGGGGAGTCAACTATGTGCTAGAGCATGTCGCCGGTACACGGCGATACACAAATGTGCACCGTGTACCGGAGAGTGCATTGACAGGTCCTACATGACGCGTCATAGTCATGTGACCAGTCTGTAGCCAATGAGATAATAGCCACGTGACTGGTCACATGGCTATTTTGACGTCACGATAGGTCCTGCATCACTGCTGGCAGTGCTGGTCACCGGGAGGATTCAGCGATCATCGGATGGAATAGCGGCAGCAGACAGAGTGCAGGAGGGATCGCGGGGACCGGTAAGTGTTATGGCAATGTTTATTAACTGTATGTGTACATTTATAATGCGTTTTTATGTGTTTGTGATTGCCTCCCATTATATCCTATTGGTTCGAGTTCGGTTCGTCGAACGTTCGCTGAACTGAACTCGAACGAGACCTCCGTTCGACGAACCAAACTTGAGCCGAACCACGGCCGCTTCGCTCATCTCTACACTGTACACATTTTTTTCACAGCAATTGGAATACCTGCAATTTGTGCAAATCAAATTTTTGGGAAAATTTTGCCAAGCAGGGTGAATAGAAATTTCAAAGGATTCCACATCTCTAAAAAAAACTATATGGCTTCCTTTAGCACATCTGAAAATATAACATATATATAAATATAACATTTTTGTTGCAACCACTAAAACATTTGTTCTTACTTAATTCGAGTGTGCTGATCTTAAATTCGAGATTAGTTTTGATCTGTAAGCCACATTTTTTTACAATTCAAGATTTTAGGTTTTCATCTTATTGTACAAATTTCAACAATTAGTTTAACATAAAGTAGAATGTCTTCTTGGGCATCATCTTTGTGAAAATATAATAATGTAATGCAGTAAATACACAAATACACTAAAATATATGATTGCATGAGAATTTGTCTACAATGTCGAAATAGAACATATTAAAACACATCTTTTAATTGTAAAATGTGCGCAAAACTTGTTTAAATTCTATTCAGGCAAAAATTTGCATTTGTAGCTCTTGCGTTTGTGTACTTGTTGAGGACAATCTCGTTTGATGCTCCAGCAGTAGTCTTCCATCATAATTTTTGTCCCATGTCCCCTTATAATGCTCCTCCATCGTCTTCAGATCTTTATGAGAGCATTCTTTCTGTTCATCACTAACAGCTCCAAGATTATCGGGAAACTTATCAAGGTGACTGTTCAGGAAGTTAATCTTAATGCTCATGTTACATCCAATGTCACGAAAAGCCAAAAGCATCCTTTGAACCATAAGTTCATAGTTTTCTGCTTTTTTATTGCCAATAAAGTTCTTTGTAACTGTCACAAAAGACTACCATGCTGCTTTCTCCTCCTTATTCATCTTCTGGGAAAATTCTTTGTCACGTATGAGGGTTCAAATTTGAGGTCCATCAAATACACTTGCTTTTATTTTCTAGAAAGACTAGGCAGGAAAAGCAGAAATAATATGTTGAAAGCATTCACTTTCTCTATTCAATGCCATAACAAACTGCTTCATTAAACCAAGTTTGATGTGAAGTGGGGGAACAATGATCCTGTCTTGATCAACTACAGGTTCATTCACAATATTTTGCATCCCTACTTCCAGAGCTTCATGTTTTGGCCACTCCATTTGTGTCCAGTATTTCTATCGAGCTCGACTGTCCCAGAAACCTAGGAAAGAAAGATAGTTTGTGAAACCTCTCTATTGTACTAGCAGGAGATTTAACATTTTAAGATCTACACAAATGGATGCAATATTTATGTCATTATAATCTTCTCACAAATGAGTTGAATAACCAATTGGAACCAATGAACAAACATTACCAATGTACAGTCATTTGAAAAAGTTTGGGCACCCCTATTAATGTTAACCTTTTTTCTTTATAACAATTTGGGTTTTTGCAACAGCTATTTCAGTTTTATATATCTAATAACTGATGGACTGAGTAATATTTCTGGATTGAAATGAGGTTTATTGTACTAACAGAAAATGTGCAATCCGCATTTAAACAAAATTTGACCGGAGCAAAAGTATGGGCACCCTTATCAATTTCTTGATTTGAACACTCGTAACTACTTTTTACTGACTTACTAAACCACTAAATTCATTTTGTAACCTCATTGAGCTTTGAACTTCATAGGCAGGTGTATGCAATCATGAGAAAAGGTATTTAAGGTGGCCACTTGCAAGTTGTTCTCCTATTTGAATCTCCTATGAAGAGTGGCATCATGGGCTCCTCAAAACAACTCTCAAATGATCTGAAAACAAAGATTATTCAACACAGTTGTTCAGGGGAAGGATACAAAAAGTTGTCTCAGAGATTTAAACTGTCAGTTTCCACTGTGAGGAACATAGTAAGGAAATGGAAGAACACAGGTACAGTTCTTGTTAAGCCCAGAAGTGGCAGGCCAAGAAAAATATCAGAAAGGCAGAGAAAAATGGTGAGAACAGTCAAGGACAATCCACAGACCACCTCCAAAGACCTGCAGCATCATCTTGCTATAGATGGTGTCAATGTGCATCGGTCAACAATACAGCCTACGTTGCACAAGGAGAAGCTGTATGGGAGAGTGATGCAAAAGAAGCCGTTTCTGCAAGCATTCCACAAACAGAGTCGCCTGAGGTATGTAAAAGCACATTTGGACAAGCCAGTTACATTTTGGAAGAAGGTCCTGTGGACTGATGAAACAAAGATTGACTTGTTTAGTCATGTAAAAAGGCATTATGCATGGAGGCAAAAAAACACGGCATTCCAAGAAAAGCACTTGCTACCCACAGTAAAATTTGGTGGAGGTTCCATCATGCTTTGGGGCTGTGTGGCCAATGCCGGCACCGGGAATCTTGTTAAAGTTGAGGGTCACATAGATTCAACTCAGTATCAGCAGATTCTTGACAATAATGTGCAAGAATCAGTGATGAAGTTGAAGTTACGCAGGGGATGGATATTTCAGCAAGACAATGATCCAAAACACTGCTCCAAATCTACTCAGGCATTCATGCAGAGGAACAATTACAATGTTCTGGAATGGCCATCCCAGTCCACAGACCTGAATATCATTGAAAATCTGTGGGATGATTTGAAGCATGCTGTCCATGCTCAGCGACCATCAAACTTAACTGAACTGGAATTGTTTTGTAAACAGGAATGGTCAAATATGCCTCCATCCAGGATCCAGGAACTCATTAAAAGCTACAGGAAGCGACTAGAGGCTATTATTTTTGCAAAAGGAGGATCTACAAAATATTAATGTCACTTTTATGTTGAGGTGCCCATACTTTTGCACCAGTCAAATTTTGTTTAAATGTGGATTGCACATTTTCTGTTAGTACAATAAACCTCATTTCAATACAGAAATATTACTCAGTCCATCAGTTATTAGATATATGAAACTGAAATAGCTGTTGCAAAAACCGAAATTGTTATAAATAAAAAAGGTTAAGATTAATAGGGGTGCCCAAACTTTTTCATATGACTGTATATGAGAACACATTTCAGACTCCGTTTAGAGCTGTCAAGAAACAGTCACCATTCTGTTGGACTGTAAGTGGTAACACCTAGCTGGCTGAGAAGACTACTGATATGATGACCGAAAACAAAGTGTTTGTCTTCAGAAAAAAAGTCCACAAAAATTTGTTCACACTTCCAAAAATGGAATACTTTAGCTGACCAGTGACGTACATTCTTTTCTTGAAGCCTGGAGGCTAATAACTGAGCTGCTTTCTTTGGTAGGCCCAAATCTTTTACTAAATCAATCAATTTGGGTTGGGTAAACTGCTAAGGAGTTAATGATTGTGTTAGGGCCAGATGGACGGGCAGACCCAGGAGGTGGATCCACTGGGCCGAACACCTTCCTGAAGGCAAGGAGTCCGGTAGCCGGAGCACTACAGGTAGCAGGACAGTCCGTGCAATAGAGTAGAATGGAGAAGTCCCTGGGACCACGGAGTCACTGATGGTAGTCCGGGTGACGGAGCTCAGGTTCGGAGGCCGAGGTATTGTCAGGCAGAGTCCGGAACCGATGGAGCGAGAGGACGGGTCACCACAGGGATCAGAGATGGAACGGACTGACGGGATGGCAGATAGTCAGCGTTCGGGGTTCGGGAGTCGGCAGGACCGGATGGCGAGGCAGGAGCGGCTCTAGAAGAGAGATAGGTGAGTATATCACAGAGACACAAGGAGACCTGACTCCTAGCTTAGGAAACACGAAGAACAGGCCCCGCCCACTTGGACACTAAACCCCTTTATACCCTGTACCTGTGTGTTCAATTTCCTGTCAGTGGACGCTGGCCCTTTAAGAGAGGGTCAATGACCGCGCGCGCGCCCTAATGCGCATGCGCGAGGCCCGGGTGCCAGAAGCCAGGGCAGGGAGCGGTGAGCAGGAAGCAGGAGAGCCGGGCTGGGACTGAGTAGCCGACGGGCGCCGGGAGCGGGGACCAGGACGCCTGGGGACCGCAGGCAATGGAGGCTGGAGACCGGGGAGCGGCGGACACCGGACAGAGGAACCGGGGAGCGACGCAGGGAAGCCGGGGAGCGTGGCAGGTGAGCCGGGGAGCAGAGCAGGGGACCCGGGGAGCGTGACAGTACCCCCCCACGCCCCCCTCCCCGCAACCGGGACAGGAAGGCACGGATCAGAGGAGTACCCACATTCTCCCGGGGTTCCCAGGACCTATCCTCAGGACCATACCCTGCCCAGTCCACCAGGAAGAACTGTCGGCCCCGTACGGTTTTCATGGCCACGATATCCCTTACCGCATAGATGTCATCATCGGCAATAGGAGGAGGAGCCGGACTGGCAGCAGCGGAGAAGGGACCAAGGACAACCGGCTTGAGCAGGGAGACGTGGAAGGAGTTGGGTATCCTCATCGTGGCCGGGAGCTGTAGCTTGTAGGAGACCTCATTGATCTTGCTGAGGACTTTAAACGGCCCGATGTAGCGAGGACCCAGCTTGTAGGATGGCAGCTTCAATCGGACGTACTTGGATGCAAGCCAGACCAGATCTCCTGGAGAGAAACACGGAGGATCCAGACGCCTCTTGTCTGCGTGTCTCTTCATCCGCAGGGAAGCACGTCCAAACGACGCCTTGACAGAGTCCCAAATTGTTGCAAAGTCACGGGCTACAGCGTCAGCAGCAGGGACATCCGAGGAAGAGGATACAGGCAATGGGACGGAAGGCTGAAGTCCGTAAACGACATGGAAGGGAGAGCTGGAGGAGGACTCACTGACGTGGTGGTTATGGGAGAATTCAGCCCAAGGAAGAAGCGTGGACCAGTCGTCATGATGGGCGTTGACGTAGTGACGTAAGAAGGAGGTCAAGATCTGATTGACCCGTTCCACTTGGCCATTCGACTGAGGATGGTAGGCTGAAGAGAAGTCCAGAGTCACTCCCAGATGTTTGCAGAGAGCCCTCCAGAAGCGGGAGGTGAACTGAGTTCCTCTGTCGGACACAATGTGTGATGGAAAGCCATGCAAGAGGAAGATGTGTTGTATATAGGCGTCATCGAGTTCCTGGGCAGAGGGCAGTCCAGCCATAGGGACGAAATGAGCCATTTTGGAGAACCGATCCACCACGACCCATATGACTGTGTGTCCGGAGGACAGTGGCAAGTCCGTAATAAAGTCCATCGCAATGTGTTGCCACGGAACTGAGGGTATAGGCAGAGGCAGAAGACGGCCATATGGCAGATGTTTGGGCGTCTTGTTCCTGGCACAAGAGGAGCAGGCTGAGACAAAAGAAGCGACATCCGCGCGAAGGGATGGCCACCAGTAATGACGTACAATCGTACTCCATGTTCTCTTCTGACCAGCATGACCGGCTATTTTCGAGGCATGGCCCCAGTGTAACACTTTTTGCCTGTCAGTCTCAGAGACATAGGTCTTCCCGGGCAGTATCTGGGCCAGGGTGACAGGAGCCACCGGAATGATTTTACTAGGGCAGATGATGGGCTGGGATGTCTCCTCCTGCTGCTCCATGGGCATGAATGACCTGGACAAGGCATCTACGCGTACATTCTTGTCCGTGGGTCGAAAATGGAGCTGGAAATCGAACCTGGCAAAGAACAAGGACCACCTGGCTTGCCGTGGGTTCAGTCGCTGAGCAGACCGCAGGTATTCCAGGTTCTTGTGGTCCGTGTAAATAATAACGGGGTACACTGCTCCTTCCAGAAGGTAGCGCCATTCCTCCAGAGCCAGTTTGACTGCCAATAGCTCTCGGTTGCCGATGGTGTAGTTGCGTTCAGGCGCTGAGAAGCTCTTGGAGAAGAAACCGCAAGTAACCATCTTCCCGGAGGAGGACTTCTGCATGAGCACTGCTCCGGCTCCCGAGGAGGAGGCATCCACCTCCAAGGTGAACTGTCGGTTTAACTCCGGACGGTGGAGCACAGGGGAGGAAGCAAACGCCCGCTTCAGGGAGCCAAACGCGGCGTCGGCCGCAGGTGACCAGTCCTTTGGATTAGCCCCCTTCTTGGTCAAGGCGGAGAGAGGTGCAGTCAGAGCAGAGGAGTGAGGGATGAACTGACGGTAATAGTTTGCGAATCCCAGAAAGCGTTGGATTGCCTTCAGTCCCGAAGGAGGGGGCCAGTTGAGAATGGAAGAGACCTTCTCCGGATCCATCTGCAGGCCGGTATTGGAGATTACGTAACCCAGGAAGGGAAGAGAAGACTGCTCGAAGACACACTTCTCATACTTGGCGTACAGACGATTCTCCCTCAGTCGTTGTAGTACCAGCTGCACATTCTCTCTGTGGGTCTGGAGGTCCGGAGAAAAGACCAGGATGTCATCAAGATACACCACCACATAGACGTAGAGAAGGTCTCGGAACACGTCGTTCACCAATTCTTGAAAGACTGCTGGTGCGTTACACAGGCCGAAGGGCATCACACAGTATTCATAGTGCCCATCGCGAGTATTGAACGCGGTCTTCCATTCGTCCCCTGAGCGGATGCGGACCAGGTTGTAGGCACCCCGAAGATCCAACTTGGTGAACACACGAGCTCCTCTAAGCCGATCAAACAATTCGGGGATGAGCGGCAGGGGGTACTTATTTTTCACGGTGATTTGGTTCAATCCCCGGTAGTCTATGCATGGGCGTAGGTCGCCCTCTTTCTTCTTGACGAAGAAGAAGCCTGCTCCAGCAGGAGAGGAGGATCTCCGAATGAATCCCCTTGCCAGGTTCTCCGTGATGTAGGTAGACATGGCCCTTGTTTCGGCAGGAGACAGCGGATATATCCGTCCTCGAGGTGGTGTAGTTCCCGGGAGCAGGTCGATGGCACAATCGTAAGGACGATGTGGCGGAAGTACCTCTGATTCCTTTTTGTCAAAGACGTCCGCGAAGGACCAATAGGCCGAGGGCAGTCCCGGTAGGGACTCTGGAACCGGAGGTCGTCGGATGGGTTGTATGGTCTTCAGACAGTTCTCGTGGCAAGAGGAGCCCCATCGGGTGATTTCACCTGTGCCCCAGCTGACTGACGGTTCGTGTGTCCGTAGCCAGGGGAGTCCCAGCAGGATTTGATGGGACATGTGTGGGAGGACATAGAGAGCGATGTTCTCGGTGTGCAGGGCACCGATACGCAGTTCCACCGGCTTGGTGATCCACGAGATGGTGTCAGAGAGGGGTCTCCCATCCACAGAGGCAATCACGAGGGGTTTGTCGAGTGGAGTAACAGGCACCTGGTACTTGTCCACCATGGCCTGCTGGATGAAATTGCCTGCTGCCCCGGAATCGAGGTACGCCTCAGCCGTGAACCGCGTCTCTCCCGTTGTCACTTGAACAGTCCACGTAACCGGGTCTGAGAGAGTCCCAGCACCTAGGGTGGCCTCTCCTACCAACCCTAGGCTTTGGAGTTTCCCGGCCTCTCTGGACAGGAGCGTAGAAGGTGTGTGCCCTCTCCGCAGTAGAAGCAGAGGCCCTTAGCGAGCCGTTCTGCTCGGCGTTGTTCAGACTGCCTCAAACGGTCGATCTGCATGGGCTCGTGGACGGAGACACCAGATGCTGTTGACTGAAGAACGGCGGGCTTCTGCGGAGGAGAGGAATGCCGTATCGGACGTCTCTCACGGGACACTTCCTTGGATCGTTCCTGAAAGCGAATGTCCACTCGAGTTGCTAGGGCAATCAGGGCATCCAGGGTGGACGGCACGTCACGACCAGCCAGCTCATCTTTGATACGACCCGAGAGGCCTTCCCAGAAGGCGGCGGTTAGAGCCTCATTGTTCCACCCGAGTTCCGAAGCCAAGGTGCGAAAACGGATGGCATATTGACCCACCGTCAGAGTCCCCTGACGTAACCGGAGGAGAGATGAGGCAGATGCGGCGGCGCGTCCGGGCTCGTCAAAGGTGCCACGAAATGCCTGCAGGAACTCCTGGATGTTAGTGGTCACAGGGTCCTCCTTCTCCCACAAGGGGTTCATCCACGCCAGTGCCTCACCCTCTAGATGGGACATCATGAACGCGACCTTGGCTTGGTCGGAGGCAAACAAATGCGGCAGCTGCTTGAAATGGAGGGAGCATTGGTTTATGAATCCCCTGCAGGTCTTGAGATCTCCGGCGTACCGGGGTGGTGAGGCCAAACGAAGCCTGGAAGCATCCGAGGAGGCTGCCACGGGAGCTGGGGCCGTGGATTGTCCAGTGGAAGCTCGAGATGCCGAAGATGTAACCGACGCTTGTAGCGTGTTCAGGTGGGCGTCCACAGAAGACATAAAGTTCAGCATGCGGGTCTGGGTCTCACGCTGGCGTTGGAGTTCCTCCTGCAAGGCCGCTAGTGCTTCGGCGGGATCCATGGCCTGTTCTTACTGTTAGGGCCAGATGGACGGGCAGACCCAGGAGGTGGATCCACTGGGCCGAACACCTTCCTGAAGGCAAGGAATCCGGTAGCCGTAGCACTACAGGTAGCAGGACAGTCCGTGCAATAGAGTAGAATGGAGAAGTCCCTGGGACCACGGAGTCACTGATGGTAGTCCGGGTGACGGAGCTCAGGTTCGGAGGCCGAGGTGTTGTCAGGCAGAGTCCGGAACCGATGGAGCGAGAGGACGGGTCACCACAGGGATCAGAGATGGAACGGACTGACGGGATGGCAGATAGTCAGCGTTCGGGGTTCGGGAGTCGGCAGGACCGGATGGCGAGGCAGGAGCGGCTCTAGAAGAGAGATAGGTGAGTATATCACAGAGACACAAGGAGACCTGACTCCTAGCTTAGGAAACACGAAGAACAGGCCCCGCCCACTTGGACACTAAACCCCTTTATACCCTGTACCTGTGTGTTCAATTTCCTGTCAGTGGACGCTGGCCCTTTAAGAGAGGGTCAATGACCGCGCGCGCGCCCTAATGCGCATGCGCGAGGCCCGGGTGCCAGAAGCCAGGGCAGGGAGCGGTGAGCAGGAAGCAGGAGAGCCGGGCTTGGACTGAGTAGCCGACGGGCGCAGGGAGCGGGGACCAGGACGCCTGGGGACCGCAGGCAATGGAGGCTGGAGACCGGGGAGCGGCGGACGCCGGACAGAGGAACCGGGGAGCGACGCAGGGAAGCCGGGGAGCGTGGCAGGTGAGCCGGGAAGCAGAGCAGGGGACCCGGGGAGCGTGACAGATTGCTTGGCATCAGAAGAAGACATTTCAGATTCTACATTCATTTCTTCATGCTTCTTATCAAAATACATTTGATCACCATGTTAAATGTCTCAGATAGGTCGGATAGGTTGCCGATGCCCTTTATATGGATCAGACAGAATTAACAGTCGCTCATGTGGTCCTTAGGTTCACACCAAACCATGGGAATACCAAAAGGCATTTCTTTGCGTTTTCCTTTTGTCCAGTCATGAACCATTTCCTCACAATTACGACACACAATATGAGGAGCCCAATACTTATCTCGATTGTCAGGAGGAACTTGAAAATAGGCAATATATGCATGTGTCCCAAATGATGAAATATTGTGCCTTTGACCTTTAAGTGTATAACAGCCACATATACTGTATAACAGAAGGTGTCAGGGCTATTCTTACTTTTACACCTACTTGAGGAAGCCATGATTCAATCTGAAAACAAAATAAGAGGGTGTTTTTATCAGATAATATATTTTTTTACATTTCAAAACAGCTACAATTATATAAAAGTGATGTTTGTAAAACATTAAAGAGGCTCTGTCAGCAGATTGTACCTATGTATGTGCTCATGCTACTAATGCTACTGATAAATAATGCTTCTAATGCTACGCTACATTATCCTATATGCAGGTTGATGGGTCGTCTTTAATTGCCTTGTGGTTATGTTCAATCCAAGAGTCGTTGTCCTTTAACTCCAATTTAAAAACCAATGCATGCCATAAACTGTAACAAAAAAAAAAAAAAAATTGCCATACTTGGCATGCACCAAAACCGGATTTCAGATTTGGAATCAGCAATGCAGAAATATATAGAAAAAAATTCTAAAACCTCATGCAACAGAAAATTAAAAAAAATGGTACACAGTGACCACCACACACTAGTCCAGTACATTTTGAGCTTTTTAATAGGAAGGTCTCTATTATTTCCTCACAATGCCCATTATACCAAAATTAAAATTGTTTTTAACAAAAACTCTGTGCATGCGCGAACTTTGCAGAGCGGTAATTTAAACCACTTGAATTATTGACTATTTATACTTCCTCCATGCTCAAGCACAACCACTGGACATACTTCCCCATGTGTAAGCTAATTAACTACTTCTCTTTTTCCCCTGAGGAAGCCACCCTTAGAGGTGGCGATACGCGTGGGGTAATCCCTTGGGAAACCCCCTCCTTATGCTACCTCCATTTACATGCTTCCTGGTATTTTTCTGGCATCTCACCGATAGTGAGTATAGACCAAAGGGACCCTGAAGGCTTGGTGTAGATGAACTGCCCTGATTTCCCTGGGTTACACTGGTTTTTGGTTATGTCGTCCCCATACAGTAAGATTCTTGTAGCCAGTCATGTCAAGAGTTAATACTGCAGCTTGATGTTTATTTAGCATCTTTACTTACACCTTCTGGATATTTGGAGGCCTAGGCCTTTACCAAATTGCATGTAGTGTTGTAAACTGTATTATCATCTGTGGTATATCCAACTGATCCACCATTCAGGATCATTTTGGTAGCAATGCAATGTGTAGATACTGTCTATAACATATGTATGTTGCATTAAGGAGAGGTTACGCATATTATATTCATATAATTACTTGTTATATACATTATATATTATATATATTGTTTCCCAATGTGATAGGTTTAATGCCATAGGCTTTTTAAGTGTTTTTATTACCTTTTGTATGTGCCACACTTCCGGTGCGGACATGTGGTTTTTTTGTGTACAATAAAATTAACTCCTTGATTGTTTGACAATGTGGTGATCCCGTGTTTGGTATACCTCTTTCCCCTTTTCCTAATTGACTAATTAACTACAGCGAAACGTGCTTTGGCCTTTCTCTGCCTGGCTGCTCCAACTACTACTCCCAGTCTCCTCCTTTGTGTTTATAGGTGCATTGCTGCAGACATGCCCGGGGACACAACCTTACTTTTGGGTCTTCTAATCTCTTTGCTAGACTGGGTACTTTTCACCAGTATGACTAGCACTTTAAATGAAGGGTTTTTAGTGTCTTTGCCTCTAAGGCTCGTTTCACACATCAGTGAAAAACACTGACGTTTTTCACTGGTGTGTAAAACATGCACATGTCCCTCCGTGTGCCGTGAATCACGGCACACGTGGGTTGTCTAAGGGCAATCCGGGCTCCGTTCTTCGTGGCCCGTGATTGCACTTAGAGATTAATTCACCTGTGCGCGCTCCCGCTCTCCATGGTGCTGATCGCTCCCGCGGCGCAGCATCCGGCCGGCACTGACCTCCGCAGCAGCTGCTTCCGGGTCGGCTGTGTCGTGCATCATGAATATGTGTGACAGTAATGAGCCGGCTCAGAAGCAGCAGGGAGAACAGGCTGCAGAGAGCGTCGCTGGAACCAGATGAGTTAAAATGCTTTTTATTTTAGAAGCACGTTTATTTCTGGCACGTGTTTCACGGACCACACCACTGCGTGGTCCGTGGGACATCAGTGATGCCAGAAAAAATGGACATGTCTCCGTGCGGCAATCACGGACACGCGGGTACGCCGCACGGAGACACGTGCAGTGAAAAATCACTGACGTGTGAGAAGACCCATTCATTATAATGGGTCTGCGTATGTCAGTGATTCTGGTACGTTTAAAAAAAAGCACAAACATACCAGAATCACTGACGTGTGAAAGGGGCCTAAAAATGTATTTGCAGTTATTTATTGCTTTAATGTTTGGGCATACGTTTGACACCTTAACCCCTCGTGCATTGTAATTTATACTAGTCTATCATTGCAGCTTGAGCATTTACATCGTCTGTGTCTATTTGTCCTCCTCACCCTCGTCCCCTGTCATCCTGCTTTTATTGGATTATGTTGCTCTAATAAAGATTTTGATAGTTTTTGTACTATACACTCCCTGTCCTCCTTTTTATTTTTCATATGGAGTTGGTATTGAATCCAGGAGTGAGTATCCCTTGCCTTTTGGTTCATTACTCACAGTATGGTCTGGATGGTGCATTTCCTTATACAAAATTTAAATAAGAAAGCATCATACAAACAAATTTTTCTTTTTTGTATGCTGAGTCTACCTTCAGATAAACATGCTAATTCATGAGCAGGTCACATCCGCCAATTTTGTACGTGTCTGAATATGTGCATTATGGAAGGGTGCTGAGCCATTAGAAATTAGAAGTATCTCACTGTGCCTTCTACAAAACAGAAAAAATAGTGCTTGCATACTAATTTACATTGATAAGCATACTGACTCTTTGAAGCTTATTGTGTACATGTTAGGAAATGTATTAAAAACATGCTACACAGAGAGCTGCTGTGTTTGAAAAAAATTACAGAAAACATAGAAATATGTAACTAAAGAAAACATGTTTACACTAGTATTCTTGCCTTTTAGCCATTTGTTTTTGAAGCCATATTCTCTAGTAGCATAAGGCCTTCTTCAGACAGGGTGTTTTTGCAGCAGTTTTTTGCATGCTTTTTGCAATGTTATTATGCAAATCCTTGCTAATAAAACAATTCTTTTACAGTACCATCAAAAGCCTATGAGATTCCAGAAATTTCATGTGCACACACACAAAGCCATACCTCCCAACATTTAAAGAACAGAAAGAGGGATAAAGTATGCGGCGCGTTGCGTGCACCGCTGCAAGTTTTGACCACGCCTCTAGCCACATGCCAAATCTCACCCATTTGGCAGTGAGGAATGTTCAGCAGTTCATTCACTCCTAAGGGTACTTTACACGCTGCGATATTGGTACCAATATCGCTAGTGAGCGTATCCGCCCCCGTCGGTTGTGCGACACGGGCAAATCGCTGCCCGTGGCCCACAACATCGCTTACACCCGTCACACTACTTACCTGCCTAGCATTATTGCTGTGACCGGCGAACCGCCTCCTTTCTAAGGGGGCCGTTCGTTCGGCGTCATAGCGACGTCACTAATTGGCCGCCCAATAGCATAGGAGGGGCGGAGATGAGAGGGCCAAACATCCCGCCCATGTCCTTCCTTCCTCCTTGCCGGCGGGACGCAGGTACGGTGAGTTTCCTCGTTCCTGCGGTGTCACACATAGCGATGTGTGCTGCCGCAGGAACGACAAACAACCTCGCTACTCACCTGTCAAGGATTTTTGGTGTTGGAGCGTCCTCTCCAATACCAATGATTTTTACCTCTTTTGCAATCGTTTTAGGTCGCTCAGAGGTGTTACATGCTGCGATGTCGCTAACAGCGCCGGATGTGTGTCACAAACACCGTGACCCCGACGATATATCGTTAGCGATGTCACAGCGTGTAAAGCACCGTATAGTTGTATCAACCAATCAACCAGAACTTTCTCATATTTATATAAGCGTCAGTATATGACGTTACTTTTTTGAGTCTATAAGGCCATGTTCACATGTTGCAGAAATCCTGTGGTTTGGGGTTTTTTTTGTCACTGTCAGCACCAAATCATACAATAACAATCTTCCGTGATTATTGCATTTTTGCTACTTTTTTTATGCATTTTTCCCTTATTTCTTATGTTTTGGTGCAAATGTGAAGCCGCATTTTAAAGTGTTTTTATAGTACAGAAAAGCTTTGATTCTGCACTTAAAAAGTAACTGCAGTTTAGTACGTGCATTTTTTAAGCTCTATGTAGAAACCTCTAGAGGAAAATAAGCACCAAAATCGCAGAGTTCAGCGGCGTGTTTTCATGAATCACATTCGCTTTGCTTGGACAATTAAACACAGCAGAAGTTATATACAAAAAAAGCATCAGAAAAACCCAGCATTTACGCTACATGTGAACTTGGACTAAATGTCCAAGTAAAGTGGATGTGACATCATGAAATATCCGCTCTGAACTCTGCAGTTTTGGTGTTTTTTTCTCTATAGACGTCTTTGTGAAGCCTGAAAAAAAATACAAGTGAAAAAATGCCGTTTCATTTTTAAATGCAGAATCAAAGCTTTTCTGTGATATTAAAAAGCATTAAAAACCCGGATTCACATCTGCACCAAACATGTATTAAATATCTGGGAAAAAGCATATAAAACCCACAGCAAACATGCAATAATCAGAGCGGATTGTTATTGCGTTGTGTGGTGTTGACACCTGCAGAAAAAAACACAGCACTGACGCTACATGTGAATGTACTGCCCCTGAACCCATCAGGAGCAACAAGGTACTGCATCCTGTCAAAGATGTAGGGCCTACCCACAGGGACCTGGAAGATCAGTGCCGGTAACACCAAAACATAATATAATCCCAGTTTTCCCCATCCCCAAGGATTGGTGACAAACTAGAGGTTGGACCCAATTGATGGCCACACAGAGGTGGAGCCAATCCAGTCCACTAGACGACAACCAGATGGGAGGGGGCAGACAGTCAGTACAGTCTAGAGAGTCAGTTAGGGGAAGTGAGAAGAGACGGACGTAACCGTACTGACGGGATCGTGTGACGGTGATCTGAGGACCCAGACGTGTGGTTACTGGTGGAGTACTCCCGGAACCATAGCACCAACAGGTACAGAGCCCTAGGTCAGGAAAACGCTCCAAGCAGACCTGATAAAATTTGCACAGTGAGGGGACCATCAAGGACCTCACTATCCGTAAAGTCTGGGGGCATCAGCAGTGATGGGAGAACTAGGGCCCGGAACAGAACACCGACCCTACAGAGTTCAAAGTGCTGCCGTACAAACTAAAGACCGAGAGACTAAAGAAGGGGACCCCCAGAATCTCCAAGCCACGGGGACTCACCAACTTAAGAAGGGTGCAGGGGAAAGAAGCCACCAAGTCACCAAACTGGCACTGGGACTAAGGGAAACAGAGGTGAGCACCAGCCTTCCTCCAGGTACCAGTTATCAACCTGCTGTGAGTAAAGAACCCAGTTACACTGCAATCCCTTGTGTGGTCTACCTTTTTTCCACGCCTAACTCCATCACCTACCCCATAGGGCCCCAGTCCTACTTTCAGAGGGCCCAACATCCAGGCTGTCACTAACATCAGCCCCAGTGGTGAGAAACTGTGTAGCGGCAGTTCCATCTCCATAACCACAACCCGCAAGTGGCGTCACAATACAAACTTTATAACTATTCCCCTGTACATTACCCCTTTACGGAACCGGGCAACGGCCACCCAGTGAACTGTCCCCGTAGATATACGGCCCGGGACTGAGTACCCCATAGCCCTGGGGCAGTACTTGAACACGACCTCAGTGATACATTTTTATTACATTTTTTATGGGTTTTAATAGAGAAAAATAATCAATTGCACCATTTTTTCTGCCATTTATTGATTCGCATAAATGATCTGATCACTCTGTTTTGCGAGTCGTTACAATTACAGGGACAAATATGTCCATGTTTTTTGCTGATTTATGATATTTATTATTTCTTTAAAAAGTGCAATAGAAATTACATTATTCTATATTTTTATTATTTTTAATAATTTTAATGGAAGAAAAAAAATCTTTTCTTTCCCTTTAGGTTACAGGACACAGACACTCTGCTCTGTACAATGGTTCTCTATGGAGTGTATAATCTGCTGTGAGAATGCAATGCAGGTTCATTACTACATAAAATCCTCTCTCTGACATCATTAAAGCTGGTGGCTCAACAGCTAGTGCTGCTCTGATATGTTTAAAAAAAATGCTGGTTTGATTACAAGGATGTGGTGTAGAAAAAAAATATATATTTTCATCATTTTTTTTCTCATTTCTTATAGTAGTTTTATAGGAACAAAAGTATTTGACTTTTTCTTTCACCTACAGTACATAGAGATACAGTATATATCTATGTAGCTTAATAATCGGCTTCTGACTTCTATGCCTGCAATACAGGTAAAGATTACCAAATCCTCCTCTGTCTCACAGTGTAGGCATTAGCTCAGTGGTAGAGCTACAGCCTATGGACAAAGAGCTCATCATGAGTTCTAGCTCTGTCCTGGGTAGAGTTGAGCGATGTTCAAAGTTCGCCAATTTCATGTTCGAGTGATTTGGGGGGGGGATCGAACTCAAATGCAAGCATTTTGCTAAAAGCTCGGGAGCTCAAGTTACGTTCGAGAATGGTTCGATCAGCAAAAAGCCTAGCTAGTTACTAGCTGGCTTTTCACTGTAATAGTGTGAGTCACTCTGTGATTCACACTATCTTCAAATTTCAGCATATAGTGTGCAGGGGGGGCGCATTTAGGCCAGTGCTGCTGGGATAATGGCGATCGCCATTTTTTTTTTTTTCCCTAAGCGCGCGTGCAGTGGGGCGGGCCAGCATGTCAGCCAATCACAGACACACACACAGCTAAGTGGTCTTTTTTTCCAGACAAACATGGGCATGTGTCATAGGCTGTCCATGTCACATGTCTTTGCATTATAAATATGGCCATTTCCCCCCCCCCGCCATTATCTGTTTTCTGCGTGTAGGTGACATTCACCGCGCACGCAGCTCCTGTCGCCGCTCCGGCTGTGTACGCTATACACAAAGCGCTCTACAGATTAGGGAGAGAAGTTTATTTCAGCCCTTTTCAGGGCTGATTTCCTGGGGCTCAGAGCCATAGGTGACAGGCATGTCCGTCGAAACGCTGTATACAGCTTCAGATAACAGCGTCTGTGTACCTAAGCTCAGGGAATTCCTTGCTGCATTTCACCATTAGGAGGTATAGAAAATGAGGCTTCCTGTCCACTGACCCAGAGAACCCGGCCACTGTACCCACCTGCCCACTTTTGCCACGCTATTTTTATAGCAAACAGTGTTGAAAATTAGTGGCATCCACAAAGTGTCTGCTATACTAATTTTGTGTCCCACTGGTGCCAAGCAAGTCCCACCACCTCTGCATTCAACCCTCATGCACATTTTGCTACGCTTTTCTTATAGCAAACAGTGCTGAACATAAGTGGCATCCACAAAGTGTCTGCTATACTAATTTACTGTCCCACTTGTGCCAAGCAAGTCTCACTACCCCTGCATTCTACCCTCATGCACATTTTGCTACGCTATTTTTATAGCAAACAGTGCTGAAAATTAGTGGCATCCAGAAAGTGTCTGCTATACTAATTTAGTGTCCCACTGGTGCCAAGCAAGTCCCAGCACCTATGCATTCAACCCTCATGCAAACAGTGCTGATAAAAAGTGGCATCCAAAAAGTTCCGCTCCTGTCACCTCTACGCAGCAACTGAGGTGAGTAGCGCGATCAGCTGTGCTGTCACTGAGGTTATGCGCGGCCACCGCTGGATCCTCCAACTGTGACAGCAAGTTGCCCGTGTGACAGCGATGAAGTCACAGGTAAGTTGCGGTCACGGCGGGAGGATCCAGCTAGCCGCGGGTAACCTGAGTGACAGCAGTGCAAATCGCGCTGCTCAATTCAGTCACTCAGGGAAATAGCGGTCACCAGTAAGTCCTTCACGGGTGACTGCTAATCAGGACGCGACACAGACAGAGTCGCGGCATGACAATGAAGTCGGGTGAAGTTCACCAGAGTTCATTCTGACAGTGCGGCTCTGTCTGTGTCTGCTGTCATCTGCCATTCAGCTCTGCTACATGGCTGTCTGTGGCTGCTGTCAGCAGCCATGTAGCAGAGCTGAATGGCAGATGACAGCTGCTGAGAAAAAAAAGGATCACACACGGATCACACATGCATTGCACACGCACTGCAATCATGAGGAAAATCTCAGGATCACAGTGCAGTTGCATTGCACTCTGACCTAACGTGAACTAAAATCAGCCGAGTTTTTTTCAGCCAACTCGGACCGATTTTACTCGCATACATGTGTTTCCAGCCTTTGACACAGCAAAAATACACAACTTTAAAATCTCATCATGGAAATGTAGCCTTATGCCATGGGCACACATTGAGTATTTGGTGAATTTTTACCTCAGAGTGTGTCAGGTCATGTGTACGTGATGAGTATCTAGTGAGTTTTTTACCATAGGATTTGTAAGCCAAAACCAGGTGTGGAACAATCAGAGGAAACGTATAAGGCCCCACTCACACTTGTGCTATTTTGACGCAAACGGAATCCGTCAGTAATGTAGTACAGTTCATTTATTTACAGTGGAAGCGCGACACCAGGTGGACACAAGCGGGTACTGCATGACACACACACTCGGCATATTAACGCGCTTCCACTGTAAATAAATGAACTGTACTACATTACTGACGGATTCCGTTTGCGTCAAAATAGCGCAAGTGTGAGTGGGGCCTAATAGAAACTTGGGTATCACTGCTGTATTCATCACCCACTCTTGGTTTTGGATTACAAATACTGAGGTAAAAAAACTCACCAAATATTCAACAGGTGCATGTGGCCTAACAAATACTCTGGTAAACTCACCAAATACTCAATGTGTGCACATGACCTTACAAATACTGAGGTAAAAAAGTCACCAAATACTCAACATGTACACGTGGCCTTACAAATACTAAGGTAAAAAAAAACCCTCACCAAATACTCGAAATGTGCCTGTGACCTTACAAATACTGAGGGTAAAGTTCACCAAATATTTGACCTGTGCAGGTGGCCTTAAAAAATACTGAGGTAAACTCACCAAATACCCAACACGTGACCTTACACATACTGAGGTAACAAAAACCTCAGCAAATACTCATCGTGTGCACGTGACCTTATAAATACTGAGGTTAAAAAAACACATCAAATACTCATCGTGAGCATGTGACCATACAAATACTGAAATAGAAAAATCACCAAATACTCAATGTGTGCACGAGGCCTTACAAATACTGAGGTTAAAAACTCACCAAATAACGTGCGCACGTGACCTTACAAATGCTGAGGTAAAAATCTCACTAAATACTCAACATGTGCTCATGGCCTTACATATACTGAGTTAAAAACTTACCAAATACTCAATATGTGCACGTGACCTGAAGGATTTATATTTGTCAACGCAGCATGACAGTTTTGTCATTTTCATTGAAATTAGTGCAAATTTGCAGTTTTACTATAACCATGCACATGTATAATATGGCAGCTAATTTTATATTACTAATAATAAAAATATCAGAGATTCTTGTGAGCAATAATATTGTCTTCTAGTGACAAAGAACTTGTCATTAATGTCACATTAAGTGTGGTTTATATGCATGTTTTTGTGTCATCATTTTACTTATTTTTTCTTACAAATAACAGAAATGTTAGCATTTTTACAAACATATGCAGTAAAAGTATGTAAATAACGTAACTAACATGTGGTTTATTTTTTTCATGTCATTATAATAATATTAATAATGTAAAGTTCAGTACACTTAGGAAATTGAATACAATATAGAGACCGCTCATACAATATAGACACTGCACATGTTGCTCAAACACCAAGCCAATTACAAAAAACTAACCTGTCAACGAGCGCTAATATGTGATAAATTAAGTGCTCACATTTAATTGAAGGTAAATCCTCTGGGCCATATAAATCAAGGGCTTGTTGATTTTCTTTCTGTGTTTGTTTGAGTGGAATAGAAAGGGAAATGGCTCCTGCTAGGAAAAAGAAAAGAGTGTCAGTGGTTGAAAGTGAAGTGCCAGTTTCTGAGGACCATGGAAACAGCTCTACCCTTGACACACAGGACCATGTTTTAAAAGGAAGTATTGCCCATTCTTCCAAGGTGAAGCCCCATACAAGGACAGATGAGACTGAGCAATTGCGTCTTCGAAGGAAAACTTATGTGATCAATGAAGAAGACATAATTGTGGAAAATGAGCCCTGTGTTCCGCATGATGCCCAAATGGAGACTTGTAATGCTGTGGCTCTGGACAGACGCCTCACATACATTGTAAAACTACGTGATGACTGTGATCTGGTGACCTACAATCCAGGTACTTTATTCCATTTTGGTTTTGATGCAAGGTAACTGTAGAACAAATGTAGCCATAAAGTAACTCTCCAATCATCCTGCAGTACTGCGTGTGATGAGGGTGAATTTACATTTTGTTGCAGAAACGTTTGTGATCGTAGAATTCCACTGAATAGAACTGGAAGAAATCAATGTGCCTGTTGTCAGAACACGCCCATTCGGATGTATGAAACTGACTTTGCAGTATCAGACGTGTCTGCAACAAAACTTGCCACGTGTCTTATTTCACTCTTAGACCATGTTCACATGGAGTCTAAATTTTTTTTTTTCTTTTTACTTAGTGTTTCTAGCTGACAACCCCATAAATATCTTCTGGATAATTTGGCATGGACTTTCTATGGTACTCATTTTGCTTCAATTCAGCAGACAAACTTAGTGTTTATTCTTAAGCAGAATGATCTCAACAATTGACATGCTGTTGTCCTAAAAGTGTGTGTGTGTGTGTGTGTGTGTGTGTGTGTGTGTTGCATTTGCAGAGCCCATGAAATGTCTGAAAATGGCCTTACTGTTCAACTTTCACCTCACTGACTTAATCCTATAGCTGTTGATTTGTAACATCCACACCATGTGGTCTACCCCCCCCCCCCCCCTTAACCTCCTGGAGAATTGCAAATATGCCAGCTTTGTGCCCCTGTATATAGTGGCACTCCCTATATATTTTCCAGGTTGTGCTTTGAGACACAATCCCTCATCCCAATCACAATTACCAGGGCTCCCATGGCTACAAAAAATGACATACGTGGCAGCTTGCTGCAGTTCAAGAAGGGGGCATTTGCATTTGGGAGTGCAGATTTTAGGCTATGTGCCCACGGTGCGTTTTTTCATGCTTTTCTGCAGCGTTTTCAACAGCACCTTTTTAGTGCCCAAATGGCTGCGTTTTGATTTCCCAGCAAAGTCTATGGGAAATAAGGCTTTCCTGTGCCCACCATGCATTTGAAAACGCTGCGTCAAATTTGCATATTTTTTTGACAAAAAACATGTGTTTATAAAAGCAGCATGTCAATTGTTTTTGCCATTTGAGGTGCGTTTAGATAACATAGAAGTCAATGAGAAACAGGGAGTAACCAAGAAACAAAATTCCAGCATTTTACCTGCTTTTTAGGTGCAGAAAACATGCGTTTTGGACTAGCAAAACGCATGCTTTTTGGCCATCAACAAAATTTCATATGTCCCTTTACAAACACACATAATCCGACAATTAAATTCATGAAAAATAACAAATTATTGCTATTTTTTCAAGAAATTGTATATTAGCGCTATAATTTAATGAAATATGTCTATTTTCATGATTAATTCATTATATTAATTAGTTTGGGGTTTTTTTCTCTTTTCACTGTTTGACAGATTAAACTTTATTTAGCAGTGTCTTGATGTTTAAAACGCATCTGTCAAAACGCAGGTGGAAAAGCATGCAAAAAGCGCTTAAAAACGCATCAAAAACGCATGCGTTTTTAGTGCTATTTTGTGGCCAAAGGCAACTTTCAATAAATCAATTACTGCCAGAGGATGCGTTTAGAAATGCAAGGACCTCAACGCAACGTGGACACATAGCCTCACTGTATTTTTATTTAGTTTTTGAGGGGATGCAAGCTACAGCTTTTCCAGAGTCTTTGTTGTACTAGAAAAATGGAAAGCCCTATATTTCCAGTAGAAGGTGGACAGGAGATATGCTGAATAAAAAGGCGGCACCTCTCCTCCACATCAGTTGATTTCCTATTCTTACAGGGAACCGGAAGATGGCTAAAGGCTACTTTACACGCTGCGATATCAGTCCTGATATCGCTAGCGTGGGTACCCGCCCCCATCTGTTGTGCGACACGGGCAAATCGCTGCCCGTGCCGCACAACATCACGCAGACCCGTCACACATACTTACCTGCCCGGCGACGTCGCTGTGACCGGCCAACTGCCTTCTTTTAAGGGGGCGGTCCGTGCGGCGTCACAGCGATGTCACTGAGCGGCCGCCCAATAGAATTGGAGTGGCCGGAACATCCCGCCTACCTCCTTCCTTCCTCATAGCAGCCGGGAGGCACGTAAGGAGAGGTTCCTCGTTCCTGTGGCGTCACACATAGCGATGTGTGGTGCCGCAGGAGCGACGAACTACATTGTTACTGCTGCAGTAACGATAATCGAGAATGTACCCCCATGTCACCGATGAGCGATTTTGCACGTTTTTGCAACAATGCAAAATCGCTAATCGGTGTCACACGCAGCAACATCGCTAATGCGGCCGGATGTGCGTCACAAATTCCGTGACCCCCAACGACTCCGCATTAGCGATGTCGCAGCGTGTAAAGCCCCCTTAAGACTGTATTGTGGTGCATCATCCTCGGTGGGGCCTGGAAGCGCAGTAGCCTGCCTTTGGCTGATGAGCAGGAAGGTTCAGCTGTGGCATCCTGATGCTGTGAGCTGTAATGGTGTTGGGGCCAACAAAGCAGATACCAGCTCGTCACATGGTATGACCTCACCACAGGTCTTGCAAGTAAAAAAAAAAAAAGTAACTATGAATTCCCTCCCCAGATATTAGCTGATTCTCTAGCAGTTGCCCCTTCCTGGGCTGAGACAGCAGAGGTATCGATTGGCCAAATATGTAAGATATTGACTTGGCCCTCACGTTCAACCTTCCATACACTATGAATTGGAGCTATCCTCTTCTCATGAGGGTTCTACAAGCGGTGGTCACCCCCCCCCTTTTTTTTCGTATGTTTGTCAAACTTAAAATTTGTCTGGTGGCCTTAAAAACATTAACTATTAGACAAAGATGGCACCTTTTAAGCACAAAATGCAGTTTATGAACTTTAGTAGAGATGAGCGAACCGGTCGCGGTTCGGCTCCAGGTCGGTTCGCCGAGCGGAGGTCCCGTTCGAGTTCGGTTAACGTTCGATGAACCGAACTCTAACTGCATAGGAAACTATGGCAGGCAATCGCAAACACATAACACCTAGAAAACACCCTCAAAGGTGTCCAAAAGGTGACAAACAACTCACAACACAAACGCATGGGAAAGTGACAAGGACATATACTCATGCGAAAACAAAAGAGCAGGACAAGGAAAAAGAGGAGGAGACAGATATGAGTATATGCAAGAAAACGTCGATGCCATTACTGTGCAACTTGAGCCCTGCTCATTTTAGGCTTCCAATCTGGATAAATTGCCTGAGCTTGCCACGTACGGCTTGGGGATCTTGTCGTGTCCTGCAGCCAGCGTTCTCTCGGAACCTGTTTTCAGTGCTGCTGGGGGTCTGCTGGCAGATAAGCACACGTGTCTGTCCACTGACAATGTGGACATGGCTCTCAGAGGACTTTTCTTCCCCTGGGTCAGCCAGGGGAGGCGAAAGGCACGCGCATTTGAGTGCTTCATGAAAAGCATCTTTTTAATTTTGAAAAGGGGGTCAACTGATGCCAGTCAAGTGGGGTGTGTGGCCCAATTAGTGGCAACAAGGGAGACTGTGGTTGGAGTCCCCTCGCTGTGTTTTACATGATTTTTGAAGGGCATGACATGCCTAAGAGGTTGAGTTTCATCATCTGCAACTTGTTGGCAACAGGCTGCCTTTACACCCTTTTTGAGACCGAGTATTTTCGAGACCTTATGCCCATTGCAGTGCCCCAAGAGCCGATGGCCAGTCGTCACTCCTTCTCCAAGAAAGGCGTGCCCGTGCTATCACAGCAGGTCGCACACAACCTCCCCGATTCCTTGAGAAACTGTGTGTGACAGGGTGCATTTCACCACAGATACTTGGACCAGTAAGCATGGACAGGAGTTACATGTTGCTGACTGGTCACTGGGTAACTATGGTGAGAGATGGAGAGAGGTTTGCTGTACAAGTCTTGCCGTCCACACGAGTTGTGTGTCAATCCTTCATCTGTATGTAGAAGTTCCTCCACTGCTTCTGCCTCCTCAACCTAGTGTGGGTCCTCCACCTCGGCCCAAACCCTGTGTGGTCAGGCCACCCGCGTTGTAACTGCGCCCAAGGAATCCCACACACCTCCTTACTATGCTGGCATCAGAGCTCAAGGCCATCAGGCGGTCAAATGTTTACTTTGAAATGTAGGGGAAATGTGAGACACCGCTGAGGAATTGTGGACGGTTAGCTCTGGAGAGTGAGACCGAGTTTCATCAATGGTTGTCTCCACTCAACCAGCAGCCAGGGAAGGTCGGGTGCGACAATGATGCAAACCAGTCTGCGACCCTTCTTCAGGGTAATGTGACACACGTGCCTTGTATGGCTCACGTGTTGAACCTGGTTGTCCAGCAATTTTTAAAACACTATCCCGGCCTACATGGCCTTCTGCAGAGGCACGGTGTAACGCCTGCCTGGATCGACACACTCAGATGGGCTGTAAAGGATAGGCTAGAGGCAAGCCACTCACAAAGCTGGACACCCAGAACCCTGAAACCCTTTAACCCCTATACAGTGATTTGGAATTACACAGGGCCCAAGTTGATCAATACCTGTGGAAGGCTGCAGTTCCAGAGAATAGTAGTCATGCAGGGTCAAAAACATTAATTGAGGAAGAGGAACAGAATGGGATGGCCATGACTTAATCAGAAAACAAGCGGAGGTGAAATGCCGATCAGCCAACGAGGTACATAAACAGCAAGCAGGAAAAGTAGTCAGGTAACAAGCACACAAACTCATAAAACTGAACTGGGGGTAACAGTAACAAGAGGTGCATAGCTTTGTCTGGCAGTGGTCTGCAGACAGGAAGGGCCTAAAAAAGGGTGTGGTGTCTTCCCATTGGTTGTAGCTGAATGATGGTATTTCATCTGTGAGATACCCACCACCTACATTCAGCTTGTGGTTCTGTATCTGTCCAGGTAACGCAAGCCAGTGGGTGACCATAACCTGCGTCCACCTGCGCCGCAGGCATCGACTCCTTTCCCATCATCAGCACTATGCACGAAAGGAACACGTTGTCACCTGGTGACCGGAGTACAAATTGATTGAGTGGACTACGTTGATGACTTAACAGCCGTGTGCGGCAATGATGCAAACCTGGCTGCGGCCCTTCGGCAGGGCAATGTGACACACGTGCCTTGTATGGCTCACGTGATGAATCTGATTCTCCATCAATTTTTAAAATACCATCCCGGCCTACATGGCCTTGTGCAGCGGGCACGCTGCTATGTGCTCACTTTCATCCTTCACACCCAGCAGCTCAACAACTTTCATCGCTCCTGAAGTCTTAGGGTCTGGCGGTTAAACGCCGGAAATGCGATGTTCCGACACGCAGGAATTGGAATCTGCACATGTTGCAGCGTCTGTGGCAGCACCACAGAGCCCTGCTGAAATACGGTATGACGTATACCCTGGGCTAACTCGATCCAGAGGTGGTGCAGATCACGCTGCTGGAGTGGTCAGATCAAGGACCTATGCACCCTTCTACACAGTTTACAAATGTTGACGAAGATATTTAGCACTAGCGATGCCATTCTCAGCGTGACAATTCTGGTTATCTACAAGATGGAGCACACTGTAAGCATTATTCGGAGTCAGGTGTTGGTCCAAGAGGAAGGTGAGGAAGTACAGGAGGAGTCATATGCAGAAGGGATAATAAGATCTACAAGGTTCATACGGTGAGCGGCACCTAGGCGGCAGTCATGGTGGGGGATAGGGATTAACAAGGGCGCATAGTATCAGTAAAAATTGAGGAAGGTGCAGGACCCCATGAAGAAATGGAGGACGAACTTGCGATGGGCATGGAAGACTCAGCAGATGAGTGAGAGCTTGCTCACATTTCGGTTGTGCGAGGTTGGGGGGGGGGAGAGGGCAGAGGAAGGAGGCACGATTCTCACCTCTCTGCCACCAACACACCAAGGACTTGGTCCTCCTGGATGCACAAGACACATGAGCGCCTTCTTGCTGCACTACCTACAACATGACCCTCGGATTGTACGAATTCAAAGTAATCCAGAATACTGGGTTGCCACACTGTTAGATCCTTGGTACAAGACCAAATTTGGCTAAATTCCTGCCATAGAAAGGGACGCACGTATACAGGAGTATCTGCAGAAGGTGGTACGGATTCTTAGATCTGCTTTTCCAGTAAACACCAGTGCTGCACAGAGTGAATCTCAATGCTTTGTCATGGATAGGAGGAAATGGTCTTTTACTTGTCCACATCTGAGGGACCGAGGGCTGGCTGCTGTGCTGAGACGGCATTAAGTATGGTGTCCCTGCAGAGTTGCACTTTTGGTCACAAAATGAGTTGAAAAAGGACAGATGCTGGTGGAAAGGGGAACAGGTGTGTTGGAAAGGGGAAAAGTTTTTGTCCATGGGTTTGTTGGTTAAGCAAAAGTAACATTTGATGAAGAAACACCATCTGTTACGGTGGGACTGGCAGATTTGGATAAGGTGGTATATACTATGTTACCGCTATATAACGAAAATTAATAAGAAAAGAAAGAGGTGTATATATCCCCATCAGCAGTCAGTGTCCACCGTGCTCCCAGATGGAAAAGGAGAGGTTGGCAACTGGAAGGTTAGGTGGAGGATACAGAGCTGTGTGGCTATGAAACTAATAGTTGCCTGAACCAAGTTAGACGCCACTGGGATCTGGAGACTGGGAGCCCTGTTGGCGTCACATGGTCCACACACCCACCCAGCCCAGGAACTCCCTGTTAACATCACAGGGGCCATTCAGTACGCTGACCGTGTGCTTTGGGGCCACACCTGTGGACAGCAGGCGCATCCGCAGCAGCAGGCCTGTTAATGCCACTGGGCTGCACAAGCAGGACTTGTAGGACAGGAGCTGGTCTTAACCATTCTGCGTTACCAACTGTGGTGGCGGCCTGCATCGAGGCCCTATCCCTGCCTACCTCTGGCCTAAAGCCGCAATGGGTTCAACACATGGAGGTGTGCTCTTTCGGAGCATAATAGAAGACTGCACACCTCCTTGTTGGCTCCAGCCCGTTTTATAACCTTGGTCCGCCCCAAACCAGGGTGGACCACAATGCACCTCCTGGAGACAAAAGCAGAGTGACACGTCATGAGTGGCATAACTAGCGTCCTATTTGGAACCGCAACTTCAATGATGACCTCATGGCTGCCACGACACAAACACCTCACCAGTCATCGTCTGACCATCAATGAGGTGACAAGTCATAGGGGCGGGCCTCTGCAAGGCATTTGGGAGTGGCATAGTCACATCGTCAGGACACCTGATGCCCTGTGGACTATATGGGCCCCCCCACATCAGGGGCAGGGCCAAAGAGTTCATTACCAGACCTAGTCTCTGATGCAGTAAGTGCCTGAGCATGCTCAGTTGCATGAAATACAGTCTCTGAAAAAAGACTATCAGCTTTAGCATGGTGTCTAGGCACAACACGGGACTTGGACCCGGCACGGAATGCAAGTACCTGTGCAAAGAGGCTTTTCGCACTAAATGTGGGAGCATGCGCTGTATCCCGAAATGGAGACTTAGCCTCAGGAATGGCACAGTCAGGCTGAGCATACTCACTAGGCGAAACACTGTAGTTAGGCTGCAGCTGTGGTTAATCGGCACATGCATGCGCACTAGCTGCCTCTCCACACTTACACGTGGAGGAGAAATTGCTCTTCGGGTGTGGACTTGGAGATGCTGTCTGAACAGAAGGAAAAGCTAAAGGAAGCATCACTTTCTATCCCTCCGAATTATCAAATGCAGCAATGAATTCCCTGATTTTGCTATAAAATTAGCATAGCAAAATGTGCATGAGGGTGTCATGCAGAGGTGCTGCAAATAGATTTGCACCAGTGGGACACTAATGGAAGTCCAACAGGCAGTTCTATGATGCCACTAAATGGCAGTATTTTTTTGCTATCATTATAGCTTATTAAAAAACGAGCAGGAGGGTGTCATGCACAGGTGCTAGAAATAGCTTGGCACCAGTGGGGCACAAATGGAGTACAACAGCCACTTTTATGATGCCACTAAGTTCACTCAGTGTTTCCTAGTAAAATGGCTTAGTAACAATGAGCTTGAGTGTGCAAAGGGCAGGAGGGTACAGTGGCAGGGTTGTGGGTCTCTGGGTAGAGGAAAGGAAGCCTGCCTTTCTATCCCTCCTAATGGGTTAATGCAGTGAGGAAATCCCTGACCTTAGCTACATAGACAGTCATCTTGTGTAGCTGTTATACTCTGTTTTCACGGACCTGTCACCTATGGCTCTGACCCTGCCGGTATGAGCCCTTAAAAGGACTGATAGAAAGTGCTATCCCTAAGCTGTCCAGCGCTGTGTATGGAGCGTATACAGCTGTATCGGCGATAGGAGCTGCGCCAGTGATGTCTGACACCAAGGACGCAGAAGGCAGATAATGGCGTGCTGGAGGAAAATGTCTGGTTTTATAATGCAGGGACATGTGACATGGACATCCTATCACACATGCCGTTGCTTCTCTGGCTAAAAGTCCACTTTGCTTTGTGTGTGTCTGGGATTGGCTGACATGCTGGCCCGCCCCATTACACGCGTGCGCTTAGGGAAGGAATACAAGGGAAAAAAATGGCCATTATCCATACAGCAGTGATCTGAATGCGCTGTTCCCGCACACTATACACTGAAATGTCATAGTGTGAGTCAGTGACTTACACTATTACAGCGGAATGCCAGCTAGGAATTAGCTTGTTTTTTTGCTGCTAGAACCGTTCTCGAACGTATCTAGAACTATCGAGCTTTAGCAAAAAGCTTGAGTTCTAGTTCGATCTAGAACAGCCCCCAAAATCACTCGAGCCGCGTACTGGAGAACCTCGAACCGCGCTCAACTCTAAACTTAAGGTCTTAAGTAGAGTTGAGCACGGTTCGAGGTTCTCCAGTTCGCGGTTTGAGTGATTTTGGGGGTGTTCTAGATCGAACTAGAACTCTAGCTGTTTCCTAAAGTTCGATATTTCTAGTTATGTTCGAGAACTGTTCTAGCAGCAAAAAGCAGGGCTTTTTACAGCTACAGTGTGCAGGAGCCATTGCTGGCAGCCTGCCAGAAGCTGGTAACCAAGATAAACATCGGGTATCCAAGCAAAGCGCTTTGGTTAGTAACCCGATATTTATCCTTGTTACGTGCAGGAAGCCCACACTTCCCCTCTCAGCTCACTCTGCACACACACACACACACACACACACACACACACACACACACACACACACACACACACACACACACACACACACACACACACACACACACACACACACACACACACACACACAGCCAAGCAGTCTACGACACTGAAGTCCTTAGCACCACATGACCCCATAGGCTCCACCCATATCGCACTCCGCCGCCAGCACACATGGCTCTGCACACATGGTCCCGCTCGGCTTACCTGCGGTGATGAAGTCCCGACCTCAGCGCTGGCACTGTCCTCCATGGCCGCAGCTTGTCACATCACCTTCTCTCGCTTCCGACCAGAGACTGACGAGCGGTGACGTCACGGGCCGCTCGCGATACTTGGCTGTGAAGGCGGCGGTCATTGAACTCAGTGACAGGTGCTGTCAGCAGTGCAGTAGATCAGCGCAGGTATTGTACCTCGCTGACAGCAGCACTTGTTATCCCCTACAGTGACCTGGGCTGACCCATTGATGTTAGCTCAGGTCACTGCACTGCTCTCCCAGCCAATGGGGAACATCCTGCTCTTTGACTGGGACAGTGTGGATCATCATGGGAACCCCTTGGATTACAGCAGACCTGGATTTGTTTTTCTTTCTAATAAACTGGTTAGAGGGAATGCATTGGGGAGTGTTTTTTCAAATAAAAATGTGTTTGTCGTCTATTTTTTTTTTTATTACTGACTGGGTTGGTGATGTCGGGTATCTGAAAGACGCCTGACCTCACCAACCCCAGGGCTTGGTGCCAGGTGACATTACACATCTGGTATTAACCCCATATATTACCCCGTTTGCCACCGCATCAGGGCACGGGATGAGCTGGGGCGAAGCACCAGGATTGGCACATCTAATGGATTCGCCACTTCTGGGGCGGCTGCGGCCTGCTATTTTTAGGCTGGGGAGAGTCCAATAACCATGGACCTCCTTAGTCTGAGAATATCAGACCCCAGCTGTCTGCTTTACCTTGGCTGGTGATCTAATTTTGGGGGGGACCCCTACGTGTTTTTTTTTTTTTTTTTTAAATTATTTATTTAATTTAAAATAACAGCGTGGGGTGCCCTCAGTTTTGGATTACCAGCCAAGGTGAAGCTGTCAGCTGTGGTCTGCAAGCTGCAGTAGTCTGCTTTACCCTAGCTGGCTACACAAATAGGGGGAACCCTACATCACTTTTTTTTTTTTGGCTAAATACAAAGCTAAGCACCCCTTAGTGCCACATGAAAGGCACCAAAGGGTGCAAAATTACAAAATGCAGGAGAGTGGGACATTGTGTCTTTCTGCTATTATAATGACAGAAAAGACTATGAAGTGCACAAGCACAAGAAAATCACCAGAGCGCTCTACGCTGTGAAAAGCAGTAGAAAATGGCACTGGAGTGAACATGTGACCGCCTCATGTAGGATGAAGCTATGGATCCTGGGTAAATTTATGTATTTTCCCTCCTTAAGTTTTTTTTTATGTACTGCAAAAAAACTGAGGGCACATGGATGACAAACACAGATGACATACGGACCGTCTACGGAACGGAAACTGATGCCACATGGGTGCACCTGTGAAAAAAAACGGACTGGTTTTTGCAGACCGCAAAAATGGATCGGTCGTGTTAATGTAGCCTTATTCTGATCTGCCGTTTATAAACAGCAGGCAGAAATAAGTGAATAACGCCCCCCAGCGTCAGAAAATCTCCGGGGTTTCAGGGCTAGCTGAGACCCTGGAGATCATGATTCAGGACGTTTTTTCCGGTCCCCGCTCACGTGATCACCGGTATACACCGTACACCGATGATCACGTTACAGTAAATGACAGTGTCGGTAAATTTATCTCCCATCTGGCATAAACAAACATCTCAAATGGGAGATAAATCTCCTACCCGGTCCCCCAGTGTCGCCAAAGTGCCACCCCTGATGCCCTCCCAGAAATCAAAGATGGCCGCGCGCACAGCAGCGCGCCGGCTGCATTCACCCTACTCTTCTGATTTGTCGCATGTGCCATGACACATGCGACAGAAAACTCCTCCCCAGGCCCTGCCAGGTCACCCCCTATAACCCCACCGGTGTTCCCCGGTGTCCCACGGTACCTGTGCAGCGTTGATCCCCCGCGGCCCTCTCCTTCACAATAGACGCTGCCGCATGCACAGAGCGGCTGTCAGCTCAGCTTCCTGTGTACAGACAGTGGTGGTTGTGCATCTGTAAGCTAAATAGGCGGCACGGTGGCTCAGTGGTTAGTACTGCAGTCTTGCAGCGCTGAGGTCCTGGGTTCAATTCTCACCAAGGACACCATCTGCAAGGAGTTTGTATGATCTCTCCGTGTTTGCGTGGGTTTCCTCTGGGTATTCCAGTTTCCTCCCACACTCCAAAGACATACAGCGCTATGGAATTTAATAACGCTATGTAAATAAATATTTATTATTACTGCAATGCCCTGCTCATGAGGTAAGGAACATAATTGATCAGGAGAGCTATATACTACATTTCCAAATGGAGGGATTTGCTTTTATAGTTTCCTTGCTGAACGACTACCAAACAGGAGTCCGTTATACGCCACAAGAAAACACATCTAAATAGCGAGCTGTTGTTTAGTATTCATTCAGCTGGATAACTGGACTTAAAGGGGTATTCCATCTCTAAGATCATATCCCCAATATATAGTAGGTGGAATAGCAATAATATCAGCAAATACCAATATTTGGAAATGTAGAATAGTTCTCCTGATTAGGCATGCCCTTACCTCATGAGCAGGGCATTGCAGCTTTGGTAGCAACCATTACGACATGGACTCTGCTGCTGTGGACCCGGGGAGAGTGAGTGCAGATTCATTGCACCCACACTCCTCACATGAAGGGTCTGCACTCCTAGAAAATGGGGGATACGTTCCCTGAGTGTCTCCCCCCATATTTTAGACGGTCCAGAGTCGTCGTGGGACCCCTTTATTTTTTTTCTTACAATAAATTGGTGAAAGGAAATGTTTTGGACAGTTTTTTTTCAAATTTCTTTTGTGTATTTTTTTTTTTTTTAATTTTTTTTTGTTAGTACTGACAGTTTATGATGTTGGGTATCTAATAGACACCATGACATCACAAACTGCTGGGCTTCATCTCAGGTGACTTTACAGCTAGTATCAACCTGATTTATTACCCCGTTTGCCACTGCACCAGGGTACGGGATGAGCTGGGGTGAAGTGCCAGGATTGGCGCATCTAGTGAATGCGCCACGTCTGGGGTGCCTGCGGCCTGCTATTTTTAGGCTGTGAAGGTCCAATAACTATGGACCTTCCCACCCTGAGAATACCAGACCACAGCTGTCAGCTTTATTTTGGCTGGTGATCCAATTTAAGGGGGGACCCTACTTTTTTTTTGTGTAATGATTATTTATAAAATAATTATAAAAAAAGAGCCTGGGGGGTACCTCTACATTGGATCTCCAACCACGGTAAAGCTGCCAGCTGTGGTTTTCAGGCTACAGCTGTCTGCTTTACCCTAGCTGGCTATCAAAAATGGGGGGACCCAACGTCATTTTTTTAACTATTTTTTTAAATAGAAAAAAATTTAATGGGCTTCTCTGTATTTTGATTGGCAACCAAGGTAACGGCAGGCCGATGGGGGTGGCAACCCATAGCTGTCTGCTTTATCTGCGCTGAGAATCAAAAATACCCCGGAGCGCTACGTTATTTAATTTTAAAGATTTATTTTTACAGCACTGTGATGTCCAGCAATCAAAATACAGGGAAGCCCATTTTGTTTTTAGTTATTTAAATAAATAATTAAAAAAAATATATGGGCTCCCGCTGCATTTTTTGTATTGCTAGCTAAGGGTAATCCAAGCAGCTACTGGCTGCTAACCCCCACTGCTTGGTGTTACCTTCACTGGCAATGGAAAATCCAGGGAAGCATTTTTTATTTTTTTTGCCAAAAAACTACAAAAAAAGGACGTGAGCTTCGCCATATTTTTGTATGCTAGCCAGGTATAGCAGGCAGGTGCTGGAAGAGTTGGATACAGCGCCAGAAGATGGTGCTTCTATGAAATTGCCATTTTCTGAGGCAGCTGCAGACTGCAATTCGCAGCAGTGGGGCCCAGAAAGCTCAGGCCAACCTGTGCTGCGGATTCCAATCCCCAGCTGCCTAGTTGTACCTGGCTGGACACAAAAATGGGGCGAAGCCTACGTCATTTGTTTTCTAATTATTTCATGAAATTCATGAAATAATAATAAAAGGGCTTCCCTTTATTTTTGGTTCCCAGCCGGGTACAAATAGGCAACTGGGGGTTGGGGGCAGCCGTACCTGCCTGCTGTACCTGGCTAGCATACAAAAATATGGCGAAAGCCCACAATTTTTTCAAGGGGCAATAAACTTCTGCATACAGCCCTGGATGGAGTATGCTGAGCCTTGTAGTTCTGCAGCTGCTGTCTGTCTGTATGGAGATGAGCAGACAGCAGCTGCAGAACTACAAGGCTCAGCATACTCCATCCAGGACTGTATGCAGATTTTTTTTTTTTGCCCACCAAAAAAATGACGTGGGCTTCACCATAATCTTGTATGCTAGCCAAGTACAGCAGGCAGCCAACGGCTGCCTCCAACCCCCAGTTGCCTATTTGTACCCGGCTGGGAACCAAAAATATAGGGAAGGCCGTTTTTTTTTCGATAATTTCACTTATTTCATGAAATAATTAAAAAACAAATGACGTGGGCTTCGCCCCATTTTTGTGTCCATCCAGGTACAACTAGGCAGCTGGGGATTGGAATCTTCAGCACAGGTTAGCCCAAGGTTTCTGGGCGCCTCTGCTGCGAATTGCAGTCCGCAGCCGCCCCAGAAAATGGCGCTTTCATAGAAGCGCCATCTGGCGCTGTATCCAACTCTTCCAACAGCCCTGAAGCCGGGTGGCTTTTTGGGTAATAATGAGTTAATACTAGCTTTGTTTTACTAGCTAGTATTAAGCCAGAGATTTTTAATGTCAGGCACGTTTGACTCGGCCATTAAGAATCTCCAATAAAGGGTTAAAAAAGACACCACACCGAGAAAAAATACTTTAATAGAAATAAATACAGACACATTAGAGACTCCATCTTTAATACCCCCTCTCAGCCCTCCACAATCCATGGTCTTATGTCTTTCTCGTTCAACAAATGCAGCTCTGCTCTATCACTGCTGCATGGGGTAAGACGCTGCTTCTCGTGCAGCCTTCACTCCGTGAAGGCTGCACGGGAAGCAGCGTGCAGCCTTCACTCCGTGAGTGATCAGTGCTGCTGGCTGTTAGCGGTAACGCTGACAGACGCGTTACCATAGCAACGGTGCTCCGATCATGTGATTCCCAGAGCCGCGGTTAGCAGTGACGTCACCGTTAACTGCGTTGCTATGGCAACGATTATCTCCGTTAATGACCGGCTATGTCAGCCGGTCTTTAACGGAACCGGGAGTCAACCATGTGCTAGAGCATGTCGCCGGTACACGGCGATACACAAATGTGCACCGTGTATCGGAGAGTGCAATGACAGGACCTAGGACAGGACATGATGTCATAGCCATGTGACCAGTCTGTAGCCAATGAGATAAAAGCCACGTGACTGGTCACATGGCTATTTTGACGACGTCACGGAAGGTCCTGTCAGTGCTGGTTATCGGGAGGATTCAGCGATCATTGGAAGGAATAGTGACACAGTGCAGGACGCATCGCGGGCACCGGTAAGTGTTATGGCAATGTTTAACTGTATGTGTACATTTATAATGCGTTTTTGTGTTTGTGATTGCCTCAAATTATTTCCTATTG
Source organism: Anomaloglossus baeobatrachus (assembly GCF_048569485.1). Classification (NCBI taxonomy): domain Eukaryota; kingdom Metazoa; phylum Chordata; class Amphibia; order Anura; family Aromobatidae; genus Anomaloglossus; species Anomaloglossus baeobatrachus. Next base: position 380,766,662 of record NC_134354.1, on the reverse strand, counting down.
GTTCGAGTTCGGTTCGCTGAACTGAACTCTGAGTCCTCCGTTCGATGAACCGAACTCGAGCCGAATCACGGCCGGTTCGCTCATCTCTAGTCTTAAGTAGAGTTGAGCGCGGTTCGAGGTTCTCCAGTTCGCGTCTCGAGTGATTTTGGGGGCTGTTGTAGATCGAACTAGAACTCGAGCTTTTTGCTAAAGCTCGATAGTTCTAGATACATTCGAGAACTGTTCTAGCAGCAAAAAGACAAGCTAATTACTAGCTGACTTTCTGCTGTAATAGTGTAAGTCACTCTGTGACTCACACTATTATGAAATTTCAGCGTATAGTGTGCGGGAACAGCGCATTCAGATCATTGCTGTTTGGATAATGGCGATCGCCATTTTTTTTTTTTTGTCTTCCTTCCCTAAACGCGCGTGTGTGAAGTGGGGCGGGCCAGCATGTCAGCCAACCCCAAACACACACAGCTAAGTGGACTTTTAGCCAGAGACGCAACGGCATGTGTGATAGGATGTCCATGTCACATATCCATGCATTATAAAAATGGACATTTTCCTCCAGCACGCCATTATCTGCCTTCTGCGTCTTGGTGTCAGTCACCGCTGGCGTAGCTCCTGTCTCCGATACTGCTGTGTACGCTCTATACACAGCGCTATACAGAATAGGGATAGAAGTTTCTTTCAGCCCTTGTAAGGGCTAATACCAGAAGGGTCAGAGCCATAGGTGACAGTCAGGTCCGTGAAAACAGATTTTAACAGCTACACAAGATGACAGCGTCTGTGTAGCTAAGGTCAGGGATTTCCTCGCTGCATTTCCCCATTAGGAGGGATAGAAAGGGAGGCTTCCTTTCCTCTACCCAGACCCACAACCCTGCCACTGTACCCTCCTGCCCTTTGCACACTCAAGCTCATTGTTACTAAGCCATTATACTAGCAAACATTGAGTGAACTTAGTGTCATCCTAAACGTGGCTATTGGACTTCTGTATTGTCCCACTAGTGCAAAGATATTTGCAGCACGTCTGCCTGCATTGCACACTCAAGCTCATTGTTACTAAGCCATTATACTATGCTGCCAGTTTAAGGGCCGTAGTTGCATTGTCAGGGATAATTATTTTTTATTCTGCTGTTAATAAAGCTAGACCACCGCTGAAATCTACACCACCTCTCAATTTTTACAACCACATTTTCAGTGCACTATCTTGTCGCAATCAAAATGAGTGGCAAAATGACAGATGCTGTTGGAAAAGGAAAAAAAGTGTTTGTCCGTGGGGAAGGTGGCAAAGCTCCATTAACATCTGCTGAAGATAGACCATCTACCAGCAAAAGTAAGATGTCTACTACATACCATGAACAATCCGATGTGCTCCCTTTTTTACGGACACAAACAGGAACAAAGGTAGATGATGGCCAAAAAAGGAAAATGCTTGAATGGATCTCAAGTGGTCCAACAAGTGCCCTCTCCGCCACTTCAATTACCGCATCCAAAAAAACAGTCCTCTGAGTTGTCATCCCAATCCCACTTGCTTTCTCCCAGCTCTGAAGTCTCCATCCGCTCTGCACAGTATGGTGGAACTGAGATGGCTGAGTCTGCAGAGCTGTTCAGTCACACTATAGCCTGGGAATCAGAGGTCTGCTCCCAAGCTACAGTGAGTACAGACCAGGAAATAGTCTGCAGTGATGCCCAGAACCTTTGTGACTCTGATTCAGGCCATGAGGACCAAGTTTCTGAGCATAATGTTGACCCTTTTTCACCAACTGTAACACCTGTTATAGACAATGAGGAACATACTGATGACGATGAGACGCAGATACCAGATTGGGATGACAACTTAAATATTCAGTCAGGGCAAGAAGAGGCTCGGTCTGAGGGTGAGGGGAGTGCAAACACAACAATTGATGAGGAAGTTCTAGATCCCACCTACTGTCAACCCACAGTCAGGCACTCGAGGCGGTGGAGGAGGATGCAACTGACGACGTTACATTGCGCCTTCCTTGGCAGAGCCGGAGCACTGGTAGCACGTCTACAACTGCATCCTCAGCCACCACTCTGCCTCTGAGCACTAGTTGGGGTGGATCAACAGGTCGCATGCCCTCTAAGCCTTGCCTAGCCTGGTCCTTTTTTGACATAGCAAAAGATCGCCCAAATTATGTGATCTGTAAAATTTGTCATGGTTCTATTAGTAGAGGGCAAAACCTCACCGTGCTGCAATGCGGCCTAGCGGAGCGAACCATCCACTGCCTGCCCCCTCCAGTGCATCCGCGTGCTTTTCATCTTCTAGGACTGTGGGGACAGTTATTACACCTGGATTTCCACGCACAACTTCCACCACTGTAACAGCAACAGGTAGTTTGCTTGGTAGGTCGTCAGTTGGTTTGGAAGGGGAAACAAGTGCGTGTGTACAGCTCTCACATCGATAGCACCAACGTTGGATGAAGGCGACATCATGTCTCCGCCTGCACTTTCCTCACAAACCTGCATTTTTCCAGGGACACCCTACTCAACACCGTCTACACACAGCAGCCAGATCTGTCCCTCAGATGTGGTCAAATAAAAGGCCATTTCCTGCGACCCATGACAAAGCTAAGAGGTTGACTCTATCCCTCTGTAAGCTCTTGGCTACCGAAATGCTGCCTTTCCGCCTGGTGGACACACAGGACTTTAGAGACCTTATGTCTGTCGCTGTACCCCAGTACCAGATGCCAAGTCGCCACTACTTCTCTAAGAAAGGTGTGCCCGCGCTACACCAGCATGTCGCACACATCACCGCTTCCTTGAGAAACTGTCAACGGGTGCATTTCAGCACAGATACTTGGACCAGTAAGCATGGACGGGGACGTTGCATGAAGCTGACTGGGTACTGGGTAACTATGGTGATAGATGGTGAAGGGTCTGCTGCACAAGTCTTGCCGTCCCTACGACTTGTGTGTCAATCCTCTGTCTGTCCAAGTTCCGCCACTGCTTCTGCCTCCTCCACCTCATCTGGGTCCTCCACCTCTGCCCCAAGCCTGCCTGGTCAGGCCACCAGCGTTGTCACTGCGCAGAAGGAATCACGCACCCCTCATTACTATGCTGGCAGCAGAGCACAACGGCATCAGGCGGTCTTTAGCTTGACATGTCTTGGGAATAAGAGTCACACAGCTGAGGAGTTGTGGTCAGCTCTGCGGTCCGAGTTTAATAAATGGTTGTCTCCACTCAACCTGCAGCCTGGTAAGGCCGTGTGCGACAATGCTGCAAACCTGGGTGCGGCCCTTCGCCTGAGCAAGGTGACACACGTGCCTTGTATGGCTCACGTGTTGAACCTTGTTGTCCAGCAATTTTTAACACACTATCCCGGCCTAGATGGCCTTCTGACCAGGGCACGATAGCTGTCTGCTCACTTCCGCCGTTCAACCGCCGCAGCTGAGCGACTTGCATTGCTCCAGAAGTCTTTCGGCCTGCCGGTTCATCGCCTGAAATGCGATGTGGCGACACACTGGAATTCAACTCTCCACATGTTACAGCAACTGTGGCAGCACCGCCGAGCCCTGGTGCAATACGTCATGACGTATAGCCTGGGCCAATGAGATGCAGAGGTGGGGCCGATCACCCTGATGGAGTGGTCTCAGATCAAGGACCTAGGCACCCTTCTGCACAGTTTCGACATGGCAACGAATATGTTTAGCGCTGACAATGCCATTATCAGCATGACAATTCCAGTCATTTACATGCTGGAGCACACGCCAAACACTATTCGGAGTCAGGGGGTGGGACAACAGGAAGGGGAGGAACTACAGGAGGATTCATATGCGCAAGACACAACAACATCACCAAGGTCCAGACGTTCATCACAAACGCGGCAGGCATGGGACCATGGGGGACAAGGATCAACAAGGGCTCATGGTAGCAGGCTAAATGTTGAGGAAGGTGCAGGAGAACATGAAGAAATGGAGGACGAACTGTCCATGGACATGGAAGACTCAGCGGATGAGGGAGACCTTGGTCAAATTTCAGTTGAAAGAGGTTGGGGGGGGAGATGTCAGAGGAAGAAAGAACGGTTAGCACCTCTATGCCACCAGAGACAACAAGTCTGACACATAGTAAACGGCTGGAGAGGATGTTACAGGAGTATCTCCAAATGAACATCCATGCCATGACTTTGCAAATGGAGCCTTTCTCATTTTGGGCTTCAAATCTTGAAAAATGGCCAGAGCTCTCAACTTAAGCCTTGGAGATTTTGTCGTGTCCAGCTGCCAGCGTTGTCTCTGAACGTGTCTTCATGCTGCTGGGTGTGTGCTGACAGAAGCGCACGCGTCTGTCCAGTGACAATGTGGACAGACTAACGTTCATCAAAATGAACAAGTCATGGATCCACAAGGAATTTACTACCCCTGTGTCTTCCTGGGGAGAGCAAATGCTTGTGGATTTGGAATATGCTTGATGCAAATCAAAACATCCTGTTTGCAACTAGGGCACAAGTGCTGCCACTGATAGGGGTGTCTGTGTGGCCCAATTTTTTGAAAAAAGGAGACTCCACTTGGAGTAACCCTTGCTTACATTGTTTTTAAAAATGATCCAAGATGCACAGAGCTGGGATCAGGAAAGACTTTTCTACCTACCCCGGTGTCCTCCTGGGGACGGTTAAGTATGGCGTATTTTTGATTGTGCTTGATGCAAATCTAGCTGTGAAGTGTACAACTGGGGCACAAGTGCTGCCGCTGAAGGGGTGTGTGTGTGTGTGTGTGTGTGTGTGGCCCAATTTTTGGAAAAAAGGGAGACTCTGCTTGGAGTCACCTTGCGGTGTTTTACATGATTTTAGAAGGGCGTGCCATGCCTATGTCTGTGTCTCCTTTTTTCCTTGTCCAGCTCTTTTGTTTTCGCATGAGTATATTGCCTTGTCACTTTCCCATGTGTTTGTTGTGTTGTGAGTTGTTTGTCACCTTTTTGGACACCTTTTGAGGGTGTTTTTAGGTGTTTGTGATTGCCTGCCTTTGTTTCCTATGCGGTTCGAGTTCGGTTCGCCGAACTCTAACGGGACCCCCGTTCGAGCCGAACCACGGCCGGTTCGCTCATCTCTAGTCTTAAGTGGAAAGATAAATCCAAACGTAAAGTGGTTACCCCCTAAACCTAATAACTATTTGGGCTACCCTTGGCAGCAACAACTGCAATTAAGTATTTGCGATGTCTGGCAAGTAATCATATATTTTGTTTTTTTGTTTTTTTTTTCAATCGTCTTGAGGAATATTGGCCCACTAATCTTTGCAGAATTGCTTTAATTCAGCCACATTAAAGTGTTCGAGCATAAACCTCCTCTTTAAGGTCATGTCACAGCATCTTAATTGGATTAAGTTCAGTAGTTTGACTAGGCTACACAAGTCGTGGTGTTTTTTTTTTTTTTTTTTTTTTTTTTTTTTTTTTTTTTTTCGGAAGCCATTTAGCATTGGACTTGCTGGTGTGTTTTGTATCATTGTCCTGCTGCATAACCCAAGTATGCTTCAGCTTGAGGTCATGAACAGATGCCGAACAATGTGGTCTGTCAATGCAGCAATGTTCCCTGCCTAGTGGTGCCTCCTTCTTGGCTGATGGCTTCTTTACCTAATGTTACACAGCATAGAGGGAGTTAAGCAGAAAGATTAAGTCAAACTGTGTGGGGGAATTGAGCTGGAGTGACGAGCTTCAGATTTACTACATCGTAAGCCTCATATGCATAATTAAAAACCCTGATTTTTCAGTAATGAAGGATTGGACTGACAATGTAAAAATATTGCTAGACTTGTATTTGAAAAAATTACATATAGTTTTGGGGTTGACATCCCACTGACAGGTTTACTTTTTAAATAATTGGAAATGACACTTTTAAAGGACATTATCTCCTATCAATAGGTAGCTGATATCTTCTCATTGTTGGTCCAACTGCTGGAACATGTATTGCTCACAAGAATGGGACTCTGCAGATACCTGCAAAATGACAGTTGCCACACGTGCACACTACTGGCAAAAGCTGAGTGCTGTGTACACAGCTACTTGTGGCAGTGCTATTAAAAAATGAATGGAGCACCGGTGCATGTTTGGACACACCATTCTCACAATCGGTGGGTGTCCCAGCCATAGGACCTCATTAATCAGCAAGTTATCACCTATTCCACTGGTACTATCTCTTTATAAATGGAAATAACCCTAAAGGCTTGGAATGAGAAAGGTGAGGCAAAAATTGCTAAGCACAGCAAGTGTTACAATTGGATATTAAAAATGCAAGTATTGTATGGCTTGGTACTGTAATTGTTTCTTGAGGCTAATGTTTGTTTTTTGCTGTACCTTTTATTTAAATAGTAAATTTATTTTTTTTTTTTTTTTCTTTTTCAAAACAGGAATAGACATGACTCATTCAGAGAAGGAGATAACAGAAATACATCTGCAGGTAGTTTATTGTTTGCTAATGGAAATGGTGTGTTCTAAAAACATCAACCACATGTACATTTCTGACAAATTTGTAGCCAATAATTTGTTCCTCTATGTTCTAAAGACCATAGAGTGCTTTTACGTTTACCACTTTATTTAAGCTACTGAAGATTCATAGTGTTTTTTTTTTTTTTTTTTTTTCGTATATCTTGACTTTCTTCAAACTAATGCCCCTGGCTCAAAAATGGCCTTAAAAATCAACTTTCTGTATTTAAACTTTTTTTTTTTATATATTTTTTTTTTAGCTTTCATATGCTCTGCTGAATTGACATAAAAAAAAATTAAGATTCACATTAAACTCAGTTGGAAAATGGTGTAAAATTAGCACAATTGTAGATTTTGTTGCAATTTACGATTCTGCTCTAAGCATTTGTAAAGGGATTGCCAAATCCTTCACAGTGACTTAAGGCCCCGTCACACTAAGCAACATCGCTAGCAACATCGCTGCTAACGAACAACTTTTGTGACGTTGCTAGCGATGTTGCTGTGTGTGACATCCAGCAACAACCTGGCCCCTGCTGTGAGGTCGTTGGTTGTTGCTGAATGTCCTGGGCCATTTTTTAGTTGTTGCTGTCCTGCTGTGAAGCACAGATCGCTGTGTGTGACAGCGAGACAGCAACAACTAAATGTGCAGGCAGCAGGAGCCGGCTCCTGCAGAGGCTGGTAACCAATGTAAACATCGGGTAACCAAGAAGCCCTGTCCTTGGTTACCCGATATTTACCTTTGATACCAGCCTCCTCCGCTCTCACTGTCAGTGCCGGCTCCTGCTCTGTGCACATGTAGCTGCAGCACACATCGGGTTAATTAACCCGATATGTGCTGTAACTGGGAGAGCAAGGAGCCAGCACTAAGCATTGTGCGCTGCTCCCTGCTCTGTGCACATTTAGCTGCAGCACACATCGGGTTAATTAACCTGATGTGTGCTGTAACTAGGAGAGCAAGGAGCCAGCGCTCAGTGTGCGCTGCTCCCTGCTCTCTGCACGTGTAGCTCTGTGCGGTGGTAACCAAGGTAAATATCGGGTTGGTTACCCGATATTTACCTTAGTTACCAAGCGCAGCATCTTCCACGCGGCGCTGGGGGCTGGTCACTGGTTGCTGGTGAGCTCACCAGCAACTTGTGTAGCGACGCTCCAGCGATCCCTGCCAGGTCAGGTTGCTGGTGGGATCGCTGGAGCGTCGCAGTGTGACATCTCACCAGCAACCTCCTAGCAACTTATCAGCGATCCCTATCGTTGTTGGGATCGCTGGTAAGTTGCTTAGTGTGACTGGACCTTTACACAGGGGAACCTATATGCAGTCATGGTCGAAAGTGTTGGCACCTTTTTGTAATTCTTCCGGAAACAAAATATTTCTCCCAGAAAATTGACAGAACTTTTGTAATTGCAATCACATGTTTATCTCCTTTGTGTGAATTGGGACACAAAGAAAAGTGGGAGAAGGGGATGGTTGAAGGCAAATTAAACAGTCACACAACCCCAAAACATAGGCACCTTTCCCAAAGTTGTGGGTAAATTTTTCAATTATAAGATGCTTGTTCAAACTCACCTGTGTCATGTCACATGTGTGGGCAAGATGAAGATCAAACCTGAAACCATATGAAGATGACAATCTTTGTTGTAGATCTGTGTGTGACACACTAAGCATGGAGAACAGAGAGCACTGTCAACATGAGAACCAAAACTGTTATAAATATCAACAATCTCAAGGTTTCACGTAATCTCCAGAGATAATAATGTTCTTCTGTCCTTGGTTTATCTATGGTAGGGAATGGGTTAATGCCATGCTGTTGTGTCAAGGAAAACATCCAAAATTATCTTTAGTGAATTTGTGAAGCCTACAAATGAGACTACAGTACCTACGGTCAAATATGGTGGAGGTTCAAAGACCTTCTTGTTTTGCCGCCTCTGGCAATAGGTTCCTTTACTGTGTTGCAAAGCATAATGAAATCTGAAGGCTAAAAAAAGGATTTTGGGTTGCATTGTAGTGCCCAGTGTTAAAGCTGGGTTTCTTCCTATGTCGTGTGTCTTCCAGTAGGACAATTACCCCCAAACAAACTTCAATAAGCACCCAGAAATAGATGAAAACAAAGTACTGGAGAGTTCTAAAGTGGTCATAGGGATGAGTGGACCCATGGAAGTTTGGGTTTGGCCGGACTTTAGTTAGAAGTTCAGTTCAGGACCCGGACTTTACCCCCAGATCCATACAAGTAGTAATGGGCAAGCGTGTTCGATACTCGATCCAATATCTGGGTGCTTAATAGTTGATTACCTGTTACTCAAAGTGCCATGCTTGAGTCCTCACCCTGCTTATTACTTTTTTTTTTTTTTATATAATTTTTACACTGAGGGACCCAACAGCCAGACGCTGTCCTGCAGAATGGGCATCTGTCATTGGCTGTTGGAGTAACCTGGAATCTGGCCATACATTCTAGAGGCTAGAATACAGTGCCTACAAGTAGTATTCAACCCCCTGCAGATTTAGCAGGTTTACACATTCGGAATTAACTTGGCATTGTGACATTTGGACTGTAGATCAGCCTGGAAGTGTGAAATGCACTGCAGCAAAAAAGTTATTTCTTTATTTTTTTTTAAATTGTGAAAAGTTTCTTCAGAGGGTCATGTATTATTCAACCCCTAAAACCACCAGAATTCTGTTTGGTTCCCCTAAAGTATTAAGAAGTATTTCAGGCACAAAGAACAATGAGCTTCACATGTTTGGATTAATTATCTTTTTCCAGCCTTTTCTGACTAAGACCCTCCCCAAACTTGTGAACAGCACTCATACTTGGTCAATATAGGAAAGACAAAGGAGCATTCCAAGGCAATCAGAGACAAGATCGTGGAGGGTCACAAGGCTGGCAAGGGGTACAAAACCCTTTCCAAGGAGTTGGGCCTACCTGTCTCCACTGTTGGGAACATCATCCGGAAGTGGAAGGCTTATGGAACTACTGTTAGCCTTCCACAGCCTGGACAGCCTTTGAAAGTTTCCACCCGTGCCGAGGCCAGGCTTGTCCGAAGAGTCAAGGCTAACCCAAGGACAACAAGGAGCTCCAGGAAGATCTCATGGCAGTGGGAACATTGGTTTCAGTCAGTTAATACCATAAGTAACGTACTCCACTGCAATGGTCTCCGTTCCAGACGAGCCCGTAAGGTACCTTTACTTTCAAAGCGTCATGTCAAGGCTCGTCTACAGTTTGCTCATGATCACTTGGAGGACTCTGAGACCGACTGGTTCAAGGTTCTCTGGTCTGATGAGACCAAGATCGAGATCTTTGGTGCCAACCACACACGTGACGTTTGGAGACTGGATGGCACTGCATACGACCCCAAGAATACCATCCCTACAGTCAAGCATGGTGGTGGCAGCATCATGCTGTGGGACTGTTTCTCAGCCAAGGGGCCTGGCCATCTGGTCCGCATCCATGGGAACATGGATAGCACGGCCTACCTGGAGATTTTGGCCAAGAACCTCCGCTCCTCCATCAAGGATCTTAAGATGGGTCGTCATTTCATCTTCCAACAAGACAACGACCGAAAGCACACAGCCAAGAAAACCAAGGCCTGGTTCAAGAGGGAAAAAATCAAGGTGTTGCAGTGGCCTAGTCAGTCTCCTGACCTTAACCCAATTGAAAACTTGTGGAAGGAGCTCAAGATTAAAGTCCACATGAGACACCCAAAGAACCTAGATAACTTGGAGAAGATCTGCATGGAGGAGTGGGCCAAGATAACTCCAGAGACCTGTGCCGGCCTGATCAGGTCTTATAAAAGACGATTATTAGCTGCAATTGCAAACAAGGGTTATTCCACAAAATATTAAACCTAGGGGTTGAATAATAATTGACCCACACTTTTATGTTGAAAATGTATTAAAATTTAACTGAGCAACATAACTTGTTGGTTTGTAAGATTTATGCATCTGTTAATAAATCCTGCTCTTGTTTGAAGTTTGCAGGCTCTAACTTATTCGCATCTTCTCAAACCTGCTAAATCTGCAGGGGGTTGAATACTACTTGTAGGCACTGTATATGGGCTGGTTTCAGGTTACTCCAGCATCCATTCACAAACGCCCACTCTGACAGCAGCTGTGATTGTCTAGTATTTTAACAGTGAAATAAAACACAGAAATATTTTATTACTTTATTACTCAAAACAAAACCCTCCGATAGTCCAAAGGCAAGCAGGCATCTTCAGCTCTGCTACATCTGACTTACAGGACCTTCTGTGATCTCATAGCCATGTGACTAGTCTGTAAGCCAATGTCTGTACAACATTTTACACAAGACTCATCACATAGCTATAATGTCATGGAAGGTCCTGTAAGTCAGTGGTGGTTACCATTGGGCACAGCAATTATCGGACCCAGAAGCGGCCGGAAGATAGTGGCTGAAACATCCTGCAGACCTGGTCATGGGACCTGTAAGTATGGCTGTTTATTAACTATATTCTTTTTACAGACCCCCCCCCCCCCACCCTCCTCATCCATAACTGTAAAGTACAAGTTCGGTGTTTGGACGCAAGTTCACGTTCCCAGAACCCGAACTAGAACTTTACAAAATATTCGGGCGAGGCTCCCTAACATCGGGGGTTTGCCCATCACTACAGAAGACTTCATGCATTAGAAGTTCATGTTCAAAACTTAGCTTTACTCTCCATCTGGACAAACCACTGTATTTTACCACCCCTCACAACAGTTCTTTGAAACTGTCCACTCCCTTCTGAGCCTTGACATACAGTACCTAGTTACCAACCTCAGTGCTGACAAAAGGGCCACACAATTCCTGCAAAAAAGTCAGGACATTTTTGCACACTTATTTCAGAGTCCCCTGGATCCCCCTCCCCTCACACCTCAAGCTCCTTTTCATCCTTGAGCTTATCACAAAGCTAAGTGACCAGGCTCCTGCTCCCCAGCTGTCGCTACCTACCTAAAGAAAATAGTTAACCTCTCGTTCCTGTATCTTTCACGCTTCATTCAAACATGTTATCATCCTTTGACAAGAACTGGGCTGTTAACTACAGACTTGCTAACTACAATCTTCCCTTTTATTTCTAAACTCCTGGAACGTCTGGTCCACACTTGTTGCAACTTGCTCTCAGAGCACTCTTCAATCTTTACAATTTGATTTCCATTCTTTCCACTCTGAAGAAACTGACCTTACTAAAGTCTAATGACCAATTAACATCAAAACCCAATGGCAACTACTCCCTGCTCTTTCCTGGATTTTCTGCTGCATTTGACAGTGAATCACCAGCTCCTTCCCATCCTCTGCTCTGTGGGCCTCAAGGACATTGTTCTCTCCTGATTCTCCTCCAACTTACTGCTCCTTTCACAGAATATTTTAATGGCTTCTTCTTTACCTCTGCTCTTCCCTTCACTGTTGGGTTCCTCAAGGCTTTTCTAGGCCTCCTTTTTTTGCTATATTCCGATCTAGTGGACAAACCATCAGCAGATTTTGTTCCCAGTGTCAGAACTATGCCGATTACACTCAATTATACCTCATTCTCCTGATAACACTTCCACCTTAATTTAAAATAATGCCTCCTTTCTAACACAAAGCCCTCCCTAAATCTAAAACTGAAGATCTATACGTTTCCTCCCTCTAATAACCAACTTATGCCCAATATTTCATTCACCTTTGGTTCAACTATAACTCCAAAGTTGGCCCGCTTGCTGCATTGAGGTTATATTTGACACCGGATCACTCGATCATCACAATTCACCTTATACTCCAGAAATCACACTCAGACATTAGATCCTGGAGGCTCAATGAGTCTATCCTATCTTCCCCTGATAACAAGAAATGCATACAAGCCGCTCTGGAAAATTACTTTGGAATAAAGGAGACCCTGGAGACTTCATCGCCCACCCTTTGGGAAGCACACAAGGCGGTAGCTAGGGGGGAGATTATCTCCATCATGTCATATCTAAATAGAATACGGAAAAATACACTCCATAAATTTTACGAGGAAATGGCAGCCCTGGAATTATCACATAAGAAATCCCAGATTGGTTCGGTATCTGAACAGTTAGCTGCTAAAAGGCAGAGCTTGAAAGATTTGCTTAACAAGCAATCAGCCAAGTTTTACATGAATTGGAAAAATAAGCTACATGTACATGGAGACAGGGCATCAAAACTGATGTCCCTAATCAAAAAGTGTCACGCATGCACCTTTGTTCAATCGCTTAAAATAGCAGGGGGCGGCAGTACCACTGACCCTTCTGGGATCTCTGCAGAATTTTAAGATTTTATACAGATCTTTATCAAATCCGCCCAAACAACACACCCTCTGAAAAAGAAAAGAATTCCCCTCATCCGTGATTTTCTTTACAAACTACAACTACCCAAATTGACCCCAGACCAACAAACGGCTCTTTCCAGGCCCTTTAACCTCACGAAACTTAAGTCCACCCTGTCTAGAGCCCCTCAGGGGAAAGCGGCAGGACCTGACAGTCTCCCGGTGACTTACTACAAATCATTTATTGGTATACAAATGCCTCATCTACTGAACACGTGTAATACTGTCATGGCTGGGCATCACTTTCCTAAACAGGCTTTAGAAGCTCACATTTCACTGATTCATAAAGAGGGGAAAGACCCAGAACTTTGTAGTAATTATAGACCAATTTCTCTCCTGAACGTTGACTTAATCTTCGCTAGTATGATTGCCAGCAGAATAGCCGAGTATCTCCCCAATCTTATCTCCACTGATCAGACAGGATTTGGGAAGGGAAGGCAAAGAACGCTACGTGTCTAAAGGTCCAGTCCACTAAGCAACTTACCAGCGATCCCAACGATAGGGATCGCTGGTAAGTTGCTAGGAGGTTGCTGGTGAGATGTCACACTGCGACGCTCCAGCGATCCCACCAGCAGCCTGACCTGGCAGGGATCGCTGGAGCGTCGCTACACAAGTTGCTGGTGAGCTCACCAGCAACCAGTGACCAGCCCCCAGCGCCGCGTGGAAGATGCTGCGCTTGGTAACTAAGGTAAATATCGGGTAACCAACCCGATATTTACCTTGGTTACTAGCGCACGGAGCTACACGTGCAGAGCAGGGAGCAGTGCACACTGAGCGCTGGCTCCCTGCTCTCCTAGTTACAGCACACATCGGGTTAATTACCCGATGTGTGCTGCAGCTACATGTGCAGGGAGCCGCACACACTGCTTAGCGCTGGCTCCTTGCTCTCCTAGCTACAGCACACATCGGGTTAATTAACCCGATGTGTCCTGCAGCTACATGTGCACAGAGCAGGAGCCGGCACTGACAGTGAGAGCGGAGGAGGCTGGTAACAAAGGTAAATATCGGGTAACCAAGGACAGGGCTTCTTGGTTACCCGATGTTTACAGTGGTTACCAGCCTCCGCAGAAGCCGGCTCCTGCTGCCTGCACATTTAGTTGTTGCTGTCTCGCTGTCACACACAGCGATGTGTGCTTCACAGCGGGAGAGCAACAACTAAAAAATGGCCCAGGACATTCAGCAACAACCAACGACCTCACAGTAGGGGCCAGGTTGTTGCTGGATGTCACACACGGCAACATCGCTAGCAACGTCACAAGTTGTTCGTTAGCAGCGATGTTGCTAGCGATGTTGCTTAGTGTGACGGGGCCTTTACATCTCCTTCAGCAAAATCCCCTTGATTTTATTGGGCACAGACGCTGAGAGAGTATTTGACAGGGTGGACTGGACTTTCCTTAAGGGGACCCTCACACACCTTATCCCCCAGCCCCTTATTCAGGCTATAATGCAAATGTACACCCATCCATCGGCAAGAATTTAACTCAACAATTCCTTAACTGACCCCATTTGATATACAGAACGGAACCAGACAGGGGTGCCCACTGTCCCCTACTCTTCGCTCTTTTTTGCGCTCTTTTTCACGCTCTTTTGCGCAACGCATAACCGCGTCTTTTGCAGATGACCTCCTCGACATCTTGTCACACCCAACAAAAAGCCTTCCAGCGCTCATGACAATTCTGGAAGAATATAGCTCCTTATCTAATTTTTAAAATAAATCCATCGAAGTTGGAAGCCCTTAGGTTAAACATTCCTGCACACCTAATTAACAGCCTTAAAGTGAACTTCCCTTTTCGCTGACCACCAAAGTATATTACATACCTGGGTATTAAGATTTGGCCAGAGCCCCAAAACTCTTTGAGCTCAACTTCAAACCCTAAAGCTGGTGTCACACATAACGACGACAACGACGTCGCTGCTACGTCACCATTTTCTGTGACGTTGCAGCGACGTCCCGTCGCTGTCGCTGTGTGTGACATCCAGCAACGACCTGGCCCCTGCTGTGAGGTCGCCGGTCGTTGCTGAATGTCCAGCTTCATTTTTTGGTCGTCACTCTCCCGCTGTGCCACACACATCGCTGTGTGTGACAGCGAGAGAGCGACGAAATGAAGCGATCAGGAGCCGGCACTGGCAGCTGCGGTAAGCTGTAACCAGCGTAAACATTGGGTAACCAAGGGAAGACCTTTCCCTGGTTACCCGATGTTTACACTGGTTACCAGCCTCCGCTCTTGCTGCCAGTGCCGGTTCCTGCACTGTGACATGTGGCTGCAGTATGCATCGGGTAATTAACCCGATGTATACTGTAGCAAGGAGAGCAAGGAGCCAGCGCTAAGCAGTGTGCGCGGCTCCCTGCTCTCTGCACTGTGACATGTAGCTGCAGCACACATCGGGTTAATTAACCCGTTGTGTACTGTACCTAGGAGAGCAAGGAGCCAGCGCTAAGCGCGGCTCCCTGCTCTCTGCACATGTAGCACAGCGACGTTATGATCGCTGCTTCTGCTGTGTTTGACAGCTAAGCAGCGATCATAACAGCGACTTACAAGGTCGCTGTTACGTCACCGAAAATGGTGACGTAACAGCGACGTCGCTGTCGCTTAGTGTGACACCAGCTTTACTCCCAAAGATTTCAGAGTGTATCATTTCCTGGAGGGCCCCATATTTATCGTGGATAGGGCAAAAACTTGATAGAGTATAATCCTTTCAAAATTCGTTTACTTATTCCAAATGCTACCAATTAAAGTCCCAGAATAATTTCTAGCCCAGGCCAACTCTCATTAGAAATTTTATTTGGAACAAAAGATCCTGCATAAACTTCCATACTTTGTCTCTACCCAAACACGTAGGGGGAATGGGGGCACCAAATATTCGTTTATATTATCATGCGGTACTAGCTACTAGAGCACTGGACTGGATCCGGAGACCCAAAGAGAAGGCATCGGTTAGTGTAGAGGATTGTTTGGCCCCAATCCCCCTCCGCTCCCTCTTACTCCTACCACCTGGACTTGACGACAAAAATATAATCTCTAATACTGACGAGAGCAATGTTCCTGGAATGGAGAAACCTAGCAAAGATACTGGCTCCATATGGGTCTCCTCTGACCCATATCTCAGATATTCTATGCCTCCGCCACCCACACAGGCTCAAATACTGATAATCTGCTCCTTAACCTCACTATCCCCGTACATGAGTTGATGAAAGATGGTGCTCTACTAACATACCACGAATTGTGTACTTTCCCTAGATTCGCAAACTTAACTTTTCTTCATTATAGTAGCATAAAGAACTTCGTTCACTACCTGCAACTAGAAAGGAGCCCACCAAGGCCGCTCATGAGATTTGAGGCACTATGTTCTCAATTGAAGTCTCCCATGAAGGTCCTTTCACAAATTTATAACCTATTGGTCTCCGATAGTACACTGAAGAGGGCCTTTGTGGGAAACTGGGAAAAAGACATGGGCACTACCTTTTCTGACTCACAGGTCAACCTTATTTATAAGCGCTCACATGGCCCTTCACGCTGCATCAGAATTCAGGAAAACTCATAAAGTGGTAACCAGGTGGTACACTACACCAGTGCAGTCGCACCAATGGTATCCATCCTCTTCCTCATTGTGCTGGAGATGTGGTGTGGAGAAGGGTACGTACATTCACATATGGTGGGGCTGTCCAATAATTAGCTCCTTTTGGCGAGAAATCACACTGCTTGTTTCGTCTCTTGTGGGCAGTAAAGTTCAGCTCACCCTGGAAATGGCCCTACTCAACTTTCCGATCTGGCCGGCTAATAACTGTCAAAGCTGGCGGCCTTTGTTGTAGCAGCAGGTAAACTTTTGGTCCCCACCCTATAGCTTACATCCAATATTCCATCTAAAAAGCAGGTACTTGGCAAAATAGACCTCTTATTTTGCACTGAGGAACTGGCCTCTCTCCCAACTTAACTCAAACTCCTTCCACAAGGTGTAGAACCCTTGGATAGCCTTCAGGAAATCTGCAGAATATCTTTCAATAATTGCAGCAGAACAGGGAACACTCGGGTGATGTGCATAAATGACAAGCCGTACCTTTCCTCGCCAAGCATCTTCCCCACTTGAATGCTCTCAGAGCCTACCCATCTCTCCTTCCCGTACCCCATCCTCTCCTACTCATCCCTCTTCTTCCCTTTGTCTTCTGTGTAGTTTTACTGAATTGATTGATTTGGTTGATATTTGATCTAATTACATGCCACGGCCATTCTTGATTTTTCAGTACTAAACTAACGATGGCCAAGGTCTGAAGCTATGTATGCTGTCACTGTTTTCTTCTCTGAAATACACACTGAGATATGCATATGTTCTACTGAGAAATGTTATCGGTGTTGAAAACTTAATAAACAAAACATTGAAAAGAAAAAGGTTATATTTGACACAGAACTTTCCTTTTATAACTTATGTACAATATTTAGATCAGGTTACCTGTATCTTAAAGTGCCAGAATTTGGCTTTTTTTTTTTTTTTTTAAAAAAAAAAAAAAAATTTTTTTTGTAAACTATAAAAACACTTATTCATGGTCATCTGGACTACTTCAACTCTTTCCTGATCGTTCTCCCTCTAATAAAACTTTTTTCCTATCCAAACCGTCCTGAACATGGCAGCCAGGGTTGTATTTTTGTCCTGCCACTTCATCAATGCCTCCATGTGCCAGTCCTTACACTGGCTACAAAATACAATACAAATACAAAGCTCTTTAGTTATATTCCACCTTCTTGCAGAGTGATTGGCACCAGAAGGATGTTAGATAGTAATTAAAGATAATCTTGATTAGAGATGAGCGAACAGTAAAATGCTCAGGTGCTTGATGCTCAGGTCGAGCATTTTGAAATGCTCGGGTGCTCGACCCGAAACCTGAGCACCGAGCCCAATGTTAGCCTATGGGTTACCCGAGCATTTTTCCAGCGGCACCCCCGGCCATCTTGAGAAAGCTCAAAAATGTCACAATTGTATAAGTGCTCAAATGACATGGGTGCAGCATGGGAAAACCCCTGAAAGCATTTCTGACTCCCATGTCACTGCTGTGAACAATGTTGTCTTTGTATTAGGGGGAGGAAGAATCCCAAGTGACCATGTACTTTCGCTTTGAAGCATTTATGCAGCAGCTTGTCTCTGCCTATACATTCACTGCAAAGCGAAACATGGTGAACAGAGGAAAAAAAATCATACTCACTTCTGTGCAGACTCCCGGGACACATCCAATTGCTGCAGGACCCGCTGGTGATCAGCTGATGTGGTGACCTGACGGCATCACATGATCACCAGGTGACTGCATCAGCTGATTACCGGCGGGTCCTGGAGCTGATCAGACACGTCCCGGGAGTCTGCACATAGGAGTAGTGTTTTGGTGTTGTGTGGGTTTTTTTTTTTTTTTTTTCTTCTACTGATGCATCAGCTGTTTGTTTGTTTGTTTAAAAGCCTCTTAATCAGCTGATGTGTAATGAGAATCAGGTCCTTGAAACTGACACATCTAATCAGTTTGCCTTCCAGCAAACTGATCAGATGATATTGGATCCGGATTGGATGTCGCGGGACCCTCAACCCCAGGATTTCGGCGAAGGGGTTCTTTATTTCAATAAAGATCGAGTCACTAATTGATTTCTAATAATTTCTCAGTGTGTTTTTTGTTAATCTTTCTGTACTAGAAATTCATGGTGGCCATGTCTAATATTTGAATGACGCCATGAATTTTGGGCTTGGGGCCAGCTGATAAAACACAGCTAGCCCTAACCCTATTACCCAGTGAGTTACCTGGCACCAGGGCCGCTGGAAGAGTTGAATACAGCTGCAGAAGATGGTGCTTCTATGGACGTGCCATTTTCGGTGTCTGCGGACTGCAATTCGCAGCAGGGGGGCCCAAAAATTTTGGGCCAACCTGCGCTGAATTCCAATCCCCAGATCTCCAGCTGCCTAGTTGTACCTGGCTGGACACAATAATTGGGTGAAGGAGAGAGCCCAAGCAGCTACTGGCCGTTAAACACCAATGCTTGGTGTTATCTTCATTGGCAATGGAAAATCCAGGGAATCCCGTGTGTGTGTGTGTGTGTGTGTGTGTGTGTGTGTGTGTGTGTGTGTGTGTGTGTGTGTGTCCAGTAATTAAAAATAAAAAATGACAGGCTTCACCACAATTTTGTATGCTAGCCAGGTACAGCAGGCAGGAATGGGCTGCCCCCAGCTGCCTATTTGTACCCAGCTGGGAACCAAAAATATAGGGAAGCTTTTTTTTTTTTTTTTTAATTATTTAATAAATTTCATTAAAGTGTGCTTCACCGCTGGGGATTGGAATCTGCAGCACAGGTTGGCCCAAGCGTTCTGCAAACCCCCCCCCCCCAACCCCTATGAATTGCAGTCCACAGCCGCCATGTTCTGGCGCTGTAACCAACTCTTCCAGCAGCCTTGATGTCAGGTGGCATGCTGGGTAATAAGGGGTTAATACCAGCTATTTTTTACCAGTTGATATTAAGCCTGAGATTCTTAATGTCAGGCCAAGTTTGACCCGGCCATTAAGAATCGCCAATAGAGGGTTAAAAAGACACCACACAGAGAAAAAAATACTTTCTTGTAAGTAAATACATAGACACACTTAGGGATATCTTTTATTTCTGCTGCTCACCCCTCTTCGATCCTGGTATTCTGTTTTCTTCAACCCATGCAGCTCTGCTATATCAGACAGCAAAGGGAGGAAGAACGCTGCTTCTCCCCTGTGCTGTGTAATTGAGCAGAGGCCGCGGCGGGTTGGTAGGTGTCACCATGGCCACCGTTGCAATAGTAACCTACTGAGTGAGTTACTACAGCAACGGTGATCTCCGATCAGTTGATTACCAGCGCCGCTATGCACTGGCTCCTGCATAAGCCACCGATTTAAATAGGGAGTTAACTCCTGCGGCTCCTGCAAGAACCAGTGCATAGCTGCCCCGGTAACCAGCTGATCGGAGATCACCGATGCTATAGTAACATGCTAGGTAAATTATGACACCAGTGTCAGCGGTGACGTTACGTCTCCTAGTACCTACACACTAAATCTGACCCTAGCTCAGCAGCACCTCCCCATAAACTAGTCAGAGGTTCCCAACTCCAGTCCTCAAGCCACACCAACAGTGCATGTTTTCAGGATTTTTTAGCATTGCATGGGTGTTGGATTCAGCACCTTTGCAGGTGATTAAATTATCACCTGTGCAATACTAAGGAAATCCTGAAAACGTGCACTGTTAGTGTGCCTTGAGGACTGGAGTTGGGAACCTCTGCACTAGCTGACTGAGGAACACACTGCCGAGCACAGCACTGTCAGCTGTCATATAGAGCTGATGACGCTTTGCGGCCAACCAATCACTGTAATGCTACAGCCATGTTGGTTGTGGCATTACAGTGTGAGACAGCCAATCCCTGCATGTGAGCTGACTCTGTAAACAGCGCCCAAATGCAGGGAGGGTATGCCGAGCATCTCACCAGTACTTGGCGCTCGCCAAGTATATCAAGAACTGAGATGCTTTGGCGAGCAGAGTAGCGGCTTTTTATACAAGCTTATCACCTCAACTCATTAACCTAACTCTCCCTCTGTTCACTCCTTCAAAAATGTTAATTACAATCTTGTCCCTCCTCTTAATCTATCTCCACATCTTCTTCTATGTACACGATAACTGCTCTTAGACAAATTCTGGCTGATGTTTGGATCATGCAGCTTTTATTATAATGGCTGGACAGGATGACTAGTGTTATGTATTACTCTGTCCCGGGCAGTATAACTGGGGAAAATGTCAGTTTGGTGGCTGTTGCCCAGTTCCGTGCACAGGGTGCTTTTTGAAAAACTGGTATATTTACAAGGGAATTAACTAAGCCTTTATTACATGACGCCACTTGCGGTTTGCCGCTATGTGGATGTAGCCGCCGCTGCAGTTTTTACTACTTGGGCTGGTGTTAGTGGCAGCCTGGATGTTAGGCCCTCCGCAAGCAGGGCCAGGCCCCAGAGGAAGGGTGATGTAGATGGCTGCTGAAAGATGGTAGACCACACAAGGGGTTGCAGAGTAACTGTTTCCTTTTACTTACAGTAAACTGGAAACTGGTCACCCGAGGCCGGCTGGTCTCAACCGCTAGTCCCAGTGCCGATTTTAGTGACTTAGTGGATTCTTTCCCCTGCACCGGTCTTTGGTCAGTGGGTCCCCATGGCTTGGAGTGGCTGGGGGTCCCCTCCTGGTAGTCTCTTAATGGCAGTCCGTGTGACAGTAGCGTGAACCTTGTGGGGTCGGATTCTCTGGTCCTGGTCCCTGGTTCTCCTGTTGCTACTGTGTCCTGAACTTTAAGGTCAGTGAGGTCCTTCTATGTTTCCCTCACTGTGCAGATTTTATTAGGTTTGCCTGACCTACCATTCTGTACCCCATTGGTGTGTAGTTCTGGGATTACTCCACCTGCAACTAACTGCCAGGTCACTGTTCCACTCTTGACAGTCCTTCCTCTTCCCACCCCCTCAAACTAGTCTCACTGTCCACTGTCTGACCCACCCACCTGATCGTCTAGTGAACTGGACTAGATTGGCTCCACCTTTAGGTAGTCATCCATTGGTCCAACCCTAGCCTGGTACCATTCTATGGGGGGAATTGGGGTGGGGGGGGGAAACAGGTATTATTTGGAGTGTTTGGTTGTTACTGGAACTGGTCTTCTGGGTTCCTAGGGGGTAGGCCCTGCATCCTGGTGGGGATGGAGTACCTTGTACCCCATGCAGCCCACAGAAATCCCAAGCGTGAGCCCTTGAGAGCGCAGCTCCACTACCAATAAGTAGGGAGCGGGGCCCTTTTTGCCAACGGACTACCAGAACACTTTTAATTTGTGCACAGAGGCAGGTTCCGGACTACCCGGCAGTACTATAAGGGACAGATACCCGGACAGGCTCCCCACAAGGGCAGTGGCGCGCAGACTTGTTTTACCTTGTCAGACTGCTTTGCGGTCACATCAACACTACCTAAGTACATGGTCCTCCCCTGCTTCCAACCAGCCCTGCGCTCTCCTACACAAGCATTCCCACCATCCAGAGTCCTGGGGCCTCCCCTATCCATGGAGGGAATGTCATCTGGCTGCCCCACTCAATCTCCCCTGGGTATTCGCAGTGGCGGTACTCCCCTTACCGCGAACCACGGGTGGCGTTGGAACTCTTATCCCCTGTAAATACTCCCTTTACATTCGAGTGGCCGCGAGCCCACGGGTCCGGAGACCCTCGAGCCACAGCAGACCCCCGCATCAGAGTGGTTCAACGGCTGCAGGGGCGGCACATGACCACCCAATCTCCTTTAAAAATTGTAAGCTTGCAAGCGGGGCTCTAACTCCTCCAGTAACTGTTTAATTGTGTCAAAAGCGGGCTTTACATGCTACGATATATCTAACGAGATGTCGGCGGGGTCACGTCGTTAGTAACGCACATCCGGCATCGTTGGTGATATCGTAGCGTGTGACAGCTATGTGCGACGGTGAACGAGCAGAAACTCCCCTTCTCGTTAATCGTTGACACGTCGCTCATTTTCTAAAAATCGAACGTCCGGTTGTTCATCGTTCCCAAGGCAGCACACATCGCTCTGTGTGACACCCCAGAAACTATGAACACAGCTTACATGTGGCCGCCGCCAATGCGGAAAGGAGGTGGGCGGGATGTTTTGCACGAGAAATTGTAGCGTGTAAAGCAGCCTTTACTTTATTTATTTATTTATTTATTTAATTTTTTTTCTGTAAATGTCCCTACTAAATTGAAGTGAAATTCAGTGGAGCCCCAATCCTGAAATATTCCCCAAACATAAGTCAAATACATTGGCAGAATTATGTTTGTACTTATGTTTGTACTATCATTTTTGCAGCATTTTGTAATTGAGTCTCATTCATTTAAATAAGAAAAAAAGCTACGAAAATGCTGAAAGAATGGATATACAACAGATACGCTGTACATGATGGAAAAATGTTTTGAGTGCCATGTTAGTGCACCACTGTCTCACTTTGCATCTGCAGATGTGCACCTGTGTTAATATCAATCAAAAGGGAACATGGGACATGTCACATGATGCATGGGGGGGGGAGGAGACATGCCTTCTGAACTAGACGGGGCCCGTGCTACTTAATCTACCCCTGCCAATACAGATCAAACTTTAAAGAAGTGGTTTGAAGCTAAAAGTAAATCCATATCTATTTGGCGCTACCATCTAAGCTATTTTTGTGAATACTCGTAATAAAAATTCCCTACCGTTCCCTAACTCTCTAGCTAACTGTTCTATTTTTCGATCTATTATTTGAGAAGCCCAGAGCATGTGTGGTGCCCCTGAGGCATCAGTTGCCACAGGGTACTGTACCTCACCAGAGAAAGGAGGTCATTGCCGGTAAACCATCACAATCCACCAAAACAGTTAGCTGCCCTCTCACCGGGACTAGGTTAGAGCAGGGTCACTTGGATGGTCACCACAAGGTATGGGACCTCCCACCAACTAGTTGAGTAACCTGGGGTGGGGAGCTAGAGAACAGGAGTAAGGCGACACGCGCACACAGTCAGTGTTAGTTACGCACAGACCAAGGAACAAGTGAGACGTGAGGAGAACACTGTCGCTGCGCCATAGCGCTCTCAGGACCGAACGCACAGATCAGGGTGCGAAGCCCTAGGCTGCACTGCATGTCCCACCAGCAGAACACGCCGGACACAGGATTTCAAGCTTTCTGGCCCACACAAAGCACCCGGGGCACAGCAGCATATAGAGCCAGGAGTCATGACAGAAAAGCGGCACCAGTACCGGACTTGCGCTGCCTGCCATATGGGGTAGGAACTGAGACCATCCAAGGACTATGGTCCCAGCCTAGCTTCAAGCCGCAGTGACTCACAGCGCAAGTAGGAAGGACTCACAGAAAAACACCGATTCTGATCGCCAAACTATCTGGGATTAGCTGGAGCCCATGACAACAGTGCAGCAGTCCAAAGGTGGTGACATCTCAGTGAGTAAAGAACTTTAACTGCAGCCCCTGTGTCGTCCAATCCTTCCCACACCTTAGCTGCACAGCAGCAGGAGACTACTACTCCCAACCTCCCTGTGGGCCTAAGGTCTGCCTGTGTAGTGCAGCTAGGTTTGTACAGCCCTCCAATCGGCCCTCAGAGGAAACCTCTTGCTGCGGCGGCTCCTATTTTAGCCACACACCACAGATGGCATCACAAATAACTACTATCCCAGTCATCATCCCCCATTTCTTGATACCACCTTGGTCACAGAACTGCTGACATCCCACCCCCTACACCGGCCCAGTGACTCGTAACACCCCCACACCCCGTGGGCACATCACATGCTGGGATACTCTGTGTCAACAGGGGGACATTTGTGGCAGTAACTACAGCATTTGTAATCTAATTTGTAATATGCAATCTGCAGAGTGACCTCTGTCAGATCAGAAATTGGCTGGTAACCGTTTTGGCTATTCCTCTGGCATACAGGAGACGAGATGCCAACGGTTGTGGTGCTTTGTGTTTCTTGCATGCTGGGTGTAGACACCGCTTTGTTACTGGCTGATTACTGATCTGATTGCTCAGTGGGCATTATGCACTGTGCAGATTGCATAGTGCACAATTCAGGGAGGGACACAGTAGGGACAGACCAGCTGCTGACAGGAGCATTATGATGATGATTTTGTTTCAGGGAGGTAATGGCGGCTTTCACCGTCACATATTCTGCCCTTGACACTTTGAGTATACCAGCATGCACTGGAATTCTTAAAAAAAAATCACCGCAAACAGTGTAGTTGGCGAACTTTTTTGGCACCATCATATTAGAAAATAGCTTGGATTAGAACATCGGATTCAGATTTAACCCCCCTACACCCCGGCCCTTTTTTTTTTTTTTTTTTTTAGCCCCCCCCCCCCTTCTAAGAGCTGTAACTTTTATTTTTCCATCTGAGGGCTTGTTTTTTGCAGGGCAAGTTTTAATTTTAAATTCAACCATAAGTTTTACCATAGTCTATTCGAAAACTGCAAAAAATTCAAAGTGCAGAAAAATTGCAAAAGTGATTGCTTTCGGGATATTTTATTCACAAAAATGGTACCATTTGAAAATGTCAGCTTGAGATGTAAAAAAATAAGCAATCGCTGAGCTATAGATTTTAGATCCTGAAAAATTAGACCGCTACAGGTCTATGAGCTCGTAATGACCTGAGGCATCAGTTAGTTTCGAAATACTTGGATTCGTGATACTCGTAACGAGTACTGTCTAATACTCGTGTATTCATTACGAATAGTGTGTCGCGGGCAAGGCAGGACGCCGCTAACGCTCAGGTGCGGCGCTGCTCGGTGGCTCGAGTGGTGGGCCGGATCCGGGGACTCGAGCGGCGCTCCTCGCCCGTGAGTGAAAGGGGGGTAGTTTGGTTTGGGGATTTGGTCTGTGACGCCACCCACGGGCTGTGGTGAGGTTGGACACCCACCGCTGCTGGTGACGGGGATCCTGGGAGCGATGGTAGGGAGCAGCTGGGATGTTCCTTCCCCCCCCCCCCCCCCTCCCCCCTCTCCGTGGATAGGGGTTGGTGGTCCCGGGGCCCGGTGAGATGACTGAGGCAGGGTTGGCAAGGTGCAGGGTCGCCTGGACTGCGCAGCACAGTGCCGGACGGCACGGTTGTACTCACTCAGCCACAAATGTACGCAAAGTCTCTGGTAAACTAAACGGCTGGATGGCCGGGTCCCGCAGCCGGCTGCTGTGACTTCTCCCGGACGGTTGGTGGTGGCTGCCTTACCCTGCATATTTTGTGTATGTTCGGTCCCGATGGATTCCCACCAGTAACCCGCTCCCCAGCGTGTATGTGCCGGAAGAGCCCTTTTGCCCGCAGGCTCTGGCCCTTGGAACTCTAGCTGTGGCGGTAGCTGTATTTCCTTTTGCTGGTCGGACGGTTGCCTTCAATCGGGTCTTGGCTGTTAGGAAACCCCTGGGGTTCCAGTCACTGACCGATTTGACCTCTAATGGCGACTCCAAGCCTGGTCGGGGTACGCAGGCCCTGCCTGTGTGCTGGCTTCACTTCGCTCCCCGGTTCGGTACCGGCGGGCTGCCACACATCCCCGGTCCTACGGTTCCGCGTTGATTCGCCTCTCCTGGAGACGGCCACCACCGTCTGCCAACCTTGCTCTTAGTGCCCAGGCCACACACCCGGACACGGTCAGTTTGCTCCTCCACTTCTACTTCACTCCTCACTTTCTACTCTGAACTCCTTCCTTCTCCCACCTCCAGGACTGTGAACTCCTCAGTGGGTGGGGCCAACCGCCTGGCTCCACCCCACCTGGTGTGGACATCAGCCCCTGGAGGGAGGCAACAAGGATTTTGTGTCTGGCTGATGTGCCTGTCTCAGGGTGGGGGTGTATGTAGTAGTAGCTGTGACGACCTGGCTAGTCCAGGGCACCACATGTGCAATGAAACTTAATGGTGAATACTCGTAATGTAACGAGTAACCTACATTCCACACTATTCGTGCGAGTAGCGAATGGTGCAGAATCAGTTTCCTCGTTACATTGAGAGTATTCCCCATTAACTTGTGTCATGTTAAAACTTAAGGTTCCTTATACCAATCCCCCCCAGCAACTAGCACAGATCGCCATAACACTAACTGATCAGCCTGCGAGTTTTGGTATTTATGACCAGGGGGATGGAAGGGATGGAGGCAAAGTAGTGCACACAAACGCTCAGTTTTTCTACTTTAACAAAGAGCACAGTTTTTAGGTGCCACGGTAATACTAGAAAAATGAAAGCATCTTTTCAGAATTACAGCAGAGTGCTGAATGCAGCTCACTGTTTGGCTTTGCTAGATCGCTGGTATCGCGACAAATGGGTATTGGCCAATATAATCATGCTAGATGCATTGTTTGGTATCTATGTGAATGAAAAATCGAGATCTAAAATATATAATGCTAATATCTCTCTCCTGTGTGCCCAGGGGCAAAGATATGCAGAAAAGTAGAATTACAAAACTTTGACAAGCTTGGAACAGCCCACAAGGTATTGTAAAATGAGGTCACAGATGGGAGGGTGACCTGAGGGCATAAGTCTTTTTTTTTTTTTTTTTTTTTGGAGTTTGGCAGTTCAGGAATGGCTTAGTCAAGCTGTAGTTCTGCTGGTTTATCTATACCATCTTCTACTGAAGCCTCACCCTCCCTAAATTCAGACATCAAATCTATGGCATGAGTTTAGTAAGTTTCATGTTTTATCATTTTTTTTTTTTTTTTATTTTTTTTATGCAACTGTCTACATTGTATTTGTATTCCCCTTTTGTACTATCTTGTAGATTTTATAAACACTGCCTCTTTTCAGATTAAATATATAACATTTTAATCGTTCCTTGTGCTTTATATACAAATCTGAACCTGAAGAGCCTCTATCTGTAATGGGTGTCTGGACTACCTGTAAAGTGTGTGTGTGTGTGTGTGTGTGTGTGTGTCTCCATTAGCAGGAGTCTGTGATATATACATTACCCATGTTGGGCAGACCTTCAATATTTGGCATTAGTAGCTCAGCAGCCTTATTTACTTATTGTCTAGTAGTACCAAACGTGACTTTCTAACAAGAGGGGCGCTAGAGCTGTCTGTGAGAACCCCCCCCCCCCCAGCTGTTGGTGACTACTTATATTGCACACACTATTCGGAATGAATATGCAAGTATTAAGCAGTACTCGTTTATAAGTATTGCAAATCCGAGTATTTTAAAATCTCATTGTGATGCTTCGGGTCAGTACGAGTTCGTAGACACTAAACATGTATAGGTTTACTTTACTATCTAAGGGGTCAAACATTTAGAGCCATATGTCGCGACCTGTAGCGTTATAATTTTTTTGAGATCTATCACTCAGTGATGGCTTATTTTTTGCGTCTCAAGCTGACATTTTCTCTGGTACTATTTTTACGCAGATACTGCATTTTGATCACCTGTTATTGCATTTTGCGTGAAATTTCTGGTGACTAAAAATTTAATTTTGGCTTTTTTTTTTTTTTTTTGACACTATGCAATGTATCAGAATAATTTTATATTTTGATCAGGCATTTCTGACTGCGGGGATATGAAATACGTAGGTTTTTTTTTTTTTGGTTTTTTTTTTGTCCCCGGGGGGATTATAAGGATCAGCAGTCTGATCGCTTGTTCATGTCTGATCATAGCTACACAGCTGAGAACCAGAAATATTCCCCTCTTGTTACTGGCAGCACTCAGCTGGGTGAAACAGGCAATGACTCATGATAGCTACAAGAGTCTTCACATGACCGTGTTACCATGGCAACCATCAGCTCAGTCATCACGTCACAGCGCCGCCGTTGGGGCCGGGTAAGTGAAGATTTACCACGGCGGGGTTTTAAATCACTGTCACGCTGTGACACTGCGATTTAAGGGGTTAACTGGCACAAGTGGATCACAGATTCACCCGTGCCTGTGAGGCACATGTCAGCTGTTCAAATTAGCTAACGTGCATGGATTGCAGCCGGCTGCCTGCCTCAGTTGCCGGTGATTAGAACTATATGCCTTACGATGTACTGTTATGGCCCATGGTCATTAAGGGGATAAAATGTAATTTAATTTTTGCCTTAAGACCCTCGCTTTAATTCATAAAATCAGTATTTTATTTTGTTTTTGCACAAGCTAACCTAGTAGCTTTTCTATAGCTTCAGGCACTACATAGAATTACCTCTTATGTGTATTGTTTAGTTTAAGTGTTAAAACAGTTTCTTCAAAATTTACCTCCTTCTTGCTGTCTAGACTATCAGGTTATCCCAGTGCGGTTTTCATGCTAGTGTCTGGCTTGAATCCAAGGTAGCATTGTTGTTCTGTCACCAGCTGATATAATTAATTGCATAACCCTCTGGGCCTCTGTGTTCTTTGTATTAAGTCTTTTCATTTAATCCTAAACTCCCTTAATGGTGCTTGTAGTAGTTGTCTTATTGGCAGCTTAAAATGAGGATCTTGGGATAAATTAATAGATTCTGTAAAATGAGCAATTAAAATACTCATAATGGTACACTTGTATCTTTCTAGGAGACAATTGCACAGCAGTTTTTTAGTAAAGTATTTTTAATAGATCTGCGGTCTTAACTGCATAAAAATTGCAATGTTAACATTAAATGGAATCTGACAGCAAGATTTTGCTATGTAATTTGAAAGCAGCATGTAATATGGACAGACCCTGATTCCAGCAATGTGTGATTTAGTTTACTGAGTGCATAAATTTTATTTATTTTTTTTTTTCTGCTACAGTTCTAGCAGAGCTTAATTGTTGAGCGGTGTATAACCTAGCCCTCCCCACAGCTTTGTGTACAATGTATAACAACTCCTAATCAGTGTTTGGGGCATGGTTGGAATGGCATGCATTAGGCCAATTGACCTGTAGTGGATCTCCTTCTAGAACACTGTATACAAAGAAACTGCTGTAGGGTTTCTGCTTGTACATCATGGTGCTGTAATAAGTGGGGCAGCTGAGGGTGGCATCCTTGCCCTGCCATGCTATAGGAAAATGGGGATCCTATCTGGGTATGGCCACTGCAGACCACATGCTCTTGCTTGACATGGTGGACTAGAACCTGATAGAGATGGAATATGCCGAGCTGAGTCCATAAATTAAACTTTTCCGATCTCATGATAGCACCGTACATAAGTGTATCCACCCTCGAACAGGAAACCTTTCTGAAAATTAAAAGGAGCGGCACCTCTCCAAAACCAGTGTGGTTTCCTGTTCCTGGAAGAGGATACCTGTTATCTGGTCAAGAGGTCTCTGGGATCCTGGTGTCACAAGCCACACTGGTCGCATGCATGGCTCCTTCCTCATGCCCAAAATCTCAAACCGGGGTTTCCAGGGTAACCGTCGGCAGTGGAGCAACAAGTTATATGAAAAGCTCTGGTCTGCCAAGTGTGTAATGAAAAGACTGGCAGAGGAATCTCCAGCCATGTTGCAGGAAATTAGGTCCTTAATCAAGAATAGGTTAAAAATAGTGAAGAGGGAGATGAGCCTTGTAGGAGCCCCCGCAGCATCCACCATTAAAACTGTCTTCATCTGAAGATACAGCAGCTCTCAGGAAGACAGGGAGGAGTCGGGAGAATTTGGGTCTACAGCTGAGCGGTCATTTGAGTATGATTAACCATGCTTTGAGGCAGAGGACACAAGCAAACTCCTAATAATCATAAGAGCTATGATGGGGGTTGAAGCCCCTAAAAACCAACCAGGACTCCATGTTTAGCAATCTAGAGGAGTGTAAGCATAGTCTTCTTGGTCCATAAAAATCTAATCAGCTTTATCAACAAGGAGTGAAAAAAACAACAAAACACAATCGGGAAGGTTGAGGGGAGCTGAGATTGCCAATATCTCAAACTGTAGCTATGCCATTTGAGGATTTAGGTTCCCTTAAATATCCTCTGGACCAAAAAGTAATGCTTTCCTTAAAGGAACCTAGGAAATGGCAGCGGGATCATTCAAACCTAACATTTCTGCCACCTGTACCACAAGGTCCCTTGTGAAATGGCTCCAGGAGTTGGAGGTCCAGATTAGGGACAAATGCTCTAGGGAACGATTATTGGAGGCCCTGCCCACTATTCAGAAGACTGCAAATTTACTTGGTGAGGCTTCAGTGGATAGGGTCAGATTATCAGTCCGTGCCCGTGCCCTCTTTAATTCCAGTAAGTGGGCTTTATGGCTAAAAACTTGGAACGCAAACTTCCACTCAAAAACGAAATTATGCGGGATGCCGTGCCAAGTAGTGTATCTATTTGGAACGGCCTTAGATGATATCCTGGAAAAGGCAGCGGACAAAAAGAAAACATTCTGTGCCCCCTCTGGGTCCGGGTCAGAGGTTCCTTTCAGACTTCAGGAGGGAGAGGAGGTAGGAAGAGCCAAAAGGATAACATAGGGCACCCTTGGGCATGAGCAGGCCCAGACAAAAGGTTTACTATTCAACAAGCACTCCCATAAAAACTCCTAACCGGCAAAGACGCCAGATCCCGGGTGGGGGGGGAGCTTAAATCACTTTTTCCCACAGTGGGAGGCTCTTCCGGCCTCTGCCTGGGTTCAAAATACTATCTCCCGGGGTCTCAAGCTGTCTTATTCCCTCCCTCCACAATGGTTAATAAGTTCCCAGGTAGTCCTAAAAAAACAGGGGCACTAGAATGGAAAGTAATCTCCTTTATCGGGGAAAAAGTGTTAATCAGGGTGCCAGTCAGAGCGGAGAACGGGGTATTACAGTAACCTATTCAGAATAAAAAAAGTACCCGATGGGTCCTTTCAGACCATCTTTAATTTAAGATCTCTGAACGGCTATTTGGTAGTAGAGAAGTTCAAGATGGAGACCCTGAAGTCAGCGATGGGGCTACTATTACCCCTCTGCTACATTGCGGTGACGGACCTGACAGTTGTGTACTTGCACGTCTCAATCTACAAAACGCCAAAAATATCTAAGGCTGGCAGTAAGCATAAAAGGGAACTGACTCACCTGCAGTACTAGTGCCTCTCATGCGGCATTTAAACAGCCCCGTCACTAATTGTGGCGGATGTAGCATCCGATTTTAAGGAAAAAGGATATTCTAATCCCTTACCTGGATGACTTTTTAATCATGGGAAAGTTGGAAAGGGATGGTTTGGTGGCAGTCAACAAAGACCGTCTCCTCAGTCCTATCCGACCTTGGATGGTTATTAAATGAAGCAAATGCAAAACTGCACCCCGCCCAAGTTCAGATATATTTGGGAATCACTCTGGACTCTGTATTCTTTTCGTCGGGAGGAATTACACAAATAAAACCAAAGGTCTATTGCAAATCGTAGCCGCAAGCAGCCTGCTGTGGTTCCTGTTACACTCTGACGCAGCCGTCATTCCATGCCTTGAGTTGTCCAGCTGTATGCTTATTCCTCCACGTCTAAGTGTGGAGAGGCATTCTAGAGAGCATGCCGATTTGCCCCAGCCTGAGTAAGTCGAGTGTTTCGCCTAGTGAGCATGCTCAGCCTGACAGGGTCATTTCTGAGTCCTCAGTTCAGGCTACTGAGCATGCTCTCACACTGCAAAAAGCCTCTTTGCACAGGTACTTGGACTTTGTTCGGTCACTTGTAGCAGTGTATACTGTAAATTAACCACATGACACATAGCAAGTACAATAACTTAAAAATTTTCAGAAGTGAGCACAATACCATTTTCAGTTTCACATGTGCCACCACTGGTTCTACTCAGTCTAATAGACTTTGGGCTTATTGTGAAACGGCATCCCTTTGCCAAATCCCATGGGAGTGCAGATGGAGTTGACACAGAAAATACTCAGTCATCTGTGCTCACATCAAAGCCAAAAGGCATCTCCTGGCAGAGGCCGTTAACCAAAATAAGCTATTTTCTGTATCCCTAATACAAAGACTGCAAACATTATTTTAACATACACTAATCCCAAGTACGCGTTTAAAACCATACATTCTAGGCAGTTTTTAATTCAACTTCATACTCTATAAACCCTACTGATTCCCACAAGTTGAGGGCATAAACAGGTCTGTTTAATGAGACTGTGAGCAGAATCCTTATACCACTTGCAAAGTAACACTCCATGTAAGGTTCGAATGTGAAATTCCAGCAAATGCCACCTTAAGTGTCATGTTTAATTCTTCATCCATTTGTCAGCAAACCCCCTATTATAAGGTTTCCTATATCGCTGTAAGATTGGTCACTAATCATTGTCTAGTTGTGAGGCTGGGTAGTCAAGAAGTCCAGGGTAGTTTCACACTTGCGTTCAGCGCATTCCGTCACTATGAAGAATAGCGCAGTCCGTTAACGGACTGCGCTATTCTCCATAGTTGTATGGACGACGCACTGTAACGCAAGTGTCTGCGTTGCATCCGCTGGACGACGCAGCGTCGTTATTTTGATGCTGCGTCGGGCGGATGAACGCTGCATGTAGCGTTTGTCTATGCTTAGCGGAGTGTCAAAAAACGCAACCTGCAGGAATCCGTTAGGCGTCCGTTTTATAATGGACGCCTATGGTGGCGGATTCCGTTAGAATGCGTCATTTGACGGATTCCATTAACTCATCCGTCTTTACACACCTGCGCATGCCCATATGTGTAAAGTCAAGGAATAAAACCTATAACTGCGTTATTTTGTACGATCCGTAGCATCCATTGTGCCACTATATGCAACGCATCCGTTGCATGCGTCACACAACGCAATGCTACGGATCCCGTCCAACGCAAGTGTGAAACTAGCCTAAGATACCAAGTGGGCTTGTCAAAAGGGTAAGTCAAAGGCCTAGTCAGTCAGGACATGGTCTGAGGTCAAAATGCCGGGAAGGTAGCTGATTAAGACAAGGGCTGGGCAAATCATAAAAAGAAGGGGAACAATAGATCAGAGACTGAGCATAGGAACACTCTAGGCACACAGACACAAAGTTAAAGCTACAACTGACTGTAATTGGAGACAAAGAGCAAGGCATTTACTCCAAACAGGAGATCTCTATATTCATTAGTCTTAAAAACAAGCTAGGTATACAGCTGCTTCTTAAAAGGAGCCTTTGGTAGATTTCATTCAGGTGGCTGTAATTAAACATTTTACGATCTGCAGAAGGGTGAGGGCACATGATCATGGCTTGCAGCATTGTAGATGCAGAGTGCTTTTGCTGCATTGAAAATGCTGCTTTGTACAATACAGGCACAATGGATGGGATTTCTAGAAATCCCATGTCCACTTTTTTTTTTTTTTTTCTCCCCCCCCCCACAGCATAAACTGACATGTGGTGTGGCTTTCTGAGCCGCAGCATTTTAATTTATTATGCGGAGATACAAGTGTACTGCCCCACGTCAGCAGCCTTCCGCCGCTGCTCTGACCTAGATCCACGGTGGCTTGAGGGGTCTCTGGACTCGGGGATTGCATGGTCACTTGGAGCACGTGCCCCCTTCCCCAAGTCCACCAGGCAATTGCCATACCAGACATTTTCCGCTAGACTCCAAGAACCCCCCCCCCCTCGCCACCACTAGCATTACCTGACACCTCGTAATGCGAGTCACCCCACCAAAACCAGTGCCTGCTCTAACCCTTCCTGAATGCTCAAGGCCCACAAATTATACTTTCCAGTTACCGATTTCCCTTCCCCCCCCCCCCCCCACACCAGCCATACCTTTCGGGGAACAATGTCCGACCAAACCACCCTCAGGTTAGAGCAAATTGACCAAAGGTGAAGCAAATCGTGCCGGATATCCCTGATCAACTCCCAGCTGTGGCGGGCCCCCAAATTTCCCCAGAAGTGCAACACCAGCACGTCGGGGGTGCAATCTAACCAAGCGAACTGGTGAAAATCAACAAACACCTGCCACCACTATCCAATGTACAATTTAGCTAGTCTCTGGACCAACCCAACTTCCGACCATCGCTCTGCACATCAGCTCTGAGTGCCCCCCCCAATAAGAGTGGCCGAAAATCCACACCAGAGGCGTGCCACATATATAAAAGGAAACCAATAACAATGAGGGGGAGGGTGTAACAACCAAAAATCTGACAGTCACTGCACAAATATGAAACGAGTAGGCAGACAACTTGTCCGCCTCCAGCCCCAACCTCACCAGGTATTTCTGAAAAACCGCCACAAACATACCTAGAAAAAAACTATCCATCCTTATGCTTCCTCAACTGGCCCAGATGGTCAACCCCCAACTCAAGATAACAAACAAGATACTGGGCACATCAAGGAACCCCTCAAAGCCCATAAAGTGACCCTTCTCCCGTGACCAAATTGATCCGTCTTAGACCGCCGGATCTAAAATCCAACAGAATCCCCTAGATAAACTATGTCCTTTCCCATAATACCCCCCCTCCCTGATTGACGCTGGAGACACCAATTCACCTATCCTTGTAGCTCCAAAGAATGCCCATGAAAATGCCAACCAAAACGGACATTTCAAAATGTGAGACACACACTTGCTCCAGCTGAGCTCCCAGCCCCTCTAGCAACTGGAATGACACCAGCCTCCAACTATCCAGTCTTTGGAGCCCCTTCTTGCCGAACTAAAAAATTATCGACGACACCCTGTATCTTTCAACCAAACGCAACCCCCGCTATGAACCGATTAACCCTAAAAGATGACCACTGATCCAAAGCCACCCTACACAACCAACAAAGAAAGGCACCTACAGAATACTCCTCAGACTCCCCTGCCCCAAAATCCTGCCTCCAATTTATCCATTCCCTCTAAACCGCTTCATATGCAGCCCATGTAGCAGAAGCTAATGACTCGCATCTCGAACACCAAATCCAAGAGCTCCGCCAACCAGATGCTGCCGATTTGACTCTGCTTCCGGCGCCAGGCTTTCAAAACAATCCCACTACAAGCGAAGAAGGGAATCGGCAATAGAATTCTCAACCCCTGGCACATACAGAGCCACAACCCACGCAACAAGGCAAATACGCTGCAACACAAAATACCGCAGAAGGCTGACAACTGGAGCAGGCGCACCAGACAGTTAATTGCCATGACCACCGACATGTTATCACAGTGAAAACAACAGATTTTTCAGTTTGCTAAAGTGCTCTCCCCAAACACACCACTACCAAAATTGGAAAAAAGTTAGTCAAGTTCCACGTAAAACCTGCTTCATGCCATGACGTCGCCCACTCTCCCACACAATCTACCGAAGTAAGCTCTGAAGCCCATACCACCTGCTGCATCTGTGAAGAGCTCACAATCAAAATCATCCACGACTTCAATCATTAGCGACCGGCCATTGTACTTGTCCAAAAAACTTCCACAAACTGCCAGCTTCCCTAAGGTGCCAGGTCAACCTTATGTAATGCCTGAGGGAACGCACCCTGGCCGTTTCTGCCGCCAACCTACGTGAAAAAACCCAGCCCATAGGCCTAAGACAAGCAAATTCAGCTTGCCCAACAAAGACTGAAGGTCTCTCAGCTGTATATTTTTAAGGCGACCTGCCAAACTTATCTCTGTGCGCAAAGCTGAGTTTTTTTTTTGTTTTTTTTTTTTTGTTTTTTTTCCACTGGCAGCCTGCACTTGATCTCTGTATCAATAGTGATACCCAAAAAATTCAAACAAGTACACGGGCCTTCCGTCTTGTCCTGAGTCAAGGGAACCCCGAACCAGCCTGACAACCATTCCATGGTCCTCAACGTCTAATGAACTGCCGACTCAGCAGGCCCAATGAACAAAAAAAAGTTGATAGTGAATCACTGAATACTGAGCATTGTCACACACTGCCCATTCTAAGAGAACTAAACTCTTCAAAATAAGCACATGGAATGGAACACCCCATTGGTAAACTATCGACAAAATAGGAACCGTCCCAAAAAACAACCCAACAGATGCATACTCTCGATGTACAGGCAACAAACAGAATGCCGATTTGATATCCAGTTTTCACTAACAATGGTACTCTACCACATCTCTGAACCCAGCTAACTGCTGCGTCAAACTGGGTATACATCACAGAACAGAGTTTTGGGTCAATACCATCATTCAGACAAACACTTGGGGAATGACAAATGTTGAATGAGATGAAATTTGTTGGGCTCTTCTTTGGGACAACCCCTAATGGTGATACAACCAAATCCATGATGGGGTGGGGGGGACCCGCCATCCGACCACAAGCAACCTCACAAAGGAATTTTTTAGTCACGAGTGACGCTCTGACAACAGATTCTTTAACTGAAACGGAACATGAGGAGGGGAGGGAATCTTAAAACCAATACGAAAACTGTCCTCCAATAACACTGCCTTTAGGGTATCTATTTAGATAAGTGACAATTTCACGAAGAGCCTCACCGGAAATAGATCAATCGCTAATCTCTATTTACCCCGTGGTTGTCTTGCAAAGAAGTCATGGGTCACTACACCCATGGTTCTGCCTTGGCTCCATTCTGCCTTACAGGTTCCTTTTTTAGTAGATTTGTAGAAGTTGCAGAATGTAAATTTATTTATTTTTTTTTTTTTCTCTTCAAAAAAAGGGAAATGAAAGTCCTATTTCTACTGGTGATGGTGGTAAACCTAGAAAACGTCGTCAAAAGATAGCTGTGAGCAGCAAGGATTCCGAGGTAAACATGCCTGAAACTGAAAGTGGAACAAAGGACTCTACGGTCAAGGCCAAAGCTAAAAGGGTGAGATTGCAAAATAATTTCAGTTTATCATCTTGTATGTAGAAGTCATAATGGAAAACGTTTAAGACACCAGAAACTTTTTGACAGTTTGTAATGAATATGGAAAGATCTAGGAACACTAAATGTTTCCTTGCTCAATGCCAGATTTGTAAGCTACTTTACCACATCTATCAATGGATGTAGTATTAATATTTTTAAATGGATGTAATAACCTTTCCTCTTGGGCATCTGAGTGGCTGACTTCTAAAAATATTCTATGGGTACTTAAAGGGAACCTGTCGGTGTCAATATGCACCCAGAACCATGAACAGTTCTGGGTGAATATAGCTAATCCCTGCCTAACCATCCCTGTGTACACTGTCATAGATAAAGAGCTCTTTAGAAAGTATTTCTAAAGATCTTTTATCATATGCTAATGAGCAAGGGGACTAGCCCCCTGGGCGTTGCTTTCCTTGCCAGTTGGCTCCTTTACCATGTTAGCACACCCACAGGGGTATACTATCATGCTAATGAATATGCAGTGTCACAGGATGATCCTACTCGCGCCTCCACTGCCATTGCATCCTAAAGGGGATTTCTGCTCAGTGTGCATGACTTTAGAGGTTCTGTCATGTGCACTACTTCAGTTTGAAGCCAGGAAGTGTACACCCAGCTTCATAGTGCACATTGTCCAAACTCTGGGGTCATGTGCTCGAAGCTAAAATCCCCCGTTGAATGCAATGGTGGCGGAGAGGTGAGGGATCGTGTGATGCTGTACATTCACTAGCATGATGGCATGCCCACAGGGATGTACTAACATGGTAATAGAGCCAACTGGCAAGGGAACTAACGCCCAGGGGGCTAGTGTCCTTGCTCATTAAAAATACTTTTGTAAAGATCTCGATCTATGCTAGTGTATACTGGGACAGTTGAGCAGGAATTGGCAATATGCACCCAGAACTGCTCATGTTTCTGGGCACCACTGCAGCATTTTTTTTTTCTTTTCTAGTGGTAGTGGTGCTTTAAATTGAAGTCCCCTTCATTGTGTCTTATACTCACCTGCTGCCATCTTCTGTTATCACTGTTGCTCAGACAATATTTTGACTTGCCATAAACTTCAGTGTCAAATTGATTTGGGACCTTGTGCGCACTACATGACAAACTGAGCTTCGTTCTGGCTCCCATACTTGCATTGAGTGCTTGTGATGCAACGTCTGACTTCCTGGGAGCGGTCAGATGTTACAGGCACAACATGATGCTGCGGCACCAACAGAAAGATGCCAGAGGGTGAATATAAGGATAGGGTACTTGGATTTCAAGCACCACTTCAGTGTGTGTGTGTGTGTGTGTGTGTGTGTGTGTGTGTGTGTGTGTGTGTTCCAATGATATTGGGTGGTGTGGCAACTTGCTAAACATAACACTTGTAAAAAAAAAATTAATCACATTTTTTTTTCTTTTTCTGGCAGGCACAAGGTCTAGACAAAAATATTTCCAAAGCCTCTAATGTTTAGAAGAAACCTGCAAAAAGGAGGAAGAAGAAAAATGCAGATTAAAAAAACAAATCAAACTCGCATTTGCTATTCTGCCCTTTTTTGTGAACATGAAATTTTGCCTGTTTGTGTTTAATCTCTTTACTGACCTTCCATGGAAAGTTTTTCAGATTTATGAAATTGGTAAATGTATTGCCTTGTAAAAAAAATTGCAACAATGTTAGTGAACGTAATGTTTAAATGAAAATGCCACTTGTCTTAACATTTTGATAAATAAAATTTGAAAGTATTTAATTGAAAATTATAATCTCACAACTGACTGGAAATTTAATAAGGGAAAGGATGAAACGGAAAATGTGTGCGTAATATTTTGAAAACTTTTTTACTAATTTTTAGATATGACTAAAGGGATGTGAATAGCTCCTTTAAACTGTACATACATGCCTTGAATGTGGGAAGGGCATTACTGGTAATAAAGGAGGAACTCTCCTGTGATATATATTTTTCTCCAAGTAGGGCTGTATGATGTATTAAGTAAAAATGGGGATGAAAGATGGCCATGCACCAATGCGTTTGGATGCTGGAATTATGACCAAATACATCTGGGGATCAACACAAAGTGAGACAGGGTAAGATGACTGTATGAAAGTTGGGAGCAGGGACAATAGTGCTATGGACTGACCAGATGGCTTGATACAGATTGGACTCTGGTTCTAATTACTGATATACCCAAATATGAAGAAAAGCAGGACATGGACTTAAAGTGCTTTGATTACTGGCCACCCTGCCTTGTCTTGTATAGAAATTACTTATAGTTGTCAGTTTGTGCGTGCTGATAATAAAAGCGGTTTGTCATTCTAAAGTTTCTTAGATTTCAAAGTAGCAGTTAGATTAGCAGGCATAGCCTTTTTCTTCAATACTGCAACAATAAATGATACATTTTGAATGCCCTGCCAATCCTGTATAACAGTCGACTCAAGTTGCTCTTGTGACGCCCTGGCAAAGGCAGGTAGTAAGTTAAGCCCCTGCATAACACCTTCCCTCACTAGGAAACACACAGCCAACCAGTAAACCCTAGTCACCCCCCCCCCCCCCTAAGGAAAGATAGACACACCAGTGGGCATGGCCAGGTGGTTGGGACACGCCCACCCAGGGTTTTAGACAGCCCGAGGCGGAAAAGCAGCAGATCAGTTTAGATTAGTCTGAAGTTCAGTTTGGAGAGGAGTGTGGGCTGGAGATAGGGGTAGCTCCAGCAGGAAGTTAAAGTTGAACGGTACCAGGGTAGGAGCCCTGGTGCCACTGGCTAGGAGGCAGACGGTCTCCATCAGCAGGAGACAGGAAGATGGCTTGGTGGACCGACCTGGAAACCGTAGCACAAAGGGGGGTACTCGGACCCTGAAGCCAGGACCAGAACCAACTGGAGCTGGTTAACAGATTGAGGCCAGGACTAGAGGTCCTGTCCCATCCAAAAGTCCTCATAGAAGACAACAGCCCACTGATTAGGGATAAGAGGTCACCACCAGGGCCCATAGATCCCATGGGCCAGCGTCTGCGGGCATGGCTCCTTAGGCCACATCCAGCCGGGAGCGGACTCCTGAGTTTTCACACTAGGAAACTCCACCTTACACAAAGCAGTGCAGGAAAAGGATAGACCACCAGCGGGGTGGGGGACCAGAACACAACCTGCCACCCTCACCTTGGTTTACCAGAGACTTGTGCATTTTATTAACAGAGTACACAAGCACCCCCTGCGGTCGCCATCCCCTGCACACACCAACCGGGTCCTGGGGCCACCATCCCTACCCATGGAGGGGTTAACTTGCTGCACAACATCTCCCGCGGGTGCCCCGTAACAGCAGCGGTTGTGTCCCACCTCCCCACACACCGTGGGTCGGCATCACGAACTTAATACGGCCCAGCCCGTACATATACGTCCCCCCCCCCCCCCCATTTATTTGGAGTGTCCGGAGACCCTCGAGCCACCACCCCTGAAGGCCCAGATCTGAGAAGCGATCGCCTGCTGGCACCGAGGGCGGTACACTCTCTAATACCATGCTGCAGAACACCTTTCCCATGAGCCAGGAGTAACAAAATTGCTTAGAAAATAAATCTCAATAGATACCACAGCCCACATGCCACTCAGTTCCAAGCTGCTCTCCATCCAATACCAGCTCTGAAAATAAGTGCCACTGAAAGAGACAAAGCTTCAGGTGCAGAACGGGTACAGAATGCTAATGTGCTGCCGCCGTGCCAGCAGCCTGCCGCTACTCTGGTCCGGACCTTCCGATGGGTGGCTTGAGGGTCTCCGGACTCGGGGGGGGGGGGGGGGGGGGGGGGGGGATCCTGGGGACACTCCAAAGGAAAAGGGGGATTTGATGGACATATATGTATGGGCTGTGCCGTACTAAGTTCTGTGTCGCCACCCACGGTATGTGGTGGTATTGGACACCACCGCTGCAGTTACGGGGCACCTGGGGAGATGTTGTGCAGCAAGTTATTAACCTCTCCGTGTGCAGGGATGGTGGCCCCAGGACCCGATGGGGTTGGTGGTGCAGGTAGATGGGCGACCGCAGGGTGCTGGTGAACTCACTATTAGAAAACACACAAGGTCTTTGGTAAACCAAGGTGATGGTGGTCGGTGCCCGCAGCCGGCTGCGTTCTGCTTCCCCACCCGGCTGGTGGTCTGTCTTTCTCCTGCACCTGTTTTAGAATGGTGGACTGCCTGTAACTTCAGGAATCTGCTCCCGGTCTGGATGTGACCTAAGGAGCCCTTGCCCGCAGACACTGGCCCGTGGATCTCTGAGCTGTGGCGTGGGCCTGTTATCCCCCTCGGTGGGCTGTTTCCTTCAATCGGGACTTTGG
The DNA here is from genome assembly GCF_048569485.1 of Anomaloglossus baeobatrachus. Classification (NCBI taxonomy): domain Eukaryota; kingdom Metazoa; phylum Chordata; class Amphibia; order Anura; family Aromobatidae; genus Anomaloglossus; species Anomaloglossus baeobatrachus. Next base: position 380,725,510 of record NC_134354.1, on the reverse strand, counting down.
GTGGGAACAGGACCTCTAGTCCTAACCGCAATCAGTTAATTAACCAGTTCCAGTTGCTTCTGGACCTAGCTTCAGGGTTTGAGTACCCCCCCTGTGTGCTCCGGTTTCTGAGTCTGTTCCCCAGGTCAGGTACCGGCGGGCCACTATCCTGTCCCGGTCCACTCTGTTCCACCAAGCAGTCTTCCCGGCTCCTGCAGACAGAGACCACAGTCTGCCTCCTAGCCAAATGAGCTCCTACCCCGGTACCTGTCAGTTCTACTTCAGGCCTGAGACAAAGGCCTGACCTCCACTCTGGAACTCTACAACTCAACTCCTCAGACTGAACTGAACTTTCCCCGCCCCGGGCTGTCAAACTCCTAGGTGGCCGTCTTCAAACTGCCTGGTTCAGCCCCCTGGTGTGTATCAAGCCCGTAGGGGGTGACTAGGGTTTTAAGGTTGGATGTCACCTGTGAGGGAAGGGTGTTGTGTGGGGCCCTATTTGTGACTAAATTGCCCGGCCAGGGCGTCACACTAAGAACCAGGTACGAGAGTAGCAAAAAATGTACGCATTTAACTCCAGACACTTCAAAATAAAGGGATGTAAAAGGGCCACCACTGATGGTTATCATGCAGATATTTTCTATAGTGAAGCACACGTGTTGTAACAGTTCGATATGCACTTTCGTATTCCTGAGCTTAGCAGCCCATATAACCAAAGTATTTAAGTTAAATTTTATCCTCAGCTGTAAACCCCAGCTCATGGGCAACCTATACCCACAATTAATGGTCAAAATGTATAACACCACTGGCTTCCAAGGCATACCCCCGTCCAGGGTCTGATGAAGTGCCAAATAATCTATCACTCATTTCATCTGGGAGAGAATTGTTCATATAAAGACCCAACACCACTACCACCGCAAATGCATCCAGAAAACATACTTGCATGTGCCCCACAATCTCCAGGACACACACTATCCCTACTTGGACAAACAAGTAAACCTGGCTCCAAACCATACTTTTAAATCTGAGCCATCTAATTCTCTATCTGCCGTCCTTAGGGCCAGATATCTGCACGTAGAGCTCTCCAATTCACGTACAAATGCCGGAATAGCCATCTGAAACAGAAAAAATAACCAAAGAACATATCTAATTATTAACCTCTCAGTCCCCTGTTAACACAAACACTTCTTAAAACGGTTATCTCATTGACTTATATATGTACAAATTTTATAATACAATGAGCATCACCTTCCAATTTTCTGTATTTCCTCTGACCCTAGAACCCTGTTTGCTGCCTCAGTTGTCGCTGCTATCCAAAACGAGTCCAATGCAAAGCACAAAGCTTACAAACCTAAACCCTTCAAATATATTTTCATAACTGAGATGAACTGATAGTGTTTTGTTTTTTTTTTTGTTTAAAATAAGCCCACCCCCCAAAAAAAAGCCCTAGCAGGAATCTTCAGCATTTTTGGAGCAAGGCTTAAATATAAGCCCTCTCCCGAAAAATAAGCCCTAGTTATGATTCAATAATGATGTGTCCGTGCAGCTAATAAAGATAAAGAATAGTGCAACCCGCAATTATACTCACCAGGTGCAAGGGCAGATGACCTGCAGTGATCGCACACATCAGATCTTACACACAAACATTGGATCACGAACAAACAGATTACACAATCAGATCGCTCACACACACACACCGGATCGCACACACTCTCCACATCCAGCGACACTGGGGGGGGGTTTGTCCTGGCTGGCAGAATCCTGGGAGGCAGTGCAGTGCAGTGCATGGACCTGCCACAATGCTTGCTTACAGGACCTGTGGACATGTGACTTCCTTCCATCATTTACTGCAGCTGGAAGCATTCTGTAACGCTGGATGTGGTGAGTGAGTCTGTGATCTGCTGTCTGTGATCTGCTGTGTGTGTGATCTGCCCAGAAGCAGGGGAGAACGGCGATCACAGGGAGGACCTGGGAGCCACACAGACATCCAGGTCTGGTAAGTGAGTCTCCTGGGAAGTGGGGGAAGGGATGTGCTTTTTTGGGGGGTAAACCTACCCCCTCAACCATGTTTGTCAAAGAATAAGACCTCCAAGAATAAGCCCTAGTGCTTTTTTGGGGGGCAAAAAAGTGTAAGACAGTGTCTTAGTTTTGGAAAAACATGGTATCTTGAGGAATGAACTGTCTTAATGACAAACAAGTGGGGCTTTGCCCTTTTCACCCAACCACTTATATTCCCTGAAACAAAATAACGAGCACATAATTGAACCAGCCATTGGTCACAATGTAACCCTTCCATCCCTACCTTCCTGGTCCGTCTTAGACCGTCTAATCCAAAATTCAAGTATCTTATCTGTACAAAAAAAATCACTAATGACACGAACTACCCAATCCTCAATGCCCCTAAAAATGCCAGCGAAAAGGCTAACATACTCCCATTCAGAAGGGCAAACTAAAACCATCCACCCACCAAGCCATAACAAAATATTAACAAAACTGGCCTCCATTTATCGGCCCTTATTTGCCCTCTCCATTTCCCTTTTAGTCCCTGCCCAATCATAAAGGACATCTTTTTGCCCCCTAACTTTGAAGCCAAAAGCAAAAGCCAACACACAACCATTTCATTTTTTGTCACTGACCAACTCCGATGCTCTCCTCTCCCATTAAAAAAAAAAACTGACCACATCCTGTCCTTTTCTGAAATTGCAGTTTACGAATACCGCAAAAAGATGTTCCATACTTGCCATGATGGCTCATGCCTCCCATGGCCATTCTGTGACTAAACTCCATATCAACGGACTCACTCCTTGACAACCAGGCTCCCACAGATTCGGAGGACACCCTACCCATGCCTGTTTAGCCTCTGGAGCCCATGTTTAAAATATCCCACTGAAATTGAGACAAAGCATCAGCAATAGAGTTCTTTTTACATTGGAGGGGTTGAAGCTATGAGGTTAACAACAGCTACCACCCCATGTTATCACAATGAAAACGGAGTTTGCGATCTCAACTCCTCTGTCCAAATGGACACTGCTACTAAAATAGGAAATGGTTCCAATAACATCAAATTCTTCAAAAAACCTTGCTTTCCCCATTCATCCAGCCAGATGCCAGCACACTATTGGCCTTTACAATAGACCCCAATCCCTGCACCACCTGCAACATCCATGTAAATTTCCCTATGAAAATTATTCTGCACCTCGCTCTGAATGAAGGAACTCCCATTATACACTGTGTGCAGACTTATTAGGCAAATGAGTATTTTGATCATATGATACTTTTTTTTTACACATCATGTCCTAATCCAAGCTGTATAGGCTTGAGCCAACTACCAATTAAGTAAATCAGGTGATGTGCATCTCTGTAATGAGGAGGGGTTTGGTGTAATGACATCAACACCCTATATAAGGTGTGTTTAATTATTAGGCAACTTCCTTTCCTTTGGCAAAATGGGTCAGAAAAGAGATTTGACAGGCTCTGAAAAGTCCAAAATTGTGAGATGTCTTGCAGAGTGATGCAGCAGTCTTGAAATTGCCAAACTTTTGAAGCATGATCACCGAACAATCAAGCGTTTCAAGGCACATGGCCAACAGGGTCGCAAGAAGCGTGTTGGGCAAAAAAGGCGCAAAATAACTGCCCATGAATTGTGGAAAATCAAGCGTGAAGCTGCCAAGATGCCATTTGCCAACAGTTTGGCCATATTTAGAACTGCAACGTTACTGGAGTATCAAAAAGCACAAGATGTGCCATACTCGGGGACATGGCCAAGATAAGGAAGGCTGAAAAATGACCACCTTTAAACAAGAAGCATAAGATAAAACGTCAAGACTGGGCAAACAAATATCTTAAGACTGATTTTTCAAAGGTTTTATGAACTAATGAAATGAGTGACTCTTGATGGGCCAGGTGGATGGGCCAGAGGCTGGATCCATAAAGGGCAGAGAGCTCCACTCCGACGCCAGCAAGGTGGAGGTGGGGTACTGGTATCGGCTGTTATCATCAAAGATGGACTTGTTGGACTTTTTTGGGTTGAGGATGGAGTGAAGCTCAACTCCAAGACCTACTGCCAGTTCCTGGAAGACAAATTCTTAAAGCAGTGGTAGAGGAAGAAGTCGGTGTTAGTCAAGAAAAACATGATTTTCATGCAGGACAATGCTCCATCACATGCATCCAACTACTCCACAGCATGGCTGGCCAGTAAAGGTCTAGATGATTAAAAAATAATGACATGGCCCCCTTGTTCACCTGATCTGAACCCCATAGGGAACCTGTGGTCCCTCATAAAATGGGAGATGTACAGGGAGGGAAAACAGTACACCCCTTGGAACAGTGTCTGGGAGGCTGTGGTGGCTGCTGCACACAATGTTGATCGTAAACAGATCAAGCAACTGACAATCTATGGATGGTAGGCTGTTGAGTGTCATCATAAAGAAAGGTGGCTATATTGGTCACTAATTTTTTGGGGTTTTGTTTTTGCATGTCAAATGTTTTATTTCTAAATTTGGTGCAGTTATATTGGTTTACCTGGTGAAAATAAACACGTGAGATGGTAATATATTTGTTTTTTATTCAGTTGCCTAATAATTCTGCACAGTAAGTTACCTGCACAAATAGATATCCTCCTAAGATAGCCAAATCTAAAAAAAAAACACTTAAACTTCCAAAAATATTAAGCTTTGATATTTATGAGTCTTTTGGGTTGATTGAGAACATAGTTGTTGATCAATAATAAAAAAAAATCCTATAAAATACAACTTGCCTAATAATTCTACACACAGTGTAGACAAAAATTAGATGAAACATTTTGCTTGGCTAGGAAATGCAAACAGTGGGCATTTGACTAATGGAACTTAAATGGGTGGTCTGAAACATTGATTTACACCTAAATGTCTAATATAACAATCTCATAACTTTTCTGATATTCTGTAATTAAAAATTTTCAACCTTTCCATCTCTGACATAGTGAACTGCTTTAGTTTTATTATTTTACAAACTTCTGTTTTAGTGACATTTACCTTGAGAAACCCAATGCATGCTAGGGTACTGAAACAAGATGTCACCGAAGCAGAGGCTGCCATCACTCAATCAGCCTATGTTTCCACCCTAAAATGAAGTGATATCAGTGACATCTGTTTCAGGGACTGAGCTGGTCCGAGGTCTACTGACTATGCGTCAGTAAGAAGAACATGTGTGAAGTTAAGTACTGATATTCGATGACAGGGCCTGGGTAACAATCTCTGTTATGGGGCTCACCTTGTAGTGGATCTAAGCCTAAGGTCCGACTGGTCACATAGGTCATGGGTGTTGGTGTAGCAGATGGGTGAGGAATGCAAATTGAGGACACGGGCAGTTGATGGACTGGAGGCCATAGGCAGGTGGATGCGATATGGAAACAGATGGCAGACATGAGACATCCTGAAGAAGACAAACAGGTGGGTGCGATATGGGACCAGCAGATATTCAGTTTCAGTTGTATAGATCAACTGAAATTCTTAGAATCCTGAAGTCTTAATACCAGGTGTTTATCTTGGAAGCCCTTGTATAGGCATAGACAGCCTAGACAAATGATCACGTGGGATGACGTTGGGCCATCTGCAAAGCCCAATAAGGAGCACAACAGAGTCTAGCAGACTAGGGAGAGAGAAGCAAAGCATGGATTCAGGACAGATGCGTAATAATCCATTCAAGTTTATTTCTAAGGCATTCAATAGGATTAAGGCCATTACTTTGTGAAGTCTATTCAACTTTTTCCAAAGTAAGCTGCCACAACTATGCTTTTATGGACCTTGGTTTGTGCACCAGGGTCCTGGTATGCTGAAGCATTAAGACTTTTAAGACTTGCTTTCTCTGGACCTAAGGGGTACTTTGCACACTACGACATCGCAGCTGCGATGTCGGTGGGGTCAAATCGAAAGTGACGCACATCCGTCGTCGCTGTCTATCGGAGTGTGATACGATTAATGAGCGCAAAAGCGTTGAAATCGTATCATCGGTGTAGCGTCGGTCATTTCCATAATTTCGGAAGGATCGATGTTACGATGTTGTTCCTCGTTCCTGCGGCAGCACACATCGCTGTGTGTGAAGCCGCAGGAATGAAGAACATCTCCTACCTTTGTCCTGTGGTTCACGCCGGCTATGCGGAAGGAAGGAGGTGGGCGGGATGTTTACGTCCCGCTTATCTCCGCCCCTCCGCTTCTATTGGCCGCCTGCCGTGTGACGTCGCTGTGATGCCGCACGACCCGCCCCCTTAGTAAGGAGGCGGTTCGCCGGCCAGAGCGACGTAACAGGGCAGGTAAGTCCGTGTGAAGCTGCCGTAGCGATAATGTTCGCTACGGCAGCTATAACACAATATCGTATGTGCAACGGGGGTGGGGACTATCGCGCTCGGCATCGCAAGCATCGGCTTGCGATGTCGTAGTGTGCAAAGTACCCCTAAAAGGCTTAAGCCAACCCCTAACAAAACAGCATAGCAGTATCTCTCCTCCACCAAACTTTTAACTGTATTGTGAGAACTTTAAACAGGTTATGTTCTCTTGATACTCAATTACCAAATAGAGAAGGGTGAATTGTCACTCCAGAGAACACATTTAATGGTGGTATGCTTTATTCTACTCCATTCACTACTTGGCATTGTGCCTGGTAATGTAAAAACTTGTATGTAGCTGCTTAGCCATGAAATCCATATAATTGAGCTAAAGGTGCTTGCTGTTTTGTACTGATGCTATTGCCAGAAGAGGTTTGGATCTCTGCAATCAGCAGACAGTTGGAAGACTCTAATTTTACAAGGTCTGTGGCTAAATAACTGTTGTTCCTAAACACTTCCACTTTTCAATAATACCACTCTTCACTCCTTCATAAGCTGGCTACAGTTCATACCTATGCTGTCCACTTGGAAGGAGCAAGTCTCTAGAAAAAGCTGTGGTGTCAATTCAGTTGAGCTAAGAAGTTGCTGGAGTGTTATTTGTTGTCCCCATCTGTTTGTCTTCCCTAACTCATGTTGTCTTATTGCAGTGGCAAGACTGTGTTGCTGGCCATCACTAGTTCAGGACCAGCGAGGGCCTAGGCATGTGATCAGCATGTGGGGAGAAGGACCCATCTAGGGATGTTAGGGAGTGCAGTGATCAGCTTCAGGTGAGTGTTAGGAGGTGACCCCACTCCCCACTCCCTCGTGCCAGGGCCCTTTGTTGTATTGTAACTCTGCATTCCGTCTGTGTTACGCCGCTTTTTCTCGGATCTGATGCGACAGGTGCTGTCATCTCGTGAAAATAAAATTTTGAACACTCAATATCTTAGTGTCAGGATGCCCATGGTTCGTGAGAATAGGGTTATGTACCATAGTTGATTATGCATGCCACTACTCCTTTTACTATGCAGTGCTTAGCTATCTCGGTCAGTGCCATATAGAATGAATAGGGTGATGGTGTTCATGATCGACTTCGGTTATCGGGATCAAAAAGGTGACAACTTATTTGTTGACTACACCTTTTAACCTCTCTTTAGTGTCTACGCCTGTACTTCAATTTTTCCATGGAATATGGAACAGCATCTCTCTATGAACACTGCTTATATGTGGATGAATATTTCATTTATAGGCTAAATATAACAAATGTACAGGCTTTACATATCTGAAAAGTCATTGTATTATTATTAAAATATGAAAAGCGTCATTTTAATTCAGACCGTAAGTCACATAATACAAAACAATGTTTCAGTTCACATAATGGTGTTATGCATATTAGATTTTCACTAGAAATGTCACTTCTCTATCTGATTTTAAAGGTCAGATTTCATGGTTTATTTTTATTAACAAATATACCGTAAATACCAAAATGGTATCATTTGGTTTGCTGTATTATACTTGAACGTTTATAAATGTGAAAAAGTGACATTTTCTCGAATACCTTGAGGGCGCAATGCCGAATACTACATTTCTGTCCTCATTCACAGAATTATAGCTATTTATTAAATACAAAATACATTGAGTAATGCAAATTATATATATGACTATTTTAATTTTGAAATCAATAAATTCATAATCATTTGCACATGTCAAGCATCCCTTTATGCTTAATTCTCTCCTATACTCTTTGTAGTTGCATGTTGTATATGCAAGGCTCACCACAAACAGGTTATATTTTCATCATTTCCCTTTTACTCCAATATATCAAGTTTTTTCCATCATCGCAACAATAGAGAAAAGTACAAAGGTGAACACCGATTATGTATGAATCCAACAGTTAAAATATTTTATGTCCATCAAGGTGGTCTCTTAAAATAAAGTATTATATAGCTCTTTTATAGATTTTTAAAGATGTCATCAAACATCAGTTGGAGGTTCTGGCAACAGTTCTGTTAGATTTGATGTCAAGAACAGTGCAGCCATGATAGATGCTATAGACTGTTGATATCCACAAGACACAATATAAGTGGCATTGCCCAGTAATCTGAGACCAGATCGAGATTGCAGTACCTTGAAAAAGTATTCATACACCGTGAATTTTTCCACATTTGTTCATGTTATATCCACAAAATTAAATATATATTATTAGGATTTTATGTGATACACTAACAAAAGGAAGCAAGTATTTGTGAAGAAGAAAGTAAATACTCGTAATACATGTTTTCTAAATATTTTAACAATTCAAATCTGAAAATTGGGACTTGCATTTGTATTAAGCCTTCTGAGACCAATACTTTGTAGGACCACCTTTTGCTGCAATTACTGCTGTAAGTCTTTGGGGTATTCCTCTACCAGCTTTGCACATCTAAAGCCTGACATTTTTGCCCATCCTTCTTTGCATTTTGCTGTAGATCAGTGAGATTAGATGGAGACCTCTGTGAACAGCAATTTTTAAGTCTTGCCATAGATTCTCAATGGGATTTAGTTTTGGACTTTGTCTTCACCATTCAAACATATGAATATGCTCTGATGTATACCCTTCCATTGTAGCTCTGGCAGTATATTTAGGGGTGGTATCCCACTTGGAAGGTGAATGTACGACTTAGTCTCAAGTCTTTTTCAGACTTCAGCAGGTTTTCCCCAAGGATTGCAGCATATTTTTCTCCATCTATCTTCCTATCAACTCTGACAACCTTTCCAGTCCTTGTTGAAGAAAAGCATACCACAGCAAGATGCTGCCACCACCATATTTGTCTATAGGGATGGTGTTTTCAGGTTCCTACTTGCCCATACACCAGAGGTTTTTAAACCCAGAAAGAGGCTTCAGTTCATTATAGGTACCCTGTATACGAGATATCCCATGACTTGACTACTGGGCAGATATAAAAATGGCCATTTTATATGGTAAATATCTCAATTTGTTCTTATATTTTCTTTAGCAGTAATGCATATCTATATTCTTACATTCATGGTTTTCATACTTTAACATTTCAGAGTGCAACTCTCTATTTTTGTCATTTTATATCATGTTCAGTTATGCACATGTTCACATTGAAGTTTTTGGAGTGCCGTCACTCTTTTTGTCTAGGTTAATTGGGATCATGCCTTCTGACCGTGCACTCCTTCCCCACTATCCACAGGTGATTTTATCCTATATAGCAGGTTCCCCCTTGCCCATTCACAGGAAGTTTTAAAATCCAAAAAGAGGCTTTAGTTCAGGGGCAGTAGCCAGTATACGAGATATGCCATGACGTAGCTTCTGGGCAGATATAAAAATTGCCATTTTTGTATGCTAAAGATCTCAATTTTTTGTATTAGATTTCCTTTAGCAGTAATGCATATCTACAGTTGTGCTCAAAAGTTTACATACTGCAGCAGGGTTTTTTTGCTTTTTTGGCCTTTTTTTTAGAGAATATAAATGATAACACAAAATCTTTTTGGACACTCATAGTTAGTGGTTTGGTGAAGCCTTTTGTGGTCAATTGTGTATTCTCTTTTTAAATTATAATGACAATCAAAAATATCCAAATGACCCTGATCAAAAGTTCACATACCCTGGTGATTTTGGCCTGATAAAATGCACAGAAGTTGACACAAATGGGTTTGAATGGCTAATAAAGGTAACATCCTCACCTGTGGGATCCAGACAGACTCTTGCATCTTTCATCTAGCCACTGACATTTCTTGATTTTGAGTCAAGGGGGAAAGCAAAATAATTGTCAAAGGATCTACAGTAAAAGATAGTTGAACTGTATAAAACAGGAAAGGGATAGAAAAAAATCCAAGGAATTGATAATGCCAGTCAGCAGTGTTCAAACTGTGGTTAATAAATGAAAAATCAGGGGCTCTGTAAAAACCAAACCATGATCAGGTAGACGAACAAAAATTTCAGGCACAACTGCCAGGAAAATTGTTTGGGATGCAAAGAAAAACCCACAAATAACATCAGCTGAAATACAGGACTCACGGAAAACTAGCGGTGTGGCTGTTTCAAGATGCACAATAATGAGGCACTTGAAGAGAAATGGGCTGCATGGTCGAGTCATCAGAGTCACTCACCTACAGTACACCAAACAGCACAGAGACAAGCCTCTAAACTTCTGGAAAAATGTAATTTGGAGTGATGAGACCAAAATGAATTTCTTGGCCACAACCATAAACGTTACATTTGGAGAGGTGTCAACAAGGCCTTTGAATAAAGAAACATGATTCCTACTGTAAGGCATGGAGGTAAATTGCTGATGATGTGGGGATGTGTGAGTTAAAAAGGCACAGGAAACTTGGTCAAAGTTGAAGGAAAGAAGATGAATGCAGCACGTTATCAGCAAATACTGGAGGGAAATTTGCACTCATCAGTCTGGAAGTGCTCATTGGACGTACTTGGACATATCAACATGACAACGATCCAAGAAACAAAGGCCAAGTCAACCTCTCATTGGCTACAGCAGAACAAAGTGAAGGTTCTAGAGTGGCCATCTCAGTCTCCTGACCTCAATATCATTGAGCCACTCTGAGGAGAGCTCAAGCGTGCAGTATATGCTAGAAAGCCCAGGAATTTACAGGAACTAGAGGCTTTTTGCCAAGACAAAAGAACAGCTTTACCATCTGAGAAAATAAAGAGCCTCATCCACAACAACATCATTAATGTTAGAAGGAGCAATACACAGTATTAAGAACTGGGGTATGTGAACTATTCAGGGTCATTTGGATATTTTTGGTAGTCATTATAATTTAAAAAGAGAAAACACAGTAGTTTGACAATAAATGGCTTCACCCAACCACTAACCATGAATTGAATAAACGATTTTGTGTTATCATTCATTTTCTCTGAAAAAAGGCCAAGAAAGCAAAAAATCTGCTGAGGTATGTAAACTTTTGAGCACAACTTTTGTTGAACACAACTTCAGTGCATCTCTCCCTATTTTTGTCATTTTATGTCAAATTCAGATATGCACCTGTTCACATTGCAGTGAACAGGCACATGTACACCGCAAATCCACCTACACCTGCGAGGCACACATGTCTGCTGTTCAAATCAGCAGACATGTGCAGGATCACCACCGACTCTCTGCAGCAGCTGGTGGTGATCATCCTTCATTATTTAGGCTATACCGTTACGTCCTAGGTCATGAAGGGGTTACAGGAATCTGTTACCAGGTTTTGACCATTAAATCGAAGAGCAACTAATGTAGGGGAAGATAACCTGATTCCAGCGGTGTGTCACTTACTGGGCTGCTTAATGTAGGTTTGATAAAATCACTGATTAATCAGCAGTAGATTATCACTAGAGGACTACTTGATGTGCTGTCAGTCTAGCATATCCATGAGCTCTGTATAACTGAAAGATCTAAAGCAGGGAAAGCATTGATTCTATAAAAATGATAGCTTATCTTTAGGAGGCATCATCTTTCCCATGTCCTGTTGTAGCATTCATTTAAATGCTGTGATTTGGTCTCAGGATTTCATTTGTAATTTGCCTGAAGAAGGAGCCTTTGTGCTCTGAAAGCCTGCTAATATAATTTTTCTGGTTAGCCTATAAAGGTATCACTCCTAATATACTTTTGTCATTCTTGGGACATAGTATTTCAATTGATTTTTCTGGCTAACATGGTACCACAATATTACCTTGTATTGCACATTATAAAAATGATAGGAAACAGCTCAGTAACTGACACATCGCTGGAATCATGGTCTCTGTCTCTACATTATGCTGCTCTCAGATGGGGTAGCAAAAATCTGGTGACAGATTCAATTAAAATGGCATGTGGAAGAAGGTGCTCTGGTCAGATGAGACAACAGTAGAATTTTTTGGGTTCAATGCAAAACGCTATTTGAGGTGGAAATCAAAACCTGCACATCTCTCTGAAAACCCCATCCTCACCATCAAAATTGGTGCACCATTATGCTATGAAGATGCTTTTTTTCAACAGGGACAAGGCAAAGGGTCAGAATTGTTGGGAAGATGGATGGAGCAAATTATTGAGCAATCTTGTAGGAAAACCTGTTAAAGGGTATATCTGGGACTTTTAAAAAAAAAAATGTGCTTAAGCACTTACAAGCAGGTAGTTTTTACCTACCTGCCTTTTGTGCCCGACGCTGTTCTTCACCAGTAAAGAGGTGTCACAGATTGCACCTGCCGATGATTCAGTGGTTCCGCGGATATTGCATCAAAGAGCAATGGCTTCTCATTCACTCTGCTTTGTAGACGGAGCGGTACAGCTGATGACATGGTGATCGACAGCCTGCACCCCCAATTACGCATCATGACATTGATTTCCTACAGAAATCATCTGGCAAATGATTAAGAACGCTCAAGCATTCGAAACGCGTCTTTCTTGTTCATTGATGGACTTTTTTATGGAATTTTAAATTTTATTAAAATAAAAGCAAAGTTTTATTTTTACAAAGATATGAATGCTGGAGTTTTTCCTTTGTGCTGAATTTGGACTTGCCTACCCTCCCTGCACCGTCACTTCGAAATCTCCATGTGGTGAGCTGAAATTCACTTTTTTCATGGCACTGTATGTGCACATATCAGTAATTATATATGTAAAATCTTGCATTTTTCCTAATGAAATATTATTAAATGTATGTTAACCCCTTCACAACTGGCCGATTTTCCACTTACCGTTTTTTTTTGCCATTCTTCTTCCGAGAGACGTAACTTTTTTATTTTTCAGTCAATATGGTCATGTGAGGGCTCATTTTTTTGCAGAATAAGCTGTACTTTTAAATGAATAAGTTTTACTATATAGTGTACTGGAAAACTGCAAAAAAATTCCAAATGCGGAAACATTGCAAAAAAAGCGCGATAGCACTATTGTTTTTGAGATATTTTATTCACTGTGTTCACTATATGGTAAAACTGATCTGTGAGTATGATGCCTCAGGTCAGTGTGAGTTCGTAGACACCAAACATTTATAGATTTACTTTTATATAAGGGGTTAAAAAACATTTTTTAAAATCACATTGAGTTGCGGAACTCTACTCTCGAAGAGCCCAGACCTCAATCTGTGCATGCACCGCCTCTGGTGTCATTTTTCTAAAGTCCATCTCATCTGTTTCTGGGAGATTAATGACTCCATGACACCCCTCCTCCCTGCCCAGGGCCCTATAGCATCACCCCACTCTTGCCATAGCTGGCTTCCCTGCTCCACTACCTTTGCGTATCCCAGTAAGCTATATTCGGTTTATAAGAAGGACCATAACACTAAAAGATGGACCCCCATTTTTAAATTATTTTTTTTCCTATTTCTATAAATTTGAGGTATGTCTTATAGTCCAGTATGTCTTATAATCCAAAAAATACTGGCCTTTATTTGTGGACAACCTCTTTAAGAATATTCTAATTGCTGCCAATCTAGCATGGACTGTTTCATATCTGGTCTTTCTTTCTGAATGCTAGTACTGTGGGTTGTTGTATCCATCTATTAATCCATCCATCTCTTGTCCACACTGAGTAGCTTTGTATACCTTAGCTTTGTATACTTAGCTATAATAACTATGTGATCTTATACATTTGTTTGCTATCTCCAATGATTCAGGAATGGGAAGACCCAAATGTGCAAGATTAGTAAGCATGTAGAAACTGTTAGATAAGAAGAAGAAAATAATTTCATTTCTGCTATATATTAGTAGATATTCCGGTATACCAGTAAATAAATATTAATACTAATTCTTTTTGTATACTATACTATAGTTTATGTATATATTCTCGCACATCCTTCTTATATTTTCCTCTAACAATTGATAAGTGTAGATATTCTAATTATATGACCCTGGTATATAGGATTGTCCCATGTAATAATTCCACATCTTTAAAAACTGGAAACAGAACATTGAGCAGAGAACCATTGTGGTGAAATCTCAAGGTTACAGGACCATTATCTTTGTATACTACTTTTCTTTCGGCTGAACTTCATTATTTATTTATTTCTCTGAGCCCCCAACAATCTGGAATATTTAATAACGCATAGCTGCAATGTCAGATTAAAGAAATTGTATTATACATAGTAATTTTTTACGGTGCACACATGAACAAAAAAAATTATAGAAACATATTCATAGGAAATGTCACATATCTATTACATTTAAAAACCTCCGGTGTAGCATTGTATATTGCAACATGACCTTCTTGTCATTTTCTATCACTTGTCTTTTCATGGAAGCTGGTTTTAATAACCATTATAAAATCTTTAGAAGAAATAATAAAAGTAAATATAAGTTTCAGTTCAAAATTGATGGTGGGTGGTGAAGGGGAAATTCTTTTGTGTATTTGACCTGTACAATAAATAAACAAAATTATGTTTATCCAACAAACAGCTTATGACAAAGTATAAAACCAATCTGCAGCATAAAATAACGCATCACAGTGAAAATATACGGTATATACAAATGACGATTATACATAGGTCTGCACCTTGAGAGCTGGCATTAAAGGAGTAGTTGTAGTAGTAGTAGTACAGTAGTAGTGTAGTAGTGGTAGTAAAGGAGGAGTTGAATAATAATTCCATGAATTATTGTCTCATGCTCCTAACTTAAATTAAGCTTTACCTTTTGTAAAAAAATAACAGAAAATTATAGACGACTTTTAACCCAATTTCCCAGAAGACTATTTTCACCTTCACGACCTTGCCAATTTTTTCAATTCCGATCGGTGTCAATTTTTGCGGTAATAACTCTGGAACCCTTCAACTGATCTGAATATTTCTGACTTTTATTTACGAGACAAATTATACTTCACGATAGCGGTACACTTAGACTCAAAAAATATCATCCTATTTGTGAAAATATCTTAAATTTGGTTAAAATTTACAAAATTTTGTCATTTTCAAACTTTGAGTTTTTATGTCCTTAAACCAGAATTATGTCACAAAATAGTTAATAAGTAACATTTACATTTCTATTTTAAATCCCCATCATTTTTTAAACAATTATTTTGTATTAGGGAGTTAGAAGGGTTACAAAAAATGTCAGCAATTTCTAATTTTTCCCCAAAAAATTAAGAAAACATTATTTTGGGGACCACGTGACATTTGAAGTGATTTTGAGGGGCCTATATAACATAAAATACCACAAAATGACATTTTAAAAATTGCACCCCTAAAAGTGCTCAAAACTACATTCAAGAAGTTTGTGAATCCTTTAAGTGCCTCACAGGAATTAAAGCAAATGTGGAAGGAAAAAATGTAAATTTAAATTTTTCAAACAAAAGGTTTTTTAGCCCCAAATGTTTTTTTTAATTTTCAAAAGGGTATCAGAAGAAAATGCACAACATAATTTGTGTCACTATTTCTTCTGAGTACAGGGAAAACCCATATGTGGAGAATAACTATGTTTGGGCTTGGACGAGAAGGAGCACCATTTGAATTTTAAAGCGCAAAATTGTCTGGAATCGATAGTGGACGCTATGTCGAGTTTGAAGACCCTCTGATGTGCCTAAATAGTGGGAACCCTCAACAAGTGACCCCATTTAGGAAACTACACCCCACAAGGAATTTATCGAGATGTTTGGTGAGCATCTTGAATCCCCTGGTGCTTCACAGAATTTTGTAACGTTGAGCTGTAAAAATAAAAAAAATTTGTTTTTCAACTAAAATTTTGCTTTAGCCCCAAGTTTTTTATTTTTAAAAGGGTAACAGGAAAATTGAACCATGTTATACAATTTCTTCTGAGTACACGGATAACCAATATGTTGTGGTAAATGGCACAGCTCTCACGGAAAGGAGCACATTTTTGGCTGGAATAGATTGTGAATGTTCCATTTGATGAGCCCCTGACATGCCAATACTGAAGAAACTCCCACGTGACCTCATTTTGGAAACTAAACCTCTTGAGGAATTTATCTAGGAGATTAGTGAGCATTTTTAACTCTCAGGCGAGAGAACAAGAAGGTTCAAAGTTTAAAAAATATTATATACGGATAAGGCTGCACATCAAACTTAGATAATAGTATAATGCCTCAAGCATATGGACAAATATTGGAATATACAATGAAAAATGCTACTTGCTAATTTGAACATGTGAATAATGAATTGCATACCTGCCATGAATATTAGGAAAAAGGAGATATTTAGCAATCGCATTGATCAATGTAACTGAGCCCCAAGGCCTCGTCAAGGCATATCTCTATATTGGGGTCCCTAGCTCTGTGACCCTAACTGTGTGTCATCTCATTGCAATTAAAAACTGCTATGGGTGGAGAGGGGTAACTAAGGACTTTCTTATATAGGAGATGGAAAAAACATGGCCGAAAGGGGCGGAGCTGTGTTCACATTCAGAAAAAAACTACATATAACTGAATAGGATAACTGAAGTGAGCACTAATATATATATTATGAGTGCAAGCCAAAAATTACATACTATATACGGATAAGGCTGCACATCAAACTTAGATAATGGTATAATGCCTCAAGCATATGGACAAATATTGGAATATACAATGAAAAATGCTACTTGCTAATTTGAACATGTGAATAATGAATTGCATACCTGCCATGAATATTAGGAAAAAGGAGATATTTAGCAATCGCATTGATCAATGTAACTGAGCCCCAAGGCCTCGTCAAGGCATATCTCTATATTGGGGTCCCTAGCTCTGTGACCCTAACTGTGTGTCATCTCATTGCAATTAAAAACTGCTATGGGTGGAGAGGGGTAACTAAGGACTTTCTTATATAGGAGATGGAAAAAACATGGCCGAAAGGGGCGGAGCTGTGTTCACATTCAGAAAAAAACTACATATAACTGAATAGGATAACTGAAGTGAGCACTAATATATATATTATGAGTGCAAGCCAAAAATTACATACTATATACGGATAAGGCTGCACATCAAACTTAGCTAATAGTATAATGCCTCAAGCATATGGACAAATATTGGAATATACAATGAAAAATGCTACTTGCTAATTTGAACATGTGAATAATGAATTGCATACCTGCCATGAATATTAGGAAAAAGGAGATATTTAGCAATCGCATTGATCAATGTAACTGAGCCCCAAGGCCTCGTCAAGGCATATCTCTATATTGGGGTCCCTAGCTCTGTGACCCTAACTGTGTGTCATCTCATTGCAATTAAAAACTGCTATGGGTGGAGAGGGGTAACTAAGGACTTTCTTATATAGGAGATGGAAAAAACATGGCCGAAAGGGGCGGAGCTGTGTTCACATTCAGAAAAAAACTACATATAACTGAATAGGATAACTGAAGTGAGCACTAATATATATATTATGAGTGCAAGCCAAAAATTACATAGTATATACGGATAAGGCTGCACATCAAACTTAGATAATAGTATAATGCCTCAAGCATATGGACAAATATTGGAATATACAATGAAAAATGCTACTTGCTAATTTGAACATGTGAATAATGAATTGCATACCTGCCATGAATATTAGGAAAAAGGAGATATTTAGCAATCGCATTGATCAATGTAACTGAGCCCCAAGGCCTCGTCAAGGCATATCTCTATATTGGGGTCCCTAGCTCTGTGACCCTAACTGTGTGTCATCTCATTGCAATTAAAAACTGCTATGGGTGGAGAGGGGTAACTAAGGACTTTCTTATATAGGAGATGGAAAAAACATGGCCGAAAGGGGCGGAGCTGTGTTCACATTCAGAAAAAAACTACATATAACTGAATAGGATAACTGAAGTGAGCACTAATATATATATTATGAGTGCAAGCCAAAAATTACATACTATATACGGATAAGGCTGCACATCAAACTTAGATAATAGTATAATGCCTCAAGCATATGGACAAATATTGGAATATACAATGAAAAATGCTACTTGCTAATTTGAACATGTGAATAATGAATTGCATACCTGCCATGAATATTAGGAAAAAGGAGATATTTAGCAATCGCATTGATCAATGTAACTGAGCCCCAAGGCCTCGTCAAGGCATATCTCTATATTGGGGTCCCTAGCTCTGTGACCCTAACTGTGTGTCATCTCATTGCAATTAAAAACTGCTATGGGTGGAGAGGGGTAACTAAGGACTTTCTTATATAGGAGATGGAAAAAACATGGCCGAAAAGGGCGGAGCTGTGTTCACATTCAGAAAAAAAAAATGCCATATATTCATGGCAGGTATGCAATTCATTATTCACATGTTCAAATTAGCAAGTAGCATTTTTCATTGTATATTCCAATATTTGTCCATATGCTTGAGGCATTATACTATTATCTAAGTTTGATGTGCAGCCTTATCCGTATATAGTATGTAATTTTTGGCTTGCACTCATAATATATATATTAGTGCTCACTTCAGTTATCCTATTCAGTTATATGTAGTTTTTTTCTGAATGTGAACACAGCTCCGCCCCTTTCGGCCATGTTTTTTCCATCTCCTATATAAGAAAGTCCTTAGTTACCCCTCTCCACCCATAGCAGTTTTTAATTGCAATGAGATGACACACAGTTAGGGTCACAGAGCTAGGGACCCCAATATAGAGATATACCTTGACGAGGCCTTGGGGCTCAGTTACATTGATCAATGCGATTGCTAAATATCTCCTTTTTCCTAATATTCATGGCAGGTATGCAATTCATTATTCACATGTTCAAATTAGCAAGTAGCATTTTTCATTGTATATTCCAATATTTGTCCATATGCTTGAGGCATTATACTATTATCTAAGTTTGATGTGCAGCCTTATCCGTATATAGTATGTAATTTTTGGCTTGCACTCATAATATATATATTAGTGCTCACTTCAGTTATCCTATTCAGTTATATGTAGTTTTTTTCTGAATGTGAACACAGCTCCGCCCCTTTCGGCCATGTTTTTTCCATCTCCTATATAAGAAAGTCCTTAGTTACCCCTCTCCACCCATAGCAGTTTTTAATTGCAATGAGATGACACACAGTTAGGGTCACAGAGCTAGGGACCCCAATATAGAGATATGCCTTGACGAGGCCTTGGGGCTCAGTTACATTGATCAATGTGATTGCTAAATATCTCCTTTTTCCTAATATTCATGGCAGGTATGCAATTCATTATTCACATGTTCAAATTAGCAAGTAGCATTTTTCATTGTATATTCCAATATTTGTCCATATGCTTGAGGCATTATACTATTAGCTAAGTTTGATGTGCAGCCTTATCCGTATATAGTATGTAATTTTTGGCTTGCACTCATAATATATATATTAGTTCTCACTTCAGTTATCCTATTCAGTTATATGTAGTTTTTTTCTGAATGTGAACACAGCTCCGCCCCTTTCGGCCATGTTTTTTCCATCTCCTATATAAGAAAGTCCTTAGTTACCCCTCTCCACCCATAGCAGTTTTTAATTGCAATGAGATGACACACAGTTAGGGTCACAGAGCTAGGGACCCCAATATAGAGATATGCCTTAACGAGGCCTTGGGGCTCAGTTACATTGATCAATGCGATTGCTAAATATCTCCTTTTTCCTAATATTCATGGCAGGTATGCAATTCATTATTCACATGTTCAAATTAGCAAGTAGCATTTTTCATTGTATATTCCAATATTTGTCCATATGCTTGAGGCATTATACTATTATCTAAGTTTGATGTGCAGCCTTATCCGTATATAGTATGTAATTTTTGGCTTGCACTCATAATATATATATTAGTGCTCACTTCAGTTATCCTATTCAGTTATATGTAGTTTTTTTCTGAATGTGAACACAGCTCCGCCCCTTTCGGCCATGTTTTTTCCATCTCCTATATAAGAAAGTCCTTAGTTACCCCTCTCCACCCATAGCAGTTTTTAATTGCAATGAGATGACACACAGTTAGGGTCACAGAGCTAGGGACCCCAATATAGAGATATGCCTTGACGAGGCCTTGGGGCTCAGTTACATTGATCAATGCGATTGCTAAATATCTCCTTTTTCCTAATATTCATGGCAGGTATGCAATTCATTATTCACATGTTCAAATTAGCAAGTAGCATTTTTCATTGTATATTCCAATATTTGTCCATATGCTTGAGGCATTATACTATTAGCTAAGTTTGATGTGCAGCCTTATCCGTATATAGTATGTAATTTTTGGCTTGCACTCATAATATATATATTAGTGCTCACTTCAGTTATCCTATTCAGTTATATGTAGTTTTTTTCTGAATGTGAACACAGCTCCGCCCCTTTCGGCCATGTTTTTTCCATCTCCTATATAAGAAAGTCCTTAGTTACCCCTCTCCACCCATAGCAGTTTTTAATTGCAATGAGATGACACACAGTTAGGGTCACAGAGCTAGGGACCCCAATATAGAGATATGCCTTGACGAGGCCTTGGGGCTCAGTTACATTGATCAATGCGATTGCTAAATATCTCCTTTTTCCTAATATTCATGGCAGGTATGCAATTCATTATTCACATGTTCAAATTAGCAAGTAGCATTTTTCATTGTATATTCCAATATTTGTCCATATGCTTGAGGCATTATACTATTATCTAAGTTTGATGTGCAGCCTTATCCGTATATAGTATGTAATTTTTGGCTTGCACTCATAATATATATATTAGTGCTCACTTCAGTTATCCTATTCAGTTATATGTAGTTTTTTTCTGAATGTGAACACAGCTCCGCCCCTTTCGGCCATGTTTTTTCCATCTCCTATATAAGAAAGTCCTTAGTTACCCCTCTCCACCCATAGCAGTTTTTAATTGCAATGAGATGACACACAGTTAGGGTCACAGAGCTAGGGACCCCAATATAGAGATATGCCTTGACGAGGCCTTGGGGCTCAGTTACATTGATCAATGCGATTGCTAAATATCTCCTTTTTCCTAATATTCATGGCAGGTATGCAATTCATTATTCACATGTTCAAATTAGCAAGTAGCATTTTTCATTGTATATTCCAATATTTGTCCATATGCTTGAGGCATTATACTATTATCTAAGTTTGATGTGCAGCCTTATCCGTATATAGTATGTAATTTTTGGCTTGCACTCATAATATATATATTAGTGCTCACTTCCGTTATCCTATTCAGTTATATGTAGTTTTTTTCTGAATGTGAACACAGCTCCGCCCCTTTCGGCCATGTTTTTTCCATCTCCTATATAAGAAAGTCCTTAGTTACCCCTCTCCACCCATAGCAGTTTTTAATTGCAATGAGATGACACACAGTTAGGGTCACAGAGCTAGGGACCCCAATATAGAGATATGCCTTGACGAGGCCTTGGGGCTCAGTTACATTGATCAATGCGATTGCTAAATATCTCCTTTTTTCTAATATTCATGGCAGGTATGCAATTCATTATTCACATGTTCAAATTAGCAAGTAGCATTTTTCATTGTATATTCCAATATTTGTCCATATGCTTGAGGCATTATACTATTATCTAAGTTTGATGTGCAGCCTTATCCGTATATAGTATGTAATTTTTGGCTTGCACTCATAATATATATATTAGTGCTCACTTCAGTTATCCTATTCAGTTATATGTAGTTTTTTTCTGAATGTGAACACAGCTCCGCCCCTTTCGGCCATGTTTTTTCCATCTCCTATATAAGAAAGTCCTTAGTTACCCCTCTCCACCCATAGCAGTTTTTAATTGCAATGAGATGACACACAGTTAGGGTCACAGAGCTAGGGACCCCAATATAGAGATATGCCTTGACGAGGCCTTGGGGCTCAGTTACATTGATCAATGTGATTGCTAAATATCTCCTTTTTCCTAATATTCATGGCAGGTATGCAATTCATTATTCACATGTTCAAATTAGCAAGTAGCATTTTTCATTGTATATTCCAATATTTGTCCATATGCTTGAGGCATTATACTATTATCTAAGTTTGATGTGCAGCCTTATCCGTATATAGTATGTAATTTTTGGCTTGCACTCATAATATATATATTAGTGCTCACTTCAGTTATCCTATTCAGTTATATGTAGTTTTTTTCTGAATGTGAACACAGCTCCGCCCCTTTCGGCCATGTTTTTTCCATCTCCTATATAAGAAAGTCCTTAGTTACCCCTCTCCACCCATAGCAGTTTTTAATTGCAATGAGATGAAACACAGTTAGGGTCACAGAGCTAGGGACCCCAATATAGAGATATGCCTTGACGAGGCCTTGGGGCTCAGTTACATTGATCAATGCGATTGCTAAATATCTCCTTTTTCCTAATATTCATGGCAGGTATGCAATTCATTATTCACATGTTCAAATTAGCAAGTAGCATTTTTCATTGTATATTCCAATATTTGTCCATATGCTTGAGGCATTATACTATTATCTAAGTTTGATGTGCAGCCTTATCCGTATATAGTATGTAATTTTTGGCTTGCACTCATAATATATATATTAGTGCTCACTTCAGTTATCCTATTCAGTTATATGTAGTTTTTTTCTGAATGTGAACACAGCTCCGCCCCTTTCGGCCATGTTTTTTCCATCTCCTATATAAGAAAGTCCTTAGTTACCCCTCTCCACCCATAGCAGTTTTTAATTGCAATGAGATGACACACAGTTAGGGTCACAGAGCTAGGGACCCCAATATAGAGATATGCCTTGACGAGGCCTTGGGGCTCAGTTACATTGATCAATGCGATTGCTAAATATCTCCTTTTTCCTAATATTCATGGCAGGTATGCAATTCATTATTCACATGTTCAAATTAGCAAGTAGCATTTTTCATTGTATATTCCAATATTTGTCCATATGCTTGAGGCATTATACTATTATCTAAGTTTGATGTGCAGCCTTATCCGTATATAGTATGTAATTTTTGGCTTGCACTCATAATATATATATTAGTGCTCACTTCAGTTATCCTATTCATTTATTCAAAGTTTAAAAAAGCCTCACAATAGGAGTACTGAGCCAAAAATTTCAATTAATCATATCACAAATAAGAAAGTAACAAAAAAGGCATCCATTAAAAAAATGTCATACCGATAAAACTCACATGTAGGTTTTATCGGTCTGACATTTTTTGTTATCCATTCTGTACCACAGTATACTGTATATTGGATTATGTCCTCTTTCATGTTTATAGGCACTGGTTCATTGTATGATAGTATGTTTAAATTTACCGAATGTACATTATACTTACCTGTGCATCATATGCATCTCTATGCCATTTTTGTTTCTTTCTTATTTGTGATATGATTAATAAATATTTTTTTCTCAATACTCCTATTGTGAGGCTTTTTTTTATGCCTTGAACCTTCTTGTTCTCTAATATGTATATTTTTAGTTTAGAGTCCATGCAACTAGCAGTGATTTTTGTGTTCAATTCACAAAATTATATAACATTGGGCTGAGTAAATGAAAACAATGTTCTACTAAAATGTTACCTTAAATTCAAGTTTTTAATTTTCAAAAGGGGTAATAGGAGAAAACAAACAATAAAACATGTTGTGCAATTTCTCCTGAGTACGCCAAAGCTCCATATGTGGTCGAAAGCTACTTTTGATGCACAGTGAAGAAGGGATGGAGCACCAAGTGAAGCAGGTAACAGGCACCATATTGGAATTCAGATTTTGCTAGAACATATTGAGGGTGACAAGTCCCATTGGCAAAGCCTCTGAGGAATCAGAACAGCAGAACCCACCATAAGTGACCCCATCTTACAAACTATAACCCTCAATGAATTAATCTAGGGATGCAGTGGTACAAGTGTGTCAAAGACTTGTATACCATTGGGCTGTGAAGTAAAAATATTTTTATTTTTACCACAAAAAATGTGTTTTTTTGCACACAATTTTACATTTTCATACTGGGAAATGGGTAAAAATGGCACCAAAATTTGTTACTTAAGTTTTGCTGAACATGGCAATAACCCATATGCATATGTAGCTATACAGTACAGATTGACCACAGGTTCCGATTCAGAGGGGGAGAAGTGGTACTTGACTCATGGAGTACAAGTTTTTGTACACTAGTTTGTGGACTCCATATACAGAGCCCCTCAGTGCCAGAAGAGCAGAATCCCCCCTCAAGTGACCCCATTAAGGAAATACACCCCTCTAAGAAATTATCTACAGGTGTGCCAACAAATTTGACTCCATGCCTTTTCTCCAGAATCAAGCAGCAATGGATGTTGTCCAGTGAAAATGGCAAATCTGCCATAGTAGTGCCTATACCTTTTAGAGCTCATGCATTGTGCCCAGCTCATGCTTTGGGAGAAATGCACCCCATAAATTAAGTGGGCTCTCCTCACTACAGAAATTTTAAACACATGGACACTGTAGAAGGGCGGGGGGGTTGCATTTGGGAGCACAGATTTTGCTGGATTTCTTTTTTTTTGGGGGGAGCCATGGCACTTTTCCAGGGCCTTTGTGCTACCAGTAACATGGAAGCCACATATATTTCTGTTTACAGATACTAACCAGAGTGGTAACATTTTTTTTTTGTGGATTAAGGTGAAGCTTTTATTGGGCACATTTATCTACACTTTTGGATTATAATTATCCTGTGCTCTACACTGATCGGGGTTTTCATTTAAATCTCTGAATGACCACAATCAAATTACACCCCCGAGGGATACATTTACTATATGAAGCAGCAGAGTTGCTCTGGACTCCGTCTGGCCTCTGTTGAGTGTTGTAATTTGCAGATGTATACAAAACTGGCTGACCACACTTTTATGCACCACTGAAAAGAAGGACACAGCCATATCCTATTTATTTCTTCACAAAATATGCAAGGGAAATAAAGGCAACATGTGCAAAAAACTTCAGGATTCCCATTGACTTTACTGGCATAAGGATTTGCATGTAGTTTTGTGACAAAACTGCACTAAAACACATAAAAAAAACAAGATAAAAATGCACTGTGTGCACATAGCCTTTTAGAGTATCTTTTGTTAGGAGTTCTGTCTGAATCACAATTTTCAGACTTTTAAATGGAAAGCCCGATTCAAGCACTTAGTGTAGAGTGCAGGATAAATGTGAGCAGCGCCTTACTGCAAACTTTGTGAGGAAGAATGAATAAATCAACAGCAGGTCAAGAATTGATTTTATTTATTGTTTAAGCCATTCATAGTGTGGTAGCAGTGATTAGGAAGCTTTTTTTTTTGAGTCGGTGCTATTACCGTGATACCAGATTTATATTGTATTTTTATGTTTGTCTATCACATACTAAAAACACTTTCCCCCCCAAAAATATATATTTCATTGCCATATTTTGAGAGCTATAATTACTGTGACAGAGTCATGTGAGGGCTTGTTTTTTGCTTGATGAGTTGATGTTTTTATTAGTATTGCTTTCTCTTCTGGTTTCTGAAAAGCAGAATTGACATAAAAGAAATTCAGAAATAGTTGGGTGGGTTGTGGGGGGGGGGGGGTGTTATGCTGTTCTTCTTGTGGTAAAATTAATAAGAAAGCTTTATTCTTAGGGTCATTACAATTACAGCAGCAAGAATAAAAAAATGTATAGAGAAAAATAATTGCTTTTGCATTGCTATATTCTGAGAGCTTTATTTTTCTTATTTTTCTGCGTATGGATCTGAGAGGGGTCTTATTTTTCACCATTACCATTTTTATTTACATGCAACTTTTTGATTGTTTTTATTCCACTTTCTTGGGCAGTATGATAAAAAAAAGCATAGTTTTTCATATGGGGTGGCACTGGGGAGGGGCACAAGATAGGAATGGCTTCTGTCTCCTATCATCTTTGTCATCTCTATTGAACCATTGGCGTATATTATTAGGGTCTCCATCGAGTTGAGGGGATTCAGGGTGGGTGACATAAAAGAATGCATTTCCTTGTATGCGGATGACATGCTTGTGTTTATGGGGAATGCCCCTTCTTCTATTAGACCGGTTATGGCGTTCATTGAAGTATTCAGCAAGTGATTGGGCCTCCTTATAAATTTGAGCAAATCAGTACTCATGTCTGTGTACCCATGTGTATACATGCAGTGGTTAATAGATACAAATATTAATATGGTAACAGAATTTAAATACTTAGGGATACAGGTAACGGCTAAACCTGTCGACTATGTGCCCCTTAATTTGACACTGCTTTTAGATAGATTTAGGGTAAGTTCACACAGTGCGTTTTTCGCGGCGTTTTTGCGCGTTTTTCGGGTGCGTTTTTGGCCTCAAAACTGCATGACTTTGCTTCCCCAGCAAAGTCTATGAGTTTTCATTTTTGCCGTTCGCACACAACTTTTTTTTTAAGCTGCGTTTTTGAGCTTAAAAAAAAAATGGACATGTCAATTCTTTCCTGCGTTTTTCTGCGTTTTCCCCCCATACAATGCATTGGAAAAACGCAGCAAAACGCAGAGATCAAAAACGCAGCAAAACGCAGCCAAAAACGCACCAAATCACGATAAAAACGCGTGCGTTCTTTGACGCTTTTTTTGCCACGGGTGCTTTTTTGTGCGTTTTTAGCAGCCAAAACGCAGCGTTAAAAAAACGCAGCATGTGCACATAGCCTTATAGCTAAAATTGATGCAAGGATAGACTTCCTTTATCAGTTGTTGGGAGAGGGAATCTTATCAAAATGGTTTTAATGTCCCAACTGCTTTACATATTACGCAATTCCACGGTGTGGATCCCGTCATGGTGCTTTCAGAGCACTCATAGGCTATTTAGACAACTACTTTGAAAAAACAACAGGCTAAAATCTGCCTGGAGTACCTTCAAAGAGAGAAAACAAATGGGGGCCTGACCATTCCCAATGCTTGGCTCTATTATCTGGCAGCTCAGATTCAACAACTGAAAGGTTAGGATCAATTTGAAGAATTGGAAAAAAATGGAAAACTGGCTATTCAGAGTGGCTCTTGGAAGGTCCCAATGTACTGTACATAGTAGAAGCCCTTAGGCGGAAACAAATTATCTCAAGCTCCAACTCTGGCCATGATCTATAAGTTTGGGATAGAGGAAAACACCTATTGGTAGAGTCAGATTGCTCTTTTTTTACACCTTTGAGGCACAATCCTAGCTTTCTGGGATTTTAAACTTTAGAAGGGCGCTTTGACTGGGAGATGAAGGGGGTGATGACGGTGGCACACATCCAGTTTAACAATAAATTGAAACAGTTTGAGGAACTGTGAACTGAATTTGACATTTCCCATAAATGTTTCTACAGATTTTAACAGCTCTGGCATGGGTACACAGATCAAATAAAAACTAGAAACCTCAGTATAGATCCCAATCCCTTGGCAAGGTTGGTGGGGCATTTGGGGTCTAGGAGATAATTCACTTCCTCTATATATAGAACACTACTTAATGTGTTTCATGATAAAGATTCCCCATTAATATCAAAGACAGGTGGGAGGATGATGTTGGTCTGCTTTTGGATGATCCGTAGGACTCTATTTTGAATTCAGTGCCCAGTCTATCCATACTAGAGGCCCAGAGATTATCTCAGGTGTACCTAATACTGAGAAAATAAATTTTGTTCCTGCACAAAATTACAGTAAGGAGTGACTCATGCTGCCCCCGCTGTAATTTACCTGATGCCCACCTTATGGATTTGTTTTGGGAATGTACTAGACTTGGACAATACTGGAACAAAGTATTGGATATATTAGCAATTGTGTATGGTATAAGATTGACCACTGATCCAAAGATCTGTGTGCTGGGTATTATACTGGATACTACTAAAGATAAAATCCGCTAATATGATGGGGATAGAACCATATCCATACAAATGAACTAGTAAAGTGATTATCCCAAAAACAACACAAACAAAACACTATAGGCATATGCTAATAATCCAACTTTATTCTAGTGAATAAGAGGTGTATAACTCTTAGAAGATAAAAATTACACGGGGATATCACTTATACAAAACACTCAACATAGTTACAAGTTCACTGCATCTTCGACGCGCTATCCCATTGTGGTGTTGGTTCATAAGGAGTCTCAAAACAGGTGTTAAACTAGCACGACAATGGGGAAAGGCATTGAGGTCATGGTGAACTGGTACCTATATGTAACTCAATATGTCTCTACAGAAGCTTTGGAGCAAGAAAGCGCAATAGGGTCTTAACTGAGTGATCACGTGGAAAATATGTGGAATACTTGCTCACCTTGTGAGGTTGGGATCCATACAACAATGAAAGAGTTTAATGGTGTAACAGCTACTGCACAATCCACTCACTGTAAGGCCAGATTGACAGCTGAAGGAGGGAAAAATGTGCACTGCTGCGGGAAGCATATGAAGAGACCAGAACACATGAATGCAAAATGTAGGCGGTTTAATCAACGTGTTTTGAAGTATTCAAACTTCATCAGCATACAACCAGTTGATGAAAATGTAGAATATTTTGAAACAATGTGATTAAACCTCCTCTTTTCTTTATCAATGTGTCCTGATCCATGTTTTTCCCTCCTTCAGCTATCAATCTGTCTCTGATTCATTCCTGCAAAAAGCTATCTGATCTTATTAGACATTCCTAGTTTACACCCTTAACAACACTGCCTGTGTTACAGGAAATTGTGCAAGTAAGGCACCATAGCAGAGGACACATGGCTATCAAATTTCTTCTTTTTATTTGTCTTTTTTTTACAAATAATATATGCCATGTCATTTGAGTGTATATTTACACTGCATATGCTACTAGTAGCAGTTAAGCTGCATTGAGTAGTGGGAAAACCCCTTTATGAAAGCAGGCCTGTTGGTTTCAGTCTTAAATTCTCTGCATGATTGCAATTCTATTAGAGGTGTATAAAGCTGGTGTCACACTAAACGACAGCGACAACGACGTCGCTGTTACGTCACCATTTTCGGTGACGTAACAGCGACCTTGTAAGTCGCTGTTATGATCGCTGCTTAGCTGTCAAACACAGCAGAAGCAGCGATCATAAGGTCGCTGTGCTACATGTTCAGAGAGCAGGGAGCCGCGCTTAGCGCTGGCTCCTTGCTCTCCTGCAGCACACATCGGGTTAATTAACCCGATGTGTGCTGCAGCTACATGTCACAGTTCAGAGAGCAGGGAGCCGCGCTTAGCGCTGGCTCCTTGCTCTCCTGCAGCACACATCGGGTTAATTAACCCGATGTGTGCTGCAGCTACATGTCACAGTTCAGAGAGCAGGGAGCCGCGCTTAGCGCTGGCTCCTTGCTCTCCTGCAGCACACATCGGGTTAATTAACCCGATGTGTGCTGCAGCTACATGTCACAGTGCAGAGAGCAGGGAGCCGCGCGCACTGCTTAGCGCTGGCTCCTTGCTCTCCTTGCTACAGTATGCATCGGGTTAATTACCCGATGCATACTTCAGCCACATGTCACAGTGCAGAGAGCCGGCGCTGGCAGCAAGAGCGGAGGCTGGTAACCAGCGTAAACATCGGGTAACCAGGGAAAGGTCTTCCCTTGGTTACCCGATGGTTACGCTGGTTACAGCTTACCGCAGCTGCCAGTGCCGGCTCCTGATCGCTTCATTTCGTCGCTCTCTCGCTGTCACACACAGCGATGTGTGTGTCACAGCGGGAGAGTGACGACCAAAAAATGAAGCTGGACATTCAGCAACGACCGGCGACCTCACAGCAGGGGCCAGGTCGTTGCTGGATGTCACACACAGCGACAGCGACGGGACGTCGCTGCAACGTCACAGAAAATGGTGACGTAGCAGCGACGTCGTTGTCGTCGTCGTTATGTGTGACACCAGCTTTAGTGTAGATTCTGTCTATAAATCACTTTGTAACAGTTTGTCAGGGTGAGAGGTTAATGATTCATCCATCCTTTAGTTAGACGACAGCTGAATATACCCTTAGTTTGCATTGATGAATAGAGAGAGGAGAAAATACAGTCAGGGTGGTCAATTTTCCTCTGTCTAATTACAGTCAATCATTGACAATCATGGCAGATCTTTTATAACTCAGCTGTGTCGTTGTGCAGAAAGTAAGAGCATCTTTGACTCTGGGACTAGTGTACGTGACCATATATAATATCTCATCATTATCCCTTCCATGTTTTTCCTTTTAGCCATGGTAGTAGCTGATTCTGAAAAGAGAAGAAAAATACCCTCTTCTGTCCTTCTTAGCAGTGTTAGTCTGATAAAAAATGGTATACACACTGGAGAATAAATTTCAGTGTAAAAATACTTCCTAAATTATGTTGGCATGGTCTGTTGAAATTATCAGTCCAGTCACACCTTCACAATGCGAACATAACTGGCTGTACTCGTATGCATGGATGATTGGTGCAGAAACTGCCTGCTATTTCTATGCAATAGTTTGGTCTCTGAATGGGACTAGCCTAGAGCATGCTACAATATTTTTTACACATACTTCAAAAATAGCTCATGTGAACAAGCACACAGGTTTACATTGGGTCCATATGTTACCATATGGACAGCACAAGAACAAAAATGCATTCATGCAAATAAACTCCAAGACAGAAAACTACTCCTAATTCAATCACCCACTTACAGTGTCACTCATCTATAAAGCTGCTTTGTCTGTTTGACAAGAATTGTCATTAACTCCTTACAAACATCCATTGCACATGTACGGCACAAGTCAGAAGCAGATGTACAGTGCAAGCTCATTGAGAGAGATTGCTGCATATATAGCAGGTAATGGCTGAGTAATGCTGCCAGGATCTGCCTCTAACGATATCGGATGGTATTAAGCTACACCCATGAATGCTCATTTGTTTAACTCCTTTATGACCCAGGATGTATCAGCTATGTCCTTGGTCGCCTTTCTCTGGTTACCTCGGGCTCCGGCAGTGAGCCCGTGATAACCCCTACACATCTCTGCTGATCTGATCAGCAGAGATGTATGGCTAATAGGGGTAGATGGGTCGAAGATCCACCTCTGCTTGCTAACCCCTTAGATCATGCTGTCAATTACTGATAGCAAAATTTAAATGGCCGTGGTGGGGATCGCGCTGTTCCTCGCCACCATCATTGGTCCTGTGATGTGATCACAGGGCGCCTTGGCGTTGTCATGGTAACGTGGGGTCAGCTGATGACCCCTGACACTACCATTGCTCACTTCCTGTGAGAGCCGACAAAGTGCAGCATCGCTCTGATCAGGAGAAATGCACAGGTGATCAGACTATGCAGTAATAAAGTCCCCCAGGGGGATAAGTAAAATAAATAAAAAATGTAAAAAAAATATAAAAAAATGAAAAAACCTAAAAATTCAAATCAACTCCATTTCACCCCATTGAAAATAAAACAATAAATAAAAAAAAATATATTAAAGAAATATAAAATATACAAATATTATGTATCAATGCTTTAAAAAAAAATGCCCGATCTATCAAAGAGTAAAATCAATTAACCTAACTGGTACACGGAGAGCAAAAAAATTCTAGAAGCCAAAGTTACATTTTTTGGCAGCTGCAAATTTTTTTAAAACTGCAATATCCGGCGATCAAAACATTGCATCCGCACAAATATGAGGTCAGTGCCCTGGCATGTGCACACATCATTCTTTAGGCCCATCGGGATGTTATTACAGCTGGGGGTCTTCGTGCTTGTGATTATGGAGCTCCCTTGAATCAAGGTTGTGGCCTCCTTGTGATTTTCACTATGTAGACGAATACTGTGACATTGTTGTAAATAGCACAAGCAAAAAAAATAAAAGGGACTCTGTCGATACAAAATGATTACTCAAA
Organism: Anomaloglossus baeobatrachus; assembly: GCF_048569485.1. Lineage (NCBI taxonomy): Eukaryota > Metazoa > Chordata > Amphibia > Anura > Aromobatidae > Anomaloglossus > Anomaloglossus baeobatrachus. Next base: position 380,693,603 of record NC_134354.1, on the reverse strand, counting down.
CCCAGGACAGGCGCTTGTGTACAATGGCAGGGCTAATCTTTTAAATACACCTTCCCATCTGCGTGTTTTCCATCTACTTCCACCCTTCTCTACAGTATCTCTATGAAGAAGCTGTCAATCAAGGAGGGTGCAAATTGAGGGAAAAATATAAAAATAAAGAAATTATAGCTCTTGATAGTAGAGGAAGAAAAAACAAAAATGCGAAAACAGAAATTGGGCATGTTGGGAAAAGTTTAAGATCAATGTTCACTTAAGAAATCATGTGTAGCTAATAAAGAAACAAAACTATGGTTCTGTTCGCACTATGTTTTTGCTACATTTTTGTCTACACAAAAAAAAAAAAATCAATGCTGGCAGGAAAAACACTTTTTACAATAAGCATGTTTTTGACATGCTTTTACTTGCATATTTAATTTAATTTAATTCACTTGAATGGGAAAAACTGCAAAAAATGCTGAAAAATTGACATAGAAATCACAATTATTTTGCTGGTACCTTAAAAGACAATATTCTTTCAAACACAAAAGAACACACAGAAAAAAATCCCTGCAAAATGTACATAGTATCCTAAATGCTTAAATATATCTTGTATTGCAGCAGGTGTTGTTTTTACATTTGGGCATCTGCACAAAGTTATGAGGTACATCGAGGTGTTTTATTTGATTCCATACAAGAATCAGCATAAATAAAAGTGACTATCATAAACTGTAAAACAGGAAAAACAATTAAATATGATAGTTTTTACCGTTTGTGATGCAGAACAAGTGGTCGACCGGAATGCAATTGACGGAAAGAGGTACAATTTATTAAAAGAAAAAACAATAAAAACCAATGCTCTGCCTTTGTATTTCTTTATATAGAGACTGGTGAAGAGATTTTTAATGGAAAGGTTAAATGAATGATTGTCTATCCAGTCATAGTACTATTATGTTGATACTTAGAAACGATGGTGGGCTTCATTCTAAAATCAAAGCCTTAAGGGGGCTTTACATGCAACGACATCGCTAATGAGATGTCGTTGGGGTCACAGAATTCATGACGCACAGGGGTGTAACTACCACGGTCACAGTGGTCACCATTGTGACCGTGCCCGTGAGGTCGGTGGCCCGGCGGCCGCCAGGCAGATCAGCAGCCATCTCCTTTCAGTGAGAGAGGAGCTGCGCTGATCTGTCACAGACCACGCAGCTGCTATATGACCTGGTGCTGCCGCCAACACCGAGCCCCCCCTGCCTGGTGTCAGCGGCGGCATCAAGGCCCCCTGCCTGGTGTCAGCGGCTGCGGCGGCTCCCCCGTCACCGTGCACAGTAATGATGAAGCATAGCGCGGCCGGTGCCGCACTATGCATCATAATTCTCCCCCTGTGCCTGCGCGGTGATGCCACTCCTGTGCGACTGCTGTGCTGAGTGCACAGAGTGCAGGGCGGGAGGACGCCGACCGGAGCACCGGGAGAACAAGGAGAGGGGAGAATGAGCAGTGGTGGAAGAGGAAAGCGGTGAGGACAGAGCAGCGGCTGGGGAACAAGGAGAGAGGTGAGGACAGCAGCAGTGGAAGGAAGAGAGAGGGTGAGAACTTGTTTTTGGTTTTTTTTAATAGAAATTAGTGAGTACACGGTGGCTTGGGAAGGCTGTATTATACATGGAGGCCTGGAGATGGCTGCATTATACATGGAGGTCTGGGGAGGATGCATTATACATGGAGGTCTGGGGAGGCTGCATTATTATAGATGGAGGCCTGGAGAGGCTGCATTATTCATGGAGGCCTGGAGAGGCTGCATTATACATGGAGGTCTGGGGAGGTTGCATTATACATGGAGGCCTGGGGAGGCTGGCGGCTATATTATACATGGAGGCCTGGGGAGGCTGGCTGCTATATTATACCTGGAGGCCTGAAGAGGCTGGCTGCTATATTATACATGGAGGTGGCCTGGAGAGGCTGGCTGCTACATTATACATGGGGGCCTGGAGAGGCTGGCTGCTATATTATACATGGAGGCCTGGGGAAGCTGGATGCATTATTATACATGAAGGACTGGCGAGACTGGCTGCATTATTATAGATGGAGGTCTGGGGAGGATGGCTACATTATTATATATGGAGGTCTGGGGAGGCTGACTGCATTATTATACATGGAGAGCTGGCTGCATTATTATACATGGAGGCCTGGGGAGGCTAGCCGCATTATTATACATGGAGGCCTGGGGAGGCTGGTTGCTATATTATACATGGAGGCCTGGAGAGGCTGGCTGCTATTTTATACATGGACGCCTGGGGAGGCTGGCTGTATTATTATATATGGTGGACTGGGGAGGCTGGATGCATTATTATACATGGAGGACTGGGGAGGCTGGCTGCATTATTATAGATGGAGCTCTGGAGAGGCTGGCTGCTATATTATACATGGAGGCCTGGGGAGGCTGGTTGCATTGTTATACATAGAGGCCTGGAGAGGCTGGCTGCTACATTATACATGGAGGCCTGGAGAGGCTGGCTGCATTATTATACATGGAGGACTGGGGAGGCTGGCTGCATTATTATATATGGAGGTCTGGGGGGGCTGCATAATACAAAATGAAGGACACCTTATACATGGAATATAAGGTGCATATATGGTGCATTATGCATGGAGGAGTATGGGGCTGCATAATACAATATGAAGTTTTATGGGGTTGCGTTATAATACATATAGGACTATGGGGGCTACATTATAATATATGGAGGACTATGGAGCCTACCTTATACATGGACTATGGGGGTGCATTATAAAACATTGGGGACTATGTGGTGCAGTATAATATATGGAGTACTATGGGGTGAATTATAATATATGGAGAACTATGAAAAATTCATTATAATCATTGGAGGACTATGACGGCTACTTTATACATGGAGGACTATAGGGCTGCATTATAATATATGGAGGACTATGTGGTGCAGTATAATATATGGAGAACTATGGGGTGAATTATAATATATGGAGAACTATGGGGTGAATTATAATACATGGAGATCTATGGGAAATTCATTATAATAATTAAAGGGCTATGAGGGCTACTTTATACATGGAGGACTATGAGGGTGCATTATAATATATGGAGGACTATGTGGTGAAGTATTATATATTGAGTACTATGGAGTGAATTATAATGCATGGAGAACTATGGGAAATGCATTATAATACATGGAGGACTATGGAGGTGCATTCTAATATAGGAAGGGTTATGTGTGACCCTTTATACTATTTGGAAGGCAATGTTGGGGCCATTATTGTATTTGGAGAACTATATACAAGGGGGGACAAAGATACAATCAGGGGATAGGAACCTTTTGTGCTGAGGGAAAAAGGCTCTTTCCCTCAGCACCCAGCTTTCCCATGCTCTGCTATACATCTCTCAGCAGCCAGCTTTCCCATGCTCTGATATGGGAAAGCTGGGTGCTGAGGGAAAGATGTATAGCAGAGCATGGGGAAGCTGGGTGCCGAGGACAAGATGGATATCAGAACATAGGAAAGCTGGGTGCTGATTGAGGGATTTCAGATCATGGGAAATCTGGGTGCTGTGGGTAAGAGCCAAGTGTCAGCATCATTTTCCTGTACCCCGAGTGTCAGTGTCATTATCCCGTACCCCAAGTGTCGGTGTATATGGAGGGGGGGCCCAGGTCTAAACTTTGCACCGGGGCCCATCAAACTCTAGTTACGCCACTGGTGATGCACATCTGGCCTTGTTAGCGACGTTGTTGCGTGTGAAACGTACAAACGACCGCTAATGATCAAAATTACTCACCTAATCGTTGATCGTTGACACGTTGTTCTAATCCCAAATATCGTTGCTGTTGCAGGATGCAGGTTGTTCATCATTCCTGAGGCAGCACACATTGCTACGTGTGACACCCCAGGAACGAGGAAAAACACCTTACCTGCGTCATCCGGCAACGAGGTGGGCGTCACTTTCTTTCGGCTGCTCTCCGCCCCTCCGCTTCTATTGGACGGTTGCCGTGTGACGTCACCGTGACGCCGCACGAACCGCCCCCTTAGAAAGGAGGCAGTTCACTGGCCACAGCGACGTCACTAGGCAGGTAAGTCCGTGTGACGGGTCCTAGCAATGTTGTGCGCCACGGGCAGCGATTTGCCCGTGACGCACAACCAATAGGGGATGGGTGCTTTCACCAGCGACATCGCTAGCAAGGTCGCTGCGTGTAAAGCAACCTTTAGGCCTCCTTCACACGTCCGTGGAAAAAACGCACATGTAGCACGGTAGGTCCTATACATCCATGGGGCCATTCATGTGTATGTTTGTGTCATCCATATGCTATTTGTGTGTGTGTGTGTGTGTGACATCAGTGTGACTGGCACCCAGGGGTGAACCTTGCCTCTCTGCTACCTGAGGTGAACATCAAAACGGCTCTCCCCTTAGTAAATTCTAAAAAGCGGTAGAAATATATCTTATTTACTCTTTACTAGCCTAACTTGACGCACTATGTAATACACACATTTAAATAGGAATATATATGAAACATCAGCCTTTACACTTGTTAAGGTGCTGTATAAGTAGTGGAAAAATAAATTATTTTAAGTATACTATCTACTGTACTGTTTCCGTTTCAGATATCAACAGTTGGGCCTTAACAATGAAACTAGTTCACCAAACCCTCTTGCCAGGTGGAACTTCAAGGTCTTGGACAATAGAAAAATTATAAAAACCCTAATCTCTCTTTCTCTCCCCCTCCTTTCTCTCTTTCTCTACCCCTCCTCTTCTCTCTTTGGCTGCATTCACACATACATTTTTTGCCGTCAGGCACAATCTGGCGAATACTGGATAAAACATCAGGCGCTGGATGCGTTTTTATCCTCATTGAATCCTCGGCGAAATTTCTTAGTCTGGCTGCCGGAAAGGACGCACAAGGGAACGTTTTTTGTCACCGGCAAAAAAACGCACCGCGCCGGATCTGGCGCCGTGCGGTAAGTTGTAAAATGAAAGCCTTTGGGCGCCGGATCCGTTGTAATGCAGCAAAAAACGCATTCCACCGACGGATCCGTTTTTTTTTAACTGAGCATGCTCAGATGTGTAAATTCCTTTCTGGTTAGAAAATATATCTTTCTCTCTCTCTCTCTCTCTGTCGATGTTGATGTCTCTCTCTCTGTCGGTTGGTCTCTCCCTCTCACCCCATGACTCATACTCACCGATCACCGGTGTGGCGCGGCACAGCTTTCACACTGCTCCCGCGGCGCGGCTTCTCCTGCTTTGAAAATGCCGGCCGCTCATTATTCCATCTCATATTCACTGCTTCCCCCGCCCACCAGCGCCTATGATTGGTTGCATTCCGACGTGCCCCCAAGATGAGTGACAGCTGTCTCACTGCAACCAATCACAGCTGCTGGTGGGCGGGTCTATATTGTGCAGTACAATAAATAAATAATTAAAAATAAATGGCGTACGGTCCCCCCAATTTTGATACCAGCCAAAGCTAAGCCAGACGGTTGAGGGCTGGTATTCTCAGGATGGGGGGCCCCACGTTATGGGGAGCCCCCCCAGCCTAAAAATATCAGCCAGCAGCCACCCGGAATTCCCGCATCCATTAGATACAACAGTCCCGGGACTCTACCCGGCTCATCCCGAATTGCCCTGGTGCGGTAGCAATCGGGGTAATAGGGAGTTTATGACAGCCTATAGCTGCCACTAAGTCCTAGCTTAGTGATGGCAGGCGTCTATGAGACACCCCCATCACTAAACTGTAGTAAAAGTAAATAAACACAAAAACCGAAAAATCCTTTATCTAATATATAAAGCTGAGTGTATGTATGTGTGTGTGTGTGTGTGTGTGTGTGTGTGTGTGTCCGCTAAAGGAATCTGCACCGTCGCATTTACAATCACGAAACTTTGCACAGACACCCCATGTGACTCAGGGAACGTCATAGACTATGTTTTGATGGGAATATTTAACCCCGTGCTTTACAGTTACTCTCCAAAAAACCTGCCTCCATTAAAGTCAATGGAGCTGCGAGCTATTAGGCTATTAATAGGAGCTGTAATTTGTTGCTATAGGAACAAAATAAACTGTTGGCATAAGAAGCTTATGTGTGAAGTAATAAGATGTCGGTGGTGAGATGGATAGCGATAGACAGAAAGAGACAGAGAGAGAGAGACAGACAGTCAAATAGACAGTCACAGGCAGACTGACACAGATAGGGTTAGAGACAGGCAGACAGGGAAAGAGACAAACAGAGACAGACAGAGACAGACATGGAAAGAGACAGAGAGACAGACACAGACAGGGAAAGAGACAGGCTGACAGGGAAAGAGACACAGAGACAGACAGGGAGAGAGACAGACAGACAGGGAAACAGACAGAGACAAGGAAAGAGACAGGGAAAGTGACAGACAAGTAAAGAGACAGGGAAAGAGACAGAGACAAGTAAAGAGATGGGGAAAGAGAGAGATGGGGAAAGAGAGCGACGGGGAAAGAGAGAGACACAGACAGACACAGACAGAGAGAGAGACAGAGACAGACAGAAAGAGAGAGACACAGAGAGACAGACAGAGAGAGAGAGAAACAGAGACACAGACAGAGAGAGAGACAGACACAGACAGACAAAAACACATAGAGAGAGAGAGACAGACAAAGATACAGAGAGAGAGAGTGAGAGAGAAACAGACACAGACAGACAGAGAGAGACGGACACAGAAATAGAGAAATAGACAGAGACAGTTACTATCCCGGGCAACACCCGGGTACTATAGCTAGTTTGAAATAAAAGACAAAAAAACACCCTCTTTCACCACTTTATTAATCCCCAAATACCCCTCCAGGTCAGGCGTAATCCACACGAGGTCCCACGACTCTTTAAGCTCTGCTACATCAGAAGCTGACCTGAGCGGCAGTAGAACACCGCCACTCGCTGTGAGCTCCACGCAGCAACTGAAGTGAGTCATGCTGTCAGCGGTGACGTCACTTAGGTTACCCGCGGCCACAGCTTGATTCTTGGTATAAACTGCTACAATGAATACTTTTTTTACTGGATCCGTCGCATCAGTTTTAACACAATCTGCGGCAGATCCATTGCATCAGGCACACACTGGATTGTGCCTGAGAGCAAAAACCGGATGTGTGAAAGTAGCCTAACTCTCCTTCTCTTCTCCTCTCTTTCCCTCACACTCCTCTCCTCTTTTTCCCTCCCCCTCCTCTCCTCTCTTTCCCTCCCCCTCCTCTCCTCTTTTTCCCTCGCCCTCCTCTCCTCTCTTTCCCTCCCCCTCTTGTCCTCTCATTCCCTTCCCCTCTACCTCTTTCCCTCCCAACCCTCTTTCTCTCCTTCCCCTTCCTCTCTCTCTCTCTCTCCTCTTCCTCCCTTTCTCTCTCCCCTCCTCACTCTTCCTCCCTCTCTGCCCTACTCTTTCTTTCTCCATCTCTCCCCTACTCTATCTTTCTCCCTCTATCCCCTACTCTCTCTTTTTCCCTCTTTACCCCTCCTCTCACCCTTCTTTTTCTCTCTCTCTTTCCCCTTCCTCCCTTTCTCTATCTCTCCTCCTCTCTCTCTCCCTCAGAAGCGGTGGAGGATAAGGGGGGGAAGGGGGGGAGAGGGGGGAAGGGGAGTGGGAGTGAAATTGGGGATAGCTATCTTACAGGATGGATCTAGGCCAGTGGTAAGGAACCTTTTCACTGTCGTGGGCCATTTAGAAATTTCTACCAACCTTCGGGGCCCACAAAAAATATCAGCTTGAACATTAGCCTAATATATTTGGTCAAACAGTTAATTAACTCACCCTTAAGCTGGTGTCACACTAAACGACAGCGACAACGACGTCGCTGTTACGTCACCATTTTCGGTGACGTAACAGCGACCTTGTAAGTCGCTGTTATGATCGCTGCTTAGCTGTCAAACACAGCAGAAGCAGCGATCATAAGGTCGCTGTGCTACATGTTCAGAGAGCAGGGAGCCGCGCTTAGCGCTGGCTCCTTGCTCTCCTGCAGCACACATCGGGTTAATTAACCCGATGTGTGCTGCAGCTACATGTCACAGTTCAGAGAGCAGGGAGCCGCGCTTAGCGCTGGCTCCTTGTTCTCCTGCAGCACACATCGGGTTAATTAACCCGATGTGTGCTGCAGCTACATGTCACAGTTCAGAGAGCAGGGAGCCGCGCTTAGCGCTGGCTCCTTGCTCTCCTGCAGCACACATCGGGTTAATTAACCCGATGTGTGCTGCAGCTACATGTCACAGTGCAGAGAGCAGGGAGCCGCGCGCACTGCTTAGCGCTGGCTCCTTGCTCTCCTTGCTACAGTATGCATCGGGTTAATTACCCGATGCATACTGCAGCCACATGTCACAGTGCAGAGAGCCGGCGCTGGCAGCAAGAGCGGAGGCTGGTAACCAGCGTAAACATCGGGTAACCAGGGAAAGGTCTTCCCTTGGTTACCCGATGTTTACGCTGGTTACAGCTTACCGCAGCTGCCAGTGCCGGCTCCTGATCGCTTCATTTCGTCGCTCTCTCGCTGTCACACACAGCGATGTGTGTGTCACAGCGGGAGAGTGACGACCAAAAAATGAAGCTGGACATTCAGCAACGACCGGCGACCTCACAGCAGGGGCCAGGTCGTTGCTGGATGTCACACACAGCGACAGCGACGGGACGTCGCTGCAACGTCACAGAAAATGGTGACGTAGCAGCGACGTCGTTGTCGTCGTCGTTATGTGTGACACCAGCTTTAGTGTGGTGGCTTGAGCTACTTCTCTTTGGTGCACCTGTGATGTTCAATGACATTGATCATGTTGCTTCACACAACTGCTATTCCAGGTTTATCTCGGTCTGGAGCGCAGTCAACAGATTGGTAAATCAAATACAACACAGGAGACGCTGGGGGCACATACATCACAGTAGGGGCTGGGTCCCATATACGCATCACAGGTGGGACTGTGCTGCATATACACATCACAGGAGGGGCTGAAGACATATACACATCAAAGGACACAGGAAGGACAGGGGCTCGGAAATAACTGGGGGGTACGGACAGTACTGACGGGAACGGACAGCACTGGCAGTGGCACGGACAGCACTAAAGGGGCACTATCAGGACTGGGGGACATGTACAGAACTGAAGGAGCACAGACATCACCAAGATGACACAGACAGCACTGGGGGGTGGCACAGCGCAGTGGGGGGGTGGCACACAGGACAGAGAGGGGAGCACACAAGACAGAGAGGGGGGCACACAGGACAGGGAAGGGGCACACAGGAAGCGGAGGGGGGAACACAGCACTGGTGGGCATACACAGTACTAGGGCTGGTACACAGTACCGCGGGAGGCAGGAGGCTCAAAGCACCGCAGGAGGCTCACAGCACTGCGAGAGACAGGAGGCTCACAGCACCATGGGAGGCAGGTGGCTCACAGTGCTGCGAGAGGCAGGAGGCTTACAGCACCGTAGGAGGCAGGAGGCTCACAGCAGCGTGGAAGGCAGGAGGCTAACAGCACCGTGGGAGGCAGGAGGCTCACAGCAGTGCAGGAGGAATGTACACCCCTGATCTAGGCAGCTGGATCACAGCAGATGGAGGAGGCAACAGATGAAGGAGGCAACAGATCGAGGAGGGTGAGAGGTGGGAAAGGGGGCCTCAGATGAAGAGAATGGGAGAGAGCGGGCAGCAGATCGGGGAGGAGGCAGCGGCTGATGGGGAGAGTGGTGGAGAGGAGGGCAGCAAATAGAAAAGGGCAGTGGTGGATTGGGTTCAGTGGCCATAACTTACTGATGGGGCATGCACAGGGATCACTCTCCTCAGCTTCCACGGACAGAGTGAAGTTGAGGGGGGCGGTCACCTACAGGTCACTGGCCCCAGAGCCACGGTGATTGGAGAGATCGGTCACAAGGAGGGTCTCTCCAATCAGAGCTGGTGGAGCTGAAGGAGGGTGAACAAGCTGAGGTCACCCAGCTACAGCCAATGATCAGTGCTATAGCTGCACTGATCATGGCTGGATTTCAATGTTTCAGCCATTTCAATGACTGAAACATTACAGTGGTTGTTATTGGCTGAGCGGCATTCGTCAGCCAATCACAGCCTCCGTAGGTCCGGGGAAGAGGTACTACCCCTCCTGAGGTCGAGCAGAGGTGCTCTCCTTCCTGAATCTGCGGTTTGTGTACACCAATCGCACTCACCGGGGCTCCGGGGCCGCGATTTCGCCATGACATACTGGGTATGCCATGGGTCCTTAAGTACCAGGGAGTCATGATGTACACTGTACGTTATGGGTCGCTAAGGGGTACATCACCCATTTTCACTGGCCGATGGCTGCATTGAACCCTGACACACACAGTCTGTGACTGTCTGTGTCTTTACAAGTGTAGATCACTTGCGGCTGGCAGGCAATGATTTCACTAGCATGTAATACACTGGACAGACCCTAGAAAGCTAGAAAAATATGATATACATGCTAGATAAACAGATTAAAAGAGAGACAAATAGATGGAAAGTGGGATAGATGGATAGACAGGGAGATAGATATGTAAGTTTTACAGCTGTTTAGAATAATTAATAAATAATGTAATGAAAAAGATGACGTGGGGTCCTACTTAATTTTTTTCAACCAGCAAAGGTAAGGAAGCTGTGGACTGCAACCCTCATCTGTCTTCTGTACCTTGCTTGACTTGTTATCAAAAATATAGGGGATCCCACACAGTTTTTTTAATTATTTAAATAAATAATTAAAAAAAAAGGCCTGGGTTACCGCACATTTTTCATGTCAAGCAAAGGTATAGCAGGGAGCTGGGGGCTGGTATTATCAGGCTGGGAAAATCCAAAGTTAGTTGCCCCTTCTCAGCCTAAAAACAGCAGACAGCAGCAATCCCAGAAGTGGCACATCCATTAAATGTGTCGAATATGGTGCTGCAGCATCCAGCCATGTGCCTATCTTGGCTGTGTATCAAAATACAAGGGACCTCATGCAGCTATTTTAAATTATTTAAATTATCTGCATCTCTTGGCAAAAAACGTACAAAAGCATTTTTAATGCCATTTCGGTGCAGTTTTCTCCCAGGAGATGCAAATTTGATACTAAAATTTATACACCAAATTCAAGCACCAAATCTGCATTTTTTGGAAAAAAAACCCACACATTTTAACACAATACATTTTTGATGCGGTATTAATGTGGTATTGATGCACCTTTTTGCCAGTAGATGCAAATTTGTTGCAGGAATTTGGTGTATAAATTTCAGCACCAAATCTGCATCTCTTGGCAAAAATCATGATTTTCTGCCAGGGGATGCAAGTCTTATTGAACTCAGTTGACATAAGGTGAGGCCACTGAGTTCAAGCAGTTCACCTGTGGTCAGTTTTCCTGGGGTTACAGAGGTGGTACCATGGGAACCTCCAGCTGTGACTGCACATAAACTCAGTGATGTCACCGTCCACAGTTGTGGCTCAGTCAGTTTTTTGCCTGAAGTTACAGCGGGCTTTTATGTTCTGTGCTCGCACACTGCGTCTTTAGCATGTAGCAGAGTCGGGATCATCATGGGATCTTATGTGGATTACATTGGACCTGAGTGTTTGCTGGGTTAATAAATTGGAGAAAGAGTATACTGCAATACTGCTTGGAGGTCTATCTGGGGGCCATTATACTGCTTGGAGGGCTATGTGGGGGCCACTGTACTGTTTGGAAGGCTGTGTGGAACCATCATACTGTTTGGAAGGTTAATGGGATCCAGTATACTTTGTGTGGGCTATTATAGAATATGGAGGGCCAACATACTGTGTGCAATGTTGTGTACGGGCCATCATACTATGTAGAGGGGTGTAATAGCCATTATAGTACATAGTGGGCCATTTTCCTGTTAGAATGGCCATAATACTGTGTGGAGAGGTGTAAGGGCCAATAAGCAGCATGGAGGGTAACTATACTGTATGGAGGGTCATTAAAATGTGTGGAGGACTATGTCAGGCCATCATACTGTATTTGGGTAGCCAGACTTTGCAGTGTAGAGGATACTGTGTAGGAATTCATTGTGAGGTTATCAAATTGTGTTTGGGGGTGCTTTTGTTGGCATCATACCCTTATAGTTGAAATGGAAAATGGAAGAAAATTGCTTTGTAAGGGCTGCAAAGTGATCTAGGTGACTATTATTGTTATTTTTTGTGGGAGCCTATTAGCACCTCTGTTATGGGGCCTGATGTTTTTTGTGAATGTCTCTGATTATTATTATTATTATTTATTATTATAGCGCCATTTATTCCATGGCGCTTTACAAGTGAAAGAGGGTATACGTACAACAATCATTAACAGTACAAAACAGACTGGTATAGGAGGAGAGAGGACCCTGCCCGCGAGGGCTCACAGTCTACAGGGAATGGGTGATGGTACATTAGGTGAGGACAGAGCTGGTTGAGCATTGTTCTACTGGACTGAGGGCTATTGTAGGTTGTAGGCTTGTTGGAAGCTTGATATCTTAGTCCTATAGGGCATCTATTGGACTAGGTGGAACAGGCCGTAAAGCACATTCCAATACCTCTATGTAATTTGCAGTAAGTACATATAACAAATTTAGCTGATTTCAATAGTAGGCGAACTCTTGGTGATATATTTAACAAAAGATGAGAGGAGAGCTGGTAAAAAATTACCAACAGAACTCATTGCAGGGATACTAAAGCTTTCCACATAGACTTGATTGCTAATCTCAGAAAATCTGTTGAATAGGATCTAAATATGACTGAGATTTCCCTTCTGATTGAACAATAGATTTAATTATAATTACCTTAAATGCATCATTTCAGGCTCCAATGTATTTTTTTTTTTGCTTCATTTAATAATAAATCCATTAGATACATTTGATTTTTACTCTGGTGGATGCCTTGGATTACACTTTGACAGTTTTGGACTCTACCAAGTACCTAACTAGCATACCTGCATATGTGATGAAGTGTAGAACATGTGTGTGACACACCCACTCCAGGGTCGGGGGTTCTCGGAACCGGGCCAGATTAGTCCGGGGATGTCAGTCGCACACTGAAAAAGCCAAAAATGAGCAAGGGAAAACATGGCACTGCATTACTGCAGAAGAAAGATATTTAGTTTATGTATTGGCCAATGCATGTAAGCCCGGAAACCAACGGCAAGATATATCTCTGTAATCCGGGAATCTAACTTAAATGCCACTATCTAGGTTAAAAACATCCGTATCTGGGCAAAATGCCACTATTTGGACTACAAACCTCCATGTATGGGCTGCTAGGCTCCTGCTACAATGGTTATGAACACAGCCAGGTCTTAGGATGGAGTGCTCAGTCAGAAAAAGACTCAATAGAAATATCAAAAAACCGACCCGCACATCCAACAAATGTGAACAGGTGCTAACTGAAAAAATATAGTAACTATAAATGCACACAGTCGCACAATGAAAAAGCCAAAAATGCATACAGTCGCTTTTTCAGTGTGCGACTGTATGCATTTATAGTTACTATGTTTTTTGAGTTAGCACCTGTTCACATTTGTTGGATGTGCGGGTCAGTTTTTTGATATTTCTAGTGAGTCTTTTTCTGACTGACCACTCCGCCCTAAGACCTGGCTGTGTTCATAACCATTGTAGCAGGAGCCTAGCTGCCCAAAAATGGAGGTTTGTAGTCCAAATAGTGGCATTTTGCCCAGATACGGATGTTTTTAACCTAGATAGTGGCATTTAAGTTAGGTTCCCGGATTATAGAGATATACCTTGCCGTTTGTTTCCGGGCTTACATGCATTGGCCAATACATAAACCAAATATCTCTCTTTTGCAGTAATGCAGTGCCATATTTTCCCTTGTTCATTTTTGGCTTTTTCAGTGTGCGACTGTTTGCATTTATAGTTACTATGTTTTTTCAGTTAGCACCTGTTCACATTTGTTGGATGTGCGGGTCAGTTTTTTGATATTTCTAGTGCGGGGACATCAGCTGTGGCGGGTTCCGCCTCAATGACCCTGGCGGTGTCTTTAAAGAAAGGGGATGATGATTATACTTACAGTGGAATAAGTCTGTTATGCCACCTTTGGTTTTGCGGCTATGTGGGCCACCGCTGTGCTGCGTGTTTCCCAGGGCAGGTGGTGATGGTGCAGCTGAGGTATTATTGCTCCCCACAGGTGGAGAGGGACCTCAGGACCTTTGGAAAAGATCAAAATTTCACACACAGGGAGACAGCTTACCACATAAGCCTTGATCTTGGTCTCTTCAAGGCCACTGAGATGCGGCACCCCATGTTCAGGCAAATACAGTCTGTAGTGAGAGTGTGACACAATGGCAAAACCAAGTAGTCACAGAAAGAGTTAAACCTCCTTGGTACCACCTGATCCCTCACTGGAACAGTAAAGCAGCCGCACCTCCTCCCCCCCAGGTGTAACAAAAGGAACAGGAGGGGAGGAGTTGAGTCAGTCGGTGGAAGGAGGGAGAGGAGTGCAGACAGGGTTGTGGTCCCCAGTGCTGCAGGGAAAGTGAAGCCAAGAGAAAGCAGAAGTCTTGGAGTTGAAGTGGAGAGAAGGCTGAGGGGAACCTGTAGTGGACCGGGACAGGGTAGTGGCCCACCGGTAGTGTGCAAGGGACCCCGGACTTGTGCAAAGAGAGAACTTCCCCCGTCCGAAATAGAGAAGGTGACTCTTGGCTGGAGTGCAGGAGAGAGAGAGAGGGCTCTGCTTCTTGTACCTAGTGTGGGTTCCGAATACCCTCGTACCAAAGGCCTATGGACACCGGCAATTTCTGGTTAAGTACTGGACTCTGTGCTTCCTGACCCTACACATGAAAGCAGCCTCATCCAACACCGGGACAACCGAACTGTGAGCTTCCTGCTCCCTGCAATCCCTGCCACCATCACAACTCCCAATTGAGCCCCAGGACAACAACTCCCCTACCCGTGGAGGGGATCCCACCTTGCTGCTCCACACCATCAGTCCCGGGCATGGTCTCCAGAGTCAGCGGCGGTGCCACCATCTCATCACCGCAACCCACAGGTGGCGTCACAGACAATCCACTTTACATATTCCCCTTTTGTTGTGGAGCCTGGGATCACAGACCGGGTCGTCACGCTACCGTGATACCTCTAGAAACGACCCCATTGGCCTGGCTCTGAGTAACCCCTATCCCTAGGCGACACAAGAGCAGGACCTTGGATAGCAATAACTGTCAAATAAACACAGTGTCTTTCTTTCTGTACCTTTACTGATGTTAGCAGGGTTATCTCCAGGGTACAGTCCGGGTACTCAGGTGGCAGTTGGGATTTCCACATCTGTGAGTTATGAGGCCTCCTTTTTGCTCTGTGTCTGTTTAAATCCTGGGCTGTTTCAAACCTGACCCTGAACTCTCCTGTGCCTCTCACTTACAGTATATAGCAGGTGTGTCACCCAGGGCTATGGGGTACTCGGTCCCAGGTCGTATATGTACGGGGATGCTGTGTCAAGGGCTGGGAACTGGAGCAGAAAGAAGGGAGACCACACGATGGGGATGCAGTGAAACTTCTGTTTTACTCATGGTGGTGTTGAGCTGTGGCCCTGAGGACAGGTGGTTCAGACCCCTGGTCCCTTTTCTCCCAGTGCTGGTGTGGTGATCTGGTAGTCTCTTTCCCCAGCATCTCTCACTGGTTGGTGGGACCCGGCAGCTTGGAGCGTTTGTGGGTCCCTTTCTGTCTGTCGGCAGTCTCTCGTCCATACGGCAGGCAGAGCAAACCCTGTAGGGTCGGTGTTCTGTTCCGGTCCCTGGCTCAATCTTTAGGTCTGGTACCCCCGGATTCTTGGGTCAGTGAGGTACATGAGGGTCCCCTCACTGTGCAGGTGTTTGTCAGGTTGCCTGAAGCTGTCACCTGACCTAGGGCCCTGTGCCCCGTCGGTGCTCTGGTTCCAGAGGTACCTGACTTAACCCCACCTGGCAACCACCCTCCTTTGCCACCTATGTAACTGTTACATGACCCCGTCTGGAGACACGTCCTTCCCCTTCAACTGTCACTACCGGACTCCTCTGTCGTTCGGTCTGTGTGTCTGTCTGTCTCCTCCAACCGGGTTGCCATCTAGTGGACTAGACTGGCTCCACCTCTGGGCGGCCATCCATTGGGTCCTGGACTAGTCAGTCCTCCCTAATGGGGAGTGGAAAACTGAGGATGTTATGTGTTTTGGTGGCACCGACACTGGTCTTACAGGTCCCTGGGGGTAGGCCCTGCATCTTTGTCAGGATGCAGTACCTAGTAGTGCCCTTAGGGGTTCAGGGGCGCTACACAGGCGTAATGAACCATTCTGCTGGGCACGACTAACTCTGCTGCCGTCCCTGGCTCTGTTGATGGCTGTGCTACAAGTGTTTCTGTGCTGGGAGACTGAAGTCCCCCTCGCCTTCCAGACATTTCTGCTGGGCCTCAGTGAACCCGTGCAGACTCGGACTTCGGTGTTCGGGTTGCTTCTTCTGGGGTGTACCGAACTGGTTCCTTCACCCCTTCTCTGCCTCGCCTTGCCTCCGACCCTGACTCAGGATCCCTCACACTGCTAGGCTTTTTTCCCTGGTACTGGCCCAACACAGCACTGTTATCAGGTTGCTTTCTCTGTCAGTTCTGCATTGGACCTGAGCGGTTTTAATTGTTGCTCTCTGCCCGCAGCATTTTGAATTTTTAGGAGACTTCAACTGACATCGGCCTGTACGCCTGACATCAGTTAAGTAGAGCTTCCCCTTCAGACCTGGGGTGGAAAGTGTTGTATGTGAATACTTCCAATGTGGAAATCCCTTACTGCGCCAACCAGATATTACTGTTGCTACATAACCGTAGGGTGCCACATGTGGTGCGCAGAATACCTAGTACATCAGAGGGCCGGATCCTTGGTGTCAACCTTGATGGTGGCCGTGCCTGGAGCACCCATGGAGTGGATAAGTCTCTGGGTATGCAGGGGTTAACATTATGATTAGTTCCCCAAGGTTCAGTTGCATTCCCCACAGTGGTAGTGTACTGGAGGGAGACAGGTGAGTCACGAAACAATTTAACAGTGTAACGGGGGCAGGGGGCGCCTCAGGGGGTGTAGTCGTGGCCCCTTTGGGCGACAGGCTGACCCCCGGCCCGGCCGTCACTATTAAAACAGGGGTGTTGTTTGTGGGGCAGAGTGTGGGTGGCAGGGACGCGTTCGTGCCGGTACCTGAGTTCTCCGTTACGCCGTTTTCCCTCGGCTCGCCAGCCCCTTCATCAGTTACAGAAAAGAGCCACTGACAGGCAGCTGGTAAACTAAGAAACATTTTATTGAACGAGGCTTCCATTTTCTGTTACACTTCTCAGCAGCAAGTTACTTCAGTACTTCACTTTAACGTTACAGATTACGTTCCTTCCTGACGGTTTCCCCTTTTTGCTGACGGTCACTCTCCTTCACCTGCAGGGGACACTTGTTAACCCCCTAGTAGCTGTACTCTGAACCCTGAATTACTGCAGGGCAGATCTAGCACACACTACCAGTTCCGGATGAGTTCCCACTCCTCTTTACACCTTTCAGCATCAAGTCACATCGGTTTACAGGTTACACTTCTTGCTGACGGTTTCCTCTTTCCCCGGTAACTTTCGCTCGCCTGCAGGGGACATGCGTTAACCCCCTAGTAGCTGCACACTGAACCCGGATCTATAGGGCAGATCTAGCACAGACTACCGGCTCCGGATAAGTTCTCACCTCTCCACTTCTTTGTCAGGGCACTAACCTTCGCCTGCAGGGGCCACTTGTTATCCCCCTGATAGCTGCACTCCACTCTAGTACACACCACCGGCTCTGGATTAGCTCCAACTTCTCTGCTCCACTGCCACAGCACCCACTCCTGCACTCTGCCCCGGCACTTCTCCTCAGCTCTCTCTCATGTTACATCTCCAGCACACTGCTCTGCTCTGCCTTCAGAGACCTCCCTTCCTTCCCCACCTAGGCTGCCCTGCCCCCTTCCTTCCCTGCCACTGTTACCAGGGGAACCACTGCTCTACACTGGCACCTAGTGGGGAAACAGTTTATGACAGGTAACATTTTACCATTAACATTTACAATTTGCCACCATACTACTGTGGCGTCTTCAGGGGGGGAAAAACCGCTCCTTCACTACCAGGGGTCCGACTACCCCTTACAACAGTAAAACAGATGGACTTTTATTTGTTCAGCAGACAAGAAGGCACACAGCCATAGTTGGAATAACATGTTTAGGTGGACACAGCTCCACAGACAGGCAGATAGCGATGGATACAGGGAAAACAGTCACATATGAAGCATGCTAGACATTGAGTGCGAGTGCAGTCAGTCTGCTGTCTAAACTGAAACAAAAAAGCTAAATCCTCTATCCCACTAGAGTGGCATGCTCCAGCAGACACCAAAGGTCCAGCGCTCACAAATCTTCATGGTGAAGTAGAGTGTTCCCCAACTCCAGTCTTCTGAAGCCACCAACAGTGCATGTTTTCAAGATATCTTTAATATGACACAGATGATGGAATCATCACCTGTGCAAGGTGATTAAATTAACACCTGTGCAATACTAAAGCTGGTGTCACACTAAGCGACAGCGACAACGACGTCGCTGTTACGTCACCATTTTCGGTGACGTAACAGCGACCTTGTAAGTCGCTGTTATGATCGCTGCTTAGCTGTCAAACACAGCAGAAGCAGCGATCATAACGTCGCTGTGCTACATGTGCAGAGAGCAGGGAGCCGCGCTTAGCGCTGGCTCCTTGCTCTCCTAGGTACAGTACACATCGGGTTAATTAACCCGATGTGTGCTGCAGCTACATGTCACAGTGCAGAGAGCAAGGAGCCGCGCGCACTGCTTAGCGCTGGCTCCTTGCTCTCCTTGCTACAGTATACATCGGGTTAATTACCTGATGCATACTGCAGCCACATGTCACAGTGCAGGAGCCGGCACTGGCAGCAAGAGCGGAGGCTGGTAACCAGTGTAAACATCGGGTAACTAGGGAAAGGTCTTCCCTTGGTTACCCGATGTTTACGCTGGTTACAGCTTACCGCAGCTGCCAGTGCCGGCTCCTGATCGCTTCATTTCGTCGCTCTCTCGCTGTCACACACAGCGATGTGTGTGTCACAGCGGGAGAGTGACGGCCAAAAAATGAAGCTGGACATTCAGCAACGACCGGCGACCTCACAGCAGGGGCCAGGTCGTTGCTGGATGTCATATAAACTAATGGATCAAACGTCCAGGGAATATTACAAGTTATACAAAAATTCAACAGATATTCCCAAATATAAATATTTATTATTATATAAAAAATCCACACCACAGTGTAAATAAACAAGTGATCTCTAGATCATGTACATATTAAAATGTTCAAAGAAGACAATGAATGCAACAAGTTGACAAGGTTCACAGACCACTTAGAGCACAGGACTTAACTTAGGCTGGAAATATATCTTTGTTCAGCACCAGAGATTTATTGGAGCATATCAGTCCATAAGGTCCAAGCATATATGTGCTATTGCTCTTTCTGAAATCCTTCAAAATGAACCGTCCACTTAGATGTCATATAGATATATTCAATTCCTCCACCTCGACGCGTTTCCCCACACAGCAAGTATGGTTCATCAGGAGGCTAGGAGTTTAAATACATTTAATCAGCATCAAAGTATATAGGGATACACAGTTTTTAAAAACATTATCACAATAGCATGTAGAAAATAGTGAACCAGTAATGCATTTAGTACTTGCCAAAAGATGAGGATTTAGGTGCACAGGTCCATGGCATCAGAGAGACAGGATCAGCAATGGTACAGACAATGCTGTGTAGATGACCACCACTGTCCAAGTGATCGCCATGGAGCTGAACAACCATTAGGGTATATATATATCACACATAATCCACAACACCTGAGGGCACAATAGGGCGGACGCTACCGGATGTCCGGTGTACGCCCCTTAGATGACGCACGTTTAATACACGTGCTATACGGGGACAAAAACATTTGCCGTCCAACTATATCCGGCTAGACCCGGCCGCGCATGCCCAGTATCACGGACGCTCCACGTCCGCACCAGGACAGATGCCTGCCTGGATCATACTGAATGGACGGGAGAACAGACAATACCGCGCATGCGTGCGGCCTCCATCGATACAACTTCAGCGTCCTAGGTAACCGCGTCACATTAACCAATAGGGAGATCCTCAGCACGCATGCGCCGTATTGTGAAAGCACCGCGCCCACACCAAGACGGATGCCTGCCTGGATCATATTCAGTGGACGGGACAGACGCAACCGCGCATGCGTGCGGCCTCCATCGATACAACTTCAGCGTCCTAGGTAACCACGTCACATTAACCAATAGGGGGATCCTCAGCACGCATGCGTCGTGTTATAAACGCAGAACTTAGGCGATTTTTTCACCACCATTGAGAATCACTCAAATAGCGGTATTAGATATATTTAATTAGACACCGCATCTCTACAAGCTACCGCCCCAGGCCCTAAGGTATATACAGGACAAAATAACATTGGATTCAATTACATAGATCACACAGATTACACAAATATATATATGGTCAAGACCATAAACATAGATAATAGTTATGTATTCCTAAGACAAGCACATACAAAGATAATTCTGATGATACCCAATAATATAGAGACCCCTTATAATAAGTGGGCAGACTTCCAGAGTACAGTACAAAAAAGACTTTTAGACAGTATACACCCTGTCAGTGCTATATGGGGAGAAAGCAACTAAATAAAAGCTGCTCATTTAGCCCCCCTGGTGTCAGGGAGCCCAGCTTAAAAATCCATGCTGACTCCTTCTGTAGAAGGAGCCTATCAAAATCTCCACCTCTAGGGTTAGGTTTAACTAGCTCCAATACAGAAAAAAGAATATGAGTTAAATCACCCCTATGAACCGTATTCATGTGGCGGGAAATTGGTGTATCTCGTTTATTCCGAATATCGGATAAATGCTCCCCCACTCTCCTCTGGAGTTCTCTACGGGTCTTGCCCACGTAGTCCAAGGGACACGTGCAGCGTGCCCTGTAGACAACTCCGGAGGTCCTACAGTTACCAAAATCACGTAGGTGAAAAGTTTTGCCATTGGCCGAGCTCTTTATTCCCTTGCATTGTTCCATTGATCCACAATATTTACAATTACCACAACGGAACATGCCTACAATCTTTCTGTCCAGCCACGTTCCTACTGGTCTAGGTGCCTGGTACATACTATGGGTAAGCTTGTCACCCAAGGAACACCCTCGCCTGTATGTTATAGATGGTAATTTTGAAATGTGTTTGGAAAGGTCCGGGTCAGCCCTTAAAATACCCCAGTGTTTTTTTATGACTGAAAACACTCTATCAGATTGAGTGTCGAATGTACCGATTATACGTGTGATGTTAGAATTGTCTTCACGTATCCTCGGGGTCATAAGTGAATGTCTATTAACACTTTGGGCATGGGCATAAGACTGCTGTAAAATACGCCTGGGGTAACCCCGCTCCAGAAAGCGATCAAAAAGATCTACAGCCTGTTTTTTGAAATCATCCTCTCTGGAACAATTCCTGCGTATACGCAGGAATTGCCCCTTTGGAATACCTTTTCTAAGGGCAAGAGGGTGATGGCTGTCCCATTTAAGCAAAGAATTCGTTGCCGTGGGCTTACGATGTGTAAGTGTCTGAATTCTACCTCTCCCATCTTTTACTATAACCAAGTCCAAGAAGGTAATTGAGTTATGATCATACGTATACGTAAACCTAAGCCCCAAGGAATTATTGTTAAGACCCCCAACAAACCGCTCAAAATCAAAAGTGGACCCTGTCCAGAGGATGAGGATGTCATCAATGTACCGGACCCATAGTCCGATACATTGATGAGATTCCTCATCCTCCCCCCCAAAAACTACCGTTTCCTCCCACCAGCCCAGGTACAGGTTAGCATAACTGGGGGCACATGGGCTCCCCATAGCTGTACCCCTGAGCTGGTGGAAGTACTTAGTATCAAATAAAAAATAGTTATGATATAGTGTGAAAGACAGCAATTCTCCAATGAATTTACTATGTCTACCACACTCGACGGCTCTGGTCCTAAGGAAGAAATCAACCGCCTGTAGGCCTAGCTCATGGGGGATTGAACTATAGAGCGCCTCCACATCAATGGAGGCCAAGATAGTCTCTGGGCTCACACTTATATCCTCAAGGATCTGCAATAAATGAGGAGTGTCTCGAATATATGAAGGTAGGGCGGTCACGAAGGGGCGTAGAATTTTGTCCACATAGATCCCAATATTCTGAGACAGGGAATTAATTCCCGCCACAATGGGCCTACCCTTAAGTGGCTCTAGGCCCTTATGCACTTTAGGAAGTGCATAGAACACAGGAATCATTGGATTAAGAGGTGATAAAAACTCATATTCACTATCCGAAATTAGGCCAGAACCCTTTGCTCTAGTAAGTATGGGAAGAAGAACATCCAGGTATGTTATAGTTGGATCATTAGGTAACCTCTCATATGTCTCCCCATCCTTCAATAAGGAGTAACACATGTCCAGGTATTTTGCGTGGCTTAGAACTACAAGATTTCCACCCTTATCGGATTTTTTTATAACGATATTATCATTTTTTGAAAGCCGATCAAGTGCCCGGGATTCCCCCTCCGAGAGATTCAGATGTCCATGAAATGATCTTGGGATTTTCAACAAATCCTCCTGTACAAGTTTAAGAAAGATGTCAACACTTGTACACATACTAGTTGGTGGAGATTTTTTACTCGGCCTCTTCAAACAAGTGAAGGGACCGTCTCCCCTACCTTTATTACTATCCTTGAGGAGATCAGTGAGGGATTGGAAGCAGTCAAAATCCTCTTCCTGAATGCCCAAGGCCCTACACTGATCCCGTGTATTCTGCTCAAAAAATAGTTTCCACTTCAGCTTTCGCCCAAATAACTCCAGGTCTTTTATCCAGCTGAAGCAGTCATAGTTATTTGAAGGAATAAACCCCAAGCCTTTTGATAGAACCGCATAGTCCTCGCTAGACAGGGAGGAATCTGAAAGATTCAGAATCCTCCCCTGGCCTGATGCGCCCTTGTTCGTGGGTAATAGCCCCCCAGGTGTCTCTGCTCCAAAAAAGACCCAGATGGACCAGAAGGCCCACGAGGAGGCCCATAATAGCCAAGCTGTCCATCTCTCCTTTTCTTTGATTTTTTTGGAGCTTGCCATAGAGGTCTATTAGTGGTCTCAGGGGGGTTTGTAGTTGTCCTTGATCTCTCGGAATCCGAGGTATCAAGATCAGAGGAAGATACTGACGGTGGTTGTCTAGGGGGGGGCAGAGATTGAAAAGCCTTATCCTCCCTGAACTCTGCCAAATCCCTAACAAATTGGGAGTGTTTTCTCTCCTTTAAGTTATTCTGAAACCTTTCTACAGAGGTTTGCAATAATCCTTCCCTCCTGACAAAGTCAGGATCGCTTTTTAGGCGTAAGATGTTATCAATACTCGAATTAAGGACTGTAGTGGATTCAGCAAATAATTTCTTCTCCTCCTCTAATAGGAGGGTCATTAATCTTATGGATGAAGCTATAGATTCTTTTCGCCACACAGCCAGAAATGTTTCCGACGCAGTCCTAGGGGAAGGATGAATATTAATCCTTAATCCCCTAGGAACAATCTGATGTTTTATATAGTTTTCCAAACCCTTTATTTCCCACCACGATCGTATATTGTTTTTGTAGTTCACCAATAGGTCTTTAAAGGAATCTTTAAGGGTGGACCCTGTGGTCCCTACAGAAAAATCGCTCGTGGAGAAAACTTGATTTGCTTCCTCAACCCAGGATGCCGTGTTGACAGGCCCTGATAAAAATCCTGCCATACTCTGGAAATTACTTAAGCATATAAACTAATGGATCAAACGTCCAGGGAATATTACAAGTTATACAAAAATTCAACAGATATTCCCAAATATAAATATTTATTATTATATAAAAAATCCACACCACAGTGTAAATAAACAAGTGATCTCTAGATCATGTACATATTAAAATGTTCAAAGAAGACAATGAATGCAACAAGTTGACAAGGTTCACAGACCACTTAGAGCACAGGACTTAACTTAGGCTGGAAATATATCTTTGTTCAGCACCAGAGATTTATTGGAGCATATCAGTCCATAAGGTCCAAGCATATATGTGCTATTGCTCTTTCTGAAATCCTTCAAAATGAACCGTCCACTTAGATGTCATATAGATATATTCAATTCCTCCACCTCGACGCGTTTCCCCACACAGCAAGTATGGTTCATCAGGAGGCTAGGAGTTTAAATACATTTAATCAGCATCAAAGTATATAGGGATACACAGTTTTTAAAAACATTATCACAATAGCATGTAGAAAATAGTGAACCAGTAATGCATTTAGTACTTGCCAAAAGATGAGGATTTAGGTGCACAGGTCCATGGCATCAGAGAGACAGGATCAGCAATGGTACAGACAATGCTGTGTAGATGACCACCACTGTCCAAGTGATCGCCATGGAGCTGAACAACCATTAGGGTATATATATATCACACATAATCCACAACACCTGAGGGCACAATAGGGCGGACGCTACCGGATGTCCGGTGTACGCCCCTTAGATGACGCACGTTTAATACACGTGCTATACGGGGACAAAAACATTTGCCGTCCAACTATATCCGGCTAGACCCGGCCGCGCATGCCCAGTATCACGGACGCTCCACGTCCGCACCAGGACAGATGCCTGCCTGGATCATACTGAATGGACGGGAGAACAGACAATACCGCGCATGCGTGCGGCCTCCATCGATACAACTTCAGCGTCCTAGGTAACCGCGTCACATTAACCAATAGGGAGATCCTCAGCACGCATGCGCCGTATTGTGAAAGCACCGCGCCCACACCAAGACGGATGCCTGCCTGGATCATATTCAGTGGACGGGACAGACGCAACCGCGCATGCGTGCGGCCTCCATCGATACAACTTCAGCGTCCTAGGTAACCACGTCACATTAACCAATAGGGGGATCCTCAGCACGCATGCGTCGTGTTATAAACGCAGAACTTAGGCGATTTTTTCACCACCATTGAGAATCACTCAAATAGCGGTATTAGATATATTTAATTAGACACCGCATCTCTACAAGCTACCGCCCCAGGCCCTAAGGTATATACAGGACAAAATAACATTGGATTCAATTACATAGATCACACAGATTACACAAATATATATATGGTCAAGACCATAAACATAGATAATAGTTATGTATTCCTAAGACAAGCACATACAAAGATAATTCTGATGATACCCAATAATATAGAGACCCCTTATAATAAGTGGGCAGACTTCCAGAGTACAGTACAAAAAAGACTTTTAGACAGTATACACCCTGTCAGTGCTATATGGGGTGGTACTGGGCATGCGCGGCCGGGTCTAGCCGGATATAGTTGGACGGCAAATGTTTTTGTCCCCGTATAGCACGTGTATTAAACGTGCGTCATCTAAGGGGCGTACACCGGACATCCGGTAGCGTCCGCCCTATTGTGCCCTCAGGTGTTGTGGATTATGTGTGATATATATATACCCTAATGGTTGTTCAGCTCCATGGCGATCACTTGGACAGTGGTGGTCATCTACACAGCATTGTCTGTACCATTGCTGATCCTGTCTCTCTGATGCCATGGACCTGTGCACCTAAATCCTCATCTTTTGGCAAGTACTAAATGCATTACTGGTTCACTATTTTCTACATGCTATTGTGATAATGTTTTTAAAAACTGTGTATCCCTATATACTTTGATGCTGATTAAATGTATTTAAACTCCTAGCCTCCTGATGAACCATACTTGCTGTGTGGGGAAACGCGTCGAGGTGGAGGAATTGAATATATCTATATGACATCTAAGTGGACGGTTCATTTTGAAGGATTTCAGAAAGAGCAATAGCACATATATGCTTGGACCTTATGGACTGATATGCTCCAATAAATCTCTGGTGCTGAACAAAGATATATTTCCAGCCTAAGTTAAGTCCTGTGCTCTAAGTGGTCTGTGAACCTTGTCAACTTGTTGCATTCATTGTCTTCTTTGAACATTTTAATATGTACATGATCTAGAGATCACTTGTTTATTTACACTGTGGTGTGGATTTTTTATATAATAATAAATATTTATATTTGGGAATATCTGTTGAATTTTTGTATAACTTGTAATATTCCCTGGACGTTTGATCCATTAGTTTATATGCTTAAGTAATTTCCAGAGTATGGCAGGATTTTTATCAGGGCCTGTCAACACGGCATCCTGGGTTGAGGAAGCAAATCAAGTTTTCTCCACGAGCGATTTTTCTGTAGGGACCACAGGGTCCACCCTTAAAGATTCCTTTAAAGACCTATTGGTGAACTACAAAAACAATATACGATCGTGGTGGGAAATAAAGGGTTTGGAAAACTATATAAAACATCAGATTGTTCCTAGGGGATTAAGGATTAATATTCATCCTTCCCCTAGGACTGCGTCGGAAACATTTCTGGCTGTGTGGCGAAAAGAATCTATAGCTTCATCCATAAGATTAATGACCCTCCTATTAGAGGAGGAGAAGAAATTATTTGCTGAATCCACTACAGTCCTTAATTCGAGTATTGATAACATCTTACGCCTAAAAAGCGATCCTGACTTTGTCAGGAGGGAAGGATTATTGCAAACCTCTGTAGAAAGGTTTCAGAATAACTTAAAGGAGAGAAAACACTCCCAATTTGTTAGGGATTTGGCAGAGTTCAGGGAGGATAAGGCTTTTCAATCTCTGCCCCCCCCTAGACAACCACCGTCAGTATCTTCCTCTGATCTTGATACCTCGGATTCCGAGAGATCAAGGACAACTACAAACCCCCCTGAGACCACTAATAGACCTCTATGGCAAGCTCCAAAAAAATCAAAGAAAAGGAGAGATGGACAGCTTGGCTATTATGGGCCTCCTCGTGGGCCTTCTGGTCCATCTGGGTCTTTTTTGGAGCAGAGACACCTGGGGGGCTATTACCCACGAACAAGGGCGCATCAGGCCAGGGGAGGATTCTGAATCTTTCAGATTCCTCCCTGTCTAGCGAGGACTATGCGGTTCTATCAAAAGGCTTGGGGTTTATTCCTTCAAATAACTATGACTGCTTCAGCTGGATAAAAGACCTGGAGTTATTTGGGCGAAAGCTGAAGTGGAAACTATTTTTTGAGCAGAATACACGGGATCAGTGTAGGGCCTTGGGCATTCAGGAAGAGGATTTTGACTGCTTCCAATCCCTCACTGATCTCCTCAAGGATAGTAATAAAGGTAGGGGAGACGGTCCCTTCACTTGTTTGAAGAGGCCGAGTAAAAAATCTCCACCAACTAGTATGTGTACAAGTGTTGACATCTTTCTTAAACTTGTACAGGAGGATTTGTTGAAAATCCCAAGATCATTTCATGGACATCTGAATCTCTCGGAGGGGGAATCCCGGGCACTTGATCGGCTTTCAAAAAATGATAATATCGTTATAAAAAAATCCGATAAGGGTGGAAATCTTGTAGTTCTAAGCCACGCAAAATACCTGGACATGTGTTACTCCTTATTGAAGGATGGGGAGACATATGAGAGGTTACCTAATGATCCAACTATAACATACCTGGATGTTCTTCTTCCCATACTTACTAGAGCAAAGGGTTCTGGCCTAATTTCGGATAGTGAATATGAGTTTTTATCACCTCTTAATCCAATGATTCCTGTGTTCTATGCACTTCCTAAAGTGCATAAGGGCCTAGAGCCACTTAAGGGTAGGCCCATTGTGGCGGGAATTAATTCCCTGTCTCAGAATATTGGGATCTATGTGGACAAAATTCTACGCCCCTTCGTGACCGCCCTACCTTCATATATTCGAGACACTCCTCATTTATTGCAGATCCTTGAGGATATAAGTGTGAGCCCAGAGACTATCTTGGCCTCCATTGATGTGGAGGCGCTCTATAGTTCAATCCCCCATGAGCTAGGCCTACAGGCGGTTGATTTCTTCCTTAGGACCAGAGCCGTCGAGTGTGGTAGACATAGTAAATTCATTGGAGAATTGCTGTCTTTCACACTATATCATAACTATTTTTTATTTGATACTAAGTACTTCCACCAGCTCAGGGGTACAGCTATGGGGAGCCCATGTGCCCCCAGTTATGCTAACCTGTACCTGGGCTGGTGGGAGGAAACGGTAGTTTTTGGGGGGGAGGATGAGGAATCTCATCAATGTATCGGACTATGGGTCCGGTACATTGATGACATCCTCATCCTCTGGACAGGGTCCACTTTTGATTTTGAGCGGTTTGTTGGGGGTCTTAACAATAATTCCTTGGGGCTTAGGTTTACGTATACGTATGATCATAACTCAATTACCTTCTTGGACTTGGTTATAGTAAAAGATGGGAGAGGTAGAATTCAGACACTTACACATCGTAAGCCCACGGCAACGAATTCTTTGCTTAAATGGGACAGCCATCACCCTCTTGCCCTTAGAAAAGGTATTCCAAAGGGGCAATTCCTGCGTATACGCAGGAATTGTTCCAGAGAGGATGATTTCAAAAAACAGGCTGTAGATCTTTTTGATCGCTTTCTGGAGCGGGGTTACCCCAGGCGTATTTTACAGCAGTCTTATGCCCATGCCCAAAGTGTTAATAGACATTCACTTATGACCCCGAGGATACGTGAAGACAATTCTAACATCACACGTATAATCGGTACATTCGACACTCAATCTGATAGAGTGTTTTCAGTCATAAAAAAACACTGGGGTATTTTAAGGGCTGACCCGGACCTTTCCAAACACATTTCAAAATTACCATCTATAACATACAGGCGAGGGTGTTCCTTGGGTGACAAGCTTACCCATAGTATGTACCAGGCACCTAGACCAGTAGGAACGTGGCTGGACAGAAAGATTGTAGGCATGTTCCGTTGTGGTAATTGTAAATATTGTGGATCAATGGAACAATGCAAGGGAATAAAGAGCTCGGCCAATGGCAAAACTTTTCACCTACGTGATTTTGGTAACTGTAGGACCTCCGGAGTTGTCTACAGGGCACGCTGCACGTGTCCCTTGGACTACGTGGGCAAGACCCGTAGAGAACTCCGGAGGAGAGTGGGGGAGCATTTATCCGATATTCGGAATAAACGAGATACACCAATTTCCCGCCACATGAATACGGTTCATAGGGGTGATTTAACTCATATTCTTTTTTCTGTATTGGAGCTAGTTAAACCTAACCCTAGAGGTGGAGATTTTGATAGGCTCCTTCTACAGAAGGAGTCAGCATGGATTTTTAAGCTGGGCTCCCTGACACCAGGGGGGCTAAATGAGCAGCTTTTATTTAGTTGCTTTCTCCCCATATAGCACTGACAGGGTGTATACTGTCTAAAAGTCTTTTTTGTACTGTACTCTGGAAGTCTGCCCACTTATTATAAGGGGTCTCTATATTATTGGGTATCATCAGAATTATCTTTGTATGTGCTTGTCTTAGGAATACATAACTATTATCTATGTTTATGGTCTTGACCATATATATATTTGTGTAATCTGTGTGATCTATGTAATTGAATCCAATGTTATTTTGTCCTGTATATACCTTAGGGCCTGGGGCGGTAGCTTGTAGAGATGCGGTGTCTAATTAAATATATCTAATACCGCTATTTGAGTGATTCTCAATGGTGGTGAAAAAATCGCCTAAGTTCTGCGTTTATAACACGACGCATGCGTGCTGAGGATCCCCCTATTGGTTAATGTGACGTGGTTACCTAGGACGCTGAAGTTGTATCGATGGAGGCCGCACGCATGCGCGGTTGCGTCTGTCCCGTCCACTGAATATGATCCAGGCAGGCATCCGTCTTGGTGTGGGCGCGGTGCTTTCACAATACGGCGCATGCGTGCTGAGGATCTCCCTATTGGTTAATGTGACGCGGTTACCTAGGACGCTGAAGTTGTATCGATGGAGGCCGCACGCATGCGCGGTATTGTCTGTTCTCCCGTCCATTCAGTATGATCCAGGCAGGCATCTGTCCTGGTGCGGACGTGGAGCGTCCGTGATACTGGGCATGCGCGGCCGGGTCTAGCCGGATATAGTTGGACGGCAAATGTTTTTGTCCCCGTATAGCACGTGTATTAAACGTGCGTCATCTAAGGGGCGTACACCGGACATCCGGTAGCGTCCGCCCTATTGTGCCCTCAGGTGTTGTGGATTATGTGTGATATATATATACCCTAATGGTTGTTCAGCTCCATGGCGATCACTTGGACAGTGGTGGTCATCTACACAGCATTGTCTGTACCATTGCTGATCCTGTCTCTCTGATGCCATGGACCTGTGCACCTAAATCCTCATCTTTTGGCAAGTACTAAATGCATTACTGGTTCACTATTTTCTACATGCTATTGTGATAATGTTTTTAAAAACTGTGTATCCCTATATACTTTGATGCTGATTAAATGTATTTAAACTCCTAGCCTCCTGATGAACCATACTTGCTGTGTGGGGAAACGCGTCGAGGTGGAGGAATTGAATATATCTATATGACATCTAAGTGGACGGTTCATTTTGAAGGATTTCAGAAAGAGCAATAGCACATATATGCTTGGACCTTATGGACTGATATGCTCCAATAAATCTCTGGTGCTGAACAAAGATATATTTCCAGCCTAAGTTAAGTCCTGTGCTCTAAGTGGTCTGTGAACCTTGTCAACTTGTTGCATTCATTGTCTTCTTTGAACATTTTAATATGTACATGATCTAGAGATCACTTGTTTATTTACACTGTGGTGTGGATTTTTTATATAATAATAAATATTTATATTTGGGAATATCTGTTGAATTTTCGTTGCTGGATGTCACACACAGCGACAGCGACGGGACGTCGCTGCAACGTCACAGAAAATGGTGACGTAGCAGCGACGTCGTTGTCGTCGTCGTTATGTGTGACACCAGCTTAAGAAAATCGTGAAAACATGACCTGTTGGTGGTTCTGGAAGACTGGAGTTGCGGAACTGGTGTAGTAGATTCTCCTGTGATCCCATCTCCTTATGGGGGACCTCCATCCAGGCCCATACTCCACCTCTATCCAAAGCTTAGAGTTTCTGGTAGGCTAAATGTGCTGTTCTGACCAGGGTATTTCATTCTATCTGGCTAAAGGGGTGCAAGTATTGAAAGATCCTACAAGTCGCTTCAGGTCAGTCCATCCACATTAAGCACACTGGAGTGGGGGTTAGAGCTCCCCTACATGTTCCTAATGTGTGCATTTGCTGATCTCCAACTGTACTCTAAAGAAACTATAGTTGCTGCAGCTTCTTTTACCCAAAGACTTCACTCACCAAGCTATTCTCCTAGCAGCTGGCTCAGTGAGAAGCTTTGGTGTCTGTGTGTGCTGCATACCTCATGTAAACAGTGCAAAATTGTATTTAATAAATTTCACATTAATGTAATCTCCAACTTGGGAGGATTACATATTCCTCCTTACTTTTTACATGCCCTTCCCCAGGCATGAGAAACGGATTGCAAACTGTAAGTGGAAACATGTAATAGCACAATGGTGCGGTCCAGCACTAAAGTGAAAATACACATATAAAATACGCATAAAACATTTGCAGGTCTGTCTTCAGTTTTTTATGAAAGACAAAAGCTGCATTCAAAGCATATCTAATAAACCACATGGTGTCAAAGTAGTACGAAAGTTCTTTTGTATACCTATATCAGTAGAGAAAAAGGTACACAAATAACAATGTCTATAGGCATTCTCTATGGTTGCGTAAACTCCTGAGGTAAACGGCGCGAGAATGAAAACAGTTCTTTTGATAGGGATCCCTGGTACTTCCGGGTAAGGACCATTAAACAAGGAAAGGGGCAGTCATTATAACAATAGAAAATATACAGTCTATTTCTTGAAACAAAGGCAAAGTCCATGAAAGTGCAAACAGTCCTTAAAGTAGACACAATTCAGACCATAGACTGGGAGAGTTAAACTCCTCACCTTGGCTTAAGTGCCCTAATACCAGCAGAAAAGGGCACAATGAGCGCAATTAAAAAAAAATAAAAGTGCAACTTGTACAGATTTTCAATTATAGGCTTAACTTCAAACTTGGAGGATATACAGAACTGTCCCTCGCACACATTCAGGATTGCTTTATGTAACGCCCTGGGCAAGCCAGGGGTCACAGGTCATTACACCACCACACCCTACACCCCGGATAGGTACACCAAAGCTACACAAAAATCCTTGTTGCCTTCCTCCAGGGGCTGATGTCCACACCAGGGGGTGGGCCAGGCGGTTGGCTCCGCCCACCGAGGAGTTCACAGCCCTGGAGGCGGGAAAACCAGGCAGATCAGTTTAGGAAGAGTTTAGGAAGAGATGAGTTTAGGAAGAGTTCAGCTAGGGAAGTGAAGGAGTAAAGAGTGAAGTGGTAGAGGAGCAAGAGAGGAAGGAGAAGGAGGACAGTGAGAGAAAGTGACAGTTGAGAAAGCCTGAAGTTGGTCCGGGTGTGTGCCCCGGACTGAGACAGCAAGGTCAGCAGACGGCAGTGACTGTCTGCAGGAGAGGCTACTTGGAGGTTGCCGAAAGGACCGTGGACGGGTGGTGGCCCGGCGGTACTGGAGCGGTATACGAAGAGAAGCCAGCACCATTGGCAGGGGCCTTTCGGATCCCGGCAAGGCTAGGAGTCGCCGTGAATTTGCCAAATCCGTCAGTGAAGGGGATCTCTGGGTCTCCCAACAACCAAGTCCCGATTGAAGGCAACAGTCCGACCGTTAGAGAGAGACACCGCCACCGCCAAGGCACCAGTTTCTCAGGGCCAGCGCCTGCGGGCAAAGAGGGGCTCCTCCGGCACATATCCAAGCCGGGGAGCGGGTTACCGGTGGGAACCCATCGCTACCAACATAGACTTAGGTGCAGGAAAAGGGACCTTCACCGTCAACTACCGGGGAAAAGCAACAGCAGCTGTCCGTGGGAACCGTCTTTCCAGCCATGTGTTTTACCGAGAACTGTGTCACCATCTCAGGCTGAGTGAGTACCACAGTGCCGTGAGGCACAGCGCTGCCCCCGCGTCCCTGCACCCCACCAAGCCCTGCATCGGCCCTGCCATCCCTCATCCTCCAACTCATCACTGGGCCCCGGGACAATCACCCCCTACCCACGGAGGGGAGAACTAACAACTTTGCTGCTCCCTGTCACCGCTCCCGGGATTCCCATACAGAGCAGCGGTGGTGTTCCTACAATCACCACAACCGTGGGTGGCGTCACGGACAATAAACTATCCCAAAAACCAAACCCCTTTCACTCACGGGCGAGGAGCGCCGCTCGAGTCCCCGGGATCCGGCCCATCGCTCGAGCCACCGAGCAGCAGCAGGCCGCAGCAGCAGCGGCAGCCAGACCCGAGCAGTGGGAGAGAGCAGCGTCCCCTCCTCCGCCCACGACATTTACAGCCTAACTGGTATCAAACAACAGGAGCCAAGGACACAACTGGCACAGCAGCAGTCGCCACACACCTCAGGAGATTGGGAACTGTCTCTCACTATAAACATGGTGCAACATCACGATGGGGTAACTTTTCTTCATCTGGTGGCAGCAAGATTGATCACAATTGGGCTGGGCTGTATAAGATCCACAAAATATACCATGGAGACATGGTTAATTGTACCTTGAACTGATGGGAAGGCAGGTGTTACAGGGATAGATGCATTATCTTCAGGGTTGTTGGTTCTTCCGGGTAAGGTGGATTTTGGAGGTAAGGCGATGATCTGCCTCTCCTTCTTGCATATCATTTGGAAGCGATGGTATGATCTGTCATTATGATGACTGCAGCAGGGAGTGGTTGGGTTTTTCACTGTTGCTCCTTCTCAACAATGGCAATGGTGTGTGAGGCACAGCATGGTCTTCTCCTAGATTCCTCTTCTAGGGGGACATCTTCAGTCTTTTCTATTGGTTCTTTTTATTGATAGGCAGGGCTTTTCTTCCACAGTCTATACTTTTCAGGGACTTTTTTGCGGTGGGCGGGGCTTGTCTTCATGTACTTTTGATAGCACACACCTACTGGGCAATCTTCTTCTATATAACTGTGTCACAGTTCTCCATTTAAATTCACATATCCAAATATTCACATATTTATAAAGCACACAAGGATCCTGTTTTCGATGCCATTTCATACCTGTGCTGCACAGAATAGCCAGCACACCAGGCAGAGGGTTGGATACTGTGTGGCAACGAGGGTAGTGGCCATGCTTGGAGCACCAATTCCATTGATAGGGTGACTCGCCCACCCCAGGGCTATGGGACACCCGGTGCCGGGCCGGACTAGTCCGGTGGTAGTCAGTGGTGGCTGGGCCCGGCTCCGTGGCCCTGGTGGGTGTCAGTTGAATATGTGGCTGATGACTTTAATGTTGGTGTTCGTGACGCCACCTGTGGTATGCGGCTATTAAGCCGTCGCTGCTGTGTGAGGCCACCGGGATGATGTTATGGCAGCAATGTTAGTACTGCTCCCCACAGGTGGAGCAATGCCCGGGGCACAGTTGGTGCTTGTGGAAGTCTATGGTGCTGCGTGACTAACACGGTGCAGGGCCGACAAGCAATGAAAGAAACAGGCACAAACAGTAGTCTCTTTACCTTCTCCTCTTTTACTCGGCAGAAACTTAGTCCAGGGAGACCGTCACAGATGGTAAAGATGGTCCGGCCGGCCTGGAAGTGCCTGGGGTGATCTTTGGCCAGTTGAGTATGAGGCCTACTCCTTAATCTTTCTCTGCTGTTTTAGGACACTGCACTTTGGGTTAGCAATTGCCCTCTTGCTGCTGGGACTTGTTGTTCGTCCCCTTTTCTGTGTGGTAGACTGCGCAGGCCCTCTCTGGTGCTTCTCTGCTGGAGCCCACACCAGGCCCTTGGGATGCAGCTGTACCTTCAGATTGCTTCTGGGACAGGGGGCTTGCAGCTCTCCTGCCCTCCGGATTCAGCTACCAGGGATGGATTTTATGCCCTGGCAACTACAGACTCCGATGTCCGAGTCTCTGCTGTGCCTCTCTGCTCCCCTTGCTTCACTGGGCCAAGCTATCCCAGCTCTAGGCCCCAGTTTACAAGGCAGCACCACCCTGCGTCTGCACTCTTTCACTCCTGTCTCCAAACTAACTAACACTTCCTCCTTCCAGCCAGACTTAAGGAATGCTCCCTGAAGTTCCAGGTTCAGAGCTCCCCCTGCTGGCCGGAGGGAGAACTGTGTTGAGTGTTAACTTACTGGCCAATAGATCTCCCAATTACCTCCAGGCTCAGCATTAACCCTTTTGGGAGGGCAATGCTTTTGTGGCGACCAGGTCCTGGGGCGCCACACTCCCCCTTAGTTAAATTCAGTACTC
Organism: Anomaloglossus baeobatrachus; assembly: GCF_048569485.1. NCBI lineage: Eukaryota > Metazoa > Chordata > Amphibia > Anura > Aromobatidae > Anomaloglossus > Anomaloglossus baeobatrachus. The sequence continues at coordinate 380,658,315 of NC_134354.1, read as the reverse complement.
CCGGACTGTAGAGACAAACATGACATGTTAGAACATTTCATCCCATTATGGGAGGCGCAATTACTTTAACGTTACAACCTTAAACATTACTATAAGAGTCCAGTGTGGCTCCCTGCCGGGTGTCCATTACACTGCTCCATGGGGGACCCGCCGCGTTCAAACCCCCAACGTAGGCTCTGGGCGTGCGTCAGAGCATTGATGACCCCACTCTATGCACGCCGGACGGGTTTTTCTTCAGGGGTGTTGAGCACACTGGTGCTAACTATGAACAATTTAGGTGTTGGCCACCCATAGTCCAGTGGCCCAATTGTCCATTTTCACAATCAAAGAAAAAGAAAACATTTTGTACACAACATGGCAGACATTTTGCATAACTATTTACATCCTAATAAGTACTCTTTTCCCTTATACAGTTGACTCCCTATACCTTAGAGGGGGTTGTCCCCGAGTGCTGCGCTGGGACCTACGTAGCTCTGGTGTTTGCCCCTGACTACGTGGTGCGTCTTCTATCTCAGCACTACAGGTGGGCCTAACCCCCATAGGTAAGCGTGATGGTTGCCTTTGTGATCTAGGAGTCGCCAAGGGTATGACAGGTTCACCACTGACAGGGGGTTGATCCTCCTGCTCCACTGCTGGCGTGTCATCTCGTGCCGGAGCGGACGATTCTTTAGGTGGATCCGGAACCTTTTCTGTTTCTGGCTCGACCAACTGCGGAAACGTCAAAACTGGTACCACTATGGCATTGTTTATTCGGGTCCAAGTTTTGGGGAACTTTCCAAGGATGGTTTGAATCATCTCCCCTCCTTTCTCTTGACTTTGGGGACTTCCTTGTACTCCTTCCATTTCTCTTTGGATTCTGCACCGTTCAGGGCACGCTTTCAGGCGGTCTCGGGAAATTGCTTGATAGGTCTTGCCTTCATCTTTGCTTATGAGGCATACCTTACTATTGTCAAAGTTGGAGGGGATAATGGTGTAGGGCTCGTTTTCCCACTGATCATCCAATTTATGCGTCTTCCGCTTCTTCTTGAGGACTTGTTCTCCAGGTGCTAAGGGAGTTGCTGGGGCTGTTTGATTGTAATGCTGTTCTTGCCTCGTTCTTGCTTGAGACAGGCTCCTCTCTACGCACTCCTGGACCTTACGGTACCGCTGCTGCCGTTCTGTATCCCAATCCTCTATTTCTTGAACCGCCTCAGGCGACACAGTCCCCATCTCAAAGTCTACAGGCAACTTGCCTGGTCTGGCTCGCATCAGGTAAGCGGGGCTGCAGTTGGTCGAATTCACTGGGATGTGGTTGTACAGGTCTACCAGATCTGGCAACTTTTCTGGCCATTGGTTCCTTTCCTCCAGCGGCAGGGTCTTCAGCATATCAATAACCACATGGTTCATTTTCTCGCACAGTCCATTGGTTTGGGGGTGGTACGGTGTGGTTCGGATTTTCTTACAACCGTACATGTTACAGAACTCTTGGAACACTTCAGCCTCGAATGCAGGACCCTGATCAGTCAGTACCCTTTCCGGATAGCCGTGAGGTCGACAAAAGGATGCCTGGAACGCTCTAGCTGCTGTCCTGGCTGTCTGGTCCTTCACAGGCACTACTACCAGGAAACGAGAGTAATGGTCCACAATGGTGAGGGCGTACACATAGCCTGACCGGCTTGGTGTTAACTTCACGTGGTCCAGGGCCACCAACTCCAGGGGCTGCTTTGTGACAATTGGCTGTAGGGGAGACCTTTGGCTGGCATCGTCTTTCCGCCTCAGGTTACACGGGCCACAGTCTCGGCACCACTTCTCGATCATCTTTCTCATGTGCACCCAATAGAACCGATCACGGAGTAGGGCTTCCAACTTCTTCCACCCGAAGTGTCCTGCGTTATCATGATACGCTGCTAGGACCATTGGAGCATCTCTCTGCGGAACCACTATCTGCCAGACAAGTTCATTTGTTCGATAGTTGACATATCTCTTGCAGAGCTTGCCTTGGTAGGTGAACAGTCGTCCCCTCTCCTTCCACAGCTGCTGGGCTTCCTCTGGAGCGTCTGGGCCAAGATGGGTCTCAGCTTGCGCTAGCTTCTCTTTGACCAATCGCACGGCCGGGTCACCGTTCTGTGTTTCTTCCCAATTATGGTGGAGTAAGGGGTTGACCGAGACCCCGTGCTGGCTTGAGCGCTTCACTCCTACAGCATGCTCACACTGGGACACACCTTGGTGATGGAAAGCCGGTAACTCTATCTCTTCGAGTTCATCCATGTCTTCTCCAGACTCGGGCAAGTGAGGCATTCTGGACAGCGCATCAGCATTGTTATTCTTCTTGCCAGCCCGATACTTGATGGTAAAGTCAAAGTTAGACAGCCGGGCCATCCATCGCTGTTCCATCGCACCTAACTTGGCTGTTGCCAGGTGTGTCAACGGATTGTTGTCCGTGAAGATGGTGAACTTGGCCGATGCCAGATAGTGCTTGAAGCGTTCAGTCACTGCCCAAACAATAGCGAGGAACTCCAGCTTGAAGGAACTGTAGTTTTCTGGATTCCTTTCTGTGGGCCGAAGCTTCCTACTGGCGTACGCTATCACCCTCTCTCTGCCTCCCTGTACCTGGGACAGAACTGCTCCCAGTCCCACGTTGCTGGCGTCTGTATACAGTACAAACGGTTGGCTGTAGTCAGGGTAGGCCAGAATTTCTTCTCCCGTGAGAGCCCCTTTCAGCCGGACAAAGGATGTTTCCAGTTGGCTGCTCCATTCAAATGGAGGGCTCTGCTTCTTAGCCTGCTTTGGCTGGCCCACCAGGAGATCTTGAAGGGGCGCTGCTATCTTGGTGAAACCATCAATGAACCTTCGGTAGTAGCCCACCAGTCCAAGGAACTGCCGCACCTCCTTCACTGTGGTGGGTCTTGGCCAGTCCTTGATTACAGTGACTTTCTCCGGATCAGGTGCCACACCTTCTGCGCTGACCACATGACCCAGGTACTGTACCTTTGGCTTCAAGAGGTGACATTTGGACGGCTTGATCTTCAGGCCATATTTCGACAAGGATTCAAACACTTCTGCTAAGTGCTTCAGGTGGTCCTCATAAGTCTTGGAGTAGACTATTACGTCATCCAGGTACAACAGCACGGTTTCAAAGTTGTGATGGCCCAAGCAGCACTCCATCAACCTTTGGAATGTCCCTGGGGCGTTGCAGAGCCCGAATGGCATACAGTTGAACTCACAGAGGCCCATTGGTGTCGTGAATGCAGTCTTCTCCTTGTCCGCCTCTGCCACGGGAACCTGCCAATACCCACTGGTGAGATCCAAGGTGGAGAAATAGTTAGCTGACTTTAAGGCTGTTAGTGACTCCTCTATTCTGGGCAGTGGATAAGCATCTTTATGTGTAATGCGGTTAATTTGCCTGTAATCTACACACATTCTCATTGTACCATCTTTTTTCTTTACGAGCACTAGTGGAGCTGCCCAGGGGCTACAACTATCTCTGATAACCCCAGCCTCCTTCATTTCCCGTAACATTTCCTTGGCACACTGATACTGTGCGGGGGGTACAGGGCGGTATCTCTCTTTAATGGGATGATGATCACCCGTGGGGATTTGATGTTTAACCCCTTTCACCTGCCCAAAATCTAGGGGGTGTTTGCTGAAGACCCGCTCGTACTCCTGTACCACCCGGTAAACCCCATGCTTTTGGTGCGAGGGGGTGGAGTCGGTGCCTACATGTAATTTTTGGCACCAGTCTTCCGGCTGCCCCTTGGAGCCATTGTCTTCCGCCTGGTCGGACGGGATCAAGGGTTCCACTGCTTTAATGGTATTGTTACTGACAGTGTACAGTTTTGCTACAGTGGCGTACCGGGGCAATTTGGCCTCCTCCTCCCCACAATTCAGGACACGGACGGGCACTCTCCCCTTGCGGACGTCCGCTACCCCTCTGGCTATCAGGACTCCAGGCCTACTGTCTGAATACACTGGTTCTACCAAGGCATGGTAATCCTGACCATTGAGGCCTATTGCTGCCCGACACCATATCAACATTTCACTTCTTGGGGGTATTACAATGGGGAGGGGGTCACTTACCCTCACACTGCCAATTTCTCCTCCGGCTAGCTCTACTTGCTGCCTCCTCATCAGGGCTCTGATCTCCCTCTGTAGGACACGCTGCTGCCCGGAGCTGGCACCTTCAGACGCCTGCTGCAACAAAATTATCACTTCGGCAATACAATTTTCTATCACATTTGTACCAAGGGTTAGCAGTGGGTCAGATTCTTTGCGATCAATATCTACAATTATCATCCCCTGACATGGCAATTCCACCCGCCCCACTTTAATGGTTACTTCTTTGTACCCAATTTGAGGTAAGGGCTGACCATTACTGGCCACAATCGTTAAATCATCATCTGGGCCATGGTCAATGTCTGAATCAGCCCAATATCTTTTGTACAGTTTGTGGGGGATGGTTGTTACCTGGGACCCCGTATCCAGGAGGGCATTCAAAGGGATCCCATCCAGCACAATGGGAAGGACCGGTCGTCCTCCCACATACTTGCTGCGGCTGGGGTTTGAGCCGGGCTTCCTCACACCTGGGGGTTGGCTCCTGGCCCCAGGCTCAGCCCGTTTAAAGGACAGCGTCGTGCAATGTGGCCCGCCTGGTTGCAGTGGCGGCAGATCGGTTGTCCTGTTGAATCATACCGGTCTGTGTCTCTGCCTCGGGTCGGCGGAATCCTCCTCTGTCGCATCCATGGGACGTCTTCTGGGCTGGAGGCCAACTCGGTTTTTGCAGGCGAGGGGGTCATTTGTAGAGACTGCACGGTCTTGGCAAGGGCAGCCACAGTCTTGGTCAGCTCCTGGAACTGCTGTCTGAGCTCTGCCGTGGGATCCTTATCCAGGGACTGCGCCTCAGCCCCTGCAGTGGCTCGTGTTGCAGGCACCACCCCGGGGTACGTGATAGCAAGAGGCCGGAGGGGTACTGGGTCATTCGGTGTAGATTCTCTCAGTACCCTGATGGCCTGGTCCTTAAACTTTGCAAAGTCCAGAGCAGGGTTCTGCAGGACCATGATACGCAGCTGTGTCCTGTGGGCGTCTGACAGGAGCCCTTCTATGAACTGCTCAGTTAGGAGTTTGTCTTCTTCACGTACACTCTCTGGGTCCACCTGTTTAACTGCTTTCAGGGCCTCCTGCAAGTTTAAGGCATAGTCCCTTATGCTGTCTGTGGCCCGCTGCTTGCACCCAAAGAATCTCATCTTTATCTCTGCTGCGGTGCGGGTGTCAAAAGTGCTCTTTAGTTTGGCCAGTATCTGGGCTGCTGTCCCTTTATCTGTATCAGGCCAGGACTTCGCTTCACGCTGGGCTGCGCCGGCTAGCTGTCCCATTAATATGCCCACCTTCTGGCTCTCAGTCAGAGGATACACCCGGAACAAGCTGTGCAGGCTTTCTCTGAAGTCACTCAAGGTATGGGACTCCCCGGAGTACTGCGGCAGCCATTCTGCTCCTGGTATGTACGGCATGGTGATCGGCATTACCGGCGCTATAGTGGGGGCTGGGGCGACGGCAACTGGGACTACTTCGGCCGGTGCTGCGGCGCCCTGGGCGATGGCAGCCACCTGCTCTCCCTCGGATTCGGACATCTTCCTCCCCCTTAGTGAACCTTACCAGGCTCCGTTCACTTTTCAAATTTTCTTCCGGGTCACGCGGGGTTAACAGCGCTCTGCTCTGATGGCGCGCTCCCTTCGCGCTCTTTGTCAGGCACGCCCCCCTTCTTCCTGCGCTCGGCGCAGCTAATGGCGGCGGCAATTTACAACCAGTACACAGTCTTTTACACAGTTCTTCAGGCGCACAGTACCCGGTGTGACCGGGCACGAAATCCTGTTCGTGACGCCAAAAGTTGACTCGCCCACCCCAGGGCTATGGGACACCCGGTGCCGGGCCGGACTAGTCCGGTGGTAGTCAGTGGTGGCTGGGCCCGGCTCCGTGGCCCTGGTGGGTGTCAGTTGAATATGTGGCTGATGACTTTAATGTTGGTGTTCGTGACGCCACCTGTGGTATGCGGCTATTAAGCCGTCGCTGCTGTGTGAGGCCACCGGGATGATGTTATGGCAGCAATGTTAGTACTGCTCCCCACAGGTGGAGCAATGCCCGGGGCACAGTTGGTGCTTGTGGAAGTCTATGGTGCTGCGTGACTAACACGGTGCAGGGCCGACAAGCAATGAAAGAAACAGGCACAAACAGTAGTCTCTTTACCTTCTCCTCTTTTACTCGGCAGAAACTTAGTCCAGGGAGACCGTCACAGATGGTAAAGATGGTCCGGCCGGCCTGGAAGTGCCTGGGGTGATCTTTGGCCAGTTGAGTATGAGGCCTACTCCTTAATCTTTCTCTGCTGTTTTAGGACACTGCACTTTGGGTTAGCAATTGCCCTCTTGCTGCTGGGACTTGTTGTTCGTCCCCTTTTCTGTGTGGTAGACTGCGCAGGCCCTCTCTGGTGCTTCTCTGCTGGAGCCCACACCAGGCCCTTGGGATGCAGCTGTACCTTCAGATTGCTTCTGGGACAGGGGGCTTGCAGCTCTCCTGCCCTCCGGATTCAGCTACCAGGGATGGATTTTATGCCCTGGCAACTACAGACTCCGATGTCCGAGTCTCTGCTGTGCCTCTCTGCTCCCCTTGCTTCACTGGGCCAAGCTATCCCAGCTCTAGGCCCCAGTTTACAAGGCAGCACCACCCTGCGTCTGCACTCTTTCACTCCTGTCTCCAAACTAACTAACACTTCCTCCTTCCAGCCAGACTTAAGGAATGCTCCCTGAAGTTCCAGGTTCAGAGCTCCCCCTGCTGGCCGGAGGGAGAACTGTGTTGAGTGTTAACTTACTGGCCAATAGATCTCCCAATTACCTCCAGGCTCAGCATTAACCCTTTTGGGAGGGCAATGCTGTTGTGGCGACCAGGTCCTGGGGCGCCACAAGGGCACACAGTCTTTCGTTGTAAGGGGGGATAATTGATATTATCAGTATGTGGACAAGAGCCAATAGGTGTCTTTGTTACATCACACCTGCCATCCATGAACAATTCTATAATTTTCAAAAACCCTGCAAGTTCATTTGTCCTCATACAGAAAAACAAAATCATCAGAATCAATGAACATGCAAATAAAGCAATTAGTGTCAAGAGGTTGAAAATTAAACTGACAACTAAACTAAGGGGACAGCATGACTTGTTGGTCAGTCACCCATTGTCTTCAACAGAAGGTTTGGAGCGGGGTAGCAGCCATAGCGGAAGAACGGACGTGACAGGGGTTTGTAAGGCCAGGCACATATAGGGTTATTATGGAGTTTGGGCAGGAAGGGGTTAGCAAGGAATTAGCATCCTGCTCGGCAGTATAGCGGAGCTGTGGGGATTTCAATAGTCCCGTGGTGAGGAGTCAGATAAGGGATTGGAAGGATCAGTGAAAGACCCGCCCACCCGCTCCTTATTAAGTGGTTAATAAAGAATTTATTAAAAAAATAAATATATATATATTATGTATGTTAATATACAGTAATTATACTCATGTGTGAGGGTTTTATTGTAGGTTGCATTTATGTTATGGCAGCTGAGGTGAGGAGGTCCGAGATGGCCTTGGTTAATGAAGTAAGGGCTCACATCAGAGGTATGCTGATCCTTTATATTTGGTTATGGTTATGTTCCGGTCAGGACGGTTCCTAGGGAATAGGTTAAAAATTTGGAAGGACAGCACTGTGACAATGGTCAGCCCTGAGTCAGAGTGGTGCGACGGGATGGTTTCTGGTGCTGTTTTTTCAGTGGTTTAGGCCATCCAGGTTCTCCTCAAGGAAAAGGTTATGGTTATGACGGTTTAACATTTTAGAGTATGTTATTAATTGTAATTAATAAAGGCTGCTGTGGCTGTATATTTCCATCGTCACGCAGCGTTGGTGTGACAATATACAATGCCCTGGTCATGGTTTTAATGTCTGCACTTTATTTTATGGAGAGCTTCATGTACTAGTGGCACGCATGCCCTGCAGCTATAATATATATATAAGGAAAAAACATCATTTATTTTTAAAGGCAGTAGTTCTTTTTATTACACATTTGTGAAAACTATCCATACTATATAGTAACAAATAATGTTAAAATAGTTTTTTTTTTTTATATATATAAAATAGTTAAGTTCATTAACTTGATATCTATTTAGTTAATGCAAAAAAGAGTCAAAAACTGCTATATAAAAATGGAGTATTGACATATTATTTAAAGGATTTTATTTTAACCACATTTTTTGATGAACTTTAGTGCTTATTTTTTTTTGGCCTGGTTATTATGTATATTAAAAAATACTGAAACCTTAGGCTATGTGCCCACGGGAGCTTTTTGCTACGGAGTTTGCCGCGGAAAACCTGCAGATTTTTCTGGATTTTCCAGATAAATCCGCAGGTTCTAGCATGTACAGGCACTCCCCATGTTACCCTATGGGACATGGGGAGTGTCTGTGTCCACGCTGCGGAAAGTGCGGCTGCGGAATATGCTGCGGAGATCCCTCAGCCGCACCTAACTGCATGTCAATTATTCATGCGGATTTACTTGCGGAGATCCCGGCCCTCCGCTATGGAGATAGAGGCCGGGACGTCCGCAGGTAAATCGCGTGAAAGTCCGCATGTTTCCCGCAGCTATTCCGCTGGAAACTCGCAGCTAAAAATAGCTGTGGATGCCGGCGGGCAGCTGCGGGAAACATGCGGCCGTACCTGCGGATACATCCGCAGGTACGAGCGCCCGTGGGCACATAGCCTTAGAGTATTCACTCTGGCCTGAGCCTTATAATAGACTGCCACTTCCTGTTCTGTAAAGATCACTTTTCAGCAGTCTCATTATCATCACAAACAGGAATAAAATGAACAGTTACACCTATATCTAGATAATACAGGATTCACCATTTACTGTATAATAGCTGATCCTCACAGAGCACATGCCCAATAACCTCAGCACAAATCACAGAATATCTTATCAACTCTCCCATATAAGTCAATGAACATCTCCTATCTATATGCCTGAGTGGTTGCTGTAAAGTATACAGTATGTCTAAATGCTATTAACAATAGACAAGGTACAATGGCAGCCATATAACCATGTATAGAAAATTAAAAAAATCAGACAATGAAAAGAAAGGAATGTGTATCGAAAACTAGTTTTAATCAATAGAATTAAATAGTTATTCACCATGACTTGCAATAATTGTGAGAGAACTGGGCTCTTATATATAAAGGAATGTGAGATGAAAATTTAGCAGCACCTGAATATTAAGCTCTCGAATACCATACCCAATTCACATTGGGCAGCAAGAAGAAAATCTCTTTTTCATCAATCTTTAACTAGTCCTTCCATTTCCCTGGAAGCCCTTCCAGCATTTCTCAGGCTCATTTCACAGTCTCCTATTACTTTTTACTTCAAACTCCATTCCTGATGGAGAAAGGAGGGGTGAAACAACCACTTTTAACTGAGCAGTAATCTATTCTTCTATACAATGGCTGGCCTTTTAACTCTTTCAAGCTAGCTTTTTGCCTGAGGCCTTCAATGCATTACTGTCTAACAGCAATGAATGTATTCACCGCAATATTGAAAATTAATACATTCAAAATTTACAGGCTACCTTTCTTTCAGAAATATGCTTGTGTGCTGGATTTTCTCTTTCAAGTTTTTTTTTGTGGTTTTAATTCTGATTTTGTTCCAAACGGTAAAATAAGAACATAAAGTGAATATGGATGAAACAATCATTTTTAATAAATACCTATTGCTTTGTTTTACTACCCTAACTAAAAAGAAAAGACTAGTTTTTGTTCATGAAAAAAACAGCAATTGCTTATCCCCCTAAAACAATGTATTGTTACCATGTCAGCAACCAGTGGCACTCCACCTGCTGTGATGCTATAACTCCTAGCGTGCTCTGATAACCACAGCTGTGAAAGCTTGCTGGCATTTGTAGCAGTCATGGCAAAGGTTTGCAACACTTGATTTCTAAGCTACAGCCCCTGGCAAAAATTATGGACTCACCTGGCTCTGAGGATGTCCATTCAGTTGTTTACTTTTGTTTAAAAAAGCAGATCACAGACATGGCACAAAACTAAAGTTATTTCAAATGGCAACTTTCTGGCTTTAGGAAACTCTAAAAAAATCATTAAACATAATGTGCTAGCCAGTAACGGTTACTTTTCAAAAACAAACAGGGGGAAAAATTAAGGAATCACACAAATCTGAGGTAAAAATTATGGAATCATGAAAAACAAACAAACAAAAAAACACTCCAGTACATCACTAGTATTTTGTTGCACCACCTCTGGCTTTTATAACAGCTTGCAGTCTCTGAGGCATGGACTTAATGAGTGACAAACAGTACTCTTCATCAATCTGGCTCCAACTTTCTCTGATTCCTGTTGTCAGATCAGCTTTGCAGGTTGGAGCCTTTTCATGGACCATTTTCTTCAACTTCCACCAAAGATTTTCAATTGGATTGAGATGCAGACTATTTGCAGGGCATGACATTGACCTTATGTGTCTTCTTTCAAGGAATGTTTTCACAGTTTTGCTCTATGGCAAGATGCCTTATCATCTTGATAAATGATTTCATCATCCCCAAACATCCTTTCAATTGATGAAATAGGAAAAGTGTCCAAAATTTAAAGGTAAACAGGCATTTATTGAAGATGTAATGACAGCCATCTCCCTAGTGCCTTTACCTGACATGCAGCCCAATATCATCAATGACTGTAGAAATATACATGTTCTCTTCAGGCAGTCATCTTTATAAATCTAATTGGAACGACACCAAGCAAAAGTTCCAGCATCATCACCTTGCCCAATTTAGATTTGCGATTCATCACTGAATATGACTTTCATCCAGTCATCCACAGTCCATGATTGCTTTGCCTTATCTCATTGTAACCTTGTTTTTTTCTGTTTGGGTGCTAATGATGGCTTTTGTTTAGCTTTTCTGTATGTAAATCCCATTTCCTTTAGGCGGTTTGTTACAGTTGGTCACAAACATTGACTCCAGTTTACTCCCATTCATTTCTCATGTGTTTTGTTGTGCATTTCCTGTTTTGGAGACATATTGATTTAGTTTCCTGTCTTGACGCTTTGATGTCTTCCTTGGTCTACTAGTATGTTTGCCTTTAACAACCTTGCCATGTTGTTTGTATTTGATCCAGATTTTAGACACAGCTGACTGTGCACAACCAACATCTTTTGCAATATTGCGTGATGATTTACCCTCTTTTAAGAGGTTAATAATCCTCTCCTTTGTTTCAATTGACATCTCTCGTGTTGGAGCCATGATTCATGTCAGTCCACTTGGTGCAACAGCTTTCCAAGGTGTGATCACTCCTTTTTAGATGCAGACTAATGAGCAGATCTTATTTGATGCAGGTATTAGTTTTGGGAATGAAAATTTAAAGGGTGATTCCATAATTTTTACTTCAGAATTGAGTGATTCCATAATTTGTTCCTTTTTGGTTTTTGAAAAGTAACCGTTACTGGCTAGCACATTATGTTTTCATGATTTTTTTTAGTGTTTTTTAACAATTGAAATTACTTTAGTTGTGTGTCATGTACTGTATGTGATCTGCTTTTTTTAAACAAAAGTAAACAACTGAATGAACATCCTCAGAGCCAGGTGAGTCCATAATTTTTGCCAGGGGTTGTATAAAAACAAATCTTTGGTATTGCTGATTAAATTTTGGCTAAACCATGGTGGTATGAGGGCACATCTGGTAAGTGCTTTGCAGCCACAAGTTCTGTATGGACGCTTAAGCCAACTTAATCAGTTATTGATATGGATTGATATGCAAACAATATGCGGCGTCTCATACATGTATCTGCTGATCACTACTGCTGCAAAACAGCCTAGCCAAAATGGCACTATGATGACCCTATTGTGTAATCTTCATCTTCCTCAGCCCCCCTGCGGCCTGTACTTTTGACAGTGGCTGGAAGTCCCACGTGAAAAGTGGCCTAGAGAATATCGCTATCATCACCTTCACATCCAAGAATAATATAACAGTGCTTCCTACCCAGTTAAATAAATTAAAAAATTGAAGCCTCTGGTACTAGAGCTTATACACATTCCGTACGAGTACTGAGCACATGAGCATGGTAGTGCTTGCCTATCACAATACAGGAATTAAAGTTCTCCTGGAGAGCTGGTTACAAGAGACATTATATGACAATGTAAGAGTGATTTTCAGTACTGATGGTGGTTCTGGTGCTGCAATGAGGTACGGATTGTTTCGGCCCACCTGGTGAGGTGGATCATTCAATCCTACGTTCTCAGTATGCACACCAGCCAAGAGTCTTGGTACAACAAGCAGTTGAGGAATGCAGAAACAGGTAGTGGAAGCACTGGAGGCCACAAGCAGACAGGACATGACAAAGAAATAAGAAATGTTTTAATAGAAAAAAACAGGTCTGTATCTTGGGGAGCAGAAAATCACAAGGGAGCACACCGAGCCACCTGTAAAGCCCGATGAGGAGCACAACAGAGTTCGGCAGACCGTGGCAAGAGGAGCAAAACTTGGATCTGGAAAAGGTGTGTAACAGTACCACCCTTTTTAGGGCCCCCTCCCAGATGAGTCCATAACAGAAAAAAGTAGATGCATAGTGTTAAAACGTTTGTGCAATATTGGAGCCTTTAAGCACTCTTCTTGTGATCTTGCTATTGTATCACAGCCTTGGAGAAGGGGGAGGGAACACAGTCGCATAACATGTGAGTGCAGTGTGATGTTTCACACACTCCCATAGGCTTGTATGGGGGTGTGTGAGCCGAGACTTACTGCAAAACGCAGCATGCTGTGATTGCACCGAGAGCACGATTCGTGTCGAGAAATAAAAGGAAAGAGGTCACTGCCTCATTAACACTGGTGCGAGTGCGATCCAATGTTTTATCAGATCGCACCCGCACATAAAAAATGCAAGTGGAAAAGAGTAGTGTTGAGCAACCCCTTTAGTGTTTGAGTTCGGTTCGGTTCGTCGAACGGCGGCTCACTTTGGCAAACGTTCGACGAACACCTTCGAACCCCATTGAAAACAATGGGAGGCAAACACAAACAAATACAAACACATAGAAAACACCTTCTAAGATGTCCAAAAAGTGGCAAACAACTTACAAGGCACCACAAACACATGGAAAAGTGACAAGTACATATACTAATGCGAAAACAAAAGAGCTGGAGAAGTAAAAAGAGGAGGAGACACAGATATAGGCATGTCATGACCTTCTAAAATCATGTAAAACACAATAAGGGGACTCCAACCAGAGTCTCCCTCTCTTCCAAAAATTGGGCTACAGACACCAAATCAGTGGCATCAGTTGTCCCCCAGTTGCAAACTTGACATGTTGATTTGCATGAAGCACATTCAAAAATACGCCAGCCTTTACTGTCCCCATGATAACAGAGAGTAGTAGAGAACGGGTAATTTCCACACCGCGCCAATGACCACTGGAGAGGAAAATCAGATCAATGTCGCTTTATTTCATGCTCAGGTCAGGTCTACGCATTTCAGAAGTCTCTGCTCCCTTCCTCAGGACAAAACAGGCACAAGAAACATCAAGATTGAGATTTGATGTTTCTTGTGCCGGTTTTGTCCTGAGGAAGGGAGCAGAGACTCCTGAAACGCGTAGACCTGACCTGAGCATGAAATAAAGCGACATTGATCTGATTTTCCTCTCCAGTGGTCATTGGCGCTGTGTGGAAATTACCTGTTCTCTACTACTCTCTGTTATCAGCCTGTGGGTTACTGCTGCCGTGACCGATTTTTTTCATGCGCATACAGTATTTGTGACTTTCACAGCTCAACCTGGTGAGTGATTCAGCTTGTGTTTACCCTATGTGTTTTGGGGTAAGACCCTATTGCGCTTTTTTCCACAGCTCTACTATACACTGTCCCCATGATGACACAGGGATAGCAAAGTCCTTACTGAACCATGACTTGTTCATCTTGGAACATTTTTTAAAAAAAACAGCAAGGGGACTCCAAGCAGAGTCTCCCTTTTTAACAAAAATTGGGCCACAGACACAATTTCAGTTGCATCACTTGTCCCCCAGTTGCAAACTTGACATGTTGATTTGCATCAAGCACATTCAAAAATACACCAGCCTTTACTCTCCCCAGGATGACACAGGGGTAGAAAAGTCCTTGCGGATCCATGACTTGTTCATCTTGATGAACGTTAGTCTGTCCACATTGTCACTGGACAGACGCGTGCGCTTATCTGTCAGCACACACCCAGCAGCACTGAAGACATGTTCCGAGAGAACGCTGGCTGCGGCACACGACAAGATCTCCAAGGCGTAAGTGGCGAGCTCAAGCAAAAAAAAAATGCGGTTCCGACCATATTTGATGCCAGCCAGGATAAAGCCACATGGCTGGAGGCTGGTATTATCAGGATATCACCACATTATGGAGAGCCCACCACCCTAACAATATCACCCAGCAGCCGCCCGGAATTGCTGCATCCATTAGATGCGACAGTCCCGGGACTCCACCCAGCTCATCCCTAATTGCCCTGGTGTGGTGGCAATTGGGGTAATAATGAGTTATTCATGCCAGTTGTCTCCCTGAGACACCTTCCATGATTAAACTGTAAGTGAAAGTAAAAAAACACACACAGCAAAAAATCCTTTATTTGGAAAAAAAGACAAAAAAAAATCCTCTTTCACCATTTTATTAAAATCCCCAAATACCCCTCCAGGTCCGAAGTAATCCACATGACACTGTCAGCTCTGCTACAGAACACGAGTGCTCTGTGTCCGCTCCACGTAGCACATGAAGAGAATCTCGCTGTCACCTCAGACTTGAGTCTGCATTGCAGACCTCAAGACTACAAAATCTGCCTATGTTTCTCATTGTAGCCGGTGGCTGAATGGATAGAACGCTCGCCAAGGAAGCATAACTTCACGAGTTCAAGCCCTGGCTGTGTAGGTAAAGATTTTTTTTTATTTTCAATTTTAAATTAATTAATTATTATTCTTTATTTATAATTGTATTTTAATTATGCACAGAGGGGAGTAGCCGGACATCAGCTGTGAGCCGCTTCACGGAATGAGGCTGCATTCGTTCATTCTCTCTCTCTTTTTCTTTATCTCTGTCTTTCTTTCTTTCATTCTTTCTTTCTTTCTTTCTTTCTTTCTTTCTTTCTTTCTTACTTTCTTTCTTACTTTCTGTCTTTCCTTCTTGCTTTCTGTTTTACTTTCTTTCTTTCTTTCTTTTTCTTTCTTTCTTTTTTTCATTTTTTTATTGCATTGATGATTTAGCTGATTGTATAAACGGCTTTTATACAATCAGCTGCTGTGCCATGGGGAGTAGCCGGACATCAGCTGTGAGCCGCTTCACGGAATGAGGCTGCATTCATTCATTCTCTCTCTCTGGCCTGCAGCACACATCCGTTTAAAACGTGCGTGTTTGGTCCGTTTCCGTACATACCGGAGATACGACCAAACGTGCACATATTTTTTTATGTTTAAAGGCACACGTGCGTGTTATTTGATCTTCCGTGTGTTCGTGTGCGTCCCACGTTTTTTGCTCCGTTTGGCACAGAAGTATGTTCGTTTTTGGGACGGAGCACGCACACACGGACATAATGTTAGCCTATGGGAGTCCAAATAAAACGTTCCTTGCACGGATATGTGGTTATGTTGTCCATGAGAAATGTCCGTGTGTGATGCAAAATGTCGTTACTACATGTCTGAAGACAGAGTAGCGGGATGAGAATGAACTCGGGTGAACTTCACCCGACTTCATTGTCATGCCGCAGCTCTGTCTGTGTGCCGTGTACTGATTAGCGGTCACCTGTGAAGGATTCACCGGTGACCGTTAATCCCCCGAGTGACTGAAGTGTCCCCCCCTCTCTCATACTCACCGATCCCCGATCACCGGCGCTGCACGGCGTTCACACTGCTCCGGCGGCTTTTTCTAATTTGAAAAAGCCGGCCGCTCATTAAACAATCTCGTATTCCCTGCTTTCCCCGCCCACCGGCGCCTATGATTGGTTGCAGTGAGACACGCCCCCACGCTGAGTGACAGGTGTCTCACCGCACCCAATCACAGCAGCCGGTGGGCGTGTCACTATGGAGTATAGAAATAAATAAATAAATAATTAAAAAACCGGCGTGCGGTTCCCCCCAAATTTAATACCAGCCAGATAAAGCCATACGGCTGAATGCTGGTATTCTCAGGATGGGGAGCTCCACGTTATGGGGAGCCCCCCAGCCTCACAATATCAGTCAGCAGCCGCCCAGAATTGCCGCATACATTATATGCAACAGTTCTGGGACTGTACCCGGCTCTTCCCGATTTGCCCTGGTGCGTTGGCAAATCGGGGTAATAAGGAGTTATTGGCAGCCCATAGCTACCAATAACTCCTAGATTAATCATGTCATGCGTCTCCCCGAGATACCTTCCATGATTAATCTGTAAATTACAGTAAATAAACACACACAACTGAAAAATCCTTTATTAGAAATAAAAAACACAAACACGTTCCCTGGTTCACCAATTTAATCAGACCCAAAAAGCCCTCCATGTCCGGCGGAATCCAGGATGGTCCAGCGTCGCTTCCAGCTCTGCTGCATGGAGGTGACTGGAGCAGCAGAAGACACTTCCACTCCTGTCACCTCCACGCAGCAAATGAAGAGAGCTGCGTGATCAGCTGAGCTGTCACTGAGGTTACCTGGATCCTGCAGTGGATGCAGCGGTGGCCGCGGGTAACCTGAGTGACAGCTCAGCTGATTGCGCTACTCACCGCCGCTCCGGTCAGCTCCACGCAGCAACTGAGGTGAGTAGCGCTATCAGCTGAGCTGTCACTGAGGTTACCCGCGGCCACCGCTGCATCCACCGCTGGATCCAGGTAACCTCAGTGACAGCTCAGCTGATCACGCGGCTCTCTTCATTTGCTGCGTGGAGGTGACAGGAGCGGCGGTTTCTTCTGCTGCTCCGGTCACCTTCATACAGCAGAGCTGGAAGCGACGCTGGACCATCCTGGATTCCGCCGGACATGGAGGGCTTTTTGGGGCTTATTAAATTGGTGAACCAGAGAATGTGTTTGTGTTTTTTATTTCTAATAAAGGATTTTTCAGTTGTGTGTGTTTATTTACTGTACTTTACAGATCAATCATGGAAGGTATCTCGGGGAGACGCATGACATGATTAATCTAGGATTTAGTGGCAGCTATGGGCTGCCAATAACTCCTTATTACCCCGATTTGCCAACGCACCAGGGCAAATCGGGAAGAGCCGGGTACTGTCCCAGAACAGTCGCATCTAATGTATGCGGCCATTCTGGGCGGCTGCTGACTGATATTGTTAGGCTGGGGGGCTCCTCATAATGTGGGGCTCCCCATCCTGAGAATACCAGCCTTCAGCCATATGGCTTTATCTGTCTGGTATTAAATTCTGGGGGAACCGCACGCCGTTTTTTTTAATTATTTATTTATTTATTTCTATACTCCATAATGACACGCCCACCGGCTGCTGTGATTGGGTGCAGTGAGACACCTGTCACTCAGAGTGGGGGCGTGTCTCACTGCAACCAATCATAGGCGCCAGTGGGCGGGGAAAGCAGGGAATACGAGATTGTTTAATGAGCGGCCGGCTTTTTCAAATTAGAAAAAGCCGCCGGAGCAGTGTGAACGCCGTGCAGCGCCGGTGATCGGGGTTCGGTGAGTATGAGAGAGGGGGGGACACTTCAGTCACTCGGGGGATTAGCGGTCACCGGTGAATCCTTCACAGGTGACCGCTAATCAGTACGCGGCACACAGACAGAGCCGCGGCATGACAATGAAGTCGGGTGAAGTACACCCGAGTTCATTCTCATCGCGCTACTCTGTCTGCTGTCTGCCGACATGTAGTAAACGACATTTTGCATCACACACGGACATTCCACACGGACAACACAAACACATGTCAGTTAAGTTTCACACGCACACACGGACATTTCACACGCACAAACAGCTAGCATACGGGATACATACGCAGGCCACACATACCCGAAAAATGGCCCGTTTTACATGGACGTGGTTTTCACGGATGTGTGTTTAAGGCCTCTCTCTGTCTTTCTCTCTCTCTGTCTTTCTTCCTTTCTTTCTTTGTCTTTCTTTCTTTCTGTCTGTCTGTCTTTCTTTCTTTCTTTCTGTCTGTCTGTCTGTCTTTCTGTCTTTCTGTCTTTCTTTCTTTTTTATTGCACTGATGAATCAGCTGATTGTATAAAAGCCGTTTATACAATCAGCTGCTGTGTCATGTGATTAAGGCCCTTGGCCTTCCAGCAAACCGATCAGATGATATTGGATCTTGATCTCTATCTTTCTTCCTTTCTTTCTTTCTTTCTTTCTTTCTTTCTTTCTTTCTTTCTTTCTTTCTTTCTTTCTTTCTTTCTTTCTTTGTCTTTCTTTCCTTCTGTCTGTCTGTCTCTTTCTTTCTTTATTTCTGTCTTTCTTTCTTTCTTTCTTTCTTTCTTTATTTCTGTCTTTCTTTCTTTCTTTCTTTCTTTCTTTCTTTCTTTTTTATTGCACTGATGAATCAGCTGATTGTATAAAAGCCGTTTATACAATCAGCTGCTGTGACATGTGATTCAGGCCCTTGGCCTTCCAGCAAACCGATCAGATGATATTGGATCCGGATTTAACGGTGCGGGACAATTGACCCAGGATTACTGCAGAGGGGGATCCTTTATTTCAATAGAGATGGAGTCACTAATTGTGTTGTTTTATTTCTATTAAAATAATTTTCTGGGTGTTGTTTTTTTTTTATCTGTACTAGAAATTCATGGTGGCCATGTTTAATATTGGCGTGACACCATGAATTTCGGGCTTAGGGCCAGTTGATAATATACAGCTAGCCCTAACCCCATTATTACCCAGCGAGCCACCCGCCACCATGGCAGCTGGAAAAGTTTGATACAGTGCCAGAAGATGGCGCTTCTATGAAAACGCCATTTTCTGGGGCTGCTGCGGGCTGCAATTCGCAGCAGGGGTGCCCAGAAAACTTGGGCACCCTGAGCTGCGGATTCCAATCCCCAGCTGCCTAGTTGTACCTGACTGGACACAAAAATTGGGCGAAGACCACGCCATTTTTTTTTTTAATTATTTCATGAAATTCATGAAATAATTAAAAAAAAAAGGGCTTCCCTATATTTTTGGCTCCCTGCCGGGTACAAATAGGCAGCTGGGGGTTGGGGGAAGCCCATAGCTGCCTGCTTTACCTGGCTAGCATACAAAAACATGGCGAAGCCCACATAATTTTTTGGGGGGGCAAAAAACTCCTGCATACAGTCCTGGATGGAGTATGCTGAGCCTTGTAGTTCTGCAGCTGCTGTCTGTCTGTATGGAGGAGAGCAGACAGCAACTGCAGAACAACAAGGCTCAGCATGCTCCATTCACTAGTGTATGCAGGAGAGCAGACAGCAGCTGCAGAACTACAAGACTCAGCATATTCCATCCAGGACTGTATGCAGGAGTTTTTTGCCCACCAAAAAAATGAGGTGGGCTTCGCCATATTTTTGTATGCTAGCCGGGTACAGCAGGCAGGTATGGCTGCCCCCAACCCCCAGCTGCCTATTTGTACCCGGCTGGGAACAAAAAAAATAGGTAAGCCCGTTTTTTTAATTATTTCATAAATTTCATGAAATAATTAAAAAAAAAATCGACATGAGCTTCGCCACATTTTTGTGTCCAGCCAGGTACAACTAGGCAGCTGGGGATTGGAATCCACAGCAAAGGTTGGCCTGAGCTTTCTGGGCCCCTCTCCTGAGAATTGCAATCTGCAGCCACCCCAGAAAATGGCGCTTTCATAGAAGCGCCATCTTCTGGCGCTGTATCCAACTCTTCCAGCAGCCCTTAAGCTGGGTGGCTTGCTAGGTAATAATGAGTTAATACTAGGTTTGTTTTAAAAGCTAGTATTAAGCCAGAGGTTCTTAATGTCAGGCAAGTTTGACCCAGCCATTAAGAATCTCCAATAAAGGGTTAAAAAAAAGACACCACACAGAAAAAATACTTTAATAGAAATAAATACACAGACACACTTAGAGACTCCATGTTTATTACTCCCTGTCAGCCCTCCACGATCCATGGCCTTCTGTCTTCTTTCTCCTTCAACCCATGCAGCTCTGCTACATCAGACAACGCTGCATGGGAGAAATACGCTGCTGCTCCCGTGCAGTCTATTTACTCAGTGAGGGACCGAGCAGAGGCTGCGGGCTGTAAGCGGTGACATCACCGCTGACAGGCGGGTTGCTATAGCAACAGTGATCTCCGTTATTGACCGACTGTGGCAGCCGATGAATAACGGAACGGGGAAGCAGAACGGGGAAGCTGACCATGTGCCAGAGCATTTCGCCGGTATACGGAGATGCTGAAATGATCACCACGTACCGGAGAGATACAATGACAGGACCTTGTTGTGAATGTCAGTTATGCTTTTGCTGTTGTGAGGTTCCCTCTTGTGGCCAGGAATGGTTTGGACAGAGACCAGGTGTGTTGAGCAATGGGCGTTTCCATTGCTAACTCTCTGTCTATTTAAAACCTGCTCTGCTAGCAGGCTATGTCGGATGTCAGTTGTTCTTTGTTCACCAGCCTGCTTCATCCTGCTCCAGACCACATCTACCCCAGATAAGTGCTTGGCTCTTTATTTGTTCTTTTGTTCTTTTTGCTCTTATCTGAGTTTGTCATTTGCTGTGGTTGTTTTCAGTTTATTTGCATGCAGGGATCTTCCCTCTCAGTTGCTTAGCTGGGAAGCTCCTTGCAGCTATGTTTGGAGAATTGCTCCTATTTGGCCATGTGTTTGTTGCTTCTTGAATGTGTAATGATTCCTGATTTCTGTTCATTGGTATGACTAGAGCGCCTGGTATAGGACGGAGTTCAGATCTAGCGATCTGTGGGCTTTTTGTACTATCAGGTTTTTGGATTTTTGCAGGGTTTTTCTCTGGCCACCATCAGTCCCTTTCCTATCCTGTCCTATTTAGTCAGTAGGGCCTCACCTGTTGCTAATCCTATCATCTATCTGTGTATTGTGTTTTCCTATATCACCGCAGTCTTTGAATGTGGGGGGCTTGCTATTCTTTATCTAGTTTTTGAGGCAGAGAGTTATTCATCTTTCCTTCCTTTAGGATAGCTAGTTCTCCGGCTGGGTTAGTTCGCGGTGCACAGGTTGTTAGTTCACCCCTCGGCTACTTCTAGTGTTGATGGTGAGTAAGGGGATGGCGGCCAGATTGGTTGCCAATGCTCTTGTTACCTTTTACCAATGATTTATCGTGGTCTTCCATGGTTCCGGATCATAACAGGACCCACAGTAGCATGACGTCATAGCCATGTGACCAGTCTGTAGCCAATGGGATAATAGACACATGACTGTTCACATGCATTTTTTTACATCACGGAAAGTCCTATCATCAGTGCTGGTTACCGGGAGGACGCAGTGATTATCGGACGGAAAAGCGGCGGGAGACAGAGTGCTGGACGCGTCGTGGGGACCTGTAAGTGTAATGGCAATGTTTATTAACTGTATGTGTACATTTATAATGTGTTTTTATGTGTTTGCTTGCCATTGGTTTCAATGGGGTTCGAGAGGTTCGTCGACTGGTTTGTCGAATGGTTCTCGGACGGGGCCTCCGTTCAACGAACCAAACCACCAAACCAAACTCGAGCCTTCAGAGGTTTTCTGATCTCTAATGATGACTCGACAGTCCCATGGTTGGCAAGTTACAACTGTGAGATTCACTCTGTGTACCACTGGTGTTTGGTGGAAAAGCCGAGCTAAGATTGCATAACAGCTTCTGCTGATACTCCTGCAGAAGTGCATCCCTTTCTATGGCTGGAATTATTTCGGCAAATTTTTACTTGTACCGGGGATCTAAGAGTGTGGAAACCCCATAGTCAGCATAACTTCTAATTCGGACAAGGGTCATGTTGTAGATAGTGCAGCAAGAAGGCGCTCATGTGTCTTGCGCATCCATGCGGACCAAGTCCTTGCTGTGTTTGTGTTGGCGAGGTGATAACCGTGCTTCCTTCCGCTGACATCTCCCCCCAACCTCGAACAACTGAAATTTGACCAAGGTCTCCCTCATCTGCTGAGACTTCCATGCCCATCACCAGTTCATCCTCCATTTCTTCCTGGGCTCCTGCACGTTCCTCAACAGTTTGGCTGCTACTATGCGCCCTTGTTAATCCCTCTCCTCCACCGTCCCATGCCTGCCGCCTTGGTGATGCTGAACGTCTGGACCTTGTAGATCTTGGTATACCTTGCGCATATGAATCCTACTGTACGTCCTCCCCTTCCTCTTGTCCCACCACCTGACTCCGAATACTGTTTAGAGTGTGCTCCAGCATGTAAATGACAGGAATTGTCATGCTGATAATGGCATTGCCAGGCTATACGTCATAACATATTGCACCAGAGCTCTGCGGTGCTGCCACAGTCGCTGCAATATGTGAAGAGTCGAATTCCAGAGTGTCGCCACATCGCATTTCAGGCAGTGAACCGGCAGGCCGAAAGACTTCTGTAGCGATGCAAGTCGGTCAGCTGCGCCGTTTGAATGGCGGAAGTGAGCAGATAGTGACCGTGCTCTATGCAGAAGCCTATCTAGGCCAGGATAGTGGGTTAAAAATTGATGGACAACAAGGTTCAACACGTGAGCCATACAAGGTATGTGTGTCACCTTGCCGCGGCGAAGGGCCGCACCCAGGTTTGCAGCATTGTCGCACACGGCCTTCCCTGGCTGCAGGTTGAGTGGAGACAACCATTTATGAAACTCAGTCTCCAGAGCTGACCACAACTCCTCAGCTGTGTGACTCACATCTCCCAGACATTTCAACGTAAAGACCGCCTGATGCCGTTGAGCTCTGCTGCCAGCATAGTAAGGAGGTGTGCGGGATTCCTTGTGCGCAGCTGTGACGCGGGTGGCCTGACCAGACAGGCTTTTGGCAGAGGTGGAGGACCCAGACGAGGTTGAGGAGGCAGAAGCAGTGGAGGAATTTCAACATACAAAGGATTGATGCACAACTCGTGGGGACGGCAAGACTTATACAGCAGACCCTTCTCCATCTCTCACCATAGTTACCCAGTGCCCAGTCAGCGATATGTAACGACCCTGTCCATGCTTACTGGTCCAAGTATCGGTGGTGAAATGCACCATGTCACACACAAAGTTTCTCAAGGAAGCGGTGATGTTGTGTGCGACATGATGGTGTAGCGCAGGCACACATTTCTTGGAGAATTAGTGGTGACTGGTAGTGATGAGCGAGTACTAAAAAGCTCGGGTGCTCGAAGCTCGGGCCGAGCCTCCCAAGATACTCGTGTACTCGGCCCGAGCACCGAGCCCAATGTTATCCTATGGGAGACCCGAGTATTTTTGTGAAATGACCCCCCGGCAGCATGTAGAAACCCTAAAAATGTCACAAAAGTCTCAGAAGAGTGCTCAAATGACATGGCATCAGC
The DNA here is from genome assembly GCF_048569485.1 of Anomaloglossus baeobatrachus. NCBI lineage: Eukaryota > Metazoa > Chordata > Amphibia > Anura > Aromobatidae > Anomaloglossus > Anomaloglossus baeobatrachus. The sequence continues at coordinate 380,634,882 of NC_134354.1, read as the reverse complement.
ATGGGGAAGACCCCTTGAAGCATTTATCACTCAAAAGTCACAGCTGTGAACAATTTTGTCCAAGTTTTACGCCATTTTTACGGACTCACCAGAAAACCTTCCAAAATGACACCAAAATGAATTTTCATGGCGGAAATGTTAAGGGCACATACCCAATAGTGAGATAGAGCTAATGTATGTTACTTTTTGAGATTAATACATGAAAGATTTTACGTGAAAACCTTGTGTGGCAGTCCGATGTCCAAAACGCACGTTTTGTGCTTTTTACTAACGATGTCGGTCATTTTTTTTTTCATTCTATCTCCCGTCGGTCTGTCTCTCTCTGTCTTGTCTGTCCCCCTCTCACAGTCTGTCGGTCATTCTCCCCCTCTCACTCTTACTTACCGTTCCCCGATCACTGCCGCGGCGCTGCACAGCTGTTCAAACTCCGGTGGCTTTTCCTCTTTTGCAAAAGCCGGCCGCTCATTAATCAATCTCGTATTCTCTGCTTTCCTGCTTTTCGGCGCCTATGATTGGTTGCAGTGATACACGCTCCCACACTGAGTGACAGCTGTCTCACTGCACCCAATCACAGCAGCCGGTGTGTGTATACTGTGCAGTGAAATAAATAATTAAATAATTAAAAAAAACGGCGTGCGGTCCCCCCAATTTTAATACCAGCCAGATAAAGCCATACAGCTGAAGGCTGGTATTCTCAGGATGGGGAGCTCCACGTTATGGGGAGCCCCCCACCCTAACAATATCAGTCAGCAGCTGCCCAGAATTGCCGCATACATTATATGCGACAGTTCTGGGACTGTACCCGGCTCTTCCCGATTTACCCTAGTGCGTTGGCAAATCGGGGTAATAAGGAGTTAATGGAAGCCCATAGCTGCCACTAAATCCTAGATTAAAGAAGTTGTCCAGTTACCAAAACTGATTTTTTTTTTTTTCTGATAAATCTTGCTAATATGTGCCCCTCAACACATCTATTATGTTTTTTCAGAAAAATTACCTTTCATTGTGCACTAGCAGCACACGGTCATTGCTGGCTCCAGCTCTGATGGGGTTAATCTCTCCTCTGACTTCCTGTGTTCAGTTCCTACAAGTCCCAGAATTCTTTGTGGCTTTAGGGCGGTGTCTGGCTTATCTAACACACCCATTGTGTCTAATACACCCACTCTGCTCCCACCCAAACCCTCCTCCCTGCCTCTTCCCAGTGGATGTGCACTCAGAGAAATCACAGATACAGCAGCTCTGCACAGCCAGGGGAAGAAAGTGTGTGCGCGTGTATATACAGTGTGTGTGTGCGTATATACAGTGTATGTGTGTATATACAGTGTGTGTGCGTATATACAGTGTGTGTGTGTATATACAGTGTGTGAGTGAGTGTGTATGTGTGTGTGTATGTCATACTCACCTGTCTGCAGGGTCCCGGTGCCATGCCTGCTTCCAGCCCCTGTCTCGGTCCCGCCGCTCCGGCTGTGGGCAGTGTCCCCGGTGCATGCACGAAGCTTGCAGGACCTGGCCGTGGATCACCTGATGCAGTCACCTGACGCATCAGCTGATCGTAGTCTCGCCGGCTTTTTCTTGCCCGGCCGGCTATCAGCTGATCCTGCCGTCAGGAGACTTCATCAGCTGATAGCCGGCAGCTCCTGCAGTGATGGGCCAGGATCAGACTCCGCTCCAGGAGCTGCCGGTCATCAGCACAGACGTGAGTATTTATTTATTTATTTATTTTTTTTGCACTGATGCATCTGCTGATTGTATAATCGGCTTTTATACAATCAGCTGATGTATGATGTGATTCACATCCTTTATCCTGACACATCATCTGATCGCTTTGCCTTCCTTCCAGCAAACCGATCAGATGATATTGGATCCGGATTGGACGGCGCGGGACCCTGACCCAGGATTACTGCGGAGGGGGGTTTATTTCAATAAAGATGGAGTCACTAATTGTGTTGTGTTTTATTTCTAATAAAAATATTTTTCTGTGTGTTGTGTTTTTTTTTTTTCTTATCATTACTAGAAATTCATGGTGGCCATGTCTAATATTGGCGTGACACCATGAATTTCGGGCTTAGGGCTAGCTGATAATATACAGCTAGTCCTAACTCCATTATTACCCGGCTAGCCACCCGGCATCAGGGCAGCTGGAAGAGTTGGATACAGCGCCAGAAGATGGCGCTTCTATGAAAGCGCCATTTTCTGGGGTGGCTGCGGACTGCAATTCGCAGTGGGGGTGCCCAGAAAGCATGGGCACCCTTCACTGTGGATTCCAATCCCCAGCTGCCTAGTTGTACCCGGCTGGACACCAAAATTAGGCGAAGCTCACGTCATTTTTTTTTTAAATTATTTCATGAAATTCATGAAATAATTAAAAAAAAAAAGGGCTTCTCTATATTTTTGGTTCCCAGCCGAGTACAACTAGGCAGCTGGGGGTTGGGGGCAGCCCGTACATGCCTGCTGTACCCGGCTAGCATACAAAAATATGGCGAAGCCCACATCATTTTTTTTTTCTTTTTGGGTAAAAAACTGCATACAGTCCTGGATGGAGGATGCTGAGCCTTGTAGTTCTGCAGCTGCTGTCTGCTCTCCTGCATACAATGAACATTTTGAATAAGGAAATGACATCAGACCTTTTTTATTTTTTTCATCAACAATCTTTAATGGCATTGTGCACTGATTAAAAACGCAGTGAGCAAAAACGCAGCAAAAAAGGCACCAAATCGCGGCAAAAACGTGACATGCAGCATCCGGTCACCTGCACCACAAGTGCCAGAGTGGAGAAAGATAGTGACATGCAGCACACTATGTGTCAGAGCAGAGCATGTCACTGTCTCCACTCCGCTGACCTCACAGCCCGTACACGCTGCGATGGATGCAGGGGGACACAGAACAAGTAATCGGCCGACACTGGAGTCATCTGATTACTTGGGATGAATGAGAAGTAAAATGCTCTGGTGCTCGATGGGCGAAGCCCATGCCGTTTTTTTTAAAAAAAAATTAATTAAAAATAAAAAAAAAAAAAAATCACATTGTTTGTGGGCTCCCGCTGCATTTTCTGTTGCTAAGGGTAACCAAAGCAGCTACTGGCTGCTAGCCCCCGCTGCTTGGTGTTACTTTCACTGGCAATAGAAATGCAGGGAAGCATTTTTTTTTTTTTTTATAAAGGTTTTTCCCTGAAAACGTTTTTAAGAAAATGACGTGGGCTTCGCCATATTTTTGTATGCTAGCCAGGTAAAGCAGGCAGCTACGGGCTGCCCCCAACCCCCAGCTGCCTAGTTGTACCCGGCTGGGAACCAAAAATATAGAGAAGCCCTTTTTTTTTTTTTTTATTTCATGAATTTCATGAAATAATTAAAAAAAAAAATGACATGGGCTTCGCCGAATTTTTGAGTCCAGCCAGGTACAACTAGGCAGCTGGGGATTGGAATCCGCAGTGAAGGGTGCCCAAACTTTCTGGGCCCCCCGCTGCGAATTGCAGTCCACAGCCGCCCCAGAAAATGGCGCTTTTATAGAAGCGCCATCTTCTGGCGCTGTATCCAACTCTTCCAGTGGCCCTGGTGGCAGGTGGCACGCTGGGTAATAAGGGGTTAATACCAGCTATGTTTTACCCGCTGGTATAAAGCCCGAGATTCTAAATGTCAGGCCAAGGTTGACCTGGCCATTAAGAATCTCCAATAAAGGGTTAAAAAAAAAAAGACCACACAGAGAAAAATACTTTATTAGAAATAAATACACAGACACAGTAGGGACTCCATGTTTATTACTCCCTCTCACCCCTCCACGATGGAGAGATTTCTGTACTGACCATGCCAGGAGAGAGCGAGGGAAAAGAAAGCGAGCGAGGGGGGGGAGGAAAAGAAAGCGAGCGGGGAGGGGGGGGAGAGAGCGAGCGGGGGGGGGGGGGAAAGAGAGCGAGCGGGGGGGGAAAGAGAGCGAGCGGGGGGGAGAAGAGAGCGAGGGGGGAGGAAAAGAGAGCGAGGGGGGAGGAAAAGAGAGCGAGGGGGGAGGAAAAGAGAGCGAGGGGGGAGGAAAAGAGAGCGAGGGGGGGAGGAAAAGAGAGCGAGGGGGGAGGAAAAGAGAGCGAGGGGGGGGGGGAAGAGAGTGCAGGGGGGAGGAAAAGAGAGCGCAGGGGGGAGGAAAAGAGAGCGCAGGGGGGAGGAAAAGAGAGCGCAGGGGGGAGGAAAAGAGAGCGCAGGGGGAGGAAAAGAGAGCGCAGGGGGGAGGAAAAGAGCGCAGGGGGGAGGAAAAGAGCGCAGGGGGGAGGAAAAGAGCGCAGGGGGGAGGAAAAGAGCGCAGGGGGGGAAAAGAGAGCGAGGGGGGAGGAAAAGAGAGCGAGCGGGGGAGGAAAAGAGAGCGAGCGGGGGGGAGAAGAGAGCGAGCGGGGGGGGAGAAAAGAGAGCGAGGGGGGAGGAAAAGAGAGCGAGGGGGGAGGAAAAGAGAGCGAGGGGGGAGGAAAAGAGAGCGAGGGGGGAGGAAAAGAGAGCGCAGGGGGGAGGAAAAGAGAGCGCAGGGGGGAGGAAAAGAGAGCGCAGGGGGGAGGAAAAGAGAGCGCAGGGGGGAGGAAAAGAGAGCGCAGGGGGGAGGAAAAGAGAGCGCAGGGGGAGGAAAAGAGAGCGCAGGGGGGAGGAAAAGAGAGCGCAGGGGGGAGGAAAAGAGAGCGCAGGGGGGAGGAAAAGAGAGCGCAGGGGGGAGGAAAAGAGAGCGCAGGGGGGAGGAAAAGAGAGCGAGGGGGGAGGAAAAGAGAGCGAGGGGGGAGGAAAAGAGAGCGAGGGGGGAGGAAAAGAGAGCGCAGGGGGGAGGAAAAGAGAGCGCAGGGGGGAGGAAAAGAGAGCGCAGGGGGGAGGAAAAGAGAGCGCAGGGGGGAGGAAAAGAGAGCGCAGGGGGGAGGAAAAGAGAGCGCAGGGGGGAGGAAAAGAGAGCGCAGGGGGGAGGAAAAGAGAGCGCAGGGGGGAGGAAAAGAGAGCGAGGGAAAAGAGAGGGGAGGGGAGAGAGGGATAAGAGGGGAGAGAGGGATAAGAGGGGGGCAGAGAAGAGGGGGAAGAGGGGAGGGGGAGAAGAGTGGGGGGAGAGAAGAGAGTGGGGAAAGAACAGGGGGGGGCAGAGGTGCTCTGTCACCAACTGTCTCCACTCTGTGACTTGTGGTGCAGGTGACATAGTGCAGACAGTTGGTCCCATGCAGCAGGACAGATGGCAGAGCACGGCGGTGACATGCCTGCCAGTGTCTTGCTGCTGGGAGGAGCAGATGATCACACTGCCCGACACCGGCCGCTCTCCTGACATCGCAGCAGAGCGGGCGGGTGGACAGTGTGATCACATACTTACGTGCAGGGGGGGATTCAGCTAAAGACCCCCCCTGTACTGCACCCTGGCGCCCCGTGTCTCAGCCTCTCTGCAGGACGCCGGCTCCACAGTGACGTCCTCCGGCTCCTCCCCTCGATGCTGGGCTGTGACGTGCGGTAGTCACCGCCCACAGCCCTGTCACTCAATCTGAGTGGCGCCGGCATCCTGTGACGTACCCGTCTTGTTTGAGAGCCCGGAAATGCCGGGACGTCAGAGGATGCCGGCGGCCACAGCTCCAGGGGGTCATGTGACTGGCACTGAGCGTGCAGGATAGCGCCGCTCAGTGCCAGAACTGGAAACAGAAGGCAATGGAGAAGACGCCTAGAAAGGTAAGCATAGCTCATACAGAAAATAAAAAAAATGGGTGAACCACCCCTTTAATCATGTCAGGCGTCTCCCCGAGATTCCTTCCATGATTAATCTGTAAATTACAGTTAAAAAACACACACCCGAAAAATCCTTTATTAGAAATAAAAAACACTAACAAAGTCCCTCATTACCAATTTATTAACCCCGACAAACCCTCCATGTCTGGCGTACTCCACAGTCCTCCAGCGTCGCGTCCAGCTGTGCTGCATGGAAGTGACAGGAGCTGCAGAATACACCGCCGCTCCAGTCACCTCCACGCAGCTAATGAGATGAGTATAGCGATCAGCTGAGCTGTCACTGAGGTTACCTGGATCCAGCGGTGGATGCAGCGGTGGCCGCGGGTAACCTCAGTGACAGATCAGCTGATCGCGCTACTCACCGCCGCTCCAGTCAGCTCCATGCACCAACTGAGGTGAGTAGCGCGATCAGCTGCTGTCACTGAGGTTAATCGCGGCCACCGCTGGATCCAGCGGTGGCCGGGAGTTACCTGACTGACAGCAGCTGATCGCGCTATTCCCTTCATTAGCTGCGTGGAGGTGACCGGAGCGGCGGTGTCTTCTGCAGCTCCTGTCACTTCCATGCAGCAGTGTTGGACGCGATGCCGGAGTCCGTGGATTACGCCGGACATGGAGGGTTTGTCGGGGTTAATAAATTGGTAATGAGGGACTTTGTTAGTGTTTTTTATTTCTAATAAAGGATTTTTCGGGTGTGTGTGTTTTTTAACTGTAATTTACAGATTAATCATGGAAGGAATCTCGGGGAGACGCCTGACATGATTAATCTAGGATTTAGTGGCAGCTATGGGCTGCCATTAACTCCTTATTACCCCGATTTGCCAACGCACTAGGGTAAATCGGGAAGAGTCGGGTACAGCCCCAGAACTGTCGCATATAATGTATGCGGTAATTCTGGGCAGCTGCTGACTGATATTGTTAGGGTGGGGGGCTCCCCATAACGTGGAGCTCCCCATCCTGAGAATACCAGCTTTCAGCTGTATGGCTTTATCTGGCTGGTATTAAAATTGGGGGGACCGCACGCCGTTTTTTTTAATTATTTATTTATTTATTTTACTGCACAGTATAGACCCGCCCACCGGCTGCTGTGATTGGGTGCAGTGTGACACCTGTCACTCAGCGTGGGGGCGTGTCTCACTGCAACCAATCATAGGCGCCTGTGGGCATGGAAAGCAGGGAATATGAGATGGCTGTGTACAGAGCACAGCGCGCCCGCCGGTATAAAGGCTCGGTCACGCTGTGCGGGCCGGCCAATCACTGCAATTCCACAACTAACAGGGCTGTGGCATTGCAGTGGTCTGCCAGCCAATCCCTGCATGAGGGCTGGCTCTCAAAAGAGCGCCAACATGCAGGGATGAAGACCACGAGTAAAGCACGAGTATTGCAAAATTACTCGGTACCCGCCGAGTAGCCCGAGTACAGTGATACTCGTGCGAGTACCGAGTAGTAACAAGCATACTCGCTCATCACTAGTGACTGGGCATCTGGTACTGGGGCACTGCGATGGACATAAGGTCTCGAAAATCCTCTGTGTCCACCAGGCGTAAAGGCAGCATTTCAGTAGCCAACAGCTTGCAGAGGGTGAAAGTCAACCTCTTAGCTTTGTCATGGCTAGGAGGAAATGGCCTTTTACTTGTCCACATCTGAGGGACCAAGGGCTGGCTGCTGTGCTGAGATGTCGTTGAGTAGGGTGTCCCATGAAAACTGCTCATCTGTGAGAAAAGTTCAGGCGGAGACATAATGTTGCCTTCATCCAAAGGTGGTGTTCTCGATGTCTGAGAGAGCTCTACACCAGCAGCTGTTTCTTCTTCCAAAACCACTGACGACCTGCTAATCACACTGCCTGTTGCAGTTAAAGAGGTGAAAGGTCTGCGTCGCAAAGCATGTGTGACTGCTGTCCCCACAGTCATAGAGGATGAAGAGTGCGCGGATGTACTAGAAGGAGCAGACGGTGGTTGGCCTGCTCCGCTAGGCCACATTGTAGCATAGTGAGCTTCCCACTGGGACTTATGCTTGTTATCCATGTGACGGTTCATGGACGAAGTAGTCAAACTAGTGAGTTTTTGGCCTCTACTTATAGATTGGTGACAAATCTTACAGATGACTTGAGTTGGGAGATCCTTTGCGATGTCAAAAAAGCACCAGGCTAGGCAAGGCTTAGAGCCCATGCGACCTGCAGAGCCACCACGACTTGTGCTCAGAGGCAGAGTTGTGGCTGAGGATGCAGTTGTTGACGTGCTTCCAGTACTCCCTTTCTGTCCAGGAAGGCACAAGCTAACCTCGTCGTCAGTCGCATCCTCCTCCACCGCCTCTGCTGACCTCCTCAAGTGCCTGACTGTGGGTTGACAGTAAGTGGGATCTACAGCCTCATCATCAACCTGTGTGTTTGCACTCCCCTCGTCCTCAGACCTAACCTCTTCTGGCCCTGACTGAATAGTTAAGTTGTCATTCTAAGTAGTTACAGTTTGGGAATGGAGGTCTACATTATGTTCAGAAACGTCTTCATCAGGGCCTGAATCTGACTCAAAGCTTCTGGGCATCACTGCAGATCATTTACTGCTCTGGACTCACTGTAGCTTTAGAGCAGACCTCAGATTCCCAGGCTATAGTGTGACTGAACAGCTCTGCAGACTCACCCATCTCTGTTACCCCATACTCTGCAGGGCGGGTGGAGACTTGAGAGCTGGGAGAAAGCAAGTGCGATTGGGGTGACAACTCAGAGGACTGGAGTTTTTTGGATGTTGAAGTTGAGGTGGAGGAGAGGCCACTTGATGAAGCACTTGAGATCCATTTAAGCGTGTGCTTTTTTGTGCATCATCTACCTTTGTTAGAGTTGTTCGGTTCCGTAAAAAAGGGATCACATCAGATTGTCCACAGAAAGTAGTAGACATCTTACTTTTGCTGGAAGATGGCCTTTCTTCAGCAGATGTTGCTGTAGCTTTACCATCTACCCCACAGACACAAACTTTTTTTCCCTTTCCAACACGCCTGTTCCCCTTTCCACCAGCATCTGTCCTTTTGCCACTCATTTTGTTTGTGACCAAATTGGACACTTAAAATCTCGTAGCAAAAATGGACAGGTCGTGTAGATTGCAGAGGTGGTCTAGCTTTATTGACAGCTGAAGAACCAACACTGCCTATCCCAGACAATGAAAATATGGCCGTCAAAATGGCAGCACTTTTTGCAATTAAAATTGTTTAGCCAAAATGGACAGGTGGTGTACTATGCACAGTTGGTGTACCTTGCTTGACAGCAGAGGAACCCTAAGTTAGTATCCCAGACAATTTTAGTATGCCCCTAAAAGTGGCAGCACTTTTTGCAATTGAAATTGCGTAGCAAAAATGGACAGGTGTGTAGAATGCACAGTTGGTGTACCTTGCTTGACCGCAGAGGAACCCTAAGTTAGTATCCCAGACAATTTTAGGATGCCCCTAAAAGTGGCAGCACTTTTTGCAGTTAAAATTGCGTAGCAAAAATGGACAGGTGTGTAGAGTTGGTGTACCTTGCTTGACAGCAGAGGAACCCTAAGAGGTACTTTGCACACTACGACATCACAGCTGCGATGTCGGTGGGGTCAATTCGAAAGTGACGCACATCCGGCGTCGCTGTCAATATCGTAGTGTGTAAAGCATTTTTGATACGATTAACAAGCGCAAAAGCGTGTAGTGTCCAGCATTTTCATAATTACGCGGCAGCGACAGTACGATGTTGTTCCTCGTTCCCCTGTGGCAGCACACATCGCTGTGTGAGAAGCCGCAGGAGCGAGGAATATTAGCTTACCTGCGTCACCACGGCTCACGCCGGCTATGCGGAAGGACGGAGGTGGGCGGGATTTTTACATGTCACGGCCAACAACATGGCTTTCTTCTGGCCTTGGGTGCTCAAAGATCTGTGCATCACTGTACACCATGGCCTCACCTGCGTTAGTTGTGTTGCGCAGAGTAACCTGCTTTGGTGTCATATGTTTTCTTAAAATACTGATGTTGTGAGGAAGGAGGACCAAGCTGAGGATTCGATGGGCTACTCAACAAGTAACTGGAGGCATTTTCTGCTAGCCAACTCGTTACCTGTTCGCACTGTTCAGGTCGCAAGAGTGCTGTCCCCCGTGGACAACAAAATTCGTATAGGAAGGCCAAGGTAGATAAAGCAGGAACCTTTTTCTTTGGCTCGGACTCACTGCTTTTGGTAACCACCACTGTCACTACCAGCTCGTCCATGGCCCTTACCCCCTCTCTTTCCCATTTTTTGGTTTGATTATTTGAAGGTGAATACTTTAACATGACCTTTTCTACAGGCAGTGGAACACTTATGCTGGGTTGTTAAACTTGTGTTAATAGTTTCTCATGATAGCTGTTTCTGTAAGTCTATAAACTAAAAGGTACCTTTATTGGACAAACTACCACTTGAAGGAGTCGACAAAGATGTTGTGAATGTCTTTCACCCCAAAAGAAAACAGGGGTTGACAACACTTTTATTTTAGTATTGGTTTTTGGCACTCAGACTGTGTTTTAGTAAGAGCAAGCCACTACGTAGATTCTGTAAAATATGAAGCCCCCAAAATTACACTAGGTGGCTGATAGGAAGTTACTGGCCTTGAGGCAGAAGTTGTGCCCCTGACACCAAGTGTTAATAGAAATTGGGTAACACTAAAGCGGGCTTTACATGCTACGATTTCGCTGTAGCGATCTCGTTGGGGTCACGGAATTTGTGACGCACATCCAGCCGCTGTAGCAATATCGTTGTGTGTGACTCCTAGGAGCGATTTTGGATCGTTGCAAAAACATCCAAAATCGCTCCTCGTTGACATGGGGGTCCACTCCCAATTATCGCTGCTGTCGCTGGGGCGAAGTTGTTCCTCGTCCCTGCGGCAGCACACATCGCTACGTGTGATGCCGCAGGAACGAGGAACATCTCCTTACCTGCCGCCGGCCACAATGCGGAACGAAGGAGATGGGCGGCATGTTTGTTCCGCACATCTTCGCCCCTCCGCTTTCATTGGGCGGCCGCTTAGTGACGTCGCTGTGACGCCGAACAGACCGCCCCCTTAGAAAGGAGGCAGTACGCTGGTCACAGCGACGTCGCAGGGCAGGTAAGTACGTGTGACGGGGGTGCGCGATTTTGTGTGCGACGGGCAGCGATATGCCCCTCTTGCAAAAACTATGGGGGCGGGTCTCATCCTAGCGATATCGGGACTGATATCGTAGCATGTAAAGCCACCCTAAGACTGTGTTTTAGTTGCAGCAAGCTACTATGTAGGCTCTGTAATATATGAAGCCCCCCAAAGTATGCTAGGTTGTTGCTTGGAAGGTACTGGATTTGAGGCAAAAGTAGTGACCCTGACCCGGAAGAAGCAAGGGTGAAATGGCGTTGGGGTGGAGGGACCATTCACCCAGACCCAGGCTTTTGTTTATCACCTTTAGTTAATTAATTGTACACATCTAACCTTGGGTTATATTTATACGTTGGTTTACAACAGGGTAGTAGATATTTTCCTATTTAAAATGCACTTTACACCTTCCTTGGCAGCTCATTGAATGTATGTAGTTTGTAGTGTATTGTATGGTGATTTTACCAGCAGCATTCTTCTATTTATTCTAATTATTGTAGCCAGGTTGTTACATTGTGTGTAATTATTTATTCTAGTGTATTTTATAGATCCCTCCCTAGATTTGAACCATAATATATCTGGGTATTTAATGGCGTCCCTCTCAGGATAATTCTGTTTTTTAATGTTTAATATGTTTTTAATTAATGTAATAAAATTAATATTTTAGCATCAACCACATGCTTGTTTCCTTATTGGGGGACAATTGTCTGTATTGATCTGTAATATATGAAGCCCCCAAAATTACACTAGGTGGCTGATAGGAAGGTACTGACCTGGAGGCAGAAGTTGTGCCCCTGACACCAAATATTAATAGAAATTGGGTAACGCAAAGACTGTGTGTTAGTTACAGCAAGCCACTATGTAGGTTCTGTAAGATATGAAGCCCCCAAAGTATGCTAGGTTGTTGCTAGGAAGGTATTGGATTTGAGGCACAAGTAGTGACCCTGACCCTAAGTATTAATAAAAAATGGGTAACACTAAGGGGTACTTTACACACTACGACATCGCAAGCCGATGCAGCGATGCCGAGTGCGATAGTCCCCGCCCCCGTCGCAGCAGCGATATATTGTGATAGCTGCCGTAGCGAACATTATCGCTACGGCAGCTTCACATGCACTCACCTGCCATGCGACGTCGCTCTGGTCGGTGAACCGCCTCCTTCCTAAGGGGGCGGGTCATGCGGCATCACAGCGACGTCACACGGCAGGCGGCCAATAGAAGCGGAGGGGCGGAGATGAGTGGGATGTAAATATCCTGCCCACCTACATCCTTCCACATAGCCGGAGTGAGCCACGGTGACGCAGGTAAGCTGATGTTCCTCGCTCCTGCGGCTTCTCACACAGCGATGTGTGCTGCCGCAGGGGAATGAGGAACAATATCGTACCGTCGCTGCAGCGTAATTATGAAAATGTCGGACACTACACCAATGATACGATTACGACGCTTTTGCGCTCGTTAATCGTATCATAAACGATTTACACACTAAGATATCAACAGCGACGCCGGATGTGCGTCACTTTTGATTTGACCCCACCGACATCGCAGCTGCGATGTCATAGTGTGCAAAGTACCCCTAAGGCCTCTGCCACATTCACGTGAAATTCACGCACGTGCCGAGAGACACGTATTTCCCCTGCGTGTTGCGTGCAGGTAAGTACGTGTCTCTGTTACGTGCGGGACACGTGTGTTCTACGTGTGCTATCCGCGATAGCACACGTAGAACCAGTAATTATCATACTCACCTGGTCCTTCCTGATGTCCGCGCTGCTGTCCGTGGTGCTGATCCTCGGTCTCCAGCCCTCCCGTCTCCCCGCTGCTGCTGCTGCCAGGCAGTGAAGTGAATATTCTATGAGAATAATGAGCAGCGGTCGGCAGCAAGTGACAGCAGCGGCAGAGACAGGAGGGCTGGAGAAGGTGAGTAAATGTTTTTTTTTTTTCACTGACACGTGTGTTTTCTCCGGCGTGTGTCACACGGGACTGCATCCACACTACACCCGTGTGGTACGGGTGCGGGCCGTGTGACACCCGTGCTGCGGGAGAAAACATTGACATGTCAGCGCTTTGAAAAACGCACACACGTACAAACGCACACGGACACACGTTCCGTGTGGTTTTACGTGTGTGTGCCTGCTACAATAGGGTAGCATTGGTTAACGTGTCTCCGTGCCGCCGGTACGTGTAGAAAATGACAAACACGTGCCGGCGGCACGGATGTGTGTCACAGGCCTAAGACTGTATGTTAGTTGCAGCAGGCCACTATCTAAGTTGTGTAAGATATGAAGATCCCCAAAATTAGGTTAGTTTAGTGCTATGAAGGTATTTTGCTTCAGGGACAAGTTGTGCCACTGACACCTAGTATTAATAAAAATTTGGTAGCACTCAGACTGTGAATTGAGATGGTGGCTGACAGGCACTACACTACACCTGAACCCATTGTTTTTACAATTTTGGGACCTTTTTTTTGCAAGTTGTAATACCTATTGCTAGTATAACAGACACAAGGGATGTAGCAGTGCTGAGATTGTTGATTATTAGTAGTAAATGTCAGGAGAGCTTTAAATCTCTCCCTGCTTGTGAATAAGCTGTCCCTATATCACACACTGCAGTAACTGAGCGTATGCACCACTAATAAGAGGATATTTTTTTTTGTTTTTTTGCAGCTTTAAAACAGGAACGGCTTTCACCTGACTAAGCAATGCAGTAACACTGTCATTATAACTTGTTCTATAACTAACACAGCTGCTAGCACACAGTGGACACTGTCTTCAGCCCTTATAAGGACTATTTTGGATTCTGCAGCAGGAACACTATCTCATAGAACGATCTGCACTGTCCCTATAACTGTTTCTATGATTTACACAGTCGCTAACAGCTAATGCTAAATAGCTTCAGCCCTTATATGGACTAGTATTAGTTGGCTGGAAAAACACTGCACCGCACACAGTACAGTCTAGCTACACCGGCAGCTCCAGAATGAATGCGTGTTCACAATATGGCGGCAGCCTTATTTAGCCCCTATGACTCTGTGTGGCCAAGCCAATCACAGTAACACCACAACAAAGATGGCTGCGGTGTTACTGTAAGGGCAAGCAATGTCAGATGTATTCATTGGCTGGAAAAAGGCACCAGGAAGTCCAGATAGGAAAATGAAAGTATCGGAGAGAATACCATATTAGCTGTCGGATAGCGAATACCTCAAATACCCCATTATCCGTCGGATACCGAATAGTGGCGAATATATTCGCTCATCCGTAATCACCATTGTTATATGTTGTGAGCTTGTCTCTTTCCTTTGGGGCTATTCTGAGGCAAGTCAGGGTTCCTCATTTAATCTTGGAGGTTAGTTAGTTTTCCGGTGGTGATGAGGCGTCTAGGTTGGTTAGGAATCATAGTATCATAGTATCATAGTTTTTAAGGTTGAAGGCAGACTCTAAGTCCATCTAGTTCAACCCGTAGCCTAACATGATCCAGAGGAAGGCAAAAAAACCCCAATGTGGCAAACAAGCTCCAATAGGGAAAAAAATTCCTTCCTGACTCCACATACGGCAATCAGACTAGTTCCATGGATCAACACCCTGTCATAAAATCTAATATACATAACTGGTAATATTACATTTTTCAAGAAAGGCATCCAGGCTCTGCTTAAATGTTAGTAGGGAATCACTCATTACAACATCATGCGGCAGAGAGTTCCATAGTCTCACTGCTCGTACAGTAAAGAATCCTCGTCTGTGATTATGATTAAACCTTCTTTCCTCAAGACGTAGCGGATGCCCCAGTGTTCCAGTTGCAGGCCTAGGTGTAAAAAGATCTTTGGAAAGGTACTGTCCCCTCATATATTTATACATTGTGATTAGATCCCCCCTAAGCCTTCGTTTTTCCAAACTAAAAAACCCCAAGTTTAATAACCTGTCTTGGTATTGCAGCCCACCCATTCCTCTAATAATCTTGGTCGCTCTTCTCTGCACCCTCTCCAGTTCAGCTATGTCCTTCTTATATATCGGTGGCCAGAATTGTACACAGTATTCTAAGTGCGGTCGCACTAGTGACTTGTACAGAAGTAGAACCATATTTTTTTCATGAACACTTTTACCTCTTTTAATACATCCCATTATTTTATTAGCCCTGGCAGCAGTTGCCTGACACTGTCCACTAAAGTTAAGTTTACCATCCACCCATACACCCAAGTCTTTTTCTGTGTCTGTTTTACCCAGTGTTCTACAATTAAGTACATAATTATAAATTTTATTTCCTCTACCCAAGTGCATGACTTTACATTTATCTACATTAAACTTCAATAGCCACTTCTCAGCCCAATCCTCCAATTTACATAAATCTCCCTGTAATATAAAATTATCCTCCTCTGTATTGATTACCCTGCAGAGTTTAGTATCATCTGCAAATATTGAAATTCTACTCCGCATGCCCCCAACAAGGTCATTAATAAATATGTTGAAAAGAAGCGGCCCCAATACTGACCCCTGTGGTACCCCACTATGAACTGAGACCCAGTCCGAGTACGTACCATTAATAACCACCCTTTGTTTCCTATCACTGAGCCAGTTTTTAACCCAGTTACACATATTTTCCCCTTTCCCCATTATTCTCATTTTATGTACCAACATTTTGTGTGGCACTGTATCAAAAGCTTTTGAAAAGTCCATATACACAACATCCACTGTATTTCCCTGGTCTAGGCTTGAACTTACCTCTTCATAGAAGCTGATCAAATTAGTTTGACAGGATCGATCCCTCATAAACCCAAGTTGATACTCTGTCATAAGGGTATTTTTCTTGAGATACTCCAGTATAGCATCTCTCAAGAAACCCTCAAGGATTTTACCAACTGTAGAGGTTAAACTTACCGGCCTATAATTTCCCGGCTCAGTTTTTGTCCCCTTTTTGAATATTGGCACCACATTTGCTATGCGCCAGTCCTGCGGTACCGACCCTGTTATTAAGGAATCTGTGAAGATTAAAAATAATGGTCTATCTATCACAGAACTCAATGCTTCTGACATTCTGACATTCTCACAGAATGCTCCACTGCTAGTTTTAGTTGTATTTGTGCAGTTAGTGGCTTGCAGTCACCTAAGGGTGGCTTTGCACGTTGCGACATTGCACGTGCGATGTCGATGGGGTCAAATCGAAAGTGACGCACATCCGGCGTCGCAGTCGATATCGCAACGTGTAAAACCTTTTTGATACGATGAACGAGCGCAAAAGCGTCGTTATCGTATCATCGCTGCAGCCTCCGACATTTCCATAATGCCGGTGCAGCGACAGGTGCGATGTTGTTCCTCGCTCCTGCGGCAGCACACATCGCTATGTGTGAAGCCGCAGGAGCGAGGAACTTCACCTTACCGGCCGCCGGCTGCAATGAGAAGGACGGAGGTGGGCGGGATGTTTACATCCTGCTCATCTCCGCCCCTCCACTTCAATTGGCCGCCTGCCGTGTGACGTCGCTGTGACGCCGCACGACCCACCCCCTTAGGAAGGAGGCGGGTTGCCGGCCAGAGGGACATCGCACGGAAGGTAAGTGCGTGTGAAACTGCCGTAGCGATAATAATCGCTACGGCAGCTTTCACTAGATATTGCACGTGCGACGGGGGCGGGACTATCGCTGCAGCATCGGTAACACATTGTTACCAATGTCGCAGCGTGCAAAGCCCGCCTAAGTTTACAACTACTCTTGTGCATTATCTTCCAACATTTTTTATGTTTTTTTTGCAAGATCTTTTGCGGTCTCCTGACAATAGCACAGCTGAGAATACAAAGCTGGTATAAACCACTTTATTACCCAGCTTGCCACTACCATCAGGGCCATTGGATGAGTCGAGTAAAGCGCCTGAAAATGGCGCTAAGAAACAATGTGCCATTTCCAGGGGTGGCTTCAGTCTGCGGTTTTGCGTGGGGGGCACAAAACTCTTAGGCCTTACCATGCTTAGAATCTCCACTCCCAGCTGACTGATTTTACCTGACTGGCTATCAAAATACGATGGGAGCCCACGCATTTTTTTTTTTTAAATAATTAAAAAAAATTAATGGGCTTCCCTGTATTTTGATTGCCAACCAAGGTGAAGTCAGGCAGATGGGGTGGAGCCCGTAGCCATCCGCTTTATCTGCGCTGAGAATCAAAAGTACCGTGGAGCACTACGTGTTATGATTCAGTGACCAAGGAGGATCAAAAGGCGTAAAAACTAGGAAACCCAGAGAATCACCAGAATGGTTGGAAACTCAGCAGACTGCAGACCTCTAACTGACAACACAACTAGAAGTAGCCGTGGGACATGCCTACGAGGACCTAGTCGCCTCCCATCTCCGGAGAACTAATTATTCCTAAAGAGAGAAAAACAAGGAAAACTAATCTGCCTCGGAGCAGTTCCCCAAAGATTATAGGTAGCCCCCAAACATGTAAAGCCGGTGAGACAAGATGAAACACAGTACACAGGTAGAGAAAAGATTCAGCAAAGATGAGGCCCAAACTATCTATATAGGAAAGGACAGAAAAGAGCACTGTCTGCTGCTGCGCAAAACCCTAACAAAAAACCAACACACCTGATATGAAAAACTGAGACCCACACGATCTCTCCTCCACTATATCAGTATTCTGGTGTTACTGGGATCTAAGCAAAACACTAAGATAGGAGGAAGGACTGAGATTAATACCAAGCATGACAAGACAAAAATACATTGCATAATATGGACCTGGGTACATAGATATTCCCAGCAGGATACAATATTATAAGGATGGGCACAATACTACAGGGCACAGTACTAAAAGGATGGGCACAATACCACAAGGATTAGCACAATACTACAGGGCACAATACTACAAGGATGGGCACAATACTACTGGGCACAATACTACAAGGATGGGCACAATACCACAAGGTTGAACATAATACTACTGTGCACAATACTACAAAGATGAGCACAATACTACTCGGCACAATACTGCAAGGATGGGCACAATACCACAAGGATGAGTACACTACTACTGGGCACAATACTACAAGGATGGGCACAATACTACAACTATGGGCACAATACTACAGGGCACAATACTACAAGGATGAGCACAATACTACTGGGCATAATACCACAATGATGAGCACAATACTACTGGTCACAATACTACAGGGCACAATATCACAAGGATGGGCACAAGACTACATGGATAGGCACAAGACTACAAGGATGGGCACAATACCACAAAAATGAGCACAATACTACTAGGCACAAGACTACAGGGATGGGCACAATACTACAGGTCACAAAACTACAAGGATGGGCACAATACCACATGAATGAGCATAATACTAGTGGGCACAATACTATAAGGATGGGCACAATACCACAAGGATTAACACAATACTACTGGGCACAATACTTCAAGGATGAGCACAATACTACTGGGCACAATACTACAAGGATGGTGTTACGGGGGGCTGTCTGATAATAACTGAAAGGAGTATCAGACAGTCAGGGTCCACCGTGCAAAGACTTTGCTGCAGACTATGGCAGAGTGCAATACCTCTGTTAACTCACAGAAGGATATAATAAGTAAGTAAAGCAATTCCTCCCTTACTTGGAGGGTGTGTGGAATGATCTCTGTTAATAATCACAGAGACAAAGGCAATGTGTGCGAAATGGCACCTACCTAGGTCCGCTCTTCTAGTGGTGCAAAAGAGACGAACAGCAGCGTAAGCCGCACAAAGCTCCTACCTGCGTTCGCTCCACTAGTGTGCGAGGACACGAACCACTAGATATGGCACCTGCCTAGGTCCGCTCTTCTAGTGGTGCAAAAGAGACGAACAGCAGCGTAAGCCGCACAAAGCTCCTACCTCTGTTCGCTCCCCTAGTGTGCGAGGATACGAACAACTGCCAGACGCAGTATAAGGAACGTTACCCTAGCGGCAACGTCCACCTACGAGTAGAATCACAAGGCCCAGCCAGACCATGTGCCTCAGGCACCTGCCTATGTCCGCTCCCCTAAGAGAAAAGGATACGGACAGCAGCCGAAGCTGTAAGGTATAAGAACGCTACCCTGCCGGTAGCGCTCACCTAGCATAGACAGAGGAATGCCTAGAGGAACGCGCACAGAGCGTCTACTCATATGCATGAACCAAGAGGACTGAGCACCATGCGGCGTGTGTCAGGGTCTTATATAGACTCTGTGCCTCATCCAAGATGGAGGACACCAGAGCCAATCCGCTGCCAGAACGACAGGAGTGACGTCATGCTGGCCTATCACCGAGCAAGACGTCACAAGCACATGACCAGCGACCAATCGGCATAGAAGGTGTCAGAGACATGTGACCTCGTGTCAGCGATGATGTCACCCGCACATGTGCAATGGCTCCAAGATTGGACTTAGTCTCCGGCGCTCGCACATGTGCAGTAGCAAGAAATCTGGACTTAGTCTCCAGCGCTCGCACATGTGCAGTAGCAAGAAATCTGGACTTAGTCTCCAGCGCTCGCACATGTGCAGTAGCAAGAAATCTGGACTTAGTCTCCAGCGCTCGCACATGTGCAGTAGCAAGAAATCTGGACATAGTCTCCAGTGCTCGCAGCAACCGTAACAGTACCTCCCCCTCAAGGGCCCCCCTCCCGGCGACGCAGGTAATCGGCAACTAAGTCGGGAGCATGGACAGCCTCCTCAGGCTCCCAAGAGCGATGTTCCGGGCCATAGCCCTCCCAATCTATCAAGAAGAACCTGCGCCCTCTAACCATCTTAGAACCAACTATGGCTCGTACCTCATAGCTAGAGCGAGAGGAATCAGAGGCAGGAGAGTGCACTTCACGAGCGTGAGGTAAAATAGCCGGCTTTAGCAGTGAGACATGGAATTTGTCATGAATCCTAAGATGGACAGGTAACTTCAATTGATAGACTACAGGATTTACCTGTCGAAGAACCTCATAAGGACCCAGGAAGCGAGGAGCAAATTTGACAGAGCTCACTCTAAGTCTCACGTGTTTTGCAGAGAGCCACACAAAGTCCCCTGGAGAAAAGACAGGAGCCGGGCGACGAAACCGATCGGACACCGTCTTCATACGGTCCTTAGCTGCTTGGATCGACTCTTGAGTCCGATCCCAAACCTCTCTGGCATTAGTTGCCCAGTCGGCCACAAGAGGAGGAGGTGCAGCAGCGGGAAATGGTACTGGTACCCTAGGGTGTTGCCCATTATTGAGTACGAACGGTGTCTGCCCAGTGGCCTCAGCCAGCGAATTGTTAAGGGCAAATTCTGCCCAGGGTAGGAGGGAGGACCAGTTATCGTGGTTCTCAGCAACAAAGTGTCGAAGGTATATAATCATAGATTGATTGGTACGTTCAACCAAACCATTAGTCTCCGGATGGTATGCCGAAGAGAGATTCAACTCAATTTGCAGAAGGCTACAAAGATCTCGCCAGAAACGGGAAGTAAATTGCGGGCCTCTATCACAAATGATACGATCTGGCATCCCGTGAAGCCTAAAGACATGCTTGAGGAATAGTTTGGCTAGTACCCTGGAAGATGGGATTCTCGATAACGGTACGAGATGAACCATCCGGGAGAAATGGTCCGTAATGACCCACACAAATCTATGTCCCTGTGAACATGGAAGATCACCCACAAAGTCCATGCCTACCACCTCCCATGGTCTATCTGGCACTGGTAAAGGATGCAAGAGCCCAGCCGGTCTCTGCCGTAATGGACGGTTGCGAGCACACGAGTAGCAGGAACCGACATATCTCTTGACGTGGCTGGCTAAGTGTGGCCACCAATACCACCTCTCCAGTAACTCTCGTGTCCGCCTAATACCAAAATGCCCACCCACCTTTGAGGTGTGGGCCCATGACAGTATATCATTCTGTCGATCAGGCGGAACAAAGGTCTTGCCCGGTGGGATTTGGTCTAACGTCACAGGGGAGAGCGTATGAAAAACCCTGGAGGGAAGGATAAGACGAGGTTCGTCAATCTCTTCCTGGGTAGAAAGCATAGAGCGAGACAGGGCGTCTGCCTTGTTATTCCTACTCCCAGACAGATAGTTGATGGAGAAGTGAAAGCGGGAGAAAAACAAGGACCAGCGGGCTTGGCGAGGATTCAGACGCTGAGCGGTTTGTAAGTACGTCAGATTCTTATGGTCTGTATAGACCTGGAAAGGATGTTTCGCTCCTTCCAGCAAGTGACGCCACTCCTCCAAGGCTAATCTCAAGGCGAGCAGTTCCCTATCCCCAATGGTATAGTTTCTCTCTGCCGGTGAAAAGGTTTTAGCAAAGAAGAAACACGGCCTTTTTCTACCTGCACCGTTCTTTTGATACAAGACCGCACCAGCACCCACTGAAGAGGCATCAACCTCTAAGAGGAAGGGCTTATTCTCATCGGGTCTTTGAAGAACGGGAGCAGTTGAAAAGTGTCTTTTTACTGCCTCAAAAGCCTGAGATGTCTCAGTAGACCAGGCTTTGGGATTAGCACCTTTCTTAGTCAAGGCCACCAAAGGGGCCACCAAAGTAGAAAAATGGGGTATGAACTGCCTGTAATAATTTATGAATCCTAAGAAGCGTTGCACCGCCTTCAAGGAATGAGGTTCGGACCATTGCAGGACAGCAGAGAGCTTCGCAGGATCCATAGCCAGACCCTCTTGTGAGATAATGTAACCCAAAAAAGGCAATGAGGACTGCTCGAATACACATTTCTCGAGTTTAGCAAACAATGAGTGCTCCCTTAAACGGGAAAGGACACGAACGACATCCTGACGATGAGTCTCCAGATCAGGAGAAAAAATCAGGATGTCGTCCAGATACACCACTACTGAGGATAACAGTAAATCCCTGAACACATCGTTTACGAAGTCCTGAAATACTGCGGGTGCATTACATAACCCAAAAGGCATGACGAGGTATTCATAGTGACCGTCTCGGGTGTTAAAAGCGGTCTTCCATTCGTCACCCTTTCGAATTCGTACCAAGTTATACGCACCCCGCAGATCCAACTTCGTAAAAACTTGAGCTCCTCTCAGTCTGTCAAAGAGCTCCGAAATTAAAGGTAATGGGTATTTGTTCTTTATTGTGATTGCGTTGAGACCCCTGTAATCTATACAGGGACGCAAATCACCCTCTTTCTTCCGAACAAAGAAAAACCCAGCTCCCGCGGGAGAGACAGACTTACGAATGAACCCCTTCTCTAAACTCTCTCTTATATAGGTCGACATGGCCTCCGACTCAGGTATCGACAGGGGGTAAACCCTGCCTTTAGGTGGAACCGAACCTGGGATAAGGTCTATGGCACAGTCATACGGCCTATGGGGTGGAAGAACCTCAGCACCCTGTTTGGAGAACACGTCAGCGAAATCCAAATAGGGTGTAGGTATGGGAGAGAGATCAGTTGATGCAACCGCAACGACCTTAGGTGGTAAGGGAAGACATCGGGACTGACATTTCGAACCCCAACTAATAATGCTGTCAGACTCCCAGTCAATGTGAGGAGCATGAGTCCGAAGCCATGGAAGACCCAGAAGGACGTCGTCTATACCCTCAGGCAAAACAAGAAAAGAAATCTCCTCTATGTGACCCTGAGACAGGGAAAGGCGCAAGGGAACTGTCCTCAATGTAATGGAGTCAGACAACATAGTTCCATTAACAACACGGACAGGAATAGGCGCCTCTAACATGATAGAGGGAATATTGTGTCCCTTTACAAATCCTGAGGACACAAAAATCCCGTCAGCTCCGGAATCCACAAAAGCCATAATAGGCCATGTATTCTCAGATAACGAGAGCTGACCTGGGATACAACACTTAGAGGGTGCAGAAGACGTCTCTAGTAACCCCCCTCTAATGGTTACTAGGCCAGGGAGTTTCCCTGACGACTAGGACACTTGTTGGCATAGTGCCCAGCCTGACGACATACGTAACATATAGGAGGACCAGACTTGCGTAGTCTGGAGGACGTATGACCTAACTCCATAGGAGTGGGAGATGTTTCAGATGCTGAGGAAGATGGTAGTGGACCCTCAACAACTGGAATAGCCCGATGCTTAGGGCGTGAGGAAGAGACCTCGAGTCTACGTTCCTTATGGCGTACATCGATCCTCGTTGCTACTGTGATCAAGTCCTCCAGAGAAGCAGGGACCTCACGAGTAGCAAGGGCATCCTTGACATAGCCTGCCAACCCTCTCCAGAAGATAGGAATCAACACCTTCTCTGGCCAATCTAGTTCTGCCACCAGAGTTCTAAAAGCAATGGCATAAGAACTAGTGGATAACGAACCCTGAGATAGATCTAACAGTCTCAGGGCCGCATCATGGGTAACCTGCGGACCCATGAATACCGCCTTAAGAGCATCAAGAAAGTCTTGATGTCTCAGAGTAACCACATCAGAGCGCTCCCATAGGGGAGTCGCCCATTCTAAGGCTTTGTCCTGAAGTAAGGAGATGATAAAGCCTACTCTGGACCTCTCCGTAGAGAAGCGAGAAGAGTTGACCTCTAGGTGTATCTGACACTGACTAATGAAACCACGACATGATCTGGCATCGCCAGAATATCTGTTTGGCAGAGCAAGTCGAGGATCATGTGCAGATGTCACCATGGTCTGAGGTTTATCCTCTATACTCTTGAGCCGTGACTCAAGTACTTGTATGTAACGGTGTAACTGCTGATATTCTGCCATAACTGCCAGACCCTTGGCTCAGTCCTAATGTTACGGGGGGCTGTCTGATAATAACTGAAAGGAGTATCAGACAGTCAGGGTCCACCGTGCAAAGACTTTGCTGCAGACTATGGCAGAGTGCAATACCTCTGTTAACTCACAGAAGGATATAATAAGTAAGTAAAGCAATTCCTCCCTTACTTGGAGGGTGTGTGGAATGATCTCTGTTAATAATCACAGAGACAAAGGCAATGTGTGCGAAATGGCACCTACCTAGGTCCGCTCTTCTAGTGGTGCAAAAGAGACGAACAGCAGCGTAAGCCGCACAAAGCTCCTACCTGCGTTCGCTCCACTAGTGTGCGAGGACACGAACCACTAGATATGGCACCTGCCTAGGTCCGCTCTTCTAGTGGTGCAAAAGAGACGAACAGCAGCGTAAGCCGCACAAAGCTCCTACCTCTGTTCGCTCCCCTAGTGTGCGAGGATACGAACAACTGCCAGACGCAGTATAAGGAACGTTACCCTAGCGGCAACGTCCACCTACGAGTAGAATCACAAGGCCCAGCCAGACCATGTGCCTCAGGCACCTGCCTATGTCCGCTCCCCTAAGAGAAAAGGATACGGACAGCAGCCGAAGCTGTAAGGTATAAGAACGCTACCCTGCCGGTAGCGCTCACCTAGCATAGACAGAGGAATGCCTAGAGGAACGCGCACAGAGCGTCTACTCATATGCATGAACCAAGAGGACTGAGCACCATGCGGCGTGTGTCAGGGTCTTATATAGACTCTGTGCCTCATCCAAGATGGAGGACACCAGAGCCAATCCGCTGCCAGAACGACAGGAGTGACGTCATGCTGGCCTATCACCGAGCAAGACGTCACAAGCACATGACCAGCGACCAATCGGCATAGAAGGTGTCAGAGACATGTGACCTCGTGTCAGCGATGATGTCACCCGCACATGTGCAATGGCTCCAAGATTGGACTTAGTCTCCGGCGCTCGCACATGTGCAGTAGCAAGAAATCTGGACTTAGTCTCCAGCGCTCGCACATGTGCAGTAGCAAGAAATCTGGACTTAGTCTCCAGCGCTCGCACATGTGCAGTAGCAAGAAATCTGGACTTAGTCTCCAGCGCTCGCACATGTGCAGTAGCAAGAAATCTGGACATAGTCTCCAGTGCTCGCAGCAACCGTAACAGATGGGCACAATACCACAAGGATGAGTACAATACTATTGGGCACAATACTACAAGGATGGGCACAATACTACAGGGCACAATACTACAAGGATGAGCACAATACTACTGGGCATAATACCACAAGGATGAGCACAATACTACAGGGATAGGCACAAGACTACAAGGATAGTTGCAAGACTACAAGGATGGGCACAATACCACAATGATGAGCACAATACTACTGGGCACAGTGCTACAAGGATGGGCACAATACTACGGGGCATAATAACACAAGGATGGGCACAAGACTACAAGGATGGGCACAAGACTGTAAGGGGCCCTTTGCACACTACAACCTCGCAGGTGCGATGTCGATGGGGTCAAATCGAAAGTGACGCACTTCCGGTGTCGCTCTCGACATCGTAGTGTGTAAATCGTTTTAACTAAGATTACTGAGTGCAAAAGCGTCGGTATCGTATGTTCGGTGTAGTGTCGGTCATTTTCATTATTTGGCGGCAGCGACGGTACGATGTTGTTCCTCGTTCCTGCGGCAGCACACATGGCTGTGTATGAAGTCGCAGGAGCGAGGAACATCTCCTACCTGCGTCACGTCTGCAATGCGGAAGGAAAGAGGTGGGCGGGATGTTTACGTTCCGCTCATATCCGCCCCTCCGCTTCTATTGGCCGCCTGCCGTGTGACGTCGCTGTGACGCCACACGACCCGCCCCCTTAGGAAGGAGGCCGGTCGCCGGCCAGAGCGACGTTGCACGGCAGGTAAGTGCATGTGAAGCTGCCGTAGCGATAATATTCGCTATGGCAGCTATCACAAGGTACTGCAGCTGTGACGGGGGCGGGGACTATCGCGCTCGGCATCGCAGCATCGGCTTGCGATGTCGTAGTGTGCAAAGGGCCCCTAAGGATGGGCACAAGACTACAAGGATGGCAACAATACTACTGGTCACAATTTTACAAGGATGGGCACAATACTACAGGGCACAGAACTACAAGCATGGGCACAATACTATAAGGATGAGCACCTTACTACAGGGCATACAGAAGGGGACATTACTAAAAGATGTTGGCTAAGATTACTATATGATGCTGCTAATTTTAAAACAATTTTACATGAAGGTGATAAAATTCAAAATAAAGCATGAATTTTATTTTTTTGCCATTAAAAATGCTTTTTTATATATAAACTTAACTAAACAAAAAAGTGCAGGTTTGTTATAATAAACAAGCAAGAATAATTTAAAATGTCATTTTGTCATGCAAAGAATGTGACCCCTCTCAATTTTTTTTTCTATATGCGGCCCATACACATAGCTGAGTTTGAGACCCCTGAGTTAGACCAAAGGATGAAGTGAAAGACAGGAGACTGCCGACTGGTGAGTGTCAATGGGGATGTTGAAGTCACCCATGATGATGGTAGTAATGTCAGCAGAGAGAAAGTGTTGAAGCCAGGTAGAGAATTGGTCAATGAAAGCAGTGGCTGGGCCACTGGGTCAGTATATGACAGCCACTTGGAGATTTGAGGGAGAATAGATGTGGACAGATTGTACTTCAAAAGAAGGGAGGATAAGGGAGGGTAGAGGTGGGATTGGGTTGAAGCTACAATTGTTATAAAGGAGGAGAACGACTCCTCCACCCTGTCTATTGACAGGGCAAGTAGTGTGGGTGTGGTGAAGGTCACCCCAACAGCGCAGCAGGGAGAGTTTCAGCCATGTTTCAATGAGGCCCATGAAGGATAGAGTGCAAGAGGTAAAAAAGTCATGAATGATGTGCAGTTTATTGCAGACAGAATGGGCTCTCCAGAGAAATGGAGCAGTTTTATCAGGGCTGTTGTCGACACAGGTCTCCGAAATTGGGTTCCTGGTTCGACAATGGGCATGTCCCCAACCTTGCAGCCAGGGGCTAGTTTCAGAAGAGGAAGAACCATCTGCAAAGCAGGGTGGTAATGAAATTTGCTAGGGGACATCACTGCAATGTGGCTGTGGGTATACAGAAGACCCAGGCCACACACCTGCGATCGAGGATAGCTTGTTATTGCTTCTGGGCAGTCTGGCACACAAGCTAATATATGCTGTGTGCCTTTGCAATGACCAGTGAGTTTCCAGGATTCTGACCATTCAGATTACGGGGCAGTCACCCTGCTGGATCTAAAAATTAAAGACAACCCTACTTACGGCTTTGGAGTGGGATTGTAAAATATGTAAATATAAAAACTCGGGGCAGGGGGACTTTTTCATATGTGGTGAATAGGGACTGATTAGGTCTGGCCCGGACCAAGTTGGGGAAAAACTATGGGACTGACACAAACTCAAAGAACTATCTTGAACTTGGAGGCCTGGGTGAATCAAGGGTGGTGAGTTATTTAGTTAAAATAGTAGATGTGCGTAGTTTTACCATGAGGAAAAAAATAATTTTGTGTATAATAATGTGAAATTCGAGTTGCAGTGCTATTGTGTTTTATTATATGTGTTTTATTTATTTGTGATTTTATTAATAGTTTGCTTTATTTTCTCTAGTATGGGTTTGGTTAAGTGTTGTGAAAGTAGAACCAGGAACAGTGAATGTAAATAATAGAGATGAGCCACCCTCTATAGGCTCGAGTTCAGCTTGGTTCGTCGAACGGAGGCCGCGGTCGAGTTCGGTTCGGAGAGCCGTTCGACTAACCTCTCGAACCCCATTGAAACCAATGGGAGGCAATCACAAACACATAAAAACACATAGAAAACATATGGGAAAGTGACAAGGACAAATACTCCTGCGAAAACAAAACAGCTGGATGAGGAAAAAGAGGACAAGGCACAGATATAGGCATGGCATGCCCTTCTAAAATCATGTAAAACACCGCAAGCGGACTCCAAGCAGAGTCTCCCTTTTTTCCAAAAATTGGGCCCCACAGACACCACTTCAGTGGCAGCACTTGTGCCCCAGTTGCAAACTGGACAGGTTGATTTGCATCAAGCACATTCAAAAATACGCCAGCCTTAACTGTCCCCAGGATGACACCGGGGTAGGTAGAAAAGTCTTTGCTGAACCATGACTTGTTCATCTTGGCTCATTTTTAAAAACACCACAAGGGGACTCCAAGCAGAATCTCCCTTTTTTCCAAAAATTGGGCCCCACAGACACCACTTCAGTGGCAGCACTTGGGCCCCAGTTGCAAACTGGACAGGTTGATTTGCATCAAGCACATTCAAAAATACGCCAGCCTTAACTGTCCCCAGGATGACACATGGGTAGGTAGCAAAGTCTTTGCTGAACCATGACTTGTTCATCTTAGCTCATTTTTAAAAACACCGCAAGGGGACTCCAAGCAGACTCTCCTTTTTTTCCAAAAATTGGGCCCCACAGACACCACTTCAGTGGCAGAACTTGTGCCCCAGTTGCAAACTGGACAGGTTGATTTGCATCAAGCACATTCAAAAATACGCCAGCCTTTACTCTCACCAGGATGACACAGGGGTAGTAAAGTCCTTGCGGATCCATGACTTGTTCATCTTGATGAACGTTAGTCTGTCCACATTGTCACTGGATAGACGCGTGCGCTTATCTGTCAGCACACACCCAGCAGCACTTAAGATACGTTCAGAGACAACGCTGTCTGCGGGACACGACAAGATCTCCAAGGCGTAAGTGGCGAGCTCAGGCCATTTTTCAAGATTTGAAGCCCAAAATGAGCAAGGCTCCAATTGCAAGTCATGGCATCGATGTTCATTTGGAGATTCTCCTGTATCATCCTCTCCAGCTGTTGACTATGTCACAGACTTGTTGTCTCTTGTGGCCTTGCATTGGATGGTCTAAAAAAATTATGAAACGATTCCATAAAATTGCTGGTACCAGCACCAGATACGGTGTTGCTGGTACGGTTTGACTGATAATGTCGAGACAGTCCCATGCTTGGCAAGTGACAACTGGGAGATTCACTCCGTGCACCACTGGCATTTGGTGGAAAAGCCGAGCTAAGATTGAGTAACAGCTTCTGCTGATACTCCTGCATACGTGCGTCTCTTTCTATGGCTGGAATTATTTCACTAAATTTGGACTTGTACCGGGGATCTAATAGTGTGGCAACCCAGTAGTCATCATCACTTCTAATTTTGACAATACGAGGGTCATGTTGGAGGTAGTGCAGCAAGAAGGCCCTCATGTGTCTTGCGTATCCATGCGAACCAAGTCCATGCTGTGTTTGTGGCATAGAGGTGATAACAGTGCTTTCTTCCGCTGAATCTCCCCCCAACCTCGTTCAATTGAAATTTGACCAAAGTCTCCCTCATCTGCTGAGTCTTCCATGTCCATCGAGAGTTCGACGTCCATTTCTTCATGGTCTCCTGCACCTTCCTCAACATTTTGGCTGCTACCATGCGCCCTTGTTAATCCCTCTCCCCCACCATCCCATGCTTGCTGCCTTGGTGATGCTAAAAGTCTGGACCTTGTAGATGTTGGTATCCCTTGCGCATATGAATCCTCCTGTACTTCCTCCCCTTCCTCTAGTCCCACCCCCTGACTCCGAATAGTGTTTAGTGTGTGCTCCAGCATGTAAATGACTGGAATTGTCATGCTGATAATGGCATTGTCAGCGCTAAACATATTCCTCGCCATGTCGAAACTGTGCAGAAGGGTGCATAGGTCCTTGATCTGAGACCACTCCAGCAGCGTGATCTGGCCCACCTCTGCATCTCGTTGGCCCAGGCTATACGTCATAACGTATTGCACCAGGGCTCGGCGGTGCTGCCACAGTCGCTGCAACATGTGGAGAGTCGAATTCCAGCGTGTTGGCACATCACATTTCAGGCGATGAACCGGCAGGCCAAAAGACTTCTGGAGCAAAGCAAGTCAGTCAGCTGCGCCAGTTGAACGGCGAAAGTGAGCAGAGAGTGACCGTGCCCTGTGCAGAAGCCCATCTAGACCGGGATAGTGTGTTAAAAATTGCTGCACAACAAGGTTCAACACGTGAGCCATACAAGGTACATTTGTCACATTGCCCCGGCAAAGGGCCGCACCCAGGTTTGCAGCATTGGCGCACACGGCCTTCACAGGCTGCAGGTTGAGTGGAGACAACCATTTATGAAACTTGCTCGCAAGAGCTGACCACAACTCCTCCGCTGTGTAACTTCTATTTCCAAGACATTTCAAGGTAAAGACCGCCTGATGCCGTTGAGCTCTGCTGCCAGCATAGTAAGGAGGTGTGCAGGATTCCTTGTGCGCAGTTACAACGCAGGTGGCCTGACCAGGCAGGCTTAGGGCGGAGGTGGAGGACCCAGACGAGGTTGAGGAGGCAGAAGCAGTGGAGGAACTTCTACATAAAGAGGATTGACGCACAAGTCGTGGGGACGGCAAGACTTGTTCAGCAGACCCTTCTCCATCTCTCACCATAGTTTCCCAGTGCCCAGTCAGCGACATGTAATGCCCCTGTCCATGCTTACTGGTCCAAGTATCGGTGGTGAAATGCCCCTGGTCATACACAGAGTTTCTCAAGGAAGCGGTGATGTTGTGTGTGACATGCTGGTGTAGCGCATGCACACCTTTCTTGGAGAAGTAGTGGCGACTAAGCATCTGGTACTGAAGCACTGTGACGGACAGAAGGTCTCAAAAATCCTCTGTGTCCACCAGGCGGAAAGGCAGCGTTTCGGTAGCCAAGAGCTTACCGAGGGATAAAGTCAACCTCTTAGTTTTGTCATGGCTCGGAGGAAATGGCCTTTTATTTGTCCACATGTGAGGGACAGAGATCTGGCTGCTGTGTGGAGTCGGTGGTGAGTAGGGTGTCCCTGGAAAAATGCAGGTCTGTGAGGAAAGTGCAGGAGGAGACATGATGTTGCCTTCATCCAAAGTTGGTATTCTCAATGTCTGAGAGAGCTCTACGCCAGCACTTGTTTCCCCTTCCAAACCAACTGACAACCTACCAAGCAAACTGCCTGTTGCAGTTAAAGTGGTGGAAGGTCTGCGTGGAAAACCAGTAGTGACAGCTGTCCCCACAGTCATAGAAGATGAATAGCGCGCAGAGGAACTTGAAGGGGCAGACGATGTTTGGCCCGCTCCGCTAAGCTACATTGCAGCACGGTGAGCTTCCCCCTGGGACTTATGCTTGTTATTCATGTGATGATTCATGGAAGAAGTTGTCAAACTGGTGCGTTTTTGGCCTCTACTTATAGATTGCCGACAAATTTTACAGATCACATGATTTGGGAGATCCTTTGCAAGGTCAAAAAAGGACCAGGCTAGGCAAGGCTTAGAGGCCATGCGACCTGCAGAGCCACCCCTACTTGTGCTCAGAGGCAAAATGGTGGCTGAGGATGCAGTTGTAGACATGCTTCCAGTACTCCGGCTCTGTCCAGGAAGGCACAAGGTAACTTCATTGTCAGTTGCATCCTCCTCCACCGCCTCTGGTGACCTCCTCGAGTGCATAACTGTGGGTTGACAGTAAGTGGGATCTAGAACTTCATCATCAAGCGTTGTGTTTGCACTCCCCTCGCCCTGAGACCTAAACTCGTCCTGCCCTGACTGAATATTTAAGTTGTCATCCCAATCAGGTATCTACGTCTCATCGTCATCAGTATGTTCCTCATTGTCTCCACCAACAGGTGTTACAGTTTGAGAATGAAGGTGTACATTATGCTCAGAAACTTGGTCCTCAGGGCCAGAATCTGAGTCACTAAGCTTCTGGGCATCACTGCAGACCATTTCCTGGTCTGTACTCACTGTAGCTTGGGAGCAGACCTCTGATTCCTAGGCTATAGTGTGACTGAACAGATCTGCAGACTCAGCCATCTCTGTTACACCATACTCTGCAGGGCGGGTGGAGACTTGAGAGCTGGGAGAAAGCAAGTGTGATTGGGATGACATCTCAGAGGACTGTTTTTTTTTGGATGTTGAAGTTGAGGTGGAGGAGAGGGCACTTGTTGCAGCACTTGAGATCCATTCAAGCATGTTCTTTTTTTGTGCATCATCTACCTTTGTTACAGTTGTTCGCGTCCGTAAAAAAGAGAGCACATTGGATTGTCCACGGAAAGTAGTAGACATCTTACTTTTGCTGGAAGATGGCCTATCTTCAGCAGATGTTAATGTAGCTTTCCCACCTTCCCCACAGACACAAACTTTTTTTCCTTTTCCAACACGCCTGTTTCCCTTTCCACCAGCATCTGTCCTTTTTCCACTCATTGTGTTAGCAACAAGATTGGCCAATTAAAATGTGGATGCAAAAATTGAGAGTTGGTGAACATTGCAGAGGTGGTCTAGCTTTATTGACAGCTAAACAACCAACACTGACTATCACAGACAATTTTTGTATGCCCCTAACAGTGGCAGCACAATTTGCAATTAGAATTGCGTATCAAAAATGGACAGGTGTGTACAATGCTGAGGTGGTCTAGATTTATAGACAGCTGAACAACCAACACTGACTATCCCAGACAATTTTTGTATGCACCTAACAGTGGCAGTACAGTTTGCAATTAGAATTGTGTATCAAAAATGGACAGGTGTGTACAGTGCCCGCGTTTTGTGGGTCAGTGGACAGGAAAGGAACAGTAAAGCGGGCTTTACACGCTACAATTTCTCTACAGCGATCTCGTTGGGGTCACGGATTTTGTGACGCACATCGCTGTAGCGATCTCGTTGTGTGTGACTCCTAGGAGGAGTTGCAAAACGTCCAAAATCGCTCCTCGCTGACATGGGGGTCCATTCTAAATTATCACTGCTGTCGCGTGGGCGAAGTTGTTCCTCGTTCCTGTGGCACACACTTCGCTACGTGTGACCCCGCAGGAACGAGGAACCTCTCCTTACCTGCCACACGCCAGCAATGAGGAAGGAAGAAGGTGGGCGGGATGTTCGTCCCGCTCATCTCCGCCCCTCCGCTTTGATTGGGTGGCCGCTTAGTGATGACGCTGTGACGCCGAGCGAACCGCCCCCTTAGAAAGGAGGTGGTTCGCCAGTCACAGCGACGTCGCCGAGCAGGTAAGTACGTGTGATGCTGCTGTAGCAATAATGTTCGCTACGGCAGCGATCTTCACATATCGCCAAAACGATTGGGGCAGGTGCTATCCCGCTCGACATCGCTAGCGATGCCGCAGCGTGTAAAGCCACCCTTACTTAGTATTCCAGACACTTTTAGGATGGAAGAAAATGTGTCAGCTCTTTGGGCAAATAAAATTGTGTGGGAAAAGTGGGCAGGTGGGTACAGTCCTGGGTTCTGTGGGTACCAGAACAGGAAAGGAAAACTAAGTTACTATTCCAGACACTTTTAGGATGGCAGTAAAAGTGTCAGCTCTTTGGGCAAATACAATTGCGTGGCAAAAGTGGGCAGGTGGGTACAGTGCCCAGGTTCTGTGGGTCTGTGGACAGGAAAGGAACAGTAACTTAGTATTCCAGACACTTTTAGGATGGCAGCAAAAGTGTCAGCTCTTTGGGCAAATAAAATTGCGTGGCAAAAGTGGGCAGGTGGGTACAGTGCCCGGGTTCTGTGGGTCAGTGGACAGGAGAGGAACAGTAACTTAGTATTCCAGACACTTTTAAGATGGCAGCAAAAGTGTCAGCTCTTTGGGCAAATAAAATTGCGTGGCAAAAGTGGGCAGGTGGGTACAGTGCCTGGGTTCTTTGGGTACCAGGACAGGAAAGGAAAACTAAGTTACTATTCCAGACACTTTTAGGATGGCAGAAAAAGTGTCAGCTCTTTGGGCAAATAAAATTGCGTGGCAAAAGTGGGCAGGTGGGTACAGTGCCCGGCTTCTGTGGGTACCAGAGCAGGAAAGGAAGCCTCACTTTCTAGCCCTCTTAATAAAGAAATGCAGCAAGGAATTCCCTGAACTGAGGTACACAGACACTGTTATCTAAAGCTGTACACAGCGTTTGCACGGACCTGCCTAGGAGCTATGGCTATGAACGCCTGGAAATCAGCCCTGAAAAGGGCTGAAATAACCATCAGTCCCTAATCCCTAGAGCGCTGTGTAGCTTGCACTATGTCTATAGTGCACACAGCAGGATTTGCGTCAGCAGCGTGAGCGGTGACTGTCACCCACACGCACAAAGGAGATAATGGCGGCGTGAGGGGAAATGGCCATATTTTATAAGGCAAGGACATGTGACATTCACAGCCTATGACACATGCCCTTGCTTGTCTGGCAAAAATGCACTTAGCTGTGTGTGTGTCTGTGATTGGCTGACTTCCTGACCCGCCCCACTGCACACGCGCTTAGGAAAAAAAAAATGTCGATCGGCATTCTATCAGCAGTACACCAGAGATTTAATCCGTGTTCCCCCCGCACACTATACGCTGAAATTTGATAATAGCGTGAATCACAGTGACTCACACTATTACAGTGAAAAGCCAGGTAGTAACTAGCTAGGCTTTTTGGTGATCGAACCGTTCTCGAAGGTAACTCGAACTGTCGAACTTTTAGCAAAAAGCTCGCGTTCGAGTTCGATCTCGAGCACCCCCAAAAATCACTCGAACATGAAATTGGCGAACCTCGAACATCGCTCATCTCTAGTAAATAATGTTAGTGAAAATCTGTGTAAGAGCCATGCGGGTAAGGAATATGTTTTATTAATCGTTAATATGTGTTGTGCTTTCTGTTATCGTTTTTTTGTTTATTTAAGGTTATGTATGATTGTTTTTGCTTTTGGTAATGCTTTTTCTACATTTTATAATAAAATAGTCTCAGTAAATGTAATATTACTACTTTAATCCCTGCAATACTCTGACAACATTATTCCCAGAAACCAAATGTGAGTCAGAAATGTTCCCATTCAGTTTCAGCACTTTTCCATTAATTTCAGCATTTTTACAGCCCTCCCTGACCTACTTCCAAGGTCCTCCGGAAATTTAGTCTAGTTACCCATTGACCTGCATTGGGTTCATTATTCGGTACAGATACACAAATAACAGAAATTATTGAACTATTTGCCCATCTGTAATTATATTATAAAAATATATGTATATGTAATTATATTATAAAAATATATCTTTATATACATACAAACACATACAGTATATACACTAGAAATAGGCCCGATGCTATCGCATCGGGAGTGTGGTGAAATGAACATCTGTCTATGCTAAGTGGTGCTGACAGGAGCAGTGGACATGTGTCATACTGTTTGCGCTTTCCAACATATCTGTTGTATGTCATCCCTCTGCATTTGTGTATTGTATATATTGCGTCATTTGACCTCTTTCACCCCTGTGCAATCTTTTCCTTGTTGTGTGCTGTATATTGGTATTTGGCGTTGTGTTTCTTGAGCTGTGTTTACTATGTGGTGTCTCCCCTGTGTGCTGTGTGTGTGTTTACACTATATGGTCTCTTGTAAGCTATTGTGACTATAAATCGAGGTGGTACATTGTTTTGTGTAGTTTGGTGTGTGTGTGATTGTCCTTTCCCAAAGTGGACCAAAAAACGAAAAGGAAGTGAAAGGATACAATTTATTAACATGTCAAATATAATGGCAAAGCTTCTTTCTTTTACATAACAGTAACAGAAAGACAATAAATGGAAATGTTATTATATTCTATTTCTATGTATTAGGTATATTGATGTAAATATATTATTTATGTATGTACGGGTAAACTATGTATATCTGTATCTATAATGTCTCCTCGATCTATATATGTCTATATACCTATCATGTATGTTTATCATATTAAGAAATTATATATCTATGTATTTAGCTGTGATGTATATACGTGCTAATCTAATATATAAAGCTGAGTGTATGTATGTATGTGTGTATGTATGTATGTGTGTGTGTATGTCTGCTAAAGGAATCCGCACTGTTGCATTTACAATCACAAAATTTTGCACAGACACCCCATGTGACTCAGGAAACGTAATAGACTATGTTTTGACCAGAAAATTTAATCCCGCACTTTACAGTTACTCTCCAGAAAAACTGCCTCCATTAAAGTCAATGGAGCTGCGAGCTATAAGTTATTAAAAGGAGCTTTAATGGTTGCTATAGGAACAAAATAAATTGTTAGTATAAGAAGCATATGTGTGAGGTAATAAGATGTCTGTGGGGAGACGGATAGAGAGACATAGAAAGAGACAAAGACAGACAGAGAAAGAGAGTGAGACAAGGAAAGAGACAGACAGACATAGGCAGAGACAGAGTAAGCAGCAGACAGGGAAAGAGACAGACAGACAAAGACAGACAGACATGGAAAGAGACAGAGAGAGAGACAGACAGTCAAAGAGACAGATAGAGGCAGACAGACACAGACAGACAGACACAGACAGACAGGGAAAGAGACAAGTACAGACAGACAGGGAAAGAGACAAACAGAGAAACAGACAGAGACAGACATGGAAAGAGACAGACAGACAGTGAAAGAGACAGGGAAAGAGACAAAGACAGGGAAAGAGAAAAAATAGGGAAAGAGACAAACAGGGAAAGAGACAGAGAAAGGGAAAGGGATAGAGACAAGGAAAGAGACAGGGAAAGAGACAGAGACAAGGAAAGAGATAGAGACAGACGAGGTAAGAGACAGAGACAGACGGGGAAATAAACAGAGACAGACGGGGAAAGACACAGATGGGGAAAGACACAGACGGGGAAAGAGACAGATGAGGAAAGAGACAGATGAGGAAAGAGACAGATGAGGAAAGAGACAGATGAGGAAAGAGACAGATGAGGAAAGAGACAGATGGGGAAAGAGAACGATGGGGAAAGAGAACGATGGGGAAAGAGACAGATGGGGAAAGAGACAGACAGGGAAAGAGACAGAAGGGGAAAGAGAAAGACCTGTGTTTTGATCCAGTGACTGAGGAGGATCAGAAAAAGAGCAATAACGCGGAAACCCAGAAAATAACCAGAGTGGCTGGAACCTTAACGGACTGCAGACCTAATACTGACACATGTTAGGACCAGGAGGACGGGTAGGCCCAGGAGGTGGATCCACTAGGCTGAACACCTCACCGAGGGCAAGGTGCCCGGTAGCCGGAGCACTACGGGTAGCAGGACAGTTCGTTCAGAGGAGTGGAGTGTAGAAGTCCCTGGGACCACGGGATCTCTGAAGGTAGTCCGGGTGACGGAGCTCAGGTTCGGAGGCCGAGATGATGTCAGGCAGAATCTGGAACCAACGGAGCGAGGAGGTGAGTCACCACACGGATCCAGGGATCGGAGATGGTAGGGACTGACGAGATGGCGGACAGTCACCGTTCGGGGTTCTGGAATCGTCAAGACCGGTTGGCGAGACAGGAGCGACTCTACAAGAGAGATAGGTAAGTACGGAACAAAGCACAGGGAGACCTGACTCCTAGCTTAGCAAACACGAAGAACAGGCCCCGCCCACTTGGAAAGGAACCCCCTATATACCCTGTACCTGATTCTTCAATATCCTGTTGGAGGATGCTGGCCCTTTAAGAAAGGGTCAATGACCGCGCGCGCGCCCTAATGCGCATGCGCGAGGCCCGGGTGCCAGAAGCCAGAGCAGGGAGCGGTGCACAGGAGGCAGGAGTGCCGGGCTGGCTTAGCGTTGCCGACGGGCGCCGGGAGCGGGGACCGGGTTGCCTGGAGGACGCAGGTGAGGGAGCATAGAGGCTGTGGAGCGGGGGACCATGAAGCATGGCACAGGAGCGGCGGAGTGTGACATGGGAGCGGGGAAGCGTGGCAGGGGAGCCTGGGAGCGTGGCAGGGGAGCCGGGGAGCGTGGCAGGGGAGCCGGGGAGCATGGCACGGGAGCGTGACACTACCCCCTCCCCCACGCCCCCCTCCCCTCAACCGGGACAGGAAGGCACGTATCAGGGGAGTACCCACATTCTCCCGGGGTTGCCAGGACCTATCCTCAGGACCATACCCAGCCCAGTCCACCAGGAAGAACTGTCGGCCCCGCACAGTCTTCATGGCCACGATATCCCTTACCGCATAGATGTCATCGTCAGCAATAGGAGGAGGAGCAGAACTGGCAGCAGCGGAGAAGGGACCAAGGACAACCGGTTTGAGCAGGGAGACATGAAAGGAGCTTGGTATCCTCATCGTGGCCGGGAGCTGCAGCTTGTAGGAGACCTCATTTATCCTGCTGATGACTTTAAACGGCCCGATGTAGTGAGGACCCAGCTTGTACGATGGTAGCTTCAATTGGACATATTTGGAAGCAAGCCAGACCAGATCTCCTGGAGAGAAACACGGAGGATCCAGACGCCTCTTGTCCGCGTGTCTCTTCATCCGCAGGAAAGCACGTCCAAGGGACATCTTGACAGAGTCCCAAATTGTTGAAAAGTCACGGACTACGGTATCAGCAGCAGGGACATCCGAGGAAGAAGATACAGGTAATGGGACGGAAGGCTGAAGTCCGTAAACGACATGGAAGGGAGAGCTGGAGGAGGACTCACTGATGGTTATGGGAGAATTCAGCCCAAGGAAGGAGCGTGGACCAGTCGTCGTGATGGGTGTTAACGTAGTGACGCAAGAAGGAGGTCAGGAACTGATTGACTCGTTCCACTTGGCCATTCGACTGAGGATGGTAGGCTGAAGAAAAGTCCAGAGCCACTCCCAGATGTTTGCAGAGCGCCTTCCAGAAGCGGGAGGTAAACTGAGTTCCTCTGTCGGACACAATGTGTGATGGAAAGCCATGCAAATGGAAGATGTGCTGCATATAGGCGTCAGCGAGTTCCTGGGCAGAGGGGAGTCCAGCCATAGGGACGAAATGAGCCATTTTGGAGAACCGGTCCACCACGACCCATATGACTGTGTGTCCGGCGGACAAGGGCAAGTCTGTAATAAAGTCCATTGCAATATGTTGCCACGGAACAGAGGGAATTGGCAGCGGCAGAAGGCGACCATATGGCAGGTGTTTGGGCGTCTTGTTCCGGGCACAAGAGGAGCAGGCTGAGACAAAAGACGCGACGTCCGTGCGAAGGGATGGCCACCAGTAGTGACGTAGAATTGTACTCCATGTTCTCTTCTGACCAGCATGGCCCCAGTGCAACACTTTTTGTCTGTCAGTTTCAGAGACATAGGTCTTCCCGGGCGGTATCTGGGCCAGAGTGACAGGAGCCACCGGAATGATTTTACTTGTTCAGATGATGGGTTGGGATGTCTCCTCCTCCTGTTCCATGGGCACGAATGACCTGGACAAAGCATCTGCTCGCACATTCTTATCTGCGGGCCGAAAATGGAGCTGAAAATCGAACCTGGCAAAGAACAAGGACCACCTGGCTTGTCGTGGGTTCAGTCGCTGAGCAGACCGCAGGTATTCCAGGTTCTTGTGGTCTGTGTAAATGATCACGGGGTACACTGCTCCCTCCAGAAGGTAGCGCCACTCTTCCAGAGCCAGTTTGACTGCTAATAGCTCTCGGTCACCGATGGTGTAGTTGCGTTCAGGCGCTGAGAAGCTCTTGGAGAAGAAACCGCAAGTAACCATCTTCCCGGAGGATGACTTCTGCATGAGCACTGCTCCGGCTCCAGAGGAGGAGGCATCCACCTCCAAGGTGAACTGTCGGTTTAACTCAGGACGGTGGAGCACAGGAAAGGAAGCAAATGCCCGTTTCAGGGAGCCAAACGCGGCGTCGGCCGCAGTTGACCAGTCCTTTGGATTAGCCCCCTTCTTGGTCAAGGCAGAGAGAGGCGCAATCAGGGCAGAGAAGTGAGGGATGAACTGACGGTAATAGTTCGCAAATCCAAGAAACCGTTGAATTGCCTTCAGTCCGGAAGGAGGGGGCCAGTTGAGAATGGAAGAGACCTTCTCCGGGTCCATCTGCAGGCCGGTATCAGAGATTACGTAACCCAAGAAGGGAAGAGAAGACTGCTCGAAGACACACTTCTCGTACTTGGCATACAGACGATTCTCTCTGTCTTTGTAGTACCAGCTGCATGTTCTCTCTGTGGGTCTGGACTCTGGAGGTCCGGAGAGAAGACCAGGATGTCATCCATATATACCACCACACAGACGTAGAGAAGGTCCCGGAACACGTCGTTCACTAATTCTTGAAAGACTGCCGGTGCGTTACACAGGCCGAAGGGCATCACACAATAGTCGTAGTGCCCATCGCGAGTGTTGAATGCGGTCTTCCATTCGTCCCCAGAGCGGATGCGGACCAGGTTGTAGGCACCCCGAAGATCCAACTTGGTAAACACACGAGCTCCTCTAAGCCGATCAAACAATTTGGGGATGAGCGGCAGGGGGTATTTATTCTTTACGGTGATTTGGTTCAATCCCCGGTAGTCAATGCATGGGCGCAGGTCGCCCTCTTTCTTCTTAACGAAGAAGAAGCCTGCTCCAGCAGGAGAGGAGGATCTCCGGATGAATCCCCTTGCCAGGTTCTCAGTGATGTAGGCAGACATGGCTCTTGTTTCAGCAGGGGACAAAGGATATATCCGTCCTCGAGGTGGTGTAGTTCCCGGGAGTAGGTCGATGGCACAGTCATAAGGACGATGTGGCGGCAGTACCTCTGACTCCTTTTTATCAAAGACGTCCGCGAAGGACCAATAGGCCGAAGGCAGTCCTGGTAGGGACTCCGGAACCGGAGGTCGTCGGATGGGCAGTATGGACATTAGGCAGTTCTCGTGGCAAGAAGAGCCCCATCGGTTAATTTCACCAGTACACCAGCTGACCGATGGTTTGTGTGTCCGTAACCAGGGGAGTCCCAGCAGGATTTGATGAGACATGTGTGGGAGGACGTAGAGAGTGATGTTCTCGGTGTGCAGGGCACCGATACGTAGTTCTACTGGCTTGGTGATCCACAAGATGGTGTCAGAGAGGGGTCTCCCATCTACAGAGGCAATCACGAGGGGTTTGTCGAGTGAAGTAACCGGCACCTGGTACTTGTCCACCGTGGCCTGCTGGATGAAATTGCCTGCTGCCCCGGAATCTAGGTACGCCTCTGCCGTGAACCGCGTCTCTCCCGTTGTCACTTGAACAGTCCATGTAACCGGGTCTGAGATAGTCCCAGTACCTAGGGTGGCCTCTCCTACCAACCCTAGGCTTTGGAGTTTCCCGGCCTCTCTGGACAGGAACGTAGCAGGTGTGTGCCCTCTCCGCAGTAGAAGCAGAGACCCTTGTTCGGCTCGGCGTTGTTCGGACTGCCGCAAACGATCAATCTGCATGGGTTCGTGGACAGAGACGCCAGACAATGCCAACTGAGGTACGACGGGCTTCTGTGGAGGAGAGGAATGCCGTATCGGATGTCTCTCGCGGGACACCTCTTTGGATCGTTCCTGAAAACGGAGGTCAACGCGAGTGGCTAGTGCAATCAGGGCATCCAGAGTGGAAGGAACATCGCGGCCTGCCAGCTCGTCCTTAATACGACTGGAGAGTCCTTCCCAGAAGGCGGCGGTGAGGGCCTCATTGTTCCACCCCAATTCTGAGGCCAAGGTGCGAAAGCGGATGGCATATTGGCCCACCGTCAAGGTCCCCTGACGTAGCCTGAGGAGTGATATGGCGGACGCGGCGGCACGTCCGGGTTCGTCAAAGGTGGTTCTAAACGCCTGCAGGAATTCCTGGATGTTAGTAGTTACAGGGTCCTCCCTCTCCCACAAGGGGTTCATCCAGGCCAGTGTCTCACCCTCTAGATGGGACATCACAAACGCCACCTTGGCTTGGTTGTAGGCAAACAGGTGCGGAAGCAGCTTAAAGTGGAGGGAGCACTGATTCAAGAATCCTCTGCAGGTCTTA
Source organism: Anomaloglossus baeobatrachus (assembly GCF_048569485.1). Lineage (NCBI taxonomy): Eukaryota > Metazoa > Chordata > Amphibia > Anura > Aromobatidae > Anomaloglossus > Anomaloglossus baeobatrachus. The sequence continues at coordinate 380,593,639 of NC_134354.1, read as the reverse complement.
GGATCTCCAGCATATCGGGGTGGAGAGGCCAAGCGGAGTTTAGAGGCTTCCGAGGAAGCCACCACGGGAACTGCGGCCGTGGACTGTGCTGTTGAAGCCTGAGATGCCAGGGACGTGGCAGTTGCTTGCAGCGTGTTCAGGCGGGTATCCACCGAGGACATGAAGGCCAGCATGCGGGACTGAGTCTCGCGCTGTCGTCCGAGTTCCAGCTGCAAGTTGCCCAGCTGGGCCGCTAGTGCTTCGGCGGGATCCATGGCCTGTTCTTACTGTTAGGACCAGGAGGACGGGTAGGCCCAGGAGGTGGATCCACTGGGCTGAACACCTCACCGAGGGCAAGGTGCCCGGTAGCCGGAGCACTACGGGTAGCAGGACAGTTCGTTCAGAGGAGTGGAGTGTAGATGTCCCTGGGACCACGGAGTCTCTGAAGGTAGTCCGGGTGACGGAGCTCAGGTTCGGAGGCCGAGATGATGTCAGGCAGAATCCGGAACCAACGGAGCGAGGAGGTGAGTCACCACACGGATCCAGGGATCGGAGATGGTAGGGACTGACGAGATGGCGGACAGTCACCGTTCGGGGTTCTGGAATCATCAGGACCAGTTGGCGAGACAGGAGCGACTCTACAAGAGAGATAGGAAAGTACGGAACAAAGCACAGGGAGACCTGACTCCTAGCTTACCAAACACGAAGAGCAGGCCCCGCCCACTTGGAAAGGAACCCCCTATATACCTGTACCTGATTCTTCAATATCCTGTTGGAGGATGCTGGCCCTTTACGAAAGGGTCAATGACCGCGTGCGCGCCCTAATGCGCATGCGCGAGGCCCGGGTGCCAGAAGCCAGAGCAGGGAGCGGTGCACAGGAGGCAGGAGTGCCGGGCTGGCTCAGCGTTGCCGACGGGCGCCGGGAGCGGGGACCGGGTTGCCTGGAGGACGCAGGTGAGGGAGCATGGAGGCTGTGGAGCGGGGGACCGGGAAGCATGGCACGGGAGCGGCGGAGCGTGACATGGGAGCGGGGAAGCGTGGCAGGGGAGCCGGGGAGCGTGGCAGGGGAGCCGGGGAGCATGGCAGGGGAGCCGGGGAGCATGGCACGGGAGCTGGGGAGCGTGACAACACACAACTAGAAGTAGCCGTGGTACGAGCCTACAATGACCTAGTCGTCTCGACACAGTCGGAGAACTAAATACTCTAACAGAGAGAAATGTAGAAAAGCTAATCTGCCTCGGAGAAGTCCCCAACGATATAGATATTCCCCCACATGTAAAGATTACGGTGATATAGGAAAGCACAATACGTAGCTAGAGAACAGAGTAAGCAAAGATGAGGCTCCAAAACTATCAGCATAGGAAAGAATAGGATAGAGCACTGACTGCAACCGTAAAAACCCTAATAAATACCAGCACAACTGACAAGGATAAAATACTGAGCCTGAGCAGGCTCTCACCCACTATATCAGTACTCTGGTGTTACTGGGATCCAAGAAAAACATTGATATAGAGAGGGGACTGAATATTGTACCAAGCATGACAAAACACAATACATAACAGAACATGGATCAAGGTACACAGATACTCCCAGCAGGGAATAATCCAATTCCACCAGGAACTCCACACAGGCAAAATCACAAGACAGTGAAAAACCATAAGCAAAGGTACAAGAACAACTTATCTGAGAGGAGTTCTGGTAAACACAGAGAACAGGGCTGGTTTCAGGAAGTCCTTAGAACACAGGAAATACAATTGAGCACCGGCAAAAAACAAACGGAAGCTACATAGTTATATAGGCCCAAACCAAAAGGCCTGATTAGAAATCCTACTCAGCTGTCCAGTTCCCACTCAGCAAGTCAGCTGCATTACCAGCACTGACCACGAGGGAGCCCCAAACTGGAATCTAATTCAAATGTATTCACAGCAGACCTGGAACGAGACAAGGAAATAGACAGGGAAAGAGACAGACAGATGGGGAAAGAGACAGACAGACGGGGAAAGAGACAGACGAGGAAAGAGATAGATCTGGAACAAGACAGACCTGGAACGAGACAGATGGGAAAAGAGACTGAAAAACAGACAGACGCAGAGATAGAGAGAGACAGACAGACACAGACAGACACAGAGATAGAGAGACAGACACAGACAGACAGAGAGATAGAGAAAGAGAGACAGACACAGAGAAAAAGAGAGACAGACACAGAGACTGATACAGAGACAGACAGATAGATAGACACAGACAGACAGATAGATAGACACAGACAGACGTGTATAGAGACAGAGACACACATGGATAGAGATAGACACACAGATAGACAGAGACAGACAGGAGACAGGAAAAGGGACAGACACACAGACTGAGACATACAGAGACAGACACAAATAGACAGACAGAGACAGACACACAGAGAGACACACAGAGACAGATAGACACACAGAGACAGAGACAGACACACAGAGACAGACACACAGAGACAGACAAACAGAGACAGAAAAAGACAGATAGACAGAGACAGACAGACACAGACAGACAGATACTGGGAGAGAGACAGAGAGATAAATACTATCCCGGGAAACGCCCGGATACTACAGCTAGTAATATATAATAATTTAAAGTATATAATATGTATCAGATATCTATGTATAATATATGCATAAAATATGCAATTTTATAAGGTATAAATCTTGGTATATATGCATATATATTTATCTAGTGATGTCTCTAACCATATGGATTAGAGCCGGAAGAGGAGATATGGTGAACAGCTGTCTCGCCCATCTCTTCAGCTGTGCACAAAAAACCCAGCCCAGTGAAAAGACAAATAAGACTCTCAGCAACTTTGACACTGTAGTTTGAAATGTGGGTTTATATATATATATATATATCTCATATAGCAATGTGTATATTCTGCTATGTATCTATGTATGTATATACATGCATAACTATGTATCTAATATGTATCTATAGATATATATGTATCTAAGGCATGTCCATGTGTGAAAAAAAGTAAATCACTATTGATGTGATATAGTACTAAGTACATATTATTGAGATGAATAAAGAAATAAATTAATTTAAACATTTTTTATAAACTACATTTCTAGTGAACACTTTATCACTACCATGTAACAACTGTCCTTGTAGTGGTGTATCTAAACTTTCACTTTGACATGGAAGCGTTGCTTGACTCTGGAGAATGCAACACATACAGTTAGGTCCAGAAATATTTGGACAGTGACACAATTTTCGCGAGTTGGGCTCTGCATGCCACCACATTGGATTTGAAATGAAACCTCTACAACAGAATTCAAGTGCAGATTGTAACGTTTAATTTGAAGGTTTGAACAAAAATATCTGATAGAAATTGTAGGAATTGTACACATTTCTTTACAAACACTCCACATTTTAGGAGATCAAAAGTAATTGGACAAATAAACCAAACCCAAACAAAATATTTTTATTTTCAATATTTTGTTGTGAATCCTTTGGAGGCAATCACTGCCTTAAGTCTGGAACCCATGGACATCACCAAACGCTGGGTTTCCTCCTTCTTAATGCTTTGCCAGGCCTTTACAGCCGCAGCCTTCAGGTCTTGCTTGTTTGTGGGTCTTTCCGTTTTAAGTCTGGATTTGAGCAAGTGAAATGCATGCTCAATTGGGTTAAGATCTGGTGATTGACTTGGCCATTGCAGAATGTTCCACTTTTTTGCACCCATGAACTCCTGGGTAGCTTTGGCTGTATGCTTGGGGTCATTGTCCATCTGTACTATGAAGCGCCGTCCGATCAACTTTGCGGCATTTGGCTGAATCTGGGCTGAAAGTATATCCCTGTACACTTCAGAATTCATCCGGCTACTCTTGTCTGCTGTTATGTCATCAATAAACACAAGTGACCCAGTGCCATTGAAAGCCATGCATGCCCATGCCATCACATTGCCTCCACCATGTTTTACAGAGGATGTGGTGTGCCTTGGATCATGTGCCGTTCCCTTTCTTCTCCAAACTTTTTTCTTCCCATCATTCTGGTACAGGTTGATCTTTGTCTCATCTGTCCATAGAATACTTTTCCAGAACTGAGCTGGCTTCATGAGGTGTTTTTCAGCAAATTTAACTCTGGCCTGTCTATTTTTGGAATTGATGAATGGTTTGCATCTAGATGTGAACCCTTTGTATTTACTTTCATGGAGTCTTCTCTTTACTGTTGACTTAGAGACAGATACACCTACTTCACTGAGAGTGTTCTGGACTTTAGTTGATGTTGTGAACGGGTTCTTCTTCACCAAAGAAAGTATGCGGCGATCATCCACCACTGTTGTCATCCGTGGACGCCCAGGCCTTTTTGAGTTCCCAAGCTCACCAGTCAATTCCTTTTTTCTCAGAATGTACCCGACTGTTGATTTTGCTACTCCAAGCATGTCTGCTATCTCTCTGATGGATTTTTTCTTTTTTTTCAGCCTCAGGATGTTCTGCCTCACGTCAATTGAGAGTTCCTTAAACTGCATGTTGTCTGGTCACAGCAACAGCTTCCAAATGCAAAACCACACACCTGTAATCAACCCCAGACCTTTTAACTACTTCATTGATTACAGGTTAATGATGGAGATGCCTTCAGAGTTAATTGCAGCCCTTAGAGTCCCTTGTCCAATTACTTTTGGTCCCTTGAAAAAGAGGAGGCTATGCATTACAGAGCTATGATTCCTAAACCCTTTCTCCGATTTGGATGTGAAAACTCTCATATTGCAGCTGGGAGTGTGCACTTTCAGCCCATATTATATATATAATTGTATTTCTGAACATGTTTTTGTTATCAACTAAAATAACAAAACTTGTGTCACTGTCCAAATATTTCTGGCCCTGACTGTGTATGTATATATATATATATATATATATATATATATATATATATATATATATATACTGTATATCCCACAGGCTCTCAGTATCCCTCAGTAATGTGTCTGCACCCAGCGTCCCCCAGTAATGTATATATCCCACATGCCCCCAGCATCCCAGTAATATGTAAATCCCTCAGGCCCCCAGCGTCTCCCACTAATATGTATATCCCACAGGCCCCAGCGTCCCGCAGTAATCTGAATGTCCCCTAGTATTGTGTATATCCTACAGGCCCCCAGCGGCCCCCATTATTGTGTATGCCCCCCAGGACCCCAGCATCCCCAGTAATTTGTATGCCCCCCAGGACCCCAGCGTCACCCATTAATGTCTATGCCCCCAGGCTCTTAACGTTCCCTAGTAATGTATATGTCCCAGTGTTCCCCAATAATATGTATATCCCATAGGCCTCCAGCATCCCCCAGTAATGTGTATGCCCCTCAGTGACCCCAGTCACATGTATGCCCTTCCCCCCTCACTGATGACTATGCCCCAGGGATGTATATACCCTCGGCCATCCTGTGATGTATACCAAGTAAGTGCTGCTATAAACAGTCGAAATCCAGAGAAGTAAAAGGACAGCACTCACCGGAATCCAGCAATGTTCTTTATTTAGAAAAGGTGCATTTAATATGCCAGGAGCAGAGCAGACAACGAGCCCCCTCACGGACTCCTCCTCAAGTCCGTGAGGGGGCTCGCTGTCTGCTCTGCTCCTGACATTTTAAATGCACTTTTTCTAAATAAAGAACATTGCTGGATTCCGGTGAGTGCTGTCTGTTTATTTCTCTGGATTTCGTTGGTGAACATTTGCCTGCTGCGGACGGGCACCTTGGTATCAGCCACGTGGAGGATCCGTGTCCATGACTCGCCCACCCCAGGGCTATGGGACAGCCGGTGTCGGGCCGGACTAGTCCGGAGGTAGTCAGTGGTGGCGGGGCCCGACTCCGTGGCCCTGGTGGGTGTCAGTTAAATATGGCTGATGAATTGGGGTTTAAATAAAGTTCGTGTTCGTGACGCCACCTGTGGTTTGCGGCTATTAAGCCGCCGCTGCTGTGTAAGGCCTCCGGGGTGATGAAGTGGCAGTGTGAAGCCCCACAGGTGTTGTGTCGGTGCATTACCTTCAGGGACTCCACTCAGCTGGATCTTGTCACAGGTAGGAGATCTTCTTCTTGTCGTGACGCCACTCTCAGAATTGCGGTCAGTGGGGACCGCCACTGCAGATTAGGGGACGCCTGGGGCTGATGGTGAGTGCAGTTAGTTGGAATAGCCTCCTGAGAGTGAGGCAAGCCCCAGGGCCCTGTGTAGGTGCGTAGTACCACAAGGCGCAGAATAACTCCACACACGCAGGATGTCTTTCAGGGATTTTACTCACTTCAGATGGCAGGGTGAGTAACCCGGGCGTAGCTGGGATGAACCAGGCGGGAACCAGGTATCCTTCAGGCTGACTTCTGATGGTGACTACCAACTCGCCTTCCTTAGCCCTTGGTGGTTTGGGGTAACCCCGACTTTTAGTCCCTATGGGGGTCACCCAGGGAAGTTGCTGAAGCCTCTCTCCCCTTCGTTTGCCGTTTGCTTGTTGCCTGGGCCAGATCACTCCAGCTGCTTGCCTCCTGTGAACTGTGGGCCCTAACTGTGGCTACGTGGCTGCGGCTTTTAGTTGTTGTGGTGTGGGCTTTGAGGGCCCCACACCGGCAGGTTTAGCAAGGAAAGGTGGATCTATCCCCGCTCCAGGATCTGCCGCCCGTTTGGGCCTGGTACTCCCTAGCAGTCTCCTTACTTCCCACTCTGTGCTCTCTCTCTAGCTGGAGATGGGTTTCGGGTAGCACTCCTAGGTGACCGTTCTCCCCCGTCGGTAGCCACTGCGCGGACGCTGTCAGACTGCAACAGCCCCAGGGGTAGGGGTCAGCTCCTCTCGGAGCTCCCTGGACTCTGCACTGCACTGAACCGGCTCACATCTGGGACCTTCACTCCTGCTCCTGTCTGAGCTTCACTTTCCTGCTCCTCACTCCTCCACACTCTGCTGCAGACTCTAGACTGTTTACTCCTCCTTCTCTTTTTCCTTTTGTGCCTGCCTACGCCACCTAGCAACCAGACTCTCTTACCACACCCCTTGAGAGGAGATGGAGGCTTTTGGCCCCCTCCACTATTCCAGTGAAGGTGAAGGCTTTTCCCCCTCCTGGGATCCCCAGGGGTCCTCTCATGGGTACATGTGTGAGACCTGATCACTATGCGCCTGTGTACCACACCCCAGTCAGCCTTCTGGATTACCTGTATTGTACTGTCCCCAGCATGGGTGCAGTACTCAGTGGTGCCTGACCAGGTCAGGGGCGCCACAGCAGCAATGGTGGTACTGCTCCCCACAGGTGGAGCGGTGCCCCGGGGCACAGTTGGTGCTCGTGAGAGTCTATGGTGTAGTGGAATTCTAAGCAGACGGAATAACAGAGCCAACACCAAGAGTGCAGTTTCAAGTTGTTTACTCACACATCCTGGTATGCGCACACTGGTGCCCTCAGACGACTGGAACCCACTGTCAGGGACCTCCACCGTTTCTGGGTGATTCTTGGAGTGAAAACCGGTACCCTTCTCTCTAAGGTGTCTCTGTCTTCAGCTGTCTTCCTAAGCCTAGCTCTTTTAGGATGAACCTGCTCGGCCTCCACTACAGCCTCCAGTCTGGGGGGTCACCTGTCGGATGATTCTCCCCTTTCTAGAGGTTCTGCTGTGGGCTGTGGCCCGGGGAGTTTACAACTTTCCCTGGGCCTCGGTTTTTACTGTTTGGAGATAATTTTGCACTCCTCCGGTTTCTAGGGACCGTCCCCTGTTGCAGCTTGATCCCTCTACCGATGTTCCTGTGGAACAGGCCACCACAGCTCTACAGCTATCCGTGGCCCTGGAATCCCTTCTTCACTCTGCTTGGTGTCACCTGGACCCTCTGAGTCCCAGGATCTTCACCAGGAAGCGTCTCTTTCTTCTTCTCAGCTCCTGACTGACTAGAGCTTTTCTTCTACTTCTCCTCCTTGCCTGCCTCCTGCAGACCTCCTCCTCCTTCCCCACTCTCTCTCAGACTCCTCAAACTTGACCTTCCTTTCTCTGACTGCTCTCTGGTGGCTCCTCCCACCTCCCCAGTTGCTAAGCTGTACCCTATAGGAGCAGGGATGGGTCTTACGGCCCCTCCCAGCATGCAGCATGGGAGGGTTGCTGCCACTATCCCTGGTCGCAGTGTGTACCTAACAATGGGTGTTGTGCAGATTTGCCAGGGGACCGGCATTCACTCCTTTCCTCACCCAGAATGGGACATCACACCGCTGGATGGGGTGCAATGTCCTGTGGCGACGGAAGCCTCAGGGGCGCCACATCCACATCCAGGATTTGTGTCCTAGCTGATATGTGCGGGGGGTGGTGCGGCAATTATTCTTCATAACTTTAACTGCTATAAACAGTTTAACTTTTTCATATCTGAGGCCGTATGGCACATTTTAAACACAAAATATTTTAGAGTAGGACTGCCCCAAAGAGATTTACCGTGACGTGGCGGGGTAGCTCAAGAAATTGCAAATTTTGCCAAAAATCTCAAATTTATATTAGTACAGTTTGGAATTTTAAGTGCAGTGCACATCTTATAATACATGCCTTTTTGAGTTTAGCTGGCTTTCTTGTTTTTTTTTATCCTGTGATGCATGTATAGCAGTGTCAGTATCCACTGTGTACGACCATGTCTGTTAGTGATGGCTATCACGCAGCACATCACGGCCAGATGGCCGGGAGGAGCTGGATGGAGAAAAGCGGGGAGGTGAGTGAGGCTGCTACCAGCTTTCCTATTTTAATATTATCTCTAATGTGTCTGTGTGTGCATGTGTGTATATCTATGTATGTCCATGTATATGACTGTGCATATACTTATGTCTGTTTATATGTACTGTATTTTTGTGAATTTGTCTTTAAAGATGTACATATGCCTGTATGCATACGTATCTGTGTATTTGCGTGTCTGTGTGTTCATGGGGCCCACTGACACTCTTTCTCCCGGGGCCCACAAAAACCTAGAGCCGGCCCTGGATCCCAGCCTTACCCTTAGTGGGATGAGCTTTACTAAGCGCCCATCGAAGGGCAGATGCCAGGTGCCATTCCCAGGGCAGAGACCGGAACTGTGGCAGCTGATTCCTAGGATGAGGACAGACATGATTATTAATGGACACGGTGACAGGTGTAGCAGGAACCTCTGGGGTGGATGAGGCTGGTGGCATGATTGGTATGGACAGGCACAGTTTCTGCTATAGTAAGGGCCACCAAGGTAGCTGAGGCTGGAGGCACAACCGGGGTGGAAAAGCACTGTCTCTGGTATAGCCAGTACCCCCAGGGTATCTGTGGCTGGAGGCATGGCCGGGGTGGACAGGCACATTCTCTGGTATAGCAAGGGCCACTGGGGTAGCTAGGGCTGTAGGCATGGCCAGGCTGAACAGTCACAGTCTGTGGTATAGCAAGGGCCACTGGTGTAGCTGAGGTTGGAAGCATGGCTGAGGTGGACAGGCACAGTCTTTGGTATAGCAAAGACCACCAGGGTAGTTGAGGCTGGAGGCACAATTGGGGTGGAGAAGCTCCAGAGGCCGGGGGGACAGGCAGGGATGCAGTACACTGTAACAGAAGCATAGCAGGAAAAGGGACCTGACAACTAGCTGACTAGTGCAAACCACTAATTAACTAAACACATTGATCAGGCATCTCCCCTAATGGGAGAGTGCCTTAAGTACCCTGTGCCTCTCATCGATAGGCTGAGAGGCACTTCTGGCACTCTGTTTCTTTTAGAGAAGGGCAGCATTGCGCGAACCATGGACACTCACAAAGGACCAAGGTCATGTGCACAGGCCCTGGGAGGAGGAAGCAGGAGGTACCCATATGGTACTCCTGCAGGGACACCACGACACATGGTTAGAGCCAGCCGCGGCGGTGAGTGAAAGCGCGTCACTACGGGGTGGAGAGCGGGGAGTGCAGGGACGCCAGCACTACAGGTATGCAGCATCAGTGAATATCCTCTGAGGGGAAGTCTCCTCACCCCCGGTTGACCAGTTATTTTGAGAGTCTAGCAGTCCCTATTTAGCATATCTTATGAGACATATGATATATGTGGCGCCCCATGGAGCAGGTGTTTTAACCTACTCGTTGCCGGGCCGGGGGTGCAGATCCTCTGCATTGTCAGGGGGTGGCCTGGCCCAATTCAGTTGCCCCGAGGCATACAGGAAGGAGGATTGGAGGGTGGCAGGGAGGATGGAGGTAGTAGTCAGGTGTTTAGGAAAGTCTATTAGGATCGTGACACCATCTGTGGTACGCAGCCATGGATTGGGGCCGCTGCTGCAGGGTCTCTCACCGGGGCAGATGTCAGGGATGGTGTCGCTCCCCACAGGCGGAGCGGGATTACCCCGGGAGGATGACGGGGGTTTGGTGGTCCCCATTGATGCCGCAGCGCTGGGCGCCGGCGCCAGTTAAAGGAGAGGCAGAGGCAGGGGCTGCAGTTCCAAGTCTTTTTACTCACAGGTTGTTCAGGCGCTGCCCCAGAGTACCGTCTTCTGCCATGATGGGCTCCAGCCGATCCCAGATAGTAGGCGGTCACTGCCGATGCCCGTGAAAGTCTTTTAGTGAAGTGTCCCTCTGTAGCTATATGGAACCTGGGCGAGCTTCCTGCTCCAAGCCACGGGCCCACGAGGAAAGAGGATACACTAACTCCTGTGTCAGTGCTAGATGTTATCCCAAGCCATGCCCAGGAAGGTTCTGCTCTAAGTGTGATGGTTGTGCCTACTTTTACCCCATGTGGTGCCCACTCCCAGTGGTTGTCCTAGTGACTGGTGAAGTCCCATGCTTCGTGGTTGCTGGCTCCCCTGTCTGCCTTCGTCCAACCCCCTGTGGGTAAGCACCTGCTGTTGTTTGTGTGTGTTTTGTGAAGGCACCGGCAGGTTAACACCCTCCTGACCCGGGATAGATATTACCCCAGAAAAGTTGTGTATTACCCTGTGACGCCTGAAGCTCAGGGGCGCCACATATACCTATTGTGAAATTGACAACATACAAAGTGAACAAAAGTAAAAAAAGGAGTCAAACTCTTCACAACTGCATAAACGCTTAAAGAATTCCTGTGTGAAACAGTATAACAAAAATGCAAAATCTAAAAGACTTAAGTGCATCAGCATTTCTGAAGGTCAGTAGGATGGGAATACAGAAGCAATACCATTTTCTTTCATAAATCCATATCATTTACATATCTAAAAAAATCCACTATATTTGTACATGACTTTTAAGTACTTTTTTTGACTAAAATGGATTGTGATTTAGAGCCCCAAGTGCTTGGAATACAAAATTACTTTGTTGGACAAAACCAGACTGTACATTATTTTATCTGCTAAAGGAAGGTAATGATCGCAGTCAATCGATAATCTAATATATATATTCAATTATTATTCTACTAAGGGATAGATGAGTGTATCAGATAAATGAGAAGCAGTTATTCTTTGAAAGGCAGTTCAAAGGAAAATAGTTCAAACTATTTATATTACATGCACTGATTGTAGTATTGCAAAGCTATGCAGAGGTGAACTGCATGTACATAGGTTATCTACTGGGCTCTGATGATCCTTACTCATTTCTATGAATGTCACATTTTTTCTAATACATATGTTCAGGTATGAGATGAGGTCACCCAACTGGAAATCTGAAATATTTTACTTCAAGAATATAAGACTATAATCATACTAAGGAAGTACTTTGTGCTGAATACTCTGTAAGGGGTGAGGGTAATGTCGTTTAACCCAAAATTGTATTTAAATTTGCCCTCTGACATGTTTTTTCACTGGAGTAAGACAAATAAACTCCAGAGGAAGGACATTAAGATTACATTTTAATCCAGTCATCATGACATTATCATGTCCCATAATAACGTCAGACTGTAATGGACAGGAGATCAAAGCGAGTCCAACGTTTGCCTCATGGAGGCACAGTTGAATACCTTTATTGGATGTAATAGTGTAAATTTCTGAAAGAATGTTCAACATTATCAAATGTTAATACAGCCTTAGTTAAGGGGTGCTTCACACACAGCGAGCTCGCTGCCGAGATCGCTGCTGAGTCACGCTTTTTGTGACGCAGCAGTGACCTCATTAGCGATCTCGCTGTGTGTGACAATGAGCAGCGATCTGGCCCCTGCTGCGAGATCGCTGCTCGTTACACACAGCCCTGGTTCGTTTTCTTCAAAGCCGCTCTCCTGCTGTGACACACAGATCGCTGTGTGTGACAGCAAGAGAGCGACAAATGAAGCGAGCAGGGAGCAGGAGCCGGCGTCTGACAGCTGAGGTAAGCTGTATCCAAGATAAACATCGGGTAACCAAGGTGGTTACCCGATATTTACCTTAGTTACCAGCCTCCGCAGCTCTCACGCTGCCTGTGCTGCCGGCTCCGGCTCTCTGCACATGTAGCTGCTGTACACATCGGGTTAATTAACCCGATGTGTACAGCAGCTAGGAGAGCAAGGAGCCAGCGCTCAGTGTGCGCGGCTCCCTGCTCTCTGCACATGTAGCTGCATTACACATCGGGTTAATTAACCCGATGTGTAATGCAGCTAGGAGAGCAAGGAGCCAGCGCTCAGTGTGCGCGGCTCCCTGCTCCCTGCTCACACTGGTAACTAATGTAAACATCGGGTAACCATACCCGATGTTTACCTTAGTTACCAGTCTCCGCAGCTTCCAGACGGCGGCTCCGTGCAAGCGCAGCGTCGCTTGCACGTCGCTGCTGGCTGGGGGCTGTTCACTGGTCGCTGGTGAGATCTGCCTGTTTGACAGCTCACCAGCGACCATGTAGCGATGCAGCAGCGATCCTGACCAGGTCAGATCGCTGGTCGGATCGCTGCTGCATCGCTAAAGTGTGAAGGTACCCTAACTCTCAAGACTGGAAGGTTGCTTTTTGATCTTTTTGGTTTACAAAATGGCCTTGGAATCTGTACCAGGAAAGCTCTGTTCCCAAATTGTTCTCTGTTCCAAAATTGAATGTTAAATAAAATTGTTTCTGTATTGAGATAATCCTATATTATTCTGTCCCTGGTATGTACTGTGTAATGGCCGTGTCTGACCATACAAATGGGACCAAAATTAGACGGCACCCATCAAGTTTAGCATTAAGGTAAGAAGCATGTTGAAAATATGGAAAAATTCTCCTCAGGGGCTCAGGAATGGCTGCCCCGGGGGGAAATTAGATGAGAAGGAGAGACTGAGATGGATAAAGCATGTGATAGTGAGCAAGAAGGTTTTACAAGATGCTGTGGTATGGTATAGAATATCAAACAGATTGAAAAATATTGAGATGGAATGAAAAAATGAAATTCTGATAAGTACTGAGACAAGCATCTTGGTGTTCGGAAACACTTGTAACCTTGTCGAGTATCAACAGTACCCATGCGTCATGCTCAAGTCCCTGCCCTGCATGTTTTGAGGCTGTTAGCCAATCAGCAGTCAGGCATTTCCTGCCATACACATGCCATAACCATGTTGAATCATTGACATTACTGAGCTTGGCAGGCCCCATCCCATATATAAGACCCGGGGGTGCGATACTCGGTACACTGTCCTGTGGAAGTAGTCTAGGGACAGTTCATTTAAGAGGGAGAACTTAGATTACAGCAGGGTTTATATACTTGCATCCTTTAGTGCAATTCATGTGGCACTAAAGGGTGTTTTTAGCCTTGTTTAAGCTAAAAAATAAATCAATATTTTAAAAAATTGCATACGGTATCCCCTATTTTTCATAACCAGCAAAAGTAAAGCAGATAGCTGTAGAATCATATAATCAGGCTGGGAAAATCCATAGATTTTGGCAATTCCCAGACTAAAAATACCAGTCATCAACTGCCTCAAAAGTGGCTCATCCATTAGATGCTCCAATTCTAGTTCTTTGCCCAGTGTTTCCTAATTGCCCTGGTGCGGTGGCAATCAGGGTAATGGTTTTGGGGTTCATTGTAAATTGACAACTACCATCAAGCTAGTAATCAGACATCTAAGCCAACAAGTAATAAGTTTAAAAATTCCACAGACCATAGCAAAAAATATTTTATTTTAAAAAACAATTCCTAACTCCATCACACTCCAACTTATCTTTCATCTTTTATGTAATATTTTTTCAGTGAAAGTTCTTTTTTTTTCTTTGTGATTTTCTAAAAACTCATCCTCACTGTGTATCTAGAGCTATAGTTGTACTGTGTGGCTTTGGTCTTTTATTTTATATAGGCTACTTTAAGAAACAAAAAAAAATGAAGGTTAAAAACATTTAACAACACATGTACAAAAATGCAGTTTTTTAAGTGCAGAATCAAAGCTTTTATTACTAAAAAATCCACAAAAAATTCTGGTTCAAATCTACACCAAAAAGGCATCAAATAAAGTGGAAACATTAAAAAAGTAGCAAAAATGGAAAATCAACAGAAGATTGTAATTGCTTAGTTTGGTGTGGCCAATTGTAGAAAAATTGCAAATAAAATGTAGCAGAAACAAATAGTAGCTTGTATGCTATTTGAGGACTTGGCTGTATAGACATGCTTGGCAAATTGGCACTTAAATTTTTTACAGCTAATATAGCAAAAAAGCAACACCTCATATCTAATATATAAAGCTGAGTGTATGTACAGTATGTATGTATGTATGTGTGTGTTTATTTTTGCTAAATGAATTTGCACCGTCGTATGTAGAATCACCAAAGTTTGCACAGACACTCCATTTGACTCAGGGAACATTATAGACTATGTTTTAAGGGGACATTTTAACTCTGCGCTTTACAGTTATTCGCCAAAAAACCTGCCTCCATTAAAGTCAATGGAGCTGGGAGCCCCAATGCAGCCAGAACTTCAGAAGAATGAGCAGCTACGCCCTTGAATGGAATGTTGGTGTGTCACAATGTAGCCAGGAAAAGAGACAGACAGAGACAGACAGACACAGACAAACAGACAGGGAAAGAGACAGACAGACAGGGAAAAAGACAGACAGATACAGATAGAGACAGGGAAAGAGACAGACAGACACAGAGACAGGGAAAGAGACAGACAGAGACAGAAAAGAGAGACAGACACTGACATAGACAGGGAAAAACACAGACAGAGATGAGGAAAGAGACAGACAGACAGAGACAGACAAAGAGACAGACACACAAACAAACAGACAGACACAGATAGACCCAAAGAGGCAGCGACAGACAAAGAGACAGACAGGGAAAGAGACAGACAGAGACAGACAGGAAAAGAGACAGACAGGGAAAGAGAGAGAGACACAGACACAGACAGACAAGGAAAGAGATAAACAAAGAAAGAGATAGAGAGAGACAGAGAGAGAGAAACAGACAGACAGAGAAACATACAGAGAGGGAGACAGACAAGACTGGGAGAGAGACAGAGAGACAGTTACAATCCTGGGCAACGCCAGGTGCTACAGCTAGTAATGAATAAAAATTAATGGCTGTAACAAATATAAATTAATAAACAATAGGTAAATCTAACCGTCCAGGAGACAGTGTTAGGCCCTATGCCCACAGGACAAAAGTCATGCAGATTTTGCTGCAGAAAACCTGCAGATTTTCTGGATTTTCCAGACAAATCTGCAGGTTTATCCAAGTACAGGCACTCTCCATGTAATCCTATAGGATTTGGGGAGTGCCGTTTCAATGCTGCGGATTTTGCACCTGCGGGAAATTCTGCGGATTTCCCGCAGCCACAAAGAACTGCATGTCAATTATTCCTGTGGATTTTTCCGCACAATCTCTATAATTACCTGCCTTGATTGAAGATACCGGAGAATCCTCCTTCGGTGTAGAAGAGCGGGATGGAGCCAGGAGCGGGCTGCAAGAGGTAGGCGGGGCCTGCACAAGCTGTGGTCATGTGACAGCCCGAGCTCCGGTTATGTGATAGCAGGAGCTCGCCCAGGCCCCGCCCATCTTCTCCAGGAGCCAGCCGGAAACCAAGTTTATGTGCAATACTGGTAAGTATGAACTCACCGATCACTCCAGCACTTGTTCTGCATTGAGGATGCAGTGCCCAAGCCATGGTATCCTCAATACAGAATGCCCGCAGCATATCCGCAGGACATTCTGCTTGACTTCCGCACCAAAAACGCAGTACAACTCAGACAGAGTTATGCTGCGGATTTCTGGGAGCTCCTGCAGAATGTTCTGTGGATATATCTACAGGACACTTTCCCCGTGGGCACATGACCATACAGTTCTGGATTTGGGTCTATGCTCTGTGGTCCTTACCAGGGTGCTGAATGTCCCTCACTGCCATTATGCTATCATGCCCCCTTTGTCATCTCCTGTCAGGGTAGAAAGTAATGGTAAATGGGTATGTACTTAGGGTGCATGGCGAAAAATTTGTCACAGTAAGCTTAGCGCACAGCATATTTTGTTTCTTTTTTCTACTGTAAAAGTTGAATGGTATTTAATAGTACTATACAATTTGTGGAAGCTGCAAACTTTGCACGTTGGGAGATTTGTGCTGCCCTCTTTAGTGGGGGCATCTGATTGTCCTGTGTAAATTCTCAGTTTTCACACTCCTAAAGCCAATATTGTGGAGTAAGGGGTACTTTGCACGCTACGACATCGCAGGGGCGATGTCGGTGGGGTCAAATCGAAAGTGACGCACATCCGGCTTCGCTGTCGACATCGCAGTATGTGAATCCTTTTACATACGATTAACGAGCGCAAAAGCGTCGTTATCGTATGATCGGTGTAGGTTCCGACATTTTCATAGTTTCGCAGCAGCGACGGTACGATGTTGTGCCTCGTGCCAGCAGGCAGCACACATCGCTGTGTGTGAAGCCGCAGGAGCGAGGAACATCACCTTACCTGTGTCCACCGGCTATGTGGAAGGAAGGAGGTGGGCGGGATGTTTATGTCCCGCTCATCTCTGCCCCTCCGCTCCTATTGGTCGCCTGCTGTGTGACGTCGCTGTGACGCCGCACGACCCGCCGCCTTAGGAAGGAGGCGGTTCGCCGGCCAGAGCGACGTCGCAGGGCAGGTAAGTGCATGTGAAGCTGCCATAGCGATAATGTTCACTACGGCAGCAATCACAAGATATCGCTGCTGTGACGGGGGCGGGGACTATCGCACTCGGCATCGCAGCATCGGCTTGCGATGTCGTAGTGTGCAAAGTACCCCTAACAGTTTCTGAAGTGATAGAGTTATAGAATGTGCCCTTCCTTATATGATGAAAATATTTTGTTTAATACTTAGGATTTTATACATCTCCATAAGGCATGTCTCTGCGGGATTGCTCTGCAAAGTGTAAGCAAAAAATGCAGAGATTAAGTATGTTCATTGAGAAGTGATTGTAAGTACATACATCTAAAAAGATTAGCAAAAGCACTAATCCTTAAATCTAACCAAATTTCACAGACAGAATCAGTATAACACCAGAAGATTAGTTTTGAAATAAGATATCATTATTATAAGGATGTAAAATGTAATAAGCATTTAACACTGGTGACATTATAATCCAGCAAGCCAAAAGATAACTGAGAATGAATTATCTGTATGCCACACTAGCTTCTTTTATAACATTTATGTGGTGTCATTCCAATGCAATGCCTGGCTCCAATCTCATTTACTAAAGGTGGCAAAAACTGCTTGACTTTCTTTAGACTTCAATAGGCTTTATTATAAAAAATATTTATATTATAGGACTCTGTTTATATTGAATGTAGCAAAAGTGGCATTGGGCCCTTGTATACAACTAATCCTATAAAAATATATGGAGTGATATATTTCATGTTACCCACTGTGAGACTGTGACCGGGGTTATCTATGACGGCCGGTATGTCTCGCCCCGGTTGTGCTCACTCCATGATAGAAAGTAAATCCACTCTAGGGTTAATGCTGTTTCCCTACAGGCTGAAGGAAGGGTTAAATAGAATCAGGAACGAGGGCAGGTGTGCCGGGTGTGAGGGAGTGAACAGAACTCCCTGAGTTTTCTGCTGGAGAGGCACATGTATTTTGTTATGGACTTTTGTTTGGACATTAAAACCGTGTGCTGTGAACCTTACTGCCTGGATCCCGTGTCTTCTGCTGCGCAGCCGACCGTGCTACCTCACACCACAGTGTTTCTCCAAAAATAAGACAGTGAACCACATTTCTAGGTATTGATACTTATTAGTGCCTGCTCAAAATTACCCAGTGAAACAAATTTCTAGGTATTGATACTTAGCCGCGGCAGGAAACTAGCCAGGTCTTACACACAGATGAGGAGCAAATACTCAGAAACGGCTATCTGTGGATGGATACCATGTTTTGGCATAGGCGGTTTCCTTGACTGGAGACTGCCCTTCCCGTGGTTTTTCCTTCCCGGTGTAAGACCTGGCTAGTTTCCTGTCAGCGTTGAGAAACATGTGATGGTGTCTCCGTGGCTTTCTTGTTTTGCGTATTTCCCAGGGGGCATTGTTCTAGAATCACTGCATTGAGAAACACATGATGGTGTTTCCGCGGTGCTGGATGTTGATCTCCCTAAGGTCAACCATCCTTACCTATGTAGTCTTTTACTAGGCATTGCTCCCACTAGCCAGTTTCCTACTCCACACTGATGAGGAGCAAATACTCCGAAACAGCTGTCTGTGGAAGGATATCATGTTTTGGCATAGGCGGTTTCCTTGACTGGAGACTGCCCTTCCCGTGGTTGTTCCTTCCCGGTGAAAGACCTGGCTAGTTTCCTGCCAGCGTTGAGAAACATGAGATGGTGTCTCCGCGGCTTTCTTGTTTTGCATATTTCCCAGGGGGCATTGTTCTAGAATCACTGCGTTGAGAAACACGTGATGGTGTCTCCGCGGTGCTGGATGTTTATCTCCCTAAGGTTAACCATCCTTATATATATATATATATATATATATATATATATATTTATATTTATATTTATATTTATATATACAGTACAGACCAAAAGTTTAAACACACCTTCTCATTCAATGAGTTTTCATTATTTTCAGTACTCTGCAAATTGTAGATTCACATCAAAACTATGAATTAAAACATGTGGAATGAAATATTTAAAAAAGGGTGAAACAACTGAAAATATGTCTTATATTCTAGGTTCTTCAAAGTAGCCACCTTTTGCTTTCATTGCTACTTTGCACACTCTTGGCATTCTCTTGATAATCTTCAAGAGGTAGTCACCGGAAAAGGTTTTCTAACAGTCTTGAAGGAGATCCGAGAGATGCTTAGCACTTGTTGGCCCTTTTGCCTTCACTCTGCGGTCTAGCTCACCTCAAACCATCTCGATTGGGATCAGGTCTGGTGACTGGGAAGACCAGGTCATCTGGCGCAGCACCCCATTACTCTCCTTCTTAGTCAAATAGCCCTTACACAGCCTGGAGGTGTGTTTGGGGTCATTGTCCTGTTGAAAAATAAATGATGGTCCAACTAAAGGCAAACCGCTGCTGCAAGATTCTGTGGTAGGCATGCTGGTTCTGTATGCCTTCAATTTTGAATAAATCCCCAACAGTGTCACCAGCAAAGCACCCCCACACCATCATACTTCTTCCTCCATGCTTCACGGTGGGAACCAGCCTGTAGAGTTCATCCGTTCACCTTTTCTACCAAGAAACGGTGGTTGGATCCAAAGATCTCAAATTTGGACTCATCAGACCAAAGCACATATTTCCACTGGTCTAATGTCCATTCCTTGTGTTCATTAGACCAAACAAGTCTCTTCTGCTTGTTGCCTGTCCTTAGCAGTGGTTTCCTAGCAGCTATTTTACCATGAAGGCCTGCTGCACAAAGTCTTCTCTTAACAGTTGTTCTAGAGATGAGAAGGTGTGTCCAAACTTTTGGTCTGTACTGTGTATGTATATATATATATATATATATATATGTATTTAGTATATACATTTAGTATATACATATAAATATTGTATATATAAATTATTATATATTTTAATGTTGTTGTACTCAGAATAAAGTTAGCTAATGATTAAAAAAATGTAATACAGGACATGGAAATGTGACGCCCTGGCAAAACCAGGTTGTCACAGTAAGGCCCCTGTATGACACCGTTCCCTCACTAGGAAACACACAGCCAACCCGAAAACCCTAGTCAACCCCCTTTATGGAAAGATAGACACACCAGTGGGCGTGACCAGGTGGTAGGGACACGCCTACCCAGGGGTATAGACAGCCCGGGGCGGGAAAACAAGCAGATTAGTTTGTGGTTCAGTTTGGAGAGGAGTGTGGGCTGGAGCTAAGTGTAGCTCCAGCAGGAGAGTTCAAGTTGAACGGTACCAAGGTAGGAGCCCTGGTGCCACTGGCTAGGAGGCAGACGGTGGTCTACGTCAGCAGGAGACGGGAAGACGGCTCGGTGGAACCGAAGTGGACTGGGACAGGGTTGAAGCCCGCCGGTACCGACATGGGGAACCAACCCGGAAACCGTAGCACAAAGGGGGGTACCCGGACCCTGAAGCCAGGACCAGAAACAAGTGGAACTGGTTAATTAACCAATTGAGGCCAGGACTAGAGGTCCTGTCCCACCCAAAGTCCCTCATAGAAGACAACAGCCCACCGATTAGGGATTAGAGGTCACCGCCAGGGCACATAGATCCCATGGGCCAGCATCTGCGGGCACGGCTCCTTAGGCCACATCCAACCGGGAGCGGATTCCTGAGTTTCACACTAGGAAAGTCCACCTTACATAAAGCAGTGCAGGAAAAGGCCACCAGCTGGGCGGGGGACCTGAACACAACTGGCCGCGTCACTGGCCACCATCACCTTGGTTTACCAGAGACTTGTGTGTTTTACTAATCATGAGTACACCAGCACCCCCTGCGGTTGCCATCCCCTGCACCGAGCCACCGGATCCCGGGGCCACCATCCCTACCCATGGAGGGGTTAACAACTTGCTGCACAACATCTCCCCCAGGTGCCCCGTAACAGCAGCGGTGGTGTCCCACCTCACCACACACCGTGAGTGGCGTCACGAACTTCCAGCCCATACATCTACGCCCCCCCATTTATTCGGCATGTCTGCGAGACCCCCGGTTCTGGAGACCCTCGAGCCACCACCCCTGAAGGCCCAGATCCGAGCAGCGCCGGCTGCTGGAACGGGGGCGGCACAGAAACATCACATTATAATTGAACAAAAGATTAAAAGCTTATCAGATGAAAAATGTGTAGCCTGTAAAACTACACAATCGTGTCTGATTATTAAAGGGTAAAACATAATAAAGTAGTTTATATTTCCAACTTTCTGTTTGTGGTCTGTGTTTTGATGATCATTAGAATATGGAGCATGCTACTTCTTCCATGCACATGCATTGGATGCAGAATATGAGCAGTTTACACAAATATTTAGGTGCTGAATCCATTCCAAAATCCTGACATTGTATAGCTAACCTATAGAAATCGACAGGTCTCGTACTTAGCCAAATTGTTCCAAATTCTAAAGAACACAGCACAGAAATTTGGCAACATGTCTTGGGCTTAGAGGGTTATGGTGAAAATGAAAAGTTATCACCTTTCCCAAGAATGCAATTAAATGGGATTAAGTGTACCAAGCTTATCCTTCTTTGGCAGGTCTATGGACAACAATAGAGCTGAGGTTTACATACATAGCCACTATCAATTCCTAAAGAGCATTCCAGAGCTCTATTCTCTGCATTGGAGAGGGTCTCAGTGGTCAGGGAACAAATATACTGTACACACCTATGTTAAAATGTCAAGTTTTTGTCATGTAAAAAAATCATCTGAAGAATCATTTCAAAACAGTTTTCACCTTTATTTTCACATGTACAAAGGCATGTAAACTTTCGAGCACCCCTGGTCAAAGCTACTGTTTTTGTGCACAGTTAAGCAAGTTAAAGATGAAAGGACCTCTAAAAGGCATAAAGTTACAGATGACACATTTCCCTTGTATTTTAAGCCCCAAAAACATTTTCATCTTTTACATTTTAAAATTAACAAAAAAGTAAACTGGGCCGATGCAACAGTTTGGGCACATTGCATGGTTAGTATCTACCGTAGTAGCATTCCCTTTGGCAAGTATCACAGTTTGTAAACTTTTTTTGTAGCCAGCCAAGAGTTTTTCAATTCTTGTTTGAGCAATTTTAACCATTCTTTCTTGGAAAAGTCTTCCAGTTCTGCGAGATTCTTGGGTCGTCTTGCTTGCACTGATTTTTTGAGGTCTAGCCACAGATTTTCAATGATGTTCAGATCAGGGGACTGTGATGGCCATTGTAAAATCTTTAGCTTGTGCCTTTTGAGGTAGCTTATTGAGGATTTTGATGTGTGTTTAAGATCATTATCCATTTGTAGAAGCCATCTTCAGCTTTTTTTACAGATGGTGTTATGTGTGCATCAAGAATTTGTTATAACAATTTTCTCCTATAGGGGAGAAAAAACGGAACAAGAAACAGTGCAGTGCTAGTCTTTGTGTAGCAATAATGATAGCCAAATAAAAATGTTAAGATTGCTCTCACAAACTCTGAGTGTAAGTGAGAAGTCTTCTTCGGGGTTCAGTACCGGACACAAACTGTCGGGTACAGTCTGCAAACTTTACAGTTCGGGTTTGCTCATCCCTAATAGGAATTATAAACCGAAAGCTTTTCTTGTAAAAGACATGTTTTTTTTCTCCCTCAATATCATAAATATAGTATAATAAATTAGTAAACCAATATGCGATGTAAATAAATATATAAAATTATTTGCCATAAAATGAAAATTGAATAAAAATTATGTAAATGAAAATCGTCTGAAAAAAGCATATATGATGCATTAATAAAATACATTTTATAAATACATATTAATTGATGAATAATTAATCTTGTTTCTCTAATAAACTGTTCCACTTGTTCCACCACATCATAAAGTTCATCAAGATAGAGGCACTGAAATCTAAAATTCCAGAAACACTCCTTACGATTAAGTGTACTATTCCGATTTCGAATTTCAGTGGGAATTTGTTCCACTGCTGTGACCTGAATACAGACATTTTTATTATGCTTGGTCGTGAGATATCTTGACTAGGTTTTAAAAACTAATTTTTCGCATTGTTCCTAAGGCCGTTCATTCTAGAATGGAGAGACTGTTTAGTAAGTGCCACATGTAATAGACCGCAGCTTCAGTTTATGACATAAACCACGTGTTGTGGCTGTAGCAAGGCTCATTTGGGGCTGAAACGCATAGAATGAGCAATTTTAGTAAAGCTATCATCTCTCAAATCACTTTGCATCCTTTTGGTATCAGGGAGTAAGCCACTTCATTTTGTTTGGTTGCATAAAGAATTTGTTGAAATTTCATTCAATCGATTTGTAGCACCCATGAGTAGAGTTGAGCGCGGTTCGTGGTTCGTGGTTCTCCAGTTCTAGGCTCGAGTGATTTTTGGGCTGTTCGAGATCGAACTAGAACTCGAGCTTTTTGCTAAAAGCTCGATAGTTCTAGATACGTTCGAGAACGGTTCTAGCAGCAAAAAGCAGGGCTTTTTACAGCTACAGTGAGCAGGAGCCATCGCTGGCAGCCTGCCACAAGCTGGTAACCAAGATAAACATCGGGTATCCAAGCAAAGCGCTTTGGTTAGTAACCCGATGTTTATCTTAGTTACGTGCAGGAAGCCCACACTTTCCCGCTCAGCTCGCTCCACCCCCTCCTGCCCGCGGCATGTACACATACATACACATACACAAACACACACACACACACACATCCACCCCCCCCCCCCCGCCCGCCCGCCCGCTCGCTCGGCTTACCTGCGGTGATGAAGTCCCGCCATCCCGACCTCAGCGCTGTCACTGTCCTCCATGGCCGCCGCTTGTCACATCACCTATCGCTTCCGACCCGAGACTGACACTGGCGGTGACGTCACGGACCTCTCGCGATACTTGATGTGAAGGCGCCGGTCATTGACCTCAGTGACAGGGGCTGTCAGTGTGCTGGAGATCAGCGCAGGTAATGTACCTCACTGACAGCAGCACTTGTCACCCCCCTGCAGTGACCTGGGCTGACCCATTGATGTTAGCTCAGGTCACTGCACTGCTCTCCCAGCCAATGGGGAACATCCTGCTCTTCATTGACTGGGACAGTGTGCATCGTCATGGCAACCCCTTGGATTACACCAGACCTGGATTTGTTTTTCAATCTAATAAATTGGTTAAAGAGGGAATGTTTTGGGGAGTGTTTTTTCAAATAAAAATGTGTTTGTCGTCTATTTTTTTTTTATTACTGACTGGGTTGGTGATGTCGGGTATCTGATAGACGCCTGACCTCACCAACCCCAGGGCTTGATGCCAGGTGACATTACACATCTGGTATTAACCCCAAATATTACCCCGTTTGCCACCGCACCAGGGCGCGGGATGAACTGGGGCAAAGCACCAGGATTGGCGCATCTAATGGATGCGCCACTTCTGGGGCGGCTGCGGCCTGCTATTTTTAGGCTGGGGAGATTCCAATAACCATGGACCTCCCTAGTCTGAGAATATCAGGCCCCAGCTGTCTGCTTTACCTTGGCTGGTGATCCAATTTTGGGGGACCCCTACGTGTTTTTTTTTTTAATTATTTATTTAATTTAAAATAACAGCGTGGGGTGCCCTCAGTTTTGGATTACCAGCCAAGGTGAGGTTGCCAGCTGTGGTCTGCAGGCTGCAGCCGTCTGCTTTACCCTAGCTGGCTACAAAACTAGGGGGAACCCTATGTCATTTTTTTTTCATTTTTTTGGCTAAATACAAAGCTAAGCACCCCTTAGTGCCACATGAAAGGTACCAAAGGGTGTTCCACTTTTTCTCCATTTTTTTCTCCACTTTCTCTCCACTTTTTCTCCACTTTTTCTCCATTTTTTTCTCCACTTATTCTCCACTTTTTCTCCTCTTATTCTCCACTTTTTCTCCACTTTTTCTCCTCTTATTCTCCACTTTTTCTCCACTTTTTCTCCACTTTTTCTCCATTTTTTTTCTCCACTTTCTCCACTTTTTCTCCACTTTTTTCTCCACTTTTTCTCCTCTTATGCTCCACTTTTTCTCCTCTTAATCTCCACTTTTTCTCCACGTTTTCTCCACTTTTTCTCCACTTTTTTCTCCACTTTTTCTCCTCTTATGCTCCACTTTTTCTCCACTTTTTCTCCACTTTTTCTCCACTTTTTCTCCACTTTTTCTCCTCTTAATCTCCACTTTTTCTCCTCTTATGCTCCACTTTTTCTCCACTTTTTCTCCACTTTTTCTCCACTTTTTTCTCCACTTTTTCTCCTCTTATGCTCCACTTTTTCTCCACTTTTTCTCCACTTTTTCTCCACGTTTTCTCCACGTTTTCTCCACTTTTTTCTCCACTTTTTCTCCTCTTATGCTCCACTTTTTCTCCACTTTTTCTCCACTTTTTCTCCTCTTAATCTCCACTTTTTCTCCACTTTTTCTCCACTTTTTCTCCACTTTTTCTCCACTTTTTTCTCCACTTTTTCTCCACTTTTTCTCCTCTTATGCTCCACTTTTTCTCCACTTTTTCTCCACTTTTTCTCCACTTTTTCTCCTCTTATGCTCCACTTTTTCTCCACTTTTTCTCCACTTTTTCTCCTCTTATGCTCCACTTTTTCTCCACTTTTTCTCCACTTTTTTCTCCACTTTTTCTCCTCTTATGCTCCACTTTTTCTCCACTTTTTCTCCACTTTTTCTCCATTTTTTTCTCCACTTATTCTCCACTTTTTCTCCTCTTATTCTCCACTTTTTCTCCACTTTTTCTCCACTTTTTCTCCACTTTTTCTCCTCTTATTCTCCACTTTTTCTCCACTTTTTCTCCACTTTTTCTCCATTTTTTTCTCCACTTTCTCCACTTTTTCTCCACTTTTTTCTCCACTTTTTCTCCTCTTATGCTCCACTTTTTCTCCTCTTAATCTCCACTTTTTCTCCACTTTTTCTCCACTTTTTCTCCACTTTTTTCTCCACTTTTTCTCCTCTTATGCTCCACTTTTTCTCCACTTTTTCTCCACTTTTTCTCCTCTTAATCTCCACTTTTTCTCCTCTTATGCTCCACTTTTTCTCCACTTTTTCTCCACTTTTTCTCCACTTTTTCTCCACGTTTTCTCCACGTTTTCTCCACTTTTTTCTCCACTTTTTCTCCTCTTATGCTCCACTTTTTCTCCACTTTTTCTCCACTTTTTCTCCTCTTAATCTCCACTTTTTCTCCACTTTTTCTCCACTTTTTCTCCACTTTTTCTCCACTTTTTTCTCCACTTTTTCTCCTCTTATGCTCCACTTTTTCTCCACTTTTTCTCCACTTTTTCTCCACTTTTTCTCCACTTTTTCTCCTCTTAATCTCCACTTTTTCTCCTCTTATGCTCCACTTTTTCTCCACTTTTTCTCCACTTTTTCTCCACTTTTTCTCCACTTTTTCTCCTCTTATGCTCCACTTTTTCTCCACTTTTTCTCCTCTTAATCTCCACTTTTTCTCCTCTTATGCTCCACTTTTTCTCCACTTTTTCTCCACTTTTTCTCCTCTTATGCTCCACTTTTTCTCCACTTTTTCTCCACTTTTTCTCCTCTTATGCTCCACTTTTTCTCCACTTTTTCTCCACTTTTTTCTCCACTTTTTCTCCTCTTATGCTCCACTTTTTCTCCACTTTTTCTCCACTTTTTCTCCACTTATGCTCCACTTTTTCTCCACTTTTTCTCCACTTTTTTCTCCACTTTTTCTCCTCTTAATCTCCACTTTTTCTCCACTTTTTCTCCACTTTTTCTCCACTTTTTCTCCACTTTTTTCTCCACTTTTTCTCCACTTTTTCTCCTCTTATGTTCCACTTATTCTCCACTTTTTCTCCACTTTTTCTCTACTTTTTCTATGGTCGGTCTACCCATTAGCTCTGCCATGCATAGTGTAGCTCTACACCTACTGCACATGTTACTTTATGATTGACATCTCTTTCGTACCAGAGCTGTCTAAGTCTACTCTGACCCCATATTTGTCATTACTATATTGTCCTTGTACTTTATTATGACATTTGTATCATGTGTTTCATTTCTTGCTGTGTTGCAATTTTTTTGCTGCATCCCAATTGTACCTCTACATTGTTCGAGTTTATGTTATTGTTCTCTCACTCTTATGTGATACTGATTATTGTCATTTTTCATGATTACATGCAGATAAGTCCAATCTGACGAAGGCTCAGGCCGAAACGTCATTTGTAACTTGTTTTGGACAAAAACATATATGCTTATGAAAAAATAATTTTCTTAATACGGACCAATAAAGAGTGATTTTGCATTACTATCCGTTGTGACTTACTGACTTAGTCTGGGAGATATAGAGTGCCGAGGTTACTCACTAATTTTATCTATTATTACCTCTGAGCACCTATATACCAGTGAGCAGAGCTTCCTCTACAGTAGTTCTCCTGATTAGGCATGCCCTTACCTCATGAGCAGGGCATTGCAGCTTTGGTAGCAACCATTACGACATGGACTCTGCTGCTGTGGACCCGGGGAGAGTGAGTGCAGATTCATTGCACCCACACTCCTCACATGAAGGGTCCGCACTCCTAGAAAATGGGGGATACATTCCCTGAGTGTCTCCACCCCATATTCTAGACGGTCCAGAGTCGTCGTGGGACCCCTTTATTTTTTTTCTTACAATAAATTGGTGAAAGAGGAAATGTTTTGGGGACTGTTTTTTCAAATAAATTTCTTTTGTCGATTTTTTGTTTTTGTTAGTACTGACAGTTTATGATGTTGGGTATCTAATAGACGCCATGACATCACAAACTGCTGGGCTTGATCTCAGGTGACTTTACAGCTAGTATCAACCCGATTTATTACCCCGTTTGCCACTGCACCAGGGCACGGGATGAGCTGGGGTGAAGCGCCAGGATTGGCGCATCTAGTGGATGCGCCACGTCTGGGGTGCCTGCGGCCTGCTATTTTTAGGCTGTGAAGGCCCAATAACTATGGACCTTCCCACCCTGAGAATACCAGACCACAGCTGTCCGCTTTACCTTGGCTGGTGATCCAATTTGGGGGGTCCCCTACTTTTATTGTGTAATTATTAATATTTATAAAATAATTATAAAAAAGAGCCTGAGGGGACCTCCACATTGGATCCCCAACCACGGTAAAGCTGCCAGCTGTGGTTTTCAGGCTACAGCCGTCTGCTTTACCCTAGCTGGCTATCAAAAATGGGGGGACCCAACGTAATTTTTTTTTTTTAACTATTTTTTAAATAGAAAAAATTAATGGGCTTCCCTGTATTTTGATTGCCAACCAAGGTAACGGCAGGCAGATGGGGGTGGCAACCCATAGCTGTCTGCTTTATCTGCGCTGAGAATCAAAAATACCGCGGAGCGCTACGTCATTTTTTTAAAGATTTATTTTTACAGCACTGTGATGTCCAGCAATCAAAATACAGGGAAGCCCATTTTATTTTTAGTTATTTAAATAAATAATTAAAAAAAATATATGTTAGCTCCCACTGCATTTTTTGTATTGCTAGCTAAGGGTAATCCAAGCAGCTACTGGCTGCTAACCCCCACTGCTTGGTGTTACCTTCACTGGCAATGGAAAATCCAGGGAAGCATTTTTTTTTTTTTTTGCCAAAAAGCTACAAAAAAAGGACGTGAGCTTCGCCATATTTTTGTATGCTAGCCAGGTATAGCAGGCAGGTGCTGGAAGAGTTGGATACAGCGCCAGAAGATGGCGCTTCTATGAAAATGCCATTTTCTGAGGTGGCTGCAGATTGCAATTCGCAGCAGTGGGGCCCAGAAAGCTCAGGCCAACCGGTGGTGCGGATTCCAATCCCAGCTGCCTAGTTGTACCTGGCTGGACACAAAAATGGGGCAAAGCCTACGTCATTTGTTTTCTAATTATTTCATGAAATTCATGAAATAATAAAAAAAGGGCTTCCCTTTATTTTTGGTTCCCAGCCGGGTACAAATAGGCAACTGGGGGTTGGGGGCAGCCGTACCTGCCTGCTGTACCTGGCTAGCATACAAAAATATGGCGAAGCCACATAATTTTTTCAGGGGGCAAAAAACTTCTGCATACAGTCCTGGATGGAGTATGCTGAGCCTTGTAGTTCTGCAGCTGCTGTCTGTCTGTATGGAGAAGAGCAGACAGCAGCTGCAGAACTACAAGGCTCAGCATACTCCATCCAGGACTGTATGCAGAAGTTTTTTGCCCACCAAAAAAATGACGTGGGCTTCGCCATATTTTTGTATGCTAGCCAGGTACAGCTGGCAGCCACGGGCTGCCTCCAACCCCCAGTTGCCTATTTGTATCCGGCTGGGAACCAAAAATATAGGGAAGCCCGTTTTTTTTAATTATTTCACTTATTTCATGAAATAATTAAAAAACAAATGACGTGGGCTTCGCCCTATTTTTGTGTCCAGCCGGGTACAACTAGGCAGCTGGGGATTGGAATCCGCAGCACAGGTTAGCCCGAGGTTTGTGGGCGCCTCTGCTGCGGATTTCAGTCCGCAGCCGTCCCAGAAAATGGCGCTCTCATAGAAGCGCCATCATCTGGCGCTGTATCCAACTCTTCCAACAGCCCTGGAGCCGGGTGGCTTGTTGGGTAATCATGAGTTAATACTGGCTTTGTTTTACCAGCCAGTATTAAGCCAGAGATTCTTAATGTCAGGCACGTTTGACCCGGCCATTAAGAATCTCCAATAAAGGGTTAAAAAAAGACACCACACAGAGAAAAAATACTTTAATAGAAATAAATACACAGACACATTAGAGACTCCATCTTTATTACCCCTGTCAGCCCTCCACGATCCTGCTCTTCTGTCTTCTTTCTTTCTAGTGAAGTAGTAGTGACGATTGTAGTGAGGGGCATCACTTGGGGCTGGGGAACCTCCATCCTAACTACAATGCTCACTACAATCGGGAAGCAGCGTGCAGCCTTCACTCCGTGAGTGATCACTGCTGGCTGCTAGCGGTAACGCTGACAGACGCGTTACCATAGCAACGGTGCTCCCGGAGCTGCGGTTAGCGGTGACGTCACCGCTAACTGCGTTGCTATGGCAACGGTGATCTCTGTTAATGACCGGCTGTGTCAGCCGGTCCCTAACGGAACGGGGAGTCGACCGTGTGCTAGAGCATGTCGCCGGTACACGGCGATACACATATGTGCACCGTGTACCGGAGAGATGCACTCGCAGGTCCTACATGACGTGTCATAGTCATGTGACCAGTCTGTAGCCAATGAGATAATAGCCACGTGACTGGTCACATGGCTATTTTGACGTCACGATAGGTCCTGCTTCTCTGCTGGCAGTGCAGGTCACCGGGAGGATTCAGCGATCATCGGATGGAATAGCGGCAGGAGACAGAGTGCAGAAGGGATCGCGAGGACCGGTAAGTGTTATGGCAATGTTTATTAACTGTTTGTGTACATTTATAATGCATTTTTATGTGTTTGTGATTGCCTCCCATTATAGCCTATTGGCTCGAGTTCGGTTCGTCGAACGTTCGACGAACCGAACTCGAACGGGACCCCCGTTCGGCGAACCGGCCTCGAGCCGAACCGGGACCGGTTCGCTCATCTCTACCCATGAGGTACCAGGTGCCATAAATGTAACCGGGGAAAACCCAAACCCTGGAATATCCGTGCCAGAGAAAACACACCAACACCTTCAGGCCACACACACAACCCCAACACCAGACTGGGAGACTGCCTAGTAACAGGTAAAAGGGGAGGGCACTGGTTGGCTACTACCACCCAGCCTGTAGGGAGAGACCCAGCGAGAGGGAGGGACCTGTGGTCAGTTGGAAAAGGTGGGAGGAAGTGTGGAGAGTCAGTCAGGAGAGTCTGTCAGGAGAAGTCTGTTGGAGAATAAGGTGAAAGAAGGAAGGGAAGGAGAGAGGAGGAGAGGAGTAATAGTCTGAAGTAGTAGAAAGTGAAAAGTACTGAAAAGACCGGCAGTAAGAACGGAGTGCTGTAAAAGGAGCGCGAACTATGGAATACAGAATGGGACTCCAGGCACCGTGGGTTACCTGTGGAAGCAGCAGACTCCAGGTACCACGGAGGGCCTGTGGAAGTTCACAACCAAGGCTCATGGGACTCAGCACAAGGCGGGGTGCAGACTCTAGGACAGTGGGACACTTTATCATCAGCTGTTA
The DNA here is from genome assembly GCF_048569485.1 of Anomaloglossus baeobatrachus. Lineage (NCBI taxonomy): Eukaryota > Metazoa > Chordata > Amphibia > Anura > Aromobatidae > Anomaloglossus > Anomaloglossus baeobatrachus. The sequence continues at coordinate 380,562,693 of NC_134354.1, read as the reverse complement.
ACTCTGCCGGTCAAGAATATCTCCAGGGTCCATCGCCAACCCAAAAGGTCTGAAGCAGAAGAAGAAAAGAGGGGACCGGGGACTGAACCCCTTAAATAGTCCAGGCTGCCTGCATTAGGACCAAGACAGAAACAGAGGGGTTCCCAAGTAGCTCTAGGCCACAGGAGCCCATCAAAAACAAGTGTACATGGAGGAAAGCCAACCCAGGTCACAGCTGGCACGGAGAACAAGGGGAGCGGATACACCTGGGACCGGTATGCGCGGGTTCAGGTACCACCACAGCAAAGTAAGCAAGGCAAGTTAAACTACAACACTGGTGTGGTCTGTTTCCTTGATGGTGTGCACTCAGACTGTTTTCCCACTACAATCCCCATCATCCACTGCTGGGGCCTGTCCCTGCTTGCGGTTGGCTCTAACCATCCAGGCTGCATCACTCCATCAGCGCCAGCAGAAACCTGTAGCGGTGGCCCCAAATAACCTGGCCACACACCGCAAGTGGCGTAGTTGACAAAAACTTTTATTTTTAGTTTCTTTTATTTAAAACCCTCTTGATTTACTCGAAAAGACAACACCAGGGTCACGGAACCAGACCCCGCCACGACTGACGTCCCCGGACTAGTTTGGCCCGGTTCTAAGTTCACCGTCCCTGGGGCTGGCATGTCAGATTCTTCTCTCTACCCAAAAAATGCTCACGATTCCATTGGCTGCAACACAATCCCAAAGAATGATTGATCCACCAACATGCTTAATGGTTGGTGAGATGTTCTTTTCCTGGAATTCTGTGCCCTTTTTCTCCACACATACCTTTGATCATTGTGGCTGAAGAGTTCTAGTTTAACCTAATCGGTCCACAGGCGGTATTAGGGTTAGGCAAAATGCATTAGGTTTGTTTAGATATTCTTTTGCATACCTCTAATGCTGAATGTTATAGTGAGGATGCAGGAGAGGTTTTCTTCTGTTGACTCTTCCATGAAGGCCATATTTGTGCGTGTCTCTGAACATTAGAACAACATACCACAACTCCAGAGTCTGCTGAATCTCACTGAAGGTCATTTGAAGTCAAGCGGGTGTTCTGATTTGCCACTCTAGCAATCATATGACCAGCTCTCATAGAGAAATTTTGTTTAGCCTTTCAGACCTTATTTTCACATGCACTGCTCCTGTTATCTGCCATTTCTTAATTATATTTTGAACTGAGGAAAGGGCAACATAAAAGCGCTTTGTTATTTTCTTATAGCTATTTCCTGCTTTGTGGGCCTCCACCATTTTCCCTTTCAGAGTGCTAGGCAGCTGCTTAGAAGAACTCAATGCTGATGATTTTTCGCACAAGGTTAGAGGAAGCTGGGCTTTTATAAAGGTGTGAAACTTCCATCACCTGGCCTTTCCTAATGATGATAGTGAACAAGCCATAACCCTAACACGATAGCTAACGTTTGAAACCTTGGTCAAAGTTACCTGAGCACACAAATCTCCAAGGGTTCCCAAACTTTTGAATCGGCCCATTTTGCTTTTGTATATTTGTAATATACCTCCTTGAGGTTCGTTTTATGTTCCACCCACTAGTGTTTTGTGTATTGATGAGAGGTGAATGGGAACTTTATATCAACTATCATTTATCTGCCTACCATACATCTTGTGCTCCCCCTTTATCTCTTGGTAGATTTTGTCTTGTGATATTGTGTCATGCTGTGTGTGATCGTCAATAATAATAATTCTTGTATTTTGCACATTTACTCATTTTCCGCCTTATTTTTGATTTTTCCTTGAGTAGTGCAGACACAGATTCAGTTGTATTTATACTGATACCGTGTCCACCTTTATGGCTCATTCATTGGGAATTTTTTTCATAATGTACCAGCTCTATGGAGAGCCTGGTGTGGGCGGGACAGATCTCCTAGTTCAACTACATGCTTAAAACTCAATTCTTTGATCTTGTGAAAACGGTTGCGCCCAGTAAGTGATACATGGTTGGATTCAGAATCTCCTTGCCTATATTAAGCTGTTGTCAAATAAGGTAACAAAAACCTGCTGAGATTCCCTTTAATTATACAGAATATTGTTAAAATTAAATTTGAAAAAAGTTGTGAAATTATTCTTTTAAGTATGTTTTTTTTGTAACATGACCAAAACCTGCCATTTTAAAAGGTGTATTTAGACTTTTTATATCCCCTGTATATTAGACAAATTATTGATTGCTTGACTGAGATGCTTCACTTTGTCATTTTTTGCCGCCCTCATATAATTGGGCTTCATGGCATAAGCTGGTAGAGTCAGCGGGTATGCAATATGCCTTAAATGTGACTACTGAAATGCACTGAAATAGCATCTTACAGACTGAATTGCTTTCTGCTTCTGTAAGCATAGGTCAGCAAATTCTGCACACACAATCAGTGACTGTAATTCATCCGTTCTGGCATGTGGCTGTTATGGGACCACAAAGAAAAAGCAATGCATAGGATTTTATACATCTGGAATTTCCAAACAGGATTCACAATAATAACATCTCTGGGGACTGTAGTTTTGGAATATGTTTAGAACCTGACATTGTGGGCAAAATACTGTAGTGGCGCTTTAGTTTTAAAACACATTATTCCTCTTTCTGTCTCATTATGACAGCTCTACTGATGTAAACGGCAAAATGTCTTGACCCTTTTGCTGCCAGAGGGTCATCAATAAGGATGGAGAAAGTGAATGTGTGTTTAACAATTCCCCGTGGACATTAAAAAAGAAGCAAGACCTTCGCCTGGTGACACAGGTCAAAATAATTGAAAGGTATCATTATTTTGCACTCTATTTTAGATGATGACTCTTAGTTCATGCATTTGAATGCATATTATCCCGAGACTTCAGAAGGACCATACAAGGGCCAAAACATTATTTTTTATTTTTTTTTAAATAATGAAAGGAATGATGGATACCTAGATTTTTCTTCACATTAATTAGATCTTGTAGCACCTTTTTGTTATCTACACAAAACAGCACTGCCCTTGTATGGCATAATAAGCTATTAGTTTAGCAATTTTAATTGTTTTTATTCTCTTCCATCTTTAGCACTTCATACATTTCCTTTATCTTACTGGGAATCATTATTTTGTTAATCTTTTTTTTTTTTGTTTTGTAGTAATCAGAAAATTACTTGTTTTGAAGAATCATTTATAATTTATTCCCTAAAACCTGATGATTTAATTCTTTCCACTGGGTATCATAATACGTTGACACTTCATTTTCAGTAGTTATCATTCTCCAGTAGTGGACTTATTATAATGGGAGACAGGAATATAGTGAAAAGAAAAAAACAATAAATAGATAATAGATAATACAAGATCACAAAAGGCAATGATTAAAGATGAGCAAATCAATTCTATTTGAAGCAAATTCAAGTTAAATTGTATGATATTCCCAGGCCCCAGCAATAGACAGGACTTTCCCCTCTCCCCTCTGCTCTTTTTTCTAATATTAATTTTAATAGAGAGACAAAGAAAGGAACCATTGTAACAAACAGTGAGATTCTGGAAACACTGCCTATTCCTCAACAACTGGCATCTACTGGCCATTCCCAAACAATTCGCATTTATTTCTTACTAGTTGTAGTACCCGGGCATTGCCTGGGATAGTAACTGTCTCTTTGTCTCTCTCCCAGTCTGTCTGTCTATCTCTTTCTGTCTGTGTGTCTGTGTCTGTGTGTGTGGCTCTTTTCCTGTCTGACTGTTTGTCAGGCTCTATCCATGTCTGTCTGTCTATCTGTTTGTATCTATCGCTCTGTCTCTGTATCAGTTTCTCTGTCTCTCTATCTCTGTGTCTGTCTGTCTCGTTCCAGGTCTGTCTCTTTCCCCCTCTGTCTCTGTCCCCCTCTGTCTCTTTTTCCCTCTGTCTCTTTTCCCCTCTGTCTCTGTCTCTTTCCCCCTCTCTCTCTTTCCCCAACTGTCTATCTCTTTCCCTTTCTGCCTTCCTTGGACTGTCTCTCTCTGTCTCTTTCCCTGTTTGCGTCTTTATCTGTGTGTGCTTATGTCTGTCTGTCTCTCTATCTGTCTCTCCACTGACATCTTATTACCTCACATATAAGCTTCTTATACTAACAATTTATTTTGTTCCTATAGCAACCAATCACAGCTCCGATTAATAAGCTGTAGCTCCTATCTCCATTCACTTTAATGGAGACCGATGTTTTGAAGAGTAACTGTAAAGCACGGGGTTAAATTTTCCAGTCAAAACATAGTCTATGACATTCCCTGAGTCACATGGAGCGTATGTGCAAAATTTCGTGATTGTAAATGTGACAGTGCGAATTCCTTTAACTGACATACACACATACATACACATACATACATACATACACTCAGATTTATATATTAGACTAGCTGTAGTACCTGGCATTGCCAGGGATAGTAACTGTCTCTCTCCCAGTCTCTGTCTGTCTACTTCTCTGTCTGTCTCTCTCTCTCTCTCTGTCTCTCTATCTCTTTGTCTGTCTGTCTCTTTCCCTGTCTGTCTCTATCAAGAAATAATGTCTGAAACTCCATTGTGAGTCTGAACTGGGTGCAAACACCTAAAAAATCTACACTATATGGAGAGAAGGTATGCACACCAGTGACTATGTAAGGGGAATATATGAAAAGCAGAAACTGCTGTGTGAATGCTGACATGAAAAATTCAATAGCTATATGTAAGAATGAAAATATGAAAAATGGAATCTGCATTACTGCCATGAACATATGAATAAAGAGAAATTTAGCTATTCAATTAATGAATGCAACAGAGCCCCAACATTACGCCAAAGTATTTCTCTACGTTGGGGTCCCTAGCTAGTGTGTGTCCTCTCATGCAGTTAAAAAACTTACCGTGTATGGGAAGATGAGACCCAGGCTATATATACATATAATGTGGACTGGCTATTGGGTGGGTCCGGGTTCACAAACGAAAAACTACTTCATGTCAGTATTCACACAGCAGTTTCTGCTTTTCATATATTCCCCTTGCATAGTCACTGGTGTGCATACCTTCTCTCCATATAGTGTAGATTTTTTAGGTGTTTAGGTGTTTGCACCCAGTTCAGACTCAGAATGGAGTTCCAGACGTTATTTCTTGATTGATTTGTAGTTTTTTGTTTGTGAACCCAGCCCCACCCAATAGCCAGTCCACATTATACGCATATATAGCCTGGGTCTCAGCTTCCCATACACGGTAAGTTTTTTAACTGCATGAGAGGACACACACAAGCTAGGGACCCCAACGTAGAGAAATACTTTGGCGCAGTGTTGGGGCTCTGTTGCATTGATCAATTCAGTAGCTAAATTTCTCTTTATTCATATGTTCATGGCAGTAATGCACATTTCATTTTTCACATTTCCATTCTTACATATAGCTATTGGATTTTTCATGTCAGTATTCACACAGCAGTTTCTGCTTTTCATATATTCCCCTTACATAGTCACTGGTGACTCTCCATAGAGTGTCTCTCTCTATCTGTCTGTCTCTCTCCGTGTCTGTCTCTGCCTGCCTCTTTCCTTGTCTGTCTCTCTTCCTGTCTTTCTCTTTGTCTGTCTGTCTCTGCCTGTCTTTGTGTCTTTTCCCTGTCTGTGTCTGTCTATCTTTTTCCCTGTCTTTCTCTGTCTGTCTGTCTCTTTCCCTGCTCATTTCTTTGTCTGTTTCTTTGTCTGTCTCTTTGACTGTCTGTCACTTTCCCTGGCTGCATTGTAACACGACAACATTCTTCTAAAGTTCTGGCTGCATTGTGGCTCCCAGCTCCATTGACTTTAATGGAGGCAGGTTTTTTGGAGAATAACTGTAAAGCGCGGGGTTACATTTTCCTGTCATAACATAGTCTATGGCTACATGCGCACGCTGCATCTTTTTGTGTTCACAAACTGCAGCCAAAACTGCAGCCAAAACTGCAGCCAAAATGCAGCCAAGACTGCACCTTGTCAGGCTACATGCGCACACTGCTTTTTTTGCTGCATTTTTGGCTGCAGTTTATTTGTAACAAAATCGCGGCAAAAACACAGGTTGTGAAAAACGCACCGAAAACGCACCGAAAACGCAGCAAAAACACACCTATAATTACAAGCATTTTTTGTGACATTTCCAGGCTCTCTCTGACAAGGTGCAGTTTTGGCTGGGCGGGGGAAGCAGGGAAAATGTGATGGAATAATGAGCAGCCGGCATTTTCAAAAGAGGAGAAGCCGCCAGAGCAGTGTGACAACCGTGCAGCGCCGCGCCCGTGATTGATGAGTATAAAGGAGGGAGGGAGGGAGAGACTGACCGACGGAGAGAGAAACCGACTGACAGAGAGACTATTTACTAGAGTTAAGCGCGGTTTGCGGTTCTCCAGTTCGCGGTTCAAGTGATTTTGGGGGCTGTTCTAGATCGAACTAGAACTCGAGCTTTTTGCTAAAGTTCAATAGTTCTAGTTACGTTCGAGAACGGTTCTAGCAGCAAAAAGCAGGGCTTTTTACAGCTACAGTGTGCAGGAGCCATCGCTGGCAGCCTGCCAGAAGCTGGTAACCAAGATAAACATCGGGTATCCAAGCAAAGCGCTTTAGTTAGTAACCCGATATTTATCCTAGTTACGTGTGCAGGAAGCCGACACTTCCCCGCTCAGCTCGCTCCGCCCCCTCCTGCACGCGGCATGTACACATACATACACACACACTCACACTCACACTCACCTGTCCCCAGCCATGCAGTCCATGACACTAACGTCCTCAGCGCCACATGGCCCCGTTAGGCTCCACCCACTTTGCACTCCGCCGCCAGCACACATGGCTCAGCCCACCTGGCACTCTGCACACATGGTCCCGCTAGGCTCCGCCCACCTGACACTTTACACACATTACCCCACCAGGCTCCGCCCACCTGGCACTCTGCACACATGGTCCCGCTAGGCTCCGCCCACCTGGCACTCTGCACACATTACCCCGCTAGGCTCCGCCCACCTAGCACTCTGCACACATGGTCCCGCTAGGCTAAGCCCACCTGGCACTCTGCACATATGGTCCCGCTAGGCTCCGCCCACCTGGCACTCTGCACACATGGTCCCGCTAGGCTCCGCCCACCTGACACTCTGCACACATTACCCCGCTAGGCTCCGCCCACCTGGCACACTGCACACATGGTCCCGCTAGGCTCCACCCACCTGGCACTCTGCACACATTACCCCGCTAGGCTCCGCCCACCTGGCAGTCTGCACACATGGTCCTGCTAGGCTCCGCCCACCTGGCACTCTGCACACATTTCCCCGCTAGGCTCCACCCACCAAGCACTCTGCACACCTGGCACTCTGCACACATGGTCCCGCTAGGCTCCACTCACCTGGCACTCTGCACACTTGGCACTCTGCACACATTACCCCGCTAGGCTCCGCCCACCTGGCACACTGCACACATGGTCCCGCTAGGCTCCACCCACCTGGCACTCTGCACACATTACCCCGCTAGGCTCCGCCCACCTGGCACACTGCACACATGGTCCCGCTAGGCTCCACCCACCTGGCACTCTGCACACATTACCCCGCTAGGCTCCGCCCACCTGGCAGTCTGCACACATGGTCCTGCTAGGCTCCGCCCACCTGGCACTCTGCACACATTTCCCCGCTAGGCTCCACCCACCAAGCACTCTGCACACCTGGCACTCTGCACACATGGTCCCGCTAGGCTCCACTCACCTGGCACTCTGCACACTTGGCCCTCTGCACACATTACCCTGCTAGGCTCCGCCCACCTGGCACTATGCACACATGGCACTCTGCACACATTACCCCGCTAGGCTCCGCCCACCTGGCACTCTGCACACATGGTCTTGCTTGGCTTACCTGCAGTGATGAAGTCCCGACCTCAGCGCTGTCACTGTCCTCCATGGCCGCCGCTTGTCACATCACCTTCTCTCGCTTCCGACCCGAGACTGACTAGTGGTGATGTCATGGGCCGACCGCGATACTTGGCTGTGAAGGTCATTGAATTCAGTGACAGGTGCTGTCAGCAGTGCAGGAGATCAGCGCAGGTTATGTACCTCGCTGACAGCAGCACTTGTCATCCCCTGCAGTGACCTGGGCTGACCTATTGATGTTAGCTCAGGTCACTGTACTGGTCTCCCAGACAATGGGGAACATTCTGTTCTTCATTGACTGGGACAGTGTGGATCGTCGTGGGAACCTCTTGGATTACAGCAGACCTGGATTTGTTTTTCTTTCTAATATATTGGTGAAAGAGGCAATGTGTTGGGCAGTGTTTTTTTCAAATAAAAATGTGTTTGTCGTCTATTTTTTTTTTTTTATTACTGACTGGGTTGGTGATGTCGGGTATCTGATAGACGCCTGACCTCACGAACCCCAGGGCTTGATGCCAGGTGACATTACACATCTGGTATTCACTCCATATATTACCCCGTTTGCCACCGCATCAGGGCACGGGATGAGCTGGGGCGAAGCACCAGGATTGGCGCATCTAATGGATGCGCCACTTCTGGGGCGGCTGCGGCCTGCTATTTTTAGGCTGGGGAGAGTCCAATAACCATGGACCTCCCTAGTCTGAGAATATCAGACCCCAGCTGTCTGCTTTACCTTGGCTGGTGATCCAATAGGGGGAACCCTACGTCATTTTTTTTTTTCATTTTTTTGGCTAAATACAAGGCTAAGCACCCCTTCATGCCACATGAAAGGCACCAAAGGGTGCAAAATTACAAGATGCAGGAGAGTGGGACATTATGTGTCTTTCTGCTATTATAATGACAGAAAAGACTGATATGAAGTGTACAAGCACAAGAAAATCACCAGAGTGCTCTACGCTGTGAAAAGCAGTAGAAAATAGCACTGGAGTGAACATGTGACCGCCTCATGTAGGCTGAAGCTATGGATCCTGGATAAATTTATGTACAGTTAGGTCCAGAAATATTTGGACAGTGACACAATTTTCGCGAGTTGGGCTCTGCATGCCACCACATTGGATTTGAAATGAAATCTCTACAACAGAATTCAAGTGCAGATTGTAACGTTTAATTTGAAGGTTTGAACAAAAATATCTGATAGAAATTGTAGGAATTGTACACATTTCTTTACAAACACTCCACATTTTAGGAGGTCAAAAGTAATTGGACAAATAAACCAAACCCAAACAAAATATTTTTATTTTCAATATTTTGTTGCAAATTCTTTGGAGGCAATCACTGCCTTAAGTCTGGAACCCATGGACATCACCAAACGCTGGGTTTCCTCCTTCTTAATGCTTTGCCAGGCCTTTACAGCCGCAGCCTTCAGGTCTTGCTTGTTTGTGGGTCTTTCCGTCTTAAGTCTGGATTTGAGCAAGTGAAATGCATGCTCAATTGGGTTAAGATCTGGTGATTAACTTGGCCATTGCAGAATGTTCCACTTTTTTGCACACATGAACTCCTGGGTAGCTTTGGCTGTATGCTTGGGGTCATTGTCCATCTGTACTATGAAGCGCCGTCCGATCAACTTTGCGGCATTTGGCTGAATCTGGGCTGAAAGTATATCCCGGTACACTTCAGAATTCATCCGGCTACTCTTGTCTGCTGTTATGTCATCAATAAACACAAGTGACCCAGTGCCATTGAAAGCCATGCATGCCCATGCCATCACGTTGCCTCCACCATGTTTTACAAAGAATGTGGTGTGCCTTGGATCATGTGACGTTCCCTTTCTTCTCCAAACTTTTTTCTTCCCATCATTCAGGTACAGGTTGATCTTTGTCTCATCTGTCCATAGAATACTTTTCCAGAACTGAGCTGGCTTCATGAGGTGTTTTTCAGCAAATTTAACTCTGGCCTGTCTATTTTTGGAATTGATGAATGGTTTGCATCTACATGTGAACCCTTTGTATTTACTTTCATGGAGTCTTCTCTTTACTGTTGACTTAGAGACAGATACACCTACTTCACTGAGAGTGTTCTGGACTTCAGTTGATGTTGTGAATGGGTTCTTCTTCACCAAAGAAAGTATGCGGCGATCATCCACCACTGTTGTCATCCGTGGACGCCCAGGCCTTTTTGAGTTCCCAAGCTCACCAGTCAATTCCTTTTTTCTCAGAATGTACCCGACTGTTGATTTTGCTACTCCAAGCATGTCTGCTATCTCTCTGATGGATTTTTTCTTTTTTTTCAGCCTCAGGATGTTCTGCTTCACCTCAGTTGAGAGTTCCTTAGACCGCATGTTATCTGGTCACAGCAACAACTTCCAAATGCAAAACCACACACCTGTAATCAACCCCAGACCTTTTAACTACTTCATTGATTACAGGTTAACGAGGGAGACACCTTCAGAGTTAATTGCAGCTTTTAGAGTCCCTTGTCCAATTACTTTTGGTCCCTTGAAAAAGAGGAGGCTATGCATTACAGAGCTATGATTCCTAAACACTTTCTCCGATTTGGATGTGAAAACTCTCATATTGCAGCTGGGAGTGTGCACTTTCAGCCCATATTATATATATAATTGTATTTCTGAACATGTTTTTGTAAACAGCTAAAATAACAAAACTTGTGTCACTGTCCAAATATTTCTGGCCCTGACTGTATTTTCCCTCCTTCAGTTTTTTTGCAGTACGCAAAAAAAACGAAAGGCGCACGGATGACAAACGGATGACATACGGATCGTATACGGAATGGAAACGGATGCCACATGGATGTACCCATGAAAAAAAGGACAGTTTTTTGCGGACAGCAAAAACGGATCAGTCGTGTGAATGTAGCCTTATTCTGATCTGTCGTTTATAAACAGCAGGCAGAAATAAGTGAATAGCGCCCCCCAGCGTCAGAAAATCTCCAAGGTTTCAGGGGGTAGCTGAGACCCTGGAGATCATGATTCAGGCCGGTTTTTCTGGTCCCCGCTCTTGTGATCACCGGTATACACCATATACCAATGATTACATTACAGTAAGTGACAGTGCCGGTAAAAAATTATTTATCTCCCATCTGGCATGAACAAACATGTCAGATGGGAGATAAATATCCTCCCCGGTCCCCTGGTGTCGCCAAAGTGCCCCCCCCCGACCCCCTCCCGGAAATCCAAGATGGCCACGCACACAGCAGCGCGCCGGCCGCATTCACCCTACTCCTCTGATTTGTGTCGCATGTGCCACGACACATGCGACAGAAAACTCCTCCCCAGGCCCTGCCAGGTCACCCCCTATAACCCCACCGGTGTTCCCCGGTGTCCCACGGTACCTGTGCAGCGTTGATCCTCCCCGGCCCTCTCTTTCACAATAGACGCTGCCGCATGCACAGAGTGTTCAAACACAGTAAGTGGTGGTAACCATGCATCTGTAAGCTACTGCAATGCCCTGCTCATGAGGTAAGGAACATAGTTAATCATGAGAGCTATACTACATTTCCAAATGGAGGTATTTGATTTTATAGTTGCCCTGCTGAACGACTACCAAACATAAGAGTCCGTTATACGCCACAAGAAAACACATCTAAATAGCGAGCTCTGTTGTTTAGTATTCATTCAGCTGGATAACTGGACTTAAAGGGGTATTCCATCTTCAAGATCCTATCCCCAATATATAGTAGGTGGAATAGCAATAATATCAGCAAATACCAATATTTGGAAATATAGAATAGTTCTCCTGATTAGGCATGCCCTTACCTCATGAGCAGGGCATTGCAGCTTTAGTAGCAACAATTAAGACATGGACTCTGCTGCTGTGGACCCGGGGAGAGTGGGTGCAGATTCATTGCACCCACACTCCTTACATGGAGGGTCTGCACTCCTAGAAAATAGGGGATACAATCCCTGAGCGTGTCCCCCTATTTTCTAGACGGTCCAGAGTCATCGTGGGACCCCCTTATTTTTTTTCCTTACAATAAATTGGTGAAAGAGGGAATGTTTTGGGGACTGTTTTTCAAATACATTTTTTTGTCTATTTTTTTGTTAGTACTGACAATTTGTGATGTCAGGTATCTGATAGACGCCATAACATCACAAACAAACTGGGCTTGATGTCAGGTGACCTTAAAGCTAGTATCAACCCCATTTATTACCCTGTTTGCCACCGCATTAGGGCACGGGATGAGCTGGGGTGAAGCACCAGGTTTGTCGCATCTAGTGGATGCTCCACTTCTGGGGCACCTGCGGCCTGCTATTTTTAGGCTGTGAAGTGCCAATAACTATGGACCGTCCCACCCTGAGAATACCAGACCACAGCTGTCTGCTTTACCTTGGCTGGTGATCCAATTTGGGGGGGACCCTACTATTTTTGTAATTACTATTATTTCTAAAATAATTATAAAAAAGAGCCTGGGGTGACCTCCACATTGGATCCCCAACCACGGTAAAGCTGCCAGCTGTGGTTTTCAGGCTACAGCAGTCTGCTTTACTCTAGCTGGCTATCAAAAATGGGGGGACCCCACGTCATTTTTTTTTTTAACTATTTTTTAAATAAAAAAATTAATGGGCTTCCCTGTATTTTGATTGCCAGCCAAGGTAACGCCAGGTAGATGGGGGTGGCAACCCGTAGCCGTCTGCTTTATCTGCACTGAGAATCAAAAATACCGCGGAGCGCTACGTCATTTTTTTTAATGATTTATTTTTACAGCACTGTCAGGCAATCAAAATACAGGGAAGCCCATTTTTTTTAATTATTTAAATAAATAATAAAAAAAATATATATATATATATATATATATATATATATATATATATATATATATATATGGGCTCCCGCTGCATTTTTTGTATTGCTAGATAAGGGTAATCCAACCGCCACTGCTTGGTGTTACCTTCACTGGCAATGGAAAATCCACGGAAGCCTTTTTTTTTTTTTTCCCAAAAAACTACAAAAAAAAAATGACGTGAGCTTCGCCATATTTTTGTATGCTAGCCGGGTACAGCAGGCAGGTACGGGCTGCCCCCAACCCCCAGCTGCCTATTTGTACCTGGCTGGGAACTAAAAATATAGGGAAGCCCTTTTTTTAATTATTTCATGAATTTCATGAAATAATTAAAAAAAAAAAACGACGTGAGCTTTGCCCCATTTTTGTGTCCAGCCGGGTACAACTAGGCAGCTGGGGATTGGAATCCGCAGCACAGGTTAGCCTGAGGTTTCTGGGCCCCTCTGCTGCAAATTGCAGTCCGCAGCCGCCCCAGTAAATGGCGCTCTCATAGAAGCGCCATCATCTGGCGCTGTATCCAACTCTTCCAGCAGTCCTGAAGTCGGGTGGCTTGCTGTGTACTAATGGGTTAATACTAGCTTTGTTTTACTAGCTAGTATTAAGCCAGAGATTCTTAATGTCAGGCAAGTTTGACCCGGCCATTAAGAATCTCCAATAAAGGGTTAAAAAAAAGACACCACACAGAGAAAAAATACTTTAATAGAAATAAATACACAGACACACATTAGAGACTCTATGTGTATTACTCCCTCTCACCCCTCCACGATCCATAGTCTTCTGTCTTCTTTCTCCTTCAGCCCATGCAGCTCTGCTACATCAGGCTTCACTGTATGGGGAAGAGGCTGTGCAGTGAGAGTGACCACAGGCTGCCGGCTGTTAGCGGTGACTTCACAGCCATAGCAACAGTGCTCCGATCACGTGATTCCCGGTGCCGCTATTCACCGGCTGCGACCGCCAGTCATTGCATGTGGGCTGACTCTGTAAAGAGTGCCCTATGCAGAAATGGGGAGTCATCCGTGTGCCAGAGCATCTCACCAGTACACGGAAATACACAAACAATCACTGCGTACTGGAGAGATGAAGTGACAGTACCTAGGACCAGGACATGACATCTAGACATTTGACCAGTCTTTAGCCAATGAGCCAATGAGATAATAGACACGTGACTAGTCACATGGCTATTTTGACTACACGATAGGTCCTGCATCACTGCTGGTTACCGGGAAGACGCAACGATTACCGATGGAAAATCGGCGGGAGACAGAGTGCAGGACGAATTGCGGGCACCAGTAAGTGTTATGGCAATGTTTATTAACTGTATGTGTATATTTATAATGTGTTTTTATGTGTTTGTTATCGCCTTCCATTGTTTCCTACGGGGTTCGAGTGATTCGCCGAACCGGTTCGCCGAACTGAACTGGAAATGGGCCTCCATTCGGTGAACCAAGCTCGAGCCGAACCGCGACTGGTTCGCTCATCTCTATTTGTGACGCACATCTGGCCGCTCTAGTGATGTCATTGCGTATGACACCTATTAGTGATTTTGAATCGTCGCAAAAACGTTCAAAATCGCTAATTGGTGACAGGCCCCCCTCTTCCCAAATATCGTTGCTGTTGCAGTAACGATGTTGTTCCTCATTTCAGCGGCAGCACACATCGCTCCGTGTGACACCGCAGGAATGAGAAACGTCTCCTTACCTGCATCCCGCCCGCAATGAGGAATGAAGGAGGTGGGCGGGATGTTCGTCCCGCTCATCTCCGCCCCTCCGCTTTGATTGGGCGGCCACTTAGTGACGCTGCTGTGACGTCGCTGTGATGCTAAACGAACCGCCCCCTTAGAAAGGAGGTGGTTCGCTGGTCATAGCGACATCGCAGAGCAGGTATGTGCGTGTGACGCTGCCGTAGCGATAATGTTCGCTACGGCAGCGATCACCACATATCGGCCGTACGATGGGGGCGGGTGCTATCATGCTCGACATCGTTGGCATCGGCTAGCGATGTCGCAGCATGTAAAGCGGCCTTAAGGACCAGGGGGCATTCACTGTGAGTGAAAGAAAAGCAATTACGGCAGCTAAATAGGCAAGGGTTCTTTACAGTTAGAGCAGTCAGACTGTGGAATGCCCTACCACAAGAGGTAGTAATGGCAGATCGTATAATGCTTTTTAAAAAAGGGCTGGATGATTTCCTCAGTACACACAACATTGTTGGTTATAAATGACTTAGTGACCAAATGTAGAACTGGTGGAGGAAGGTTGAACTAGATAGACCTAGGTCTTTTTTTAACCTATGTAACTATGTAACTATCTGTTTGAAATGGGTCCACTAAGCAAAAAAAACCCGATAAACCAGATCCGTTTCAAAAGAAAGAAAAATGGATGGCTATTTAATCTCTTAAGGACCAAACCACTTTGTAAGTTAATTACCGAGCCTCATTTTTTTATATCTGACCAGTGTTGTTTTCTGAGATATTGTTTTTCTTGATGTTAGTGGTAAATGTTGGTCAAAACTATTTGCATTTATTTATGAAAATATTGAAAATTTGTCTTTAAAATTAGAAAATTCATCAATTTTCAAACTTTTAATTTTTATGCCCTTTAACCAAATAGTTATAGGACACAAAACAGTTAATAAATAACATTTCCCATATGTCTAATTTACATAAGCACAATTTTGAAAAGTATTTTTTTGTTAAGAAATGACAAGGGTTAAAATTTTAATCAGCAATTTCTCATTTGTCGAACAAAATTTACAAAACCATTTTTTCAGGGACCACATCACATTTAAAGTGACTTGAGAGGCCTATGTGACAGAAAATACCCAAAAGTGACACCATTCTAAAAACTGCACCCCTCTAACTACTCAAAACTACATTCAAGAAACTTATTAACCCTTAAAGTGTTTCACGGGAACTAAAGCAATGTGGAGAAAAAAAAGAAAATTGTTCTTTTTCTAACGAAAGTGTTAAATTAGCCTCAAATGTTGCAATTTCACAAGAATAACAGGAAAAAAAAATCACCATACAATTTATTGTGCAATTTCTCCTGAGTACAGTTATACCTCATATTTAGTGGAAAACTACTGTTTGGGTTCATGGCAGGACTCAGAAGGGGAGGAGTGCTATTTGAATTTTGGAGACCAAAATTGGCAGGAGTAAATAACAGACACCATGTCGCGTTTGCAGGCTCCATGATGTGCCTAAATAGTTGAAATCTCCCATAAGTGACCCTATTTTGGAAACTAAACCCCTCATGGAATTTGCCTACATGTTTGGTGAGCACCTTGAACCCTCAGGTACTTCACAGGATTTTATAATGGTCAGCTGTGAAAATACAAAATGCGGATACATTATATGTGGTGTAAAACTACTGTTTTGATGCACAACAGGTGGAAAGGAGGAAGCACCCTTTGACTTATGGAACGCAAAATTGGCTGAAATCGATAGCCATGTCGAATTTGCAGATCCTCTGATGTGCGTATAGAGTGGAAACTCCACACAAGTGACTTCATTTTGCAATCTAGACCCCTCAAGGAATGTATCTACATGTATACTGAGCACCTTGAACCTCCAGATGGTTCACAGTTTTTTTGTAATGTTGAGCTGAGAAAATAAAAAAATCATACTTTTCAGACAATAATGTTATTTTAACCCCAAACTTTGCATTAGCACAATGGTATCATGAGACAATGCACCATACAATTTGTACAATTGTATGGTTGTACAATTTCTCCTGGGTATTCTGATAGCCCATATGTAGTGGAAAGCTACTGTTTGGGCTCATGGTGGAGAATGGTAAGGAGCACCGTTTGAATTTTGGACTTCAAAATTGACTTGAATAGATAGTGGACGCAATGTCATTTACCGAGTCCTAATAGTGACCACATTTTGGAAACTACACTCCTCAATGAATTTATCTTAGGGTGAAGTGAGCATCTTGAACCCATTGGTATTTCAAAGAGTTTTGCAATATTGTGTCAGAAAAATGAAATATAATGGGGTTTTTTTCAACGAAAGTGTTGCTGAAGGACCAATTTTTTAATTTTCACAAGGGTAACAGGAGAAAATGGACCACACAATTTCTTAAGCATTTTCTCCTGAGTATGTAAATAACCTATATGTGGTCGGAAACTACTTTTCAGGCACAATGCAAAGCTAAGAAACGAAAGAGCGCCATATCGCAGTGCAGATTTAGCTAGGATGGTTTGCGGGTGCCATTTTACACTGGCTGAGCCTCTGAGGTGTAAGGACAGCAGAACCACCCAAAAATGATCCTGTTTTACAAATTGTCTCTCTTAATTAAATCTTCTAATGCTGCAGTGAGCATTTTGACACCACGTATTTTTCACAAAATGTTTTACCATTGGGCAGTGAAGAAAGAATAATTACATTTCACAGATTTTACATTTTATAAAGGACATAGGTAAAAATGACCGCATAACTGTTACACAAACAAAAGCACATTTGTACAAGCTAGTTACATTTTGGAAGAAGGTCCTGTGGACTGATGAAACAAAGATTGAGTTGTTTGGTCAGACAAAAAGGCGTTATGCATGGAGGCAAAAAAACACGGCATTCCAAGAAAAGCACTTGCTACCCACAGTAAAATTTGGTGGAGGTTCCATCATGCTTTGTGGCTGTGTGGCCAATGCTGGCACCGGGAATCTTGTTAAAGTTGAGGGTCACATGGATTTAACTCAGTATCAGCAGATTCTTGACAAAAATGTGCAAGAATCAGTGGCGAAGCTGAAGTTACGCAGGGGATGGATAAATCAGGAAGACAATGATCCAAAACACCTCTCCAAATCTACTCAGGCATTCATGCAGAGGAACAATTACAATGTTCTGGAATGGCCATCCCAGTCCCCAGACCTAAATATCATTGAACATCTGTGGGATGATTTGAAGCGTGCTGTCCATGCTCGACGACCATCACACTTAACTGAACTGGAATTGTTTTGTAAACAGGAATGGTCAAAAATACCTTCATCCAGGATCCAGGAAGTCATTAAAAGCTACAGGAAGCGACTAGAGGCTGTGATTTTTGCAAAAAGAGGATCTACAAAATATTAATGTCACTTTTATGTTGAGGTGCCCATACTTTTGCACCGGTCAAATTTTGTTTAACCCCTTCATGACCTTGGACGGATCTATCCAGGATCGTGTCCCGTTAAGCCCCGCCCCCTGCCGCGGGCAGGCGGTGTGGATCGGCACACATATCAGCTGCTTTCAACAGCTGACATGTGTGCCTTCTAGCCGCGGGTGGAATCACTTCCACCCGCAGCCATTAACCCCTTAAATCTTGCTGCCAAATTCTGGCAGCAAGATCTAAATGCGCGCGGCCATGTTTTTTACTTACCGCCGCCCCCACCAGAAGTCACGTGTGTTATCACGTGACTATCGGTGGTTGCCATCGTAGCACAGGGTCATGTGATGACGCCTGCAGCTATGATGTTTCACTTTCATTTTCCCTCGGCCGAGAGCAGAGGGAAAATCAAAGTGACTGAATCTGCTGTTTACAGCTGTATTGCTGTGATCAGCAGATAGATAATAGCGATTGGATTGCTGATTGCTATAGCCCCCTAGGGGGACTAGTAAAATAAAAAAAAAAGTAAAAAAAAAAAAGTTTTAAAAAATAAAAAAAAAAAAAAAAACCTAAAAGTTCAAATCACCCCCCTTTCCCCCCATTGAAAATTAAAGGGTTAAAGGGCTGCGTTCAGAAATGCCCGATCTATAAAAATATAAAATCAATTAATCTGATTAGTAAACGGCGTAGTGGCAAAAAAATTCCAAACGCCAAAATTACATTTTTTGGTCGCCGCAAGTTTTACGCAAAATGCAATAACAGGCGATCAAAATGTAGTATCTGCGCAAAAATGGTACCATTATAAATGTCAGCTCAAGACACAAAAAATAAGCCATCACTGAGCCAGAGATCCAAAAAAATAAGAACGCTACATGTTTCGGAAAATGGTGCAACATGTGCGCTACTTTTATTGGACAAACTTGTGAATTTTTTTTAACCCCTTAGATACAAGTAAACCTATACATGTTTGGTGTCTGCAAACTCGCACCGACCTGAGGCATCACATACATACATCAGTTTTACCATATAGTGAACACCGTGAATAAAACATCCCAAAAAGTATTGTGCGATCACACTTTTTTTGCAGTTTTTCCACACTTGGAATTTTTTTGCTGTTTTCCAGTACAATATATGGTAAAACCTATGATTTCATTTAAAAGTACATCTTGCCCCGAAAAAAAAGCCCTCATATTGCAAGATTGACGGAATAATAAAAAAGTTATGGCTCTCGGAAGAAAAGGAGCAAAAAACAAAAACGCAAAAACGGAAAGTGCCCGGGGGCTGAAGGGGTTAAATTCGGATTGCACATTTTCTGTTAGTACAATAAACCTCATTTGAATCCAGAAATATTACTCAGTCCATCAGTTATTAGATATATGAAACTGAAATAGCTGTTGCAAAAACCCAAATTGTTATAAAGAAAAAAGGTTAACATTAATAGGGGTGTCCAAACTTTTTCATATGACTGTATCTAGGGGTGTAGTGATAATTTGAACTCCATGGGTGTTTTACAGGAACAAACAGCAATGAATGCTGCAAATTGAAAAATGAAAATCTTCAATTGTAGTGCTTGTACATTGTAGTGCCGTACATTGTGCCCAGCTTGAGGTTTTGCAGACCTGCACCCCATAATTTAAGTGGGTTCTTCTCATTACAGTAATGACAAATGTGTGGATGCTAACTGTGCTTTAGTTGGACTTTGTGGCTCAGGAGGGAGATGAGCATTATGATTTGGGAAGTGCAGATTTCACTGGATTTCTTTTGGGGGAGCCATAGCTCTTTTTCAGAGCTTTTGTGCTACCAGTAATGTGGAAGCCCTCTATATTTCACATGATGCACCAGAGTGAGGACTTTTTCTGGGGACCACAACATTTTGGATCAGTTTACATTTATCCTGTGCTCTACACCAAGCACTTACATGGGGGTTTCCATCTAAAACTATAAAAACATGTTAAAATTAAACCCCTCAGGCATCCATTCACAAATAAGGCAGTAGGGGTACTTTGTGTGGCTTCTGTTCAGTGGTATCCGGCTTTTAAAATGTGCAAAAAAGCGGTGGCCGATTGCACTATTATGCACACCTAAAAAGAAGAGCATGGCCTGATCATAGGAGAGAGAGTATCCAAAATGTTTCCGATTACCACATTATAGGTAATCTTCCATTGGGGGTTCCTTCTGAATCATGTATTTCAGAGATTTACCATATACCAAAATAGTATCACATTTTTTATGTGTGGCAAAATCACACACTAAAAAACGTTTTTTTTTTTACAAAAGAAAAAGGTTTTTGCATCTGTGACGCCCTGGCCTATCAGGTTGTCACAGGGTATTGTGCAATCTGCCCTTCTGCACAGTATCCACTCCTCCTTGGTTCCGGATCCTGGTCCTTTGGTGTTGCTAACAGCTTAGCCAATCAAAATCCTAGGAATACTTTGCACTAGACCCACCAGACACACCATTGGGGGGCCTGAAGGGAATAGGGCCACCATATGGGGGGTTGGTAGGGGAAAGTGAGAAAGCGAGAAGAGAAGTGAAACAGGAGTGAGAGGAGTAGGAGGTGGAAGGTAACTCTCTGTGAGGGAGAGGCCATTGGTCTGGAGCAGGGCTCCTGTAGTTTACTAGGTGGCAGACCTTGGTCTGGGCCTTGTAGGAGCTGGAACCCCGGTCGCAGGGGATCGCGTTAAGGGGCATGGACTGCCGAGGATGGCAGGCGATGGCCTTGAGCCATCACTGGGCAGGGGCCAGGGCACGATGGGGTATGTGGACCCTAGGCCGGGAAGTAGCTTCACGCGTCCCAGTAATTTACTCGACGGGGGTGAAGACTTCAAGATTTATCCCCAACCTGCTCCAAAATCAGGGTACTAGTGCACCGATGGGATAGGACTTTCCCAAATTACAGTCCAAAGAGATCCTACACGTTAACCCTGAGAGCAAGCTCACTCTGTTAGCCATACGGGTGAGCGGGACCCGAAAAGTTTCAAGCTTGAGGGTCCAACTAATGAGAAGGTGCCACGGAAATGGCCACAGGCTAACAGCAACACCAAGGGCACGGATCCACGCGTGCTCCCTCCATGCTGCAGCGGTGCTCAGAATTCTGGTTTACAAGCTGTCTGAGTCATTATTCTTGGACTGAGTGAGTATGCTGAAAAAGCCCCTTTTCCTCTACTCAATGGCACCCCAGTCACGAACACCCAACGGGCCCCGGAGCACAAACCCCCTACCCATGGAGGGGTTAAACATATCTACCCCCCTTCCTTTTGAATTTGAGTGTCCGCACGAACCCCCGGGTCCAAAGACCCCTCGAGCCACCGCGGCTCCGGATCTGAGCGGCTGGGCCGCTGGCACAGGGGCGTAATACCTCACCTTCTTTTGAAAGCTATAATATTTCTAGAGTTCGGCAGTCAGAGTCATGTGAGGGTTTGTTTGGTTTTTTTTTTGGCAAGGTTAGTTGACGTTTTTATTGGTGCCATTTTCAGGCACATAATATTTTATGCTTGCTTTGTATTCCAATTTTTGGGATGCAGAATGAACAAAAAACAGCAATTCAGAATTATTTTTTTGGGATGGAGGTTATGCCTTTCACCATATGGTAAAAGTGAAAAGACAGCTTTATTTTTAGGGTCAGTAAAATTACAGTGATACCACATTTATGTAATTTTTTATGTTTTACTGCTTTTACATAATAAATACAATTTTATAGAAAAAGTATTGTTTTTTGCATCACTGCATTCTGCAAGAGCTGTAGCTTTCTTATTTTTCCACTGACGGTGCTGAATCGTGGCTTGTTTTTTACGGGACAAGATGTGTTCAGTGATACCATTTTTATTTACATTCATCTTTTTGATCACTTAATTCCACTTTTATTTTGGAGCTATGATAAAAAGCATTATTTTTTGGCACGTTTTTTATTATTTTTGTAATGGTGTTCACTGTAGTAGTTAAATAGTGTGAAAGTTCTAAAGATCATGTTGGTCTGGATGCGGTGATACCAAATATGATTTCTTCACGGAGCTGCCGATGAAGGTGAGAGTGGGAGCCTCCTGCCTCCCACAGACTTGCAAGTGCCATGATTGCTATAAATCGTGCCATCTGAAAGGGTTATTAAGCCAGGGGTGATACAGGCACCATCTATAGCTGTTAACGCAGAAGCTTGGTGGTCAGCTGTGCCAAGCTCCAGAGGAGAACATGAGGAAGTGACTGACCACAGCGATCTAAAGTGGAGACCTATGAAATGGGTCTACACACCTCTTCCTGTGCCCCTCAGCTGTCATGAAATATATCTGTACAGAACCGTCGCTCATTGTTTTCACACATGACAGTTTATAGACATGACATACATAACATGTCAAGATGAGAGAAATGACACCCGCTCATGACATGTTATTTATGTTATTCGGCATTAAGAGGTTAACTAACCCTTCAAAAAGTCTTCAATAAACTTTAATGTTTTAAAAATAAAACAGATCTACTTGCAATCCATTGTTTTAGCTCTACAAAAAAGTTGTTTTTGCACATTTTTTTACCTGGAAAGATAACTGATTGAGGCTGGATCCCTTTCAAATGGATGATTGCATGACATGTGACCTTATACATACTGTATACGAAACACAATAGTTTAGCGATACATTTAGTAATTAGAAACATTGCAAACTCCTTTATTCTGCAGAATATAGCTTATTTGTGCCCTACAAACAAACAGTATGATTTCGTAGTCACTGCAATGCTTTAAAAATATTAATATTTGCCTTTTGAACCTAAAAAAAAGCTCTTAAGGAGGATTTATAACTGTTTAACGCAGTGAGAGCTTCTTAACCTTGGCAGCTATTAAATGTTAAGTTGAAACGCAGAACATTTTGGAATCTCTACTAAAAAATAAGCTGACAGGCCCCCACCTGATAGATTTAGGACGTTTCTTGCTGCAAAAACTAATTCATGGCAGCCGAGGGGGAGAGCTGCACATTTCAGGTGCTTTAGATTATATGGAGAACATTAGTGAAGATTATATTTAAACAGAATATTACTGTCAAGTTCTATCTGGCTTTGAAATAGGTTTTTGATAGTCGTCTTACTAGGAATTTCCTTTCCCTCTCTTTTACTATGGTTGCTTGTAATGATGGCCTCTAGCAGACATTATTAAGTAATATATACCTTTGGCAAAGGAGATTAAAATTATAGTAGTACGTACAGTTGATGATATCTTTTAATAGATAAATAAAATATTTCATGTGAATTAAATTAGGAAAGCAATTTAATGGTACATATTATCAGGGGTATGTGCTGAAAATTTACCATTCAATTGGCTTTATAATTTTTATTATACATTTCAGATTCTTGGATACAAAAATGGACACAAGGACAAATACAAAACTGGTTTGCTTAGATTTATATGTGGAATATGAAGCACAAAAGTTATTACCATTTAAATATATTATAGCTCAGACTTAGTATGATAAATATTCATTAACACCCATTGCCATAAACGTCATGGATCACCATGCTTTTTTATTTTTATTTTTTCACTCTTTACTTGGGGATAAAATATTTGCTTAAATCGTTTTTCCATTTTTTTCTTTATTCCTCTGTCTTTATTGCCCATTGTACATTGCAACTTTACTTATCCACTCCAGGTCAAAGGATTATGAGGTCATCAGAAGGAGAAGCGCAAACTAGAAACTGAGATCAAGTTCACAATTCAAATCTTTGGGTGAGGGAGTTTGTAATGTATGAATTCAAATTGATTCACGTAATTTAAGTATTGAAATGTGGTCACTCTCCCATCTTGACAGAGGTATCTGTTCAAGCACTTGAAAACTCTATGAATTGACATTATGACTAAGGATGATCGAATACCCTAATATTTTCTTCGCTGAATATCCAGCGAATACGTCACTGCTATTCAACTATTCACGAATATTCGATGCCCAATGTAAGTCTATGGGAAACCAGAATAACTTCACGTTGGACCTAATGGTGAGCTGTGGAGACTGAGGAAAAGGCAGAAACAGTACGGGCACAGTCTCTCTCTCTTTCTCTCTGGACCTCGTAGATTACGCCGAACCTGGAGGCTGGAAAAAGAGCACCAGGAAGTCACAAATGAAACTGAAAGTATCGGAGTGAATGTAGTTTTATTTGTCGGATACTGAATGGTGCGAATGGCCTGTTATCCGTCGAATACCGAATAGTGGCGAATACATTCGCTCATCCATAATTATTACCATTAAGGTTAAAGTGATGGAGTATGGGTAATTCAATAATTTTGTGTCTAAACTAGTGTTTCAAAATGTGTTCATTTATCCTATACGTAAGTGGAGGAGATTTAAATTCTTTGACTTGTTGATAAGAGAGAGTTAGTATGGACCAGTGCTTTCTAAGAATGTTATGTACTTTTAGCATCAGTGGACAGTAAGTATTAACAAAGGGGCTATGTGAAATAGTATCATGTTGAGATTTTTGGTTGCTGGCTAGTGATGGGCGAACCAGGACTGTAAAAGTCTGGATCCGCACAGTTTCAAACGTACTTGAGTGTCGGGCCTGGAATTCTCAGGGAATTCTGGCAAATGAACTGGATTTGGCACTCAGGAAATAAAAAAATAAAGGAAAAAATAAAGAAAACTAGAATGAAGCAAGAGCTTCATAATTACCAAGTCTCTGGTGTGGCTGTACCTGCTCCTGCGGCTGCTCACTCTTCTTTCAGGGCATCTCATTATTGCTCATACATATTCACTTCTTTCCTCACCCATCAACAGTCCTAGTGTTTGTGATTGGTTGTAGTCAGATGTCCCCCCAGCTTGTGTGACAGCGTCTGACTGCAGCCAATCACAGGCACTGTCTGCAGATCAGTGGCATGAAGTAAAAATAAATAAATAAAACAATTGGCGTGGGGTTCCTCTGTATTATGATACCCAGCACAAATAAAGAATACAGCTACAGCCCCCAGCTGTGCGCTTATGTTGGCTGTGTATCAAAAGAAGAAGAGCAGCATGCGGCTTTCTTTTTTTTAATTATTTAAATAAATACATTTTTTAAAAAATGGTGTGAGGTCCCCCCAATTTGATACTCAGCCAAATATAGGATTTTTTTGGTGTTTGTGTTTACTTATTTTCACTTACAGATTAATAAATCGGGGGGTCTCATAGACACCTCCTATTAGTAATCTACCCTGTGCAGAATTATTAGGCAAGTTGTATTTTATAGGATTGTTTTTATTATTGATCAACAACTATGTTCTCATTTAGCCCAAAAGACTCATAAATATCAAAGCTTAGTAATTTTGGAAGTTGGGGTGGGTTTTTTTTTTAGATTTGGCTATCTTAGGAGAATATCTGTTTGTGCAGGTAACTATTACTGTGCAGAATTACGTACGTAGCTGTACGTCCTTGGTCGCCTATCTCCCATTACCATGGGCTCCGGCAGTGAGCCCACAGAAATCTACGAACATGTCTGCTGATCCGATCAGCAGACATGTGGGGCTAACAGGTGCAGGTCGATCGGAGATCACCCCGCACCTGTTAACCCTTTAGATTTTGCTGTCAAGCAATAACAGCATGATTTAAATAGCCGCAGCAGGGATCGAGCTATTCCCCTCCACTTTGGGCGGTCCCATGATGTGATCACAGGGACCAAATGTGTTGCTTTGGTTGCACTGGGTCAGCTCATGACCACTGATGCTGCCATAACTCACTTCCTGTGAGATCTGACAGAGCGCTGGTGTGCCGCCCCGCTTGCAGCAGCCGAGCTGCTCGGATCCGGACCTTCTGTGGGTGGCTCGAGGGTCTCGTGGTCACTTCGATCAAAAAGGGGGATTGTAGTGGTGGATGTAGGACGTATATGTACAGGCTGAGCCGTACTAAGTTCGTGATGTCACCCACGGTATGTGGTGAGGTTGGACACCACCACTGCAGTTACGGGGCACCCGGGGGAGATGTTATGCAGCAAGTTGTTAACCCCTCCTTGGGCAGGGATGGTGGCCCCAGGACCCATTGGGGTTTGTGGTGCAGGGAGATGGGTGACTGCAGGGTGCTGGTGTACTCACTATTGAAGGAAACACACGAGTCTCTGGTAAACCAAGGTGATGGTGGTTGGTGCCCGCAGCCGGCTGCATTCTGGTTCCCCCACCTGGCTGGTGGTCTCTCTCTCTCTCTCGCACCTTTGTGTAATGGTGGACAGCCTGTGCTTGCAAGTTCAGGAGTCCACTCCCAGCTGGATGTGGCCTAAGGAGCCCTTGCCCACAGACACTGGCCCCTGGGAACTCTGAGCCGTGGTGGTGGCCTTCTATTCCCCTCGGTGGGCTGTTGTCTTCTAATAGGGACTTTGGGTTGGACAGGACCTCTAGTCCTGGCCTCAATTGGTAAATTAACTGGTTCCAGTCACTTTTGGTCCCAGCTTCAGGGTCCGAGTACCCCCCTGTGTGCTCCGGTTTCCGAATCGGTACCCCGGGTCGGTACCGCGGGCCACTACCCTGTCCCGGTCCACCTCGGTTCTACTGAGCCGTCTTCCCGGCTCCTGCAGACGGAGACCGCCGTCTGCCTCCTAGCCAATGGCACCAGGGCTCCTACCCTGGCGCTGTTCAATTTGAGGTATTCGCCTCTGCTGAAGCCGCACACAGCTCCAGCCCACACTCCTCTCCAACTTGAACTCTAACACTTAACTGAACTCAACAGTATCCCGCCCCGGGCTGTCCAGACTCCTTGGTAGGCATCTTCCAACCGCCTCGTTCCGCCCCCTGGTGTGTCCATCTAGCCCTGAGGGGGGTGACTAGGGTTTTTAGGTTGGCTGATGTCACCTGTGAGGGAAAGGTGTAGTGCAGGGGCCTATCTGTGACTACCTGGCCTGGCCAGGGCGTCACACTGGCACTCACAAGAAAGCAGCAGCTCTGATCAGGAGAAATGAACAAATGATTGGACACTACAGTGATAAAGTCCCCTAGGGGGACTAGTAAAATAAATAAAAAATGTAAAAAAAAGTTTTAAAAAACAAGAAAAAATTAATTATTATTATTTGCCCAATTGAAAATGAAAGTTAACAAAAAAAAATAATATACAGATATTTGGTATTGCCACGTTAAAAGATGCCCAAGCTATTAAAATAAAACACAGCGTGGTGAGAAAAAAAATTCCAAATGCCAAAATTACAGTTTTTGCTTGTCGCAAATGTTTTATAAAGTGCAGTAACAGGCGACTAAAACATAGCATCTTCACGAAAAGAGTATCATTAAAAAAGGCAACTCAAAAAAGACGCAAACAAAAGCTGTCACTGAGCCCCAGATCCCGAAAAATGAGAACGCTATGGGTCTCTGAAAATGGCAACAAAAGCGCTACTCTTTTTTTTTGGACAAATTTCTGATTTTTTTTCCCCTCTTAGATAAAAGTAAAAGCATACATGTTTGGTATTTACAAACTCGTACTGACCTGAGGCATCATATGAACACATCAGTTTTACCATATAGTGAATGCGGTAAATTAAATGCCCCAAAAACAATTGTGCATTTGCATTTTTTTTGCAATTTCACTGCACTTGGAATTTTTTCACCGTTTTCCAGTACACTATATAGTAAAACTAATAGTTTCATTCAAAAGAACAATTTGTCCCACAAAAACTATCCCTCATGTGGCGATATTGACAGAAAAGTAAATTAATTAGTTTGCAAAGCCCTTGATGTGCCTAAACAGTGGAAACCCCCCACTATTGACCCCATTTAAGAAAACACTACCCTAAAAGTATTTATCTAGAGGTGGGGTGAGCATTTTGATCCCACATGTGCTTCACAGAATTTTATAACATTGATCAGTGAAAATAAAAATTACATTTTCACCACAAAAAATTTGCTTTAACCACATTTTTTTTATTTTCATAAGGGTAACAGGAGAAACTGGACAATACAATTAGTTTTGAAAATTCTAATGAGTACACCGATACCTCACATGTGGTGGAAAACGTCTGGTTGGGCGCATGGCAGGGCTGTGAAGGGAGGGAATGTTTTTTGAACTTTGGAGAACAATTTTAGCTACAGTAGAATAGATGGCAGATGTTTATGTTATTTTTTAAGATCCTTTGACGTGCCAAAACAGCATGAACCCCACTATGTTAACCTACTCTGGAAACTACACCTCTTAAGGCATTCATCTGGTGGTATAGTGAGAAACTTTATTCCTCAGGTGATCCATGGAATTGTATTACATTGCACTGTAAAAATAAAAAAAATACCTGTTTTCTACATAAATGTTGCTTTTTCCAAAAGATTTAATTTTCAAAAGGGTAATAGGAGAAAATGGACTATACAATTAGTTACACAAGTTCTCCTGAGTTTGTCAATACCCCATGTGTGGTCAAAAACTACTTTTGAGGCACAGTCTAAGGCCTCTGCCACACTCACGTGCCTCCGGTACGTGTGTGCCTTTTTTTCATGTACCGGAGACACAGGCCCACGTGGTCCTATATATTGTTATTGTCTTGGACACACGTAAGTATTCAGGAACGGAACTTGTGTCCGTTCCGTACTTACGTGTGTCCGTTTTTTAAAAATGCTGACATGTCCGTGTTGCTCCGGCAGCACGGGTGTCATACGGCCCGCACCCGTACCACACGGATGTAGTGTGGATGCGGGCCCATGTGACACGCGCCGGAGAAACACACGTGTCAGTGTAAAAATAATAAAAACACATACTCACCTCCACCATACCTGCAGTCTCTGACGCGGCTGTCCCCTGCATCCGTCCCCCAGTGAATTTGAACAACGCTTCTTCACTGGGGGCTAGAAGCAGCGTCTTTGGGGCGTGGCTTTGGCCGGACGCTGTCATTCAGCACCACAGACAGCGCCGGATGATGCAGGTAAGGCGGGGCTTTCCATTTTCCGTGTGTTATTACGTATAACACACAGAGAACACGTACGTGCCATAAACACGGCACATGGGGACCAAACCACCCCTTTAACACGTACGTGACAAAAACGTTACGTTTTGCCACGTAAGTGTGGCAGAGGCCTAAAGCACAGAAGGGAAAGAGAGCCATGTTTAAGTTCAGATTTAGTTGAAATAGTTTGGGGGTGCCATGTCACATTGACAGAGGACCTGACATGAAAGAAAAGCAGACTGGTGACATCATTTTATAAACTGCATTCCTTATTGGATTCATCTGGGGGTGCAGTGAGCATATTGACACCACAGGTGTGTCACAAACGTTTATACAACAGGAAGGTGAGGAAAAAAATAATTTCATTTTTACCCCTAAAATAATATTTTAGCCTCAGATTTCCAATTTCACAAGGGGAATAGTTAAATAAGGCTAAATAATATGTTACATCATTTCTTCAGAACGTGGCAATACCCCACATATGACTATACAGTACTGAAAAGAACTATCGAGAAAGGAGCACTTTGGAGCACAGATTTTCTTACAATAAATTGTGGACTCCATAGGATGAGCCCTAAAGTGCCAGAAGAGCAGACATTCTCTCAAGTAACCCTATTTTGAAGATTACACCCCTCTGGGAATTCATCTATGTGTGTAGAGACGATTTTTTCTGTGGAAAACACCCATGGAGTCAAACATAGTGAATGCTGCAGAATTAAAAATTGCAAGTAAACCCCTGTAGTGTCCAGTACATTGTAGTGCACATCTCGTGATCCTGGAGACACACACCCCATAAATTAAGTGGATCTCCTCACTACAACAATGCCAAACATGTGGACGTTAACTGAGGTATGGACACAATGTGGAGTTCAAAAGGGAGGGAGATATTTGGATTTGGGAGCAAAGATTTTACTGGATTTTTTATGGTTGGGGCACGATAGAGCTTTCCCATAGCCTTTGCGCTAACAGTAACGTGGAAGCCTTCTATATATTTCCATAATCTACAGGTGCATCTCAATAAATTAGAATATCATCAAAAAGTTAATTTATTTCAGTAATTCAATACAAAAGGGAAACACATATATTATATAGCGTCATTACACACAGTGATCTATTTTAAGTATTTATTTCTGTTAATGTTGATGATTATGGCTTACAGCCAATGAAACCCCAAAAGTCATTATATCAGAAAATTAGAATATTACATAAGACCAACTGAAAAAATGATCTTAAAATCAGAAATGTTGTCCAATTTAAAAGTATGTAAAGTAAATGCACTCAATACTTGGTCGGGGCTCCTTCTGCATGAATGACTGCATCACTGTGACGTGGCATGGAGGCGATCAGCCTGTGGCACTGCTGCAGTGTTGTGGAAGCCCAGGCTACTTTGACAGCAGCCTTCAGTTCGTCTGCATTGTTGGGTCTGGTGTCTCTCATCTTACTCTTGACAATACCCCTTAGATTCTTTATGGGATATAGGTTAGGCGAATTTGCTGGCCAATGAAGCACAGCAGTACTGTAGTTATTAAACCAAATATTAGTACTTTTGGCAGTTTGGACAGGTGACAAGTCCTGCTGAAAAATTAAATTTCCATCTCCAAAAAGCATGCCGGGAGGGAAGCATGAAGTGCTCTAAAATTTTCTGGTAGACGGCTGCTCTTACTTTGATCTTAATAAAGCACAGTAGACCCACACCAGCAGATGACATGGCTCCCCAAACCCTCACTGATTGGAGAAACACTAGACCTTAAGCAGCTTGGATTGTGGCCTCTCCACTCTTCCTTCAGATTCTGGGACCTTGATTTCCAAATGAAATACAAAATTTACTTCCATCTGAAGACAACACCTTGGACCACTGACCACTGAGCAACAGTCCAGTTTTTTTCTCTTTGGCCCAGATAAGACACTTCTGGTGTTGTCTATTGGTCATGAGTGGTTCGACACAAGGAATGTGACAGTTATAGCCCATGTGCTAGATACATCTGTGTGTGGTGGCTGTTGAAGCACTGACTCCAGCAGCAGTCCACTCCTTGTGAAACTCATCCAAATTTTTGAATGGCCTTTTCTTAACAATCTTATCATGGCTGTGATTATCTCAGTTGAATGTACACCTTTTCTACTACACTTTTTCCTTCCACTCAACTGTCCATTTACATGCTTGGATACAGCACTCTGTGAGCAGACAGCTTCTTTAGTAATGTCCTTTTGTGGCTTACCCTTCTTGTGGAGTGAATAAATGCCTGCTTTCTGGTCATCTGTCAAGTCAGCAGTCTTCCCCATGATTGTGTAGCCTACTGAACCAGATTAAGGAACCATTTTAAACACTTAGGAAGCCTTTGCAGGTGTTTTGTTGTAATTTTTCAAATTTTCTGAGATAATGACACATACAAAAATACATTACAGTAAACCACAAACCTACACATTGCAATATCTAAAATCACAATATTGGTCTGGGGGCAGTAAGGCACTGGAAAACTTATTACACAGGAGTCGATAAACAAATGAAGGAAGATGAGGAGGAAGAGATGATGGGCGCACAACAATCAGGAGATAAAGAAGATTTTAATCTCCTCTCTGTTGTCTGTGGTTAGTGGGAGGGGACAGAGGAAGCACACTTGAGTGTTACCCCTCCACCAAGAAACCATGAACTTGGACCTCATGGAAATATCCAAAACATGAGCACCTTCTTACTGCACTGCACCTGTACGAGATCTCCTTCCTCCCTGGAGAGACAATTTGAATATTTCCCAGAGGGGCATTGCAGCTATAAGACCCCTCATTGGCAGCTAGATTGGTTTGTCAGGTCTCTGCAAGGAGAAAAGTTTTACCCTAAAGGCCGCTTTACACGCTACGATTTATCTGACGATCTCATGAGCGACGTGACACGCCCAGATCGTAGTTAAGATTTGCCGAGATCGCACATAGGTCGTTTATTAGTGGTCACATGTAATGATCTCAAAAACGATGCGACAGCGATCAGCGATACATTGTTTGACCAAGGCGGTCATTTTGATGTTGTTTGTCATTGGCAGGATGTCAAACGTACCAATATGTCTGCTGCGATCCAAACGACGAACAATATTTTGAAAATGAACGACGTGTCAATGATCAACGATTTTCAACCTATTTGCGATCGTTTGGAGTCGCACGTAGGTGTCACACGCAACGACGTCGCTAAAAATGTCGGACGTGCGTCATGGAAACCATGTAACAAGTTGCCTATATTGTTATAGTTAAAAATGGTGCTGACTAGTGATGAGCGAGTACTAAAAAGCTCGGGTGCTCGAGGCTCGGGCCGAGCCTCCCAAGATACTCGTGTACTCGTCCCGAGCACCGATCCCAATGTTATCCTATGGGAGACCCGAGTATTTTTGTGAAATGACCACCGGCAGCATGTAGAAACCATAAAACTGTAAATTAAATAAAAAAACGTACGTGTGTGTGTAAGCGTGCATATAAATATACACGCGGAGTGGAGTGCGGGAGGGGCCGTAGCCGAGCGGGGAAGTGTCGGGCTAAAGGCACGGTCATTCTGTGAGGGCCGGCCAATCACTGCAATTCCACAACAGGGCTGTGGCATTGCATTGGTCTGCCAGCCAATCCCTGCATAAGGGCTGGCTCTAAAAAGAGCGCCAACATGAAGACCACGAGTACAGCACGAGTATCGCGAGATTACTCGGTCCCCGCCGAGTAGCCCGAGTACAGTGATACTCGTGCGAGTACCGAGTAGTAACAAGCATACTCGCTCATCTCTAGTGCTGACTACTTGGTTGCCACTCTGTTAGATCCACCATACAAAAGTATATTTTGCCAGTTGTTTCCCCCCAGGAAAGGGATGTGTGCATGCTAGAGTAATGAAACAAGCTTGTACACAAGCTTAAGAGTGATTTTCCCCAAGACAGCAGTGAGGCATACAGTATGCATCACAGATCTAGACTTTCAACCCTGGTAACGTACAGTAGTCATATTGGCAACAGCAGCTACAGTTTAAGAGGCAGAATCAATTTCTGTGAGTTGTGGCACATATTTTTTAGACCATCCTGTGCACCAGCAGAACAGGGTACAAGTTTGACACATAGTGAACGACTGGCGAGGATGGTGCAGGAGTATCTAGAGCTTAATAACGATGCCATGGGGGGGTTTGGCCCTTTTGCATTTTAGTCTTCAAAAATCGAACAGTGACCTGAGCTCGCCTTGGAGGTTTTGTCAAGCCCAGCAGTCAACTTTCTCTCAGAACATGTCTTCAGTACTGTTGGTGGTGTCCTGATGAAGAATCACATCCAGCTATCCAATGAAAGTGTAGACCTCCTAACTTTCATCAAGAAGAACAAGTCATGGATCTCCAATTACTTTTCCACCGCAGTCTCATACTGTAAAGACTAGGCGATGATGAAGTTTTCAGTGTGTTGCGTTGAGCTCACGTTGTTGTAGTCTGTGACCTATTGTTGCTACTGCTACTGATGTTACTAACAGGTACCTTGGTGGTGCAACATTCAAAAAGTGTGTTCACCGCTGTTCCAAACAAAATAGATTGTAAAAGTATGTATTAAGATCCTAATATTCCTCCTATTCCTCCTCTTCTTGCTTCCTCCTAAGTCACAACAATCCACATTTTCTGTAAATGGAGCCGGGTCTCCTTGTTGTTTGTTGCCTGTAGTGGCAGTGGTCTCAGAGCACCAGACCTACATCGGTCACTCACCCACCAACCTCATACTTTTAACTTAATTTGAAAGCTGTATATGCTGGCCCAGACCCTGTCTTATGTTAGGAGTCTCAGAGCACCAGCCCTACAATGGTCACTCACTCATCCACTTCATAATTTTAACTTAATTTGAAAGCTGTAGATGCTGGCCCAGACCCTGTCTCACCCATGGCCATGCCTGACTGCTGCACCAGTACACTATTGGTACTGTGGGGAAATTGATACTAATATTGCTGCTACCTGAGTGTGGCTTACCTAAAAAGCAGTTTGATCTGCTGCATGAGGAATGAGGGCATGAAGCACAGCAGGCCTATACTGGTTACTCCCCATCTACCTCTTAATTGTAACTTAATTTGAAACCTGTAAATGCTGGCCCAGACCCTGTCTCATGCATGGCCCATGCCTGACTGCTGTGCCAAGACACTATGAGTGCTCTGGGCAATTGATGCCAATATTGGTGCCATCTGATTGTGGCTTAGCAGAAAAACAGTTTAAGCTGTTGCATTAGATATGAAGGCTCCAAGCACAGCAGACCTACACCAGTCACTCACTCACCCACCTCTTAATTTTAACTTTATTTGAAAGCTATAAATGATGGCCCAGACCCTGTCTCATGCATGGCCCAGGCCTGACTGCTGTACCATGACAGTATTGGTACTCTCTGGCAATTGATGCCAATATTGGTGCCACCTCAGTGTTGCTGAGCAGAAATCAGTTTGAGCTGTTACATGAGTTATAAGGGCTCCCAGACCACCAGGCCTATACCTGTCACTCATCCACCTCAATATTTCTTATGTTTATCATCTAGGAAGCTTATGGCTGTGATTTTGAGTTGTTTTGGCAGCTTTTGGGCCTCTGGTTTTGTCTCCCATTGAATTCAATGGGGTTCAGATATATCGTCAAACTGTTCAGCGAACACCAGAAAAGTTGGCAAACTAAACTGAACCTTGAAAGGGTCACACGT
Organism: Anomaloglossus baeobatrachus; assembly: GCF_048569485.1. Taxonomy (NCBI): domain Eukaryota; kingdom Metazoa; phylum Chordata; class Amphibia; order Anura; family Aromobatidae; genus Anomaloglossus; species Anomaloglossus baeobatrachus. The sequence continues at coordinate 380,528,480 of NC_134354.1, read as the reverse complement.
CTCTAGTCTTCAGTGTTATATCTAATGTTTTCTTACTAAGTTTGTTTGCAGTTCATAGGTTCTATCTAGTGGCTCAACCTATTTATCGGCATTAGTTTTGTTCCCTCTCCTCCCATCACCTCCCTCTGTAGTGGTGCATTGTGGGAAGCAGGATCTTATTTTTCTCATGTACTGAGGTACAAAGGACATCCACCATTTTATCTCCCTCCATGATAGAATTGCTGGTAAGGAAAATTATGTAGTACCTATTTGTAGACATTAGATACTCTCTAGACTATCACACTGCTTTAGTCAGCTGCATTTAAAAGACTAGGTAACAGGCTGATTTATACATATTTATGCACTGTTCGGCTATTTGTCATATGTATTTCTGTGTGGCCTTTATATGTACTGATTCTTTTGTTATTTAATTGTTTCTACTTTCACCAAATATATTATCTAAACATTCAATAAACTAACTAGACTACAGGATACTGTCTTCTTAGTGGACTACAGTAAATTTGTTTAGCTGCCTGTCAGAATATGCACACACACCTCAGGTTATCGTGTAGCAAGGACAGAACAGTTATTCAGGTAGTGGGATTCAAGATACTGGCTACAAAGAGACTTAGTACAGCTACAGCAATCTCTGCACAGCCAAGCATTCCCTTAACCCCTTCATGACCAATGATGTACTCGTGTCTGTCTCATTACTGTGGGCTCCCTTGGAGAGCCCACGGTAATCCACGCTCATGTTTTTAATGCAATAGTTTGCGCTGTCTAACACTGACAGTGTACTCTAATGCTCACCGGTGGGGATCCTGCCATTCCTCACCTCCAGTAGCGGCCACGTGACATTATTATGGAGAGGCAATCTGTAGCCATGGCAGTGCGTGGTCAGATGATGACCTCTGTTGCTGCCATGACTCACTTCCTGTTAATGCTGGCAGAGCACCAACACTCTCAGAAACTCAGCATTTCTGCTGATTGTCGCTGAAGAAAAAGACATTGACCGCACATCCAAAAATCATAAGTTGATCTAATGCCACTAGGCAAAAATGATACAACTGAACATTAGTTTAACCTTCTGATCAGACTGTATGAAGCCCACTGATACTTGTCATCTAGACCTAGCTTCCTGTCTCTCTTTGCAGGGGGACACCGGTCGCCAATGTTTAAGCAAGAACAATTTCCAACTAGCTGTGGGCTGCATGGCAAAAAATGCTTCCAGTCTGTTTACCCGCACTACCCAGTCTTCCCCATAGTCCAGTCTGACTAGTCAAGAGTTAGGACCACATAATTCTCACCATGATCCTCCGATAATGGCGAATACCAGGAAAAAAGTGACCCCAAATTTTGATACTCCAAAATCTCTCTACTAGAAATGAGAGAACCCGAGGTTTGGTGTTCGATGTTTGTACTAAAAAAAACAGAGTTCAGATTTGGAGTTTGGATGCTTTATGTATGAACACCACTCGCATGAGCATCACTGTGCTAGCGTATGGTTGGCGCTCAGCCCAGTGTGAGCAGCTTGGAGTGTTTTAACGGCTCACATTGAGGGTCACAACTGCATAACCAGATGTAGTCTTCAGCAAAAAAAAATGGAGAAACTCTGCCCACTTGCCGCTAGAAGTGATCTGTTTATGGCTGGCTGCATGTGGGCGGAGAACCGAACTGTCCAATTTGTGACTTTCATTGTGGTTCAGGTCAAGTATGAGTTCCAAATCAAAGTTTATCTAAAGTCCAGATCAAGCCACCGGACTAAACCTCAAGTGGTACGCTCATCTCTAGTCTTTATCTTTCCATTTATGGCTTCTTCTGGCCTCTCACTGTGCACATTTCAAGATGCATATGAGAAGATTATGTGCAGTGATGCCCAAATATTTGAGGAGACATAGTCAGAAGAAGGTAACAATGGGGAACAGCAATTACTGTCACAAGAGGTTGATAATGATGAGACAGTTATAAACAAGTCATATTAAGTTAGCAGTCAGGAGGAAGATCAGAGTGCGTAAGTGAATGATGAGGCGGTGGATGATGAAGTCACTGACCCAACCTGGCAAGGTGGCATGCAGAGCAAGGACAATAATGCATAATGGGAGAGATCTGCAGCACCACAACAGTTAGCAACAGGCAGTAGGGGGCAAGGGGAAGAAGGCAGACATCTGCTCCCCAGAGCACCTGTCGCGGGCGGAGGAGGGGACGCTGCGCTCTCCCACTGCTCGGGTCCGGCCACCGCTGCTGCTGCGGCCTGCCACTGCTGGGTGGCTCGAGCGATGGGCCGGATCCCGGGGACCTGAGCGGCGCTCCTCGCCCGTGAGTGAAAAGGGATTGTTTTTTGGGATTGTTTATTGTCCGTGACGCCACCCACGGTTGTGGTGATTGTGTGGACACCACCGCTGCTCTGTATGGGGATCCCGGGAGCGGTGACAGGGAGCAGCAAAGTTGTTGGTTCTCCCCTCCGTGGGTAGGGGGGTAGTTGTCCCGGGGCCCAGTGATGAGGTGGGTGATGAGGGATGGCGGGGCCGGTGCAGGGCTTGGTGGGGTGCAAGCATGCGGGGGCAGCACTGTGCCTCACGGCACTGTGGTACTCACTCAGCCTGAGACGGGGACACAGTTCTCGGTAAAACACACGGCTGGAAAGACGGTTCCCACGGACGGCTGCAGTTGCTTTTCCCCAGTAGTTGACGGTGACGGTCCCTTTTCCTGCACCTGAGATGACGATGGTAGCGATGGGTTCCCACCGGTAACCCGCTCCCCAACTTGGTTATGGGCCGGAGGAGCCCTACTTTGCCCGCAGGCGCTGGCCCTGAGAAACTGGTGCCCTGGCGATGGCGGTGTCTCTCTCTAACGGTTGGACTGTTGCCTTCAATCGGGACTTGGTTGTTGGGAGACCCAGAGGTCCCCTTCACTGATGGATTTGGCAAATTCACGGCGACTCCTAGCCTTGCCGGGATCCGAAAGGCCCCTGCCAATGGTGCTGACTGCTCTTCGTATACCGCTCCGGTACCGCCAGGCCACCACCCGTCCACGGTCCTTCCGGCAACCTCCAAGCAGCCTCTCCTGCAGACGGTTACCGCCGTCTGCTAACCTTGCTGTTCTCAGTCCGGGGCACACACCCGGACCAACTTCAGGCTTTCTCAACTGTCACTTTCTCTTCCACTTTAACTCCTCTCTCTTGCTCCTCTACCACTTCACTCTAACTCCTAAACTCATCTCCTCACTCCTTCACTTCCCTAGCTTAACTGCCTGGTTTTCCCGCCTCCAGGGCTGTGAACTCCTCGGTGGGCGGAGCCAACCGCCTGGCTCACCCCCTGGTGTGGACATCAGCCCCTGGAGGAAGGCAACAAGGATTTTTGTGTAGCTTTGGTGTACCTATCCGGGGTGTAGGGTGTGGTGGTGTCATGACCTGTGACCCTTGGCTTTCCCAGGGCGTCACACATCCACACACGGCAAGATCCCATGCCAAGGGTTAGGTGTTCCCCAGTGTGGTACTTGTTTACAGAAAATGCAGAAGATAAGAAAATGGTCATCTGCAACTTTTGCAGATCCAAGCTCAGCAGAGGCCAGACCACTACCAGCCTAACCACAACCTGCATGCTCAGGCACATGTCATTCAAGCACTCAACTAGATGGGCCAAATGCCAGGGTCTTCAATCATTAGCCCCACTGCCTTTTTCCCTTGGCTACATGCTGGTCAAACCTATGTCCTGGATGCAGGCACAGATGCCTCCCGCCTTGAACCTGTCTTTGCACATTCGCAAACATCTTCAGAAAAAATGTCCACTTTCTTGTCCCAGTGCAGCATCCAGCTGTCATTACCACAGGCTTTGGAACACAAGCATAAATACAAAGCCATCCACCCACAAGTGAAACACATTTCCTGACTGCTTGCCCTGAAAATATTGTCGTTAAGGCTTTTGGACATTGAGGCATTCATCCTGATGGTGGCGGCTGCCCCTTGGTACTTGGTCCCCAGTCGTCACTATTTCTCCTGGTGTACCTTCCCTACTTGACACAAGTACGTGTCCCATAACATCACCTGGGCCCTCAACAACGCAGTTACTGGGAAAGTCCACATAACCACTGATCCGTAGACAAGTGCTCATGGCCAAGTACGTTACATTTCCCTGATAACCCACTAGGCGAACCTTCTGGAGGCAGTATATGCGTTGAAGCCTGGGATGGCGCACCTGATGTCGACACTTAGAATTGCAGGCCCTAGTTCCATCAGGTTTTCCTCCACCACCTACACCAGTTCCTGCACCCCTGTCCTCCTCATCATCCTCATGTATGAATTTTCGGCCTTCAACAGCAAGATTGAAACACTGCAGTGCTGCCTCATTAAAGTGGCAAGAGGTTCTGCTAAAACTCATATCTTAAGGTGACAAACAGCACAAAATTAAGCTTTTACTTCATGGTGTTAGAGCGCCAGGAACATTGCTTCTTTTTGCAATTTTTTTATCATGTGATTGCCATGGCAGTTGGAACAATATGAAATGAAGTCCATCCATCCATTCAAAAGCCAAGAGATAGACATCCAAGCTAAATACTGGTGTCAACAAGGTCTATGAGTTATGGTGTAACAAACATGGCTGTTGAGGTGGCTTGTATGCTTCGGAATAGTGGGATCAAAGATATCCATACAAGCATCGTGCAATGCATGTTACACAAAAGCCAATAGATAGACATCCAAGCAAAATATTGGTGTCAACAAGGTCTATCAGTTATGGTGTAACAAACATGGCTGTAGAGGTCGATTGTATGCTTCGGAATAGTGGGATCAAAAATGTCCATACAAGCATCGTGCAATGCATGTCACACAAGTCTGGAATGGTGGCCTGAAAAAAGGTGAAAAAGCCTCAAGTTTAATATAGTCATATGAAGCATCAGCTTGGGTTTGCAAAAAAATTTGAAAAGGGAACAGTAGATAATTGGAAATGGGAGACTTGGAGCAATGAGACAAAAATCAATAGACTAGGCTCTGATGAGGGCAAATGGTTCTTGAAGAAACAAGGGAAAAAGTGGCTAATAGAATGAAAAATTGAAGGAACTGTCAAGTTTGGTGGTGGAAGCTGATAATATGGGGTTGTTCCCCAACCAAAAGTGTTGAATACTTGACCAGAATCGATGATGACCGCAATGCTGATCTATATGTGAGTATCTTACAAGATGATTTACTTCGTACACTAGTGTATTATAGGTATGAAAAGGACAACGTAGTGTTCCAGCAGGACAACAAGTTGAAGCATACATCAAAATTGGCAAATAAATGGTTCAATGACAATTAAATAGACATGCTGGAATTGACCCCACAGTCCCCAGACCTCAACCTAATCAAACACCTGTGGGTAAAGTTGAAGAAAAGCATTATACAAACCCAAATAAGTTGACCACTCTGCACCATCATTGGGAATATGTAGAAGAGGCCTGGGATCAGATTTTGATAGAGACATGCTTGAATCTGACTCAGGCAGTGTTGAAAGACAAAGGTGGATTTACAAAATATTAACAAAGTAATAAAATATAGATTTTTATGAGCAAAACAGTAACAATGCAGCAACATGAGAAGAATCTACATAACTAATTATACTTTAAATATTTGCAAGTTAAATTTATGTATGAGATAGTCAAGATGATTGTCTATAAAATAAAAGTAGGCTCACTTTTGAAGCAGTAGCGGATGGTGAGATCTGGAGCCTGAAAGTTAAAAGTTTAAAACATTGTTACCCTTTTGCATGTCAGTGTATATGTCCTCCGTTTTTATATGCATTCTCATCTTTCCACTCTACTACAACATCCTCTTTTGTAGCAGGCACAGAGGCTGACAGCTGACATGCACGTGCCTGTTATGATGATGCATGATGTCACTGCCATGCAATATCATGCCTGACATGCCAATGTCAGCTACCAGCCTCTGATTGTCCAGCTGCATGTATTGCTTTGCAGGGACCTGACAGATTTTTGCAATGCTATACATTTCAGCTGAATATGTATATATAATGTACATCTTGGACCACTTCAATGTTTACATGTCCCCAGTCCTGTTATATATGCCCCCCATCAATACACTTCTAGGTATATATGTCACCCATCCTGATATATGTCCCTCTACCTCGGACCCTTCCTGGTATATATGTCCTTCATCGTGGTACTAATGTCCCCCTTTCTGTAGCTGCATGAAATAAATAACAAAACATTCTCACCTTTCCTCTCTCCCACGATGTCCAACATCCTATTCTGTAGCTAGCATAGCTAGCATAGAGCCAGACAGCTTATAAAGTTGTGCCTGCTGTGGTGAAACATGATGCCACTGCCATGCAACACGAATGTCCAGCACACCAATGTCAGCTGCTGGTCTCTGATTGGACATGGGCTTGCATTGATATGCAGAGACCTGACGGGTCTCTTCTCCACACATTTCAGCTGGATATACATCCTTGGACGCACATCCAGCTGAAGAAGAAGGTGCTGTGGTCGGAGGGCCTGTACCATGGAGCTGATCACGATCTGAGATTGCTACTTCCCTGTATGCACCCCAACACTCGGTTACCCAGCAATTTCACTTTATATGGTCTGGCACTTAGTGGTAGTGTCCTTAGAGTTCATAAATATATAAATATTGTCACATTTCAGTGATATCACTCACAATTGGCTGTAGAATATTTAAAAGAGAAAATAGTTTTAGAAACTGACTTGTTGCAACTGAGGCGTCCTATTACAGTAGAATAACGCTTGACTTAACTGAGCTCTTTAGAAATATCCATTTTTTATCAAATGTTTATAAAGGCATACAGCATGGTTGAGTGCTTGATTTTAAACACCTGCAACATTGAAACTGAATGAAAAACCTGAACACAGTGATTAGGCGGAGTATCCAAATACTTTTGAATGTAGTGTAGCTCATATCTGAAAAAAAATTGCTAGGTGGGGTGAATATACAACATAAAAGAAGTGACAAAAACACAATTAAAAATCACAAATATTTTTGTCTTTAATATTTCTTCACTTTAAGATTTAATATGAAAAAATATTTGCAGTCTAAAATAGATAGCAATTAATTTTTGATAATAAAAGGAAGTAAACAATAGAAAAAAAATATTTTATATCAAACCTAATATAAATAATAGATTAAGGGAAAAAAAGGTCAAGTGCATCAAAAGTAGAGAAAACCGGACAAGTAACATGTCGGGGATCTAATGTAACATCAAAACCTTAAAAAATTAAAATAAAACCATAGCCAATTCAGGCATAGTTTTACTAACCTACTCATACAGCTCATGGAATCTTGTAATTATTTACCCATGATTAAACAACTTTAAAAAAACTATATACATATACTGTATATGTATATATATACAGTACAGACCAAAGGTTTGGACACACCTTCTCATTCATAGAGTTTTCTTTATTTTCATGACTCTGAAAACTGTAGATTCACATTGAAGGCATCAAAACTATGAAATAACACGTGTGGAATGAAATACTTAACAAAAAAGTGTGAAATAACTGAAAATATGTCTTATATTCTAGGTTCTTCAAAGTAGCCAGCTTTTGCTTTGATTACTGCTTTCCACACTCTTGGCATTATCTTGATGAGCTTCAAGAGGTAGTCACCGGAAATGGTCTTCCAACAGTCTTGAAGGAGTTCCCAGAGATGCTTAGCACTTGTTTGCCCTTTTGCCTTCACTCTGCGGTCCAGCTCACCTCAAACCATCTCGGTTGGGATCAGGTCTGGTGACTGTGGAGGCCAGGTCATCTGGCGTAGCACCCCATCACTCTCCTTCTTAGTCAAATAGCCCTTACACAGCCTGGAGGTGTGTTTGGGGTCATTGTCCTGTTGAAAAAAAATTGATGGTCCAACTATACACAAACGGGATGCAATAGCCTGCCGCTATAAGATGCTGTGGTAGGCATGCTGGTTCAGTATGCCTTCAATTTTGAATAAATCCCCAACAGTGTCACCAGCAAAGCACCCTCACACCATCACACCTCCTCCTCCATGCTTCACGGTGGGAACCAGGCCTGTAGAGTCCATCCGTTCACCTCTTCTGCGTCACACAAAGACACAGTGGCTGGATCCAAAGATCTAAAATTTGGACTCATCAGACCAAAGCACAGATTTCCACTGGTCCAATGTCCATTCCTTGTGTTCTTTAGCCCAAACAAGTCTCTTCTGCTTGTTGCCTGTCCTTAGCAGTGGTTTCCTAGCATCTATTTTTACCATGAAGGCCTTCTGCACAGTCTCCTCTTAACAGTTGTTCTAGAGATGTTTCTGCTGCTAGAACTCTGTGTGGCATTGACCTGGTCTCTAATCTGAACTGCTGTTAACCTGCGATTTCTGAGGCTGGTGACTCGGATAAACTTATCCTCCACAGCAGAGGTGATTCTTGGTCTTCCTTTCCTGGGGCGGTCCTCATATGGGCCAGTTTCTTTGTAGTGTTTGATGGTTTTTGCCACTGCACTTGGGGACACTTTCAAAGTTTTCCCAATTTTTCAGACTGACTGACCTTCATTTCTTAAAGTAATGATGGTCACTCATTTTTCTTTACTTAGCTGCTTTTTCTTGCCATAATAAAAACTCTAACAGTCTATTCAGTAGGACTATCAGCTGTGTATCCACCAGACTTCTGCACAACACAACTGATGGTCCCAAACCCATTTTTAAGGCTAGAAATCTCACTTATTAAACCTTTCAGCGTAAAAAAACTGGGGAAAACGGGTTTTATGCCGTGCTAAGAGACCACAAGCATAAATATAATAATTTGTTCTTTTATTTAGGTCATTCCAACGCGTTTCGGAGACTCATCTGCCTCCTTCCTCAGGGAAAAGAATCTCAATTTTTTACCCTGAAAATTTGCTCTGTAACGGGGCCGCTGCTGAACCACCTAAGCGCTCATCCACGTCTGCAAAGGGGTTGTGACTGGCACAACCCTGCCAGGCGAGCGCATTGCCTTTTTCTTTTTTCGCCCTGTAAACCGGGTAAGACCCTATTGCGCCTTTTTCTCTCCCATCACAGCACTTATTAAACCTGACAGTGCACACCTGTGACATGAGAACCACTTCCGGTGACTACCTCTTGAAGCTCATCAAGAGAATGCCAAGAGTGTGCAAAGCAGTAATCAAAGCAAAAGGTGGGTACGTTGAAGAACCTAGAATATAAGACATATTTTCAGGTGTTTCACACTTTTTTGTTAAGTATTTTATTCCACATGTGTTAATTCATAGTTTTGATGCCTTCAATGTGAATCTACAATTTTCAGAGTCATGAAAATAAAAAAAACTCTTTGAATGAGAAGGTGTGTCCAAACTTTTGGTCTGTACTGTATATAATATATATATATATATATATATATATATATATATATTTATATATCCGAGCTGCAGTACCCGACGTTGCCTGGGATAGTAACTGTCTCTCTCTCACTCGCCCTGTCTCCCAGCCTCTGTTGGTCTCCCTCTCCGTCTGTCTGTCTCTCGGTTTGTCTCTCTCTTTGTCTCTCTATCTCTCTTTTTGCCTGTCTCTTTCCATGTCTGTCTCTGTCTGGCTGTCTCTTTCCCTGTCTGTCTGTATCTCTCTGTATCTCTCTGTCTGTCTCTGTCTCTCTGTATCTCTTTGTCTGTTTGTCTCTGTCTGTGTCTTTCCCTCTGTCTCTTTCCCTGTCTGTCTCTGCCTGTGTGTCTGTCTCTTTTCCTGTCTGTCTCTGTCTGTGTGTCCGTCTGTCTCTGTTTGTTTGTGTCCTCTTTTTTGTCTGTCTCTCTTTCCTTGTCTGACTGTGTCTGTCTATCTCTTTCTGTGTCTATCTGTGTCTGTCTCTTTGTCTGTAACTTTGTCTCTTTGTCTCTTTACCTGGCTGTCTCTTTGTCTGTCTCTGTCTGTCTGTCTCTTTCCCTATCTGTCTCTTTCCCTTTCTCTTTCTCTGTCTGTCTCTCTCTCTGTCTCTTTCCCTGTCTGTCTGTCTCTGTCTGCATCTTTCCCTGTTTGTCTCTCTGTCTGCCTCTGTCTGTTTCTCTCTGTCTTTTTCCCTGTTTGCCTCTTTCTGTCTGTCTCTTTGTCTGTCTCTCTCTTTGTCTGTCTCTCAGTCTGTCTCTCAGTCTGTCTCTCAGTCTGTCTCTCAGTCTTTCTCTCTGTCTCTACCTGTGTCTCTCAATCTGTCTCTGTTTCTCTGTCTGCCTCTCTGTCTCTCTCTCGCTCTCGCTCTCTCTCTATCGTCTCTCTACAGAAATCATATGACCTTACACATAAGCTTCTTATACTAACTATGTCCTTCTTAGCCTATATCAATCAATCACAGCTCCTATTAACCCCTTCAGCCCCGGGGCACTTTCCGTTTTTGCGTTTTTGGTTTTTGCTCCCCTTCTTCCGAGAGCCGTAACTTTTTTATTTTTCCGTCAATCTTGCCATATGAGGGCTTGTTTTTTGCGGGATAAGTTGTACTTTTAAATGAAACCATATGTTTTACCATATGGTGTACTGGAAAACAGCAACAAAATTCCAAATGTGGAAAAATTGCAAAAAAAGTGTGATGGCACAATAGTTTTTGGGATGTTTTATTCACGGTGTTTACTATATGGTAAAACTGATGTGCAGGTATGATGCCTGAGGTCGGTGCGAGTTTGTAGACACCAAACATGTATAGATTTACTTGTATCTAAGGGGTTTAAAAAATTCACAAGTTTGTCCAATAAAAGTGGCGCACGTTTTGCGCCATTTTCCGAAACACGTAGCGTTCTTAGTTTTTGGGATCTATGGCTCAGTGATGGCTTATTTTTTGCGTCTCGAGCTGATGTTTCTAATGGTAGCATTTTTGCGCAGATGCTACGTTTTGATCGCCTGTTATTGCATTTTGCGTAAAACTTGTGGCGACCAAAAAACGTAATTTTGGCGTTTGGAATTTTTTTGCCACTACGCCGTTTACCAATCAGATTAATTGATTTTATATTTTGATAGATCGGGCATTTCTGAACGCGGTGATACCAAATATGTGTATATTTATTTTTTTTTTAACCCTTTAATTTTCAATGGGGGGAAAGGGGGGTGATTTGAACTTTTAGGTTTTCTGTTTTTTTTTAATTTTTTAAAACTTTTTTTTACTTTTTTATTTTATTTTACTAGTCCCTCTAGGGGGCTATAGCGATCAGCAATCCGATTGCTGATCGCTATCTGCTGATCACAGCTATACCGCTGTAAACAGCAGAAATAGTCACTTTCTTTTTTCCTCTGCTCCGTGCCGAGGAAGAATGAAAGTGAAACATCATAGCAGCATGCGTCATCACATGAACCTGTGCTACGATGGCAACCACCGAACGTCACGTGATCACTCACGTGACGTCCGGAGGGGTGGCGGTAAGTAAAAAACATGGCCGCGCGCATATAGATCTCGCTGCCAGACTTTGGCAGCGAGATCTAAGGGGTTAATGTTCCGGGTGTAATGCGATTCCACTCGGAACATGTAGGCACACATGTCAGCTGTTGAAAACAGCTGATATGTGTGCCGATCCACGCCGCCTGCCCGCGGCAGGGGGCGGGGCTTACCGGGACACGATCCATGACGGAAAGATCCGTCCATGGTCGTGAAGGGGTTAATGACCTGTAGCTTCCAGCTTCTTTGACTTTAATGTAAGCAGGTTTCTTTGGTGAATAACTGTAAAGTGCAGGGTTAAATTTTCCCCACAAAACAATAGTCTATGATGTTCCCTGAGTCACATGAGGTGTCTGTACGAAATTTTGTGATTGTACATGCGACAGTGCATATTCATTTAGCGGACACACACACACACACACACACATACACTCAGCTTTATATATTATGTGTATACAGTATATATATAAATACACTTTTATGTCCTTAAATATAGTGGTAGCTGCAATACTAGCATTTGTGGAAGTTGCAGAGAAGAATAAATTTACATGGCATACTTTAACTCATAATCAAAAAGAAATTACTGCATTCCATGAGTTTTGAATGCCAGGTCATAACACTGAACACCTTGGCATTTCAGAAATACCCATTTCATGAAAGGAAGACAAGGGAATGGAAATGGAGAGAATAATTTAAGTCTAAAAACTGTGGTCAGAGTAATGACATTTGGTCCAAAGTATTTTTCTTTTTACATTTTCTCAAAGTATTTGCTTGATTTTTTTTTCTCACAGTCTCTTCCTAGAAATATATTAATATTACAACTTTATCTCAAATTTTTGACATGAACAGATGCAGCAGGTGCCAGATTGTCAGACTCCTGCTGACATCTAATTAGCTACACACTTAATGGAAAGACTTTAAGGATTTGATTTCTTGAAATACTTTATATTTTCTAATGCCAGCAGTATACTCTCTACATTAAGACTCTCAGAGATATTAGTATCAAAAAGAAACAAAATGTAAATTTAATACAAATTTAAACCACAAATATTTGTACAAACATAATACATAGGGTGTCCTTATACTATTTGTTATTATTATTATTATATTATTATTATTATTATTATTATTATTATTATTATTATTAGTTTGATTTACATTTTGTACAGCTTTTCTCTTACAAGTTAACAATAGACCATATGAAATTATAGAATAGACCTTATGAAAGTATTATTATTATTTTTTTTTTAATCTCCTTTTTATAAAGTTTTTCTCTTTCAAGTTAAGAATAGACTATATTAAATTATTATTATTATTATTATTATTATTATTATTATTATTATTATTATTATTATTATTATCATTATTATTGTTATTATTATTTGTTCTCCATTTTGTACACCTTTTCTCTTACAAGTTAAGAATAGACTATCTTAAAATATTATTATTATTATTATTATTATTATTTCTCCATTTTGTACTGCTTTTCTCTTACAAATTAAGAATAGACTATATTAAATTATTATTATTATTATTTGTTCTCCATTTTGTACACCTTTTCTCTTACAAGTTAAGAATAGACTATCTTAAAATATTATTATTATTATTATTATTATTATTAAATATACATTTTGTACAGCTTTTCTCTTACAAGTTAAGAATAGACTATATTAAAATATTATTATTAGTATTAGTTTAATTTATATTTTTACAGCTTTTCTCTTAAAAGTTAAGAGCACATTATGAGAATATTATTGTTGTTATTATTAATATTATTATTAATTTTTCGGCGTCAATTTTTTTCATTATAGCTGGAGTTTTTTTAGAGTTTTCATAAGAAGGGCTGTGTTGTGCTTGTGGGTATAGACCAGTTAGTGGTGTATATGGTAAATAAATGTTTATAAATATCTGTTTACACCTTATTTCTCTCTGTATAATTAAAATACTGTAAATTGTATTTATGGGAACAAAAAAAGATTGTGCATAGATTGAAAATCCATTCCTCCCAGCACAAAAAGGCTGTTCCATGTGATTAAATCAGTGAACTCATCTGGAATAATGGAATTGTTCAGTGAAAAACTCACAAAATATGCAAGGTCAAACATTTCTGCAACCACTACTGTGCCAAACTGGAGAATTACCTATGAAATTACACCCCAGATAAAAGTGAATGAAAAGTAATGCACCCTTTCACAGTGTCTGAGAATAAAATAATATAAAAACCATCAAAATATTTCAATAATTTCTATGTTATGGTATACACACAAATACAGGATACTCTAAAACAATCATAGCCTGAGAGAACGTTCTAACGGTAGATTATGTTCTATAGCTTTACATTTTTCACTACCAGTTACTGAACAATAAAATTATTAAAAAATAATCCTTCCTGGCTACAGACCTCTTTGCAAGAGTACTTGTATTATATTATTCTCTGCAGTGGATAGCTGCAAGAAGGTATGCATTACTGTATCTCCTTATCACTACATTTCTAATCTAATTTGTCTGTTTGTCTATTTTCTTATCTATCCATATATACATACACATTAGAGATAAGCTAAATGATACCATGCGAAATGAATTTGTGTTACATTTTTAAAAATTTGCTCAACCTGGCAAAATAAAATAATTTGTGATTCACTTTGCGTAAAATAGCCAAAGTGTCCATGGCCATTTTACACATTGCAGAAGATTACATTAACCAGAGAAGGTTCACAAGACTTTGGAAGTGGTAAGGCGGGCTGCTCCAAAATGCCTTGAAGCTGTAATATCACATGGTTAGGCCTCATTCAGACGTCCATGTGTCCATGTGTCCAGAATCAGTTTATTTCATGGATAACAAGTGTACCCATTAAAACCTACGATGCTATTCAGATATCCATTTTTTAAAACAGACTGTATGACCATGAAAAACACATGGAGATTTGTCCATTTTTTCTGATATCACCAATTAAAAGGGCCAATACAAGTCTATGGGTCAATGAAAAATCCGTACAGCACATGGATGGCCTCAGTATACAATTTGGTTACTGTACGTATTTTCATTGCCAAGGATGGGAGAAGCTTTGCTTTGTAATTTATTAATTTCTTTATCTATCTGTGGAAAACACTGTTGGCAGACTGATGATATCAAGAGACACATGGATGACACACTGATCCACTGATGACATATATATGGTAAAAACGGACACACAGATCACACACCGATGGCACACTAATCCAAAACACTTGTGACCCCGGTATCAATTTTTTAACGTACGTTTTAACACATGGATATCTGAATAAGGCCTAATAGTGCTGATACGGCACTTCAATTACAAATTTATTTTTTGCATTCATGAAGGACCAAGCCAATATTATTGCTGAGAGAAAAAAACAGAATTAACTCTATGAATGCCTTGATTGTTAGCTAAAATCTTGCGATACATGACCCCATCCATCCTCCACTCAATACAGTGCAGTCATCCTGTTCGCTTTGTAGGAAAGCATCCCCATGCCTCACCGTTGGGAGGGTTTTCTTGGGCTTCTTCTTCCTCCAAACACGACGAGAGGATTTGATACCAAAAAGTTCTATGTAGGTCTCAGCTGACCAGATGACCTTCTCCCGTGCCTCTTCTGGATCATCCAGATGGTCATTGGTGAACTTCAAATTCGCCTGGACATGTGCTGATGTAATTAACACTAGAACTACTGAGGTAGTCATTTTGACTACTTTGCACCATGTATTTCTATATAGGTGTTACGAGTCCAGTAGTTCTAGTGTTAAGGGGACCGTGCATGGCTGCAGAATTTTAATCCTTGCCGGTGTAGTGTGTTACTAAGGCTGGGGCCACACGGGGATTACTGCAATCCCCTCGCATGACACTTGGCAGTACAGCAGAGCCGAGTGTCATGCAAGTGTCCCTATGACTGCGGTCCGATCGTACGAGCGGACCTCAGCTGCGGGGGGTGGGCCGGCGCTGAGGAGGGGAGGGCCAGTGCTGCAGAGGGGCGGGCCGGCACGGAGGAGGAAAGGGAGGGATTTATCTCCTTCTCTCCTCAGTAGCCGGTTATTGCAATTCTCTCCCTGTACTCGTGGTACACCGATGTACCGCGAGTGCAGTGCGATTTTTCTCTCGCCCCATAGACTTGAATGGGTACGAGAGAAAACAGGATGACATTACAGTTGCAGCATGCTGCGATTGTTTTCTCGGTCCGATTAGGCTGAGAAAATAATCGCTCATGGGTGCTGACACATAGTCCAATATTGGTCCGAGTGAAATGCGATTTTTTTATCGACTCTACTCGCACCAATTTTCATGCCGCGTGGCTTAGGCCTAACTGTAATCTTTGAGACTGTGGTCCCAGCTCTCTTCAGATCATTGACCAGGTCCAGGTGTAGTTCTGGGCTGATTCCTGAACTTTTGTCAGAATCATCCTTACTAGGGATGAGTGAGCAGTAAAATGTTTGGGTGCTCGATACTCGGATCGAGCATATTGACCCCAGCAGTCTGTAGAAAGCCTAAAAATATCACAAATGTATAAGAACAGTGCTCAAATGACATGGGCACAGCATGGGGAAGACCCCTGTAAGCATTTCTGACTCCCAGGTCACTGCTGTGAACAATGTTGTCTGAGTATTAGTGGAGGAAGACTCCTGTGTTCCTCCTCCCGTGTGACATGCACTTTCGCATAGTAGCATATGTGCAGCAACTTCTCTCTGCCTATACATTTGCTGCTGGAAATAAAAAGTGAAATCAAAAGTTAACAGTAGAAAAAAAAATAGCATACTCACCTCTATGCAGACTCCCGGGACACATCCTTTTGGTTGCAGGACCTGCTGGTAATCAGCTGATGCTGTCACCTGACAGCATCATCTGATCATTTAAGTCTGGTCAAAACCCAGCATTTTACTGTGACACCCTGGCAAAAACCAGGTAGTCAGAAAAGTAGTCCACCCTCCTTGAGCCAACACAAAACCCACACTCAGGTATAACACACAGCTAGTAAAACCTAGCCACCTCCTCATGACAATAGGGACACACCAGTGGGCGGGACCAGGTGGATGGGAGTGCTTATCTAGGGGTCCTGAGGTGTGAGGGGCGGAAACACAGTAATCTAGTTCAGAAGTCTAAGTGTGGCAGTCAAGCAGTCAAGTGCAGAGAGTGAAGTGGAGACAGGGGTTGGGGCCCCTGGACTACCGGACTAGGTGGCAGACGGCAAACAGGACTGAAGGCGAAGGCAAATGGGGAGAGTGCAGATCCAAGCAAAAAAAGAGGGGGATAGAATGATATATATCATACTATGAAGAAAAAGACATGGATCGCACATCCCAAAAATACAATGATCTAAAGCCGCCAGGCAAAAAATTAAATAGAACATGAGGTTCTTTTGTTACCATTCTGATCATTTTTTTTTTTTTTTTTTTGCTTGGATCTGCACTCTCCCCATTTGGCACAGGTGATTTTAATCAGCAGGAGACTGCAAGAGGGGTCAGCCTTCTTTTTGCTCCCAGTCCACATATGGGAGCCAGTGGGGGGTGAGTGTACAGCTCCTCTCACTGTGTGCTGGTGCTGTGTGGTGGCTGCTGTTGTGGTGGTGTGGTGTCAGTGGGGCGGCGCGGCCTGGAGCCTTGGGGGCTTTGCATTGCAGCATGGGTGCTGTGAGGCACCAGGTCGCCCGCGCTGCTGGCGCTTTGTCGCTGCGGCGGTGGTCAGTGCACAGTGCCGCACAAAAAGGTCAGGTTAGGGACCCACTCAAGAGGTTTGCCGTGACGTGGCAGTCGGCTTAATACAATCTGATCAGAATGGTAACAAAAGAACCTCATGTTCTATTTAATTTTTTGCCTAGCGGCTTTAGATCATTGTATTTTTGGGATGTGCGATCCATGTCTTTTTCTTCATAGTATGGTAGAAAGGTGAGTATAGTTTTTTTTTTTTTCCTACTGATGCATCAGCTGATTGTGTAAACAACTCATCTAATTCCGGTCCTTGAACTTGGCACATCATCTGATCAGTTTGCCAGTTTGTAACAAGTTCAGACAGGTACAATTAATACAGGTATTGAGTAGAGATGAGTGAATCCTTTAAAGTTCTGTTCACCGAGCCTTAGCGGACAAACCCTATGCTCACTGAACCGTTCGTCGAACCTTTTCAAACCCCTTTGGATTCAATGGGGGGGTCAAACCTAAGGCAGAGAAAACACCTTTAGTGGGGTCGAAAAGTTTCAAAAAGAGCAAAAAATACATTTTACAGTGCAGCATGACTCTTTTGGCAAGGCCATTAGCTTTCTAGACTATTCACCTAAGAAATACCGAGGTGGATGAGAGACAGGTATAGTGCTGGTGCTCCCACATCCCTGCCAGTACAGACAAAACACAACTTGGAGACCCATCTTGGAGTCCTAATATTTAAAAACATTTCAGACAGACAGGAGGCCAGTGGCATCAATTGCTCCCCCCTCAAATCCCCATAGTATCTTTGTACACCAGTAAGGTATGATCCAAGCAACACAGAGGATGTGGCCTGGCATTTACATTTTAAAAATCAAAAGGTGGATGATTGACAGGATTAGGACTCCTGCTCCAACACCCTTGCCATTACCAGTACAGACAAAACACAACTTGGAGACGCATTTTGGAGTCTTGACATTTAAAAACATTTCAGGCAGACAGAAGGACAGTGGCATCAATTGTTCCCCCCCACCCCCTCATTTCTCCATATATCTTTGCAAAGCAGTGAGGTATGGTCCATGCAACACACAGGATGTGGCCTGGCATTTCCAATTTAAAAATCAAAAGGTCGATAAGTGACAGGATTAGGCCTCTTATTCCCACACCCCTGCCAGTGCAGAAAAGACAACATGGAGACCCATCTTGGAGTCGAATATTCTAATATTTAAAAACATTTTAGGCAGACAGTAGAATAAGTTGCCGTCTCTTATTTCCCCATAGTGTCTTTGCACAGCAGTGAGGTATGGTCTATGCAACACACAAGGATGCGGCATGGCATTTCCATTTTTAGAACTGAGCACACAACAATCATGCCTTTTGCAGCATTACATCCAGGCCGGAATAGTGTCCTATAAATTTCTGTACAACCAGGTTGATGATGTGAGCCATGCAAGGCATGTGTTATGTTGCCAAGGTGTAGTGCCTCCACCAGATTTTCACCATTATTGCACACACCTTCCCTGACTCCAGGTTTAGTAGAGCCAACTATTGATCCAACTCGGCCTGGATAGCAGTCCACAACTCTGCAGCTGTGTGACCGCTTTTTCCAATATATATATATATATATATATATATATATATATATATATATATATATATATATATATATATATATATATATATATATATATATATATATATATATATATACAGTGCCTACAAGTAGTATTCAACCCCCTGCAGATTTAGCAGGTTTGATAAGATGCAAATAAGTTAGAGCCTGCAAACTTCAAACAAGAGCAGGATTTATTAACAGATGCATAAATCTTACAAACCAACAAGTTATGTTGCTCAGTTAAATTTTAATAAATTTTCAACATAAAAGCGTGGGTCAATTATTATTCAACCCCTAGGTTTAATATTTTGTGGAATAACCCTTGTTTGCAATTACAGCTAATAATCATCTTTTATAAGACCTGATCAGGCCGGCACAGGTCTCTGGAGTTATCTTGGCCCACTCCTCCATGCAGATCTTCTCCAAGTTATCTAGGTTCTTTGGGTGTCTCATGTGGACTTTAATCTTGAGCTCCTTCCACAAGTTTTCAATTGGGTTAAGGTCAGGAGACTGACTAGGCCACTGCAACACCTTGATTTTTTCCCTCTTGAACCAGGCCTTGGTTTTCTTGGCTGTGTGCTTTGGGTCGTTGTCTTGTTGGAAGATGAAATGACGACCCATCTTAAGATCCTTGATGGAGGAGCGGAGGTTCTTGGCCAAAATCTCCAGGTAGGCCGTGCTATCCATCTTCCCATGGATGCGGACCAGATGGCCAGGCCCCTTGGCTGAGAAACAGCCCCAAAGCATGATGCTGCCACCACCATGCTTGACTGTAGGGATGGTATTCTTGGGGTCGTACGCAGTGCCATCCAGTCTCCAAACGTCACGTGTGTGGTTGGCACCAAAGATCTCGATCTTGGTCTCATCAGACCAGACAACCTTGAACCAGTCTGTCTCAGAGTCCTCCAAGTGATCATGAGCAAACTGTAGACAAGCCTTGACATGACACTTTGAAAGTAAAGGTACCTTACGGGCTCGTCTGGAACGGAGACCATTGCGGTGGAGTACGTTACTTGTGGTATTGACTGAAACCAATGTCCCCACTGCCATGAGATCTTCCCGGAGCTCCTTCCTTGTTGTCCTTGGGTTAGCCTTGACTCTTCAGACAAGCCTGGCCTTGGCACGGGTGGAAACTTTCAAAGGCTGTCCAGGCCGTGGAAGGCTAACAGTAGTTCCATAAGCTTTCCACTTCCGGATGATGCTCCCAACAGTGGAGACAGGTAGGCCCAACTCCTTGGAAAGGGTTTTGTACCCCTTGCCAGCCTTGTGACCCTCCACGATCTTGTCTCTGATGGCCTTGGAATACTCCTTTGTCTTTCCCATGTTGACCAAGTATGAGTGCTGTTCACAAGTTTGGGGAGGGTCTTAATTAGTCAGAAAAGGCTGGAAAAAAGAGATAATTAATCCAAACATGTGAAGCTCATTGTTCTTTGTGCCTGAGATACTTCTTAATACTTTAGGGGAACCAAACAGAATTCTTGTGGTTTGAGGGGTTGAATAATAAATGACCCTCTGAATAAAAGTTTCACAATTTAAAAAAAAATAAAAAAAAAGAAATAACATTCTTTTTTGCTGCAGTGCATTTCACACTTCCAGGCTGATCTACAGTCCAAATGTCACAATGCCAAGTTAATTCTGAATGTGTAAACCTGCTAAATCTGCAGGGCGTTGAATACTACTTGTAGGCACTGTATATATATATATATATATATATATTTTATATTATATATATATATATATATATATATATATATATATATATATATATATATATATTGCCTGATTGCTTTGACTTCCACACAGGATGTGGTCTGGCATTTACATTTTAAAAATCAAGAGGTGCAGGAGTGACAGGATTAGTCCCCTTGCTCCCACATTTCTGCCAGTACAGACAAGACACAACTTGAAAACTCAACTTGGAGTCTTGACATTTAAAATCATTTGAAGCAGACAGTAGGACAGTGGCATTAAATGCCTGACCACCCATTTCCCCATAGTGCATTTGCATAGCAGTGAGGTATAGTCCATGCAACACACAAAATGTGACCTGGCACTTCCATTTTAAAAATTAAAATGTGAATGAGTGACAGAATTAGGCCTCAGGACAGTGGTAACAATTCCCGTCCCCACATTTCCCCATAGTGTCTTTGCACAACATTGAGGTATGGTCCATACAACACAGAATGTGGTTTTGCATTTCCGTTTTTAAAAGTGAGGACATAGCAACTGTGCATACTACAGCAGCACATCCAGGCCAGAATAGAGGCCTATAACTTCCTGCATAATCAGGTTGAGGATGTGAGCCATGTGTTAAGCCCAGGCTAAGCTATCCAGAGGTAGGGGGAATTCTCTCTGCATTCTTGGAATGCACATTAAATTAAGGGAGAGTTTGAAGGCACAGGTGGAGGCCCTAAAGGAGGTGGAGGAAGCAGAAGCAGTAGAGAAAGTGGTAGATCCTGAGGTTTGTCCCATAAGCCTTGGGGATTTCAAGACTTGGGAAGCAGCCCCTTCCTCACCTCCCTTTGTAGCTCCTAGAGTAACCCAGTGCCCAGTCACCAAAATATAAAAATCCTGGTCATGCTTGCTCATCCAGGGGTAAGTGGTGAAATGCATTCTGGGAGACACAGAGTTTTTCATAGAAAAGGTAATGTTGTCTGCAACATGATGGTGTAGCACAGGCACTGTTTTATTAGAGAAGTAATGGCGACTGGGCAACTGGTACTGGGGGACTACAATGTCATCAGGTTTTGGATACCATCTGTATTTACCAGGCGAAAAGGTACCATTTCCATGGCCAACAGTTTAGATATGGTGAAGTTCAAGCTCTTTGCTTTGTCATGTGTGGGAGGAAACAATTTTTTACGTGACCAAAACTGCAGGACCAAGGGCTGGCTGCTTTGCTGAGAAAGGATGGAGTAAGGTGTACACAACTAAACGATGGACTGTGAGAGAGGTGTAGGCAGAGATGTAATGCTGGATTGAGAAACATGTGGTATGCTCATTGTCTCACTTGGGTCATAAAAACCAAGCATGGTCACGACCATAGCAGCTGACGGACTCTCACCCACCCTGATTGTAGCAGGTAAACAAGTGGAAGTTCTGCTGTCACAGACCTGTGTGAGAATAATTTCAACTGTGGTGCAGAAGGAGGAAGAAGCAGCAGACACAGTTGATTTGACAGCTGGTGGTTGCGTAGGCTTGGTAATCCACATTTTAGTGCATTAAGATTCCCACAGTAATGCATCTTGGTTGTGCATGTGCCAGGTTCATGCATGTAGTATGCTACTACAGATAACAAAAGTTGGGTCATCCTTTGCGGTCTCATAACGGCCAAGACTAGGCAACTCTTCCTGCAAACTGCAGATATGTGATAGTTGCTGGCCACAGCCACACTTGTCTCCGAAGATGCAGTGCTTGTCATTGCTGCAGCACTATGTTTTTGCTCGGGAATCGCCAACTTAACCTCCTTGTATTCCTCCTCCTCCTTCTCATCTACTGAGCTACTCAGCTGCGAGTCACTGGGTTCACACCAAGTGGGATCTATAGCTTCATCATCGTGCTGTATGTTGTACCACTCATCTTCTTCTTGACCTGACATCACAGAACAGTATGCATGCACCTCAGGTATTTGAGTGTCCTCATCATCAGCTCCACCTCTGGGGGTTATCAGTTGATGAGGGTTGGGATCCTTCTGGGACCCTACTTCATCCAGGCCAGGAACCAATTCACAAAGATTTTGGCAATCAGTGCAGATTCTTTACTCCTGTTCAGTCTGGGAATCTTTGGAGCGGACCTGTGATGTCAATGAGATACTGATTCCTCACAGTCACTTTGCAAGTTGGAGATTTTTGATGCAGGCGCAAACAAGTGTAATTGAGGTGGCACCTCTGGAGAATGAACTGTGTGTAATGTTCAGGTGCAGGAAGAGGAGAGACCACTTGATGCAGCACTTGCTGTGCCACCCCCACGACAGCCGAGGGGCTGCTCGGATCCACAGTGGCTCAAGGGGTCTCCAGACCCGAAACGGGGTTACGCGGCTGCTCAAATTGAAAAAGGAGGAAAATATTTACAAAAGGGGGTGAAAAACAAAGTTTGTGACGCCACCCACGGGTTGTGGTAATGTGGGATACCACCGCTGCCGCATTTGGGGGGAGCACCCAGGAGCGATGGGATGGCAGCCTATGATGTTAACCCCTCCGTGGGCAGAGGGAAGGTGTACCGGGGCTCGGTAATTAAAGGATGGGGATCCGACGGGAGGAGAGGGGCACAACGTACTGACACGGTCCAGGAATTCTGACACTGATAAAGGGTTAACCAAAGTCCTGAATGCCCTGCAGATGTTGTTGGAGTACGCTGGGTCCGTTCCCTTTTAGTGTTACTGGTTGGTCTGAAGCCTTGTCCCTTGGCACTGTGTTTACTCTTTGTGGATCATTTTTACCTGAGACTACTCGGGTCCTGCTCACCCATGTCGCTAACGGAGTGAGCTTGCTCTCAGAATTCATGCTTGGGATTTTCTGGATGGTTTTGAGAAGTCCTATCTGTCCTCGTCAGGTAAATTACTGGGCTGCGTGAAGCTACTTCCAAGCCTGGGGTCCGCGTACCCAGTCGTGCTCTGGCCCCTGCCCGGTTGTAGCACAAGGCCGCTGAACTGCCCTCCGTAGCAGAAACATGCCCCTTGCCACTACCCCCTGCGATCGGGGTTCCAGCTCCTTCCAGGCCAAGCCAACGTCCGGCACCTGGGACAGGTACAGGAGCCCAGCTTCGCAGTGTGACCTTTCACTGTCACTGCTGCACTCGAACCGAACTGACTGCTGACCGACTACTGACACTTCTGGCCCTCCTTCTACCATCCCTCCATCTGGGTGGCCCTATTCCCCTCAGGCTGCCCAATGGGAGTCTGGTGGGTGTGGTGCAGAGTGTGACTCAGGATTTGTGTATACCTGTTCTTAGCAACACCAAAGGGACAGGACCCGTAATCAAGGAGGAGCGGGTACCATGCAGAAGGGCAGATTGCACTGTACGACCTGATAGGCCAGGGTGTCACACTTGCCACTCTAGCAACTGCTGTTTATCAGCCTCATTTCCAAGTTGAAGCTATGTGCAGCTGCCAAAGAAATCTAGTGGAGAAGGCTATCAGTAACGGAAATTGTTCTAATTTATCTTGGGATAGGATGAGCCGGTGTTTGCTCAGTAGAGCTTTGACTAACATTAGAACGTTCTACATGTACACCTCAAACACCCTGCCTATTCACCCTTCCACCTCAACCTTGTCGGGATGTCCACTCATGGTTGATATACCCTTCCCCTTTGAAAAAGATGTTTTGCAACCCTACACCCACACCAGTTAGACACCTGACACAAAAGATAAGTTCTTTTTTCTTACCTGAGATGGCAATATTGGGAAGTAACTAAAAAGTATCAATACCTAGAAATGTGGTTCATTGGATAATTTGGAGCAGTCACCAATAAGTAGCAATACCAAGAAATGTGGTTTACTGGGTAATTTGGAACAGGCACTAATGAGTTGCAATATCTAGAAATATGGTTCACTGTGTAATTTGGAGCAGGCACTGTAAAGTGTCATGACGTATTTAGCTAATTCACTGTCAAATTTGGAGTAGGCACTAATAAGTAACAATATCTAGAAATATGGTTCACTAGGTAATTTGGAGCATGCACTGAAAGGTGCCAAGACCTATTTAGCTAGTTCCCTAGCAAATTTAGAGCAGGCTCTAATAAGTAATAGTACCTAGAAATGTGGTTCACTGGGTAATTTTGAGCAGGCAGTAATAACTAGCAAAAGCTAAAAATGTGGCTCACTGCGTAATTTGGAGCAGACACTGAAAAGTGCCAAGACCTATTTACCTAGTTCACTAGCAAATTTAGAGCAGGCACTACCAAGTAACAATACCTAGAAATGTGGTTCCCTGGGTAATTTGGAACAGACAATAAGTAGCAATACCTAGAAATGTGGTTCACTGCGCAATACCTATTTAGATTGTTCACTGGCAACTCTTTAGCAGGCACTCATAAGTAGCAATCCCTATTTATATTATGGAATGCCGATTTGTGGTACCCACCTTTCATTACACTGTATTTTTTTATTCTACACTATTGCTCTCCTATCTATCTCAGCAACCTATGATTAAACCTTTAGCTAAAGAGGGCTTTACACGCTGGATCTCGCTAGCGAGATTGCAAGGGATCATACCCGCCCCCGTCAGTTGTGCGACATGGGCATATCGCTGTCCGTCGCGCACAACCTCGCTTACCCCCGTCACACGGATTTACCTGTCCTGCGGCGTCGCTTTGACCGGCGACCCGCCTCCTTCCTAAGAGGGCGGGTCGTGCGGCGTCACAGCGACATCACACGGCAGGTGGCCAATAGAAGCGGAGGGGCGGAGATGAGCGGGATGTAAACATCCCGCCCATCTCCTTCTTTCCGCATTGGCGGTGGAGGCAGGTAAGGAGATGATTCTCGCTCCTGCGGTGTCACACATAGCGATGTGTGCTGCCACAGGAACGAGGAACAACATCGCTGATGAGAGGAAAACGATTTTTTGTTTTAGGACTACCTCTCTGCGGCAAACGATTTTGGCCACTTTTGCGATCGTTTAAGGTCGCACATAAGTGTTACACGCTGCGATATCGTTAATGACGCCGGATGTGCGTCACAAACAACGTGACCCCGACAATAAATCATTAACGATATCGCAGTGTGTAAAGCCCCCTTAAGAGGTGGCAACAACTTCCCTAATGTTTAACATTCACAAAATGATGACGATGCCGCATGTCCTCATTTTATATGCAGAGGGACATGTGACTTAGGCAGCCAATGACACAAACCTTTGTGTCTGAACCTTTTGGATGTTTTCTGCACTGTGATTGGCTGCAGGAACATCTGCAAAAAAAGTTAAGAAAAAAAAAGGCGCTGCTCATCTGGCTTCTTCTGAGTCCTCACCCCCTCCACTCACTTAACACATTCCCCATTCATCAAACAGCACCACAATCCTATCCAAAAGCATAACATGTTATTATAAAAGCCTTTTTGGAAAACACGATCAGTTATCAAGCAAAGTCGAACATTTCCGAATTTTGGGGAAAGTACTCATGTTACCGAGCCCAAGCCGAACAGCCTAAAGGGTGCGTCACACGCTGCGACATCGCCCACGTCGCTGTTTCGTCATGGGGGTGATCGCTGCTGTACGGAACAATATCGCTACGGCAGCGTCACTCGCACATACCTGCTTAGCGATGTAGCTGGAGACACCAAACAATCTCTCCTTTAAGGGGGATGTTCGTTCGGTGTCACAGCGGCGTCACAGCGGCGTCACTAAGTGGCCACCTAATAGCAAAGGAGGGGCGGAGATGAGCGGCCGGAACATGCCGCCCACCTCCTTCCTTCCTCATTGCTGGTGGACACAGGTAAGGAGATTTTCATCGTTCCTGCGGTGTCACACATAGTGATGTGTGATGCCGCAGGAACGACGAACAACCAGCGGCATGCACCACCAACAATATTATGAAAAGGAGAAACGTGTCAACGATCAACGATTTTTGACGTTTTTGCGATTTCGCTCCTGGCTGGCACACGTTGCGATGTCGCTAACGACGCCGGATGTGCGTCACAAACACCGTGACCCCGACGATATATCGTTAGCGATGTTGCAGCGTGTAAAGCACCCTTAAGGCTTATGCCGAATTTGAAATTATTGAACCTTTATTTAACAAATTCACTCATCTCTACTCAAGACTGATTAATAAATGTATTAGGGTACTTTCCCACTTGCGTTGTGTCTCATTCGCCAGGTCCTTTGCTGTGTCGAAATGATGCATCCGTCAATTTCTGTGTTGCTAACAGACCCAACGGATGAGTTATTTCGTCAGCAGCACTACTGCCCCTATCATTACCGCACACACTGGCACTACCGCCCCATCATCACCGCACACGCAGGCACTACTGCCCCCATCATCACCGCACACACAAGCACTACCGCCCCCATCATCACTGCACACATCGACACTACAGCCCCCATCCCCGCACACACCGGCACTACTGCCCCATCATCACCACACAAGTAGGCACTACTGCCACCATCATCACCGCATACACGCAGGCACTACCGCCCCAATCATCACCGAATACACCGGCACTACCACCCCCATCATCTCCGCATACAAGCAGGCACTACCGCCCCCATCATCACCGCACACATGCAGGCAGTACTGCCCCCGTAATCACCGCTCTCGTCGGCACTACAGCCCCCATCATCACCTCACACACGCAGGCACTACCTCACCCTTCATCACCGCACACACCGGCACTACCTTAGTGATGTCACCGCTGACAGCGCGATTCACTTCAATTGCTGCGTAGAGCTCACAGGAGCAACGGTGTTCTAATGCCGCTCCTTTCAGCTTCATGTAGCAGAGCTGAAAGTGTCGTGGGACATCGTGTGGATTACTTCGGACCTGGAAGGGTATGTGGAGATTATTAAAGTGGTGAAAGAGGGTATTTTTTTGTCTTTTATTCCAAATAAAGGATTTTTTCGGGTGTATGTATTTATTTACTTTCACTTACAGGTTAATCATTGGGGGTGTCTCATAGACGCCTGCCATTATTAACCTAGGACTTAGTGACAGTTATGGGCTGCCATTAACTCCTTATTACCCCCATTGCCACCGCACCAGAGCAATTCGGGATGAGCCGGGTAGAGTCCCGGGACTATTGTGTGCAACCCCATGTCAACAGCCTGCCACAGCTGCTCGGATCCAGATCCGCGGTGGCTCAAGGGGTCTCCATACCCGAGGGTCGGGGTTGCGCAGCTACTCGGAATAAAGGGGGTTTATTTACAGGGGATTGTATGGACAGTTTGTGACGCCAACAATGGTGCGTGGTAAGATGGGGTACCACCGCTGCGATTAGGAGTACCCGGTGGCAATGGTGTGGGCAGCCAGATGTTTAACCCCTCCACGGGAATGGGGAATGCCCCAGGACTCGGTGTAGGTGACAGGGAGGTGCCATTGGGACGGTAAGGGACCCCTTAGTTACTCACTCAGCCCAATAACGCTGACACCGACTACCGTGGTAAACCAAAGTTCTTGATATCGCTGCAGCAGGGAGGGAACAAGCCTGGACCCCGTTCCCGTTGGTGTTGCTTGTTAGCCTGTGCCTTTTCTGTGGCACCTTCCTTCTATTTGGTCCCTCTAGTATAGAACTAATCGGGTCCCGCTCAGCAGTGTGGCTAACTGGATGAGCTTGCTCTCAGGGTTCACGCTTGGGATTTTCTGGACTATGTACTGGGAAAGTCCTATCCCCCTCATTGCGCTAGTACCCCGATTTTGGAGCGGGTGGAGAATGGATCTTGAAGGCTCCGTCCTCGTCAGGTAAATTGCCAGGACACCTGAAGCGCCTTCCTGACCTAGGGTCCACGTACCCCGTCGTGCTCTGGCCCCTGCCCGGTGATGGCACAAGGCTGCTGGCTGTCCTTCTCGACAGTCCGTGCCCCTTGTGAAGATCCCCTGCGACCGGGGTCCAGCTCCTACCAAGCCTAGACCAACATCTGCCACCTAGTAGTCTCAAGGAGCCCAGCTCCTGACCTCTCCTCTTGAGAGTCACTTCTCTACTGTCTCTCTGTCTCCTGACACACCTGAACTCCCCTTAAACCAACCCCCAAGTGGGTGACCCTATTCCCTTCAGGTCAGCCTTCCAAAGGTCAGGGACCCGTAACCAAGGAGGAGATGGATATTGTACAGGAGAAAAGATTGCACAATACCCAGTGACGACCTGGTTTGCCAGGGCGTCACATTCCCCCTTGGTTAAATGTAGTTCGTCCCCGAGCTACAGGACACCAGAGGTTTATTTTTTTTTAACTGTAGAGAAAAGTAAAAAGGGTTAACATTTTTATTCACATTTTCATCCCTTGCAGGGGAGGCTTGTCACTTAAATGTTACTAACTGTTTAAAGAGTTCCTCTCCTCAATGGTGAGGCGCTACCGGTTTCAGTGGTAGCGGAGACTCAATCTGCTCCGTTGCAGCCTCTACCCATGATAGTTCAGTCCCAGTGTCCCGGATCCCGTTAACCTGCCACCCAAACAACCTGACCTGCTGCATACCTATGGTGGGTCTGTGACCAGGTTAAGGTCCTGGGCGTTTTGTTAGATAACTCTGGTGGGCACAGGAGGTGCAACTTTATACAATACACAAGTCTGTGTTGGTCACGCCAGTCCTGTGACGATGGTCTATGTTTACTAAATATAATGCTTAACAGAGTCCATGTACCGGGTGTACACATTTTAGCAATCTTCTAGCAAATCTGGTAATTTTCACTCTGTTCATTAAAACTGGTTAATTAGGCACTTATTTACTAACATTTTCTATATGAAAAAAAAAAAAAATGAAAAACAACAAACGAAAGCACCGAAACCTAACAATTCTATGGCATCGTTAAACCATTGGTATTTTTCAACATTTTCAACACTGGTACCGCTCACTGGGAGGCTGGTTGACAACTGCAGCAGCTGGCACATCTTGCTTATTCACCATAGCGAGCCGTTTCACATATAGGGCATAACAGACCGGGAGTGATTTTAAACGATTTAGATCGTTCTGCTGGACATGCTGAGCATGCTCAGTAGAACGTGACAGAATCCGTCAGCGGATTACACCGCTTAGTGCATTGTGGTGGAATCCGCTACCATAGACAATCATTATACATCTTGGTGGATTCCAACGAAATATGCCAAGGTGCGTTGTTTTAACGATGCCAAAAACGCTACATGTAGTGTTCCCTCTGCCTAGCGCTGCGTCAAAATACAGTTAGGTCCAGAAATATTTGGACAGTGACACAAGTTTTGTTATTTTAGCTGTTTACAAAAACATGTTCAGAAATACAATTATATATATAATATGGGCTGAAAGTGCACACTCCCAGATGCAATATGAGAGTTTTCACATCCAAATCGGAGAAAGGGTTTAGGAATCATAGCTCTGTAATGCATAGCCTCCTCTTTTTAAAGGGACTAAAAGTAATTGGACAAGGGACTCTGAGGGCTGCAATTAACTCTGAAGGTGTCTCCCTCATTAACCTGTAATCAATTAAGTAGTTAAAAGGTCTGGGGTTGATTACAGGTGTGTGGTTTTGCATTTGGAAGCTGTTGCTGTGACCAGACAACATGCGGTCTAAGGAACTCTCAATTGAGGTGAAGCAGAACATCCTGAGGCTGAAAAAAAAGAAAAAATCCATCAGAGAGATAGCTGACATGCTTGGAGTAGCAAAATCAACAGTTGGGTACATTCTGAGAAAAAAGGATTTGACTGGTGAGCTTGGTAACTCAAAAAGGCCTGGGCGTCCACGGATGACAACAGTGGTGGATGATCGCCGCATACTTTCTTTGGTGAAGAAGAACCCATTCACAACATCAACTGAAGTCCAGAACACTCTCAGTGAAGTAGGTGTATCTGTCTCTAAGTCAACAGTAAAGAGAAGACTCCATGAAAGTAAATACAAAGGGTTCACATCTAGAAGCAAACCATTCATCAATTCCAAAAATAGACAGGCCAGAGTTAAATTTGCTCAAAAACACCTCATGAAGCCAGCTCAGTTCTGGAAAAGTATTCTATGGACAGATGAGACAAAGATCAACCTGTACCAGAATGATGGGAAGAAAAAAGTTTGGAGAAGAAAGGGAACGGCACATGATCCAAGGCACACCACATCCTCTGTAAAACATGGTGGAGGCAACGTGATGGCATGGGCATGCATGGCTTTCAATGGCACTGGGTCACTTGTGTTTATTGATGACATAACAGCAGACAAGAGTAGCCGGATGAATTCTGAAGTGTACCGGGATATACTTTCAGCCCAGATTCAGCCAAATGCCGCAAAGTTGATCGGACGGCGCTTCATAGTACAGATGGACAATGACCCCAAGCATACAGCCAAAGCTACCCAGGAGTTCTTGAGTGCAAAAAAGTGGAACATTCTGCAATGGCCAAGTCAATCACCAGATCTTAACCCAATTGAGCATGCAATTCACTTGCTCAAATCCAGACTTAAGACGGAAAGACCCACAAACAAGCAAGACCTGAAGGCTGCGGCTGTAAAGGCCTGGCAAAGCATTAAGAAGGAGGAAACCCAGCGTTTGGTGATGTCCATGGGTTCCAGACTTAAGGCAGTGATTGCCTCCAAAGGATTCGCAACAAAATATTGAAAATAAAAATATTTTGTTTGGGTTTGGTTTATTTGTCCAATTACTTTTGACCTCCTAAAATGTGGAGTGTTTGTAAAGAAATGTGTACAATTCCTACAATTTCTATCAGATATTTTTGTTCAAACCTTCAAATTAAACGTTACAATCTGCACTTGAATTCTGTTGTAGAGGTTTCATTTCAAATCCAATGTGGTGGCATGCAGAGCCCAACTCGCGAAAATTGTGTCACTGTCCAAATATTTCTGGACCTAACTGTAACTATTCTGCATCGGCCAGCGGATGCAATGCAGACACTTGCATTGCAGTGCGTCGTCAATACAAATCTATGGAGAATAGCGCAGGCCGTTAACGGACTGTGCTATTTTCCATAGTGGCGAATTGCACTGAACGCAAGTGTGAAAGCACCCTTACACCAAATTATGGCTGAGATTACATGTTCAGTGATCATCGTCTAGAATGCATTCTGCCGAGATCCGTTGGCAAAAAAGTTGTGCGAACACAATATTTTTGTTCGTTGTTAAATAAATGATTTCTACTGGATCCATTTTTCTTTAAAAAAATTGGTGTCTATGGAGAATGGATAAGTTAACAGATTGCTATTTATCTTCTATTTCAAACAGATCCTGTAAGAAAAAATGGATCCATTACAATTGCAAGAAAAATTACATGGCTAAATAGCAATCTGTTAGTGGATCCATTCTCCAATGTTAAAAAAAAAATCAAACTGATTCAGCAGAAATCAGTTGTTTAAATACAATACAACCCCCTTTAATGTCTGTATTTTAACCTTTTTGCCCCTGATACATTCAGGATTTGCCAGAAATGTATAGTAAATGCTGATCCTACCAATGGGGCTATATGCGTTACACTCAACCAAGAGATGACCAGAATTCACATTTGTGTGTATAGAAATTTATACGGTCTCTCCACGAAGAGCAGCAGCGCCTCATTTTCCAAATACATGTGGGACCCATTGTTGAGATCCGCTTATATTATCCTGTATGTAATACATGATGTCAGGAAAAAAGCTACGTGAAGAAAGTCAAAATCAATTTTCTTAAGTTATAAAAAAAATGGGCTCCTGCTAACGATTGTTTTTTTAGGCACCTGGATTAAAAGTCAATAGGGTAGAGCCACCAAAGACTAGTTATACACCAGGTACCAATCAGGCTAAGCTTGGCTCCGAATACTGTACTATGGCAGAACAATCATATTTATATTATTTGTAGATCAGGTCAGTAGTTTCTACGGTATCAATCTATTATCATATTATACCTTTCCCTAATTAGATATACGGCAGAAATTCCCTGCCACAAAAGGTACTGTATTCCTAGGCTCCCTGTCCCTGTAGCTACATCTATCTTCTGAGCATTAGGAAGTGTGCTTGTTATCCTACAGCAGCCCAGATTTGCTGATCACACAAAGAATCATTAAGACATTTCCCGTTCGGAATTAGAAACATGTTCCCTTCTGCTGCCTCATACAAATGAGCTTTCCCCAGGTGGCTCTCTTTTACAGACAAATCTGATACCCTGCTTCATTTGCATATCTGAATTATTAAAAAGCTTCTTATCAATAATTAAACCCAAGCATGTTTTGCTGGCTCTTTTCTTGTTTTTCCTACTCCTTAATGACACCAAGGAGAGACAGCATATTAACTCTTCAATATCTCTAAAACAATGTTGAGAAATAAAAAAATAAGTTTTACTGACTAAAGAATTTTTTTTACCCTCGTAGATCTAGTTACCCCATCCATGATTATAATCTGAGGAAGTAGTAGGCAACTGAAATTACTACTGCATAATGATAAGTTATAGAATTTCACTTTAGGGTATGTGCACACAGTGTCTTTTTCATGTGGGAATGCACCTTTAAGCCACCTGGCAAAAGCTCAAAATAATTGTTAAAATTCATTAAATGCACTGCAATGTAAAAACAATTTCCCGTTTATTAGGTATCAGAGGATCTGTGGGATTCCTCGAGTTCAGCCAGACTTTAATTAAAATTCGACTCAGGACTCGGACTTAATCTGCACTTGATGCCGGAAACTCCGAAACACCACCTGTGCTGTAAAATCGCTGTAAAATGGTAAGGGCTAAGGGGCTGTGTAAGGAAGCAAAATGGGGATAAGAACAGGACAATTGCCCTGCAAACAAATGTGGATAGAGAGCAAATAAAAAAAAAAATCCCTCGGGGTCCCCCTTATTTATAACCAGCACAGGTAAATCAGTCAACTGCGGGCTGGAGTCTGCAGCTGTGTGTTTAGCTTGGCTAGTTGTAAAAAACAGAGGGGATCCCAAGCTGTTTTTACAAATATTTAAATAAATAATTTTAAAAACCAGGGTGGGCTCCAACCTATTTTTGATAACGAGCTAAGGTAAAGCAGACAGCTGGGGGCTGTTATTATGAGACTGGGAAGGCCCAGGCTTATTTGGCCACTCCCAGCCTAAAAATAGCAGCTCGCAGTCGTTGCAGAAAAGGCGTATCCATTAGATGCGTCAATTCTGGCACTTTGCTGGGCAGAAATGGATGGGCATGCATTGTGTCAAATTAAACCATTCGATTACTTTGGATAGATGCCTATCCATTACTGACTCCTGGGCTTGTGCCAGCTGTTAATTCACAGATTACATCAACACCCAAAGTATCACCCCAATTGCCACTGCACCAGGGCAATCAGTAAGAGCTGGGCAAAACGCCACATGGGCTCTGCAAATATGACAATACATTCCAAATAAAGCCAAATTTGTGTCCCAAAATTCAAATTGTGCCCCTTCGCCTCCAAGTCCTGTTGCTTGTGTCACGGGCGGGGAGGACGCCGCCGCTGCTGCGCACTCGCTAACGCTTGGGTCTGGCACTGGTGCGGCTGCTGCTGCTCGGTGGCTTGAGCGGTGGGCCGGATCTGGGGACTCGAGCGGTGCTCCTCGCCCGTGAGTGAAAGGGGTGGTTGGTTTGGGGGATTTAGTCCGTGACGCCACTTACGGGTCGTGGTGAAGATTGGCACCACCGCTGCTGGTGATGAGGATCCCGGGAGCGATGGTAGGGAGCAGCTGGGATGTTGTTTTCCCTTTCCGTGGGTAGGGGTCAGTGGTCCCGGGGCCCGGTGATGATACGGCGAGGCTGGATGGCTGGGGTGCAGGGTTGCAGGGGCAGCGCGGCGCGGTGCCGGATGGCACTGGTGTACTCACTCAGGCAGTCAATGACAGAGTCTCTGGTAAACCAAACGGCTGGATGGATGGGTCCCGCAGCCGGCTGCAGTGTCTCTCCCCGGACAAGTGATGGCGGCTGTCTTTCCCTGCACCTTGATGTACTCAGTTGACTACTATGGATCCCAACGGTAGTCCACTCCCCGGTGGATGGATGCCGGAGGAGCCCGTTTGCCCGCAGGCGCTGGCCCTTGGGTCTCTAGCCTTAGGCGGTAGCTGTATACCCTCACAGTGTGGGCGGTTGCCTTCTATTGGGTCTTTGGTTGTTAGGAAACCCCTGGGGTTCCGGTCACATTCGGATTTGACTATTGTCGGCGGCTCCAAGCCTGGTCGGGGTCCGATGGCCCTGCCTGTGTGTGCTGGCTTCACTTCGCTCCCCGGTCGGTACCGGCGGGCCAAAGCCCAACCCCGGTCCTACGGTTCCGCGTTGCTTCACCACTCCTGCAGACGGCCACCACCGTCTGCCAACCTTGCTGTCAGTGCCTGGGCCACAACCCAGACACTCAAGTGCTTGCTCCTCTCACTTCCAACTCCTCAACTGTTCTCCCTCACTTTTCCCGCCTTCAGGCCTGTGAACTCCTCAATGGGTGGGGCAAACCGCTTGGCTCCGCCCCACCTGGTGTGGACATCAGACTCTAGAGGGAGGCAACAAGGGTTTTTGTTTGGCTGGTGTCACTGTCTAATGGGGGTGGGGGTGTTTGAGTGTTATCTGTGACAACCTGGCTAGTCCAGGGCGCCACACTTGTCCAAAGAGAAATTTTTGACTACTTGAGGTGTATCTCTGTGCTCATAAGAAACTGGGTAACAAACTTTGGGATCTACTTTTGATGTTACCTCTTGTAAAAGTGAAAAATTTGGGGCTAAACCATTTTTTGTGAAAAAAAATGTAAATTTTCAATATGACAACTTATTATTATCAAATTCTGTTCAGAACCTGTGGATTCAAAATGGTCATCATACCTCTGGATGAAATACACGAGGGGTGTAGTTTCCAAAATGTGGTCACTTGGAGGCGGGTTATTTAGGTATCTTAGGGGCCCTGCAAATCCGTCGTGATGCCTGAAATCTATTTCAGCCAAATTTGTGTTCCAAAATTAAAATCGTGCTCCTCCCCATCTGAGTACTGTCGTTTTTACAAACCGAGGTTTCTGACCACATGTCAGTTATCTTCCCACTCAAAAGGAACTGGGTAATAAAATTTGCTGTTTAGTTTGTTCTGCTATCCTTTGTAAAAGTAAAAAAATCAGGCTGAAGCAACATTTTAGAGGAAGAAATATTTTTTTTTGTCCCACTTTCCATTATTTCCTGTGTACCACCTTAATAGTTAAAGAAATTCCCTGACAACAGTTTTGAAGTTTTTGAGGTATTAGAGGGGTGCTGTTATTAAAATGGTGTCATTTTCGGGGAGTTTGTAATATAAAGTCCATTTAAATTTGAATAGGTCAATAAAGAAACATGTTTTGCAAATGTGTTAAAAAAAATAAAAACTGCTGCTAAACTTAAAATCCTACTAACATCCTAACAAAAAAAATTAAGTTTAAAAAATAATGCAGGTGTAAAGTATACATACGGAAATGGTATGAATTAATTACAGTATTTTGTAGAGCTTGACTAACTGGCCTAAGTATATAAAAATTGAAAATTTGAAAATTGCAACTGCTTTTTAAATTTTCACTAAAATAGTGATTATTTTACAAATAAACACAAAAAAAGTTTATATCTAGCATAACGTTCAATGCACAGTCTCAGAATAACTGGGATATGTTGAAATATTCCAGAGTTACTACAACACAAAGTTACACTGGCCAGATTTCTAAAATTTAGAATGTTCATTAAAAGGAATCTCACACCAGATTTGTGCCACCTAATCTGAGAGCAGCATAATGCAGGGGTAGAAATCCTGATTCCAGTGATGTTTCACTTACTGGGCTGCTCATTGTAGTTTTGATACAAAATCACTGTTTAATCAGTAGTAGATTATCATTAGGGTATGTGCGCACGTTGCTTTTTACCTGCTTTTTACCTGCTTTTTTGCTGCTTTTTCTTCTGCGCTGTTTAATGCCAAAATGGATGTGTTCTTCTATTCAAGCAAAGTCTATGGGAATTTGGGTTTCTTGTTCACACTATGTTGTTCAAAATGCTGCCTTTTTGTGGCAGAACTTTGGTCAAAAACTCAGCTTTGCAGTGCAAAACCCAAATGGCAAAAACAATTGACATGTTGCTTCTTTGAAAAGCTGAGTTTTTGACCAAAGTTCTGCCTCAAAAAGGCAGCATTTTGAACAACATAGTGTGAACAAGAAACCCAAATTCCCATAGACTTTGCTTGAATAGAAGAACACATCCATTTTGGCATTAAACAGCGCAGAAGAAAAAGCAGCAAAAAAGCAGGTAAAAAGCAGGTAAAAAGCAACGTGCGCACATACCCTCAGAGGACCAATTGGCCTCCTCCCAGGTAGTCCAGCATCTTCATGAGCTCTGTATAACTGCTAGATTGCTAGATCTGAAGCAGAAAAAACATTGATTTTCTTTCTTCCACGATGTACTGAACAAGCTCTGCCCCCTCTACTGGCTTACTGTTCTCCTCCTGGTATTTCTCACAGCTCTCCTGCAAGAACACACTTGACGTTCCCTCCTCTTCAGCAGAGACCGTGCAGAGTGCAGTGTGGGTGAGTCTGCATCTTTGTGTTGGCGCCTGCAGCTATTCAAACAGTGTGGGCCCCCCTTAATCAGCTGCTTGGTGACCATCCTTGGGCAGCCTGCCCCACTGGGAATGATGAAAGTGAAAGCGCACACAGTGGCAGCCACCGTAGGGTTCCTCAGGTCACGGCCCCCATAGCAGTGGCGTGGCCTGCCTCTATTGATGGTACAACACTGGTGTGGATGTCTCTTCAAGATGGCATAAGATCTGACCTTGTCTGACATTAACAGCAAAAGCAGCAGTCAAGAAGCTGATATTAGAAGTTGCATGTTGATATAGACATAATAAAAAGTGACCGGAGAAATGTTTTTACATGAGAGGCACTGGGGAAGATCTTTAGAGAACTAGGGAATACAGCAAGCATTGTTCACTCCATAGCATCCACAGAGCAATGGGAAAGTTCAGAGACTGAATTAAACACTGGAGTTGAAGATTCAGAAAATGATTGCACAAACAAAGAAGATTTGGACTATTTTCTATAAAATCCTTTATATTTAGTCAGAAACTTTACCAGCAGAAACACAGGGCGCTCTCCCTAAAAGATTCTTTTTGGGAGCCCTCTTAAGAGAAGTTAACTCCATCAGCTACTACAGCAGCTAGCATTTAAAGTATGCAATGATATGCATTATAATTAGTAGAGTTGAGCATTGTTCGAGTTGAACGGTTCGCCAAATTCAAATTAGAGTGATCTTGGGGGGTATTCGAGTCATTCGATGAACTCGAACAATTTGCTTAAAGTTCAGCAGTTCGAGTTACGTTCGAGAACGGTTCGATCACCAACAGCGTGGCTTTTCACAGTAAGTATGTGCGCACGTTGTGTATCTGCATGCGTCCTGCATCCCCAGCACAATCCCTCTCTCTTTCCTACTCACCGATCACGGGCACTACGCTGCACGGCTGTCACAAATCTCCAGCAGCTTTTCCTCTTTTGAAAATGGCTGCCGCTTCATTATTCAATCAAGTATTCCGTGCCTTCCCCGCCCACCGGCGCCCATGATTGGTTGCAGTCAGACACGCCCCAGACACGCCCCCACGATGAGTGACAGCTGTCTCACTGCACCCAATAACAGCCGCTAGTGGGCAGGTCTATATCGTGCAGTAAAATAAATAAATAATTAAAAAAAATGTGGTTATCCCCAACTTTTATATCAGCCAGGATAAAGCCACACGGCTGGAGGCTGGGATTGTCAGGATGGAGAGCGCCACATTATGAGGAGCCCACCACCCTAACAATATCAGCCAGCAGCCGCCCAGAATTGCCGCAACCATTAGATGCGGCAGTCCCGGGACTCTACCCAGCTCATCCCGAATTGCCCTGCTGCGGTGGCAATCGAGGTAATAACGGGGTTAATCATGACAAGCGTCTCCTCGAGACACTTTCCATGATTAACCTGTAAGTGAAAGTAAATAAACACACACAGCGAAAAATCCTTTATTTGGAATAAAAGACAAAAAAACACCTCATTTACCTCTTTATTAATCCCCAAACAACAATCCAGGTCCGAAGTAATCCACACGACACTGTCAGCTCTGCTATATGAAGATGACAGGGAGCCCCGTAGAACACGAGTGCTATGTGTCCTCTCCACACAGCAGCTGAAGTGAGCCGCACTGTCACTGGAGACTTCACTCTGCAATGCAGAGGTCAAGATAACTAAATCTTCCTATGTTTCTCATTAGAGGCAGTGGCTCAATGGTTAGAGCTACTCCCTAAGGAGCATTACTTCACGAGTTTAAGGGGCACTTTGCACACTACGACATCGCAAGCCGATGCTTGTGATGCCGAGCGCAATAGTCCCCACCCCCGTCGCAGCTGCGATATTATGGTGATAGCTGCCGTAGCGAGCATTATCGCTACGGCAGCTTCACATGCACTCACCTGCCCTGCGACGTCGCTCTGGCTGGCGAACCGCCTCCTTATTAAGGGGGCGGGCCGTGCGGCGTCATAGCGACGTCACACGGCAGGCGGCCAATAGAAGCGGAGCGGCGGAGCTGAGTGTGACGTAAACATCCCGCCCACCTCCATCCTTCCGCATAGCCGGCGTGAGCCGCAGAACGCAGGTAAGTTGATGTTCCTCACTCCTGCGGCTTCACACACAGCGATGTTTGCTGCCGCAGGAACGAGGAACAACATCGTAACATCAGTCCTTCTGAAATTATGGAAATGACCGACGCTACACAGATGATACGATTTGGACATTTTTGCACTCCTTAATCATATCAAAAAGGATTTACACACTACGATATCAATTGCAACGCCGGATGTGCGTCACTTTCGATTTGACCCCACCGACATCGCAGCTGCGATGTCGTAGTGTGCAAAGTGCCCCAAAGTCCCGGCCGCCCCGGTAAAGAATTTAATTTTAAATTATAATTACTATTTATTTATAATTATAATTTAGTTTAATTTAATTATGCACTGAGGGGAGGAGCCGGACATCAGCTGTAAGCCGCGGGCCACATCTCTAAAATCGGAGCAGTTCACGGAATGAGGCTGCATTGCTCTCTCCTCTCTCTCTTCTATCTCTTTCTCTCTCTTGTTCTCTCTCTCTCTTGTTCTCTCTCTCTCTCTTTCTCTCCTCTCTTTCTCTTTCTCTCTTTCTCCCTCTCTTTCCTCTCTCTTCTCTCTCTCTTCTCTCTCTCCTCTCTCTTCTCTCTCTCTCTTCTCTCCTCTTCTCTCCTCTTCTCTCTCTCTTCTCTCCTCTTCTCCCTCTCTTCTCTTCTCTCTCTCTCCTCTTTTATCTCTCTCTCTTTCTTCTCTTCTCTCTCTCTCTTTCCCTCTCTCTTCTCTTTTCTCTCTCTTTTCTCTCTCATTTCTCTTTTTTTTCTCTCTCTTAGACCTGGTGATGATCAGCTGATGTGGTCACCTGGCGGAATCAGCTGACACCAAAAGTCGAGCAGTGAGGCCGGCTTTTTACCACTTTAAACTATCAGCTGCTGTTGTCGGACAGGAGTCTGCACTGAAGTGTGTAGTTTGTTTTTTTTTTGCACTGATGCATCAGCTGATTGTATAAAAGCCGTTTATACAATCAGCTGCTGTGTCATGTGATTCAGGCCCTTTAACCTGACACATCATCTGATCGCTTTACCTTCCAGCAAACCGATCAGATGATATTGGATCCGGATTGGACGGCGCGAGACCTTAGACTCAGGATTTCTGCAGAGGGGGGTTCTTTATTTTACACAATAAAGATGGAGTCACTAATTGTGTTGTGTTTTATTTCTAATAAAAATATTTTTCTGTGTGTTGTGTTTTTTTATTTGTACTAGAAATTCATGGTGGCCATGTCTAATATTGGCGTAACACCATGAATTTCGGGCTTAGGGCCAGTTGATAATATACAGCTAGCCCTAACCCCATTATTACCCAGCGAGCCACCCGTCACCAGGGCAGCTGGAAGAGTTGATACAGCGCCATAAGATGGCGCTTCTATGAAAGCGCCATTTTCTGGGGCGGCTGTGGACTGCAATTCGCAGCAGGGGTGCCCAGAAAGCTTGGCACCCTGCGCTACGTATTCCAATCCACAGCTACCTAGTTGTATCTGGCTGGACACAAAAATTGGGTGAAGCCCACGTCATTTTTTTTTTTTAATTATTTCATGAAATTCATGAAATAATTAAAAAAAAAGGGCTTCCCTATATTTTTGGTTCCCAGCCAGGTACAAATATGCAGCTGGGGGGTCGGGGGCAGCCCGTAGCTGCCTGCTGTACCTGGCTAGCATACAAAAACATGGCGAAGCCCACGTAATTTTTTGGGCTGGGCAAAAAACTCCTGCATAAAGTCCTGGATGGAGTATGCTGAGCCTTGTAGTTCTGCAGCTGCTGTCTGTCTGTATGGAGGAGAGCAGACAGCAGCTGCAGAACTACAAGGCTCAGCATGCTCAATCCACTAGTGTATGCAGGAGAGTAGACAGCAGCTGCAGAACTACAAGACTCAGCATACTCCATCCAGGACTGTATGCAGGAGTTTTTTGCCCCCCAAAAAAATGACGTGGGCTTCGCCATATTTTTGTATGCTAGCCAGGTACAGAAGGCTGGTACGGCTGCCCACAAACCCCAGCTGCCTATTTGTACCCGGATGGGAACTAAAAAAATAGGGAAGCCCTTTTTATAATTATTTCATGAATTTCTTGAAATAATTAAAAAAAAAAAATAGACATGAGCTTCGCCCCATTTTTGTGTCCAGCCAGGTACAACTAGGCAGCTGGGGATTGGAATCCGCAGCACAGGTTAGCCTGAGCTTTCTTGGCCCCTCTGCTGCGAATTGCAGTCCGCAGCCGCCCCAGAAAATGGCGCTTTCATAGAAGCGCCATCATCTGGCGCTGTATCCAACTCTTCCAGCAGCCCTGAAGCCGGGTGGATTGCTGGGTAATAATGGGTTAATACTAGCTTTGTTTTACTAGCTAGTATTAAGCCAGAGTTTCTTAATGTTAGGCAAGTTTGACCCGGCCATTAGGAATCTCCAATAAAGGGTTAAAAAATAGACATCACACAGAGAAAAAATACTTTAATAGAAATAAATACACAGACACACTTAGAGACTCCATGTTTATTACTCCCTGTAATCCACGATCCATGGTCTTCTGTCTTCTTTCTCCTTCAACCCATGCAGCTCTTCTACATCAGACAGCACTGCATGGGAGGAAGACGCTGCTGCTCCCCGTGCAGTCTAATCATTCAGTGAGAGTGAGCAGAGACTGCGGGCTGTAAGCGGTGACGTCACCGCTGCTGCCACCGTCGCTAAAGTAATCTGACAGGCGGTTACTATAGCAACGGTGCTCCGATCACGTGATTCCCGGTGCCGCAACTCACCGGCTGTGGCAGCCAGTCCTTGCATGTGGGCTGACTCTGTAAAGAGCGCCAACATGCAGGAACGGGGAAGCTGACCATGTGCCAGAGCATCTCGCCGGTACACGGAGATGCACAAATGAGCACCGCGTACCGGAGAGATGCACTGTCAGGACCTAGCATGATGTCTAGCCATGTGACCAGTCTGTAGCCAATGAGATAATACACATGTGACTGGTCACATGCTATTTTGACATCAGGGAAGGTCCTATCATCAGTGCTGCTTACCGGGAGGACGCAGTGATTATCGGAAGGAAAAGCGGAGGGAGACAAAGTGCAGGATGCGTCGCAGGGACCTGTAAGTGTAATGGCAATGTTTATTAACTGTATGTGTACATGTATAATGTGTTTTTATGTATTTGTGTTTGCCTGCCATTGTTTTCAAGGAGGTTCGAAGGGGTTCGTCGAACGTTCGA
This sequence comes from Anomaloglossus baeobatrachus, assembly GCF_048569485.1. Classification (NCBI taxonomy): domain Eukaryota; kingdom Metazoa; phylum Chordata; class Amphibia; order Anura; family Aromobatidae; genus Anomaloglossus; species Anomaloglossus baeobatrachus. The sequence continues at coordinate 380,486,493 of NC_134354.1, read as the reverse complement.
CGAACGTTTGCCGAACAGAGCCTCCGTTCGCCGAACCGAACTCAAACTCTAGGGAGGTGGCTCATGTCTAATAATTAGTGATCAGCAGTTTGAACTGTAGAGGATCAAATTTAAGTCAATTTCCCAGAAATGTGTGCATTCACTCGATTCTGAACACTTTAAGATGGGATTTGTGGTTTGCCCCCCAAAAATGCTTCCCCAACAAATGTTCCTGCACTGCTAAAGCATCGTAAAATGGGCTAACGTAATTTTTGGTTGTTGTGCGGGTTTCCCAATAATGCCCTTGCAGCTATTACAGCTAGTGGATTTTCATACTTGCACAGGGGTAGCCAGTACCTGGGCAATCAGAGATTAGCGGTTCCAAGAAAAGCATAGTTTATATGGCGGAGTTGTTTTCTATCTCCACAGTTACTTTGGAAGTCTTTCTCTTCTGTAGAGTTTAAAATCTTATGGTCAGCAGGATGTTCTCTCTAGTTCTGTCATCTGTAGAGTGTCAACACTTTTGATTTGCTGATACCTTTTTCTCTCCTGTAGACTGTAAGCTCTTAATCAGCAAGCTTATCTATCTCTTCTGTAGAATGTAAGCTTTTATGGTCTGTGAGGTCCTTTCTCTCTCTCTCCTATAGAATGTAATCTCTTATGGTGAGTTGGTCCTCTCTCTTCTATAGTATGCAAGCTTTTATGGTTAGCAAGGTTTTTTTTCCCTCTCTCCTGTGGAGTATAATCGCTTATGCTCTGCAAGATTTTCTGTCTCATTTTCTTGTAGAGTATAGCTCTTACGGTCAGCAGGGTCTCTCACTCTTCTGTAGTGTGCTAGATTTCATGATCATTTGGGTCCTTTCTTTCTGTCTCTCTTTCGCGCCTCTATTGTATAAAAGGATTATTGTAGTATAGTGTAGGGGGTGCAGAAGGAGCCCCACGGGAATGCCACACACGCGTTTCGCGTGTTTGTTTGCTCCCCTGACAAAGCTAGCAAACAAACATGCGAAACGCACATTTGGGAGTTCCTGTGGGGCTCCTTCTGCACCACCAATACTATATTGCAATAATCTCAGGTAATGGGGTGATTGTATTTTACGAGCAACCTACATGGGTCTAATTTGTATCTGCATCCTTAATTCAAACTTATGTGTATGGTTTGCTGTATATGATTTGCCATAGGTGCTGCTGCATCAGTCACTTTATACTTAGCACTAATTTTGTATATTGTACCATTACGCTATAACTTTTGTGCATTTATATTTGTATTTATGCTACATGTGTCTCTGCATATTAAGTGTGATTTTGGTTTATGGAACCCACACTTGCTGTTGTCTATCTTTTTGTGTCTAATTTTTAACGAATTTAATAAAATTTGTATTTTTTATGGCAATTTTATCTATTTTGTCCTCCCTTCAACACAAAATTTCTTAGGGTGTGGTAATTCTTATCAGAGTACAAAGAAACAAAGACTCTCAGAGTTGCGTTGTACCACCCCTACAGCGGTCGAACCGCTCAGATCCGGGGGTTGCTGCTGTGGCTCGAGGGTCTCCAGACCCCGTGGCTCAAGACCACTTCAAATGTAAAGGGGTATTTACAGGGGATAAGAGTTCATGACGCCACCCGTGGTGAGGGGAGTACCGCCACTGCCGATGGGAGTACTCGGTGGAGATGGAGTGGGGCAGCCAGATGACGTTCCCTCCATGGGTAGGGGAGGCCCTGGGACTCTGGATGATGGAGGTGGTGTAGGGGAGTGTTGTGCAGATTGGAAGCAAGGGAGGACAACGTACTCACTCAGGCGATGTTGGTCGTGATGCGACCGCAAAGCAGACTCTGACACAAAGGTAAACCAAGAAAGGAAATTCCAGCATCCAGGTTCCAGATTATTTTAAAAAACAAATTTCTTTATTCCACAATTATTAAAAGTTCATTCCATATGTATAAAAACAAGTGGCAAAATTCAAACAGGTACGCGTTTCGGAGGGTTACCGCCTTAGTCTGAGACAACACCATTCAAATGAAAAGCCCTTAAAAAAGCTCAAGGGGGAGGGGAAAAACACAAAGAAATGACATCACATGTGTAGAAACACGACTGAATAGGTAGCGCATGAGATAGACTTTTTACAAAACATTTGAAATTTCATTTTTCACATTGAGCCCATACGGCATTCTGCTATTAAGTAAAATTATCCATTTTGCTTCGCAGCGATGTAACAATTTTATCAAATCGCCACCCCTTTTAGGGAGGATCACTTTTTCTGCAGCATTCACTTTGAGCGATGTCAGATTGCCAGCATGCACATTTAAAAAATGTTTAGATGCGGCAGACAAGCTTTGTGTAGTGGTATGGTTTACATCATAAACGTGCTCTGAGATGCGACGGCGTCCTGTACGGGAGGTATTTCCCACATACTGGACGTGGCAGCTCATGCAAGTGATGATGTAGACCACCGCAGCGGTACCACAATTAATAAAGGACTTAATGATAAATTCTCGATTATTAGCACAAGATGTAAATTTGGTGGTATTAAGCATGAACCTACATAAACCACAATTTTTTTTAGCACATTTGTAACCGTTCTTGATGTAGGATTATACGAACGTGAGGTAAAAAATCTTTTAGAAAATAATTCCATTTATAGAAAAATCCAATATGACCCCTTCTCTCAAATAAGATCAGAATTGGAAGACCTCTTAAATAGAGGCAATGAATTGGGTGTCATAACTCAGAAACAAGTAGAATTTTTTAACCCTTAATTTTTTCACATCCTGCTGATGTCCGTGCACCGGTCAGATTCTTATGGAACGCCAAGTGGGTGAGCTAGTGTTTTTTTTCTATTACTATATTATACAGACCAGTCCTGTGCTCCCTACATATTTTCATATAAATTGGAACTGTATAGTTTCCTCTTAATACATCGTCAAAAGCGACTTTATTATGGAGAATCCAAATAATATTGTGATGGACGAATTTTTTTCACTTAATAATCAGACACGACTGAATAAAGTGGCCAGTATTTTTTCTGGTTCTAAAAACACTTTAATGGATGATGGAACTGACCTCAAAACCACCATGTGGGAGCTGGAAAAGCTCATGTCCACAAGACTGAGGGTGTGATGGGATCAAAAAACCTTACAGGCTTATCTAAATGCCAAATTGATCCCCAGAGGACTTAGAATAAAAAAAACGCGCAACGTCTGAATATGACCAAGATTTCATCATAAAATGGGACAATATTCTCTCTGAATGTTCTGAAAAATTAATTGCTTTAATTGTGGAGAAAGAAACTGATAACATTGTCAAACTGGATGAGAGTATAAAGAAAATTGAAGAGGTTTTGTCAAAAATCAGTGATATTAATACACTCAAGACACAAAAAGATAAAATCATGTTGAGTCTAAATAAATTGGAGGATGCTATCATGGCCACGAAAGAAAATAAATATAAAAGGGACATTACTGATTATGAAAATAATCGTATCTACAACTGGCATCAAAATCGCAAAAGAAGACCACAACAACAAAATTTTAAAAAATTCCTCTATTTTGAAGAAAAAGGATAATCGAGTAAATTTCTCCTCCACTGAATTTGATTCATCAGATTTAAATACTGACATTTCGGACACGGAGAGAGCCCCATCTACCATCTCAGCAAGATCTACATCTCGTAATTTTTTTCATCGGTCAAAAAAAGCATTAATAAACGCCAGAGAAGATCTGGAAGGAAACACACCGGTGGTAAGAGAGTTCAGACGGTCCACCAGAAACAAGAATTATTAAACTACAATAATGACTTTACTGTTATTAACCTATCTGCCAGCCTTTTGTCTGAAGATCAGATACAATTATTTGCTAAAGGACTTAATTTTGTTCTGACTGTAAAAATGAATTTATTTGATACCATTATTGATTTGAACCACTTTATGAGACGACTTACCTTAAAACGACATTTTTTTCAGGTTGACAATGATGATAATGTGATTGATGGCTCTGAAAGTGCAATTTCTAATGCTCAGGAATTTATACCTAATACATTCAAGGAACAAGTCTCATTGCAAATTCTCAGAGATTTGTCTGAAAATAATTCTAAAATTCCTGAGCTAATAGATAGGAATTTCACTTCCAGAGTACCTAACCCTGAGTTCTACCCAGAACAGTCAAAAATCCCCATTATGGAGGACTTTCAGTTCCTAGTTGAGGAGGAACTTGTTAAATTAAGTGAATCAAAGAAAAAAACGCCCTCTAATCTAACCAGTCTCCAACAGAAAGCATTGCAATCCCTTACTGAAAATAGCTATATAGTTGTAAAAAACTCAGATAAGGGCGGGTCTGTAACCGTTCTTGATGTAGGATTATACGAACGTGAGGTAAAAAATAATTCCATTTATAGAAAAATCCAATATGACCCCTTATCTCAAATAAAACAGAATTGGAAGACCTCTTAAATAGAGGCAATGAATTGGGTGTCATAACTCAGAAACAAGTAGAATTTGTTAACCCTGCCTTTCCTAAAACTCCATTACTACATGCGTTACCAAAAACTCATAAAAATATTTTCCCTCTCCCTCTTAGTCCCATAATATCGGGAATTGGGTCAATTACAGAAAATATTTCTCAATGGTTGGACACTATATTAAGTCCACTTGCAAAGTTGTCTCCAAGCTATACTCATGACACAAAACATGCACTTAATATTGTTAATAAATTTAAATGGAAAAAATCATGCCGGTGGTTAACATGCGACATCCAAAATCTATATACATCTATCCCCCATGACCTAGCCATTCTAGCCTTAACAAAATACATGTCAAAATATACTAATTATTCAATTGACCTACAAACCTATATCATAGAGGTTGCGTTTTTTCTTCTTGAAAACAACTATTTTACTTTTTTGGATGAGGTTTTTGTTCAGACATAGGGTTGTTCGATGGGGTCCAAATTTTCCCCTTCTCTTGCCAATGTCTTTATGGCATGGTGGGAGGAGGAGTACATTTTTACTGATACAAACCCCTTTGAATCCAATCTCAATATTTTCCTAAGGTATATTGATGATGTGATAATTGTCTGGGAGGGAGGATTGGAAGATATGGAAAGATTTATTTATTACATGAATATTAATCCCTGTAATATTTTTTTTACCCATCAAACTGATCCTACTTCAATTTCCTTCCTGGACCTTCAATTGACAGCTAATGCTGGTACTGATAGTGTGGATTGTGACCTATTCAGAAAGGCAACTGCTGGCAACTCCCTATTATATGCCTCTAGTTGCCATCCATGCCATGTCATCAATAATATACCTGTGTGAGAACTCATTAGAGCCAGACGCACATGCACTTCTGAAAGCTCTTACCAGAAGCAATGTGATATTATTAAAAACAGATTCAAAAACAGGGGTTATTCCCCAAAGGTTATTGACCAAGCAAAGCTAAAATCTGAACAGAAAAATAGAGCGCAATATTTGGAACAAAAATCCACTTCTTTTTCTGTGTCTGCACAAACCTCTCCTCAGGTAGTTTTTTTCAACCTGTTTTAGTAGTGATTATTATCATGTCATCGATATTGTCAAGAAATTTTTACCTATCTTACAGGTTGACAACACCTTAAAAAATATTTTGGCTAATGGTGTGAGATTTGTGTCTAAGCATAATACTACAATAGCAAATCGCATCTCACCTAGTGACCACACAATGCTCAATAAGAATATAAGTCATTGTTCACAAAATTGGTTACCCACATTAGGCCCCTACAAATGTGCTCAAAAAATTGTGGTTTATGTACATTCATGCTTAATACCACCAAATTTACATCTTGTGCTAATAATCGAGAATTTATCATTAAATCCTTTATTAATTGCGGTACCGCTGCGGTGGTCTACATCATCACCTGCACGAGCTGCCACGTCCAGTATGTGGGAATTACCTCCCATACATTATGCCGTCGCATCTCAGAGCACGTCTATGTAAACCATACCACTACACGGAGCTTGTCTGTCGCATCTAAACATTTTTTAAATGTGCATGCTGGCAATCTGACATCGCTCAAAGTGAATGCTGCAGAAAAAGTGATCCTCCCTAAAAGGGGTGGTGATTTGATAAAATTGTTACACCGCTGCGAAGCAAAATGGATAATTTTACTTAATAGCAGAATGCCGTATGGGCTCAATGTGAAAAATGAAATTTCAAATGTTTTGTAAAAAGTCTATCTCATGCGCTACCTATTCAGTCGTGTTTCTACACATGTGATGTCATTTCTTTGTGTTTTTCCCCTCCCCCTTGACCTTTTTTAAGGTCTTTTCATTTGAATGGTGTTGTCTCAGACTAAGGAGGTAACCCTCCGAAATGCGTACCTGTTTGAATTTTGCCACTTGTTTTTATACATATGGAATGACCTTTTAATAATTTTGGAATAAAGAAATTCGTCTTTTAAAATAATCTGGAACCTGGATGCTGGAATTTCCTTTCTTCATATTCACACTTCAGTGGGTCCTGCTGATGTCCGTGCACCAGTCAGATTCTTATGGAACTCCAAGTGGGTGAGCTGGTGTTTTTTTTCTACTGCTACAAAGGTAATCCAAGTATCTGGGTGCTGCTGCCTTCTTGGGGGGCTCGTCCGGGTGTCCGTCTTCACTGGTACTGCCGGATTGTCCGGAGCCTGCCTTCTTGCACAAATTTTGCAATGTTTTGGTGGCCCGTTGGCTTAACGCTGTCCGGGTCCTGCTCCCTACTTGTTGGTAGTGGAGCTGTGCTCTCAGGGGCTGACACTTGGGATTTTTGAAGGCTGCATGGATTGGAAAGCCCTATCCCCCTCGCTGCACTAGTGCCCCCGATCTCTGAGCTTCTTGGGGACAGTACATGAAGACACTATCCTCCACAGGCTAATTGCGGGGTTGCCTGAAGCTACTCCCCAACCTAGGGTCCTGTATGCCGCTGTGCTTTTGGTCCCAGACCGGTTATTAGGCTTAAGATGGTGTCCGTCCTCCAAGACCGGGTCTAGGCACCCAGCCTCAATACCATGCGACTGGGTTTCTGACTCCTCTGGGCCCAGACCACTGTCTGCAACCCAACCAATAACATACAGGGAGCCACTACTCCCTCAGCCCCTCACTTTTTGAGGGCAAACACTGTTCTGCTCACTTCCCTCTCAACAGCTTACCTGACCCCTAGGTGGGTGACCCTATTCCAGCTAGGCAACCCACTGGTGTGTCTGACAGGGTGTGATGTGAGGTGTGGTTGGGATTTGGATGCGGATGGAGGCAGTACCATAGGTTGGAAACCCAGAACCATGAGGGATTGAGTCCTGCACCAAAAATTAAAGAGGGTGCAGTACCCCTGTTCAGGGGTGTCACAGTGTGACTAAACAAGGTGAATACTATAAGGCCATGTGCCCATGGGAGAATGTACCTATGGACTTTTCTGCAGGTATTTCCGCAGGTTCACACAGCAACTCCCGGAATCCGCAGCTATCCATTGATGCGGTATTTCTGGGGAATTGTTGTAGTAATCCTGTGGAAACAATGCGGATTTCTGCAGAATTCTTGCAGATTGCCTGCCCTGTATCTCCATAGTGGAAAGGCAGGAATGCCGCAGATAATTCCGCATGAATAATTGACATGCAGTTATGTGCGGTTGCGGGAAATCCGCAGCATTTTCCGCAGTCGCAAAAACTGCAGTATCGATACAGCACTCCCCAAATCCCATAAGATAATATGGGGAGTGTCTGTACTTGCGTAAACCCGCGGATTTATCTGCAGATTCCAGAAAATCAATGGGTTTTCCGCAGCAAAATCCACAGTTACTTTCTCCCGTGGGCACATGGCCTAAGTGTTTTTTCTTATTATGCAGCTAATAATTTCACTACTTAAAATCATGTTAAAAATAACTACATTTATACACAGAAAGCCTATATTAATAAATCCTATACATTAAACACATGATCTAGATCCCAGAAATCCTGTGTATGTATTTGTTCTCACCAGTGCCGGATCCCAGAAACTTTTAAGTTAAAGATAGAACTACTTTAACAAAGTGTATAAAAAGCAAGGGAAAAAAACAAGTATATCCCAATACGGCACCAACGAAAACAACAGCTTGCCATATAAAAAAAGGTCCATGTTGTCTTTTCATTTTACCTTTAAAAAGCTAACATTTTTTCAGTTAAAATGAATTCCACAAAAAAAAAACTATCATATGGCTGAGGGACAAAATAAAAAAGTTATGGCTTTTAGTAGGTGGGGATGAATAAACAAAAAACTGGTGCCAGCAGACTCTCTCTTCATGTGGCTCAGGATTTTAATTAATTTATGTCACCTCCTAGTCATCCTTGGGGGGTGCAGACTTCACACTTTCATTGATCTAGAAGCAATATAAATAGTGGCAAGTGCTAACAGCAACATTGTACAGGAGATCAAGCTGCATTGTGAGGAGACTCCCCGCACTTTGGAGACTTCTAGCTAATAAGGAAAAATGTAATGTATATGTGAATTGATGAGTCCCATAGATTTATGAGATGGAAAATGCCAGGATCTTCCTTTCATCATAATTTATTTGGTGACCAAACAAACAGATTCCCCACTGATAAGACACAAGCAATAGTTATCAATAACAGCTTGGCATATGCTCAGGCTGCACTAGCCCCTCCAGAGCTCATCGTAATTGCGTCTCAGTGGCCTAACGCTTGTGAGTTGCTTCTGGCTTTATTTGTCCGTCTTGAGCATAGCAAGCTTTCTTTTCACCTCCTCGCTTGGTCGCATGTTCTTCTGAATTTGAGTTTGAAAACCAGAAGGTATCAGGCAGAGTGTGTTTTCTGCTAATGAGGCCTCACAGGATCTCAATAGTTCACCTTTTCCCTTCAATCCTCTTATTTGTACACTTGAGGTTTCGGTATACTCTTATGTATTTGATTATCGACAGAAGCTTCTGTTGCGGTAACTTGAAAGTTTCCATAACTTGTTAAGTATTAACTATTTCCTTTCGCAGAAAGCTACGAAATATGTAATACCATAGTATTTTCTAGGTAGGTTTCACAGGCTAAACCAGTAAAAGGAGTATTTTAAAAATCTTTACACTGATCTATGATGAACGCTAACTTATCACCACCTCCTCTGTCATATGGTTTTAACCATCTTCTGGGACATGTTTGCTCAGCAGCAATTGAACAGGTATTGTTCCATACATCACTGTTGTGACTAAGTCATCTTACACTGAGAATCACTGAAGGAATTGTCATCAGGAATCATCGTAACGTTTTATTGCCTATTAGTGATGCTATTACGCTCAGAAAAGAGTAACATTAAACATAATGAGTCACATTAACAATTAAGTAGCAATGAAATGGCTTCTGTTAAAGCAAATCTATGAGGAACAAAAGCAACAACCGTTTTCACTAAATCAAGCAATGTTGTGATGAAGTATTCAATAGTCAAAATGGTCGCTGACAGTTGTATATATAGTTCCATATAACTGCCAACGTCGTAAAAGCATTTACAGCACCATTTTTTGTTACCGATGCAAAGCAGCTTTGCCTCAAATGAAATTATGTCTCAGATAGTCATGCAATAATTATAAAATTATATTCTTTATTGTAAATAGGACCAGTTGCTCTTCTCTTATGCCCGTTTTAGAATGTAATTGTATTCCTTATTAATGGAACACCTTGTGAACCCTGCACTTCACTGTCCTTTTATTCCTCCAGAAAATGTAAAAATAAATTGACAACTGGGTGTTACCTTTTCAATGGATTGTGACTAGAGATGAACCACCCCCTAAAGGCTCGAGTTCGGTTCGTCGAACGGAGGCCGCGTTCGAATTCGGTTCGGTGAACCGTTCGCCGAACCTCTCGAACCCCATTGAAAACAATGTGAGGCAAACACATAAAATCACATTATAAATGTACACATACAGTTAATAAACGTTGCCATAACACTTACAGGTCCCCGCGACGAGTCCTACACTCTGTCTCCCGCCGCTATTCCTTCCAGTAATCGCTGCGTCCTCCCAGTAACCAGCACTGTTGATAGGACCTTCCGTGATGTCAAAAAAAGCATGTGAGCAGTCACGTATCTATTATCTCATTGGCTACAGACTGGTTACATGGCTAGACGTAATTGCTAGGTCTTGTCAGTGCATCTCTCCGGTACGCGGTGCTCGTTTGTGCATCCCCGTGTACCGGTGAGATGCTTTGGCACATGGTCTGCTCCCCATTCTGCTTCCCCGTTCCGTTATTCACCGGCTGCCACAGCCGGTCAATAACGGAGATCACCGTTGCTATAGCAACGCGCCTGTCAGCGGTGATGTCACTGCTTACAGCCTGCAGCCTCAGCTCACTGACTGAGTGATATAGACTGCACGGAAGCAGCAGCGTCTTCCTCCCATGCAGCGCTGTCTGATGTAGCAGAGCTGTATGGGTTGAAGGAGAAAGAAGACAGAAGACCATGGATCGTGGAGGGATGCGAGGGAGTAATGAACATGGAGTCTCTAAGTGTGTCTGTGTATTTATTTCTATTAAAGTATTTTTTCTCTGTGTGGTGTCTTTTTTTAACCCTTTATTGGAGATTCTTAATGGCCGGGTCAAACTTGCCTGACATTAAGAATGTCTGACTTAATACTAGCTTTGTTTTACTAGCTAGTATTAACTCATTATTACCCAGCAAGCCACCCGTCACCAGGGCAGCTGGAAGAGTTGGATACAGCGCCAGATGATGGCGCTTCTATAAAAGCGCCATTTTCTGGGGCGGCTGTGGACTGCAATTCGCAGCAGAGGGGCCCAGAAAGCTCAGGCTAACCTGTGCTGCGGATTCAAATCCCCAGCTGCCTAGTTGTACCTGGCTGGACACAAAAATGGGGCAAAGCTCATGTCGATTTTTTTTTTAATTATTTCATGAAATTCATGAAATAATTAAAAAAAGGGCTTCCCTAGTTTTTTGGTCCCACACGGGTACAAATAGGCAGCTGGGGGTTGGAGGCAGCTGTACCTGGCTAGCATACAAAAATATGGCGAAGCCCACGTCATTTTTTTGGTGGTCAAAAAACTCCTGCATACAGTCCTGGATGGAGTATGCTGAGCCTTGTAGTTCTGCAGCTGCTGTCTGCTCTCCTGCATACATTAGTGAATGGAGCATGCTGAGCCTTGTCGTTCTGCAGCTTCTGTCTGCTCTCCTCCATACAGACAGCAGCTGCAGAACTACAAGGCTCAGCATACTCCATCCAGGACTGTATGCAGGAGTTTTTGCCCCCCAAAAAAATTATGTAAGCTTTGCCATGTTTTTGTATGCTAGCCAGGTACAGCAGGCAGCTACGGGCTGCCCCCAACCACCAGATGCCTATTTGTACCCGGCTAGGAACCAAAAATATAGGGAAGCCCTTTTTTTAAATTATTTCATGAATTTCATGAAATAATTTAAAAAAAAATGACGTGGGCTTTGCCCAATTTTTGTGTCCAGCCAGGTATAACTAGGCAGCTGGGGATTGGAATCCGCAGCTCAGGGTGCCCAAGCTTTCTGGGCACCCATGCTGCGAATTGCAGTCTGCAGCCACCCCAGAAAATGGCGCTTTCATAGAAGTGCCATCTTCTGGCGCTGTATCCAACTCTTCCAGCTGCCCTGGTGACGGGTGGCTCACTGGGTAATAATGGGGTTAGGGCTAGGTGTATATTATCAACTGGCCCTAAGCCCGAATTTCATGGTGTCACGTCAATATTAGACAAGGCCACCATGAATTTCTAGTACACATAAAAAAAACACAACACACAGAAAAATATTTTTATTAGAAATAAAACACAACACAATTAGTGACTTCATCTTTATTGAAATAAAGAACCCCCCTCCGCAGTAATCCTGGGTCAAGAGTCCCGCGCCGTCCAATCTGGATCCAATATCATCTGAACGGTTTGCTGGAAGGCAGAGCGATCAGATGATGTGTCAGGTTCAAGGGCCTGAATCACATGACACAGCAGCTGATTGTATAAATGGCTTTTATGCAATCAGCTGATGCATCAGTGCAAAAAAAAAACTACACACTTCAGTGCAGACTCCTGTCCGACAGCATCAGCTGATAGTTTAGTCGGCCGGGCGGTAAAAGCCGGCCACACCGCTTGACTTATAGTGCCAGCTGATTCCGTCATGTGACCGCATCAGATGATCATCACCAGGTCTGAGAAAGAGAGAGAAAGAAGAGAGAGGAGAGAGAGAAGATAGAGAAAAGAGAGAGAAAAGAGAGAGAGGAGAGAGAGAAGAGGAGAGAAGAGGAGAGAAGAGAGAGGAGAGAGAGGAGAGATAGGAGAGAGAGAGGAGAAAGGAGAGAGAGAGAGGGAGAGGGAAAAAGAGAGACTGAGAAAAAGAGAGAAAGAGAAAAAGAGAGAGAAGAGGAGAGAAGAGGGGAGAAGAGAGAGAGAGAAGAGAGAGGAGAGAGAGAAGAGAGAGAGGAGAGAGAGAGAGAAGAGAGAGAGAAATGAGAGAGAAGAGAGAGAGGTGACAGAGAGAGAGAGAGGGGGAAAAGAGAAAAGGAGAGACTAAGAAAAAGAGAGAGAAAAAGAGAGAAAAAGAGAGAGAGGAGAGAGGAAAGAGAGGAGAGAGCGGGAGGGAGAGAGAGAGAAAGAGAAAAAGAGAGAGAGAGAAAAAGAGAGAGAGAAAGAGAGAGAGAAAGAGAGAGAAAAAGAGAAAAAGAGAGAGCTAAAAGAGAGAGAGAGAAAAAGAGAGAGAGAGGAGAGAGAGAAAGAGAGAGAGGGAAAAGAGAGACTGAGAAAAAGAGAGAGAGAAAAAGAGAGAGAGAGAGGAGAGAGAGGAGAGAGAGAAAGAGAGAGAGAGAAAAAGAGAGAGAGAGAGAGGAGAGAGAGGATTGAAAGAGGGAGAGAGAGAGAGAGAGAAAGAGAGAGAGAGAAAGAGAGAGAAAGAGAGAGAAAAAGAGAGAGAGAGAGAGACAGCGAGAGACAGAGAGAGAGAGAATAGAGGAGAGAGCAATGCAGCCTCATTCCGTGAACTGCTCCAATTTTAGAGGTGTGTCCCGCGGCTCACAGCTGATGTCCGGCTCCTCTCCTCAGTGCATAATTAAATTAAATTATAATTATAAATATATAATAATTATAATTTAAAATTAAAAATGAAAAAAAAAAATTAAATTTTTACCGAGAGCGGGACTAGAACTCGTAAAGTTATGCTTCTTAAGCGAGCACTCTATCCACTAAGCTACTGCCTCTAATGAGAAAGATATGCGGATTTGCTAATCTTGACGTCTGCATTGCAGAGTGAAGTCTCTAGTGACAGCGCGATTCACTTCATTGCTACGTGGAGAGGACACAGCGCGATCATGTTCTACGGTGCTGCTGCATCTTCATGTAGCAGAGCTGACAGTGTCATATGGATCACGTCGGACCTGGATGTGTATTTGGGGATTAATAAACTGGTAAAAGAGGGTGTTTTTTTGTCTTTTATTCCAAATAAAGGATTTTTCGCTGTCTGTGTTTATTTACTTTTACTTACAGTTTAATGATGGAAGGTATCTCGGGGAAACGCCTGCAATGATTAACCTCGTTATTACCTCGATTGCCACCGCACCAGGGCCATTCGGGATGAGCTGCGTGGAGTCCCAGGACTGTCACATCTAATGGATGCGGCAATTCCGGGTGATATTGTTGGGCTGGAGGGCTCCCCATACCGTGGCGCTCTCCATCCTGACAATACCAGCCCTCCAGCCGTGCGGCTTTATCCTGGCTGGTATCAAATATGGGGGGAACTGCATTTTTTTTATTATTTATTTTACTGCACGATATAGAGCCGCCCGCCGGCGGCTGTGATTGGTTGCAGTGAGACAGCTGTCACTCATCGTGGGGGCGTGTCTGACTTCAACCTATCATGGGCGCAGTGTGCGGGGAAAGCACGGAATACCTGATTGAATAATGAAGCGGCAGCCATTTTCTAAAGAGGAATAGACGCCGCAGATTTGTGACAGCCGTGCAGCGAGACGCCCGTGATCAGTGAGTAGGAAAGAGAGAGGGATTGTGCTGGGGACGCATGCAGATAGCAACGTGTGCACATAGCCTTACTGTGAAAGGCCACATTTTTGTTGATTGAACCGTTCTCGAACCTAACTCGAACTGTCGAGCTTTTATCAAAAAGCTCGAGTTTGAGCTCGAGCTCGAACACCCCCCAAAATTACTCGAACATGAAATTGGCAAACCTCGAACATTGATCAACTTTAATTGTGACACTATATATTTTTGCCGCTTTATGTTTTAATGCACAGTTTTCAGACAGTATTTTTTCACAAGCTGAATTGTAATAATAAGTTATTTTCTTCGCATAGGCTAAGGGCAAAGAACAGATGCCTCAGAATTTTTTTTCAATTTAGTGTATAAGACGTCTGACATCTGTTTCATATTTCTTCTAGATTGTGATTAGTGATGAGCGAGCATGCTCGCCACTGCTAGTTGCTCAATCAAGCACCAGGGTGCTCGGGTACTTGTGGAGCTCAGCCAAGTATCGCAAGTGCTCAGATGTTTAGTCAGTGAAACAATGTCCACAACGCACAGTCTTGCTGCATGAGGTGTGCAGGCACCACAGAGAGAGCCATTCTCAGTCTCAGAATGGCTCTCACTAGGGTTAAAGCAATGTTTTTAGATGTAGTGTATAAAAAAAAAAATCTGCCCTCCCTCCCCCTGGAAATGCTCTTTTTTAGGGTATGGTCACATGAGCTTATGACTCGCACAAGTGCAATGTGAGAAAATCTCGCATTGCCTCGGCCCCATGTAAGAAAATACAACAGCTCCGATCTGCAAGTTTTTCCTCAGCCCTACTTGGACTGAGGAAAAAAAAATTGCAGCATTCTACGATTGTCAGTGAGAGATGTGTCACTCGCACCTATACAAGTCTATAGGTGTGAGTGAAACATCGGACTGCACTGATGCCATCTGAGTGCAGTGCGATAATAGCATCAGTTGACAATGGAGGAGATGGAGAGATACATCCCTCCCTATCATCCACAGCTGTGATCTGATCACAGTGCCGGATCACAGTTGCATGACACTCAGCTCATCATCTCAGCAGAGCAGGAGCCGAGAGTCATTAGCATGTCGTATCTGATGCTCTCGCATCAGATGCCATATGCTAGTGTGACTCCAGCCTAAGGCTGATTGTATGTGAATGAAGAGATGTACTACCCAATGACTGACTTCCATTTTACTCGTTACACAAGTTGAGCACTTTCAGAGCATCGGACCTCAAGAATTTTAGTGTTCTCCCATTCTTCCTGTGATCTTTACATCCAGTGGCTTAACCTGGGCCAGATGGAGTCTCTGGACTGCCATCTTTTAGTGCATGCATTTTTTATACACATTTGGAATAGGAACTGTGACTTTTTACAATGTATTGAAATATTTATCCACTATACATAATAATTGTGATGATCGAGCACTACCATGCTTGAGTGCTCAGTACTCATTAGGAGCAACTGGGATGCTCATATGAGCAAAACTCAGGCATTTTTCCTGAAGATTACCTGGAAAAATGCTCAAGTATTTAATTTACTTCCATTATGCTTGGTTGATCGAGTCGTGTCAATATGAGTATTCAACTGCTCTTAACTAGTTGTGAGCATGTGTGCTTATCACTATTTGGTGCTCAGTTGAGTTTTGCGGGTGCTCGGATGTGTCATCCATTAAACAATGACCACGAAGCATAAGCTAGCTTCACTGCATGATGAATCCAAGCACCCCAGAGTGAACCATTGCAGACTATGATTGGCTCTCACTGGAGTTGTAACAATGTTTTCAGATCTACAGTAGTGTATAAAAAAAAACAAAAAAAACCCAACACTTTCCTCCCTCCCACAGAAATGCTCTATTTATGGCTGGCTGTATGTGGGCTGAGAGAGCCAAAATGGCCAATCAATGATTTCCATTATACTCATTACTCTAGATGAGCACTTTCAAAGCATCTGACCTGCTTGACTTGAGGACCGAGCACCCGAACATGTTAGTGCTAGCCCAACTTTACTCTTAACAAGCACCTGTGTGCAACCTGTGTGTATGGTAGTGCTCCCTCATCACTAATATTCACTTCTAAAAAATATATTATATGAGACCTTTTGCCTAGTTTGACTCAATGTATAATATCTACAATTGCACAGTTACAAGTGAACAGTTACACAGTATTGGGTTTAGAGTCAATATTTAACCAGTAAAGCAAGTTTACTCCTCTCTTTATGGGCTTTTCTTCCATATTTTCTAAGTGTGCAATAGGGATCCTTTGAGGCTAAAAAGAATGAAAAACTTCCTCTGAGCCTTGTGTTAGACAAGTGTCTGAAAAATTGCTTTATTTTAATCCACAAAACACAGATGATTTTATTCTTATTGTCATCCGTGTGTCATTTTTGTGCCCACATTTTATGGCTGTAACACATCTCTGTGGAATCCATATTTATACATCATCTACATTTTAAAATGTACCTGATGAAACACAGTTTCTAGGGTTAATAATGGCAATGTAACCATAAATATTGGAGGTCTTACAAATGATCCATATGGGTACCAATTTTTTGGCACACACAAAGAGCTAAGTTCACATGTCCGGTAATCATCGGATAGAACAGATCCAGCATCAATCCTTTGACCAAAAAGTGCATTACCAACATTTTTAACCGTTTTTAAAATAAGCGATTTCAGCTTGATCAATGTTCTTAACAATGGAGTTTATGTAAAATGGATCCTTTAACAGATTACTATTTCTAAAACATTTGAAACTGATCCAGTAAGCAAAATACAGATCCTTCACAATTTATAGAAAAATGGCTAATTAGACTTCTATGTTAAAAAAATGGATCCATCTGAAATCAGTTATTTAAAAATCACAAAAAAAGTTGTGTCTGCAGAAGTTTTTTGCCAACACATTGCTGCTAGATTCATTCTAATGGATGATTTCTGGAAATTTGAAGTTATCATTAGTTAATTGTTTTTCTAAAAAATTAAAGGGTTTGGTTGGCTACTTTATCTTTATTTTAAAAAATTTGCTGGAGATGTAATATTATGTTCCTTACCAATATATAAGCATTACAGATTCAGCGCTGATTACCTCTTCTTATCGCACCCTTTGTCATAGACTGCACAGTGCTCTTTTTCTCAAAATGGCTCCATATGGAGAAGCATGTGACCAAACTAGTCCATTGGCTTCGTTCTGTTGAACGACATGGTTCCTATGTGCAGTGATTTTCTATTAAAGAAGACTGATTAACAGTTCTGATTATAATCCTGTGTATCAGTAGTCATTTTGAGAATAGCAGTGCTGAGAAGTCTATGATAAAGGATGCATTAACAAACGGGCAACACATTGGTTAAAATAATATGAGGTAATACGAGACACATGTAGCGTGGCGCTGGGTGGTAGTCATGGGTGAGGTACTGTTCTCTCAGACAGCAGCATGCTACATGAAAAATTTGGTCCTGACTGGGCGTGTGGACTTATATCATAAGGGTGGTATGCTCTTGCAGGTCACATGATGCCGATGGCTTTAGCTGGGAAGAACCAGATGATAACTCATTCAGGAAAGGAGACCCACAGTTTGATGTAGTTTTACTCAACAGTTCTTGGATAACAGCTGTACATGAGCTAGCAGATACACATCATCTTATACATGACAGTAAAACAGAGCATCATTACACACACCTTTTCCATTTTTAACGGGGTTGTTCCTGTTCTCACAGGTTTTGCTTGGTTCAGCACAACCCAAGCTAATGTTCCACCCCGTTACCTTCAGGTCGTCTCAGGGTCCTCAGGGACGGCGCGTCCTGGGTCCTTCTGGTCACAGGTAGGTTGACTTCTTTAGGATTCGTGATGCTACTCGGTATTGCGGTCAGGGCGACCGCCACTGCAGATTAGGGGACGCCTGGGGCTGATGTTGAATGCAGTTAGATGTAGTGGCCTCCCGAGAGTGAGGCTGGCCCCAGGGCCCAGTTTGGGTGTGTAGAACCACAGGTCACAGAATGACTCACATGCACAACCAGAATGTCTTTCAGGGTTTTTACTCATGTCAGGTGGCAGGGTGAGTAACCCGGGCGTAGCTGTGATGCACAAAGCAGGAACCAGGCTACTTTAGGCTGACTTTTGAGGGTGGCTACTGACTCACCTTCCTAGCCCTCGTGTTTTTGTGGCAACCCAGACTTGTAGTCCTACGGGGTCACCCAGGGAAGTTGCTTCTGCCTGTTCTCCCCTTTTTCGGCCCGTCTGCTTGTGGCCTGGACCAGGTCACTCCGGCTGCTTGCCTCTTGTGAACTATGGGCCCTCTCGTTGCTACGTGGCTCCGGACTCTGTGGTGTTATGGTGGAGGGTATGAATTACCCCCACCTGCAGGTTTGGCAGGCCAACTGAATGTGACCCTGCACTGGGGACCTGTAACCCCGTGTGGTCTAGTCCTCTCCTGGCAGTCCCAGTACTCAGCCACCCCTTTGCACTCCAGCCTTGGGTGGATTTCGGGCAGCACTACCAGGTGACCATACTCCTTCGTCAGTAGCCACTGCACCTGTGGTGTCTGACTAGTGACAGCCTCCAGGTCTCCTCCTTTGTGACTGCTCTCCCTGAGCTTCACTTCAGACTGGCTCACTACTTCCTCCCCTCTGTGCCTGCCTACGCAACTTAGCAACCAGGCTCTCATGGGTGCAGTACTCAGTGGTGCCTGACCAGGTCAGGGGTGCCACACTAAAACCATAGTACAAATCATAGAAGCCCTTCTATCATCCCACAGTTCTGCATTTAATTCTCCTTGTAGAGGAGGGGGATTGCCAATATGGCGAGACTCAAGTTTCAAGCTCTTTGATGCTTAGGGAACTCCCGCCCTGGAGACACTCAATTCAGTTCCCTTTCTATATTCTGTCTTCCCTTTATCTTTAAGGATCTCTAAGATACTTGGGGACACACTGCTAGGCATAGTTTCACCAAACCCTCCTTATTGAGTCACTCCATTCTTTAGTCATTTCTTAGACCTGATGCTGATGTTTATTGTGTGTATGAGACCTTTCCTTAGGCGCATGCTATCTCTTTCTTCGTCTTTCTCTGTCTCTCTCTCATCTCAGTTAAACCACTGCACGTGACATAAACAACTTACCAGACCGTATGTTTCCTTCTGTTATGAGCTTGGTACCAACTGAGCTTCTAGAGGGAACTGTCACTTAAGGGTACTTTTCACACTGCGATATCACTACTGATATCGCTAGCAAGCGTACCCGCCCCCGTTGGTTGTGCGACACGGGCAAATCGCTGCCCGTGGCGCACAACATCACTAACACCCATCACACGGACTTACCTTCCCTGCGATGTCGCTCTGGCCGGTGATCTGCCTCCTTTCTAAGGGGGCGGTTCGTGCAGCGTCACAGCGACGTCACACGGCAGCCGTCCAATAGCAGAGGAGGGGTGGAGATGAGCGGCCGGAACATGCCGCCCACCTCCTTCCTTCCTCATTGCCGGTGGACGCAGGTAAGGAGATGTTCGTCGTTACTGCTATGTCACACATAGCGATGTGTGCTGCCGCAGGAATGACGAACAACATCGTACCTGCAGCAGCAACGATATTAAGGTAATGAACGATGTGTCACCGAGCAATGATTTTTCACGTTTTTGAGCTCCTTGATCATCGCTCTTTGGTGTCACACGCTGCGATGCCGCTAACAGCGCTCGATGTGCGTCACTAACGACATGACCCCGACGATATATCGTTAGCAATGTCGAAGCGTGTAAAGCACCCTTTAGACTACACTCTAGCCAATCACACTTTGGGCTAGTTTCAACTAGCTATGTCTGACCCTACTGTCTAATAATAAAAAATAATGGTTTAAATTTTTTATGCCAAAATATTTTTAAAATTATTTTACTTTCTGATAGTTTATCTTCAAACAATTTTTAAATATATATTTTAGTTTCAACGAAATAGATATCAGGAGTTTATCTTTCCTTTTCTTATATCTGCACCTCTATAGTATCATGTCCATTTGTTTCTGGTGCAAACAGAAAAGCAAATAATGTCCAGAGTATATCACACATCCAATCCGACAAGAGCATTTGAGGTAATATAATTCTTTAGACGTATTACATGTTAAAAAAAAAATCTTTAACATTTATTTTATGGACCATTATATAGTATAATAAATAGACCATAGGAACCAATTCAGATGATGTACGCACACACAGAACGTGGTAAACCCTCCTAATAAAGATGGCCGCAGCCCAGGTGCACAATGCTGATGTCACAGCCTCTCAAACCTTCACACTAAAGGGGAGGGGCGGCTGGTTAGCATTATACATGCACACTAAGGCTATGTGCCCACGCTACAGGATTTACCGCAGATTTACCGCGGATTTTGCCGCGGATTTACCGCGGATTTGCCGAAAATCTGCAGCAGCAGCACTTCCAAGCCATTTCAATGGCATTTTGGAAATGCTGTGCCCATGCTGCGGATTTTTCCGCGGCGGATTTGCCGCGGATTTTGATCCGGAAAAATCTGCAGCATGTCAATTGTTTGGTGCAGATTTGGTGCGGATTTTTGGCTTTGAATGGGGAAAAAAAAAAAAAAAAAAATCCGCATCAAAATCCGCGGCAAATCCGCGGTAAATCCGCGGCAAATCCGCGGGTGCGGATTTGCCGCGAAAGTCGCGGATTTTCAGGCAAAAAAATCCGCAGGGACATTCTAGCGTGGGCACATAGCCTTATAAGGCTTGCATTGGGAGCCCGTCATATAGATTAGTGAGATGTACAGTGTCTGAACTATAAGCTATAAATGACGCCAGAAACCTAGGTCAGGCGGGCTAATCAGCACTATATATAAGTGCATCTCACACGGATACGCAAGATGCACAGTGTCTGAATTGTGGTCTATAAATGAGGCACAACACTAGGCCAGGCGGGTTAGTTAGCACTATATGAGTGCATATCAAATGACGCACTCACCATTTAACCACCTGAATTCAGAAGGTCCACACAGATCCTGCAAAAATACATATAACAAATGGTGACATATAGTTGATGTTTTGGCCCAGAATATGTAACCTTGCAATCCACGTCACGGATTCTCACACTTGCAAACTATATAAAAAAAAACAGACCATAGGAGCCAATTCAGATGATGTACGCACACACAGAACATGGCAAACGTTCCCAATAAAGATGGCCGCAGCCCAGGTGCACGATGCTGATGATACAGCCACTCAAACTTCCACACTAAAAAGGAGGGGTAGCTGCTTAGCATAAGACACTATATATAGTGCTCAGGGCCGGCCTTAGCCTGAATGGCGCCCTGTGCAAAACTGCCATTTGGTGCCCCCCCTACTGATTTTTTTACTCAGTTTCCCAGGAAAAAAATGAGGACAGTAGGCCATTTTTTTATATGCTAAGAAAATTGATCTCTTCAAATGTACAATTAATTACAAATTTGTGTTGGAGAATCTGCACCTCAAATCCACCACGTTCGATCTCGTTTTTTTAGAGGTCTTCCGATTTCAAACAATGTATGCCAAAAACATGGATATTGCACCCACCCCAGCTCTGAATCCACCCCTGAAGCCCTCCACACTCACCACCATTCTTGGACAAATGTATGTGTGTGGGTCTGTGTGTATGAATATATATATATATATATATATATATACATACACATACATATATATATGTATATATATGTGTGTTATTAATTTTCCAAGGGAAATGCTTTAGTTTATGGAACAACTTCAAAGGTGCCAACACTTTTGGCCATGACTGTGTGTGCATATATATATATATATATATATATATATATATATATATATATATATATATATATATATATATATATATGTATATATATATATATATATATATATATATATGCACACACAGTCATGGCCAAAAGTGTTGGCACCTTTGAAGTTGTTCCATAAACTAAAGCATTTCCCTTGGAAAATTAATAACACACCCCTACACCTCCCCTCTCCATAATATACTCTCTACACCGCCCCTTTCCATAATCTCTCTCCCACACTGCCCCTATTTATATTATTCCCTCACACACTGCCCCCCAGTGTACCCCCACACAATATCCCTCTGTATAATATCCCCACACACTGCCCCTCTGTAAGATATCCCACACACAAACACACACACACACACACACACACTGCTCCTCTGTATAATATCTCTCCCACACACACTGCCCCATGTATAATATCCCACACAAACACTGCCCCTCAGTAGAATATACCCACACAATGCGCCTCTGTATAATATCCCCCCATACACTGCACTTCAGTATACTATCCCCCCCACACACTGCTCCTCAGTATAATATCCCCCCACACACTGCTTCACTGTATAATATCCCCCACACACAATGCTCCTCTGCATAATACCCCCCACACACACTGGTCTTCTGTATAATATCCCCACATACACACTGCTTTTCTGAATAATATCCCCCCCACACACTGCTCCTCTGTTTATTATCCCCCACACACACTGTTTATCAATATAATATCCCACACACACTGTTCCTCTGTATAGTATCCTCCCACACCCACTGCTCCTCTGTATAATATCCTCCCACACCCACTGCTCCTCTGTATAATATCTCCCCACAAACACTGCTCCTCAATATATCCCCCTCCACACACTGCTCCTCTGCATAATGTCCCCACATGTACACTGCTCCTCTGTAAATACCAACACACTGCCCATTTGTATAATATCCCACACACTGCTCCTCTGTGTAGCATCCTCCACACACACACACTACCCCTCTATATATCCCCCACACACTGCAACTCTGTATAATATACACACACAATGACCCTCTGTGTAATATCCCTCATGTACGCTGCTCCTTTGTACACTATCTCCCACACAAGCTGCCCCTCTTTATATATATCCTCACACACAAACAATGCTCCTCTGTATATCATCCCCCACACACTACCCCTCTGTATACTATCCCCCCACACACATTGTCTCTCTGTATA
Source organism: Anomaloglossus baeobatrachus (assembly GCF_048569485.1). Taxonomy (NCBI): domain Eukaryota; kingdom Metazoa; phylum Chordata; class Amphibia; order Anura; family Aromobatidae; genus Anomaloglossus; species Anomaloglossus baeobatrachus. The sequence goes on along the minus strand of NC_134354.1, from coordinate 380,463,551 downwards.
TATCCTCCTGGTATATATGTCCAAATCCTGGTATATATGTCTGCATCCTGGGCCCTTCCTGATATGCATGTCCCCATCCTGGTTTATTGTTCCCTTCCTAGCATAAATGTCATCTTCCAGCTATATATATCCCCATCCAGGGACCCTCCTGGTATGCATGTCCCCATCCCAGTTTATTTGTCCCTATCCTGGTATATATGTCCTATCCTGGGCACCTCCTGGTATGTATATCCCACTCCTGGGAACATTCTGGTATATATGTCCCCATCCTGCTTTCTGTCCCCTTCTTGGTATATATGTCCTTCTCCTGGTATATATGTTCCCATCCTGGTTTTTGTCCCCTTCCTGATATATATCTCCTCCTTCTTGTGTATATGTGCCTTTCCTGGGTCTCTCCTCGTATATTTGTCTACTGCAAAAAGACAAAAAAACCCAAAACATTTTACTCACCCTCCTCGGCTCCCACGTCCTGCAGCGTCCTCTATGAGCAGCAATGCATTTCAGCTGGATGTGTGCCCGCCATACATCCAGCTAAAGCAAGGCAGGCGCTGCAGTCAGCGGGCGCCCCCACAACCCAGGGCTGGAGTCAGCGGCCCACCCACTACCCGCGGCTGGAGTCAGTGCTCCCCACCACCCGCGGTTGGAGTCAGCGGGCCCCCCCGCCTCCCGCGGCTTGAGTCAGCGGCCACCACACTACCCGCGCCTGGAGTCAGTGCCCCACCACCACCCGCGGCTGTAGTCAGCACCCCCCCCGCGGCTGTAGTCAGCACCCCCTGTGGCTGTAGTCAGCATGACATGCCACCTTTCTGCTCTGCTTCATTCACAGAGCCTCCCCCACCACATGTCTAGTTTGCATGCGATGCCCTAGAAGGACTTCGCACGCACCTTAGTCATGTGCAGACTGCAGTTGTGGCTGAAGCGACACTGCCAGGCCCCTCTGCTGCAGCTGTGACTGGGGCTCGGTGAAGATGGTCGGCCTGGCTTGCCAAGGGCTACATAACGCTGAGTAATTAACCGGTGGCGGATACAGTAAAAATGCAGTGCTGGGACCGGAGGAACCAGGAAATTTACGACTTCTTACCTCTCTGCTGCGCCCCCCCCCTGAAGCATGGCCGTCAGCGCCCTGTGCGACCGCACAAGTCGCACATGCCTAAAGCCGGCCATGATAGTGATAACTAACCTGCCTGACCTAGTAGGTTGCATCATTTATATGCCACAATTCACACACTGTGCATCTTGTGTATCCGTGTGAGATGCACTTATATAGTGCTGTTTAGCCCACCTGACCTAGCTTTCTGGCGTCATTTATAGGTTATAGTTCATACACTGAAGAAAATGAAGCAAAATAGGACTTTGTGTACCAAGAGTATGTATCAGCATAATTAATACCACCCAATACCAATCGATTGCATATAAAAATTATTTTTTATTAAATATAAAGGATTGGGATGTCAAATGAAGATACAATATAATAATACATGAATGTATGATGCATCTAAGGCTAAAAATGAGCCAAAAAGTTAAATCAATGAATCCATCTATATGGATGGAAAGGTAGATCCAGAGAGGAAAATAATTAACTCCCTTTCCATCCATATGGATGGATTCGTTGATTTAACTTTTTGGCTCATTTTTAGCCTTAGATTGATGACAAACAGGTCCCTTGCTTTGATTACAATTAACCCCCTGTTGGCCGTTTTGCTTGACTGAGTCTCTATTGCATATCAGTACTTGTTATATTCTCTTTTTTGACATGTTAGGCTATTAATTATAGGTCTACTCACCTTGATTACTATGTAGGGTATAGTGTGCCAATTTTTCCCTGTCTTCGTTTTGCTGCATCATACATTCAAGTATTATTATATTGTATCTTCATTTGACATCACAATCCTCTATCTTTAATAAAAAAGAATTTTTATATGCAATTGATTGGTATTGGGTGGTATTAATTATGCTGGCACACAAAGTCCTATTTTGCTTCGTTTTCTTCTCTTCATGGTAAGGACATGCTGGAGCGGCTTTGAGATAGCCGTATCAGTGGTTCCACAAGTGCGGTTCTCTTTTTTGTTATAGTTCAGACACTGTGCATCTCGCGTATCCATGTGAGTTGCACTTATGTAGTGCTGATTAGCCCACCTGACCTAGCTTTTTGGCGTCATTTATACACCGTGTGCAGAATTATTAGGCAAACTGTATTTTACAAGATTTTTTTATTATTGATCAACAACTATGTTCTCAATCAACCCAAATGCTTATAAATATAATATCAAAGCCTAATTTTTTTTGGAAGTTGGAGTGGTTTTTTTTTTAGATTTGGCTATTTTAGGAGGATATCTGTTTGTGCAGGTAACTATTATTGTGCAGAATTATTAGGCAAACAAAACAAATATATTCCCATCTCACTTGTTTATTTTGACCAGGTATACCAATATAACTGCACAAAATTTAGAAATAAAAGTTTCTGACATGCAAAAACAAAACCCCAAAAAATTAGTGACCAATATAGCCACCTTTCTTTATGATGACACTCAACAGCCTACCATCTATAGATTCTGTCAATAGCTTGATCTGTTTACAATGAACATTGCGTGCAGCAGTCACCCCAGCCTCCCAGACACTGTTCCGAGAGGTGTACTGTTTTCCCTTCCTGTAGATCTCACATTTTATGAGGGATCACAGGTTCTCTATAGGGTTCAGATCAGGTGAACAAGGGGGCCATGTCATTATTTTTTCATCTTTTAGACCTTTACTGCCCAGCCACGCTGTGGAGTAGTTGGATGCATGTGATGGAGCATTGTCCTGCATGAAAATCATGTTTTTCTTGAACGATACTAACTTCTTCCTTTACCACTGCTTGAAGAAGTTGTCTTCCAGAAACTGGCAGTAGGTCTGGGAGTTGAGCTTCACTCCACCCTCAACCCAAAAAGGTCCCACAAGTTCATCTTTGATGATACCAGCCCATACCAGTACCCCACCTCCACCTTGCTGGCGTCTGAATCGGAGTGGAGCTCTCTGCCCTTTACTGATCCAGCCTCTGACCCATCCATCTGGCCCATCAAGAGTCACTCTCATTTCATCAGTCCATAAAACCTTTGAAAAATCAGTCTTAAGATATTTCTTGGCCCAGTCTTGATGTTTTATCTTATGTTTCTTGTTCAAAGGTGGTCGTTTTTCAGCCTTCCTTACCTTGGCCATGTCCCTGAGTTTGGCACACCTTGTGCTCTTTGATACTGCAATAACGTTGCAGCTCTGAAATATGGCGAAACTGGTGGCAAATGGCATCTTGGCAGCTTCACGCTTGATTTTATTCAATTCATGGGCAATTATTTTGCGCCTTTTTTGCCCAACATGCTTCTTGCGACCTTCTAGGCTATTTGCCATGAAACACTTGATTTTTCGGTGATCAAGCTTCAAAAGTTTGGCAATTTCAAGACTGCTGCATGCCTCTGCAAGACATCTCACAATTTTGGACTTTTCAGAGCCCATCAAATCTCTTTTTTTACCCATTTTGCCAAAGGAAAGGAAGTTGCCTAATAATCAAGCACACCTTATATAGGTTGTTGATGACATTACACCACACCCCTTCTCATTACAGAGATGTACATCACCTGATTACTTAATTGGTAGTTGGCTCTCAAGCCTATACAGCTTGAAGTAGGACAACATGTATAAAAAGTATCATGGGATCAAAATACTCATTTGCCTAATATCCGTGTGAGATGCATTTATGTAGTGCTGATGGGCTCGCCTGATCTAGGTTGCTGGCGTCAGTTATAGGTTACAGTTCAGACACTGTGCATCTCACTGATCTATATGACGGGCTCCCAATGCAAGCCTTATTAGTGTGCATGTCTTATGCTATTCCAAAAAGGTAGAGCAGAAAGCAGGTTTCAAAAACCGCGCCAGACCACAAAGAATCCAGATGCTTGTCAGTAAATTCTTTCTTTATTTATTTTTTCACAGGTCTATGCGTTTCGAGGACATATCCGTCCTCATCATCAGGACAAAGTACAAAGAAAGACTATAGCAGACAGGGAGTCGCAGCCTCCTATAAATGTGTTAGAAAGTGGCCACGTATACAGGGATTACGTCATCCACCCCTTCGTGACTCATAGACACGTGCAGCGGTGGATAAAGTTGCCATCATTGACAAACAAAAAAAGAGGAAAAAAAGAAAACAAAGGGAATAAAAAAAAAAAAGGTGGGGAGGATTGAGGAAAAATTCAAATAAAAATTCTGTCCCTTCTGGTGTCAAAGAAATCATTCCCTCCTTATTATCTACGGATTTATCTTCCAACCGAGGGGTTCCAGCCCCAAAAAAACATGTGCCAGATGAAATAGATCTTCTGGTAGATGAAGTGTTTACTCAAGCTCATACCGAAGCCTGTTCAAAGAGTAAAGAGTTAACATCAGTGCATTCTATAGGCAAAAATACAGACTTTAAAGTATACCCTAATTCCACTCCTGAGCTGGACGATCCTGATAGGACTCGCCAACAATTAGCCTCAATTAGACTTCAAATAGAGAGTATAAGAAAAAAAAGGGCACTTTTAGATATACCTACATTATTGATAGAGCAAATTGCTCACCCGACCAAGACAGTGACATACTGGATCTCATGGAGCTCTCTGTCCATGATCACCCTTAGCCTGATCCCCAACCTAGCTGTTCTCATACTGTGAGCATACTCACCCCTCCTCCTGGGGACATCATCACCCTGGATAATTCCAACATAACAACACCGTTAGTCCCTTTTTTACAACCTGCAAAAAATCCCAGTTTGATTACAAATTTTCTTGTACCCAAACCATCAACAAAAAAAAAGAAAAAATCCTACAGAGGCAACAGAGCTGGAGTCAAACACAAACAAAAGGGAAAAAGTAAAAATTTAATAGCCCCTATTTCTTCTGACACACTTTGCTCGGGCAATATATTTAATCTTTCTAACTATAAACTCAACAAAGGAGAGATGAGTCTTCTAAACAAAGGCTTATCCTTCTGTCCCTCAAATAAATCAAGCGAATTTGAAGTTTTTTTGGATGTGCAAAATTATATCCACAAACTAACTCTAAAGAGGCAATTTCTAATTAATGGTACAAATAGCCATGTGTCACCAACACCTAATCCTTTCTACCACACGTCTTGCAAGGCGAAATCAAAATTTTACCCCTTGGGAGACACAGGCCACCACATCAAGACATTTAGTGACCTCGTTCTAACAGATCTCAAATCTTTCATGCAGACCAAAAGAGATCTGAAACATAATCTTAATAAGGACGAGAAAACTGCATTAAAAAACCTTAAAAGTAATCAATCTATCATTATCCGTGCAGCGGACAAAGGGGGGGACATTGTCATCCAGGACAGGAATGACTACCTTGGGGAAGCCTCCAGAATACTGTCAGACCCTATCTATTATGAGGCAGTGGACATCAGCAAATACAATGCAGCCATTGCTGCTTATCGGGATCTCATACAGAGGGTTGCAGCTCATAACATTTTTAATAAACATGAGAAGAAATTCCTACTCATAGAAAACCCTAGGATGGCTTTCTTCTACCATCTGCCTAAGATTCACAAAAATCTTAGGAACCCCCCTGGTAGACCGATAATTTCAGGTATAAACTCCCTGACTTCTAATTTAGCTGCCTATCTGGATCAGCTCATGCAAACAGATGTACGTAACCTGGACAGCTACCTAAGGGATTCCACCCATCTCATCAACTCACTATTTAATATTAATTGTGAAGACTCATTTCTTTTTCTCACCATAGATGTTGCCTCATTATATTCCAATATAGCACACCATTTAGGTTTATTCTGTGTATCCCTCTTTCTTGAAAAAAATGACCAGATCCCCCCTATCCAAAAGGATTTTATATTGAAAGGCATGGATTTTGTATTGAACAATAATTTTTTTACTTTTGAGAATAAACTTTACCACCAGAAACTTGACACAGCAATGGGCTCAAAGGCAGCTTGCTCTTACGCTAATCTTTTTATGGGAATTTTTGAATATATTTTTATCCAAAACAGCATTTTTGCAAGTAACATCATCCTTTACAAACGTGTCATAGATGACTTGTTTATTATATGGGACAACAGGCATAACAACATTTCCTCTTTTTTGGAACATTTAAATCTCAATGACTGGGGACTTAGTTTTACCTCCACTTTCCATAAATCTGAAATACATTTTTTAGATCTCACCATTTTTCATTTTGAAGGAAAAATTTTAACTAAAACGTTTTTTAAACAAGTAGACTCTAATGGGTACATCCACTACAGTAGCGAGCACTATAATAAATGGTTAAAAAACATCCCAATTAACCAATACAAACGTATTAGAAGAAACTGCTCCCGCTCAGTGGATTTTAATAATCAAGTCAAGATCCTCAGGGATCGGTTCCAAGAAAAGAATTATCTCAAATCATTAGTATCGAGAGCATATCAAGAAACTGTTGTAATGGAACAAAAAGACCTAACTACTCCTAAAATTCCTTCTGACCAAGCTACAGCCACTACAGAGAATGCTTTCTCTCTCAATTTCCTGACAACCTACAGTAGTGATAATACTAGAATTAGAAGCATCTTCACTAAACATTGGAACATCTTATTGAATGACCCGTTTCTTAAAGCCATCCTTCCCCCTATACCTGGCATCACATTCAGGAGAGCTCAGAGCATCAAGAATGTACTAGCCCCTAGCCGCCTTAGGACCACCACTTCTTTAGATATAAATAATTATACTATTCCCCCAGGGTCCTATCGTTGTGGCTCAAAAAACTGTCTTTGCTGCAAAATTATTTGCCACAAACGCTTGAACTTTAAATCCTCTAATGGTACAGAGGTTTTTCCAATCAAATCTCGCCTGACCTGCCAGTCCAACTTTGTAATCTATCTTATTGACTGTGTATGCGGCAAACAATATATTGGTAGAACGTGTCAGGCTTTACACAACCGCCTAAATTCGCACAGGCACAACATTAAAATAGGCTATATGCTACATGGGCTCTCGAAGCACTGTACATTGGCTCACAACAAAACCATGTCTTTTACTATCACACCCATAGAGCAAATCCCAGTTAATTGCCCCAATAGAATGGACAACCTCAACAAGAAGGAATCTTTTTGGATCCACAAATTGGACACTTTAAAACCAGGGGGTCTGAATCTGATAACAGACTTGTTTGTCCCTTTGATTTTAGGCATTGCAACTCATGTAAAAAAAATTGTTTTGATATATTTTATGCAATTTTTATGTACATTTTTAAACATATATTTTATATATTTATTGAGGCAATTTTATAATTTCCTATTGTAATACTTCATATTTATATTTATTATTTATATTTTATATTCTATATTTTATATTCATATTAATATTTTTATGAAGATTTATATACTGTGCATTATATTATATTTTATGAATTTTGAATAAGTTTCATTGTCAATGCACCTTTTGATCTCTTTACACCCTGAACACCATCCTATAGTCTCATTTTGTTTATTTCCCCTTTTTTTCCCTTTTGTTCCCTTCCTTTTGGCTATCAACTTCTTCACCATAAACATAGCTTTATATCTTACTGATTCATATATACATATTTGCATTTTACATATATTTTTCATTTTTGGAAATATTTTTACTATTGATTTGTATATACATATTTGTATTTTATATATATTTTTTATATATATTTTTATATATATTTTTTTTCAAATAGTTTAAGATCACAATCCTCAAGGATATTCTATACTTTTTTCCTATCACTCTTTCACATAACCCTTTTTTTCAAAATTTCATATATATACTTGTGTATATTTCATATATATATATATGTGTATATGCATGTATTACATATTTTTATCCATAGATCTTTATATCACATTAATTAATATACATGTGTCTTTTCTCCCAAGACCCCTCCCCCCCTCTCCCCCTTTTTTTCCAGGCCTAAAAATAAAATAAAAATAATTTTTTACACGTTTCATAAGTATATATATTTATATATACTTTTTACCCATTTCGGTTTTGTCCTGTTTTTCCTCATCAGGTCGGCTCTTTTATGTACATTCCATCTGTGTATATATATGTATATGTGTATTTTTTTTGGCACATATATGTATATATATATATATATATATATATATATATATGTATGTGTGTATATATATATATATATATATATATATATATATATATGTGTATATCTTTTGGGCACTTCTTTCCCCTTCCCTTTTCAAATTTTTTTCAATTTTTTTGTTTACTTTTCAGGTCTCATTTATTTATATATTTTTTTATATATATTTTTTACACACTATTACGTGTATCTTTGTAAAGATTCATTTCTTTCACATTATTGTTTTTTCCATATCTCCTTTCAGAATTCTTGCACTTTCTCACGGTTGTGAACACTGAACACTCCTTTCAAGTCTTTGTATTCATGCCAAGCACTTCCGTACATTTAAACTCACTGCCAAGTAATTAGAGGTTGTAAACCCATCGTGAACGCTGTTCTTTATCACTCCCCATGTTTGCACACCACTTGGTGGATCATTGTAAATATCCACTTGTTGTTTGTTATCACATCATTGCTTAATTTCCCGTATCTGTTTTCAGGACACCTGCACTTTGTGATTCTTTGTTCACGGCTGCCTACAATGCTTCTGCATGCAGTCACACTGAACACTTTCCCACGGTTTTAAACTCTCTTAACCCCTGCGCAAGCGTATTAAACATTTTCCCACGGTCTTAAACTCCAGTCACCTTTCTGCGCAAGCGCTCCTTGTTCTTTCCCTCCCGGCATGTAATCTCTGCCGGCTTTTCTCTCTCCCGTCCAGCATTTCTATTGATTCACTATTAAAATGTCAGAGGCAGTAATCCCATTGTGAGCGCTGCCCCCCCCCCCCCCTCCTCCTCCCTCTACATATAAACATTTCATATTTTTTCATTCATTTTTTCATTCATTTCATTCTTTATTCTTCAGATCCCATATCTACTGACACGATTTTTCTCATTTCTCCAGTTTTTTCATGCGCTATGTAAACGCATCTGCTAAGTTTTTAACCAACGCATCTACGGACAATTTGGATTTTTATTTTCTATTTCACTTTTCACTTTTTAGTTTAATATATATCTTCCCTATATAATGACACAATTAAAACTCACCATTAGTATGTTCATGCACAATTTTTATTTCATGTTTTATTTTATTTTCACATATTTGCATTCCATCCGTCACATTTTTCATTTAATATATTTCACCTTTACAGTGAATACTTCAAACACACTTTTTTTTCCTTCTGTCCTCAGTCTCAATCCTCCCCCCCCCTTTTTTTTTTTTTCTTCCTTTTTTTTTCCCTTTGTTTTCTTTTTTTCCTCTTTTTTTGTTTGTCAATGATGGCAACTTTATCCACCGCTGCACGTGTCTATGAGTCACGAAGGGGTGGATGACGTAATCCCTGTATACGTGGCCACTTTCTAACACATTTATAGGAGGCTGCGACTCCCTGTCTGCTATAGTCTTTCTTTGTACTTTGTCCTGATGATGAGGACGCATATGTCCTCGAAACGCGTAGACCTGTGAAAAAATAAATAAAGAAAGAATTTACTGACAAGCATCTGGATTCTTTGTGGTCTGGCGTGGTTTTTGAAACCTGCTTTCTGCTCTACCTTTTTGGAATACATCTATACTGCGGGACCGCTGCCTTCCACATTTACTACGTGCCTTCATAGGGGTTGTGACTTGCACAACCCCTTCAGGTGAGTGTACTAACCCACACTTGCCCCCACGTGTCATATCGGGTAAGACCCTATTTTGCGCCTTTTTTTTCCACAGTTATCCTTATCATGTCTTATGCTAAGCAGCCGCCCCTCCCCTTTGGTGTGGAAGTTTGAGTGGCTGTATCATCAGCATCGTGCACCTGGGCTGTGGCCATCTTTATTAGGAGGGTTTACCACGTTCTGTGTGTGCGTACATCAGCTGAATTGGCTTCTATGGTCTATTTTTTTTTTAAATAGTTTTATGTGGTATTTCCATAATATAGTAGCCCATAGTATTATAGCATGACAATGTTGACATCCCAAACATGGAAATGTTCCTTTTTTAGTTTGTAGAAAAGTCTGTTAAGGCATTTTAGGTTTGGATGTATCTGATCTAACAATGCTATTGGCTATAGTTTTCCCTTTTCTATACATGAACCTGTGCAGTGAACAATTTCCCATATTTTTGATCATGTTGGAGTAATGTCCAAAATTGATTAATCAATTGTTTATCAGTTTAGAATGATTATAATGCAAAAAATATTTTGTTGAACTCATGTCGAGTTTTAAAGGTGACTTGGTTTCCAATTTCATTAATTTCTCTCTCATTACACCCCTTTTGGGCAAATGTCTTAATCTTATGTTATTTTTTATCCTAGTAATCATTATCCTGTGAACACAATCTACTAAAGCCTGCTTTACATGTTGCAATTTCGCATACGATATCGTATGCGATTTGCAACGCCCCCATCGTATGTGTGACACATTCAATTTGTTGAGCGTGCCGCACAAACGATTAACCCTCGTCACACGTACTTACCTGTCCATACGACCTCGATGTGGGCGGCAAACGTCCACTTCCTGGAGTGAGAGGGACGTTCGGCGTCACATCGACGTCACACAGCGGCTGGCCAATAGAAGCGGAGGGGCGGAGATGAGCGGGACGTAAACATCCCGCCCACCTCTTTCCTTCCGCATTGCTGGCTGGAGCCGCGGGAGGCAGGTAAGATCTGTTCAATGTTCCCGGGGTGTCACACACTGCAATGTGTGCTGCCTCGAGAACATTGAACAAACCGACGTGCAATTCGCCAGGATTCAACGACGTATATGCGATGAACGTTTTAACGTTCAATCGCACGTACCTGTCATACACTACAATGTACCTTACGATGTGCGTCACTTACGATGTGACCCTGCCAACACATCATAAGATATATTGTAGCGTGTAAAGCGGGCTTTAGTCTTGTAATTGACCTCTAGGTATTCCTTTAAAAACTTCTCGTGCAAAATGGCTAGATCTATGGAACAAGCTATTCCTATCTATTTCTTTGACATAAATCATAGTGTTAACGACATTATCATTTCTTTTAATTAACACATCAAGAAATTTAATTTAATTTGGATCTTTTTCTAATGTAAATTTAAAAAGTGCATGATATTTATTTATGTATGTGTGATGCCCTGGACTAGCCAGGTAGTCACAGGTAGTGCCCCGCATAACACCGATCCCCTAAAAAGGAGTCATCAGCCAACCACAAAAACCCTAGTCAGCTCCCTCAGGGCTTGATGGACACACCAGGGGAGTGGAGCCAGGCGGTTGTCCATGCCCTCCTAGGAGTTCGGAAAGCCTGAGGCGGGAAAACGAGCAGAGGAGTTGTAGTCAGTGAGTAGTGAGAGGAGTCTGACAGGTGCCGGGGTTGGAGCCTGGGCACCTTTGGCTAGGAGGCAAGCTGTGGCCTCAGCCTGCAGGAACCGGGAAGATGGCTCGGTGGAACCGTGGTGGACCGGGACAGGGTAGTGGCCCGCCGGTACCGACCTGGGGAACCGACTCGGAAACCAGAGCACACAAGGGGGGTACTCAGACCCTGACACGAGGTCCAGAATCCAGTGGACTGAGTTAATTAACTGATTGCGGTCTGGTCTATAGGTCCTTTCCCACCCAAGTCCCGACTGAAGAAAACAGCCCACCAAAGGGGATAGAAAGCCAACACATAGGCAGAGAGATACCACGGGACAGCATCTGCGGGCAAACGGGCTTTCCCGACATACACAAAGCCGGGGAGCGGACTCCCGTCGCTGAAGCGCAGGCAGTCTACAGCTACACAACACGGTGCAGGAGAAAGGCAGAGACCACCATCCAGGTGGGGGACCCAACCGCAGCCGGCTGCGGGCACCGACCACCATCATCTTGGTTTACCAGAGACTTGTGTGTGTTACTAATCGTGAGTACAACAGTGCACTCCAGCTGCGCACATCGCCCTGCACCGCCCAGCTATCCCCAACGGGCCCCGGGGCCACCATCCCTGCCCACGGAGGTGTTAACAACTTGCTGCATAACATCTCCCCTGGGTGCCCTGTAACTGCAGCGGTGATGTCTATCTTCACCATATCCCGTGGGTGGTGTCACGAACTCAAGCGCGGCTCCGGAAGTGCACCTACCTAACCCCCACCAAAAGTGCCAGCATCCCCTTTCAGAGCGAAGTGACGGAGGCGCTCGAGCCACCCACCAACGAGCCCGGATCCAAGAGGCTCGGCTACAGCCGAGCGCGGGGCGGTACATATGTATTAAAAAAGGAAACGTTGCTTCACCGAATCCGTCCATAGATAGATAAAGTTGTTCTCAAAAGTTTACATACCCTGGCAGATTTTCTTTTTGGTTTCTTGGCCTTTTTTCAGATAATATGAATGATAACACAAAATCTTTTTTCCAACTAATGGTTAGTGGTTGGGTGAAACAATTTATTGTCAAACTACTATTTTTTCTCTTTTTAATTCATAATGACAACCAAAAACATCAAAATGACCCTGATGAAAAGTTCACATACCCCAGTTCTTAATGCCATGTATTGCTCCCTCTAACATCAATGACAGCTTGAAGTCTTTTATGGTAGTTGTGGATGAGGCTCTTTATTTTCTTAGATGGTAAAGCTGCCCATTCTTCTTGTCAAAAAGCCTCCAGTTCCTGTAAATTCCTGGGTTTTCTTGCATGAACTGCTTGTTTGAGTTCTCCCCAGAGTGGCTCAATGATATTAAGATCTGGAGACTGAGATGGCTACTCCCGAACCTTAACTTTGTTCTGCTGTAGCCAATGACAGGTCGACTGGGCCTTGTGTTTTGGATCGTTTTCATGTTGGATTTTCCAAGTATGTCTAATGTGCAGCTTTTGGGCTGATGAGTGCACATTTGCCTTCAGTATTTGCTGATAATGTGCTTCATTCATCTTTCCTTCAATTTTGACCAAGTTTCCTGTGCCTTTGTAGCTCACACAACCACACATCATCAACGATCCACCTCTGTGCTTTACAGTAGAAATGGTGTTCCATTCATAATAGGCCTTGTTAACACCTCTCCAAATGTAACGTTTATGGTCGTGGCCAAAAAGTTCAATTTTCCAAATTAGCTTGTTCTAGAAGTTTGGAGGCTTGTCTCTGTGCTGTTTGACGTATTGTAGTCGAGAAACCTTTGTATCATTTGTGAAGTAATGGCTTCCTTCTGGCAACTCGACCATGCAGCCCATTTTTCTTCAAGTGCCTCCTTATTGTTCATCTTGAAACAAACACACTGCTAGTTTGCAGTGGGTCCTCAATTTCAGCTGATGTTATTTGCGGGTATTTTTTGCATCCCGAACAATTTTCCTGGCAATTGTGGTCAAATTTTTTGTTGGTCTACCTGATCGTGGTTTGTTTTTTACAGAGCTCCTGATTTACCATTTGTAAGTCACAGTTAAACACTGCTGACTGGCATTATCAAATCCTTGGATATCTTTTTGTATCCCTTTCCTGTTTTATACAGTTCAACTATCTTTTCCCATTGATCTATTGACAATTCTCTTGCTTTTCCCATGACTCACAATCCAGAAACGTCAATGGCTGAATGAAAGATGCAAGAGTCTGTCTATCTCTCAGAAACGCACTCAGCTTTTATGTACACACACTGATTACAAGTAAACAGGTCATAAGGGAGAATGTTACCTTTATTCGCCATTCAAACCCATTTGTGTCAACTTCTGTGTATATTCAAAAATCACCAGGGTACTGTATGTGAACTTTTGATCAGGGTCATTTGGATGTTTTTGATTGTCATTATCATTTAAAAAGAGAACACAGTAGTTTGACAATAAATAGCTTAAAACACTGACTAACCGTGAGTGGAAAAAAGCTTTTTGTGTTATCATTCATATTCTCTGAAAAAAGGCCAAGAAAGCAAAAAAATCTACTGGGGTATGTAAACTTTTAAGCACAACTGTACTTATATAGAAAAGTGAAAATAAATAAATCACAAACAGGGAAAAAATCCTTTATTTGAAATAAAATACACACACACCCTCTTTCAGCCATTTAGTAACCCCAAAAACACCTATGCAGATCAGACATAATCCATACGAAGTCTCACGATGATCCTCAGCTCTCCTAAATCCGGAACCTGCAGAGAGCGAAAACATGTCTGCTCCCTGCAGGCTCCGGGAAACACTGAAAGCATTGGGGGACCTCTGCTGTGAACAGGTGATGTCACTCAGTTTAACAGAGGTCACACATAGGCTCCCTTACTGCCCTCAGTGAAACTTGAAGCCACTGTGGGGCTGTCAGATTGCAAGTCACAGCTATGACCCGCAGTCTAGCAGTCCAGCAGCACTTTCAATGAGAGCAGCGTGGCAGACCTGGATGGGACCTATGGGGAATTGAGTGATGCTACCTGTTCACAGCCGGGTGTCAGTGTTTCCTGTAGCCTGCTGGGAACGGACATGTTTTCACTCTCTGCAAGTTCCAGATGAAGTATAGCGCTGAGGATCGTTGTGGGACTTCATATGGATTATGTTGGATCTACAAGGGTGTTTGGGGGGTTAATAAAGGGGTGAAAAAAGATGTGTGTATTTTATGTAAAATATTTTTTTTTGGTGTTTATGTTTTATTTCTTTTCACTTACAGGATTAGCAATAGTAGGGAGATCTGATAGACGTCTTTCATTACTTATCTAGGGCTCGATGGCAGTTGTCATTTCTTGACAAATCACAGCTGTTATTAATCCCTTATATCATCCCAACTGCCTAAAAGGCAATTGGGATGACCCGAGTAAAGCACCAAGATTGCACATCTTATGGGATGCACCAATTCTGGGCAGGTGAAGGCTGGTATTTTTAGACTGGGGGCCAAAATCCATGGCTTCTTCCATTCTGATAATACCACCTGTCTGCTTTGTCACGGTGTAATATAAAAAAATGAGTGGACCCTACTTTTTTTTTCCTTTCTATTATGAAATCAAAGATGGGGGTTGCAGCATTAAGCTGTTTTACCCACTCTGGCTATCAAAATATGGAGGGAGCCTGTCATTTTTTTTCTATTCTTTACTTCTATTTACACTACTATACAGCAAACTGACTGCAACAAATCACAGACGCAGACACAGGGTAAGGGGGGTGTATAACAGTTGGTAGCCAATCACAAATATTGGAACAGGGGTGGGCGGGGGAGCAGTGAATGTTGATGAATCTTAATTAGCGGGCCCTTAATAGAGTTTGACTGCAGTTTGATCCTCTGGGTGGGAAACATCGGGGAACACGGTATGCATAGCTATCCTTCTCTTACTACCATTTAACTTCCATTTATAGCCCACATTATTTAATTTTTTACAATGATTTCCCAGGCTAATCACAGCAATGCCAATGCTTGGCATGGCTATGATGGGTCTGGAAGTGCCCACAGCCTAAAAGCTTGCAGATTGACTGCTCTGCAGCCTTTCAACAAGTTTTATTGGGGTGACAAGCCCATACAGGAACCAGATGTACAGTCAAAATTCTGTGTTCGGGGTTCAGCACCACACAAAAGGTGTTCGGTACAGACCCGGAACCTTAAGGCCCCGTCACACTAAGCAACATCGCTAGCAACATCGCTGGTAACGAACAACTTTTGTGACGTTGCTAGCGATGTTGCTGTGTGTGACATCCAGCAACAACCTGGCCCCTGCTGTGAGGTCGTTGGTTGTTGCTGAATGTCATGGGCCATTTTTTAGTTGTTGCTGTCCTGCTGTGAAGCACAGATCGCTGTGTGTGACAGCGAGACAGCAACAACTAAATGTGCAGGCAGCAGGAGCCGGCTTCTGCGGAGGCTGGTAACCAATGTAAACATCGGGTAACCAAGAAGCCCTGTCCTTGGTTACCCGATATTTACCTTTGTTACCAGCCTCTCTCACTGCCTGTGCTGCCGGCTCCTGCTCTGTGCACATGTAGCTGCAGGACACATCGGGTTAATTAACCCGATGTGTGCTGTAGCCAGGAGAGCAGGAAGGCAGCGCTAAGCATTGTGCGCTGCTCCCTGCTCTGTGCACATGTAGCTGCAGCACACATCGGGTAATTAACCTGATGTGTGCTGTGCTGTACTAGGAGAGCAGGGAGCCAGCGCTCAGTGTGCGCTGCTCCCTGCTCTCTGCACGTATGGCTGGTCACTGGTTGCTGGTGAGCTCACCAGCAACTCGTGTAGTGACGCTCCAGCGATCCCTGCCAGGTCAGGTTGCTGGTGGGATCGCTGGAGCGTCAAAGTGTGACATCTCACCAGCAACCTCCTAGCAACTTACCAGCGATCCCTATCGTTGTTGGGATCGCTGGTAAGTTGCTTAGTGTGACTGGACCTTTACAGTTCAGATTCGCTCATTCCTAGCCACAACCTATCCCTGTTGGATGCAGAAAAATAGTCACTGGTCATTGACAAAGGGAATTAAACTGTATGAAGATTTTTTTTTCCTGGTGAAAATATTGACCTTGCACCTACAATATTGCAAGATGACAATCCTGCTCACTATGCCAGCTTTGAAAATGATACATAATATTAACCTGCGTATGAAGACAAATACATGCTATATGACGTAAAATAGCCATAGCTTCATTTTAATTCAGTGCACATTACCTATCAATAAGACATGCTTATGTTCCTTGGTTATTATTGTGACTGCAGACAACAGCGGAGGATACACATGTTTTTCATCATAACAATTTTCCGTAAGGAAGATAAGCATGTTTAAAGAGGGACTGGGATAACCTTTACTTCAGGTTTTTATTCAGCCTGACAGCAAAGCTGCTGAGCCAGATTTGTATCCCTATAAACAAGGCAATGCAAACTCACAGTCTGTTTTACAGAGCTTCATATCTATCCATAAAAAGATATAAACCCAAGTAATACAGCATCCCTGAGGAGCAATGTTGGGAAGCTGAAGCCGTGTGTTACACCAATCTTTTGAGAATAGGCTGAAATGACAAGGATAGCCCTTTCTGTGACTACAGGGAATGGGTAGTGGAGTCCTATTGTATTTGTTCAATTACATTTATAATATTCAGGACAAAGGAAAATTCTTTCATATATCATGCTCGGCTCAACTACAAGTAATTTCTAACCATGAAATTATAACTTTTTCCTGGAAGACACACAATAATTCTAGAATAAGATAGCTGAAGCTCAAATGTATACTTACAAACCATAGCTGCAATACAAGCGATTAATAGTATACAAAATGTTAGGCTAAATCTGAATGAGGCATAAGACATTTAAGACTAATAGATCATAAAATGGGAAAAAAAGCTGAGTTTATAGTTTACCATAAATCACTGAAATCACAAACCATAGGATTTTGATGATTTTTCAAAGAACTGAATGTAATCCTGCTGAGGTGTCTTAACAAAGCAGATAAGATTAGTTTGGCCAATAAAGCCCACGTCACATTTAGCGACTTACCAGCGATCCCGAAAACGATGCGACCTGATAAGGATCGCTGGTAAGTCGCTGGGAGGTCGCTGGTGAGATGTCACATATTCAGACCTTACCAGCGATCCCCAAAACGATGCGACCTGATAGGGATCGCTGGTAAGTTGCTGGGAGGTCGCTGGTGAGATGTCACATATTCAGACCTTACCAGCGATCCCCAAAACGATGCGACCTGATAAGGATCGCTGGTACGTCGCTGGGAGGTCGCTGGTGAGATGTCACACAGTCAGACCTTACCAACGACTCATTAACGATACAGGTCGCAGTATCGACCTGTATAACGATCTCTGCTGTCATTAGGACCCTGTCACACAGTGTCAAACACAGCAATGCGTCCTGCCGAGCAGGACATCGCCTTTGAAGAAAATGGTCCAGGACATTCAGCAACGACCGGTGACCTCACAGCAGGGGCCAGGTCATAGCTGGATGTCACACACAGCGACATCGCTAGCAAGATCGCTGTTGCGTCACGAAGAACCGTGACTCAGCAGCGATATCACTAGTGATGTCGCTTAGTGAGACGTGTCCTTAAGTTTTAAATCTTTTATTGGTCTCACGGGTTTAACAACCTCATTTCAGTCTGACTTTGGAAAACCTTTAAAGGGAACCTTTCATTTAAAAAAATGCTTATTACCTGTAGATATAGAGTTAATCTGCAGGTAATAGTGTTCTAAAACTGACCTGCTCGCTACCGGAAGAAAATTAACTTTATTCCAATTGGCTGCCGTCGTCTTTCAAAGAAGTGCGGCTGCAGCAGTTTCATTTAACGCTCAGTAATAGTGAACAATGGCTGTAACCACACCTCAAGCACTTATTGACAGCCGCCTCTGCAATGTGTAAGTGCTAATTTATAAATAAATATATATTCACTATATAATGCTGTCTGTGTCCTTCAGTCCCAAGCTGGGATCGAACCGTTTGGCCGGTGCATGTGCAGTGCTATAGTTGTAAGCAGTGCACCAGGGTGGGCTCTTTAGGATACCGCAAAGTCACAGAGGGAAAATAAATGGCTACAACACAAGATCAACAAACTGAAGTATTTTTCTTCAATATGTAAAATAAAATAAAAGTAAAATAAAGGAAAACACCCAGGAAAAAAAATCCACAGACACAGTATTAGAACAAATTTCCAGAAAACCATACTCAAAATAAACTAGGTGTTCCTGTGTGTCCAGGAAGCACACGGGTAGCACAAACTCCTAGTCATATCAAGGAAACGAGGACATGCGAGTTTTTAAAGTGCAAAGATACATGATTTATTAGAAAATATAGTGACACAAAACTTGTAAAAGTTAGTGTGAATAGTTAAAAAGGAACACCAGACCAATCAGGATGTTACATATGCATAGAAGATTAGTTCCAATTTGCAAAAGAGGCACTCATTTCAATGTGTACACAATCAATAGATCTCTCCTATGAAGCATTTCTATCATACATTCAAGAGCAATAATAGCATCTATCCACAGTGAAGCATATATGGATTCAATGCAACAAAAAAGGCATTGATTGATATAAACATGTAACAGATATGTGGGCCGGTTGGCTCTAGTACAGGGTATATACCCAGATAATAATATATACTGCTATGAAGCCACAAGTCGCGGCAAGTCAAGGGTTTTTTAGGGCCATAGCATATAGAGTCCCATCAAGGCACAAGTCATACCCTTAGATGCCTGCACAAAATTAAATTGGCATGTGCCAAGAAGTGAGATTGGTCTGGAAAGGAGGCCCCAAGGCTGCCCAACGTACGTTTCGATGAAGGGGTTAAATCTTTTTCAGGGAATGGGATGCCGTGAGGTACGTACCACAGAAGCTGGTGTTTTAATAATGGCGTTAATCTCCGAACCCGGACGTCACGTAGTGGCGCATGCGCAGGTCCATCCGGAAGAGGCTGGGACCACTGTGCTGTACAGCATGGCGCCCCCCAATATATGTCAAAAACAGTATATTCACTATGCATTACCTACAGGAATGCTTGGATAATCCAACTACCTATTAATAACCTTTAACCTGAAACAATTGAATGGCTGTGCTATACGAGCCACCTGCTGTATAGCACAATAATTTACAAACTTACAATAAATGCACTTTAATCGTCAAGTAAATATTCCCCTACCCCAATATAACTACAGTGAACTTTGATGTAGAGTCCCTACTCAATTTCTCCTGGAATGACCAAACAAATTATATGGAATTGCTGCTTAGCCAGAAACGGAGTATAACAACTTGAACAAATAGCACATACTTTTATTGTTCTTCACAAGTTCCCTTCTGGATGTGTCGATATATGGAATAAAGTCCATGATAGCCTGGGTAACACTTAGGTCTAAGCGAGATCATGGTAGTCCACACAAAATCCTCAATGGTGAAGAGTTAGATGACGTAGTAGTGGAACGGTGGTCCCACAGAGTGATAGTGGCAGTAATTGTGGCCTAACACAGTAAAAATGCCTATTTAAACTAACTGCAGGCGCTGCCTCAGTCTCAAATACAAACTGCTGTGAGGTGCACGGTTACTCACTGCGATGGTGCAGTGGGCCTTCATTATCTTATTGACCTGGGTCTGTTCAAGACAATACGACTGAAGTTCGCAGTCAGATGAGAGGCCTCTCCAAAAGGTGAGCAGTACTACTTGTAACTGTGGCTTGAGTCCTCGGCGGCGTCCTATCTGCACTCTTTTCCCATCTCGTAAGGATTTTGATATGGACAGAGTCAGCTCCATTCTGTCATGGCTCTGGTCAAGATGACAAACTTCTATGCCCAGGTATTATGGACTCTCTGTTCTGCACGTCCTCTCTCATCATTTAGTCACTGCCAGCTGCCCACAAGATTTTCGTCATTTTCTTCCTGTGATGTACATTTTATATCAGCTTGTAGCTTGTAGCTCCTTGGTCTCCGGGGAAAACCCTACGGGACATAAAGTAGGGGTACTTTGTATTCATGGAGACCTACGTGAATACCCTATGGAAAGGGTCACCATTGCTACCTCGTGTGGAGAGGTTCAACATGAAGTGGGGGTGATGAAAAGACTTCCATATGCTGTTATTTTGGGAAGAGACTTGCCCCTGTTCTGGACATTATGTGGGAGGCGACCTAGCCCTCCGAGGTGTATGATTGAACCAGGCCCTGAGCCGGACGATCCCGACTCAGTGATACCTGCCGTAGGGGTCACCAGTATAGGGACAGAGTGTAACCCTGCCAGGTTCCCCCTAGAGGTAATGACAGGAGAGGTTGAGCCACCCGAGGCAATCCCGGAGTTGAACGTGTCTCCAGATAATTTCGGAACAGCACAGCTCCAGGACCCCACATTGGCTCCTGGACGTGGAAATGTACAGGTAATTGATGGGGTACCCCAGCGGCCTGGTGCCAGGCTGAAAACTCCCTACATGGTTCTAAAGTGAGAGTTGCTCTATCGGGTTGATACAATCCGAGGGGAAATAGTGGAACAGTTGGTGGTCCCTCAGCCGTACCGCCGTCAGACCTTGGAATTGGCTCATAACCACCTAATGAGTGGGCACCTAGGTGAAGAGAAAATGCGGGAACGCATGTTTCAGCGGTTTTACTGGCCAGGGGTCGGCGCAGAAATTAAGAGGTTCTGTGAGTCCTGCCCAGTTTGTCAGTTGACCGCACCAACGCACCGTTTCCGTAGTCCTCTGATACCTTTACCCATTATAGAGGTGCCTTTTGAGCGGATTGCTATGGATCTGATCGGACCCATTGTAAAATCAGCCCGTGGTCACCAGCACATCCTGGTAGTGATAGATTACGCGACACGTTATCCGGAGGCCATTCCACTACGTCACACCTCGGCGAGGCTTATTGCTCGGGAGTTGTTTGCTATGTTCTGTCGCGTGGGGTTACCCAAAGAAATCCTGACCGATCAGGGCACTCCCTTTATGTCTAAAATTACAAAGGAACTGTGCAAACTCCTCCAGATCAAGCAGCTACGCACGTCAGTGTACCATCCCCAGACTGATGGTCTAGTGGAACGTTTTAATAAAACTCTGAAGGCTATGTTGAAAAAGGTGGTCTCCAAAGAGGGGAAAGATTGGGACATGTTATTGCCCTATTTAATGTTCGCTATCCGCGAGGTCCCACAATCTTCCACCGGGTTCTCGCCATTTGAGTTACTGTATGGCAGACAGCCGCGGGGACTGCTGGATATAGTTAAGGAAACTTGGGAACAGGAGCCCACCCCTCACAAAAGCACAGTGGAATACGTTATGGGTATGCAGGATCGTATCACGGCAATAATGCCCATTGTTAAAGAGCATTTGCTGGATGCTCAGGCAGCCCAAAGTACTCAGTATAATAGAAAGGCCTCCATCAGGTCTTTTAAACTGGGAGATCGTGTCTTAGTCCTAATACCTACTGCAGAAAGTAAGTTCTTAGCCAAATGGCAAGGTCCCTATGAGATCCGGGAGAAAGTGGGGGAAGTAAACTATAAGGTGTATCAGCCAGGTAGAAGAAAACCAGAGCAAATCTACCATGTAAACCTGCTGAAGGGATGGAAAGACAGGGAATGTATGGTGGCTGACGTAACGTTGGACCTAACCTTTTCAGGTGCCTTGACAACAACAAAGGAGGAGTCCCCTGATGATGAATTGGGAGTGAGGATAGGGGATTCTCTCTCAAAACAGCAGAGACGGGAGTCTCGGAGGTTAGTGCAGCGGACTACGGATGTGTTCTCAAGCCTACCAGGCCGAACAACCGTAATCCACCATGATATTGTCACCGAGCCTCAAGTAAGGGTACGCCTGAGGCCATACCGGGTACCAGAGGCTCGTAGGCAAGCCATTGTGGAGGAGGAAAAAAAGATGCTCCAACTAGGGGTTATTGAAAAATCCACGAGCGAATGGGCCAGTCCCATTGTGCTGATCCCGAAACCAGACGGTTCTTTAAGATTCTGTAATGACGTCCGAAAGTTAAATGAGGTTTCGAAGTTTGATATGTATCCCATGCCCAGGGTCGACGAGCTGATAGAGAGACTGGGACGGGCCCAGTACTTCACGACTCTCGATCTCACTAAAGGTTACTGGCAGGTGCCGCTGACAGAGGCGGCAAAAGAAAAGACCGCTTTTGTCACGCCAGGGGGGCTCTATCACTATGTCGTCTTGCCATTTGGTTTACATGGGGCTCCGGCCACGTTTCAGAGATTAATGGACATAGTGTTAGAACCCCATCAACCATATGCCTCCGCATATTTGGATGACATCATCATCTATAGCAGTGACTGGAGCACCCACTTATCTCAGGTACAAGCGGTAGTGGATTCGCTCAGAGCTGCTGGTCTGACGGCGAATCCAAGCAAATGTGCTATGGGTCTCAAAGAAGCCCGTTACTTGGGGTATGTGATAGGCCAAGGGGTTATCAAGCCACAAGTAAACAAAATCGAAGCCATTCAAAACTGGCCTCGTCCCCTTACCACAAAACAGGTAAGAGCCTTTCTGGGTATAATGGGGTATTACCGACGATTCATACCCAATTTTGCTGGAAGGTCGGCGCCTTTGTCCGATCTTTTAAAAGGGAAGAAGTCGGTCATGGTCCACTGGAATACACAAGCAGAGGAAGCCTTTCAGGTGCTAAAGGTAGTCCTATGTGGTCAGCCTGTCCTTGTCAACCCTGACTTTCAAAAGGAGTTTATAGTACAGGCAGATGCCTCTGAGGTGGGTCTGGGTGCAGTTCTGTCCCAGGAGGTAGATGGAGAAGAGCACCCGGTCACCTATTTGAGTAGAAAACTCACCCCGGCAGAGAAGAACTATAGCATAGTGGAGAAGGAGTGCCTGGCCATAAAATGGGCTCTGGAATCCCTACGCTACTACCTGCTGGGGCGACACTTTCGCCTGGTGACAGACCACTCCCCTTTGGTCTGGATGAGGAATGCTAAGGAGAGAAATGCTAGAGTCACCAGGTGGTTTCTCTCCTTGCAGAACTTTCACTTTTCTGTGGAACACCGGGCTGGTAGGTTGCAGGGCAATGCGGATGCCCTGTCCAGAGGTCCCTGTATGTTGGCAAAAGTTCAACCCGTTTCGTTTAAATCATGCAGAGCACAGCAGGGTGTGTCTCAGTTGAGAGCCAGGCTTGGTGAAGCTAACACATGCTGTGTGAGCTGGGCTGGCTCTGTGTGGAGTGAACACAGGCCAAGAGTGTGAGCCTAGGAGAATCTTACACAGATCCCTGCGGTTAACGGGGTCCTAAAGTAACAAGACTTTTTGATGCAAAGAATTTGTCTATATGCACCGGCTGTGATCCGGAAGAGACTTTGACAGTGGGAAATTGGATCTATTTATGCTGCAACAATAAATAGACTGTTGGTGTGAACACGCTGCTGCCTCACTGCCTCACGTTTTTGCCCAAGCAACGCTGCTACCTCACTATATATATATATATATATATATATATATATAATGTATATATCTAAACCATGCTGGATAGGTGGTACAGGGACTTGCCATCCACATCTTTAACCAGGTACATATTTCTGGCCATGAGAAATGCGGGTTGTTTCATCATCTCACATGTTCATGTTGTAGTTGAATTCTTCAATAAAGTCAGCGCATGAGTATACCACCAACTTCATCAACATTTTATTGAAAACAATGTCACCAGTAAAAAAATTGTTTCAGATTATATTTGCAGGCCTGTTATCTTCAATTAAATGGCTGCATGCGCACAAGCTAACTCTGGCCACATTTAAGTGAAGAATTCACCTCCAACGAGAACATACACTGCACAAATGCCAGCCACAGGGATGATGGTGGCAGATGCAGTACAAAATTTAAAATAAGAGGACAGCAGCCTGTGGAGGAATAGATAAAGACCCCACCCACAAAGCCTCACTCTGATGCTAAATCGTCGACATCCGGGTGTAGAACGGGTTCAATAGCTAATATACATATACACATATACGTATTTTGTTTGTTTTGTGTTAAAAAAAGGTGGCAGTGATAGAGGGCCTTCAGCAGGCTCTTGGCTTGTCTTAGTAATCCTTCTGATGTTCTCACAGGGGAAAAGGGTGCTGGGAACTGATGCATGCACAGCTGGGACATCATTTAACTGACACGGATAAAGACTGATATGTAAATATAAAAGACTGACCTGCACATCCACTAAGTGTCATTAGGTGCATGCTGAAAATTCAACAAAGTTACAAAAAACTGTACAGCAGCACAATAAAAGGCTGTGATATGCAAACATTGAATATAACAATTTTGGTACACCATTACTGCTATTGGAAAAATGAGATACAGCGGAACCTTGGCTTACGAGCATAATTAGTTCCGGCAGTGTGCTCTTAAACCAAGTTACTCTTATATCAAAGCGAATTTTCCCATAGGAAATAGTTGAAATGCAGACAATTCATTCCACAACCCAAAAATATTTACTGTATTTATAAAAATGTATTACAGTAATACAAAATAATCAACTGTATTCATATAAAATTATTACACTATACTAATGCAAAATACTGTACAGTAAAAAACGTATAAAACAAATTAAACTGATAATTAGCTAACAAAAGAATTGTTGGTGTGCGGGAGGTACACTAGAGAGAGAAAAATTACGTATATACAGTACAGACCAAAAGTTTGGACACACCTTCTCATTCAAAGAGTTTTCTTTATTTTCATGACTCTGAAAATTGTAGCTTCACATTGAAGACATCAAAACTATGAATTAACACATGTGGAATGAAATACTAAACAAAAAAGTGTGAAACAACTGAAAATATGTCTTATATTCTAGGTTCTTCAAAGTAGAAACCTTTTGCTATGATTACTGCTTTGCACACTCTTGCCATTCTCTTGATGAGCTTCAAGAGGTAGTCACCAGAAATGATTCTCACTTCACAGGTGTGCCCTGTCAGGTTTAATAAGTGTGATTTCTTGCCTTATAAATGGGGTTGAGACCATCAGTTGTGTAGAAGTCTGGGGGATAAACAGCTGATAGTTCTACTGAATAGACTGGTATAATTTGTATTATGGCAAGAAAAAAGCAGCTAAGTAAAGAAAAATGAGTGGTCATCATTACTTTAAAAAAATGAAGGTCAGTCAGTACAAAAAATTGGGAAAACTTTGAAAGTGTCCCCAAGAGCAGTGACAAAAACCATCAAATGCTACAAAGAAACTGGCTCACATGAGGACCGCCCCAGGAAAGGAAGACCAAGAGTCACCTCTGCTGCAGAGGATAAGTTTATCCGAGTCACCAGCCTAAGAAATCGTAGGTTAACAGCAGCTCAGATTAGAGACCAGATCAATGCCACACAGAGTTCTAGCAGCAGATACATCTCTAGAACAACTGTTAAGGGGAGACTTTGTGCAGCAGGCCTTCATGGTAAAATAGCTGCTAGGAAACCACTGCTAAGGACAGGCAACAAGCAGAAGAGACTTGTTTGGGCTAAAGAACACAAGGAATGGATATTAGACCAGTGGAAATCTGTGCTTTGGTCTGATGAGTCCAAATTTGAGATCTTTGGATCCAACCACCATGACTTTGTGTGACGCAGAAAAGGTGAACGGATGAACTCTACATTGCTGATTCCCACCGTGAAGCATGGAGGAGAAGGTGTGATGGTGTGGAGGTGCTTTGCTGGTGACACTGTTGGGGATTTTACTGAACCAGCATGGCTACCCCAGCATCTTGCAGTGGCATGCTATTCCATCCGGTTTGTGTTTAGTTGGACAATCATTTATTTTTCAACAGGACAATGACCCCAAACACACCTCCAGGCTGTGTAAGGGCTATTCGACTAAGAAAGAGAGTGATGGGGTGCTATGACAGATGACCTGGCGTCCTTAGTCACCAGACCTGAACCCAATCGAGATGGTTTGGGGTGAGCTGGACTGCAGATTGAAGGCAAAATGTCCAACAAGTGCTAAGCAACTCTGGGAACTCCTTCAAGACTGTTGGATAACCATTTCCGGTGACTACCTCTTGAAGCTCATCAAGAGAATGCTAAGAATGTACAAAGCAGTAATCAAAGCAAAAGGTAGCTACTTTGAAGAACATAGAATATAAGACATATTTCAGTTTTTTCCCTTTTTTATTAAGTATTTCATTCCATATGTGTTAATTCATAGTTTTGATGCCTTCAAAGTGAATCTACATTTTTCAGAGTAATGACAATTAAGAAAACTCTTTGACTAAGGTGTGTCCAAACTTTTGGTCTGTACTGCATATGATAATCTTTATTCTAGTACATTACACAAAAAAACACCCCCCAAATCTATTCTCCCCAAAATAAGGGCAGAACTAAACAAATGTAAGGTAGGAATACTGCCCAGTCAGATTACAGTACAAGGAATGTGCTGAACTGGTTAGCAGAAAAAGTCCAATACTATATCCACAAATGCAAATAAATAGACATGCTATATAGTATATACTGTACTGTACAATGGTATACAGTATATACTGTACATATCTACAGAAAGTTACCTTCAGAGCGGGTCAGAGAGTGGTGAAAGGACAGAACCGGAAGTGTACATGGTGAGTATTTGCTCTTCTTGAAAAGCATTGCTCTTAAACCAAGTTACAAATTTT
Source organism: Anomaloglossus baeobatrachus (assembly GCF_048569485.1). NCBI lineage: Eukaryota > Metazoa > Chordata > Amphibia > Anura > Aromobatidae > Anomaloglossus > Anomaloglossus baeobatrachus. Next base: position 380,436,501 of record NC_134354.1, on the reverse strand, counting down.
TAATAAGCTTTGCTTGTCTTGCAAAACGCTCTCAAATCAAGTTACTCTTAATCCAAGGTTCCACTGTACTTGGTTTACAAATTGGCCAGTTTGTGTAAGCCCGTCAACTAACTACAAGGCGTAGCTCTCTCTGTCAGGACCCTATCCTAATATGCCTCTCTAATCAAGTTAAAAAAACCTACAAGTAATGGGCAGGTAGGATTAAGCAAAAATAAAAATGGAAATGCCCTGACTGAAGTGCAGAGTGCTCAGTCAGAAAGGAATAGAATACAAATATAAAATACTGACCAGCACATCCACTAGATGTGAACAGGTGCATGCTGAAAAGACTGACAGCCAGGGTCGGTCTGACCTGCCGGGGTAGCGGGGAATCCCCTGGTAGGCCCCGGGCCCTTGGTGAGCCCTTGTGCCTTATATAGTGCAGGGCAGTGCATAGTGCCATGGGGCCGCCGGTTTCTCAGTGCCGGCGTTATGTGCAGGCAAACTGGGCAGGGCCCCCACGCTCTGATGGCCCCCCATCCCACGCTCTGAGGGCCCCCAGCCTTTCAATCACAAACTGCAACGATAGCACAAGTTCTGTATTATCGCTGCAGTTTCCGCGGCTGCAGAAGGACCTTTGGTGACATCACAGTCATGTGATATCACCGTAGGTTCTGCACTGCAGAAGTCCCAGGCCTGTACATATCCAGTGTACAGGTACTGGAGACCGCACCGCTATTCAAATGTACGCGTATCTTTCAGACGCGCGTACATTTGAATAGTGCGGCCGGTGTCAGGACTGAGGCGGAGGAGCTCGTCAGGCCCGCACCGACACAGCGGCCATCATCACACTGCCGCCGGAGCAGCAGAGAAGAGGATGTGCAGAGCTGCAGGTAAGCGCTCAGGAGGAGCCGAAGAAAAAAAAAATATATAATCTCACCTCTTCTCCTCGTTCCCACGGTACTCCAGACCACAGGACACAGACCCCTCGGTGATTCCGTCCTCTGCACAGAGCCGCCACTGCAGATGATTTCATGGCTTTTCTGCAGTTAAATGCTTTACGGAGCCGCAAAGCATTTAACTGCAGTAAAGCCATGATGGCATCCTGCGACGGCGGTTCGTGCATCGGACGAGATCATGGAGGGGTCTATGAGCCTGCGGACTGGTAAGGTAAGGACCCCGCAGGAACAGAGGACAAGTGAGAATAACGTGTGTGTGTGTGTGTAAACAACGGCATAATAGGGGACAGGAAGGGGACTGGAAAGAGGACATTACCAAAGGATGCGGGGGGGCGGGGGGCCATTCATACACTGCACAAGGATGAGGGGGCCCATTCATACACTGCACAAGGATGAGGGGGCCAATTCATACACTGCACAAGTTTAGGGGGGCCCATTCATACACTTCACAAGGATAGGGGGCCCATTCATACACTGCACAAGGATGGGGGGCCCATTCATACACTGCACAAGGGTGGGGGGCTCATTCATACACTGCACAAGGATGGGGGGGCCCATTCATACACTGCACAAGGATGGGGGGGCCTATTCATACACTGCACAAGGATGGGGGCCCATTCATACACTGCACAAGAATGGGGGGCCCATTCATACACTGCACAAGGATAAGGGGCCCATTCATACACTGCACAAGGATGGAGGGACCATTCATACACCGCACAAGGATGGGGGGCCCGTTGATACACGGCACAAGGATAGGAAGGCCCATTCATACACTGCACAAGGATGGGGGGCCATTCATACACTGCACAAGGATGGGGGGCCCATTCATACACGGCACAAGGATAGGGGGGCCCATTCATACAGTGCACAAGGATGAGGGTCCATTCATACAGTGCACAAGGATGGGGGGGCCCATTCATACATGGCACAAGGATGGGGGGCCCATTCATACACTGCACAAGGATGGGGGGCCCCATTCATACACTGCACTAGGATGGGGGGCACGTTCATACACGGCACAAGGATAGGGGGACCCATTCATACACTGCACAAGGATGGGGGGCCCATTCATACACTGCACAAGGATGGGGGACCCATTGGCCCATTCATACACTGCACAAGGATGGGTGTTACGAGGGGGACCCGGGGAAGCGTGCCAAGATGGTATATGGACAGCTTCCGCCGGTCAAGGTCCACTGTGCGGTGTATGGGACCGCTGCTATGGTGGGAGAAGAGTGAGCGGGTTGCTGCTAGCGATCGTCTGGAATGTCACAGACGATCTGCGTACACCTGTCCGCCCTAACCCGTGAGGGTTGTATGGTACGGGGCTCACAACTCGGTGTACCTGTTGCACGGGGACGCACAGAGGTGCCCACGCACATGTGCCAGCGGGAGTCACAGGAATATGGCATGAGGGTAGCACAGAGGTGCCCACACACGTGTGCTTCAGAAACCAGGTGAGTCCGACAGAGATTCAAGGAGCTCACCTGGGACAGGAACACAGCCTGTTCAACGGAATAATGCCGGAGCAGCAAGGCAGGGGCGAGACCTGCAAAATACAATGACGTCTGTACAGTGGCGTGGCAGCACGCTGCCAGACATCCAAACATAGAAGGACGGTCGCGCGCCGCCATGATGGCAGGAGGGGTTTTTAAGGAGATGTAGCTCCAGCCAAGGGCGGGCGCGAGACGGATGTGACCCAATCATGATCTGTGACGTCCTGGCCCGGCCAGTCAGGATTCAGCACATCACCAGCCTCGTTATCTGGCCGTGTGATACCAGTGAGCGAATCAGAAGACGTCACGTGGGGCACATGCTCAACCTCCTGCCTCTGGGTCATAAAGGCGGGATCTTCGGTTTCACAATGTGCAGAGCTAAGGGAAGTCTTGCTGCTTCCCTGAGCATTTATCCTTTGCACACTGTGCAACCACTCCAATCCTCTGCGATGCCGAGCAGGAGGGCACGTGGCAGCAAGGGATGGGAGACCACTCCATTCCTTACAAGGAGTAAACCACTAGGTGTCACCCTTCTGCTGCATCTAGGAGGAGGAAAATCCTGCAGTCTCCCAGACCTTTGGCACTGCTGAGCAGGAGGGCTCGCGGCAGACGAGGAATGGGGGACCACCTCATTCCCTGCAAGAGGAGAGCCACGAGATGTAACATTACCCCCCTGTCTAGGGCCCCCCCGCCGCCTGTGCTCAAAGGCTGCTACCAAACCCGGAGCGTGGACATGATCCTCCAATTCCCAGGTCCTATGCTTCGGTCCATGACCGACCCACTCCACGAGGAAGTACCTCTTGCCCTGAACGATTTTTGTTTTAACCAACCTCGCTACTTCAGGGTTGTCGGACGAGGAGTCGGCCGTCGGCCACCAATCATGCCTGGCCTCTAGAACGCTGGTCCTTTTGGACCTGAAGAGACCCACGACCTTGGAGGTATGGTCCCAGGAAAGTACATCGTTCCGTAACCTAGGGGGAACGAGGGTCTGGCCAGGTGGCACCAGGTCTAGGGGAGTGCGTGACCCGGTGGTCCCGAGGTGTTCCTTACATGACCCTGCCCAGGACGAGATTTCCCCTGTTGTCCAGTTGAGTATCGGAGCATGCCGTTTCAACTAGGGAAGTCGTAGTAGGATCTCATCCGTCCCTTCTGGAAGCACCAGAAAGGACACCTGCTCATGGTGGCCTGGTGGTACATCCATCCTGAGAGGGACGGTGATCTGGGTAATGGGTTTGACAAGTAGGGACCCGTTGACTACCTGGACACTGATTGGTTTAGGCAACAGGACCAGGGGAACAGAGTACCTAGTTGCCAGGGAGGCTGAAATGAAATTGCCGTCAGCGCCAGTGTCTAAGCAAGCCAGGGCAGGGAAGACAGTGGTGCCGAACTGCAACTGGGCGCTGAGGGTTAATTTAGAAGGAGAGGCAGCGTCTAGGGTTCCTCCTCTGATGGAAACCAGACACTGTCTCTTTTCCGATGGTTTTGAACATCGGGTAGCTACATGTCCCCTCTGCCCACAAGCAAAGCAAACGACCGGCGGCCGAGAGCCTGTGGTAGAGGAGACCACTTTGGAGACTTCCATGGGCTCCACAGAGTCATCAACAGAACTGGCTGGGAGACTGGTCTGGTGGGGAAGGAGAGTCAGAGGCTCTGTAGGCCAGGTAGACGTGGGTGCCGAAGAGACCTCGAGCCTCCGCTCCACGTGGCGGATGTCTATGCGAGAAGCAAGCCATATCAAGGCCTCTAAGGTGGTCGGCACATCACGCGTGGCCAGCGCGTCTTTGACGAACCCTGCCAGAACACAGGGACAAGGACTTTATCTGGCCAGTCCAGCTCTGCGGCGAGTGTCCTGAACTGCACCGCAAAGTCCCCGACTGAAGTGGACTTTTGCCGAAGGCGTAGGAGTCGCAGCGCAGAGTCATGGGTGACTTGAGGCCCGAGGAACACCTTTCTCATGGCCTCAAGATAAACTGGAAGGTGATTCACCACCCGATCTCCGCGCTCCCACAACGGCGTGGACCATTTTAGCGCTCTCCCTGTGAGCAGGGACTGGACGAATGCTACTTTTGCCTTCTCAGTAGCATAAAGAGTGGCGGACATCTCCAAGTAGGTGGTAACCTGGTTTATGAAACCACGGCACTCGGAGCTGTCACTGTTGAAGCGCTCTGGGAGCGCAAGGCGAGGCGACTTTCCGCTCAATTCCACAGCCTGAGTAGCCGCTTGGGTGGCAATTGTCGCTAGAGCAGCCTTATCGGGGGAAGACCGCTCCACAGCTGCCAATCGTGACTCCAACTGCTGCACATAACGCAGCAACTGCTGCTGCTCTTCTGCCATAGCCAGACCTTTGGCGCGACCGTAATGTTACGAGGGGGACCCGGGGAAGCGTGCCAAGATGGTATATGGACAGCTTCCTCCGGTCAAGGTCCACTGTGCGGTGTAAGGGACCGCTGCTAAGGTGGGAGAAGAGTGAGCGGGTTGCTGCTAGCGATCGTCTGGAATGTCACAGACGATCTGCGTACACCTGTCCGCCCTAACCCGTGAGGGTTGTATGGTACGGGGCTCACAACTCGGTGTACCTGTTGCACGGGGGCGCACAGAGGTGCCCACGCACGTGTGCCAGCGGGAGTCACAGGAATATGGCACGAGGGTAGCACAGAGGTGCCCAGGCACGTGTGCTTCAGAAACCAGGTGAGTCCGACAGAGATTGAAGGAGCTCACCTGGGACAGGAACACAGCCTGTTCAACGGAATACTGCCGGAGCAGCAAGGCAGGGGCGAGACCTGCAAAATACAATGACGTCTGTACAGTGGCGTGGCAGCACGCTGCCAGACATCCAAACATAGAAGGACGGTCACACGCCGCCATGATGGCAGGAGGGGTTTTTAAGGAGATGTAGCTCTAGCCAAGGGCGGGCGCGAGACGGATGTGACCCAATCATGATCTGTGACGTCCTGGCCCGACCAGTCAGGATTCAGCACATCACCAGCCTCGTTATCTGGCCGTGTGATACCAGTGAGCGAATCAGAAGACGTCACGTGGGGCACATGCTCAACCTCCTGCCTCTGGGTCATAAAGGCGGGATCTTCGGTTTCACAATGTGCAGAGCTAAGGGAAGTCTTGCTGCTTCCCTGAGCATCTATCCTTTGCACACTGTGCAACCACTCCGACCCTCTGTGATGCCGAGCAGGAGGGGACGTGGCAGGCAAGGGATGGGAGACCACTCCATTCCTTACAAGGAGTAAACCACTAGGTGTCACCCTACTGCTGCATCTAGGAGGAGGAAACTCCTGCAGTCTCCCAGACCTTTGGCGCTGCTGAGCAGGAGGGCTCGCGGCAGACAAGGAATGGGGGACCACCTCATTCCCTGCAAGAGGAGAGCCACGAGATGTAACAGATGGGGGGGGCCCATTCATACACTGCACAAGGATGGGGGGCCCATTCATACACTGCACAAGGATGGGGGGCCCAATTCATACACTGCACAAGAATGGGGGGCCAATTCATACACTGCACAAGGATGGGGGGCCCATTCATACACTGCACAAGGATGGAGGGCCCATTCATACACCGCACAAGGATGGGGGGCCCGTTGATACACGGCAAAAGGATAGGGAGGCCCATTCATACACCGCACAAGGATGGGGGGGGCCATTCATACATGACACAAGGATAAGGGTGCCCATTCATACACTGCACAAGGATGGGGGGCCCATTCATACATGGCACAAGGATGGGGGGGCCCATTCATACACTGCACAAGCATGAGGGCCCATTCATACAGTGTACAAGGATGGGGGCCCATTCATACACGGCACAAGGATGGGGGGGACCATTGCTACACAGCACAAGGATGGGGGACCTGTTCCTACGCGGGACAAGGATGGGGGGACCATTGCTACACTGCACAAGGATGGAGGGGGGCATTCATACACTGCACAAGGATGGAGGGGACCATTGCTACACTGCACAAGGATGGGGGGACCATTGCTACACTGCACAAGGATGGGCACATTACTACAAGGGGGCACATTACATTTTATTGGTTGTCTATTTTTATTTCTGAAACTTACCTGTAGCTGCTGCATTTCTCACCCTAGGCTTATACTTGAGCCAATAAGTTTTCAGTTTTTTTGTGGTTATATTAGGAGCCTCGGCTTATACTCGAGTATATACGGTAATTTGAGATGAGGGGGCCTTGGTGGGGGAGGAGCGGTATTACTTTACAAGAGACATTATGAGACAGTGGGGACTTTATGGGGAAATGAGGGTCATTATGAGGCAATTAGGAAGGGAATTGTGAAAGGTAGCATAGTATAATGAGGAGCGGGGGAAATTTATGCAGAGACATTATAGAAAGGGCAAGTTTTTGGGGTACATTATGGAAAGGGGCAGTTTGTGGCCCTATTTTAGAGAGGAGCAGTTTGTGGGGGGATATTTTGTGCAGGAAGCAATTAACAACTCCAATCTGATTCCACTTGTTCCCCCAGATATTATTAAATAAAAAGGGCCAGGATGAGGGACATATATTATTGGTTTATGGTGGCAAGTGGAGTATAATTACTGTAGTGGCAAATTAGGGGAGATTATTACTGATGAAATATAGGCTAATTTTGAGGATATTGTCTTCCATGGGGGAACAAGAGTCTGACATAGTGTAGAAATTGGGGAAAATGTGTGGAATGTGCTCTGGGAGTGATCAGCTATAGGTGACTGTTATTTTCTGCAGAGTTGTGTCAGGGCAGGAAGAAGTGATGTCGGTCAGCGCTGGATGAAGAGGAAAAGCGAAGATGAATAACGTCAGCTAAAGACATCACTGGTAAGTCAGTGTATTACATGTACACACACTATACACTGTATACAGAGCTCCTGTGTATAATGTCATCGGTGATCACTGTATTACCTGTACACTGACACTATATACAGAGCTCCTGTGTATAATGTCATCAGTGATCACTGTATTACCTGTACACTGACACTATATACAGAGCTGTGTATAATGTGTATAATGGCATTGATGGTAATATTAGTGTTATTAGCATTGTGGTTTTATTTATGATCATTTATTGTAGTATTCGTCATTGTATAGTAATAATATGTGTGGTCTTGTCATGGTTTGATATTTGTCTCTTGTCTGTAGTATTATTTGGTAGTCTATCACTGTAGAGATAAAAATATAGCGCATATGAGAAGCACCCGTGGAGTGATTTCTGTATATATATATTATAGAATTGCTCACCTGGTTAGGTTGTGCGCCCTCGCACAACCCCGGTGTTAGATGTATAATTCCTCTGGGGGATGAGGGACTGTCTCAGCTGGCGTTATCCGTTGTTTTGCTGGGTGGATCCAGGTTTGTTGCCGCTGCTGGCTTCAGATTCACCGACTTTTTGAATCCTGGAGCTCTGTGCGGACCTGTGTCCTCCCGCTGTTAGTTCAAATGATCTGATGGATTCTATTACTCACAGCAGCTCTACCCGGATTCCCTTATGGGAGTAGGCATGTAGAAAAAAGATTCCGGTCTTTGTGAGCGCTAGTAATAGATCTTTGGTCTTTGATCTTTTAAGAAATTTGGCTTTATTATTAATAACATAAAGCTCTTGTATTAACACAACGCGTTTCAGCAAGATACACTTGCCATCCTCAGGTGTAACAAGAGCACTTCACACACATTAAATTTATAGATAAAATGAAACAACCCCACAAGTGAGACTCATGGGTGTGTCATACAATCTCCCTGATTGTATGACACACCCATGAGTCTCACTTGTGGGGTTGTTTCATTTTATCTATAAATTTAATGTGTGTGAAGTGCTCTTGTTACACCTGAGGATGGCAAGTGTATCTTGCTGAAACGCGTTGTGTTAATACAAGAGCTTTATGTTATTAATAATAAAGCCAAATTTCTTAAAAGATCAAAGACCAAAGATCTATTACTAGCGCTCACAAAGACCGGAATCTTTTTTCTATTTGGTAGTCTAGTCATAGTGTTGTGGTATTTCTCCCTTGTATGTGGTAATATTTGTTTACTATGTGGTCTAATTATTGTGTGGCGGTATTTCTCTCTTGTATGCGGTTGTGTTTGATCACTATGTATTTGTAATGTTATCTGGTCATGGTGTCTTGGTATAGTGGATTGTGTTGTGTGTGGAGATCACGTTTTCTCTCTATCAATATGGGGAAGATTCTTTATTTCCAATAGTTTAATTATTTGAATGTTTAACCCCTCCCTGTCCTGTGACTATTGCACTGCAGCAAATATGCACTTACAGAGGTTCTCCAGTGAAAACAAGTAATCCCCTCTTCTAAGGCCACATGCACACAGTATTTGGTGAGTTCTTTACCTCAGTATTTGAAGCCAAAACCAGGAATTGTAAAATCAGTAAAATGAGAGGAAAAGTATAATAGAAAGACGGGCACCTCTTCTGCATTTTTCACCCACTACTGATTTTGGCTACAAATACTGATGTAAGACACTGACCAAATACTGAAAGTGTGAACATGGCCTAAGCATGTGATAACTTATTCATCAGTGGGGTCTGATTGCTGTGACCTGCACTGATCTGCAAAATGTGCAACCTTTATCCCCATTATACTGGAGCTCGTGTCCGACTCGACCCCTGACCCATTCATTCCCTCAGTGGCTGTGAGCGCTGCGCTTGTTTTTATCTGACCGCTCCAAAGAGGATGAATGGAGCTGCGGTCACACATCACACCTGCCGCTGCATTTTATAATGGGCATATAAGTGCCCTGTCAGGAATAAAAGTTCCTCATTCTTCCGATCAGTGCGGTTTCCACTGGTCTGGCTCCACGGATCAATAAGTTATCACGTACCAAACCTGTGGATCGGTGATAACTTGACACCAAACATCCCATTACTGCAAACTACTGTAATTGTACATTAGTTATTGTGTGTATGCACAGGAGATGTGCAGGAGCCGCCTGTGCTTTACAGTCAGCGCTCCACTATAATGGGCATAGCAGCTAAAAGATATTTGCATGTAGCTGTAGGGTGGGCCCCTAGAGTTATTTCCCCTGGTGGGCCCCAGACACCCTAGTCCGACCCTGCTGACAGCTATAGCCGGGACTCAGTTCTTGAGGCCCCTCCACACATGGTAACCCCACTCGGTTAATGCCGTATTCATAAAGATGTTAAGAATCCCTACTAGGACACATGAAGTTCCGTAACTGTCTGTAGTTGCCCAGGCAGTTTATACTGTGTTGATATGGTACTTAAAAGGAAATTGTTGTTAGTTATCAAATGGAGAATACATGTATTGACAGCTGGTGAAGATCCTCCGGAAACATGGTATGTACAGTATAACTATCCTGCTCTAAGTACCATATAACTTCCATTTGTAGCCCCTAGCACTTAGTACGGATATTTTACAGTCCAAAACTTCTCGTCCACATTGACTTATGTGTCTGATATTTGTTTTTAGTCTGTGCTTATTTGGCGAACCTGAATGTCCACAGGTTTGTTCATCACTACCTATGAATTCTTCCAGCCAGCACTCATCTCTGCAGAAAGTACCACACAGACATCTATAGCTGATCACTTCTAGAGCACATTATACACTTTTCCTCAATTTCTACACTGCGCCAGATGAAGAAAACGAAGCGACACAATGCCACCCTGCACATTAACAGGACCTCCATTTTGTCCTCCTCAGGGAAAACAGTATTCTTAAAAATAAAAAAAATAAAAATATATTACAGCAGTAACAATGTCCCTTAATTGGACCCTACTTTATAATAATGTTCCATATCCTGGCTCAGTCCTATTATGATGTCCTCAGCATGTCTCCCTTTTTTTTTTTTTTTTTAATAATGTCCTGTATCCTGGTCCCTTTATTTAAAAATGTTCTCCATAAAGGGACCCTTTATTTAATAATATCCTCCATCTTGGGCCATATTTTTTTTAAAACGTTCCCCACACTGGACCCCATTATTTAATAATATCTTCCATCCTGGGACCTTTACGCATTTTGCGTAAAAGTTGTGGAGACCAAAAAACGTAATTTTGGCGTTTGGAATTTTTTTGCCACTACGCCGTTTACCAATCAGATTAATTGATTTTATATTTTGATAGATCGGGCATTTCTGAACGCGGCGATACCAGATATGTGTATATTTATTTATTTTTTAACCCTTTAATTTTCAATGGGGGGAAAGGGGGGTGATTTGAACTTTTAGGTTTTTTTTTTTTTTTATTTTTTAAAACTTTTTTTTTAACTTTTTTTTTTTATTTTACTAGTCCCCTTAGGGGGCTATAGCGATCAGCAATCCGATCGCTATTATCTATCTGCTGATCACAGCTATACAGCTGTAAACAGCAGATACAGTCACTTTCTTTTTCCCTCTGTTCCGTGCCGAGGGAAAACGAAAGTGAAACATCATAGCTGCAGGCGTCATCACATGACCCTGTGCTACGATGGCAACCACCGATAGTCACGTGATCACGCACGTGACTTCCGGTGGGAGCGGCGGTAAGTAAAAAACATGGCTCCGCGCATTTAGATCTTGCTGCCAGACTTTGGCAGCAAGATTTAAGGGGTTAATGGCCATGGGTGGAAGCGATTCCACCCGCGGCTAGGAGGCACACATGTCAGCTGTTGAAAACAGCTGATATGTGTGCCGACCGCCGCCGCCTGCCCGCGGCAGGGGGCAGGGCTTAACGGGACACGCTCCATGACGGATATATCCGTCCATGGTCGTGAAGGGGTTAATAGTGTCACCATTTTTGGATTATTTAATGGTGTTTAACCCCTTCACAAACAGCCGATTTTGCGCTTTCCATTTTTTTTTTTGCCATTCTTCTTCCGAGATACGTAATTTTTTATTTTTCAGTCAATCTGGTCATGTGAGGGCTCATTTTTTTGCAGAATGAGCTGTACTTTTAAATGAAACCATAAGTCTTACCATATAGTGTACTGGAAAATGGCAAAAATATTACAAATGCGGAAAACTTGCACTATTGTTTTTGAGATATTTAATTCACTGTGTTCACTATATGGTAAAACTGATATGTCGGTGTGATGCCTCAGGTTGGTGCGAGTTCATAGACACCAAACATTAACAGGTATACTTTTATCTAAGGAATTAAAAGAAATCAGAAGTTTGTCTCAAAAAGTGGCGTACGTTTTGCGCTATTTTCTGTGACCCGAAGAGTTCTCATTTTTAGTGATCTATGGTTCAGTGACAGCTTATTTTTTGTGTCTCAGGCTGACATTTTTAAAGTACCAGTTTTGCGCAGATGCTACTTTTTGATCGCCTGTTATTGCATTTTGCACAAAATATGCGGTGACCAAAAAACGTAATTTTATCATTTGGAATTTTTTTTACCGATACGCCATTTACCGATCAGATTAATTGATTTTATATTTTGATAAAATCAGGCATTTCTGAATGCGGCAATACCCAATGTGTGTATATTTTTTATTTCTTTTACCCATTAATTTTCATTGGGGCATAAGGGGGGTGATTTGAACTTTTAGTTTTTTTATTTTTATTTAATTTTTCAAAACTTTTTTTAAACTTTTTTATTTTATTTTACTAGTACCCCTAGGGGGCTATAAAGATCGTCTGTCTAATCGCTTATTCATTTCTCCTGATCAGAACAGCACCGCTTAGACCGGCAGAAATGATCATCTCTTTTAACAGCCAGTACTCGGCTGTTTCTTACAGGACCTGAGTGATGTGAGCTACAGGAGTCATCACATATGATGACAAACCCCATGACAAACCCCAGATCCACATGAATACATCACGTGACTTCCGGTGGTGACCTGTGAGTACAGATCTTCTGCGATCGCCTTTAACTTGGCACTGTCACATCTTGACAGCGCCATTTAAGGGCTTAACAGGTATGGGTGGATAGTGATTCCACTTGTACCTGCAAGGCATGCAAGTCAGCTGTACAAATCAGCTGACATGTGCACGCAGCAGCAGGCGGGGATTAACACTATGACCGCTGGGATGTAATATTACTGCTTGTAGTTGTTAAGGGGTAATATCCTCAATTTTGAATCCTATAATAATGTTCTCCTTCCTGGCCCGTTTATTTAACAATGTCCCCCTTTCTGACCTTTTTATTTAATGAAGATTTCCTTTATAGGCCTTTTATTTAAAAATGTGGCCTATGTTACCCCATCCTGTGCCCCTATGTCTCCCATTCTCTTCCATTATGTCCCCCATCCTTGGCTTTTATGTCTCTCATCCTGCCACTCTTCTATAACACAGAACGAAAAAAAGATATCTCCTTCCTGCCTGCGATCTTGTGGTAAGCGGTGTCTTCTTGCTGTTCAATATTCGGCACATTCAGTTGATGCCAGCACAGTTACCAATGGGCAGCTTTTACATCCTGCTCAGGGGATCACTGGAGGATTCTCCGGTGGTGTCCCACCAGGTCAGTCCGACTCTGTTTATAACATGTCTCAGTTGTTAGCAGTATTACCTTGTGATGTATTTTAATAAAGCGAAGAGTAACATCTGCATAGAATTTGCATGTTCTACCCATGTTTGTGTGGGTATTTATCATGATTTCCTCCCACACTCTAAAATAGACTTTAGATTTGTGCAACCCTGTGGAACATGACAGTGCTAAGTAAAGCTATAAATTAAGTAAATAAAATAGCATTATAAACCGAGAATAATATAATATCCTGTTATGATAAACAGATTAAGTGTATAATAAATGACCATGACCTACAGCTTGCTTGACAATGTAGAGATACTAATATTTTGAGATCAGTATCTACCAAGTGTATGAAAGGCACCACAATCTCACTCACAGTGCACAGATCTAAAGGTCGGAATAAGTGGTTGGATGTGCCTTCATTCTGAAACTGTGTTTTTAATTCAGAAGGGTAAACCACATATTGTCTAAATTTAGCATTGCTCTCTTTCTTTTCTGCAATCTCTTCAATCTTCCAAGAAGCAGTAAACTCATTTGCATAACTATTGTGTGGGTCACAATGAAGAACATTTTCTAAATTAAGCGCAATTTAAAAATTGAATGCAACCAAAGGAAAATTGCAGTTAGGCGCAGACTATGGCAATCAATAAGACAGAATGACCCTGTCTTTTATGTCCCCCTGAAATAAACAACACAAACATATTCTACTGAAAGTACAAAAGCTCAGAGATATGCCATATAGAAAGTACATATCAAAAGTTCTTTGGGTCTACTTTGCTCATAAAATAACTATTTCCTTGGAAATAAATTCCTTTCAAAGTTGATAATTGATGATGAGCAAGAGTGCTTGGTATGGGTCATTACTGGAATGACGATCAGGGTGCTCGGCACACTTGATACTCTATTGAGTATCCTTGTAATAGAGCACCATGCTTGAGTCCTCACCCCTCACGTGTCATGGCTGTTTTTCAGTCATGCGGAGATTGCCTTCCAATCACAATAATGCTGTACACATGTTGGCTACTGGCATTACTTCTATTGGCCAGCCGTATTGCAAAATTGTAAAAAATTCTAAAAGACCAGGTGATGCCATGCTGTGTGCACTGTACCAGGAGTAGTGTAGGGAGAGCTTCTCCAGGTAATGGACAGTGTGCTACAGAGTTTCATAGCCTTACAGTCCTTGCTGCTGCAGCATAAAAAAATCTGTTATATTTAGTGATAAATGAGCACTAAAATGCTGGGGTACTCGTTACTCAAATTAGGCGATTTGGACTGCTTGGGTGTTCATCTCGGGTAATGAATATAATGGAAGTCAAAGGAAAACTGGAGCATTTTTCCAGAAGACTTTTTCAGGAGATCCTCCAGACATGAAAATCGCTGAAATAGATTGAAAGAGTATAATCTAATGGAATGGGAACAGTATGGGGAAGATGCCTGGATGCATTGTTTTTCTACCAGGTTGGTATTGGGAACAAGGTTGTCAGAGTATTATGCCACTTTCACAAACTAACAATAAAAGATACAAAACTGAGGATAAAGTGGACTTTACAAGAAAAAAATGTTAGGAAATATTATTTCCTTTTTAAATGACTGGTACTCGTATATAATGCAAGTTAAAAAAGAGGGGGAAAAACCGCCTTTTCCATCCTTTATGCTATGTTTACTTGTAGCATTTTTTTCTGCGCATTTGGACTCTCACATTGCTTTCAATAGTGAAAAAAACATTCACCAGTAAATGTAATTTTAACATTTTACTACCTTATATGGGCATGTGGTGTGTGTAAAATGGTCAGACACATCCTAGTTAATTTATGCAGAAAGGACTCAAACTCAAAAAGCCTATGTGGACAATGCTAGAACTGGTAATCTTAGAAGAAAGAGCCACCAAAGACTATGCAATAATTTCAAGGGCTTAAAAGAAGAAACATAGAGGAAGGTCTCAGACAATGTTTTTGTGCCATTTTTAAGAAGTGGGACTCTTAAGCCCGCTACACACGCTTCAATATATCTCACAATCCGTCGTTGGGGTCAAGTTGTAAGTGACGCACATCCGGCATCGTTTGTGAGGTATCTGCGTGTGACATCTAGGTGCGATCAGGATTGAACGCAAAACCGTTGATCGCAAACACATCGTATCATTCTCTAGAATTGAGCGTTTTGTTGCACGAACCTAGTCAATTGTAACGTGTGACATCCCTCATACGATTTTGGTGTCTGATGCTATGTGCGCAGGTGTGCGCTCTGCACCGCAGCTTAAAAAAGGTCCGCTTCAGAGCACAGCTGAAAAGCTGCGTTCTGAAGCGCCTCACAATGTCTGTCATTCACTAATCTCTGTCAGTCGGTCACTATCTCTGTCCCTCACTCTCTGTCCATGTCAGTCTATCCCCCTCTCTCATATACTCACCGATCCCCGATCCCCAGCGCTGCACGGCGTTCACACTGCTCCGGCGGCTTTTACTGTTTTGAAAAAGCCGGCCGCCCATTAAACAATCTCGTATTCCCTGCTTTCCCCGCCCACCGGCGCCTATGATTGGTTACAGTGAGACACGCCCCCACGCTGAGTGACAGGTGTCACACTGCACCCAATCACAGCAGCCGGTGGGCGTGTCTATACTGTGTAGTGAAATAAATAATTAAATAATTTTAAAAAACGGCGTGCGGTTCCCCCCAATTTTAAAACCAGCCAGATAAAGCCATACGGCTGAAGGCTGGTATTCTCAGGATGGGGAGCTCCACGTTATGGGGAGCCCCCCAGCCTAACAATATCAGCCAACAGCCGCCCAGAATTGCCGCATACATTATATGCCACAGTTCTGGGACTGTACCTGGCTCTTCCCGATTTGCCCTGGTGCGTTGGCAAATCGGGATAATAAGGAGTTATTGGCAGCCCATAGCTGCCAATAAGTCCTAGATTAATCATGTCAGGCGTCTAGAAGACACAGCCGCTCCGGTCACCTCCACGCAGGTAATGAAGACAGCTGCGCGATCAGCTGCTGTCACTGAGGTTACCCGCTGTCACTGGATCCAGCGGTGGCCGCGGGTAACCTCAGTGACAGCTCAGCTGATCGCGCTACTCACCTCAGTTGCTGCGTGGAGGTGACTCACCGCCGCTCCTATCACCTCCACGCAGCAACTGAGGTGAGTAGCGCGATCAGCTGAGCTGTCACTGAGATTACCCGCGGCCACCGCTGGATCCAGTGACAGCGGGTAACCTCAGTGACAGCAGCTGATCGCGCGGCTGTCTGCTGCAGCTCCGGTCACCTCCATGCAGCAGCGCTGGAAGCGACGCTGGAGCATCCTGGATTACGCCGGACATGGAGGGCTTTTTGGGGCTGATTAAAGTGGTGAACCAGGGTATATGTTTGTATTTTTTATTTCTAATAAATGATTTTTTCGGGTGTGTGTGTTTATTTACTGTAATTGACAGATTAATCATGGAGGGTGTCTCATAGACGCCTGACATGATTAATCTAGGACTTATTGGCAGCTATGGGCTGCCAATAACTCCTTATTACCCCGATTTGCCAACGCACCAGGGCAAATCGGGAAGAGCCGGGTACAGTCCCAGAACTGTCGCATATAATGTATGCGGCAATTCTGGGCGGCTGTTGGCTGATATTGTTAGGCTGGGGGGCTCCCCATAACGTGGAGCTCCCCATCCTGAGAATACCAGCCTTCAGCCGTATGGCTTTATCTGGCTGGTTTTAAAATTGGGGGGAACCGCACGCCGTTTTTTTCAATTATTTAATTATTTATTTCACTACACAGTATAGACACGCCCACCGGCTGCTGTGATTGGGTGCAGTGTGACACCTGTCACTCAGAGTAGGGGCGTGTCTCACTGTAACCAATCATAGGCGCCGGTGGGCGGGGAAAGCAGGGAATACGAGATTGTTTAATGGGCGGCCGGCTTTTTCAAAACAGTAAAAGCCGCCGGAGCAGTGTGAACGCCGTGCAGTGCCGGGGATCGGGGATTGGTGAGTATGAGAGAGGGCTGCTAACTTCAGTCACTTAGGAGATTAGCGGTCACCGGTGAGTCCTTCACTGGTGACCGCTAATCAGGGCGCGACACAGACAGAGCCGCAGCATGACCGTGAAGTCGGGTGAAGTTCACCCGAGTTCATTCTGACAGTGCGGCTCTGTCTGTGTCTGCTGTCATCTGCCATTCAGCTCTGCTACATGGCTGTCTGTGTCTGCTGTTAGCGGCCATGTAGCAGAGCTGAATGGCAGATGACATAGTAAAAACGCATCCCTACACATTACACACGCTTGGCAAGTCAATAAAAAAAAAAAAAAAAAAGGTGCCCAATGCATACGTCACAGAACACATGATCTAAAGGATCGCACACAAAATTGATCAATTTAACATAGACTACTAACGCACGTGTGACAGCAAATGAACAACCAACGTGCAATCTCATAAGATCCCGTATGCAACCTGGGCGTGTCACATCGCAAATGTGATTGTACAACTAATTGCAACGTGTAAAGTGGGCTTTAGATTGGTAAAGCCTATGTACTAACTGCAAGAACTATCCAAAAATTAAAAGGAGAGCCTGCAATACACCCTGGAAGACATGTAGAGAAGGGCCTCAGAATACATTTTTTCTAGTAAAGCTTAAAAGCTTATGCCTTATGTGCAAGTGTTGCAAAAATTTAAAGAAGTGACTGCAATACAACCAGCAAGAGATGAAGAGGAGAGACTCTGATTCAATTCTGGTACAATTTTAAAAAAATTCTTATTCAGAAACTGGAAAAGCCTATGCACTCAGAGAGAGGCCTAGCTAGAATGACAAGGAAGGATTGTAATACAACCAGCAAGAGACATAGAGGAGGGACTATAACTCAATTCTAATACAATTTTAAAAACATTCTGACTTTGAAATTGGGAAAACATATGCTCTGTCCTCACCTATTGTACCATCACCCATTCCCTGTAGACTGTGAGCCCTCGCGGGCAGGGTCCTCTCTCCTCCTATACCAGTCTGTCTTGTACTGTTAATGATTGTTGTACGTATACCCTCTTTCACTTGTAAAGCGCCATGGAATAAATGGCGCTATAATAATAAATAATAATAATAATAATAATAATATGCTCTCAGTGCAAGGCCTAGCTGAAATTAAATGGAGTAAGTGCAATACACCAAGGAAGAGATGCAAACTAGGTACTCTGATTCAATTCTGACACAATTTAAAAAACATTCTGACTGCCAAACTGGGAAAGCATATGCACTCAGTGAGAGGCCTAGCTAAAACAACAAGGAAGCATTTCAGAACACTCTGGAAGAGACATAGACTGTGATACAATTTTTAAAGACATTCTGACTCCGAGACTGGGTATTATCTCTCATCTAACTGACAGCTTGTTTGCACTCTTTGGACTTCAGGAGTGGTGTCTTGCACTCCCCCATGCAACGTGGAACAGGAAACTAAGTGTTGTGGATGAGCATGCTTGCTGTACTCACGCAGTTTCACTTGGCCCATGACCTCGGCCTGTGAGTGCACCATCAGCAGCACGTCCACTTCCCCATCCCTTACCGCACGTCTTACGCATACTAAATTACGTATATGGCTAACAGCGGTAAAAGCAATAAATGAAATCTAATGCAGCCCAGAAAAGAAGATGGAAAGTTCTCCTCGTAGCGTGGGTCACAGTAGCTATTTGGGTCCCCTAATGGAGTGTAAAAATAAATAAATAAATAAAGTGTTGCAATGTTTCTCATATATTGATATCCAGCACAGATAAAGCATACAGCCACAAATAAAGAAATAAAGTTAGGAACACCATTCTAAACAGGGTGTTACACGCAGCGATATCGCTAGCGACATCGCTGGTGAAAGCTCTTGCCCCCGTCGTTTGTGAGTCACGGGCAAATCGCTGCCCGTGGTGCACAAAATTGTTTGGAGCCGTCACATGGGAATTACCTGCCTAGCGACGTTGCTGTTGCTGGCGAACCGCCTCCTTTCTAAGGGGGCGGTTCGGTTGGCGTCACAGCGGCATCACTAAGCGGCCACCCAATAGAAGCGGAGGGGCGGAGATGAGCGGGACGTAACATCCCGCCCACCTCCTTCCTTCCGCATTGCCGGCAGCCACAGGTAAGCTGTAGTTCGTCGTTCCCGAGGTGTCACACATAGCAATGTGTGCTGCCTCGGGAATGATGATTAATCTGTGAGCTCAACAAACAACGATTTTTTGAAAAGGAACAACATGTCAACATGTCAACGATGGACGATAAGGTAAGTATTTTATATTATTAACAGTCGCTCCTTGCTGTCACATGTAACAACGTCGCTAACGATGCCAGATGTGCATCACGGAATCCGTGGTCCCAGCGATATATCGTTAGATACGTCGTTGCATGTAACAGGGCCTTTAGTCTGAACTGAGTGCAGAACCTAAAAAAACTTCACTATATGGAGAGAAGGTATGCACACCAGTGTCTATGCAAGGGGAATACATGTAATAGCAGTAACTGCTGTGTGAATACTGGCCTGAAAAATACAATAACTACATGTAAAAATGATAATGGTATCTGCATTACTACCATGAAATATGAATAAAAAGAAATTTAGCTATTGAATTGATCAATGCAACAGAGCCCAAAAACCTCTTCACGGTATTCTCTTATTTTTGGGGTCCCTGGCAAATGTGTGTCCTCTCAATGGGGCTCCAGACAAGAGATGAGCCACCCCCCTAGAGTTCAAGTTCGGTTCGTTGAACGGAGCACAAGTTCGTCGAGCATTCAAAGAATGTTTGACGAACCAACTCGAACCCCATTGAAAACAATGGCAGGCAAACACAAACACACACAAACACATAGAAAACACCTTCAAAGGTGTCCAAAAGGTGACAACTCCCAAGTAGAGATGAGCGAGCCTCTAGAGGCTCGAGTTCGGTTTGGTTCGTAAAATGGAGGCCGCGTTCGAGTTCAGTTCGACGAACCGTTCGACGAACCTCTCGAACTTCATTGAAAACAATGGCAGGCAAACACAAACACATAAAAACACCTAGAAAACACCTTCAAAGGTGTCCAAAAGGTAACAAACAACTCCCAAGACACCACAAACACATGGGAAAGTGACAAGGACATATACTCATGCGAAAACAAAAGAGCTGGACGAGGAAAAAGAGGAGGAGACACAGATATAGGCATGTCATGCCCTTCTAAAATCATGTAAAACACAGCAAGGAGACTCCAAGCAGAGTCTCCCTTTTTTCCAAAAATTGGGCCACACAGACACCCCTTCAGTGGCATCACTTGTGCCCCATTTGCAAACTTGACAGGTAGATTTGCATCAAGCACATTCAAAAATACGCCAGCCTTAACTGTCCTCAGGATGACACCAGGGTAGGTAGCAAAGTCTTTGCTGAACCATGACTTGTTCATCTTGGCTCATTTTTAAAAACACCGCAAGGGAACTCCAAGCAGAGTCTCCCTTTTTTCCAAAAATTGGGCCACAAACACCACTTCAGTGGCATCACTTGTGCCCCAGTTGCAAACTGGATATGTTGATTAGCATCAAGCACATTCCAAAATACAGCAGCCTTAACTTTTCCACAGGATGACACCGGGGTAGGTAGCAAAGTCTTTGCTGAACCATGACTTGTTCATCTTGGCTCGTTTTTAAAAACACAGCAAGGTGACTCCAAGCAGAGTCTTGCTTTTTTCCAAAACTTGGGCCCCAAAGACACCCCTTCAGTGGCATCACTTGTGCCCCAGTTGCAAACTTGACAGGTAGATTTGCATCAAGCACATTCCAAAACACGGCAGCCTTAACTTTTCCACAGGATGACACCGGGGTAGGTAGCAAAGTCTTTGCTAAACCATGACTTGTTCATCTTGGCTCGTTTTTAAAAACACAGCAAGGGGACTCCAAGCAGAGTCTCCCTTTTTTTCCAAAAATTGGGCCCCACAGACATCCCTTCAGTGGCATTACGTGTGCCCCAGTTGCAAACTTGACAGGTAGATTTGCATCAAGCACATTCCAAAATACGGCAGCCTTAACTTTTCCACAGGATGACACCGGGGTAGGTAGCAAAGTCTTTGCTGAACTATGCTGACTTGTTCATCTTGGCTCATTTTTAAAAACACCGCAAGGGTTACTCCAAGCAGAGTCTATCTTTTTTCCAAAAATTGGGCCACACACACCACTTCAGTGGCATCACTTGTTCCCTAGTTGCAAACTGGATGTATTGATTAGCATCAAGCACATTCAAAAATACGGTAGCCTTAACTTTTCCCCAGGATGACACCGGGGTAGGTAGCAAAGTCTTTGCTGAAAAATGACTTGTTCATCTTGGCTCGTTTTTAAAAACACAGCAAGAGGACTCCAAGCAGAGTCTCCCTTTCTTCCAAAAATTGGGCCCCATAGACACCCCTTCAGTGGCATCACTTGTGCCCCATTTGCAAACTTGACAGGTAGATTTGCATCAAGCACATTCAAAAATACGCCAGCCTTAACTGTCCCCAGGATGACACTGGGGTAGGTAGCAAAGTCTTTGCTGAACCATGACTTGTTCATCTTGGCTCATTTTTAAAAACACAGCAAGGGGACTCCAAGCAAAGTCTCCCTTTTTTCCAAAAATTGAGCCCCACAGACACCCCTTCAGTGGCATCACTTGTGCCCCAGTTGCAAACTTAAAAGGTAGATTTGCATCAAGTACATTTTAAAATACGGCAGCCTTTACTCTCCCCAGGATGACACAGAGAAGTAAAGTCCTTGCGGATCCATGACTTATTCATCTTGATGAACGTTAGTCTGTCCACATTGTCACTGGACAGACGCGTGCGCTTATCTGTCTGCACACACCCAGCAGCACTGAAGACACGTTCCGAGACAACGCTGGCTGTGGGACACGACAAGATCTCCAAAACGTAAGTGGTGAGCTCTGGCCATTTTTCAAGATTGTATAGAGCTGTGGACAGAAAGCGCAAATAGGGTATTACCCCAATAATATGGGGTGAGGGAAGGGGAGTCAATACTCACCAGATGGAGTTGTGCAAGTCACAACCCCTTTGACAGCATGTAAGACGTAAATCCAGGCAGCAGCCACCCGACGGCAGATAACAGAGAACGGTAGAGATAGGTGATAATGCCGCGCCACAGATCACTCCAGGAGCAATAAGATTAATGTAACTTTATTGGCATAGGTCTACGCGTTTCAGGAGTAACACTCCCTTCCTCAGGACCGTGAAGAACCAAGAGACATCCAGTGTTACTCCTGAAACGCGTAGACCTATGCCAATAAAGTTACATTAATCTTATTGCTCCTGGAGTGATCTGTGGCGCGGCATTATCACCTATCTCTACCGTTCTCTGTTATCATTTTTCAAGATTGGAAGCCCAAAATGAGCAAGGCTCCAGTTGCAATGTCATGGCATCGATGTTTATTTGGAGATAATCCTGTATCATCCTCTCCAGTCGTTGATGATGTGTCAGACTTCTTGTCTCTTGTGGCCTTGCATTGGATGGTCTAAAAAAATTATGAAACGATTCCATAAAATTTCTGTTACAAGCACCAGATACAGTGTTGCTGGTACGGTTTGACTAATAATGACGAGACAGTCCCATGTTTGTCAAGTTACATCTGGGAGATTCACTCCGTGCACCACTGGTGTTTGGTGGAAAAGCCGAGCTAAGATTGAGTAACAGCTTCTGCTGATACTCCTGCATACGTGCGTCCCTTTCAATGGCTGGAATTATTTCTCCAAATTTGGACTTGTACCGGGGATCTAATGGTGTGGCAACCCAGTAGTCATCATCACTTCTAATTCGGACAATCCGAGGGTCATGTTGTAGGTAGTGCAGCAAGAAGGCGCTCATGTGTCTTGCACATCCATGCGGGCCAAGTACTCGCTGTGTTTGTGGCGGCGAGGTGATAACCGTGTTTTCTTCCTCTGCCCTCTCCCCCCAACCTCGTTCAATTGAAATTTGACCAAGGTCTCCCTCTTCTGCTGAGTCTTCGATGTCCATCGAGAGTTCGTCCTCCATTTCTTCCTGGGCTCCTGCACCTTCCTCAACATTTTAGCTGCTACCATGCACCCTTGTTAATCCCTCTCCCCCACTGTCCCATGCTACCGCCTTGGTGATACTGAATGCCTGGACCTTGTAGATGTTGGTATCCCTTGCACCTTTAAATCCTCCTTTACTTCCTCTTGTCCCACCACCTGACTCCGAATACTGTTTAGCGTGTGCTCCAGTATATAAATGACTGGAATTGTCATGCTGATAAGGGCATTTTCAATGCTAAACATATTCGTCGCCATGTCAAAACTGTGCAGAAGAGTACATAGGTTCTTGATCTGAGACCACTCCATCAGCGTGATCTGCCCCAACTCTGCATCTCGTTGGCCCAGACTATACGTCATAACGTATTGCACCAGGGCTCGGCGGTGCTGTCACAGTTGCTGCAACATGTGGAGAGTCGAATTCCAGCGTGTCACCACATCGCATTTCAGGCAATAAACTTGCAGGCCAAAAGACTTCTGGAGCGATGCAAGTCGGTCAGCTGCGGCAGTTGAATGGTGGAAGTGAGCAGAGAGTGACCGTGCCCTGTGCAGAAGCCCATCTAGGCCGGGATAGTGGGTTAAAAATTGCTGGACAACACGGTTCAACACGTGAGCCATACAAGGCACGTGTGTCACCTTGCCCCGGTGAAAGGCCGCACCCAGATTTGCAGCACTGTCGCACACGGCCTTCCCTGGCTGCAGGTTGAGTGGAGACAACCATTTACTAAACTCGCTCTCCAGAGCTGACCACAACTCCTCAGCTGTGTGACTCTATTTCCCAGGTATTTCAATGTAAAGACCGCCTGATGCTGTTGAGCTCCGCTGCCAGCATAGTAATGAGGGGTGCGTGATTCCTTCTACGCAGTGAGAACGCTGGTGGCCTGACCAGGCAGGCTTGGGGCGGAGGTGGAGGACCCAGACGAGGTTGAGGAGGCAGAAGCAGTGGAGGAACTTTGACATACAGAGAATTGACGCACAACTCATGGGGACAGCAAGACCTGTACAGCAGACTCCATCACTCACTATAGTTACCCAGTGCCCAGTCAGTGACATGTAATGCCCCTGTCTTTGCTTACTGGTCCAAGTATCAGTGGTGAATTGCACCCTGTCAAACAAAGAGTTTCTCAAGGAAGCGTTGATGTTGTGTGCAACATGCTGGTGTAGCGCAGGCATGCCTTTCTTGGAGAAGTAGTGGCGACTGGGCATCTGGTCCTGGGGCAAAGAGACAGACATAAAGTCTCGAAAATACTCTGTGTCCACCAGGCGGAAAGGCAGCATTTCTGTAGCCAACAGCTTGCAGAGGGTGAAATTCAACCTCTTAGCTTTGTCATGGCTAGGAGGAAATGGTCTTTTAATTGTCCACCTCTGAAGGACCGAGATCTGGCTGCTGTGCGGAGATGGTGTGGAGTATGGTGCCCCTGGAAAACTACTGGTCTGTGAGGAAAGTGCAAGAGGAGACATGATGTTGCCTTCATCCAAAGTTGGTGCTCTCGATGTGTCAGACAGCTCTACACCAGCACTTGTTTCCCCTTTCAAAACAACTGACGATCTGCCAATCAAACTCCCTGTTGAGGTTAAAGAGGTGGAAGGTTCGCATCGAAAAACATGTGTGACAGCTGTCCCCACAGTCATAGAGGATGAAGAGCGCCAGAATGCACTCGAAGGGGCAGACAGTGGTTGGCCTGCTTTGCTAGGCCACATTGTACCACAGTGAGCTTCCCACTGGGACTTATACTTGGTATTCATGTTAAGGTTCATGGACGAAGTAGTCAAACTAGTGAGTGTTTGGCCTCTACTTACAGATTGGCGACAAATCTTACATATCACATGAGTTAAGTGATCCTTTGCGATGTCAACAAAGGATCAGGCTAGGCAAATATTAGAGCCCATGCCACCTGCAGAGCCACCTCGACTTGTGCTCAGAGGCAGAGTTGTGGCTGAGGATGCAGTTGTTGATGTGCTTGCAGTACTCCATCTTTGTCCAGGAAGGCGCAAGCTAGCCACGTCGTCAGTTGCATCCTCCTCCACCGCCTCTGCTGACCTCCTCGAGTGCCTGACTGTGGATTGACAGTAAGTGGGATCTACAACCTCATCATCAACCTGTGTGTTTGCACTCCCCTCGCCCTCAGACCTAACCTCTTCCTGCCCTGACTGAATAGTTAAGTTGTCATTCCAATCAGGTATCTGAGTTTCATCGTAATCAGTATGTTTCTCATTGTCTCCACCAAGAGATGTTACAGTTTGGGAATGAGGGTCTACATTATGCTCAGAAACCTGGTCATCAGGGCCTGAATCTGACTCACAAAGCTTCTGGGCATCACTGCAGATCATTTCCTGGTCTGTACTCACTGTAGCTTGGAAGCAGACCTCTGATTCCCAGGCTGTAGTGTGACTGAACAGCTCTCCAGACTCAGCCATCTTTGTTACAACATACTCTGCAGGGCGGGTGGAGACTTGAGAGCTGGTAGAAAGCAAGTGCGATTGGGATGACAAGTCAGAGGACTGTTGTTTTATTGATGTTGAACTTGAGGTGGAGGGGAGGCCACTTGTTGGAGCACTTGAGATCCATTCAAGCGTGTTCTTTCTTTGTGCATCATCTACCTTTCGTAGAGTTGTTCGGCTCCGTAAAAAAGAGAGCACATCGGATTGTCCACGGAAAGTAGTAGACATCTTACTTTTGCTGGAAGATGGCCTTTCTTCAGCAGCTGTTACTGTAGCTTTACCACCTACCCCACGGACACAAACTTTTTTTCCCTTTCCAACACGCCTGTTCCCCTTTCCCCCAGCATCTGTCCTTTTGCCACTCATTCTATTTGTGACCAAATTGGAAACTTAAAATGTCGTAGCAAAAATGGAGAGGTGGTGTACAATGCAATGGTGGTCTAGCTTTATTGACAGCTGAAGAACCAACACTGACTATCCCTGACAATGAAACTATGGCCTAAAAGTGTCAGTACTGTTTGCAATTAAAATTGCGTAGCAAAAATGGGCAGGTGTGTAGAATGCACAGGTGCTGTAAGTAGCTGGACAGCAAAAGAACACTAATTTAGTATTCCAGACAATTTTTGTATGCCACTAAATGTGTCAGCACTGTTTGCAATTAAAATTGCGTAGCAAAAATAGGCAGGTGTGTAGAATGCACAAGTGCTGTAGGTAGCTAGACAGCAAGGGAACACTAAGTTAGTATCCCAGACAATTTTAGTATGCCACTAAAAGTGTCAGCACTGTTTGCAATTAAAATTGCATTTCAAAAATGGACAGGTGTGTAGAATGCACAAGTGCTGTAGGTAGCTGGACAGCAAAGGAAAACTAAGTTAGTATCCCAGACAATTTTAGTATGCCACTAAAAGTGTTAGCACTGTTTGCAATTAAAATTGCGTAGCAAAAATGGGCAGGTGTGTAGAATGCACAGGTGCTGTATCTAGCTGGACAGCAGAGGAAGCCTTACTTTCTATCCCTGTTAATGAAAAAATGCACCAAGGAATTGCCTGAGCTGATGTAGCAAGGCGCTGTTATATAAACCCCTGCAAAGCGTTAGCACGGACCTGCCTAGCAACAATGGCTATTAACGGCTGTAATGCAGCCCTGAAAAGGGCTGAAATTATAAGTAGTCCCTCATCCCTAAAGCACTGTGTAGATTGCACTGTATGTCTATAGCGCACACAGCAGTAATGGGAGCGGGAGCAGTGACTGTCACCCACCTGCAGCAGAGAGATAATGGCGGCGATGGGGAAAATGGCTGTGTCTTATAAGGCAAGGACATGTGACATGCACAGCCTATGACACATGCCCTTGCTTGTCTGGCAAAAATCCACTTTGCTGTGTGTGTATCTGTGATTTGAGGACAGCCTGGCCCGCCCCACTGTACGCGCGGTTAGGAAAAAAATAAATAAAAAATGGCGATTGCCATTCTTTCAGCACTCAGCAGCAGCACTGATCTAAACCCCGTCCCCCCCGCACACTATACGCTGAATTTTGATAATATCATGATTCACAGTGACTCACACTATTACAGTGAAAAGCCAGCTAGTAACTAGCTATGCTTTTTGGTGATCGAACCATTCTCGAACGTAACTCGAACTACCGAATTTTTAGCAAATCATTCGAGTTCGTCGAACGACTCGAACACCCCCCAAAATCACCCGAACATGAAATTGGCAAACCGTTTGACTCGAACATCGCTCATCTCTACTCCAGACATTATTTCTTTATTTGTTAGTAGTCTTTCGTTTGTGAACCCGACCCTACCCATACCTTGCCGGTCCACATTATACATATATAGCCTGGGTCTCAGCTTCCCATACATGGTAAGTTTTTTAACTGCATGAAATGTAAATTTGGTGCAGAAATCTGGTGCACACATTTCAGCACAAAATGTATATTTCCTGGCAGAAAACTGTACCTATACTGCATTTTTTACCAGGGGATGCAGATTTGGTTCTGATATTTATACACCAAATTCCTGCACTAAATCTGCATCTTCCAGCAAAAATGCATTAAAACGTGATGCAGTTTTGATGCATTTTTTGCCAGGACATGCAGATTTGGGGCAGAAATGTCTGCAACTAAATACTCAATGTGTACACATAATCTAACCCGGCAATCTGGCAGTGGGTTCAACTGAGTTCACTGAGAGCATCTGGGGAGTCCTCGAACGTCAAGTACAGTGACCTGGCTGCCGGATTCCCAGACTGTTGGATTACGAGACACGGCGACACAGTAGTCAAACACTAGAGAATCTGTGTGTTACGTGGGAGGACAATTAGAGCCAAAAAGAAGGGAAGCTCTAACGTCTCCCGAGGTAATTTGGGCACGTGGTAAAGCCACAGATGGACAAGCAGCTGGTAGGCACAGCTTCAGAGGAACAGAAAAACAAAAAACACAAGCGGCTGTGTTGACTGCACACATGCCGAGAGCTGGATCTCTCCTATTGGCAGCACAGCAGAGAGTCCAGAGGAGAACTGTCCATGTAAGTATGGGCACACCAGGATAGGAGGTGCAGCTTCTTTAACATCACGGAGCTGCTACAGAAAGACTGCAGAGGTAGAGCAGAAGTGGACTGATTGACCCTCATTGTACCTCGCCATGAATCTTGGCGTGGCGGGTTACCACCGCTTAACCCTGCCTACCACTTCCAGATATCAATGTAGCTAAGCTGCAGTATAGCTGCACTGCTATGTATGATGCCACCAAGCTTAAGTGATGCACGCGCAGCCATGCCGTTGTCCGTGATCTTTTAAAAACTAAGCAATGCCCCAAGCCAAGATGGCAATGGCGCCAGCAGCGGCCACTCAGGGACCGCTTCATCACCAATGACATCATCGACAACCAATCAGCAGCCACCACGTCACTGGTGACGTCAGCGACAACCAATCAGAAGCAGCCGCGTCACTGGTGACGTCACACTAGCCAGAATCCCGCACCTAGAGCCATGAAAGGCAGCAGGAACCCGTGCATGCGCGGTAGGGCAAAACAGGAACTCCGCCTCAGAACATAAAAAGACTCTGGAAACCTGATGGGGGGGGTGACGGGGTCCTTCTCCCATATCATACAATCAACAGAGAGAGTGATGGCTGTATAATCCAAAGAGCATTTATTCCAAGCAAATCAAAACGGTCCATAACATAATCCACAAAACCGAGGGTAAATTAGTCCAGTAACACAAATATAGTCCAGTAAGCGATAAATGTCCAGGTCTCTCTGAGAAGCCAGTTTCTCCCAGAGGATCAATCCTTCTCTCTTCAAGTTCTCAAACAGACTGAAATATCCCCCAGGTAAGTAGAGTTTACAGTAGGTGGATCCCAGGCCCCCTCCCCCAGACTTAGGGACAGGAACACTATAGCGGGTAATTACCTACAGACAATACAATGTACACACAAGCAATACAAATAATGGAGAGTGAACCAAGCGTAAAATACGAACCTACACAGCATGATACACAGTACAACATATCCCACCATCACAGGGGGTCTCATGCATAACTCCCTATTACTAATCCAGGGTTTAGTGATAACTTGTTGACAAATTATATCAATAACCCCTTGTATTATCCCGAATGTCATCGCCATCGGGATGAGCCAGGTAAAGCACCGGGATTGTCGCATCTAATGGATGCGACAATTCTGGGCGGCTTTAGGCTGACAATTTTAGCGTCAAGCTGTGACCACAGATAAACTGAGTGAAGTTACTGCTCACAGCTGCTGCTCAGTTAGTCTCTTCCTTAAGCTTTAGTGTGTGGTCATGTTCTGTGCCTCTGTGCTATAAAATGCCTATAGCTGCACACTGAAAATCAAAAAATGTATAAGGGAAAATATAGTACTGCATTACTGCAAAAGAGAGATATTTAGTTTATGTATTGGCCAATGCATGTAAGCCTGGACACCAACGGCAAGGTAATCTCTGTAATCCGGGAACCTAACTTAAATGCCACTATCTAGGTTAAAAACATCCATGTCTGGGCAAAATGCCACTATTTGGACTACAAACCTCCATGTATGGGCAGCTAGTCTCCTGCTATAAAGGTTATGAACACAGCCAGGTCTTAGGGCGGAGTGCTCAGTCAGAAAGAGACTCACTACAAATATCCAAAAAACTGACCCACACATCCATCTCTCTTTTGCAGTAATGCAGTACCATATTTTCCCTTATACATTTTTGGCTTCTCAGTGTGCAGCTGTATGCATTTTATAGTTACTATGTTTTTTTCATTTAGCACCTGTTCACATTTGTTGGATGTGCGGGTCAGTTTTTTGGATATTTGTAGTGAGTCTCTTTCTGACTGAGCACTCTGGTCTCCCAAAGACCGGGTCTCCGTCGCCTGTAGCCCTACAAAGCCGTCTGCCACCTAGTCGGTCCTCCCGTGGTCCAAGGGCTCCAACCCTGACCACACTGCACTTCAGCTCCTGTCACCAACTAAGACTGACTTTTACTCCGCTCCAACTCAAACACTGACCAACTGAAAACTGACTGGTTACCACCCCGTGTCACCTCAAGACCCCTAGTTGGGAGTTCTCATCTGCCTGGTCTTGCCCACTGGTGTGTCCTGGCTTTTATGGGTGAGGGCGAATAGGATTTGTGGCTGGTGTTCCTGTGTGTGGGATGTGTGGTGTTAATTCCCAAGGAGGAGGCGATTCCTGTACTCTTGGTGGGGGTACAGTCATCTGTGACTATCTGGTTTGGCCAGGACATCATATTAGCAATGTATTTACATTAAACCAATGGAAAAAAAACCTGCAAAACTGCCCTATGTGAACATAGCTTAACAAATATGGTAACAAAAACTCTAATACTGAACATGTGCATGAGGCCTTGGGCCACGTGCATACGCTGAGTATTTTTTGAATTCATTACCTCATTATTTGTAATGCATTGTCTGCACGTTCTGCATTTAGTGACTTTTCTACCTCCGTATTTGTAAAAAATACTGAGGTAAAAAAAACCTCACCAAATACTCAATGTGTGGCCTTATTGTGGTAGCGAAAACATATATGGGGTTTGGGATTGGTGTGGGCAGCTGTCCCTGGCCTGCACTCTGTGTTTGCCCCTCCATTATATCCACTACATACATCATGATACATGCAGAATATCCTGATGGATGGGCACACACAGTATGTGGAGTAGGACATTGTAAATATCCAAGATGGAGGGTGGGCCAGTGGGGCACAGTGTGCTTGGGTGTGTCACCCATGCAGTTTCAATCCTCCATTCCCAATCTATACATACACAGTGTATGTTTTGAGAATGGAGACCTGAGACTACATAGATCAGATGCCCCAGAAAACTTAGATAGAAGACACCCTCATCCCCCCTCCTTTCACATAGTGTGCTGCCATTGCCCCCCCTTTCACATAGTGTGCCACCATTGCCCCCCCTTTCACATATTGTGCCGTCGTTGCCTGCTGCTATTGAACTGGTCGGCAGGCACCTCCACAGAACAGGTCACCTCTCTGTCTCCATTCTTCAGGCTGCTGGACTCCAGAGTGGTCTGCAACAACGCCATCTGCAGTTGTCGGGGGCGGGGGCCAGCTTCCCCATCGCGGGGGCTGCTTGGGGTGATCGCGCTTGGATCCGTTGCCTTCTCCTCTGTGGCTCGAGCGGGCTGGACCCGGGGCTCGAGCAGCGCTCCTCGCCCACGAGTGAAAAGGGGGAGGAATTTGGATTTGGGATATATACAGAGTTTGTGATGCCACCCACGGGTTGTGGTGATGGTGGGCACCACCGCTGCTAGTGCCGGGGTTCCCAGGAGCGATGGCGGGGAGCAGCTAGGTGTTGACCCCTCCGTGGGTAGGGGCGGTTGGTCCCGGGGCCCGATAGGTGGTTGAGTTCCTGTAAGATGGGGTTCACAGGGTGCAGGGTTGCGGTGCAGCTTAGCGCGGTCCCAGATAGCACTGGTGTACTCACTCAGACACAGATGGACAGAGTCCATGGTAAACCAAACGGCTAGATGGATGGGACCCGCAGCCGGCTGCGGTGTTCTCCCTGGATGGGTTGATGGTGGCTGTTGTTTCCTTGCACCTGTGTTTTGTGTCTTGACTCCAATGCCTGGGCACCGGGAGTCCGCTCCCCAACGTATACGTGCCGGAGGAGCCCTTTTTCCCGTGGACGCTGGCCCTTTGGATCTCTGGCCCTTGGCGGTGGCACTTATCCGGAACGGTTGGACTGTTGCCTTCAATCGGGACTTGGGTGGGAATGAACCCCTGAGGTCCAGACCCAATCAGAAAATTTGACTAGAGGTTGGCTTTAAGCCTAGTCGGGGTCTGAGTGCCCTGCCTGGTGCTTGGCTCCAATCGGCTCCCCGGTTTGGTACCGGCGGGCCACTGCCCGACCCCAGTCCTACGGTTCCACTGACCTTAGCCAACTCCTGCAGATGGCCACCACCGTCTGCCGACCTTGCTGGACGTGCCTGGGCTCCAACTCAGACACCCACAGTTTTCACTCCTCACTCACTCTACTGCCCACAACAGGACTCTCCAACTGACTACTGTGTTTTCCCGCCTCCAGGTCTGTGAACTCCTCGGTGGGCAGGGCCAACTGCCTGGCTCCGCCCCACCTGGTGTGGACATCAACCCTGGAGGGTGGCAACAAGGGTTTCATGTGTGATTGGTGTGACCTGTCCAGGGAAGGGGGGTGTATGATGTTGTGTAGTGACCTGTGACCCCTGAGGTCCAGGGCGTCACACTGTCACAATTAAAGAGGACACTCCTCTTCGGCAGACAGGTGGGCAGGACTCCCTCTGCCGCGCCACACCCTGTATGTTGCTAGTACGTCCTGCCCAGGGCTGCCACCAGGAATTTTAGAGCCCATACTGCCAACATTTTCGGGGCCCCTTCAGACTCCGCCTCCACCACAGCTCCATCTCTACCCCTCGAATCTTCGGCAATAGAAAAAAGTTGTTTCCAGAATCACGTCCAAGAAATAAGGTTAAGAAACAAATTTTATACCATAGGGGTAAAACCAGCACTAGGCTGGATGGACGTCCACGAAGTATAAAACAATGTCTTATGCGTTTCACACCTAAAAGAAGTTCTTAGTCTTAGACATATCCTGCTAGATTTGCACAAGTTATGGAATACATTTTTTTTTTACCCTTGGACGTGATGCTGGAAACAACTTTTTTCTATTGCCGGACTTTGCCTCTTTGAACATGGAGCTACCCTCCCTGCACCATCTCCCAGAGAAAGGACCCAGGTGATGCATTTACAGGGTGAGCTGAGATCCTCCTCTGCATACTTATCTCCAACCTTCCACAGTCCACCATCAATCTTGGAAAATCTCCAATTCTGCAAACAGTCCTCATCAAACATTAACCACTAA
Source organism: Anomaloglossus baeobatrachus (assembly GCF_048569485.1). Classification (NCBI taxonomy): domain Eukaryota; kingdom Metazoa; phylum Chordata; class Amphibia; order Anura; family Aromobatidae; genus Anomaloglossus; species Anomaloglossus baeobatrachus. The sequence continues at coordinate 380,403,829 of NC_134354.1, read as the reverse complement.
AAGCTGTATGCAGGACATCAAAATTTCAAGCCCAAGACAGAATCATCAGCCATATGCGTATATCTAATATATAAAGCTGTATATGTGTGTGTGTGTGTGTGTACTGTGTGTGTGTGTGTACTGTGTGTGTGTACTGTGTGTGTGTGTGTGTGTACTGTGTGTGTGTGTCCGCTAAAAGAATCCGCACCATCACATTTACAATCCCGATATTTTGCACAGACACCCCATTTGACTCAGGGAATGTCAGAGACTACGTTTTGTGGGGAAAATTTAACCCCGTGCTTTAGTTATTTGCCAACAAACATGCTTACATTAAAGTCAATGGAGCTGTGATTGGTTTATATAGGCAACGAAAGACATTCATAGTATAAGAAGCTTATGTGTGAGGTAATATGATTTCTGTGCAGAGACAGATAGAGACTGACAGAGAGACAAAAAGCGAAAGAGAGATAGAGACAGAGAAAGAGACAGCCAGCCAGGGAGAGAAAGAGACAGCCAGCCAGGGAGAGAAAAAGAGACAGACAGCCAGAGAGAGAAAGAGAGACAGCCAGCCAGGGAGAGAAAAAGAGACATCCAGCCAGGGAGAGAAAGAGACAGCCAGCCAGGGAGAGAAAGAGACAGCCAGGGAGAGAAAGAGACAGCCAGCCAGGGAGAGAAAGAGACAGCTAGCCAGGTTGGGAGAGAAAGAGACAGACAGCCAGCCAGAGAAAGAGAGACAGCCAGCCGGGGAGAGAAAGAGAGACAGACAGCCAGGGAGAGAAAGAGACAGAGACAGCCAGCCAGGGAGAGAAAGAGACAGAGACAGACAGCTAAGGAGAGAAAGAGACAGCCAGCCAGGGAGAGAAAGAGAGACAGCAAGCCAGAGAGAGAAAGAGACAGCCAGCCAGGGAGAGAAAGAGACAGACAGACAGCCAGGGATAGAAAGAGACAGCCAGGGATAGAAAGAGACAGCCAGGGAGAGAAAGAGGTACAGCCAGCCAAGGAGAGAAAGAGAGACAGCCAGCCAGAGAGAGAAAGAGACAGCCAGCCAGGGAGAGAAAGAGACAGCCAGCCAGGGAGAGAAAGAGACAGAGACAGCCAGCCAGAGAGAGAAAGAGACAGACAGACAGGGAGAGAAAGAGAGACAGCCAGCCAGTGAGAGAAAGAGACAGCCAGGGAGAGAAAGAGACAACCAGCAAGGGAGAGAAAGAGACAGCCAGACTACCTGCACATATAGGTCTAAGCTATAAGCTAGGTCCCTCACCCTTCACAGCCTCCATTCTACTCCAGTACATTTCCTCCTCTGCTCTGCCCCGATCACATAGATTAGTGCAGAGCAGAAAGAGAGGGAAGCTCTCTATGAGCGACCCGGGCCCCCCCTCATTACCCTGATGGCGGCCCCCATCCTGCCGACGTGCTGCAGAGCGGGCGGACGACTCAGCATCTTTTAAATGTTTCATGCGGATTATAATGGGGGCAATTTACTTTTTGTAGCATGGGCCCCCTGGAGCCCCGGGCCCCAGGCGGTAGCCCAGATTTTCCTCATCATAATCCGCCTATGCTCGGTGGGTACGACTTGAGTATCTGAGTATAATGGAAGTCAGTGGGGAGCTCAAGCATTTTTCTGAGAAATCTTCCAAGCACCCGAGTAAGGTGGTGCTCGATCACCACTGGTATTTATGCTTAAATTCATACACAGGAAGAACATGTAATATAACAGCCCATTTCTGATGCTAGTATGGTTTGTCTGATGGTGGCAAGAAGAGAAAGCGAAACCTAAATAGGCTATATTTTTGTAGATATTGTCACACTCAGACCAGTGTAAGTCTGTGGACAAGTGCACATGTCCAGGTTTGATTTGATATTCTCCACCGCAGTGGAGAGTACAACAAAGGCCGGGGCCACACGGGGCACTAGTGCGATGCTCGCATGATACTCGGCTCGCACTGGCAGCACAACAGGAGCCGAGTGTCATGCTAGTATCCATGCGACTGAGGTCCGACCATGCGAGCGGACCTCCGCTGCGGGGGGCGGGCCGGCACTGAGAGAAATCCCTCCCTCTCTCCTCCATAGCCAGCTATTGCGATTCTCGCTCTGCACGCATGGTACACCGTTGTACCGCGAGTGCAGTGCGATTTTTCTCATGCCCCATTCACTTGACTGGGTGCGAGAGAAAAGAGCCTCGCATTACAATCGCAGCATGCTGCGATTGTTTTCTCGGTCCAATTAGGGCTGAGAAAATAATCGCTCATGTGCGCTGACACACAGGCTAAAATTGGTCCGAGTGGAATGCGATGTTTTATCGCACTAGACTCACACCGATTTTCTCGCCGTGTGGCTTAGGCCTAAGACACAAAAGTTTAGGTCACAGAAACAGGGGTATGCTTTATTTACAAGCAGGATATAAAATAGTTACGCAAGCAAATAGGGGATTACTATGCAGAAACAGTGAAACTTTACAAGCTTCAGATAATAGCAAAGGTGTGCCAACAGTGAGTTGCCTCAACTATCACAAACACTAGAATGTATGACCAAAACAAGCGGAGTAGATTAACAACTATGTTATGCTACAACCTAGCTGGCCTCCACTAATAGGGCTTTATAGATGCCGTGCTCTGGCTGCTGAGGTCTATGCTATGCCCTACAAAGTGCACACAATAATAGAGACTCACGGTATTGCTGAGGGGGATCCACTCCCAGGGCTTTGGTCTCATGACAGTTGTCGGTACGCACTTCTTCCAGTAGGGCAGGGGGAGCTTTTCTTTTAAAACTGACCCAGAATCACTGTTCTTTTTTGGCCAATCTCCTTGGTTCGAATTTGTTGGTCTTAGGAACATCTTCTCCTTGGTTCGGTACAGTGACCATGTAACTCTCACGGTCCGACTTGCGGTAAGTCTCTCACAGCCGGCACCATACCTCGTCAGACACCATGGTTCGCAGACTCAACGCAGGCAGCATCTATCTCTCTCTATCTTCTCTCTCTCATTCTCTCTTCCCCGCAATTTTTGGCAGGGTTAGCTCAAAAGCTCTCAGTTGAGAGGGGAGGTGCAGGTTGAGCCAGCCAGTCCATACTACACAGGAAACAGGAGAAGTGTTTTCTACCGTTCATAGTGGTGAAACCCTCGGCATTTGCAGCCAGTAATGCTAGTAAATGAGTACATGGAAATCATTGGACTGCACTTGGATCGATGACTTCTGAGTGCAATCCAATTACGGCAGACTCACAGAGTAAGGTGCATCTTCTCTTACAGTGTGCTCTGATTTTTTCATTTAAGAGAATCATATTTCACTATGCTGACAACCAGAGTTTGATCAGCGTGTCACTTGTATAACTAGCCGGTCATCTGCCCCTGCTGTATGACTGCTTAATTATCTTAATAGTTGCAAAGAAAGAGAAATTTGTCCAGCTGCTTCCCCAAAAGCTTTAGCCAATGGAGGCAATAAAGAATACATTCTGACCAAATGGAATCTCAGTATTTTGAAATCCAAGGGGGTGAATATCACTACTTAATTTGTGACATATTGTCAGGTATATTTGATGTAGTCATAGGACAGAGTGTTTGGGTGGAAAGAATGTTCTCCAATAATATGCATCCTAGCTAGTGATTAGTTTTTAGCAAGTCACTTTTACTTGTGTTGTGATGTTACCATCAAGAAGTAGAGACTAGAGTTGAGCGCGGTTCGTGGTTCGTGGTTCTCCAGTTCTAGGCTCGAGTGATTTTGGGGCATGTTCTAGATCGAACTAGAACTCGAGCTTTTTGCAAAAGCTCGATAGTTCTAGAAACGTTCGAGAACGGTTCTAGCAGCAAAAAAACAGATAAATCCTAGCTTGGTTTCTGCTGTAATAGTGTAAGTCACTCTGTGAATCACACTATTATGACATTTCAGTGTATAGTGTGCGTGAACAGCGCCTTCAGATCACTGCTGTTTGTATAATGGCGATCGCCATTTTTTTTTTTTTTCTTGTCTTCCTTCCCTAAGCGCGCGCATCTTGTGGGGCGGGCCAGCATGTCAGCCAATCCCAGACACACACACAGCTAAGTGGACTTTGAGCCAGAGAAGCTACGGCATGTGTGATAGGATGTCCATGTCACATGTCCCTGCATTATAAAACCGGACATTTTCTTCCAGGACGCCATTACCTGCCTTCTGCGTCTTTGGTGTCAGACATCACTGTCGCAGCTCCGTCCTCCTGAGTCCTATAGCCGATACAGCTGTATGCGCTGCATACACAGCGTTAGACAGCATAGGGAGAGCACTTTATAGCAGTCCTTTTAAGGGCTCAAACCGGCAGGGTCAGAGTTAAGGTGACAGGTCCTGAAAACAGCGCCAGCGTCTGTGCAGCCAAGGTCAGGGATTTCCTCCCTGCATTTCACCATTAGGAGGGAATAGAAAGGCAGGCTTCCATTCCTTTACCCAGAGCACCACAATCCTGCCACTGTACCCTCTTGTCCTCTGCACACTCCAACTCATAACTAAGCCATTATACTAGCAAACACTCAGTGTACCTAGTGGCATCCTATCTGTGGCTATTGGACTTTGCTATAGTCCCACTAGTGCAAAGACATTTGCAGAGCGCGTCTGCCTGCATTGCACACTCCAACTTTTTTAAACTAAGCAATTTTACTAGCAAACAGTCAGTGTACCTAGTGGCATCCTAAACGTGGCTATTGGACTTTGCTATAGTCCCACTAGTGCAAAGACATTTGCAGAGCACGTCTGCCTGCATTGCACACTCAAACTTTTTTAAACTAAGCAATTTTACTAGCAAACACTCAGTGTACCTAGTGGCATCCTAAACGTGGCTATTGGACTTTGCTATAGTCCCACTAGTGCAAAGACATTTGCAGAGCACGTCTGCCTGCATTGCACACTCCAACTTTTTTAAACTAAGCCATTATACTAGCAAACACTCAGTGTACCTAGTGGCATCCTAAACGTGGCTATTGGACTTTGCTATAGTCCCACTAGTGCAAAGACATTTGCAGAGCACGTCTGCCTGCATTGCACACTCAAACTTTTTTAAACTAAGCAATTTTACTAGCAAACACTCAGTGTACCTAGTGGCATCCTAAACGTGGCTATTGGACTTTGCTATAGTCCCACTAGTGCAAAGACATTTGCAGAGCACGTCTGCCTGCATTGCACACTCAAACTTTTTTAAACTAAGCAATTTTACTAGCAAACACTCAGTGTACCTAGTGGCATCCTAAACGTGGCTATTGGACTTTGCTATAGTCCCACTAGTGCAAAGACATTTGCAGAGCACGTCTGCCTGCATTGCACACTCCAACTTTTTTAAACTAAGCCATTATACTAGCAAACACTCAGTGTACCTAGTGGCATCCTAAACGTGGCTATTGGACTTTGCTATAGTCCCACTAGTGCAAAGACATTTGCAGAGCACGTCTGCCTGCATTGCACACTCAAACTTTTTTAAACTAAGCAATTTTACTAGCAAACACTCAGTGTACCTAGTGGCATCCTAAACGTGGCTATTGGACTTTGCTATAGTCCCACTAGTGCAAAGACATTTGCAGAGCACGTCTGCCTGCATTGCACACTCAAACTTTTTTAAACTAAGCAATTTTACTAGCAAACACTCAGTGTACCTAGTGGCATCCTAAACGTGGCTATTGGACTTTGCTATAGTCCCACTAGTGCAAAGACATTTGCAGAGCACGTCTGCCTGCATTGCACACTCCAACTTTTTTAAACTAAGCCATTATACTAGCAAACACTCAGTGTACCTAGTGGCATCCTAAACGTGGCTATTGGACTTTGCTATAGTCCCACTAGTGCAAAGACATTTGCAGAGCACGTCTGCCTGCATTGCACACTCAAACTTTTTTAAACTAAGCAATTTTACTAGCAAACACTCAGTGTACCTAGTGGCATCCTAAACGTGGCTATTGGACTTTGCTATAGTCCCACTAGTGCAAAGACATTTGCAGAGCACGTCTGCCTGCATTGCACACTCAAACTTTTTTAAACTAAGCAATTTTACTAGCAAACACTCAGTGTACCTAGTGGCATCCTAAACGTGGCTATTGGACTTTGCTATAGTCCCACTAGTGCAAAGACATTTGCAGAGCACGTCTGCCTGCATTGCACACTCAAACTTTTTTAAACTAAGCAATTTTACTAGCAAACACTCAGTGTACCTAGTGGCATCCTAAACGTGGCTATTGGACTTTGCTATAGTCCCACTAGTGCAAAGAGATTTGCAGAGCACGTCTGCCTGCATTGCACACTCAAACTTTTTTAAACTAAGCAATTTTACTAGCAAACACTCAGTGTACCTAGTGGCATCCTAAACGTGGCTATTGGACTTTGCTATAGTCCCACTAGTGCAAAGACATTTGCAGAGCACGTCTGCCTGCATTGCACACTCCAACTTTTTTAAACTAAGCCATTATACTAGCAAACACTCAGTGTACCTAGTGGCATCCTAAACGTGGCTATTGGACTTTGCTATAGTCCCACTAGTGCAAAGACATTTGCAGAGCACGTCTGCCTGCATTGCACACTCAAACTTTTTTAAACTAAGCAATTTTACTAGCAAACACTCAGTGTACCTAGTGGCATCCTAAACGTGGCTATTGGACTTTGCTATAGTCCCACTAGTGCAAAGACATTTGCAGAGCACGTCTGCCTGCATTGCACACTCCAACTTTTTTAAACTAAGCCATTATACTAGCAAACACTCAGTGTACCTAGTGGCATCCTAAACGTGGCTATTGGACTTTGCTATAGTCCCACTAGTGCAAAGACATTTGCAGAGCACGTCTGCCTGCATTGCACACTCAAACTTTTTTAAACTAAGCAATTTTACTAGCAAACACTCAGTGTACCTAGTGGCATCCTAAACGTGGCTATTGGACTTTGCTATAGTCCCACTAGTGCAAAGACATTTGCAGAGCACGTCTGCCTGCATTGCACACTCAAACTTTTTTAAACTAAGCAATTTTACTAGCAAACACTCAGTGTACCTAGTGGCATCCTAAATGTGGCTATTGGACTTTGCTATAGTCCCACTAGTGCAAAGACATTTGCAGAGCACGTCTGCCTGCATTGCACACTCCAACTTTTTTAAACTAAGCCATTATACTAGCAAACACTCAGTGTACCTAGTGGCATCCTAAACGTGGCTATTGGACTTTGCTATAGTCCCACTAGTGCAAAGACATTTGCAGAGCACGTCTGCCTGCATTGCACACTCAAACTTTTTTAAACTAAGCAATTTTACTAGCAAACACTCAGTGTACCTAGTGGCATCCTAAACGTGGCTATTGGACTTTGCTATAGTCCCACTAGTGCAAAGACATTTGCAGAGCACGTCTGCCTGCATTGCACACTCCAACTTTTTTAAACTAAGCCATTATACTAGCAAACACTCAGTGTACCTAGTGGCATCCTAAACGTGGCTATTGGACTTTGCTATAGTCCCACTAGTGCAAAGACATTTGCAGAGCACGTCTGCCTGCATTGCACACTCAAACTTTTTTAAACTAAGCAATTTTACTAGCAAACACTCAGTGTACCTAGTGGCATCCTAAACGTGGCTATTGGACTTTGCTATAGTCCCACTAGTGCAAAGAGATTTGCAGAGCACGTCTGCCTGCATTGCACACTCAAACTTTTTTAAACTAAGCAATTTTACTAGCAAACACTCAGTGTACCTAGTGGCATCCTAAACGTGGCTATTGGACTTTGCTATAGTCCCACTAGTGCAAAGACATTTGCAGAGCACGTCTGCCTGCATTGCACACTCCAACTTTTTTAAACTAAGCCATTATACTAGCAAACACTCAGTGTACCTAGTGGCATCCTAAACGTGGCTATTGGACTTTGCTATAGTCCCACTAGTGCAAAGACATTTGCAGAGCACGTCTGCCTGCATTGCACACTCAAACTTTTTTAAACTAAGCAATTTTACTAGCAAACACTCAGTGTACCTAGTGGCATCCTAAACGTGGCTATTGGACTTTGCTATAGTCCCACTAGTGCAAAGACATTTGCAGAGCACGTCTGCCTGCATTGCACACTCAAACTTTTTTAAACTAAGCAATTTTACTAGCAAACACTCAGTGTACCTAGTGGCATCCTAAACGTGGCTATTGGACTTTGCTATAGTCCCACTAGTGCAAAGACATTTGCAGAGCACGTCTGCCTGCATTGCACACTCAAACTTTTTTAAACTAAGCAATTTTACTAGCAAACACTCAGTGTACCTAGTGGCATCCTAAACGTGGCTATTGGACTTTGCTATAGTCCCACTAGTGCAAAGACATTTGCAGAGCACGTCTGCCTGCATTGCACACTCCAACTTTTTTAAACTAAGCCATTATACTAGCAAACACTCAGTGTACCTAGTGGCATCCTAAACGTGGCTATTGGACTTTGCTATAGTCCCACTAGTGCAAAGACATTTGCAGAGCACGTCTGCCTGCATTGCACACTCAAACTTTTTTAAACTAAGCAATTTTACTAGCAAACACTCAGTGTACCTAGTGGCATCCTAAACGTGGCTATTGGACTTTGCTATAGTCCCACTAGTGCAAAGACATTTGCAGAGCACGTCTGCCTGCATTGCACACTCCAACTTTTTTAAACTAAGCCATTATACTAGCAAACACTCAGTGTACCTAGTGGCATCCTAAACGTGGCTATTGGACTTTGCTATAGTCCCACTAGTGCAAAGACATTTGCAGAGCACGTCTGCCTGCATTGCACACTCAAACTTTTTTAAACTAAGCAATTTTACTAGCAAACACTCAGTGTACCTAGTGGCATCCTAAACGTGGCTATTGGACTTTGCTATAGTCCCACTAGTGCAAAGACATTTGCAGAGCACGTCTGCCTGCATTGCACACTCCAACTTTTTTAAACTAAGCCATTATACTAGCAAACACTCAGTGTACCTAGTGGCATCCTAAACGTGGCTATTGGACTTTGCTATAGTCCCACTAGTGCAAAGACATTTGCAGAGCACGTCTGCCTGCATTGCACACTCAAACTTTTTTAAACTAAGCAATTTTACTAGCAAACACTCAGTGTACCTAGTGGCATCCTAAACGTGGCTATTGGACTTTGCTATAGTCCCACTAGTGCAAAGAGATTTGCAGAGCACGTCTGCCTGCATTGCACACTCAAACTTTTTTAAACTAAGCAATTTTACTAGCAAACACTCAGTGTACCTAGTGGCATCCTAAACGTGGCTATTGGACTTTGCTATAGTCCCACTAGTGCAAAGACATTTGCAGAGCACGTCTGCCTGCATTGCACACTCCAACTTTTTTAAACTAAGCCATTATACTAGCAAACACTCAGTGTACCTAGTGGCATCCTAAACGTGGCTATTGGACTTTGCTATAGTCCCACTAGTGCAAAGACATTTGCAGAGCACGTCTGCCTGCATTGCACACTCAAACTTTTTTAAACTAAGCAATTTTACTAGCAAACACTCAGTGTACCTAGTGGCATCCTAAACGTGGCTATTGGACTTTGCTATAGTCCCACTAGTGCAAAGACATTTGCAGAGCACGTCTGCCTGCATTGCACACTCCAACTTTTTTAAACTAAGCCATTATACTAGCAAACACTCAGTGTACCTAGTGGCATCCTAAACGTGGCTATTGGACTTTGCTATAGTCTCACTAGTGCAAAGACATTTGCAGAGCACGTCTGCCTGCATTGCACACTCAAACTTTTTTAAACTAAGCATATTTACTAGCAAACACTCAGTGTACCTAGTGGCATCCTAAACGTGGCTATTGGACTTTGCTTTAGTCCCACTAGTGCAAAGACATTTGCAGAGCACGTCTGCCTGCATTGCACACTCAAACTTTTTTAAACTAAGCAATTTTACTAGCAAACACTCAGTGTACCTAGTGGCATCCTAAATGTGGCTATTGGACTTTGCTATAGTCCCACTAGTGCAAAGACATTTGCAGAGCACGTCTGCCTGCATTGCACACTCCAACTTTTTTAAACTAAGCCATTATACTAGCAAACACTCAGTGTACCTAGTGGCATCCTAAACGTGGCTATTGGACTTTGCTATAGTCCCACTAGTGCAAAGACATTTGCAGAGCACGTCTGCCTGCATTGCACACTCAAACTTTTTTAAACTAAGCAATTTTACTAGCAAACACTCAGTGTACCTAGTGGCATCCTAAACGTGGCTATTGGACTTTGCTATAGTCCCACTAGTGCAAAGAGATTTGCAGAGCACGTCTGCCTGCATTGCACACTCAAACTTTTTTAAACTAAGCAATTTTACTAGCAAACACTCAGTGTACCTAGTGGCATCCTAAACGTGGCTATTGGACTTTGCTATAGTCCCACTAGTGCAAAGACATTTGCAGAGCACGTCTGCCTGCATTGCACACTCCAACTTTTTTAAACTAAGCCATTATACTAGCAAACACTCAGTGTACCTAGTGGCATCCTAAACGTGGCTATTGGACTTTGCTATAGTCCCACTAGTGCAAAGACATTTGCAGAGCACGTCTGCCTGCATTGCACACTCAAACTTTTTTAAACTAAGCAATTTTACTAGCAAACACTCAGTGTACCTAGTGGCATCCTAAACGTGGCTATTGGACTTTGCTATAGTCCCACTAGTGCAAAGACATTTGCAGAGCACGTCTGCCTGCATTGCACACTCAAACTTTTTTAAACTAAGCAATTTTACTAGCAAACACTCAGTGTACCTAGTGGCATCCTAAATGTGGCTATTGGACTTTGCTATAGTCCCACTAGTGCAAAGACATTTGCAGAGCACGTCTGCCTGCATTGCACACTCCAACTTTTTTAAACTAAGCCATTATACTAGCAAACACTCAGTGTACCTAGTGGCATCCTAAACGTGGCTATTGGACTTTGCTATAGTCCCACTAGTGCAAAGACATTTGCAGAGCACGTCTGCCTGCATTGCACACTCAAACTTTTTTAAACTAAGCAATTTTACTAGCAAACACTCAGTGTACCTAGTGGCATCCTAAACGTGGCTATTGGACTTTGCTATAGTCCCACTAGTGCAAAGACATTTGCAGAGCACGTCTGCCTGCATTGCACACTCCAACTTTTTTAAACTAAGCCATTATACTAGCAAACACTCAGTGTACCTAGTGGCATCCTAAACGTGGCTATTGGACTTTGCTATAGTCCCACTAGTGCAAAGACATTTGCAGAGCACGTCTGCCTGCATTGCACACTCAAACTTTTTTAAACTAAGCAATTTTACTAGCAAACACTCAGTGTACCTAGTGGCATCCTAAACGTGGCTATTGGACTTTGCTATAGTCCCACTAGTGCAAAGAGATTTGCAGAGCACGTCTGCCTGCATTGCACACTCCAACTTTTTTAAACTAAGCCATTATACTAGCAAACACTCAGTGTACCTAGTGGCATCCTAAACGTGGCTATTGGACTTTGCTATAGTCCCACTAGTGCAAAGACATTTGCAGAGCACGTCTGCCTGCATTGCACACTCAAACTTTTTTAAACTAAGCAATTTTACTAGCAAACACTCAGTGTACCTAGTGGCATCCTAAACGTGGCTATTGGACTTTGCTATAGTCCCACTAGTGCAAAGACATTTGCAGAGCACGTCTGCCTGCATTGCACACTCCAACTTTTTTAAACTAAGCCATTATACTAGCAAACACTCAGTGTACCTAGTGGCATCCTAAACGTGGCTATTGGACTTTGCTATAGTCCCACTAGTGCAAAGACATTTGCAGAGCACGTCTGCCTGCATTGCACACTCAAACTTTTTTAAACTAAGCAATTTTACTAGCAAACACTCAGTGTACCTAGTGGCATCCTAAACGTGGCTATTGGACTTTGCTATAGTCCCACTAGTGCAAAGAGATTTGCAGAGCACGTCTGCCTGCATTGCACACTCAAACTTTTTTAAACTAAGCAATTTTACTAGCAAACACTCAGTGTACCTAGTGGCATCCTAAACGTGGCTATTGGACTTTGCTATAGTCCCACTAGTGCAAAGACATTTGCAGAGCACGTCTGCCTGCATTGCACACTCAAACTTTTTTAAACTAAGCAATTTTACTAGCAAACACTCAGTGTACCTAGTGGCATCCTAAACGTGGCTATTGGACTTTGCTATAGTCCCACTAGTGCAAAGACATTTGCAGAGCCCGTCTGCCTGCATTGCACACTCAAACTTTTTTAAACTCAGCCATTATACTAGCAAACACTCACTGTACCTAGTTGTATCCTAAACGTGGCTATTGTACTTTTGTCTATTCACAGTATTGGAACGATATTTGCAGCACGTCTGCCTGCATTGCACACTCAAACTTTTTTAAACTCAGCCATTATACTAGCAAACACTCACTGTACCTAGTTGTATCCTAAACGTGGCTATTGTACTTTTGTCTATTCACAGTATTGGAACGATATTTGCAGCACGTCTGCCTGCATTGCACACTCAAACTTTTTTAAACTCAGCCATTATACTAGCAAACACTCACTGTACCTAGTTGTATCCTAAACGTGGCTCTTGTACTTTTGTCTATTCACAGTATTGGAACGATATTTGCAGCACGTCTGCCTGCATTGCACACTCAAACTTTTTTAAACTCAGCCATTATACTAGCAAACACTCAGTGTACCTAGTTGTATCCTAAACGTGGCTATTGTACTTTTGTCTATTCACAGTATTGTAACGGTTTTTGCAGCACATCTGCCTGCATTGCACACTCAAACTTTTTTAAACTCAGCCATTATACTAGCAAACACTCACTGTACCTAGTTGTATCCTAAACGTGGCTATTGTACTTTTGTCTATTCACAGTATTGGAACGTTATTTGCAGCACGTCTGCCTGCATTGCACACTCAAACTTTTTTAAACTCAGCCATTATACTAGCAAACACTCACTGTACCTAGTTGTATCCTAAACGTGGCTATTGTACTTTTGTCTATTCACAGTATTGGAACGATATTTGCAGCACGTCTGCCTGCATTGCACACTCAAACTTCTTTAAACTCAGCCATTATACTAGCAAACACTCAGTGTACCTAGTTGTATCCTAAACGTGGCTATTGTACTTTTGTCTATTCACAGTATTGGAACGTTATTTGCAGCACGTCTGCCTGCATTGCACACTCAAACTTTTTTAAACTCAGCCATTATACTAGCAAACACTCACTGTACCTAGTTGTATCCTAAACGTGGCTATTGTACTTTTGTCTATTCACAGTATTGGAACGTTATTTGCATTACGTCTGCCTGCATTGCACACTCAAACTTTTTTAAACTCAGCCATTATACTAGCAAACACTCACTGTACCTAGTTGTATCCTAAACGTGGCTATTGTACTTTTGTCTATTCACAGTATTGGAACGATATTTGCAGCACGTCTGCCTGCATTGCACACTCTAACTTTTTTAAACTCAGCCATTATACTAGCAAACACTCACTGTACCTAGTTGTATCCTAAACGTGGCTATTGTACTTTTGTCTATTCACAGTATTGGAACGTTATTTGCAGCACATCTGCCTGCATTGCACACTCAAACTTTTTTAAACTCAGCCATTATACTAGCAAACACTCACTGTACCTAGTTGTATCCTAAACGTGGCTATTGTACTTTTGTCTATTCACAGTATTGGAACGTTATTTGCAGCACGTCTGCCTGCATTGCACACTCAAACTTTTTTAAACTCAGCCATTATACTAGCAAACACTCACTGTACCTAGTTGTATCCTAAACGTGGCTATTGTACTTTTGTCTATTCACAGTATTGGAACGATATTTGCAGCACGTCTGCCTGCATTGCACACTCTAACTTTTTTAAACTCAGCCATTATACTAGCAAACACTCAGTGTACCTAGTTGTATCCTAAACGTGGCTATTGTACTTTTGTCTATTCACAATATTGGAACGATATTTGCAGCACGTCTGCCTGCATTGCACACTCAAACTTTTTTAAACTCAGCCATTATACTAGCAAACACTCACTGTACCTAGTTGTATCCTAAACGTGGCTATTGTACTTTTGTCTATTCACAGTATTGGAACGATATTTGCAGCACGTCTGCCTGCATTGCACACTCTAACTTTTTTAAACTCAGCCATTATACTAGCAAACACTCAGTGTACCTAGTTGTATCCTAAACGTGGCTATTGTACTTTTGTCTATTCACAGTATTGGAACGATATTTGCAGCACGTCTGCCTGCATTGCACACTCAAACTTTTTTAAACTCAGCCATTATACTAGCAAACACTCAGTGTACCTAGTTGTATCCTAAACGTGGCTATTGTACTTTTGTCTATTCACAGTATTGGAACGATATTTACAGCACGTCTGCCTGCATTGCACACTCAAACTTTTTTAAACTCAGCCATTATACTAGCAAACACTCACTGTACCTAGTTGTATCCTAAACGTGGCTATTGTACTTTTGTCTATTCACAGTATTGGAACGATATTTGCAGCACGTCTGCCTGCATTGCACACTCAAACTTTTTTAAACTCAGCCATTATACTAGCAAATGTGGCGCCCCTGACCTGGTCAGGCACCACAGAGTATTGCACCCATGCGGGGACAATGCTTCCAGGTAATTTCCAAAGGCCAGGATGAGGTGCACACACAAACACATAGTGACCAGGTCTCCCACACCACAGAGGGGACCCTTGGGTAGCCAGAAGGGGTTAACTTTCAATTCCCAGCTGGGGGTGTGTTCAGGGGCTGGTTGCTAGGAAGCAGGGCAGAGAGAGAGAGGAAGAGGAGAGTCTGGAGGAAGAAGTTGAAGTGTGTGGAAGGGAGCAGAGGAGCTCTCGTGTCAGACAGGTCCTGAGGAGTGCAGTAGCTGAAAGCGAGGGAGAAAGGAGTACCGTGGGTCGGCCTGAAAATCATCCAGAGAGAAGGGTGGCTGAGTACGGAGATCCCGGTATCCGAGCACACAAGGGGAACTAGGTCCCCAGTACAGGCAGCAGATCATCCAGAGCTGCTTAACCTACAGGTGGGGGGGGGTACTTCATGCCCTCACCACGACTACACAGAGCTTGAGCCAAGCAGCAATCACCAGGCCCATAAGGGGACAGGGCCAGAAGCCATCCCACCAAGGCCACGCTGCCGGCAGACGAGCCAGAGAGAGGGGAGCAGGGTGGTAACAGCTTCCCTGGAGGGGTCCTACCACGCTTCAAGCAAAGGATCCTCCTAAAACAGAAAGAGTGCAAGGAAGGCGAGTGGACAGCTACCCTCAGAACGGCCTCCTGGAATTCCTGGTTCAACCTGGTTATCACAGTGTCGCCCGGGCATCTCACCGTGACCTCCAAACAGTGAGTAAACACGTTGAAAGACTTCTTGGACTGTGTTTGAGTCATTCTGCGACCTGTGGTCCCACACACATACACCGGGGCCTGGGGCTTGCCTCACTCTCAGGGGGCTAATATACTGACTGCACCCACCATCAGCCCCAGGCATCCCTTAATCTGCAGTGGCGGTCCCCGCTGACCGCAATACTGAGAGTGGCGTCACGACAATCCTAAAAGAAGGTTCCCTACCTGTGACCAGACTGTTCCATCCACGTGGAGTCCCTGAAGGTACTGCACCGACACATACTAGCGGGGCTTCACAACTTCTGGCGTCACGAACAGGATTTGGACTAGACCTGTTCAGACAGGTGACCGTGCGCCTCAGAGGTCCGACCGCAAAAATTGAACCGCCGCCATATTGCCATCTTCAAAAGCGCGCGCTGCAGCCCGCGCGAGGGAAAAGAGCACCGCCCACGAAGAGGTGTGGCCGCCCCAGAATCCCCACAATTCGGAGAGCGTTCTGACCCAGGAAGTGGAAAGGGGGCGCGCAGATTCTTGAAGAAAAATGGACGCTGCAGGAGGTAATGCCCCTGGTCAGGGCGACGCAGCCCAAGCGATGCCAGCCCCCGTCGCGCTGGACGCAGCAGCGCCTGGTGCCGGTGCCGCGGTCGCAGCCGCGCCGGCTGAAATCTCCCCCATAATGCCAGTTTCCTTGCTGTATGTCCCAGGAGCGCAATGGCTGCCCCAATATGCCGGTAAAATAGACACGCTGACCGGGTTTAAGAAGAAGATCAACACCCTGCTAGACATGCACGCGATGACTGGTAAGCAGAGGGCCGCTGTGGTGCTGGGACAATTGACTGAAGCAGCAGAATTGGAAGCTGAGTCCTGGACCAATGATGACCGGAGCTCTGTTGAGACCATCTTTGCCAAACTAGCAGCTGCTTTTGAACACCGCACCGAGGGAGAGCTGAGGACGGACTTCTATAACTGCCGGCAGAAGCCCCAAGATAGCATAAGAGCCTATGCCCTCAGGCTGCAGGCTGCACTACGGGCTCTCAAGCTGGTGGACCCTGTCAGTGATCAGGAAGGAAACCGGATGATGAAGGAACAATTCTTGCGGGGCCTGCGCTCTCCTGAGGATGGGAAGCAGATGAAGCTGTGGTCCCTGGAACACCCTGACGTGGACTTTGCCATTCTGAAAGACAGGGCAGTGAAAGCACTTCAACCTCCTGTGGACACAGACCCCGTCGCACCAGCATGGCCTGCCAGTTCCACGGCTGCAGGAGCGGAATCCTCCTCGCAGGCCCTGATAACTACAAAAGGACTCAACGCGCCAGCAGAGACCATAAATACACTATCCTCCCAGGTGCAACAGCTCACTAAGGACGTCGCACAAATCCTGAAAGCAATGCAGTTGCCCTCAGAGACCAAAGTCCCTCATCGGATCCTGCTAGCTGACAACCCAGAGGACGTCCCTTGGATGCGGAGGAGAAGAGGTCCCCCAACCCGAGGCAGGAGCAGTGATCGCTATGACTCATCTGGACAACCCATCTGTCGTCGTTGCCAGGAGGCAGGACACTATGCAAGGGCCTGTCCTTTAAACGAGCCAAACCTGGGGCCGGGGGCCAGTCCTCAGGATTAAGAAGATCAGGCCCAAGTCGCTGCTGTGATCAGTACGTGGGTGGACGTCCTGTCCTGTCCATCGTCCTGGACGGGATCCCTACCCCGGCGTTATTGGACACCGGCTCTCAGGTCACCACGATCCCGTATGTCCTTTATCGTAGGTTTTGGTCGGACGACGATCTCCGACCACCGGACCCCTCCCTCACCATCTATGCTGCCAACGGACAACCTATAGACCAGATCGGGGTCAAAGAGGTAACCATAAAGGTGGGAAGGCAGGAAATGAAGGGACAAGGACTGATTGTTGTGGACACTGATATTAGAGAAAGGAACCCGCAAATGATTTTAGGCACTAATGTCATAGAAAATTGCCTAGGGGAAGTGTTGTTGTTGCTTCACCAGATTGTTGAAGGTGCTGAGGGCAGGTCGCAAAGAGCCTTGCAAAAGGAGATCCGAATCATTCTGAGGAAGCAACAGGTAAAACAGGCTGGCGGTGAGATTGGTAGTGTACGGGTGATGGATGCAAACCCCATTGTGATACCCCCACGGAGTGAAATGATGATGTGGTGTAGAGCAGCGGTAGGTCTCAGAGGACAAGACTACCAGGCTGTACTAGAGCCCACTCATTCAGACCACTGGCCCACGATTCTGACAGCCAGGGGGGTAGTTGATGTACACAATGGACGAGTGCCTGTACGAGTGTTGAACTGTGGGGAGGAGGAAGCCAGACTACCAAGGTACGCTACCATAGCCAAACTGTTTACATGCTCAGATGACGCCATAACACCTGTAGGTCCCCTGACACAAGCTGACTCAAAAGAGGGTGAGACCTCCCAAAAGCAGTTAGAGGATTGGTGCCAGAAACTACACGTGGGGACTGACTCTACACCCGACTACCAGAAACATGGGGTTTACAGGGTCGTGCAGGAATACGAGCAGGTCTTTAGTAAGAACCCACTAGACTTTGGTAGGATCAAAGGGGTGCAACATCACATACCCACAGGCAGTCATCCTCCCATTAAGGAAAGACATAGGCCTATTCCACCAGCCCATTACCAGCGCACAAAGGACATGCTGAAGGACATGAAGGAGGCAGGCGTCATAAGGGACAGTTGTAGCCCCTGGGCGGCTCCCCTGGTCCTGGTAAGAAAGAAGGATGGCACGATGAGGATGTGTGTGGATTACAGACGGATAAATCAGATAACACACAAGGATGCCTACCCTTTGCCAAGGATAGAGGAATCCCTCGCTGCCTTGAAAGCCTCTAACTACTTTTCTACCCTAGATCTTACTAGTGGCTACTGGCAAGTATCTGTAGCAGAAGAAGATCGGGAGAAGACGGCCTTCACCACCCCAATGGGCCTCTGTGAGTTCAACAGCATGCCATTTGGACTCTGCAATGCCCCCGGGACCTTCCAGAGGCTTATGGAATGCTGCCTAGGGCACCTCAACTTTGAAACCGCCCTGCTCTACCTGGATGATGTCATCGTGTACTCCAAGACCTACGAGGACCACCTGAAACACCTGGCTGAAGTCTTTGAAGCACTATCCCGATATGGAATGAAGCTGAAACCATCCAAGTGCCATTTACTGAAGCCAAAGGTCCAGTACCTAGGTCACGTGGTCAGTGCAGAAGGAGTAGCACCGGACCCAGAGAAGGTCACAGTCATCCAGGAATGGCCCACACCTACTACCGTCCGGGAGGTACGTCAGTTCCTTGGCTTGGTAGGCTACTACAGAAGGTTCATCAAGGGCTACACGAAAATGGCAGCGCCTTTGCAAGAGCTCCTGGTAGGCCACCCAAAGAAGAAAGGAAAGATCTCTGGCCCGCCATTTCACTGGGGAGAAGCAGAAGAACACTCCTTCAGACAAATGAAAGGGGCCTTGACGGGTGAAGAGATCCTAGCCTACCCTGACTACGGTCTGCCATTCGTACTGTACACCGATGCCAGTAATGTGGGACTGGGAGCAGTGCTTTCACAGGTGCAGGGAGGCAAAGAGCGTGTGATTGCTTACGCCAGCAGGAAGCTCAGGCCTACTGAAAGAAACCCGGAGAATTATAGCTCATTCAAGCTAGAGTTCCTGGCCATGGTATGGGCTATCACAGAGCGGTTCAAGCACTACCTGGCAGCCACCAAATTCACTGTCTTCACGGACAACAACCCCCTGACCCACTTGGATACTGCTAAATTGGGTGCCATGGAGCAGCGTTGGGTAGCCCGACTGGCGAATTATGACTTTACTGTCAAGTATCGAGCTGGCCGCAAGAACGGCAATGCAGATGCTCTGTCCAGGATGCCTCACCTAGCAGACGAGGGTGAAGATGTAGATGATCTTGAAGAGATTGAGCTGCCAGCGTTCCATCGCCATGGAGCAAAACAGTGTCGGCAGTCGCGTGCCAACCGCCAAGAGGTGACCCTGAACCCACTACCTCACTACAACTGGAAGGAGACCCAGGAAAATGATCCAGCGGTAGGCTTGGTAAAGAAACTGATCAGCCAGCCTGGCGCCAGCCTTGACAAAGGAGCCCCACCTGAGGCACAGTACCTATGGAAGGAGAGGGGTCGATTATTCATCTATCAAGACAAACTTTACAGGAGCATCATTGACCCGAGGACGCATGAGAAGGTGTGGCAAGTGATTGTACCACAGAAGGACACGAGGATGGTGCTAGAAGCCTATCACAATGGTGCAGGCCATTTTGGTTGGAAGAAACTGGAGGCCCTACTTAAAGTAAGATTCTACTGGGTGGGCATGAGATCTGCCCTAGAGAAGTGGTGTCGAAACTGCGGGCCCTGCAATCTTAGAAGAAAAGACCAGCACAGCCAGAGAGCACCACTCCAGCCAATCCAAACTAAACGGCCTTTGGAGATCGTGGCCCTGGACCATGTAAAGTTGGCACCCAGCAGACAAGGCTACAACTACGCTCTCACTATGGTTGACCACTACTCCAGATTCCTGGTGGTAGTACCAGTCAAGGACTTGACAGGTCAAACTGCAGCCAAAGCTTTCCAAACACACTTCTGTCGACCACATGGTTATCCAGATCAAGTGCTCACTGACCAAGGACCAGCCTTTGAAGCTGAAGTGTTTAAGGAGTTTTGTAACCTTTACGGCTGCAAGAAGATCCGTACCACACCTTACCATCCTCAGACCAATGGCATGTGTGAGAAGATGAACCACATCATTCTCGACCTTCTGAAGACGCTCCCACTAGAAGAACGAAGTCAGTGGCCGGAAAAACTGCCCGATCTAGTGGACATGTATAACAACATCCCTGTGAGTTCCACGAACTGCACACCGGCATACCTGATGAGGGCCAGACCAGGGAGATTGCCAGTAGATCTGGAAATGGGAGTTGAGACCCCTGAAGACCATCTACAAGGTGCTGATTGGGATTCCAACTGCCAAGCCCAATACAAGAAAGTACAAGAGTGTGTGGAGCGAAGCCTGACTCAGCAGCGTGAGAAACAAGAAAAGGCCTACAATCGAAAAGCACCTGCTGTTCCTTTGATGCCAGGAGATATAGTTCTCAAAAGAAAGAGAAGACGTCATAAACTTGACAATCACTGGGAAGAAGAACCCTATACTGTGTTACCATCGACGCTTAGCAATGAAAAGACATGCCTTATCAGCAAGGATGGAGGAAAAACAACAGCTGTCGTTTCTAGAGATCGCTTAAAGAAATGTCCTGAACAACTAAGAATCCCTGAAGAAATTCCCAACCCTTTGCCAGTTCAAGAACCAAAAGAAAAGATGATCCATACTGTACTTGGAGATTTCCCAGCAAGTTGGCCTCAATACAATGGAGCAGTAGTTATTCCGGTTATTACATTCCCTCAATCTGGAGAAGTAAGAGACCCAGAAGAACCTGTTCAGAACCTGGAAGAGCCAAATGTAGCTGAAGCAGAAGACCATGCACTGGTATCAATACCTAGTACACCTATTATTCACATCGAGACACATACATCGGGTGGGAGGACACAACCTCAGACAGATGACAGTATAGTACTGCGTAGGTCAACCCGCAGCAACTTTGGTCAGCTCCCATTACGCTATAGAGAAAGTACAGTTTAGTTCAAAGTGACGGTATGAAAGGTAATGTTTAACCTGTTTATAGTTAAGTAACGTTTAAGCGAAATGTGCCCACAAGGACTATTGTGAGACCTCCTTAAAATGTTAGACCACTGGTTATGAACTGGATTTAACCACAAACTTTTGCATTGTAAAAAAGTTACCTCCTTGGTATCAACCACAGAGTCTGCCTGCTGAGGGGCATGGCTCTGCACCAACAAGGGGGCACGCCTGTTTATGGGGCCTGCCCTCCAACACTCGGAAGCGGGTACGCCTGTTTATGGGGCCTACCTTACACCACTCCCCTCAGGAGAGGAAGATTGGAGGAAAGGTCTGGGGAATGTGATGGCCCAGCCCTGGTCACCAAAAGGACCGGCGACCTACCTCCTGGAGGTTTTTGGGTGGGGTTCGGACATGTGGGTGGTTGGTGGTGGAATGGTACCTGGTATGTTTAAATGTAAATAATTGCCCCTGTGTGGGAAAAGTTTGTATTTACCCTTTCTCTTGTCTTTGCAGCCCGAGGACGTGCTGATGATAACTAAGGGGGAATGTGGCGCCCCTGACCTGGTCAGGCACCACAGAGTATTGCACCCATGCGGGGACAATGCTTCCAGGTAATTTCCAAAGGCCAGGATGAGGTGCACACACAAACACATAGTGACCAGGTCTCCCACACCATAGAGGGGACCCTTGGGTAGCCAGAAGGGGTTAACTTTCAATTCCCAGCTGGGGGTGTGTTCAGGGGCTGGTTGCTAGGAAGCAGGGCAGAGAGAGAGAGGAAGAGGAGAGTCTGGAGGAAGAAGTTGAAGTGTGTGGAAGGGAGCAGAGGAGCTCTCGTGTCAGACAGGTCCTGAGGAGTGCAGTAGCTGAAAGCGGGGGAGAAAGGAGTACCGTGGGTCGGCCTGAAAATCATCCAGAGAGAAGGGTGGCTGAGTACGGAGATCCCGGTATCCGAGCACACAAGGGGAACTAGGTCCCCAGTACAGGCAGCAGATCATCCAGAGCTGCTTAACCTACAGGTGGGGGGGGGTACTTCATGCCCTCACCACGACTACACAGAGCTTGAGCCAAGCAGCAATCACCAGGCCCATAAGGGGACAGGGCCAGAAGCCATCCCACCAAGGCCACGCTGCCGGCAGACGAGCCAGAGAGAGGGGAGCAGGGTGGTAACAGCTTCCCTGGAGGGGTCCTACCACGCTTCAAGCAAAGGATCCTCCTAAAACAGAAAGAGTGCAAGGAAGGCGAGTGGACAGCTACCCTCAGAACGGCCTCCTGGAATTCCTGGTTCAACCTGGTTATCACAGTGTCGCCCGGGCATCTCACCGTGACCTCCAAACAGTGAGTAAACACGTTGAAAGACTTCTTGGACTGTGTTTGAGTCATTCTGCGACCTGTGGTCCCACACACATACACCGGGGCCTGGGGCTTGCCTCACTCTCAGGGGGCTAATATACTGACTGCACCCACCATCAGCCCCAGGCATCCCTTAATCTGCAGTGGCGGTCCCCGCTGACCGCAATACTGAGAGTGGCGTCACGACAATCCTAAAAGAAGGTTCCCTACCTGTGACCAGACTGTTCCATCCACGTGGAGTCCCTGAAGGTACTGCACCGACACATACTAGCGGGGCTTCACACAAACACTCAGTGTACCTAGTGGCATCCTAAACGTGGCTATTGTACTTTTGTCTATTCACAGCATTGGAACGATATTTGCAGCACGTCTGCCTGCATTGCACACTCAAACTTTTTTAAACTAAGCAATTTTACTAGCAAACACTCAGTGTACCTAGTGGCATCCTAAACGTGGCTATTGGACTTTGCTATAGTCCCACTAGTGCAAAGACATTTGCAGAGCACGTCTGCCTGCATTGCACACTCAAACCTTTTTAAACTAAGCAATTTTACTAGCAAACACTCAGTGTACCTAGTGGCATCCTAAACGTGGCTATTGGACTTTGCTATAGTCCCACTAGTGCAAAGACATTTGCAGAGCACGTCTGCCTGCATTGCACACTCCAACTTTTTTAAACTAAGCCATTATACTAGCAAACACTCAGTGTACCTAGTGGCATCCTAAACGTGGCTATTGGACTTTGCTATAGTCCCACTAGTGCAAAGACATTTGCAGAGCACGTCTGCCTGCATTGCACACTCAAACTTTTTTAAACTAAGCAATTTTACTAGCAAACACTCAGTGTACCTAGTGGCATCCTAAACGTGGCTATTGGACTTTGCTATAGTCCCACTAGTGCAAAGACATTTGCAGAGCACGTCTGCCTGCATTGCACACTCCAACTTTTTTAAACTAAGCCATTATACTAGCAAACACTCAGTGTACCTAGTGGCATCCTAAACGTGGCTATTGGACTTTGCTATAGTCCCACTAGTGCAAAGACATTTGCAGAGCACGTCTGCCTGCATTGCACACTCAAACTTTTTTAAACTAAGCAATTTTACTAGCAAACACTCAGTGTACCTAGTGGCATCCTAAACGTGGCTATTGGACTTTGCTATAGTCCCACTAGTGCAAAGACATTTGCAGAGCACGTCTGCCTGCATTGCACACTCAAACTTTATTAAACTAAGCAATTTTACTAGCAAACACTCAGTGTACCTAGTGGCATCCTAAACGTGGCTATTGGACTTTGCTATAGTCCCACTAGTGCAAAGACATTTGCAGAGCCCGTCTGCCTGCATTGCACACTCAAACTTTTTTAAACTCAGCCATTATACTAGCAAACACTCACTGTACCTAGTTGTATCCTAAACGTGGCTATTGTACTTTTGTCTATTCACAGTATTGGAACGATATTTGCAGCACGTCTGCCTGCATTGCACACTCAAACTTTTTTAAACTCAGCCATTATACTAGCAAACACTCACTGTACCTAGTTGTATCCTAAACGTGGCTATTGTACTTTTGTCTATTCACAGTATTGGAACGATATTTGCAGCACGTCTGCCTGCATTGCACACTCAAACTTTTTTAAACTCAGCCATTATACTAGCAAACACTCACTGTACCTAGTTGTATCCTAAACGTGGCTATTGTACTTTTGTCTATTCACAGTATTGGAACGATATTTGCAGCACGTCTGCCTGCATTGCACACTCTAACTTTTTTAAACTCAGCCATTATACTAGCAAACACTCAGTGTACCTAGTTGTATCCTAAACGTGGCTATTGTACTTTTGTCAATTCACAGTATTGGAACGTTATTTGCAGGACGTCTGCCTGCATTGCACACTCAAACTTTTTTAAACTCAGCCATTATACTAGCAAACAGTCACTGTACCTAGTTGTATCCTAAACGTGGCTATTGTACTTTTGTCTATTCACAGTATTGGAACGATATTTGCAGCGTGTCTGCCTGCATTGCACACTCAAACTTCTTTAAACTCAGCCATTATACTAGCAAACACTCAGTGTACCTAGTTGTATCCTAAACGTGGCTATTGTACTTTTGTCTATTCACAGTATCGGAACGATATTTGCAGCACGTCTGCCTGCATTGCACACTCAAACTTTTTTAAACTCAGCCATTATACTAGCAAACACTCACTGTACCTAGTTGTATCCTAAACGTGGCTATTGTACTTTTGTCTATTCACAGTATTGGAACGTTATTTGCAGCACGTCTGCCTGCATTGCACACTCAAACTTT
Source organism: Anomaloglossus baeobatrachus (assembly GCF_048569485.1). Classification (NCBI taxonomy): domain Eukaryota; kingdom Metazoa; phylum Chordata; class Amphibia; order Anura; family Aromobatidae; genus Anomaloglossus; species Anomaloglossus baeobatrachus. Next base: position 380,379,182 of record NC_134354.1, on the reverse strand, counting down.
TTTAAACTCAGCCATTATACTAGCAAACACTCACTGTACCTAGTTGTATCCTAAACGTGGCTATTGTACTTTTGTCTATTCACAGTATTGGAACGTTATTTGCAGCACGTCTGCCTGCATTGCACACTCAAACTTTTTTAAACTCAGCCATTATACTAGCAAACACTCACTGTACCTAGTTGTATCCTAAACGTGGCTATTGTACTTTTGTTTATTCACAGTATTGGAACGATATTTGCAGCACGTCTGCCTGCATTGCACACTCTAACTTTTTTAAACTCAGCCATTATACTAGCAAACACTCAGTGTACCTAGTTGTATCCTAAACGTGGCTATTGTACTTTTGTCTATTCACAATATTGGAACGATATTTGCAGCACGTCTGCCTGCATTGCACACTCAAACTTTTTTAAACTCAGCCATTATACTAGCAAACACTCACTGTACCTAGTTGTATCCTAAACGTGGCTATTGTACTTTTGTCTATTCACAGTATTGGAACGATATTTGCAGCACGTCTGCCTGCATTGCACACTCTAACTTTTTTAAACTCAGCCATTATACTAGCAAACACTCAGTGTACCTAGTTGTATCCTAAACGTGGCTATTGTACTTTTGTCTATTCACAGTATTGGAACGATATTTGCAGCACGTCTGCCTGCATTGCACACTCAAACTTTTTTAAACTCAGCCATTATACTAGCAAACACTCACTGTACCTAGTTGTATCCTAAACGTGGCTATTGTACTTTTGTCTATTCACAGTATTGGAACGATATTTGCAGCACGTCTGCCTGCATTGCACACTCAAACTTTTTTAAACTCAGCCATTATACTAGCAAACACTCACTGTACCTAGTGGCATCCTAAACGTGGCTATTGTACTTTTGTCTATTCACAGCATTGGAACGATATTTGCAGCACGTCTGCCTGCATTGCACACTCAAACTTTTTTAAACTCAGCCATTATACTAGCAAACACTCACTGTACCTAGTTGTATCCTAAACGTGGCTATTGTACTTTTGTCTATTCACAGTATTGGAACGATATTTGCAGCACGTCTGCCTGCATTGCACACTCTAACTTTTTTAAACTCAGCCATTATACTAGCAAACACTCAGTGTACCTAGTTGTATCCTAAACGTGGCTATTGTACTTTTGTCTATTCACAGTATTGGAACGATATTTGCAGCACGTCTGCCTGCATTGCACACTCAAACTTTTTTAAACTCAGCCATTATACTAGCAAACACTCACTGTACCTAGTTGTATCCTAAACGTGGCTATTGTACTTTTGTCTATTCACAGTATTGGAACGATATTTGCAGCACGTCTGCCTGCATTGCACACTCTAACTTTTTTAAACTCAGCCATTATACTAGCAAACACTCAGTGTACCTAGTTGTATCCTAAACGTGGCTATTGTACTTTTGTCTATTCACAGTATTGGAACGATATTTGCAGCACGTCTGCCTGCATTGCACACTCAAACTTTTTTAAACTCAGCCATTATACTAGCAAACACTCACTGTACCTAGTTGTATCCTAAACGTGGCTATTGTACTTTTGTCTATTCACAGTATTGGAACGTTATTTGCAGCACGTCTGCCTGCATTGCACACTCAAACTTTTTTAAACTCAGCCATTATACTAGCAAACACTCACTGTACCTAGTTGTATCCTAAACGTGGCTATTGTACTTTTGTCTATTCACACTACTGCAAATCTATGTGCAGCACCTCTGCATGACAACCTCCTGCTCTGTTTTTAATAAGCTATAATGATAGCACAAAATACTGCCATTTAGTGGCATCATAGAACTGGCTGTTGTATTCCATTAGTGCCCCACTGGTGACAAGCTATTTCTAGCACCTCTACATCACACCCTCATGCACATTTTGCTACGCTAATGTTATAGCAAACTCATGGAATTCATTGCTGCATTTCATAATTCGGAGGGATAGAAAGTCAGGCTTCCTTTAGCTTTTCCTTCTGTTCATAGACAGCATCTCCAAGACAAATTTCCCCTCCACGTCTAAGTGTGGAGAGGCAGCTAGTGCGCATGCGTGTGCCGATGTACCCCAGCTGCAGCATAATTCTAGTGTTTCGCGTAGTGAGTATGCTCAGCCTGACTGTGTTATTCCTGACGCTAAGTCTTCTTTTCGGGATACAGCGCATGCTCCCACACTAAGTGTGAAAAGCCTCTTTGCACAGGTGCTTGCATTCCGTGCCGGGTCTAAGTCCTGTTTTGTGCCTAGACACCATGCTAAAGCTGATAGTCTTTTTTCAGAGACTGTATTTCATGCTACTGAGCATGCTCAGGCACTTCCTGCATCAGAGACTAGGTCCGATAATGAACTCTTTGGCCCTGGCCCTGATGTGGGGGTCCCATATAGACCACAGGGCATCAGGTGTCCTCCCAAATGGCTTGCAGAGGCCCACACCTATGACTTGTCACCGCATTATTGATGGTCAGACGATGACTGGTGAGGTGTTTGGGTCGTGGCAGCCATGAGGTCGTCATTGAAGTTGCGTTTCCAAATAGGACGCTAGTTATGCCACTCATGACGTGTCACTCTACTTTTGTCTCCAGGAGGTGCATTGTGGTTCACCCTGGTTTGGGGCGGACCCAGGTTATAAAAGGGGCTGGAGCCAACAAGGAGGTGCGCAGTCTTCTATTATGCTCCGAAAGAGCACACCTCCATGTGTTGAACCCATTGCGGCTTTAGGCCAGAGGTAGGCAGGGATAGGGTGGTGGATGCAGGCCGCCACCACAGTTGGTAACGCAGAACGGTCAAGACCAGCTCCTGTCCTAACAGTCCTGCTTGTGCAGCCCAGTGGCATTAACAGGCCTGCTGCTGCTGATGCGCCTGCTGTCCACAGGTGTGGCCCCTACGCACACGGTCAGCGTACTCAATGGCCCCTGTGTTGTTAACAGGGAGTTCCTGGGCTGGGTGGGCATGTGGACCCTGTGACGCTAACAGGGCTCACAGTCTCCAGATCAGAATGGCGTCTAACTCGGTTCAGGCTACTATTAGTTTCATAGCCACACAGCTCTGTATCCTCCACCAAAACTTCAAGTTGCCAACCTCTCCTTTTCCAACTGGGAGCACGGTGGACACTGACTGCTGATGGGGATATATACCTTTGTCTTTGTTTTCTTATTAATTTTCGTTATATAGCGGTCACAGATTATATACCACTTTATCCAAATCTGCCAGTCCCACTGTAACAGATGTTGTTTCTTCAGCAAATGTTACAGTTGCTTAACCACCAAATCCACGGACCAAAACTTTTTTCCCCTTTCCAACACACCTGTTCCCCTTTCCAACAGCATCTGTCCTTTTTCAACTCATTTTGGGATATGACCAAAAGTGCAACTGTGCAGGGACACCGTACTCAACGCCATCTCAGCACAGCAGCCATCCCTCGGTCCCTCCGATGTGGACAAGTAAAAGACCATTTCCTCCTATCCATGACAAAGCGTTGAGATTCACTCTGTGCAGCACTGGTGTTTAGTGGAAAAGTAGATCTAAGATTGTGTACCACATTCTGCAGATACTCCTGTATACGTGCGTCTATTTCTATGGCAGGAATTAGTTCGCCAAATTTTGTCTTGTACCGGGGATCTAACAGTGTGGCAACCCAGTATTCAGGATTACTTCAAATTCATACAATACGAGGGTTATGTAGGTAGTGCAGCAAGAAGGCGCTCATGTGTCTTGTGCATCCAGGAGGACCAAGTCCTTGGTGTGTTGGTGGCAGAGAGGTGAGAATCGTGCATCCTTCCTCTGCCCTCTACCCACAACCTCGCACAACCGAAATGTGAGCAAGCTCTCACTCATCTGCTGAGTCTTCCATGCCCATCGCCAGTTCGTCCTCCATTTCTTCATGGGCTCCTGCACTTTCATCAACACTTTTTGCTGATACTATGCGCCCTTGTTAATCCCTCTCCCTCACCATGACTGCCGCATAGGTGCCGCTGACCATCTGGACCTCGTAGATCTTGTTATCCCTTCCGCATATGACTCCTCCTGTACTTCCTCCCCTTCCTCTTGTCCCAACACCTGACTCCGAATAATAATTACAGTGTGCTCCATCATGTAGATGACCAGAATTGTCACGCTGAGAATGACATTGCCAGTGCTAAACATCTTCGTCGACATTTGTGAACTGTGTAGCAGGGTGCATAGGTCCTTGATCTGACACCACTCCAGCAGCGTGATCTGCACCACCTCTTGATCAAGTTATCCCAGGCTATATGTCATACCGTATTTCAGCAGGGCTCTGCGGTGCTGCCACACACGCTGCAACATGTGCAGATTCAAATTCCTGCGTGTGGGCACATCGCATTTCAGGCGTTTAACCACCAGACCTAAAGACTTCTGTAGCGACGAAAGTTGTTGAGCTGCTGTGTACGCACGATGGAAGTGAGCACATAGCGAGCGTGCACGCTGCACAAGGCCATGTAGGCCGTGATGGTGTTTTAAAAATTGCTGGAGAATTAGGTTCAACACGTGAGCCATACAAGGCACGTGTGTCACATTGCCCTGACGATGGCCCACAGCCAGGTTTGCATCATTGCCGCACACGGCTGTTAAGTCACCAACGGAGTCCGCTCCGTCAATTTGTACTACGGTCGCCAGGTTACAACGTGTTCCTTTCATGAATAGTGCTGATGATGGGAGAGGAGTCCATGCCAGCGGCGCAGGTGGACGCAGGTTATGCTCACCCACTGGGCTGCATTACCTTGACAGATGCAGAATCTCTGGCTGAATGTAGCTGGTGTGTATCTCACAGATGAAATACCATCATTCAGCTACAACCAATGGGAAGACACCACACCCTTTTTTATGCCCATCCTGTCTGCAGACCACTGCCAGACATAGCTATGAACCTCTGGTTAATTTTACCCCCAGTTCAGTTTTATGATTTTGTGTGCTTGTTACCTGACTACTTTTCCTGCTTGCTGTTTATGTACCTTGTTGGCCGATCCGCATTTCACCTCTGCTTGTTTTCTGATTAAGTCCTGGCCGTCCCATTCTGTTCCTGTTCCTCAATTAATGTTTTGACCCTGCCTGACTCCTATTCTCTGGAATAGCGGTGTGACTCACATTTCCCATACATTTCAAAGTAAAACTTTGACCGCCTGATGGCATTGAGCTCTGCTGCCAGCATAGTAAGGAGGTGTGTGGTAGTCCTTGTGCGCAGTTGCTTGGAAGGGTGGCCTGACCACACAGGGTTTGCGCCAAGGTGGAGGACCCACACGAGGTTGAAGAGGCAGAAGCAGTGTATTAACTTCTACATACAGAACAAGGATTGAAACAACTCGTGGGGACGGCAAGACTTGTACAGCAGACCCTTCTCCATCTCTCACCATAGTTTGCCAGTGCCCAGTCAGCGACATGTAACGTCCCTATCCATGCTTACTGGTCCAAGTATCGGTGGTGAAATGCACCTGTTCACACACAGAGTTTCTCAAGGAAGCGGTGATGTTGTGTGCGACATGCTGGTGTAGCGCAGGCACACCTTTCTTAGAGAAGTAGTGGCGACTGGGCATCTGGTACTGGGGCACAGTGACAGACATAAGGTCTCTAAAATCCTGTGTGTCCACCATGCGGAAAGGCAGCATTTCCGTAGCCAAGAGCTTACAGAGGGATAAAGTCAACCTCTTAGCTTTGTCATGGGTCGCAGGAAATGGCCTTTTATTTGTCCACATCTGAGGGACAGAGATCTGGCTGCTGTCTGTAGACGGTGTTGAGTAGGGTGTCCCTGGAAAAATGCAGGTTTGTGAGGAAAGTGCAGGCGGAGACATGATGTTGCCTTCATCTTGCCTTCAGATCTGTTCATCTTGTATCATTTTTAAAAAACACAGCAAGCAAGGGTTACTCCAAGCGGAGCCTCCCTTTTTTCCAAAAATTGTGCCCCACACACACCCACCCATTCAGTGGCAGCACTTGTGACCTAGTTGCAAACAGGATGTTTTGATTTGCATCAAGCACATTCCAAATCCACAAGCATTTACTCTCCCCAGGATGACACAGGGGTAGTAAATTCCTTGTGGATCCATGACTTGTTCATTTTGATGAACGTCAGTCTGTCCACATTGTCACTGGACAGACGCGTGCGCTTATCTGTCAGCACACACCCAGCAGCACTGAAGACACGTTCAGAGACAACGCTGGCAGCTGGACACGACAAAATCTTCAAGGCGTAACTGGAGAGCTCTGGACATTTTTCTAGATTTGAAGCCCAAAAGGAGCAAGGCTCCATTTGAAAAGTCATTGCATCGATGTTCATTTGGAGATACTCCTGTATCATCCTCTCCATCCGTTGACTATGTGTCAGACTTGTTGTCTCTGGTGGCCTTGCAAAGGAGGGTCTAAAAAAATTATTAAAAGATTCCATAAAATTGCTGTTACCAGCACCAGATCCGGTCCTACTGGTACGGGTAGACTGTTGAAGATGACGAGGCCGTCCCATGTTTGTCAAGTTACAACTGGAAGAATCACTCCCTTCACCTGCACGGTTGTTTGGTGGAAAAGCCGAGCTAAGATCGAGTAACAGCTTCTGCTGATACTCCTGCATACGTGCGTCCCTTTCTATGGGTGGAATTATGTCACAAAATTTGGACTTGTACCGGGGATCTAATAGTGTGGCAAGCTAGTAGTCATCATCACTTCTAATTTTGACAATACGAGGGTCATGTTGGAGGTAGTGCAACAAGAAGGCACTCATGTGTCTTGCGCAGCCATGCGGACCAAGTCCACGCTGTGTTTGTGGCATAGAGGTGCTAACCGTTCTTTCTTCCTCTGACATCTCCACCCAACCTCTTTCAACTGAAATTTGACCAAGCTCCCCCTCATCTGCTGAGTCTTCCATGTCCATGGACAGTTCGTCCTCCATATCTTCATGTCCTCCTGCACCTTCCTCAACATCTCGCCTGCTACCATGCGCCCTTGTTGATCCCTGTTCCCCATGGTCCCATGCCTGCCGCGTTGGTGATGATGAACGTCTGGACCTTGGTGATGTTGTTGTGTCTTGCGCATATGAATCCTCCTGTAGTTCCTCCCCTTCCTGTTGTCCCACCCCCTGACTCCGAATAGTGTTTAGCGTGTGCTCCAGCATGTAAATGACTGGAATTGTCATGCTGATAATGGCATTGTCAGCGCTAAACATATTCGTCGCCATGTCGAAACTGTGCAGAAGGGTGCATAGGTTCTTGATCTGAGACCACTCCATCAGGGTGATCTGCCCCACCTCTGCATCTCGTTGGCCCAGGCTATACGTCATGACGTATTGCACCAGGGCTCGATGGTGCTGCCGCAGTCGCTGTAAAATGTGGAGAGTCGAATTCCAGCGTGTCGTCACATCGCATTTCAGGTGATGAACAGGCAGGCCGAAAGACTTCTGGAGCGATGCAAGTCGCTCAGCAGCGGTGGTTAAACGGCGGAAGTGAGCAGACAGACTTCGTGCCCTGTTCAGAAGGCCATCTAGGCTGGGATAGTGTGTTAAAAATTGCTGAACAACAAGGTTCAACACGTGAGCCATACAAGGCACATGTGTCACCTTGCCCAGGCGAAGGGCCGCACCCAGGTTTGCAGCATTGTCGCACACGGCCTTACCAGGCTGCAGGTTGAGTGGAGACAACCATTTATTAAACTCAGTCTCCAGAGCTGCCCACAACTCAGCCGCTGTGTGACTCTTATTTCCAAGACATTTCAAGCTAAAGACCACCTGATGCCGTTGCGCTCTGCTGCCAGCATAGTAATGAGGGGTGCGTGATTCCTTCTGCGCAGTTAGAACGCTGGAGGCCTGACTAGGCAGGCTTTGGGCGAAGGTGGAGGACCCAGACGAGGTGGAGGAGGCAGAAGCAGTGGCAGGACTTGGACAGACAGAGGATTGACACACAAGTCGTGGGGATGGCAAGACTTGTGCAGCAGACCCTTCATCATCTATCACCATAGTTACCCAGTGCCCAGTCAGCGACATGTAACGTCACTGTCCATGCTTACTGGTCCAAGTATCGGTGGTGAAATGCACCCGTTCACACACCGAGTTTCTCAAGGAAGCGGTGATGTTGTGTGTGACATGCTGGTGTAGCGCGGGCACACCTTTCTTAGAGAAGTAGTGGCGACTAGGCATCTGGTACTGGGGCACAGCGACAGACATAAGATCTCTAAAATCCTGTGTGTCCACTAGGCGGAAAGGCAGCATTTCGGTAGCCAACAGCTTACAGAGGGATAGAGTCAACCTCTTAGCTTTGTCATGGGTCGCAGGAAGTGGCCTTTTATTTGACCACATCTGAGGGACAGAGATCTGGCTGCTGTGTGTAGACGGTGTTCAGTAGGGTGTCCCTGGAAAAATGCAGGTTTGTGAGGAAAGTGCAGGCGGAGACATGATGTTGCCTTCATCCAACGTTGGTGCTATCGATGTTTGAGAGAGCTGTACACAATCACTTGTTTCCCCTTCCAAACCAACTGACGACCTACCAAGTAAACTGCCTGTTGCGGTTACAGTGGTGGAAGTTGTGGGTGTAAAAACAGGTGTGACAGCTGTCTCCACAGTCCTAGAAGATGACGAGCGCGCGGATGCACTGGAAGGGGCAGGCGGTGGATGGTTGGCTCCGCTAGGCCGCATTGCAGCACGGTGAGCTTCCCACCAGGCCATATGATATTTATTCATGTGACGATTCATGGAAGAAGTTGTCAAACTGCTGAGGTTTTGACCTCTAGTAAGATAACCATGCCAAATGTTACAGATCACATAATTAGGGCGATCTTTTTTTATGTCAAAAAAGGACCAGGCTAGGCAAGGCTTAGAGGCCATGCGACCTGTTGATCCACCCCGAATAATGCTCAGAGGCAGAGTGGTGGCTGAGGATGCAGTTGTAGACGTGCTACCAGTGCTCCGACTGTGTCCAGGAAGGCGCAAGGTTACTTCGACGTCGGTTGCATCCTCCTCCACCGCCTCTGTTGACCTCCTCGAGTGTCTGACTGTGGGTTGACAGTAGGTGGGATCTAGGACTTCATCATCAATTGTTGTGTTTGCACTCCCCTCCCCCTCAGACCGAGCCTCTTCTTGCCCTGACCGAATATTTAAGTTGTCATCCCAATCGGGTATCTGAGTCTCATCTTCATCAGTATGTTCCTCATTGTCTATAACCACAGTTGTTGGAAAGGCAGCATTTTGGTAGCCAACAGTTTGCAGATGATGAAAGTCAACCTCCAAGCCATGTCATGCCCTTCTAAAAGCATGTAAAACACAGCGAGGGGACTCCAACCACAGTCTCCCTCGTTTCCACTAACTGGGCCACACACACCCCACTTGACTGGCATGGGTTGACCCCCCTTTTGAATAAGAAACAGATGCTTTGCATGAAGCACTCTCAAAAATACGCGTGCCTTTCCCGTCCCCTGGCTGACCCAGGGGAAGAAAAGTCCTCTGAGAGCCATGACTTGTTCATCTTGGTTCTTTTAGAAACACAGCGAGGGGACTCCAACCACAGTCTCCCTCGTTGCCACTAACTGGGCCACACACACCCCACTTGACTGGCATCGGTTGAGCCCTCTTTTGAAAAAGAAAAAGATGTTTTGCATGAAGCACTCTCAAAAATACACGTGCCTTTCCCGTCCCCTGGCTGACCCAGGGGAAGAAAAGTCCTCTGAGAGCCATGACTTGTTCATCTTGGTTCTTTTAGAAACACAGCGAGGGGACTCCAACCACAGTCTCCCTCGTTGCCACTAACTGGGCCACACACACCCCACTTGACTGGCATCGGTTGACCCCCCCTTTTGAAAAAGAAAAAGATGCTTTGCATGAAGCACTCTCAAAAATACGCGTGCCTTTCCCGTCCCCTGGCTGACCCAGGGGAAGAAAAGTCCTCTGAGAGCCATGACTTGTTCATCTTGGTTCTTTTAGAAACACAGCGAGGGGACTCCAACCACAGTCTCCCTCGTTGCCACTAACTGGGCCACACACACCCCACTTGACTGGCATCGGTTGACCCCCCTCTTTTGAAAAAGAAAAAGATGCTTTGCATGAAGCACTCTCAAAAATACGCGTGCCTTTCCCGTCCCCTGGCTGACCCAGGGGAAGAAAAGTCCTCTGAGAGCCATGACTTGTTCATCTTGGTTCTTTTAGAAACACAGCGAGGGGACTCCAACCACAGTCTCCCTCGTTGCCACTAACTGGGCCACACACACCCCACTTGACTGGCATGGGTTGACCCCCCTTTTGAATAAGAAACAGATGCTTTGCATGAAGGACTCTCAAAAATACGCGTGCCTTTCCCGTCCCCTGGCTGACCCAGGGGAAGAAAAGTCCTCTGAGAGCCATGACTTGTTCATCTTGGTTCTTTTAGAAACACAGCGAGGGGACTCCAACCACAGTCTCCCTCGTTGCCACTAACTGGGCCACACACACCCCACTTGACTGGCATCGGTTGAGCCCCCTTTTGAAAAAGAAAAAGATGCTTTGCATGAAGCACTCTCAAAAATACACGTGCCTTTCCCGTCCCCTGGCTGACCCAGGGGAAGAAAAGTCCTCTGAGAGCCATGACTTGTTCATCTTGGTTCTTTTAGAAACACAGCGAGGGGACTCCAACCACAGTCTCCCTCGTTGCCACTAACTGGGCCACACACACCCCACTTGACTGGCATCGGTTGACCCCCCCTTTTGAAAAAGAAACAGATGCTTTGCATGAAGCACTCTCAAAAATACGCGTGCCTTTCCCGTCCCCTGGCTGACCCAGGGGAAGAAAAGTCCTCTGAGACCCATGACTTGTTCATCTTGGTTCTTTTAGAAACACAGCGAGGGGACTCCAACCACAGTCTCCCTCGTTTCCACTAACTGGGCCACACACACCCCACTTGACTGGCATCGGTTGAGCCCCCTTTTGAAAAAGAAAAAGATGCTTTGCATGAAGCACTCTCAAAAATACACGTGCCTTTCCCGTCCCCTGGCTGACCCAGGGGAAGAAAAGTCCTCTGAGAGCCATGACTTGTTCATCTTGGTTCTTTTAGAAACACAGCGAGGGGACTCCAACCACAGTCTCCCTCGTTGCCACTAACTGGGCCACACACACCCCACTTGACTGGCATCGGTTGACCCCCCCTTTTGAAAAAGAAAAAGATGCTTTGCATGAAGCACTCTCAAAAATACGCGTGCCTTTCCCGTCCCCTGGCTGACCCAGGGGAAGAAAAGTCCTCTGAGAGCCATGTCCACATTGTCAGTGGACAGACACGTGTGCTTATCTGCCAGCAGACCCCCAGCAGCACTGAAGACAGGTTCCGAGAGAACGCTGGCTGCAGGACACGACAAGATCCCCAAGACGTACGTGGCGAGCTCAGGCAATTTATCAAGATTGGAAGCCTAAAATGAGCAGGGCTCAAGTTGCACAATAATGGAATCGATGTTTCCTTGCATATACTCATATATCTGTGTGTCCTCCTCTTTTTCCTTGTCCAGCTCTTTTGTTTTCACATGAGTATATGTCCTTGTCACTTTCCCATGTGTTGTGAGTTGTTTGTGACCTTTTGGACACCTTTGAGGGTGTTTTCTAGGTGTTTTTCTGTGTTTGTGATTGCCTGCCATTGTTTCCTATGCAGTTCGAGTTCGGTTCGTCGAACGTTCGACGAGCCGAACTCGAACGGGAGCTCCGTTCGGCGAACCGACCTCGAGCCGAACCGGGACCGGTTCGCTCATCTCTAGTAGAGACTGGCGGGGAACCAGACAGTAGTGGTTTGAGGAGGTAAGTATCACTTATTTTATTATTCTTACCATTAATAACTGAATTATATATATTTTTCTGAATAATATAAATATGTAAATCAATGCAATTAATAACTTTTCCCATTCAGGATGCTTATCAAGACAACAAAACTGCAGTATGGCTTGCAGTGGTGGACATGTTTTATTCTGTTTGCTGTGACTATGTTCCATTACCAGCTCAGTAAACAGGTTTTGGCTTGCAAGTAGAATAACCCTGTAAATACAACATGGCTATCTATGGATCCCTTAGAGATGAATTTCATTTCACTAATTTTTGCTTCAGATTTGAAATCTTGCATATTAAAAATATATGTCTTGTACTTCTAATTTGAAAAGGGTGTAACTGTCTTTGAAGTAACATAATTGGAAATTCACTGCTTTCTGCTGGCAGAAATGTATATACAGCCTTCATTGCCCTTATAATCTATTCGCATACTTCCCACTGGAGCTCCGGAGATCTGAGCAGCTACAACTCGTTTGTCAAACATTAAGGTTTCATTGAGCCCAACCACGTCCCACCATGTAAAATATACATGACAAGGAAGAACCGAAACTCAACCAATTTCACATGTTTCTCATTTTAATTGAGCTTTTGCTTTTAAGATAAAAAATGTTAGCAACATAATTCTTTAAAATGTGTTAAGAGTTCATTTAGTTTACTCTCACAATATTAAGGAAAGAGAAATGTTTGTGAACGAAAAAGCTTTTATTGCAATTCCTGTAGAGAGATCTGATTGCCTCATTATTGGCTTAAGTTATATACATTTTCTTTGGCTAGATATCCACAAGGTAGTTTTTAATGCCTTTTGTTTAAAGTCAGAACTGTATACAGAATAGTGAAAAGCAATAAGCCTTATCAAGTTTTAGACAAGCGTATCACTGATACATTTGTCTGTCTTTGTCACAGATGCAAGTCCCATCCTGCTCTAAATACCGAAACTGATTGGTTCATAGAGGTCCATAACACTGTCATTTTGGCTCCCGCGGTAGAGTCTTACTTGTGTTTTGTATGGTGACACAAATGGCTTCTCTAAAACTGACCTTTCTCAGAGGATAATAAATGTAGGGTACAAAAATAAATAATAATCCTTCACATACTTCTCGCAGCTCCCTATCAGAAGATCGGACCAGAACTGTGAGGAATGGGGAAGCTAAATACTGGGGAGAATATTTTTTTTTTATACTAATGCTTTCACTCTTCATTGAGTCCATCAAAATGGCCACTGACATGCCCCCTTTTTCTGGATTTGAAGGAAGTGAGAAGAAAAACACTCAAATTCAAGCCAATCCAAAGCTAATATCTGAAGCTGAGTGTACGCAAGTGTGTGTGTGTGTGTGTGTGTGTGTGTATATATGTGTGTGTGAGTGTCTGTGTATGTGTGTATGTATGTGCACTGTGTGCAGAACTATTAGGCAAATGAGAATTTTGAGCACATGATAATTTTTATACATGTTGTCCTACTCCAAGCTGTATAGGCTTGAGAGCCAACTACCAATTACGTAAATCAGGTGATGTGCATCTCTGTAATGAGGAGGGGTGTGGTGTAATGACATCAACACCCTATATAAGGTGTGCTTAAGTATTAGGCAACTTCTTTTCCTTTGGCAAAATGGGTCAGAAGAGAGATTTGACAGGCTCTGAAAAGTCAAAAAATTGTGAAATGTCTTGCAGAGAGTTGCAGCACTCTTGAAATTGCCAAAGTTTTGAAGCGTGATCGCCAAACAAATCAAGCATTTAATGGCAAATAGCCAACCGGGTCTCAAGAAGCGTGTTGGGCAAAAAAGGCGCAAAATAACTGCCCATGAATTGAGGAAAATCAAGCGTGAAGTTGCGAATAGGCCATTTGCCACAAGTTTGGCCATATTTCAGAGCTGCAACATTACTGGAGTATCAAAAAGCACAAGGTGTGCCATACTCAGGGACATGGCCAAGGTAAGGAAGGCTGAAAAACGACCACCTTTGAACAAGAAACATAATATAAAATGTCATGACTGGGCCAAGAAATATCTTCAGACTGATTTTTCAAAGGTTTTATGGACTGATGAAATGAGAGTGACTCTTGATGGGCCAGATGGATGAGCCAGAGACTGGATCAGTAAAGGTCAGAGAGCTCCACTCTGAGTCAGACGCCAGCAAGGTGGAGGTGGGGTACTGGTATGGGCTGGTATCATCAAAGATGAACTTGTGGGACCGTTTCGGGTTGAGGATGGAGTGAAGCTCAACTCCCAGATTTACTGCCAGTTTCTGGAAGACAACTTTTTCAAGCAGGGGTACAGGAAGAAGTCAGTATCGTTCAAGAAAAACATGATTTTCATGCAGGACAATGCTCCATCACATGCATCCAAATACTCCACAGTGTGGCTGGCTAGTAAAGGTCTAAAAGATAAAAAAATAATGACATGGTCCCCTTTTTCACCTTATCTGAACCCCATAGAGAACCTGTGGTCCCTCATAAAATGTAAGATTTACAGGGAGGGAAAACAGTACACCTCTTGGAACAGTGCCTGGGAAGCTGTGGTGGCTGCTGCACGCAATGTTGATCGCAAACAGCAAGATCAAGCAACTGAAAGAATCTATGGATAGTAGGCTGTTAAGTGTTATCATAAAGAAAGGTGGCTATATTGGTCACTAATTTTTGGGGGTTTTGTTTTTACATGTCAGAAATGTTTATTTCTAAATTTTGTGCAGTTGAATTGGTTTACCTGGTGAAAATAAACAAGTGAGATGGGAATTTATTTCGTTTTTATAAAGTTGCCTAATAATTCTGCACAGTAATAGTTACCTGCACAAACATATATCCTCCTAAGATAGCGAAATCTAAAAAAACCCTACTCTAACTTCCAAAAATATTAAACTTTGATATTTATGAATCTTTTGGGTTGATTGAGAACATAGTTGTTGATCAATAATAAAAAAAATCCTCTAAAATACAACTTGCCTAATAATTCTGCACACCATGTATGTCCAATAAAGGAATCCGCACCGTCGCATTTACAATCACAACATTTTTCACAGCCACCTCATTTGACTTGGGGAACGTCAGACTATTGTTTTGAGGGGAAAATTTAACTTTACAGTTATTCACCAAAAAAACCTGCCTCAATAGTCAATAGAGCTGGGAATGTATCTGTTATTATAGACTCCTGTTATGGACAGAGAAAGAGACAGACAATGAGATCCAAAAACACAGAAAGAGACCCACACACAAAGAAATACATACCCATATCTCTGATTCTATTTTGCTACAGGTCATTAATAGGATGAACAACTTAAAAAATATTTTCATTGCATGGACATATTGAAGGATCATGATCCCAAATGCTGGATAACCCCAATATATTATGTGGCGCCTCTGAGGCTTCAGGGTACTGCACCCCTATTAGGGTGTAGTACTTATCCTGGGTTCAGGCAAGGTCGGTACCGGTTTCTACCTACGCAAACATACAGTCAGTGGGTTTCCCTCCCCAATGGGGACTGGGCCAGAGTCGGATCACAGTAGAGGGTCACTACTTCAGTGGTTTTATAGGACACCACCGCACCAGGGGCTCCCCAGATCCATTGGACTGGGGACTCAGTGTCAGGGAGAAGCAACCACCATGGGGAGTCAGGAGCACGCTGCCATTGGCAGCGGCTGCGGGTAACAGCTCAGAACACACAACACCACTACAGCAGAGAGAGAACAGCTTCAGACACAGAGCAGAGCGGACGTGCCATGAGCGGCTCTGTGGGCCAAGGCATTCAACACAGTCACTGGGGAGAAACAGAGTAGCTGCTTCCACAGGACTGGCGCTGTCAGAATACAGAATCCTAGGGCAGGCCTACTTCAAGTTGTCTACCAACTCTGCAAGGGTTGCAGGGAATGGCTAAGAACAGTCACCTGAACCATGTCGATTTTTATTTTAATTATTTCATGAAATTCATGAAATAATTATAAAAAAGGTTTCCCTATTTTTTTTGTTCCCAGACGGGTACTAATAGGCAGCTGGGGGTTGGGGCAGCCGTACCTGCCTGCTGTACCTGGCTTGCATATAAAAATATGGCGAAGCCCACGTCATTTTTTTGGTGGGCAAAAAACTCCTGCAATACAGTCCTGGATGGATTATGCTGAGCCTTGTAATTCTGCAGCTACTGTCTGCTCTCCTGCATACACTAGTGAATGGAGCATGCTGAGCTTTGTCGTCCTTCAGCTGCTGTCTGCTCTCCTGCATACAGACAGACAGCAGCTGCAGAACTACAAGGCTCAGCATACTCCATACAGGACTGTATGCAGGAGTTTTTTTGCCCACCAAAAAAATTATGTGGGCTTCGCCATGTATTTGTATGCTAGCCAGGTACAGCAGGCAGCTACGGCCTGCCACCAACCCCCAGCTGCCTATTTGTACCTGGCTGGGAACCAAAAATATAGGGAAGACCTTTTTTTTTTAATTATTTCATGAATTTCATGAAATAATTTAAAAAAAAATGACGTAGGCTTCACCCAATTTTTGTGTCCAGCCAGGTAAAACTAGGCAGCTGGGGATTGGAATCCGCAGCTCAGGGTGCTCAAGCTTTCTGGGAACCCATGCTGCGAATTGCAGTCCGCAGCCGCCCCAGAAAATGGCGCATCTTCTGGGGCTGTATCCAACTCTTCCAGCTGCCCTGGTGATGGGTAGCTCGCTGGGTAATAAGGGGGTTAGGGCTAGCTGTATATTATCAACTGGCCCTAAGCCCAAAATTCATGGTGTCCCACCAAAATTAGACATGGCCACCATGAATTTCTAGTACGGATAAAAAAAAACACAACACACAGAAAAATATTTTTATGAGAAATAAAACACAACACAATTAGTGACTCCATCTTTATTGAAATAAAGAACCCCCCTCCGCAGTAATCCTGGGTCAAGGGTCCCGTGCCGTCCAATCCGGATCCAATATCATCTGATCGGTTTGCTGGAAGGCAAAGCGAGAGAGAGAGAGCAAGAGAGGGGAAAAAGAAAAAAAGAGAGACTGAGAAAAAGAGAGAGAGAGAAAAAGAGAGAAAGAGAGAGGAGAGAGAGAGAGAAAAATAGAGAGAGAGACAGAGAGAGTGACAGAGGGAGAGAGAGAGAGAGCAATGCATCCTCATTCTGTGAACTGCTCCGATTTTAGTGGTGTGTCCCGCGGCTCACAGCTGATGTCCGGCTCCTCCCCTCAGTGCATTATTAAATTAAATTATAATTATAAATATATAATAATTATAATTTAAAATTAAAAATAAAAAAATAATAAAAAAATCAATTAAATTCTTTACCAGGACCGGGACTAGAACTCGTAAAGTTTTGCTTCTTAAGTGAGCACTTTATCCGCTGAGCTACTTCCTCTAATGATAAAGATAGGCAGATTTGGTAATCTTGATGTCTGCATTGCAGAGTGAAGTCTCTGGTGACAGCACGATTCACTTCATTGCTACGTGGAGAGGACACAGCGTGATCGTGTTCTACGGTGCTGCTGCATCTTCATGTAGCAGAGCTGACAGTGTCGTGTGGATTACGTTGGACCTGGATGTGTATTTGGGGATTAATAAACTGGTAAAAGAGGGTGTTTTTTTGTCTTATATTCCAAATAACGGATTTTTCGCTGTGTGTGTTTATTTACTTTCACTTACAGTTTAATCATTGAAGGTGTCTTGGGAAGATGCCTGGCATGATTAAACTCATTATTACCCCGATTGCCACCGCACCAGGGCAATTCGGGATGAGCTGGGTGGAGTCCCGGGACTGTCGCATCTAATGGATGCAGAAATTCTGGGCGGCCGCTGGGTGACATTGTTAGGGTGGTGGGCTCACCATACTGTGGTGCTCTCCATCCTGACAATACCAGACTCCAGCCGTGTGGCTTTAGCCTGGCTAGTATCGAATATAGGGGGAACCGAATTTCTTTTTTTTTTTATTTATATATTTTACTGCACGATATAGAGCCGCCCGCCGGTGGCTTTGATTGGTTGCATTGAGATAGCTGTCACTCATCATGGGGGCGTGTCTGACTGCAACAAATCAAGGGCACCGGTGGGTGGGGAAAGCACAGAATACCTGATTGAATAATGAAGCGGCAGCCATTTTCTAAAGAGGAAAGAAAGGAGAGAGAAAAAGGAGAGAAAGAAAGGAGAGAGAGATAGGAGAGAAAGATAGGAGAGAAAGATAGGAGAGAAAGAGAGAGAGAAAGAGAGAGAGAAAGAAAGGAGAGAGAGAAAGGAGAGAGAGAAAGGAGAGAGAAAGAAAGTAGAGAGAGAAAGGAGAGAGAAAGGACAGAGATAGAGAGAGCTCACAGCTGATTTCCGGCTCCTCCCCTCAGTGTATAATTAAATTATAATTATAAATTTATTATAAATATAATTTAAAATTAAAAAAAAAAAAAATCTATACTGGGTCTAGAACTCGCGATCTTATGGTTCTGAGGTGAGCGCTCAAGATTTGGTAATCTTGAAGTCTGGATTGCTGACCACGTGATTCACTTGATTGCTACGTGGAGCTCATACAGAGCACTCGTGTTCTGTAGCAGAGATGACAGTGTCATGTGGATTAAACTGTCATGATTAAACTCATTATTACCCCGATTGCCACCGCACCAGGGCAATTCGGGATGAGCTCGGTGGAGTCCCCCAGGACTGTCACACCTAATGGATGCGGCTATTCCGGGCGGCTGCTGGGTGATATTGCTAGGGTGGTGGGCTCCCGATAACGTGGAGCTCTCCATCCTGACAATACCAGCCTCCAGCCGTGTGGCTTTATCCTGGCTGGTATCAAATATGGGGGAAACTGCATTTTTTTTTTCTATTTATTTATTTTACTGCACGATATAGACCTGCCCACCGGCGGCTGTGATTGTTTGCAGTGAGACAGCTGTCACTCAGCTTGGGGACGTGTCTAACTGCAACCAATCATAAGTGCCGGTGGGCGTGGAAAGCACGGAATAACTAATTGACTAATGAAGCGGCAGACATTTTTCTAAAGAGGAAAAGACGCCGCAGATTTGTAACAGACGTGGAGCGAGACGCACGTGATAGGTGAGTAGGAAAGGGAGAGGGATTGTGCTGGGGACGCAAAACGCATGCAGATAGCAACATGTGCACATAGCCTTACTGTGAAAAGCCACGTTTTTGGTGATCGAACCGTTCTCGAACGTAACTCAAGCTGTCGGGCTTTTAGCAAAAAGCACCCCCCAAAATCACTCAAACATGAAATTGGCGAACCTCGAACATCGCTCATCTCTAGTCAATTAGTTATATAGGCAATAGTAATGTTTTAAACAGATACTTACCCATGATGCACTTTATATATAATGCTCTTCTGCACAATGTGTCATTCTTAATCATACTGCCCTCTGGTGACTGATGAACAAAATATATATATATATATATATATATATATATATATATTACCACAGCAGATAATATAGGTGAAGTAGCATGATATAATTATGGATCAAACAAATTATATAAAATGTGAATTGGGATTATGTTCTGTAACAATTGTTTTGTTCATATATATAAATGGGTTTAATAAAAAGGTCTTTTTATGATTACTGAAATTGACTTGTGGTTCTCATGATTATGATTTGCCTACATGCCAAATGTGCTGCAGAGTGGTACAGTCTTTTGGTCGTGCATAAAGAACAGGCAATAAACAATACAAATTAATTTATACATAGACACTACAGTTCAAAAGTTTAGGGTCATGTAGATATTTCCTTATTTTTTAAAGAAAATCACTTTTTTTTCAATGAAGCTAACATTAAACTAAACAGAAATACACTTTATACATTGTAATGTGGTAAATGACTATTCTAGCTCCAAACGTCTGGTTTTAATGCAATATTTACATATGTGTATAGAGGCCCATTTCCAACAACCACCATTTCAGTGTTCTAATAATAGTACACTGTGTTTGCTAACTGTGTTAGAAGGCTAATGGATGTTTAGAAATCCCTTGAAAACCCTTGGGCAAGTATGTTAGCACAGCTGAAAACAGTTTTCCTGATTAGAGAAATTATTAAACTGACTTTCCTTTGAGCTAGTTGAGAAACTGGAGCATTACATTTATTGGTTCCATTAAACTCTAAAAATAGCCAGAAAAAGGGAACTTTCATGTGAAACTCAACAGTCTATTCTTGTTCTTAATAATGAAGGATATTCCATGAGAGAAATTGCCAAGAAACTGAAGTTTTCCTACAACGGAGTGTACTGCTCCTTTCAGAGGAGAGCAGAAACAGGCTCTAACCAGAGTAGAAAGAGAAGTGGGAGGCCCCATTGCACAACTGAGAAACAAGACAAGTACATTAGAGCCTCTAGATTTAGAAATCGGTGCCTCACAGGTCCTCAACTGGCAGCTTCATTAAATAGTACCCGCAAAACACCAGTGTCAGTGTCTACAGTGAAGAGGCGACTCCGGGATGCTAGCCTTCAGGGCAAAGTGGCAAAGAAAAATCCATATCTGAGACTGGCTAATAAAAGGAAAAGATTAATATGGGCAAAAGAACACAGACGTTGGACAGAAGATGATTGGAAAAAAGTGTTATGGACAGACAAATCAACGTTTGAGTTTTTGGATCACACAGAAGAACATTTGTGAGATGCAGAACAACTGAAAAGATGCTGGAAGAGTGCCTGACGCCATCTGTCAAGCATGATGGAGGTAATGTGATGGCTTGGGGTTGCTTTGGTGTTGGTAAAGTGGGAGATTTGTACACGGTAAAAGGGATTTTGAATAAGGAAGGCTATCACTCCATTTTGCAAAACCATGCCATACCCTGTGGACAGCGCTTGATTGGAACCAATTTCATCCTACAACAGGACAATGACCCAAAGCATATCTCCAAATTATGCATGAACTATTTAGGGAAGAAACAGGCTGCTGGTATTCTATCTGTAATGGAGTGGCCAGCCCAATCACCAGATCTCAACCCTACTAAGCTGTTGTGGGAGCAGCTTGACCGTATGGTACGCAAAAAGTGCCCATCGAGCCAATCCAACTTGTGGAAGGCCTTCTGAAAGCATGGGGTGAAATATCTCCAGATTACCTCATCAAATTAACAGCTAGAATGCCAAAGGTCTGCAGAGCTGTAATTGCTGCAAAGAAGCATTCTATGAGAAAAGCAAAGTTTGAAGGAGAAAATCATTATTTTAATGCTGACCAGTGTCACTTTATTAAGTAATAACTGTGGAAGTCTTCATTGGATCCCAATGATTCTGATACTGTTTTTTCATGGGATACTGTACTTCATTAGTGTGGTAAATTTAGGATGATTTTCTTATCATTTATTTAGGAAAATATTGTAAATTTTGCAAGCATTTTCAAAATGTTGCAATTTTCAACTTTGAATTTTTATGCCCTTAAACTAGTGTATTATGTCACACAAAATAATAAATATAATGTAATAAATAACTTGTCCACTCCTATCAGCACAATTTTTTAAACAATATTTTTGTTAGGAAGTTGGAAGGGTTAAAATAATATCAGCAATTTCTCATTTTTCCAACAAAATTTACAAAGCCATTTTTTTAGGGTCCACATCATATCACCAGAGATCAGCAATTTATCCCTTATCCTACCCCCATCAGCATGTTATCTGCTATGATGCTTGGAAAGAACCCTTTAACACATGCCTATGAATTATTTAGGGTACTAGCAGATCCCCTTTTCTTTTCTCTAGGACATTTTATACAGTTACCTATACAGGCTCAGAAAAGTAACCATTTAAGTAAAGCCTTGGTGTCTGCTTTCATCAGTCGTTGGTTGTAAAGTCTAATAAACGGTTTAATAAGATAAATTTATTGTCTTTTCATTTATGACAAGAAAATACCCTGACTTCGCACCCTAGTATAAATAAAGCTCTCTATCAATCATATGCAGGCAGAAGCAGTAAAGCATTGAATCAAGCCTGCCAGACTGCAAGTCAGCTAAATCTAGCAATAAATACTGTCAGTTACTCTTCGATGGAGTTACTGATAAGTAAATTATTGCTGACAATATAGACAAGGTATTTCCACTCCTTCAAGGAGTTTCCAAATTAAGTAAATTACTAAAATGCAAATTTAAATGTTAAATAATAAGAGACTACATTTGACGTGCTCAGTGACTTAAACTACAAAACATTAATATGTTTGAGACACAAATTATTTAAGAATCATTTATTCTAACATTCGGCTACTTTATCATCTTCTTTAGTGGATTTAATGGAAAACTTTCATTGTAAGTGTAAAGGGGGCTTTACACGCTACGACATCGCTAATGCGAACTCGTTGGGGTCACGGAATTGGTGACGCACATCCGGCCGCATTAGCGATGCCGTTGCGTGTGACACCGATGAGCGATTTTGCATCGTTGCAAAAACGTGCAAAACCGCTCATCGGTGACATGGGGGTTCATTCTCAAAAATCGTTACTGCAGCAGTAACGAGGTTGTTCCTCGTTCCTGCGGCAGCACACATCGCTCCGTGTGACGCCGCAGGAACGAGGAAGCTCTCCTTACCTGCCTCCCGGCCGCTATGCGGAAGGAAGGAGGTGGGCGGGATGTTACGTCCCGCTCATCTCCGCCCCTCCGCTGCTATTGGGCAGCCGCTCAGTGACGTCGCTGTGACGCCGCATGGACCGCCCCCTTAGAAAGGAGGCGGTTCGCCAGTCACAGCGACGTCGCCGGGCAGGTAAGTATGTGTGACGGGTCTGGGCGATGTTGTGCGGCACGGGCAGCGATTTACCCGTATCGCGCAACAGATAGGGGCGGGTACCCACACTAGCGATATCGGGCCCGATATCGCAGTGTGTAAAGCGGCCTTAAGTCCACATTTATGGGGGAAAAAAAACATAATTGCATGTTACATGCACATTTAGGGACCGATTCACCAGATTTCATCTTTGCTACATGGAAAGCGTAAAATAGAGAGGAAGCATTCACAACAAAAAGTGTGATTCTGGCAGTTTAATACCCACATCCATATGGAACAAAAATTATAAAGAATTTAACATATAAATCAGATATGTAAAATCACATCCACCTACCTCGTACTGTAATCATCTGTATATTTTATCTGTGTAAATCCGTATGGAAAAATTTGATCCAATGTGCATTTTGCCTAAAAGTCTTTTTTAATTGGATTACATAAAACACTCAGGAATTGTACTCAATGGAACTGAAGAATAACATGATTTATATGCCCCTCAACCGGAGGCGTAGCTGGAACTTCAGCTTAGGAGATGGCAAAACATCTGAGTGGGCCACTGACCAGGTAACCTTGAATATAACTACAGTGGTGCATCCTAATTGTTGGTATAGGAGAACCTCAGCAGATCACTGTGCTGTTATTCGAAATAAATCGCTATACAAAGACAACACCGATATTACCACCATATGGTGACCATATAGTGGTAGATATAAGTTCTGCAGAACAAGTAAAAGGTTACAGTAAAATTATAGATATTGACTTACAGCTGACATCATTTCTTATGGAGTCATTCACTTTTCGCATCTTTTCCACCTGGTCCCACCAACACGACAACTTCTCCAGCCATGACTCGTCTGCAGAGATTACAACAAAGACTCATTTGATTTCTCACATATCCATTACTTCTCAAATAGTCCTAACATAGTCCCAACCAGAACAAAGCACTCATAATGCTGATACCCGAATATTGAGCTACTGCTGCCATATGTGTCCCTATTACAGCACCTGCTGTTTGGCACAAAAACAGTGCTCTTCTTAGTGCCCCTCAAAATAATGCATACCACTGTGCCACTTACAAAAGTAAAATGCCTCCTTGGTGCCCTCTAGAAGATTAAATTGTTCCTTAGAATTTATGAATGCCCTGTTCAACTGCCCTAGAGAACAATGTCCACATTTTGCCTCTAGAAAGTGATATTGCCTTTATGTAAATCTTTGACAGTCACAATACTCTGAGCCCTCATGTCACAATAATGCTTCTTAAGTGCCCATTTAACATTCAATAATGCCCCCTGATGTCCTCCATGTACAGCTCCCCTACTCACAGTATGATGTGTACATAGCTCCCCAATATACAGTATAATGGGCCCCAATCCACAGATAATATTGGCTAGCTAGTTAAAGTATGGGGACATCTTTAGCCTAAACACAGAAGGAGCGATTCATTAAAGCTTTTTTTAGCAGATATTTTGGGCATGGGACAGGGGGTGGCAATCTCCTTTTGTCAAATTCATTACGAGCGGCAGCATTCTCTACACCACAAATCTTGCTCCAGCATAAGTCACTATGTGCCTTGCCTGTTTATTAAGAGGTATACACCTCTTAAAAGCGTTGTCCAGTCTTGGGATACAAATATTTACAGGGCCTAATTTACACATTTCTACTACCTAGGCCAAAGCATTTAATTTTGTGCTCACCCCCTGGCATTGGTGTAAATCGCTGCTACTAAATCCACCTACTTTTGATGTCTTCTGTCATAGTTAGATGCTACAGTGATGATGGAGATAGAAGCAAAGAGCTGGCGCTGCACTCACATCGCCTACTCCCACAGTGTCTATCCGCTAGAATCCAGGATGCCTTCAGAGGGGACAGCAGCAGCACTGGCCACTGTGGCTGAGCCTTTGACAGAGCAAGACTATGCATGATGTAGAGATGGACAATGCTGGGGTGTAGATACATTGATGCAACCTTTGGAGCAGCACAGGGTCCAAGAGTTGAAGTGGCCAATTTCCATCTTCAAAGCAAGCAAAGTTATGCTTTATGATGAACTATTAGTCTGCAATTTCCCCTATATTGTATTTTCACAAGGGCCCTCTTCTATCTATATTTAATGTATATAGATGTAAATTTAAAAACAACATTTTGTATTGCCTTCTCAAAATATTTGCAAATATTTCGGTTACACTGAGTCACTACTTATGGGCTAGCCGTGAGGCTGAGTAGTCAAGAGATCCTTGGTCAAATCCCAGCAGGGCTCAAAATAACCAAATGGGTGAGACAAAAGTTTAATCAGATCACGGTCCAAGGTCAGAAATCCAGGAGGTAGTGGATACAAACAAATGTGTTAGGCAAACTGGAAGTCAGGAGATAGATCAAAGGTTGGGCAACAACTGAAGAAAGACTGAGGACAGTAACAAGGAATGCAAACACCACCAAGCTTAAAGTTACAACTGGCTGGGATCGAACCACTACTACCCAGCTAAATAGCCACGTAGTCACCCTAAAAGTAACACCTGACATAAGCCCAGCTGCTCCAATCTAAGATAAGGCTGCAAGGCAATAATCAGTTTGCTTGGGAACAACTTTACCCACACCCAATCCCAGATTGGGGAGCTTTACTGTCAGTTAGAATATTGACAGACCAGGATGCAACTGCCATTTATTGGGCAGCTGAGCTGTCATACACAGCATCCTTTTGATACAGTGAGTCACTGATTCATGATAATTGGGTTATTTCTTTTTTATATATGCCTCCCTTACTGCTGCACCCTATGCTATAGCCTAGTTTGGCCTTTTTTAGGAAATCCAGCCCTAAGTCTATAGTCACTATATGTGACTGCAATCTTGTGATTCTTCCTAATGTGAAGTGCTGCTGGCAGGAGCTGGTGGTTGTGTGACTGCAAGTATGCGATTTGCATATATGTAGTTTTACCGCCCTGAGAGGGGCCCGGCCGCTTCCTCCGCTTGCTCTGGCCGAGCTGCTCGAGGTCCGGGCTCGGGTTGTCGGTGGCACGAGCGCTTCCGGACCGGGGGCCACGTCACTCTTGTTAAGGGGGGGAGAAGGCGGTGGGAGGATGGTGGTCGTGTAACGGATCGTGACGCCACCCACGGGTCATGGTGACGGGAGAAGCACCACCGCTGCGGCTGGAGTAATGGCGGGCTCGTCCGGGATCGGTGTTGCGGCCGCAGCTGAGTTGTTAGCCCCTCTGTGGGTAGGGGCTGTGTGTCCCGGGGCCGGTGGGGGACTGTGAGGGTTGGTGGTTGTTGTAGTCGGGGTGCAGGGCGCCGTGCCACGGTGTAGTGTGTCGTGCCCGGATGGCACTGGTGTACTCACGATTAATGCACACTGAGTCACTGGTAAACCAAAGTTCAGTAGTGGTCGGTCCCCGCGGCCGGCTGCTGTTGTCCCCTGTAGGGTTGATGGTGGCCCCTTTTCCCGTGCACCTCTGGATGTTTGTGTTGCGGCCCCCCCTGCCTAAGCAGTGGGAGCCCGCTCCCCGGCGTTGATCTGCTGGAGGAGCCCTCGGTTGCCCGCAGGCGCTGGCCCGTCGGGTGTTTGGCCCTTGGCGGTGGCGCTCACCCGGTCTCGTTGGGCTTTTGCCTTCTTTCGGGTCTTTGGTTGTGGATGAACCCCTGAGGTCTGGCCAGCAATCAGTCAATTTGCCTATACTCAGTGGCTTCTAAGCTAGGACGGGGGGAGTACCCTTCTTCTGTTTGGTGCTCCGGTACACGTTTGGCTCCCCGGTTCGGGACCGGCGGGCTGCAACCCAAGCCCCGTCCGTATGGTTCCGCCGGTTGCTGTACCGGTACGCCTGCAGATGGCCACCACCGCCTGCCTGCCTGACGTTTTCCAAGGGGCCCAGGCTCCAACCTGGGTCCCTGACAGTCTCTCTCCTCTTTCACCTCCTGTCACTGTCAACTCTCAACTCCTTCTCTAACTGTTCTGCTTGAACTTCCTGCCCAAGGACAGTAGTCTCCTCGGTGGGCGTGTCTTTCCACCTGACTCCGCCCATCTGGTGTTCTCCACTTCCACTTGCCCTGGGGGAGGCATCAGGTCTCCCTATCGGGTGACATGTGTGTGACCTCACAGGGGTTGGGGGTGTGTGTGTATGTGGCTGATGTAATTACCTGTGACCCCTGGGGTTCAGGGCGTCACACAGTCATGTGGCAATTAGCACAGCCTTGCTCCAACAAGTGAATTAGCTCGATATGGTCTAGATGGAATGTAGGCTGAAGTATGTAAATTGCATACTTGTGTTTATGTGATCACCTGTTCCAGACACCGGCATTGGAGACTGCTGTCACAGCAGGCATTGTGAGGAAGTCGGCAGCCACATAGAGTGATTGCAGACTGTACCCTGAGGCTGGAAAACCCCTTTAGGTCCCCTTCACACGTCAGTGTTTCTGGTACATATGTCATCTGTTTTCATATCTACTGGAGACATGGACATATGCAGACTCATTAAAATCAATGGGTCTGCGCACACATCAGTGTTTTAACAAGGACCATGTGTCCATTTGAAGCACACATGTGTTCATGTTTTCTGCAAGGAGACAAGTAAATTTTTCTCCGGCAGGACTCATGTCACATGGGCCACACAGTGATGGGATGTATGTGACACATACCAGAGAAAACATGTGTCTTTCAAATAAAATGATTTTCTATACTCACTTGTCTCCAGCGCTGCTGTCTTCGGTGCTGATGTCACTTGCTTCCAGGCCCGCTCATTATGCTCATAAATATTAACTACAGTGTCAGAGACATCAGCACTGGGGACAGCAGTGTCAGGGATAAGTGAGTAAAACATTATTGCTTTCCATGTGCTATGACGGATAACAGACAGAGAACACATGTGTCAAAATCATGGAACACGGATGGGCCATACACACCTTCAACACAGCCATGCAAACAAACATTTTTCACTGACATGTGAAAGGAGTCTTAAAGAATTTGAAGTGTCCACTTGTGACGCCCTGGCAAAACCAGGTAGTCACAGATGACTGTACCCCCCAAAAAGGGTACAGGAATCGCCTCCTCATTGGGAATTTACTCCACACATCCCACACATGGAAACACCAGCCACAAATCCTAGTCACACCCCCATGACAACCAGGACACACCAGTGGGCGGGACCAGGCAGATGGGAATGCCCACCTAGGGGTCTTGAGGTGACAAGGGGTGGGAGTTGTGAACAGAGTCGAGTGTAGTCTGACAGTCTAGTCAGAACAGTTGGAGAGCAGTGGAGTTTGAGTCAGAGCTGAAGTGCAGTGTGGTCAGGGTTGGAACCCTGGGACCACGGGAGGACCGACTAGGTGGCAGACGACACTGTAGGGCCACAGGCGACGGAGAACCGGTCGCGGGAGACCTGAAGAGGACCGGGGCAGGGTTGTAGCCCGCCGGTACCGATGACGGGAATCCGGTCCGGAGGCCATGCATGGGCGGGGTACCTGGACCCTAGGACAAGGCAAGCTTCAAGCCCCTTGTTAATTGACTAGCGGGACAAGGTACCAGGCCTTGTTCCTGAAAAGAACAGCCCAGATAGAGCAGACTGGAAGCCCAACACGGGGGACAGGGTGTCCACCAAGAACCCATTGAAGTCCCATGGGTCAGCGTCTGCGGGCAATGGCTCCCTCTGCATCCAAAGCTATAGGGGAGCGGATTTCTCCCGGTTAATCCACACACCACAAGACACAAGTGCAGGAGGAAGAACCCCTACATTGTTAGCCAATGTGCGGGACCAGCACACCCCTCCGGAGGCAACTGGCATCCGGCCTTGGTTTACAGTACGGACTCTGTGTGGATTATTTGTAATTGTGAGTACACCGGTGTCACCCGGTCCAACCTGCCAATAACGCCCCAGCCCTGCTCCTTACTCCACAACCGGGCCCCTGGACTACACCTCCCCTACCCGTGGAGGGGATCCCACCTTGCTGCCCTGCTCCATCAGCCCCGGGCACCCCCATACAAGGCAGTGGCGGTGCCACCATCCCATCACCGCAACCCACGGGTGGCGTCACAATCTCCCTTGTAAATACCTCCCTTTTTCACTTTGTGCGAGGATGGGTGGTTGCACAAGCCCCGGGTCCAGCCCCAACTCGAGCCCAGGACACGACCCCGGATCCGAGCGCCCCTCAAGCAAGCCCCAGTTGCCGCAGTGGAGGTGGCACCCGTCCACGACACACTCTGTCACGCCCCCTCATCAAGGTCGACAAGAGAATTGCCAATCTTGATGTCCCCAGAATGCTTATGCTTCTATAGCATGGAATTATAGAGCTTTCTGTGCTACTCAACAGGCTATATTTATACAGCTTACCTATATGCACATGTCCTGAAACAGTTAACTTTATAATAATGTACTCATAATGTTTATTTAATTATTTTAATCTTGTAATTAAAGAAAACATTATTATAATTCTGGAGGGATTAATAAAAATAGAAATAAAAATACATACATTTTTGTTGCAAGTTTGCTTTATGGGAAATTGTCCAGAGGAATTCTTTACACTATTCTCAAAGATATCCTGACAACAATATTACTTTCAATCCTATCTAAAAAATTAAATGAAGAAAAAAATGGAATACTCCTCTTGTGTGACCGAGCAAAGTAAAAAAGCAAAATAAATCATAACCACAAATAAATGACATCTCCCTGGGAAAATACTCTTCTTTTTCCTGCCTTCTTTCTTGAAGGGAACAGGTTATGAAGATTGAATTTTACTTGATGGGACCCATCAGCCATGAAGGAACAAAATGAAAGTTGAATTGTATGCCAAGGCCAAATATTAAGAAAGAATATAACTTGCTTTGCCCTCTGCGTGAAACTTCCAAATGCTGTTATGGATAACTCAAGGAGATGAATACTAAACATTGATTTATGGTGTCACAAGGTATTCATAAACATGGGAATACATAAAGCTTTAAAACTGGAAAGCTTTTGCTGTGCAGTACTATTTAAAATATAGCACAATATCTATGTATACAGCACTTTCTATAATTTGTTGTCTAAATCATGTATATACATTAAATATAGAAAGAATCCTGCCCAAAATTACTTTATTTATTTATTTCCGGTGGAACAACTAGGCCTTGCTAATATGTCATCATAAAAATAGCTAATGTATAAATGAAAATTTACTTCATTTCATGGGGAATACAGGACTCTCCTTCATATGGGGATAACAGCAATTCGGTCAGTGACCATACGTTTTGTACCTTTCTGTCACAAATGTGTTCCATCAGCAGGTTACATCTTGTGTTAGAGCGGATCTACTTTCATTTTTCATTGAAAGGGTAAGTACTTTTTCCTTTCTGGCTAAGATTACTCATAGCCTTAATCACAGCTTCAGCATCTTGTCATCACCCCTTCTGCTAGCCACCCACTTCTGGCTTTAGGTCATAACAGTGATAGAATCTCTATCCTGACCACTTTGAAGAGGCCTGTTTCTGGAATAGGTAAGGTATTATTTCAGAAGTTCATGCTGAAGAAAACTAGGAGTGTTATTTGTTGTGTCTTTCCCCATCCCGTTTGTCTTGCTTTCCTTGTGTTGCTTTATTGTAGTAGTGGGACTAGTGTCTCGATGACCTACTCACTAGACAGATTAAGTTCAGGGTCAGCGAGAACCTATGCACATGAAAGTGCATAGGGGAAGGACCCATCTAGGGATGTTAGGGAGCTCAGGCATCAGTTATAGGTGAGTGTGAGATGGTGACTACTGATGGGCTATCTCGAACTGTAAAGATCAAAGATCGTACCAATCACATTGTAAATGCTGTATTACCTTGTTGGTTAATGACTGGTCACATGACTATGACGTCATCAAAGGTCCTGTTAAGTGATTGTCACTGTGCGAGTGTCGCATCGCGCACAATCTCCTGGCAGGAGCAGTCAGTTGCATGTATTTCCATGCAGCTAACCGCTCCTGTCCTGAGAGCATCAGGCTTTGCGGGGTGATGCAATGTGAAGAAAGTGCAATCATCCCCTCACTGTCAGCCTGCTTCACGCTCTGTACAAAGTGATGTAGCAGAGTTGACAATGCTCTCTCTGCTTCTCACTTTATATAAACTGTGTCTGTACAGAGTGATGAAGCTGACATTGCTGTCCTTGTGGATTACGTTGGACTAAGGATTTTTTTTATAATAAAGATGGAGTCTTAGAGTCTCTAAATGTTTTTTGTTTTATTTCTAATAAAACATTTTTGTTCTGTGCTGTGTTTTTTTTTACTGTTTAATAGAAACTCATGGTGGCCATGTCTAATTTGGCGTGACACCATGAATTTCGGGCTTAGTACCATCTGAGAATACAAAGCTGGTAATAACCCCTTTATTACCCAGCATGCCACTGCATTAGGACCGCTGGACGAGCCTGGTAAAGTGCCTGGAAGTGGCTCTAAGAAACAATGTGCCATTTCTAGGGGCGGCTGCAGTCTGCAGAGAATCCCAGACCCAGCTGATTAGCTTTACCTGACTGGTGGTCAAAATATGGCAGGAGCCCATGCATTTTTTTTTCATTATTATTTTAAATAATTTAAAAAAACTTAATGAAGTTCCTGTATTTTGATTGCAAGCCAAGGTAAATCCAGGCAGATGGGGATGGCAGCCCATAGCCATCCTCTTTATCTGCGCTGAGAATCAAAAATACCATGGAGCACTACATCATTTTTTTAATGATTTATTTATTTTTACAGTACTGTGATGTCAAGTAATCACAGACCCAGCACAGAAAATGGGGGTCTGTGTTTGAGTGTCCTGAAAAGAGAAA
The DNA here is from genome assembly GCF_048569485.1 of Anomaloglossus baeobatrachus. Taxonomy (NCBI): domain Eukaryota; kingdom Metazoa; phylum Chordata; class Amphibia; order Anura; family Aromobatidae; genus Anomaloglossus; species Anomaloglossus baeobatrachus. The sequence goes on along the minus strand of NC_134354.1, from coordinate 380,347,978 downwards.
AGTTAAGAATAATAAAGAAAAAAATAAAGATAAAAAAAATCAGAAAAACTGAAAATTTTGTAGTGGTCTCTTAATTTTTGCCAGAGCTGTACATACAGATATATATATATATATATATATATATATATATATATATATATATATATATATATATATATATATATATATATATATATACATATATCTATATACATATATATATATAGTTGTATAAAAGCAAATCATTAAAAAAATGTCGTAGTGCTCCGCGGTATTTTTGATTCACATCACAGATAAAGCGGACGGCTCCAGGTTGCCACCCTCATCTGCTTGGCTTTAACTTGGCTGGCAATCAAAATACAGGGAAGCCCATTTTTTTTAATTTATTTAAAAAAATATTTAAAAACAAATGCGTGGGCTCCCACTGTATTTTGATCAACAGTAAGGTAAAACTAGGCAGCCAGGGGCTGGGATTCTCTGCAGCCAGCAGCCACCCCTAGAAATGGAGCAGTGATTCTTAGTGCTATTTCCTGGCACTTTACCCAGCTCGTCCAGCAGCCCTAATATGGTGGCACGTTGGGTAATACCAGCTTTGTATTCTCAGATGGTACTAAACCTAAAATTCATGGTGTTATGCCAAATTAGACATGGACACCATGAATTTCTAGTAAACAATAAAAAAGCACAACACTAACATTTTTTTGATTAGAAATAAAACAAAAAAAAATTTAGAGACTTCATCTTTATCATAAAAAAATCTTTATTCCAAAGTAATCCACAGTGACAGCAATGTCAGCTTCAACACTCTCCACAGAGAGAGCATTGTCAGCTCTGCTACATCGCTCTGTACAGAGCGTGAAGCAGGCTGAAAGTGGGGGGGTGATTGCACTTGCATCACATTGCATCACCCCGCAAAGCCTGATGCTCTCAGGACAGGAGCAGTCAGCTGCATGGAAATACATGCAGCTGACTGCTCCTGTCGGGAGATTGTGCGCCGTGATGCGATTCGACACTCGCACAGTGACAATCACTTAACAGGACCTTTGATAACGTTATAGTAATGTGACCAATCTGTAACCAGCGAGGTAATACAACATTCATACCTAACTGGTCACATGGCCATCACGTCACGGAAGGTCCTTTAACCCGGGGGCACAGCAATGATCAAGCAGAAGCAGCCGGGAGGCAGTCTGCAGGATGTGTCGCAGGACCTGTAAGTATAATGACAATGTTTATTATTAACTATATTCTTTATTTTACAGTCCCCCCACCCCATCCCACAACTGTAAACCCCAAGATCAGTGATCTGACCCAAGTTCGAGTTATCCCTATTTTTACAAAACAATAGGGCGAGGCTCCCGATCCGAACATCGGGGGATCGCCCATCAGTAGTGGTGACACCTCTTCCCTCTCCCTATCACCAGGACCTTCCTTTACATCTTTCTTAGTTTTCCCCCTGTGTGTTGTGCACCATGCCGAGCATTCCCTCACCCCAGCGTGACACTTTCTTATTGAGAGATGAAAATTAGTCACTGACTAACCTCTTTAAAGATCTGTTTCTGTCATTTCACTAATTTATATTTAAAGGAAAACTTTTGATTAAATGTCCCATAATGACTGCAACTTAAAGTATTATGTTGTATTGCTCTTTTTCACCATATTGATCTTATCTAAAAGGTGTGAGTGAGTCATCTGTGCTCTATACCCAGCACTTTCTTATCATGCAGGAGGTGTCTGGTGCAAATGTCCCACTACTGTTTGTAGCTGGACTAGGTAATTGTCTGTGACTCCTTAGTCTTCTTGTTAAACTGATGGATTTACTGTTGGTAGACTCTTCTGGTTCTGTTACAACAGGTGGTTTGAACTGGTTCTTCCACTGGCTGTGGGAAAGTCATTACTGGTACTATTATGGCTCCATTATACTGAGGCCAGTTCTCAGGAAAGTCTCCAAGTATTGTATGTATCACCTTCTCTTTCTTCTATGGTACTTGAGGTATACAGGGAACTTCTTCTTTGGCTTTTAATTGTTCTGGGAATTTCTTCAAATGATCCCTTGAGACAGTTGACAAAGTTTTTCCTTTATCTATGCTGATTAAGCAAGTTTTCTTATTATCAGAATTGGAAGGTAACTTTGTAGGTTTCTACTTCCCACTGATCATCAAGTTTATGGACTTTTCTTTTTCTTTTTAGAACTATTTCTCCAGGTGTTAAGGAAACAGCTTGTGTGTTTTTGTTGTAATCCTTCTCTTGTTTTTCCTGACTTTGATTTAAGCTTTTTTCAACACACTCTTGTATTCTCCTGTATTGAGTTTGTCGATTAGAGTCCCAATCAGCATCTGACGAATCGATTTCTGGAACAACAACTCCCATCTCAAGATCAACTTGTAATCTTCTAGGTCTTGTTCTCATTAGATTCGCCGGTGTACAGTTAGTAGAACTCACAGGAATGTTGTTGTACATGTCCGCTAAGTCAGGTAAGTTTCCTGGCCACATGTTTCTTTCTTCCAATGGCAAAGTTTTCAACAGGTCAGTTACCACCTGGTTCATCTTCTCACACATGGAGTTGGTCTGCGGATGTTAAGGTGTGGTACGAATTTTCTTACATCCATATAAGTTGCAAAACTCTTGGAATATTTCAGCTTCAAATGCAGAACCTTGATCTGTTAACACCTGTTCTGGGTATCCGTGAGGTCTACAAAAGTAAGCCTGAAAGGTTCTTGCTGCAGTCCTTGCTGTCAAGTCCTTCACTGGAACGACCACCAAAAATCTGGAGTAATGATCCACCAATGTGAGAGCATATGTATAGCCTTTCAGACTGGATGTTAATTTAACATGGTCCAGGGCTACAATTTCCAATGGCTGCTTGGTGATAATGGGTCACAGTGGTGCTCTTTGGCTGTCACAGTCTTTCTTTCACAGATTGCAGGGACCAGTTTCTGCACTATTTTTCTATAGTGGTTCTCATTCCAACCCAGTAGAACCAGTCACGCAACAACGCTTCCAACTTCTTCCACCCGAAATGTCCTGCTCGATCATGGTACACTTCTAGCACCATCTAGACGTTGTTTTTGGGTACTACCACTTGACATACCCTCTTGTGGGTGTTAGGGTTAGTGACACTTTTGCACAGTTTGCCTCGATGGATGCACAACCTGCTTCTCTAATTCTATAGATGCTGAGCTTCTAGTGGAGCATCAGGATCTAGGCACGAACCTGGTTGGTTAATCAGTTATTTGACCAGTCTAACCGCAGGGTCACCATCTTGTGCTTACTTTCACCCGTGATGAGGTAGCGAGTTCAATGCAGCCTCTTGATGCTTGCTACCAGATTGTTGATACTGGGATGCACTGTGGCAGTGGAAAGTTGGCAACTCGATCTTTTCTAGCTCATCAACATCTTCTCCCTCCTCTAATAGGTGAGGCATCCTGGATAATGCATCTACGTTGGCAAGCTTGCGACCAGCTCGATATTTGATGGTGAAATCATAGTTCGTTAGTCGGGCCACCCAACGTTGCTCCAATGCTCCTAGCTTTGCCATATCCAGGTGGGTCAGAGGGTTATTGTCTTTGAAGATGGTGAACTTCGCGGCTGCCAAATAATGTTTAAACCATTCGGTGACAGCCCAGACCAAGGCCAGGAGTTCTAACTTGAATGAGCTGTAGTTTTCTGGGTTAGTCTCGGTAGGACGGAGCTTCCTGCTTGCATAGGCAATCACTCGTTCTTTGCCATTCTGTACTTGAGATAGCATGGCTCCCAATCCCACGTTGCTGGCATCTGTATACAGCACAAAGGGTAAGTTGTAGTCAGGATACATCAGAATCTCGTTATGAGTCAGGGCCCACTTCATCTATCAGAAGGAGTTATCTTCCCCTTCACCCCATTCAAATGGAGGACCAGAAGTCTTCCCCTTCTTTGCCTGACCTACCAGGAGTTCCTGCAAAGGTGCTGCCATCTTCATATAGCCCTTTATAAATCTCCTGTAGTATCCTACCAGGCCCAGGAACTGACGTACCTCTTTGATGGTGGTCGGTCTTGGCCAGTTCTTGATAGCTGTAACCTTTTTTGGGTCTGGTGCCACTCCTTCTGCGCTAACCACATGTCTGAGATACTGAACCTTGGGTTTTAACAGATGACACTTTCATGGTTTCAACTTCATTCCATACTTTGACAATGCTTCAAATACCTCAGCTAGGTGTTCCAGATGTTCCTCGTAGGTTTTTGAGTACATAATAACATCATCCAGGTCTCGAAGTTGCGGTGTCCCAGGCAGCATTCCACCAGTCTGTGGAATATTCCAGGTGTGTTACAGAGTCCAAACGACATGCTGTTGAACTCACACAGGCCCACTGGTGTGAATGCAATTTTCTCCCAATCCTCTTCGGCTACAGAGATCTGCCAATAACCACCGGTGAGATCTAGGGTAAAAAAGTAGTTAGCAGCCTTCAGTGCAGCTAGTGATTCTTCTATGTGGGGTAGTGGATAAGCATCCTTATGTGTTATTTGATCGATTTGCCTATAGTCCACAACATCATGGTGCCATCCTTCTTCTTGACTAGGATGAGTGGAGCTGCCCAAGGCTACAACTATCTCTAATAAACCCAGCCTCCTTCATGTTCCTCAGCATTTCCTTGGCCTTTTAACTCTACCCGCACCACTTTTATGGTTACCTCCTTAAATCCAATCTGAGTCACTGGTAAACCATTTACAGCATAAATAGTGAGGCCCGAGTTCGGACGAGTGAGCTCAGCATCAGACCACAATCTCTTGTAAAGTACATATGGGATGGTTGTTACCTGCTAGCCAGTGTCCAACAATGCAGATGTGGGAATTCCGTCCAAAGTGATGGACAGAACTGGTCGTCCTCCCACATACCTGTCACGCCAGTCAGATGGGCTTGTTGTCTTATTCCTGGGTGTTGGCCCTTGGCCCCACGGATTGCCAGTTTAAAGGATACACTTTTGCAAAATGGCCGGCTTTGTTACAATGATGGCATAATGGCTGTCCAGACGAGTTGTAGCGATCGCTGCTCCTTTCTCGGGATGATGGGATCCTCCTTTCTTGCATCCATGGGACGTACACAGGGCAGTAAGCTAGCTGGATCTTCTCCGATGGCTTGGATTCTGGCTTGAGCTGCATCACTTTTAGGATCATGGCCCCATCCTTGCTCAGCTGGTACTGGCTTGCCAGGACTGAGAGACAGAGTCTGTGGTCGCAGGGGATTGCAGGGCTTTTATGGCCCGGGCCTTTAAAACAACGAAGTCCACATCCGGGTGTTCCAGGGCCCACAGGTGCAGCTGCTTATGGTCCTCCACTGATTGTAACCTCTGCAGGAACTGTTCAATCATCATCTTGTTCCCTTCCTGGGCACTGATGGAGGTGTACATGTTTCAGGGTCTGCAGTGCTGCTTGTAATCGTAGAGTATAGTCTCTGGTACTGTCATGTGGGCTCTGCCTGCAAGTGTAAAATCCCCTTCTCAGCTCTGCCTCTGTACTGGTTTCAAAAGCAATTTTTAACTTTTCAAAAATGGTGTTCACTGATTCCCGGTCTGCATCTGACCAGGTCTCTACTTCCAGTTCTGCTGCACCCGTTAACTGTCCCAGCACAACAGACGCTCTTTGCTTGCCAGTCATTGCATACATGTTGAATACGGTGCATATTTTCTTTTTGAACCCGATTAAAGCATCCGGTTTGCCATCATACTGGGGCAGCCACTTCCACGGCCGGATCAAGACCTGCTGCATCCCCGTCGCTTCGTGCCTTTATTTTTACATCCCCCTTGGTTTTTCTTACCACTCTCCTGTGGGACTGCAGCACTTTGGGAGCTTCCGGGTCAGGTTACTGCCCCCTTCCGCCCGCGCTTGCCGGACTCGTGGGTGGAATCCCTGGTCGCACCCTTTTCATCACTGCGGTGGCGCAGTCAGTTTTTCACACAAAAATGGCAGCAGTTTCACAAATCACAAAAACAGTCCATAAGGTGCACGGAATCCATTGTTAACAGGTTTAGTCCAATCCTGTTCATGACGCCAAGAAAAGCCTGTCGCACCCCAGGGCTAATGGGTACTCGTTCTCGGGCCTGGTTTCACTGGAAAATGTCACGGGAGTAATGGCTGGTGCCCGGTTCTGTGACCCTGAAGGGGGGTTGCTTTAAAAAAGGGAGTATTTACAGGGATTATTAATAAAGTTGTCGTGACGCCACTTGTGTGTTGCGACTATATGGATGGAGCCACCGCTGCACAGTCTCTCACTGCTTGGGCTGATGTTAATGGCAGCCTGGATGTTGTGGCCCTCCGCAAGTAGGGCTGGCCCCAGGGGGGTAAATGATGGTGTCCATGTTTATGTCTGTTGATAATACTGGGGAGCGGATAAAAGGTAGGCCACACAAGGGCCTGCAGTGTAACTAGTTCTTTACTCATTGAGATGTTGCTTACAACCCGATGGAGGCTGTTCCTTACCACTGGTCCCTTGTAGTTCCAGTGCCGGTGTGGTGACCTAGTGGCTTACTTCCACTGCACCTGTCTCTGGTTGATGGGTCCTCTTGGCTTGGAGCATCTGGGGATGCCCTTCTGGTAGTCTTTCAGTCTTAGTCTGTATGGCAGGCAGTTTGAACCCTGTTGGGTCGGTTCTCTGTTCCCGGTCCTAGATTCTCCCATCACTGCTGTGCCCTGAACTCTACGGTCGGTGTGGTCCTGGATAGTCCCCTCACTGTGCAGATTTTATCAGGTCTACCTAGAGCGTTTTCCTGACCTAGGGCTCTGTACCCTATCGGTGCTATGGTTCCGAGTACTCCTCCGTACTCCTTCGGCAACCACACGCCTGGGCCTGAGAGGTCACTGCTACACTCTCCCGTCAGTACCGTTACATCCGTCTCCTTTCACTTTCACTTACTGACTGTCTGGCCCCTCCTCCCTGGTTGTCGTCTAGTGGACTGGATCGGTTTCACCCCTGGGTGGCCATCCATTGGGTCCAACCCTAGCCCGTCACCAGTTTTTTTGGGGAGAAACAGGGATTGTATGAATGTTTTGGTGTTACCGGCACTGATATTATGGGTCCCTGGGGGTAGACCCTCCATCTTTGACAGGATGCAGTTCTCTGTAGCTCCTGATGGCTCAGGGGCACTACACAGTGTTTGACAGTTAGTATGCTGTAAGACTTGTCAGTCACTGGCTGTAGGTGTGAAAAACAGGACTTACTTGCTTTCTCTTCGAGTCGTAGCAGTATTTAAACTATTTTTCAAATTTAAATATTGAGTAAAATGAAAAAAACTATATATGTTGAGCTCAGTGCATCCTTCTCTAACCCATGATGCCTTCAGAAATGGTAAGATACGAAATCTCACTTCACTTAATATGAGGAGTTGCACAAAGATAAGTCAGTATTTAAACACAGTTAAAATAATAATAAAAATAATAATAATAATAATAATTTATATAGCATCTGTCATGAAACCTGCATGGCTCTGCTGCTGCGGAACATGTGCAGGTATCCATTCTGGGAAGTGGGTCTCTGGGGAGTTGCCTGTTCGGGGTGGTCTCGTTCCCGGGTTACACTGCCATATCTGTGCTCTGCTACCTCCGGGATGCCACCAGTGATATTTCCGGCTTGGCGTCGTGCTACTCCTGTGAGAAGTGCTCTGCTCCATTTCCCTGCTACCCGGTACCTTTGTCCTGACCCTTGACCTGCCCGACTTCTAACTCTCTGGCCATGTCTGACCACTGTCCCACCTCCCCTGCCTAACCTCTGTCCCTCCAGCCTTGCCTGACCTCTGCTTTTCCTGCTTGCACCGTCCTCCATCTGTGTTGCCCAGTCTTACTTCTGTGTTCCCCCAGTTACCCGGTCTTCTGATCTCCCTGATGTCTCTCCTCCTGTGTAGTTTGTTTTCCGGTATCCAACCATGGCTTTATTTTTGACTGTGACTAGTTTTGCTCCCTGTTTCAAGACATGACATCCCGCCATTGACCCAGTTCTGTTTGACAACTCTGACTTGTCATTTTTACAACTTCTTGTGGGCTTCTGTAGTATTACATCCCGGTTAGTTTTCCTGCCTGAGTGTCATCGTCACCTAGTGGTAGCCTGACAGCGTTGACCTATTCGTCAGCGTTACAATTGACAGGGATCTTTACAGACATTAAAGATATTACAAATTAATATAGTTCTACAGTTACATGAGGAGTGAGGGCCCTGCTCGAAATCGTGCAATCTATATGGAGTCTTGAATTTTTTTTTTGCAACACTGCAATTTTCTGGTATTAATTTTAGGCCTCAAAAAGTTTGTTCCTGTCCCGCTTTTTGAAATCTGTACAGTGACAGCAAACTGCCTTTATTAGCTTGTGGGGATAGGATGATGGTTTTAAGTGCTTTGAAAAAAAGAAGGATGTGAAAATGCAGCCTGCAAGATAGATGGATGCCTGCTTTAGATGTTTAATGTAAGTGGAAATCAGGGGAATGTAAGATTATGCATATTGCAGAAAGATATCCCCATGAATACAGTAAAGTGTAATTTGTGTCAGTGAGGCCTCTGCAGAGAACATGACTCTGAATTATTGAATCATCAAAGAAACTGCTAAAACAAGAAGAACAAAAATGGATTGCACTTTTTATTTATTCATATTTGCTAGGATTTTTAAAGAGTCTAAATATGGAAAAAGAGGACTTCAAGAAAATCACATAAAGATAGAACATGAATAAATCATTATTTTTTGTAACTAGTAATCATCGATTGTGACTGTATGCAGATATAACTTGTGTATTGCTTCAAAATTTTCATATTTACATCTGAATGTTTATAGAATAAGCCATTGTTCTGTTGGACATGTCAGTGCAAGTGGCAGTGCAAACTACACTGTTCAAAAAGGATAAGGGAACAACGAAATAACATATCGGATCTCAATGAACAAAAGATTCAAATTAATCTTTACTGATATAATTGTGTAATTTTTAAAAGAACAAAATGTCATACCAATGGCCAACGAAAACCAATTTTTTTAACTAATTGATGGATAGCACTCGGAATTGAAAAGTAGAGATTTAAATCAGACAAAGGCTATTTCTGTGAATTTCATCATTTCAATTCCTACTGTGACTCATTATGTATGGCTCTGACATGACAGTATGCTCCCCCAGCAACATCTGAGCTTCCACCTGCTGAGGGGGCAAATGTAGTCCTGGAAGACAGAAGACCAGGGTATCAGTGAGTTCTTGGACAGTATGTTTTGGTACTTGGTCAAATTCACTGATGTCCCGAAGGTTTTCAATTGGACTCAGGTGTAAGGAACTTGAAGGTCAGTCAATGGCATGAATGCCTATATCATCCAAGAACTGCCTACATACTCTGGCCACATGAAACTGAGAATTGTCTTGCACCAGCAGAAATCCCAGTCAACTTCACCACTGTAAGGTCAGCCAAAAGATCCAAAATTTTCATCCCAGTACCTAACAGCTGTCAGTACTATTAGATACTACAGTGTAATATCTTCAAAGGATATGCCTCCCAAGATCATTATTGACCCATCTCTAAACTGGTCATGCTGGATGATGTTGCATGCACAATCACCACTCACCACAGCATCTTTCGGCTCTTTCAAGTTTGTCAGATAAGCTGTGAACCAAAGAGAATCAGGCATTAATGGCAGCCTTGCCTATTCTGTTTTTTTTTTTGTTTGTTTTTTGTTAAATGCCAATTGAACTGCATGGTACAGTGCTGTCAGAACAGGTACCATAATAAAGTTTGTGGAGCACCACTAGAAATAATTTTCTAGGACTCTGTCAGTACTACATCTGTTCCTTATAAAAAACAGAGCAGATACTGGTCATGTTCCTAGCTTGATGCGCTTATAAAGTCTTGTCCTGCTCATCTTGTGGAACAATTGCGTCCTGGTATGGACTCCAACTGCGCTTAAAGACAGAGCAAACCTTCTTATGATGGCAAACCGCAAACATGGATGTGCCATCCTGGAGGACTTGGACTAGCATTGCAACCTGAACGGGCTGTAGGTATTGCTTCATGCTACCAGCAGTGACAAAGGATACCAGCAAAACATGAAACTAGAGAAAAACCAGTCATAAAAGATAAGGAGCAAAGTCATTGTCTGATTCCACCATGAATTTTTTTCCCTTTTTGGGGACATCTACTGTTCAATAGTTGTTACTTTCATTTGCATCAAAGTAGATGAAATTGATTCACAATCATGTTTCCTAATTGATCCAATTAATATCCATGAATTATATTGACTTAGGGTTATTATTTGATGCTTAAATGGAACCTGTCACCAGATTTGGTGACTATAAGCTGCGGCCACCACCACTGGGCTCTTATATACAGCATTCTAACATGCGCAGGTGCACTTTGATCTGACCTGTGCAGGGCAGATCAAAGTATTGTAGTGTGACTGAGTGGGACCTCCATGCCCACCTGAATGCATGACGTAGGATGTGTCATGCACCCAGGCTTGAGAAGAAGGAGGACACAGATAGCGAAACAGGAGGTGCTACACCCGGAGAACGGAAACACTCATCTGACCCATCTGCTCCACACCGACCATTTAGGTAAGTATTATAAAGTCATTTTTACGCTCTACACAGCGGCCTGGGCTCTTATATACAGCATGTTAGAATGCTGTATATAAGAGCCCAGTGGTGGTGGCCGCAGCTTATAGTTGCAAAATCTGCTGACAGGTTCCCTTAAAGTGTTCTCATTTTTCTAAGCAGTAAAAATATATTGAAAAGGAAATAAATTTATCTTTTGCATGTAGGGGCATACCCACATGGCATTGCCTTACACAATAGTAATAAACAAGTATTGTTAACCTGATATCAACCAAGTGCTGTTAATTTACAGCGTTTGGACAGGGGCTTTAATCCCAAGCCATTGTAAACTTACATTACAGAATTAATGCTCCTGCAATATAGGAAAAATGGATCAGGTTTCCAGCTGTCATACACAGCAGGGAACTCCAAAAGGAAGACAAAAGCGGTTTATTAAGCCCTAGCTCAGTAGAGTTTCTGGACATCAGAATAATGAGGGGAGTGGACGGCTCTGTCGTGAGGGACATCTTTAGAAAAGGAACAGCAGTTAACTGCCTTCTTAGTGCAAAATCTTCTCATCCCCCACAAGTCATCAACTCCGTACCAACAGGTCAGTTCCTGAGAGCCCGTAGGGTTTGTTCGGACAATGTTCTGTTTGAGGGCCAGGCGGCGGACCTTAGGAGGCGGTTTAAGTCCCGCCACTATAGTGATAGGTCGATTGAATCTGGCTATGAGAGGGTAAGACATACCCCGAGGGATAATCTCCTCAAACCGAGTGTAAGAAGATCAGATCAAAAAGTCAGATTTATCACGGCCTATCACTCTCAGTGGAGGGAAATCAATGAAGTTGTAGCACGCTATTGGCCTATACTTATCTCTGACGGTGATCTAGCAAAAGCCATCTCGGCTTGGCCATCAGTTACGCCACGTAGGTCCAAAACAATAAAGGACATGATAGTGAAGAGCCACTATGTCCCACCCCCCTCTACATTTCTGGGTCTGACAAGGGGACCCAAATGGGGTTCTTTTTCTTGTGGAGACTGTGGGGCCTGTCCTCAAATGGAGAGGTCCTTTACGTTTCATGATACATCTAATACTAAGTCCTACAAGATTGTACATACCATTAACTGCAGGACAACATTTGTTGTTTATTGGGCAAAATGCCCTTGCGGATTAATATATGTAGGGTTGACCTCCCGGGAATTTAGAGTCAGGGTTCTCGAACACATTAGGGACATCAAAAAAGCTGCGAAAGTTGAAACAGCAGAAGAAATCGATGCCCTCAACAATATACCCAGGCACTTTCGGGAAAAGCACAGTTGCAATTGGCGTCTTCTTAAGTTCAGAGGGATAGATAGAGTTTATTTCGGTACGAGGGGAGGTGACCACAGAAAGGTATTGGCCCAGAAGGAGGTGAAGTGGATTACCACATTAGAGACCGTTAAGCCTCAGGGCCTAAATGATCTGGTTTCCTTTAAGCCCTTCCTGTGATCGCCTTCCCTGGGGATATATTTTTGTCCTGAAATCTTGCTCTAAACCCTGCTCTCATGCGTTTTTTGGTATATGTTGATTTTCCTTGTTTAATCATGTTCTGTGTGGTACTTACTGTCTGAGTCTGACTTGAGCTGCCTCTTTGGGCTTATTGCTCTCTGTTTGATTTTTATGGTCATTTTTTAATTTTCTTTTTTCTTTTGACTTTTATATACAGGGCTTGGCGAGAGCGAATTTCTGGAAGCCAGTTATGTGTGAAATGTACATTCTCTGCATATATGATGGAATCATACTCTAGGATTTATGTGCATCAATTTGTATATTAAACGTTTGAGCGACGTAATATGATGGAATTATACTCCAGGATTTATGTGCATCAACATGTATATTAAATGTTTGAGCGATGTAATCTAATCTTAGCTTGTATGGTACACATAGTGAGTGGTTTGGTTGTGGCTACGCAGCGCACGAGATGACCATAAAATAATAAATAATTTCTATGCTATAGATGGCTAAATAATGTCTTTTGGTATTTCTGTGTGCTGCGTTCTCCATAAACTTTCGGATTATGACATCTTGTATTCTTGTCAACTCTCTATGCGATAATGTATACTTATAATATGGTTATTGCTCAAAAAACAATATCCCAGCAAAATGTGTATGAGATTTTCTGATTTATGCTGGTTGCCAGTACTTTTGCCCTCATCCAAGATGGCGCTGGGCTCACTGATGCCCGTGCGCGCTCTGTGTGTTGGTGTCTGTCCCTCCCCTGCAGCCGGCGCCCAATGAGTGAAGCGATTAGCGCGCATGCGCAATGCGGCTTCCGGGACGCCGGCTGGAGTGGGCGGCATGGCCGTCGCCGCACACTGCGCGCCATTGATGGGCCTCAGGTGAGTCCTGCGCCATAAAAAGATGACCATTTCCCTGTCACAGCACCTCCTGACGAAGCGAGTGTGAAAAGCGCGTAGAGGTGCTGGGCAGTGTGGTTCAACAGGTAGTGGTCTCCAATAACTCTTAAATCTGCCTCCAGCAGTGTGCCAGGTTTTTGTCTCTCCCTTTTCCCCCCTCCCCCCTTCTGGGTGGCAGGATGGTATGGCATATATTTGGGGTTTCTATTTGCTGGCAAACCCTTACATGGGTAATGACTAAAATTCAATTGCAGAAATGTATGCTTTGACTTCTGTAATCCGCGGTGGTTCTTAACATGTACAATATGTATGCATTTGCATGGTGTGGTAACTCAAACATCAGTACCTAATTATGCCTGCTGGAGTGTCAGTTTTCTGTATGATTATTCTTGATGTATTTGTGATATATTCATACACCTTTTTCATGATTGCTACAGTATATTAGACTGTCGGTCTCATGAAATTACCCTTGATGTACTTTGGGGTGTATACATATATCCACTTTTTGACCACTACAACATACCAACTCTAATACCACACTGTCCCAGGATTGTTTTCTGTGTTTTTAAGGGGTAATGACTTTTTACTGTGTGTTTTTTGATATCCGTCTCTAATCATGTGATATACTGTGTTGTTGGTATCATGTTAATAAAATTTGTATACTATTTGAAATCTTGTGTATTATCTTTGATGCACTATGTGATTACGCAGGTCTAATGTAGGTTTATATACAGCATGTTAGAATGCTGTATATAAGAGCCCAGTGGTGGTGGCCGCAGCTTATAGTTGCAAAATCTGCTGACAGGTTCCCTTTAAGTGTTCTCATTTTTCTAAGCAGTAAAAATATATTGAAAAGGAAATCAATTTATCTTTTGCATGTAGGGGCATACCCACATGGCATTGCCTTACACAATAGTAATAAACAAGTATTGTTAACCTGATATCAACCAAGTGCTGTTAATTTACAGCGTTTGGACAGGGGCTTTAATCCCAAGCCATTGTAAACTTACATTACAGAATTAATGCTCCTGCAATATAGGAAAAATGGATCAGGTTTCCAGCTGTCATACACAGCAGGGAACTCCAAAAGGAAGACAAAAGTGGTTTATTAACACTTCTCCTTTTGCTTTTGCCAACTACAGTTCAGAGCACTTATTGAGCTTTACATAGTAAATTGATGCATTATCAATACAATAATTCTATTAAATCTGTTGATCACAGGATTGTCAGGTGTCTTCCTGGCAAAGCAGAGCTGTTAAACACAGGCAAACTAAGATCAGCTCTGCCAGTGTCTTGTGTCAGTGTAATGTACTGTTTTCCCATTTACATGAACCAGTTACAGTGGAAAAAAAAATGCACAATAATGGAAAAGAAAAACATGTTCCACAAGTTTTGGGGGATCACTCTGGGAATATATTTTGTAAAAAAAAGTAAAAAAAATATCAAAACAAGAAGGAAAAAATAAAAAAAACCCTGAAAAAATGAAGTATCTTTTTCCCCCAAAAAAATATGATTCTTCATATGAATTACACATTAGTACTAGAGTTGATTGAACCCACCAATATCCAGGACCGGCGGATCACTGCCAGATTGAAAAACAAATCCGGATCCGCCCAGTATTGCCACATCTATTAGATGTGACAATCCCGGTGCTTTACTAGCTCTTCTCGATTGCCCTGGTGCGATGGAAATCGGGGTAATAAGGGGTTAGTAAGCCCTAGGTTAGTGATAGCACAGGCGTCTATGAGATACCTGCATCACACTAACCTGTAAATGAAAGTAAATAAACACAAAGAGAAAAATCCTTTATTTGGAATAAAGTACAAAACACACACCCTCCTTCACCTCTTTATTAACCCCCAACACCCTGCAGGTCCGGCGTAATCCGCACGAGTTCCCACGATGCTTCACCCCTGCTACATACCACAGCCAGCGGCCATGGAGCACGACTGCTGGCTGTGTAAACAATGACTGATGCACGATGACTTCACAGGACGCAAATACTGTCAGGCTGGGGCGCTTGTGCCTGCAACCAATCACAGACGAGAGGATGGCCGGTGGGCGTGGAAAACACGGAAAGCTGTGTGTATACAATGCACAGTACAGGAAGTGAATCCGCGACTTGGAAGCAGTGTGTCTCCATGACACTGAGTCTTGGTAAGTATGAAACGCTGTTTTATTTTTGTTTTTCTTTATTATTCAATTATTTTCCAAAGTGCCAGATCCGGATCGTGCACCCGGACTTTTACAGTTCGCATCCGCTCAGCCCTAATTAGTACACATATCATACACTGACGAGCAAAAGGGTAGTAATGTTTTGAACTTTTGGCTTTTAGGCTCCATATCTCACATTTTACTACATCTTTGAGGTTGAAACTACTTTAATTTTATAAATAATCATCTTGGCTATCTCATACATAAATTTGACTTGTAGCTATTTAGCATATGATTAGTTATGCAGATTCTTATCATGTCACTGAATTGTAACGGTTTTGCTTCTGGTGGTAGAAAAATCTTTTTCTTCCTACATACTACAAATTATAACTTGTTCTCAGATTCCTTAATACATCAGTGTGTTATTAAGTTTATTCGTAAGTGAGAGGTCACTGATTTGAATCGAGGATCAACTATGAAAACGATTTCCCAAGAAAAGAGTAACAGCATCATCCAGTTCTTTGATAGAGGTCTCTCGGCCAAAAAAAATTGCCAAACTTCATCATGTAAATGACATGACAGTTGGAAGAATGCAAAATGAAGTCTGTACCTCCATTTAAAAAACAAGAGGTGGATGTCAAGGAAAAATATCAGAGTTAACAAATCGGCTCATCACAAGGTCTCTCATTTTTGGCACGACAAACACGGCAGTTGAAGCGGTTTGTATGCTTCATAATAGTGAGATCACAGGTGTCCATGCAAGTGTGAAGCCCCACAGGTGTTGTGTCGGTGCATTACCTTCAGGGACTCCACGTGGATGGGACGGTCTGGTTACAGGTTGGGAACCTTCTTTTAGGATTGTCGTGACGCCACTCTCGGTATTGCGGTCAGGATGACCGCCACTGCAGTTAAGGGATGCTTGGGGCTGATGGTGGGTGCAGTTAGTTGTAGTGGCCTCCCGAGAGTGAGGCAAGCCCCAGGGCCCTGTGTAAGTGTGTGGAACCACAAGGCGCAGAATGACTCAGGTACAGTCCAAACAGTCTTTCAGGGATTTTACTCACTGATGGTGGCAGGGTGAGTAACCCGGGCGTAGCTGAGATGAACCAGGCTGGAGCCAGGCGTCCTTCAGGCTGACTTGTGAGGGTGGCTACTGACTCGCCTTCTCTAGCCCTTCTGTTGTTTGTGATGACCCCGACTTGCAGTCCCTACGGGGGTCACCCAGGGAAGTTGCTGCTCCACTCGTTTCGGCCCGTTTGCTTGTAGCCAGGACCAGGTCACTTTGCTACGTGGCTGGGGACACTGTGGTGTTGTCTTGAGGGTCTGAAATGCCCCCTCAGGCAGGTTTGACAGAAGAAAGATGAATCTATCTCTGCACCAGGACCTGTTACCCTTTGCGGGCCTGGTACCTTCCCAGCAGTCCTCTTACTCTGCCACCCGTTTGCTCTCTCTTTAGCCTTGGGTGGATTTCGGGTGGCACTACAAGGTGACCGATCTCCCCCGTCAGTAGTCACTGCACGGACGCTGTTAGATTGCAACAGCTCAAGGGTCTGCTCCTCATGTCTGCTCTCCCTGAGCTGCACACTAAACTGGCTCACCCGTGGGTTCTGCATGTCTGCTCTCTCTGAGCTCCACTTCCCAACTCCTCACTCCTCAACACTCTGCTTCAGACTCTTGTTCCTCCTTCTCTTCCTCTTTTCTCCACTGTGCCTGCCTACGCCACCTAGCAACCAGGCTCTCCACCACACCCCTTGAGTAGACATGGAGGCCACGCCCCCTCCTGGAAGCTCTCAGGAGTCCTCCCAAAGGTACATGTGTGAGACCTGATTACTATGCGCCTGTGTAGTCACACCTCGGTCAGCCTTCTGGATTACCTGTATTGCACTGCCCCCAGCATGGGTGCAGTACTCAGTGGTGCCTGACCAGGTCAGGGGCGCCACACAAGCACTGTGCAATGCATGTTACACAAGTCTGTAAATGATGGCTTGAAAAAAGGTGAAGTAGCCTTGATTTCAATATTGTCATAAGAAGTGTAGGCTTGAGTTTGCAAAAAAAAATAGTTTAAAAAGTGGACAGTAGAAGATTGGAAACCAGTGATTTGGAGAGACGAGATGAAAGTCAATAGACTAGGCTCTGATGGGTGCATATGATTATGGACGAAACAAGGGGAAAAGGGGTTAAATGGTTGAGAAATTGAATTAAGTGCTGCCAGATTCGATGGAGGAAGCTTGATGATATGTGGTTGAGCCAAAGCGAAAGGCATTGGATACTTGACCAGGATCGATGGTGGTATCAATGCTCAACTATATGTGAGTATTCTGCAAGATGACTTATTTTGTTCACTTGAGTACTATGGGTATGAAAAGGTTGACATAGGGTTAAAGCAGGACAAAGACCCAAAGCATATGTCAAGATTGGCAAAGAAATGGTTCAATGACAATGAAGTAGAGCTGCTGGTTTGGCCCACGAAGTCCCCAGACCTCAACTCAATCAAAAACTTGTGGGTAGAGTTGAAAAAAAAGATGTATAAATACCCAAGTGAGTCGATCAGTATATACCAACATTGGGAATGTATAGAAAAAACCTGGGATCAGAATTCTGTCGAGACATTCTTGAATCTGATAATCTCATTTCACCACAAACTGGTCACGACCAGATGCTCCCTTCAAGATTTCTGACAAAGGAGTGAACATAATTATCGGAACAGATGTCCAAGAGCCAGGGATCACCTGTCGACAGCTACACAAAGACCTGAAATTAGCAGGGTAAATTGTTTCAAGGAGAAACCACCTGTGGAGAGCTACAGAAAGACCTGGAATAGGCAGGTACAATTGTTTGAAAGAAAACAATAATTAATGTATTCAACATCAATGACATGTATCCACGCCAACCACTCAAGACTCCAATGCTGAAGAAAAAGCATGTTCAAAAATATATAAAGTTTGCTTAACAACATTTAGACAAGACTATGAAATACTGGGAGAATATAGTCTGGATAGATGAGACTAAAATTAAGCTCTTTGCATGTCATAATATACACCATGTTTGGAGGCCAAAAGGCAGTGCATATCATTCCAAAAATGCCATACCAACAGTGAAGTTTGGAGGTGGGAACACCATGGTGTTGGGCTATTTATCAGCTTATGGTACTGTCAAACTTCATATAATCGAAGTAAGAATGAATGGACCAATAAACCTAGACACTCTTGATAAAAATCTTCATCCGTCTGCAAGGATAATGAAGATAAAAGAAAGTGGACATTTTAACAAGACAATGATTTCAAACATACAGTGAAGGAAACTCTTAATTGATTTCAGTGAAAGAAAAAAATCTGCTAGATGGCCCAACCAATCACCTGACCAGAATCCAAAAGAACATTTATTGAAGGAGCTAAAGCTCAGAATTCATAGAAGACAATGGAAAACTTTAGGATTTTAAAAGTGTTCGTGTAGAAGAATGGGTCAAAATCACACCTGAGCAACCACTTTCTCTATACAGGAGGCATCTTGAAGCTGTCATCATCAAGAAAGTTTTAAAAAAACTTCAGTAAGTGTGTGCAATACTTTTCCCTGTATCATTTCTCATTATTTTACATCACTAAATGTATGGACATCTAATGCTTGATTTTTTTAGCCATGTGTATTGGATATGTTGTCACCAACATCTGATGAAAAAAATCACATCAATAGCACCTTTAAAAATGTATTTACTTAGAAAATTACTCCTTTCACCAGCTATATATATATATATATATATATATATATATATATATATATATATATATATATATATATATATATATATATATAATATATATAAAGCTGAATGTGTGTATGTGTGTGTGTGTGTGTGTGTGTGTGTGTATGTCCGGGATTGGCATCTGCACCATCGCAGCTACGGCCACAAAATTTTGCACACTCACACTTCTGGACCCCGAGCATCATAGGCTATGTTTTGAGGGGGAAATTTTAACCCCGCGCTTTACAGTTATTCACCAAAAAACCTGCTTCCATTAAAGCGAATGGAGCTGGGAGCCACAGTGCAGCCAGAACTTCAGAAAAATGCACAGCCACGCCCTTATATGGAATGTTGGCGTGTCACAGTGCAGCCAGGGAAAGAGACAGACACAGACAGGGAAAGAGGCAGACACAGACAGGCTAAGAAACAGACATAGACAGGGTAAGAGACAGACACAAAGAGACAGACACAGGCAAAGAGACAGACTGACAAGGAAAGAGAGGGAAAGAGAGAGAGGTTAAGAGACAGACACAGACAGGTAAAGAGACAGACAAAGAGACAGAGACAGACACAGGGAAACAGACAGGGAAAGAGAGGGAAAGAGACAGACAGAGTAAGAGACAGACAAAGACAGGTAAAGAGGCAGACAAAGAGACAGACACAGGGAAAGAGACAAAGGGAAAGAGGGAAAGAGACAGACAGGGAAAGAGAGGGAAATAAGCAGACAGGGAAAGAGAGGGAAAGAGACAGACAGGGAAAGAGACAGACAGGGAAAGTGACAGAGATAGATAGATAGACAAGGAAAGAGATAGATAGACAGACAGGGAAAGAGATTGAGACAGACGAAGAAAGAGACAGAGACAGTCAGAGACAGACAGGGACAGAAACAGACAGACAAAGAGATAGAGAGAGAGACAGAGATATATATACACAGGGGAAGACAGACATTATAATTACATTTATATATATTTGTTTTGTGGTTTTTGTGTGCAGAATACATTTTTGTTAATACATTGTATTTTGTTAACAGCAGTTATTAACCCGGGCGAAGCTGGGTAGTACCGCTAGTATATATATATATATATATATATATATATATATATAATATGCTTTATGCCATATATGTGTATCTACAGTGTATATATATATACATACAAATATATATATATATATATATATATATATATATATGTATATTTATATATATATATATATATATATATATATATATATATATATATATATATATTTTGTGAAACAATGAAATGGATCCAGCAATAAGATCCGAAGTCCAAGTGGCAGTAATCATTTTTTTACTGACACCTGGACTTCAGATCATTTCATTGTTTGCATATATACAGTACAGACCAAAAGTTTGGACACACCTTCTCATTCAAAGAGTTTTCTTTATTTTCATGACTCTGAAAATTGTAGATTCACATTGAAGGCATCAAAAGTATGAATAACAGATGTGGAATGAAATACTTAACAAAAAAGTGTGAAACAACTGAAAATATATCTTATATTCTAGGTTCTTCAAAGCAGCCACCTTTTGCTTTGATTACTGCTTTGCACACTCTTGGCATTCTCTTGATGTGCTTCAAGAGGTAGTCACCGGAAATGGTTTTCACTTCACAGGTGTGCCCTATCAGGTTTAATAAATGGGATTTCTTGCCTTATTAAATGGGGTTGGGACCATCAGTTGTGTTGTGCAGAAGTCTGGTGGATACACAGCTGATAGTCCTACTGAATAGACTGTTAGAATTTGTATTACGGCAAGAAAAAAGCAGCTAAGTAAAGAAAAATGAGTGTCCATCATTACTTTTAGAAATGAAGGTTAGTCAGTCCGAAAAATTGGGAAAACTTTGAAAGTGTCCCCAAGTGCAGTGGCAAAAACCATCAAACGCTACAAAGAAACTGGCTCACATGAGGACCGCGCCAGGAAAGGAAAACCAAGAGTCACATCTGCTGCAGAGGATAAGTTTATCCGAGTCACCAGCCTCAGAAATCGTAGGTTAACAGCAGCACAGATTAGAGACCAGGTCAATGTCACACAGAGTTCTAGCAGCAGACACATCTCTAGAACAACTGTTAAGAGGAGCCTTTGTGCAGCAGGCCTTCATGGTAAAATAACTGCAAGGAAACCACTGCTAAGGACAGGCAACAAGCAGAAGAGACTTGTTTGGGATAAAGAACACAAGGAATGGACATTAGACCAGTGGAAATCTGTTGTTTGGCTGATGAGTCCAAATTTGAGATCTTTGGATCCAACCACCGTGTCTTTGTGCAACGAAGAAAAGGTGAATGGATGGACTCTACATGCCTGGTTCCCGCTGTGAAGCATGGAGGAGGAGGTGTGATGGTGCGGGTATGATTTGCTGGTGACACTGTTGGTAATTTATTCAAAATTGAAGACATACTAAACTAGCATGGCTACCAGAGCATCTTGCAGCTGCATGCTATTCCATCCGGTTTGTGTTTAGTTGGACCATCATTTATTTTTTAACAGGACAATGACAGGGCTATTTGACTAAGAACGAGAGTGATGGGGTGCTACTCCAGATGATGTGGCCTCCACAGTCCCCAACCTGAATCCAATCGAGATGGTTTGGGGTGAGCTGGACCGCAGAGTGAA
Source organism: Anomaloglossus baeobatrachus (assembly GCF_048569485.1). Lineage (NCBI taxonomy): Eukaryota > Metazoa > Chordata > Amphibia > Anura > Aromobatidae > Anomaloglossus > Anomaloglossus baeobatrachus. The sequence goes on along the minus strand of NC_134354.1, from coordinate 380,326,553 downwards.
GGCAAATGGGCCAACAAGTGCTAAGCATCTCTGGGAACGCCTTCAAGACTGTTGAAAGACCATTTCCAGTGACTACCTCTTGAAGCTCATCAAGAGAATGCCAAGAGTGTGCAAAGCAGTAATCAAAGCAAAAGGTGGCTACTTTGAAGAACCTAGAATATAAGACATATTTTCAGTTTTTTCAAACTTTTTTGTTAAGTATTTCATTCCACATACAGTCATATGAAAAAGTTTGGGCACCCCTATCAATGTTAACCTTTTTTCTTTATAACAATTTGGGTTTTTGCAACAGCTATTTCAGTTTCATATATCTAATAACTGATAGACTGAGTAATATTTCTGGATTGAAATGAGGTTTATTGTACTAACAGAAAATGTGCAATCCGCATTTAAACAAAATTTGTCCGGTGCAAAAGTATGGGCACCTCAACATAAAAGTGACATTAATATTTTGTAGATCTTCCTTTTGCAAAAATAACAGCCTCTGGTCACTTCCTGTAGCTTTTAATGAGTTCCTGGATCCTGGACGAAGGTATATTTGGCCATTCCTGTTTACAAAACAATTGCAGCTCAGTTAAGTTTGATGGTCGCCGAGCATGGACAGCACGCTTCAAATCATCCCACAGATTTTCATTGATATTCAGGTCTGGGGACTGGGATGGCCATTCCAGAACATTGTAATTGTTCCTCTGCATGAATGCCTAAGTAGATTTGGAGCGGTGCTTTGCATCATTGTCTTGCTGAAATATCTATCCCCTGCGTAACTTCAACTTCGTCACTGATTGTTGCACATTATTGTCAAGAATCTGCTGATACTGAGTTGAATCCATGCAACCCTCAACTTTAACTAGATTCCCGGTGCCGGCATTGGCCACACAGCCCCAAAGCAGGATGGAACCTCCCCCAAATTTTACTGTGGGTAGCAAGTGCTTTTCTTGGAATGCCGTGTTTTTTTGCCTCCATGCATAACGCCTTTTTGTATGACCAAACAACTCAATCTTTGTTTCATGAGTCCACAGGACCTTCTTCCAAAATGTAACTGGCTTGTCCAAATGTGCTTTAGCATACCTCAGGTGACTCTGTTTGTGGCGTTCTTGCAGAAACGGCTTCTTTCTCATCACTCTCCCATACAGCTTCTCCTTGTGCAAAGTGCGCTGTATTGTTGACCGATTCACATTGACACCATCTGCAGCAAGATGATGCTGCAGGTCTTTGGAGGTGGTCTGTGGATTGTTCTTGACTGTTCTCACCATTCTTCTTCTCTGCCTTTCTGATATTTTTCTTGGCCTGCCACTTCTGGGCTTAACAAGAACTGTACCTGTGTTCTTCTATTTCCTTACTATGTTCCTCACAGTGGAAACTGACAGTTTAAATCTCTGAGACAACTTTTTGTATCCTTCCCCTGAACAACTATGTTGAATAATCTTTGTTTTCAGATCATTTGAGAGTTGTTTTGAGGAGCCCATGAAGCCACACTTCATAGGAGATTCAAATAGGAGAACAACTTGCAAGAGGCCACCTTAAATACCTTTTCTCATGATTGGATACACCTGCCTATGAAGTTCAAAGCTCAATGAGGTTACAAAACCAATTTAGTGCTTTAGTAAGTCAGCAAAAAGTAGTTAGGAGTGTTCAAATCAAGAAATTGATAAGGGTGCCCATACCTTTGCACTGGTCAAATTTTGTTTAAATGCGGATTGCACATTTTCTGTTAGTACAATAAACCTCATTTCAATCCAGAAATATTTCTCAGTCCATCAGTTATTAGATATATGAAACTGAAATAGCTGTGCAAAACCCCAAATTGTTATATAGAAAAAAGGTTAACATTAATAGGGGTGCCCAAACTTTTTCATATGACTGTATGTTAATTCATAGTTTTCATGCTTTCAATGTGAATCTACAATTTTTTAGAGTCATGAAAATAAAGAAAACTCTTTGAATGAAAAGGTGTGTCCAAACTTTTGGTATGTCCTGTATATATATATATATATATATATATATATATATATATATATATATATATATATATATATACACACATGTATATATAATTTTCTTTGAGCAATAAAATCATCAATCTCTAAAAGTTGCAACTATTTTAATTTTCGACTATGGACCTGTATTGATTTTATGTTTTTATAGACTTGCTGTTTTATTGGTGAAAGCCAATTGAGTGTATATATGATGTTTCTTCTGATTTTCTTCAGGGGAGGCAGAATAAAGTAAAAAATCAATTATGATTTTGTTTCCCATTCCTTACAAAATTTTCAATGTCGCATTAATAATATGATGGTATGACCAATTTGTTTTGTTTTCTTATTTTACAATATTAAAGCATTTTCTATTTTTGAAATTGAAATTTTTTTAACACTTAGGTTTGTTCTCCACTTTTTAATTTGATGTAATTTTCCCAAAAATTAAAAAGAAAAAAAAAAACATGCACATTTTTCTGTGATTTTAAAAATTACATCAAAAACAAAATGTTTTTACTGCAACTTTGGAAACTGCGGTAAAAAAAGGCACCATGCTTACAATGTGAGAACACAAGTAGCTTAACATCCCTCAGATGGGAAGGTTATGTTTGACGAAGGCATGGGGAGAGCATTAAGAAATAAACTAAAGATGGGGATAGTGAGAGAAAAAGAATCCAAGAATCCCATTAGCAGGGATGTACTTGCCCCACATTGAGTAGGCCTTTGCCTGTTCTCTCTATTGGTAATATGCTTCTTGTCCATGTGAACAACTTGAATGTTTTCTTTTTCTACCAGCTGAATTTGATCCATTGTATGAGACTTTTCTACAGATTTTAATAAAAAAGCATGTTCTGTATATATATATATAATCTTTGATTTTGCATAAGCACAATGTGGACTTTAAAAAAAAAATGAAAGAATTTGATCATCTACTCAACACAATTGATGAAAACCCACCAGGTGCCCCATTAATCGAATCCTTTCTAAAAGACATCTATCTAGATATAGCAGCTTGTGGTGTAATGGAATATGCATAGCCCTAAAATTTAGGTGATTAAAGTGATGCTATTTATTTTCCTGTGATTATATGTAATAGCTCGATTTTCAGGATCAATAGCCCAACTGCAATCTTATTCATGAGTTTATTTTCTATCTTCTCTGAAAAGTACTGGATGAAATTTGCATGATTTGCATAACAATAGTAGTTACCTGTTCTTACATGGTAAGTTCCAGCTAAGCCTATTGATAAGTAGGGGTATTAGTTGCCACTTTACACATATTGCAAAGATCCCTTGAGCAACAGTAATCTGGATAGTCATGCACCATTATATTTTGGAAAGATTATAATGCATATATTCATGAATTGTCATATTATTAGTCATTTTGGCCCCATATTCTGGCTATTGTGCATATAGGTTTAGCTACAAAATTCTTTATTTTTTTGTAAGATAGTATGACTCCTACTATCCAGTTCAGAAAGGTAAGGCAGTCCATTGTGAATCTCCAATTTCGAATATAAAGTATATATGTGGATATATATCTACATTTATATATAAATATAGATAGATAAATAGACAGATAGATAGATAGATAGATAGATAGATAGAGGGATAGCGGGATATATAGATAGATAGCAGGGCTGGCCGGATCCAGACTGAAAAAGCCCAGATCCACGCGGTTTCAAAATTGCCTGGGTGTCGGACCCGGGCCCCGGATTCTAGGTGTTTGATCCAGATCAGGCACTCGAGAAAATAAAAAAATAAAGGAAAAATAAAGAAAATAAGAATGAAGCGAGCTTCATACTTATCCAGGCTCAGTCGGGCTGCTCACTGGTCCCATACTGCTGTACGCTGCTCCTGTGGCCTTCCAGGGCCGCTTATTTCATATGCACAGCTTTCCCCACCCACCGGTCAGCCTGGCCTCTGTGATTGGTTGCAGTCAGTTGCGCCCCCAGCCTGTGTGACACATCTCCCTGCATCCAGTCACCGCTCTTCGCTGCTCATTCATTCTGCACTCACAGCGGGCGTTGCTCTATGGCCACTTGCTGTGATATTCAGATGTAGCAGAGATGAATCATCGTGGGACCTCATGTGGATTACTTTGGACCTGCAGGGTGTTTATGAGGTTAATAAAGTGGTGAAAGAGGGTGGGTTTTTGTATTTTATTCCAAATAAAGGATTTTTTTCGTTTTGTGTTTGTTTACTTTCATTTACAGATTAACCATGCAGGTGTCATAGACGCCTGCCATCATTAATCTAGCACTTAATGGCAGCTGTGTGCTGTTAATAACCCCTTTTTACCCCGATTGCCACCGCATCAGGGCATTCGGAAAGAGCTGGTAAAGCACCTGGCTTGTCACATCTAATGGATGCGACAATTCTGGACAGCTGGAGGCTGATATTTTTAGGTTGGACTTCCCCTGCCTGAGATTACAACCCCAGCTCTCAGATTTATCTTGGCGGGCTATCAAAATTGAGGGGACCACATGTCGTTATTTTAGTTATTCAGTTAAAAAATTTATAAAAAAAATAAAGAAAAAAAAGCCACATGCGGTTCCTCTAGGCAGGAGTCACACTTGCGATTGACTTGCACAAGTCTCGCATTGCATCACCTAGCACAGCCATGCACGCTCATGTCTGGGGAGTGTCAGGCCATGCCAGGTGATGCGATGCGAGACTCGCGCAAGTGTGACTCCGACCTTACTCTACGCTCACAAGAGTCCTATTACTCGCACTAGTCTCGCATTGCATCACCTGGCAGCTACACACTCTCTGGACATGAGCATGCAGCTGCATAGAAATATATGCAGATGCACACTCCTTTCAGGAGACTGTGCAGCTGTCGGGTGATGCAATGCGAGACTCACGTAAGTGTGTGACTCCGGCCTTATGTTGATACACAGTCATGATAAAGCCCGACAGCTGGGGGCTGCAGCCGTGGGCTTAATCTGTGCTGGTATTAGAATATGGGGCCGATTGTTTTATTTATTCATTTATTTTTATACCATGATACTCCCCCGTAGACAATTACACTGCTTTCCCCGCCCACCCTGGCACTTGTGGTTGGTGCAGTCAGTTGACATGCTGCCACTCAGGGTGGGGGCGCATCTAACTGCAACCAATTACAAGTGCTGGTGGGCGAGGAAAGCAGTGAATATTAAATGAGGGTTAATTGTCTGCTCTGGAAGTGAAACCGTGACCTGGAAGTAGCTTGCCGCCATGACGGAGGTTCTGTAATTACACCACGCGTGCTCCTATCCCCATCTCCTTTTACCAACACTTTTAATCTCCGGATTCTGGTTCTCACAGACTTATATGGGTACCAGATTCCAGACCAGATCTGTTTTTTTTTTAAATTTAGCAGAGACCCGTCAGTCCCGGTTTTCTGTGATTTTGACCAGCTCTAATAGATAGATAAAATGAAGATAAAAACAGTCACACGCCATAATGGCAAAGATATAAACTACTAATAGAAAAGTTTTTAGAGGTGTTTAGAATATTAAAATGGCCATTATAACACTAGTCCTGCGCCACGTCATGGCAACCACCTTTGCTGGGTCCTATCCTACACTGCATCTGACTGGGCTCCTAAAAACCTATAATAAGATATATCAGGCTAATGGGCAAGGTGGGGGATGGAGTGTAATGCCAGTCTAAACGACATCACTCCATACTAAATATAATGAAAAAAGAGAGGACTGTCAGCATTTACCATAATGTGAATAGGTGTGTATCTTGTTCATGATACAAAAAAAAACGAAGATTAAAACCGTTGCGCACTATAATGGCAAAGATATAAACTACTAATAAAAAGGTTTTAGAATATTAAAATCGTCATTGTTGGTTTTTTTTCCTCCATGGTTTTGTCAGTGAATGAGATTGTGGAAGTATCATTTTTTTTTTTCCTGTAGATTTGCAGCAGATTTAAATCTGCAGCTTGTCAATTATTTCTGCGATTTGCAGATTTCACTCACAACAATGAATGGGAAATGATCTTCAAAATCACATGTCAGAAATAGAGAGGAGCGATGTTCGATTCAAACCGTTCACCAATTTCAAATTCGAGTGATTTTGGGCAGTGTTCGAGTCGTTCGACGAACTCAAACGATTTGTTTCAAGTTTGGCAGTTTGATAATGGTTCAATCACCAAAAGTGTGGCTTTTCACAGTAAGGCTATGTGCGCACGTTGCGTATCTGCATGTGTCCTGCATCCCCAGCACAATCCCTCTCTCTTTCCTACTCACCGATCACGGGCACGGCACTGCACGGCTGTCACAAAGTGGCTTTTCCTCTTTTGAAAATGCCTGCCGTTCATTATTCAATCTGGTATTCCCTGCTTTCCCTGCCCACCGGCGCACATGATTGGTTGCAGTCAGACACGCCCCCACGATGAGTGACAGCTGTCTCACTTTAACCAATCACAGCCACAGGTGGTCGTGTCTATATCGTGCCGTAAAATAAATAAATAAATAATAAAAAAAAACAAACTGCTGTTCCCCCAATTTTGATACCAGCCAAGATAAAGCCACACGGCTGGAGGCTGGTATTGCCAGGATGGAGAGTGCCACGTTATGGGGAGCCCACCACCCTAACAATATCAGCTAGCAGCCGCCCGGAATTGCCGCATCCATTAGATGCGAATGTCCCGGGACTCTACCCGGCTCATCCCGAATTGCCCTGGTGCGGTGGCAATCAGGGTAATAAGGGGTTAGTCATGGCAGGTGTCTCCCCGAGATACCTTCCATGATTAACGTGTAAGTGAAAGTAAATAAACACACAATGAAAAATCCTTTATTTGGAATAAAAGACAAAAAAACCCTCATTTGCCTCTTTATTAATCCCCAAAGACAAACAATCCAGGTCCGAAGTAATCCACACAACACTTTCAGCTCTGCTACATCAAGCTAACAGGGAGCGCCATAAAACAGGAGCGCTCTGTGTCAGCTCCGCGCAGCAAGTGACGTGAGCTGCGCTGTCACCGGAGACTTCACACAGGTAGTGCCTGCGTGTGATATATCTCTACTGCAATACAGAGGTCAAGATTACCAAATCTTCATATGCATTTCACTAGAGGCAGTGGCTCAATGGGTAGAGCTACTGCCTACGGCAAAGTAGTTCACAAGCTTAACTCCCGACCGTTACGGTAAGGAATTTAATTGATTTTTTTCACTTTAAATTATAATTATTATTTATTTATAATTATGCACTGAGGGGAGGAGCCAGACATCAGCTGTGAGCCATGGGACACACCTCTAAAATCCGAGCAGTTCATGGAATGAAGCTGCATTGCTCTCTCCTCTCTCTTCTCTCTCTCTTCTCTCTCTCTTCTCTCTTCTCTCTCTCTTCTCTCTCCTCTCTCTGTCTTTTTATCTCTCTCTTGTTCTCTCCTTTTCTCTCTTTTTCACTCTTTTTCTCTTTTTCTCTCTTCCTCTCTCTTTTTCTCTCTTTCTACCTCTCTCTCTTTTTGTCTATCTTTTCTCTCTCCCTTTTTATCTCTCTCTCTCTTTCTCTCTCTCTCATTTTCTCTCTTTTTTTCTCTTTTTCTCTCTCTCTCTTTTTCCCTCACTCTCTCTCCCTCTCTCTCTTTTACTCTTTCTCTCTCTTTTTATCTTTCTCTCTCTCTCTTTCTCTCTTTTTTTCTCTCTCTCTCTTTCTATCTCTCTTTTTCGCTCTCTCTTTTTCTCTCTCTCTTTTTCTTTCTTTTTCTTTCTCTCGTTTTCTCTCTTTTTCTCTCTCTTTCTCTCTCTCTCTTTTTCTCTCTTTCTCTCTCTCTTTGAACCTCTCTTTCTCTCTCTCTTTCTCTCTCTTTTTTTCTTTTTTCTATCTCTCTCTCCTCTTTGTAGCTGAATAATTCACTTCTGGATTCTCTACTGCAATACAGAGGTCAAGATTACCAAATCTTGCTATGCTTTTTATTAGAGGCAGTGGATCAAAGGGTAAAGCTGCTGTCTAAGGAGACTTAGTTCATGAGTTTGAGTCCCGGTAAAGAATTTAATTTTAAATTATAATTTTTATTTATTTATAATTATAATTTAATTTAATTATGCACTGTGGGGAGGAGCCGGACATCAGCTGTGAGCCGCGGAACACACATCTAAAATCGGAGCAGTTCACGGGATGAGGCTGCATTGCTCTCTCCTCTCTCTCCTCTCTCCTATCTCTTTACTCTCTCTCTCTCCTCTCTCTTTCTCTTTTTCTCTGTCTCTCTCTTTTTCTCTCTTTTTCACTCTCTCTTTTTCTCTCTTTCTCTCTCTCTCTTTTTCTCTCTCTCTTTTTCTCTCTCTCTTTCTCTCTCTTTTCTTCTCTCTCTCTTTCAATTTTTTTCTCTCTCTCTTTTTCTCTTTTTCCCTCTCTCTCTCTTTTTCTCTCTTTCTCTCTCTTTTTCTCTCTCTCTTTCTCTCTTTTTCTCTCTCTTTCTCTGCCTCTTTTTCTCTCTTTCTCTGTCTCTCTTTTTCTCTCTCTCGCTCTTTTTCTCTCTTTTTTTCTCTCTTTCTCTCTTTCTCTCTCTTTGTTTATCTCTCTTTCTCTCTCTATCTTTCTCTCTCTTTTTTTCTCTCTTTTCTCTCTCTCTTTCTCTATTTTTTCTCTCTCTTTCTCTTTCTCTCTCTCTTTTTATCTCTCTCTTTTTCTCGCTCTCTCTTTTTCTCTCTCTCTCATTTTCTCTCTTTTTCCCTCTCTCTCTCCTCTTTGTAGCTGAATAATCCACTTCTGGATTCTCTACTACAATACAAAGGTTAAGATTACCAAATCTTCCCATGCTTTTCATTAGAGGCAGTAGCTCAATGGGTAGCGCTACTACCTAAGGAGAACTAGTTCACGAGTTCAAGTCCCGGCCGTCCCTGTAAAGAACATATTTTTTTGTTATTTAAAATTATAATTATTATTTATTTACAATTATAATTTAATTTAATTATGCACTGAAGGAAGGAGCCGACATCAGCTGTGAGCCATGGGACACACCTCTAAAATCGAAGCAGTTCAAGGAATGAGGCTGCATTGCTCTCTCCTCTCTCTCTTCTCTCTCCTCTCTCTTCTCTCTCCTCTCTCTCTTCTCTCTTTTTCTTTTCTCTCCTCTCTCTCTCTCCCTTTCTTTTCTCTCTTTTCTCTCTATTTTCTCTGTCTTTTATCTCTTTTTTCTCTCTCTCTTCTCTCACTCAGACCTGGCGATGATCAGCTGATGCGGTCACCTGACGAAATCAACTGATACTATAAGTCGAGCGGTGAGGCCGGCTTTTACCACCCGGTCGGCTAAACTATCAGCTGCTGCTGTCGGATAGGAGTATGCACAGAAGTGTGTAGTTTGTATTTTGTTTGTTTTTTGCACTGATGCAGAAGCTGATTGTATAAAAGCCGTTTATACAATCAGCTGCTGGGTCATGTGATTCAGGCCCTTGAACCTGACATATCATCTGAGCGCTTTCCCTTCCAGCAAACCGATCAGATGATATTGGATCCGGATTGGATGGCGCGGGACCCTTGACCTAGGATTACTGCGGAGGGGGGTTCTTTATTTCAATAAAAATGGAGTCACTAATTGTGTTGTGTTTTATTTTTAATAAAAATATTTTTCTGAGTGTTGTGTTTTTTTTTATCTGTACTAGAAATTCATGGTGGCCATTTCTAATATTGGCGTGACACCATGAATTTCGGGCTTAGGGCTAGTTGATAATATACAGCTAGCCCTAACTCTATTATTACCCAGCGAGCCACCCGTCACCAGGGCAGCTGGAAGAGTTGGATACAGCGCCAGAAGATGGCTCTTCTATGAAAGTGCCATTTTCTGGGGCGGCTGTGGACTGCAATTCGCAGCAGGGTTGCCCAAAAAGCTTGGGCACCCTGAGCTGCGGATTCCAATCCCCAGCTGCCTAGTTGTACCTGACTGGACACAAAAATGGGGCGAAGCCCACATCATTTTTTTTTTAATTATTTAATGAAATTCATAAAATAATTAAAAAAAAAAGGGCTTCCCTATATTTTTGGTTCCCAGCTGGGTACAAATAGGCAGCTTGGGGTTGGGGGCAGCCCGTAGCTGCCTGTTGTACATGGCTAGCATACAAAAAGATGGCGAAGCCAACGTAGTTTTTTGGGGGGGGGCAAAAAACTCCTGCATACAGTCCTGGTTGGAGTATGCTAAGCCATGTAGTTCTGCAGCTGCTGTCTGCTGTCTGTCTGTATGGAGGAGAGCAGACAGCAGCTGCAGAACTTCAAGGCTCAGCATCCCCCTTCCAGGACTGTATGCTGGTGGGAGAGGCAAGGGGAGCAGAACTGCAAGGCTCAGCATACTTCATCCACTAGGGTATGCAGGAGAGCTGACAGCAGCTGCAGAACTACAAGGCTCAGCATGCTCCATTCACTAGTGTATGAAGGAGAGCAGACAGCAGCTGCAGAACTACAGGGCTCAGCATACTCCATCCAGGACTGTAAGCAGGAGTTTTTTGCCCACCAAAAAAATGGCGTGGGCTTCGCCACATTTTTGTATGCTAGGCAGGTACAGCAGGCAGGTATGGCTGCCCCCAACCATCAGCTGCCTATTTGTACCCGGCTGGGAACTAAAAATATAGGGAAGCCTTTTTTTAAATTATTTCATGAATTTCATGAAATAATTAAAAAAAACGACATGGGCTTCGCTCTATTTCTGTGTCCAGCCAGGTACAAATAAGCAGATGGGAATTGGAATCTGCAGCAAAGGTTGGCTTGAGCTTTCTGGGCCCCTCTGCTGTGAATTGCAGTCCGCAGCCACCCCAGAAAATGGCACTTTCATAGAAGCGCCATCATCTGGCGCTGTATCCAACTCTTCCATCTGCCCTGGTGATGGGTAGCTTGCTGGGTAATAATAGGTTAATACTAGCTTTGCTTTACTAGCTAGTATTAAGCCAGAGATTCTAACTCTCAGGCAAGGTTGACCCGCCCATTAAGAATCCCTAATAAAGGGTTAAAGAAAAGACACCACACAGAGAAAAAAAATACTTTAATAGAAATAAATACACAGACACACTTAGAGACTCCATGTTTATTACTCCCTCTCACACCTCCACAATCCTGGTCTTCTGTCTTCTTTCTCCTTTAACCCATGCAGCTCTGCTACATCAGACAGCACTGCATGGGAGGAAGACACTGCTGCTCCCGTGCAGTCTAATTTCTCATTGAGTGAGCAGAGGCTGCGGGTTGTAAGCGGTGACGTCACCGCTGCCACCATTGAAATAGTAATCTGACAGGCGGGTTACTATAGCAACGGTAATCTCAATTATTCACCGGCTTTGGCATCCAGTTCTTGCATGTGGGCTGACTCTGTAAAGAGCGCCCACATGCTGGAACGGGGAGCCAAGAATGTGCCCAAGCATCTCGCTGGTACATGGAGATGCTCAAACAAGGACCACGTATCAGAGAGATGCACGGACAGGACCTAGCATGACGTCTAGCCATGTGACCAGTCTGTAGCCAATGAGATAATACACACGTGACTCGTCACATGCTATGATGACGTCACGGAAGGGCCTATCATCAGTGCTGGTTACCGGTAGGGCACAGCAATGATCGGAAGGAAAAGCCGCGGGAGACAGAGTTCAGGACGCGTCGCGGGGACCTGGAATGTAATGGCAATGTTTAATAACTGTTTGTGTACATGTATAATGTGTTTGTATGTGTTTGTGTTTGCCTGCCATTGTTTTCAATGGGGTTCGAAGATGTTCGAACGTTCAACGAACTAAGCCGCCGTTCGACGAACCTAACTCGAACACTAAGGGGGTGGCTCAACACTAGTCAGAAACATTACAAAAATTGGTGCATGTGCTGACATTTTACTCTACTGCATTTACCTAGTTGTAACCAACATAGCAGTGTTTTGGTAACAATTATTTTGCAATTTGCATGGTGTGCTTCCTGTCCATGAGAGTCACCTAACTCTGTCCCCTAACTGAAGAATAAACCAGATTTCTTTTTTTTTTTACTTGGAAAGTCCAGCAGACTTTTCTGAGTGTTTATCTAGATACAGTGAGTACGGAAAGTATTCAGACCCCTTTAAATTTTTCACTTTTTGTTTCATAGCAGCCATTTGGTAAATAAACCCTTTTGAGCTAGTACAGCAATGAGTCTTCTTGTGAATGAAACAACAAGTTTTTCACACCTGGATTTGGGGATCCTCTGCCATTCTTCCTTGCAGATCCTTTCCAGTTCCATCAGGTTGGATGATGAATGTTGGTGGACAGCCATTTTCAGGTCCAGAGATGCTCAATTGGGTTTAGGCCAGGGCTCTGACTGGGCTACTCAAGAATCGTCACAAAGTTGTTTTGAAGCCACTTCTTTGTAATTTTACCTGTGTGCTTAGGGTCATTGTCTTGTTGGAAGGTGATCCTTTGGCCAAGTCTGAGGTCCAGAGCATTCTGGAAGAGGTTTTCTTCCAGGATATCTCTATACTTAGCCAAATTCATGTTTACTTCAATTGCAACAAGTTGTCCTGTCCCTGCAGCTGAGAAAACACCCCCATATCATGATGCTGCCACAGCCATGTTTCACTGTTGGGATTGTATTGGGCAGATGATGAGCAGTGCCTGGTTTTCTCCACACATACCTCTTAGAATTATCACCAAAAAGTTATATCTTCGTCTCATCAGACCAAATAATCTTATTTCTCATAGTCTGGGAGATTTCATGTGTTTTTTTGCAAACTCTATGCGCGCTTTCATATGTCTTGCAGTGGGACCACTCTGCCATAAAGGCCTGACTGATGGAGGGCTGCAGTAATAGTTGACTTTGTAGAACTTTCTCCCATCTCCCTACTGCATCTCTGGAGCTCAGCCACAGTGATATTGGGGTTCTTTTTTACCTTTCTCGCCAAGGCTTTTCTCCCACAATTGCTCAGTTTTGCTGAATGGCCAGGTCTAGGAAATGTTCTGGTGGTCCCAAACTTCTTCTATTCAAGGATTATGGAAGCCACTGGGCTCTTAGGAACCTTGAGTATTGCAGAAATTCTTTTGTAACCTTGGCAAGATCTGTGCTTTGCCACAATTCTGTCTCTGAGTTTTTTGGGCAGTTCCTTTGACCTCATGATTCTCATTTGGCCTGACATACACTGTGAGCTGGGAGGTCTTACAGTCATATGAAAAAGTTTGGGCACCCCGAGTAATGTTAACCTTTTTTCATTATAACAATTTGGCTTTTTGCAACAGCTATTTCAGTTTCATATATCTAATAACTGATGGACTCAGTAATATTTCTGGATTGAAATGAGGTTTATTGTACTAACAGAAAATGTGCAATCTGCATTTAAACAAAATTTGACAGGTGCAAAAGTATGGGCACCTCAACATAAAAGTGACATTAATATTTTGTAGATCCTCCTTTTGCAAAAATAACAGCCTCTAGTCGCTTCCTGTAGCTTTTAATGAGTTCCTGGATCCTGGATGAAGGTATATTTGACCATTCCTGTTTACAAAACAATTCCAGTTCAGTTAAGTTTGATGGTCGCCGAGCATGGACAGCACGCTTCAAATCATCCCACAGATTTTCAATGATATTCAGGTCTGGGAACTGAGATGGCCATTCCAGAACATTGTAATTGTTCCTCTGCATGAATGCCTGAGTAGATTTGGAGCGGTGTTTTGGATCATTGTCTTGCTGAAATATCCATCCCCTGCGTAACTTCAACTTCGTCACTGATTCTTGCACATTATTGTCAAGAATCTGCTGATACTGAGTTGAATCCATGCAACCCTCAACTTTAACAAGATTCCCGGTGCCGGCATTGGCCACACAGCCCCAAAGCATGATGGAACCTCCACCAAATTTTACTGTGGGTAGCAAGTGCTTTTCTTGGAATGCCAAAAATATAGAAATGTGGCACTCCTTCTTTGATCGCTGGTGCTTGAATAGGGTCCCACCCCAGATCAAAATATTGAAAAAAATCCAGCACTCAAAGCATACAACTGAAATTGTTTTGTATTTTATTCATTGAAAAGAACACAATTCCGTGTAACTATTAAAGACGTTTCGGTCATCCGACCTTCATCAGATTACACTACTATGAAAAGATACATAAAAGATTTTTAAATATACAGAAATAATGGCAATATACAATTATGGTAACAAAAAAGCAGAAATATTCACCACATTGTAATGCATGAACCTACAAAAAATGTCAACAAAAGGACAAAAATGAGAAATCTGACAGTTGAGCCGCTTCACTGGCAGATATAATATCCTCCTAAAGATATAAAAGAAACACAGATAATATGTAGCATAACCATTATAAAAAGAAAAGGGGACCAAACAGGAAGCCCAAGAATGTATCCAAAAATTGGGTATCTTTCTCATATAAAGAAACAAAGTGCCAAAGTACTAGCACTGAGTCACTATTCTACTCTAGTAAAACAGGCAATACACAGAAATATCATACAATGAACACTCACCAGAAAGGGCTCTGAAGAAATATGTAAAAAAGCTGGACCAGAGGAAAAAGCTGCCCGTCCGGGTCTGCTGTCAATGTGATCTGACAATCCAATGCTCAGATTTAAATAGACCGCTCAATTAGCTCATTAACTAATCACGGAGCGTCACTTCCGGTCCGAAGACCGGAAGTGACGTTATTAAAGACGTTTCGGTCATCCGACCTTCATCAGATTACACTACAATGAAAAGATAATATTATTAATATTATTAATATATTAATTATCTTTTCATTGTAGTGTAATCTGATGAAGGTCGGATGACCGAAACGTCTTTAATTATCTTTTCATTGTAGTGTAATCTGATGAAGGTCGGATGACCGAAACGTCTGTAATAGTAACGTCACTTCCGGTCTTCGGAGCGGAAGTGACGCTCCGTGATTAGTTAATGAGCTAATTGAGCGGTCTATTTAAATCTGAGCATTGGGTTGTCAGATCACATTGACAGCAGACCCGGACGGGCAGCTTTTTCCTCTGGTCCAGCTTTTTTACATATTTCTTCAGAGCCCTTTCTGGTGAGTGTTCATTGTATGATATTTCTGTGTATTGCCTGTTTTACTAGAGTAGAATAGTGACTCAGTGCTAGTACTTTGGCACTTTGTTTCTTTATATGAGAAAGATACCCAATTTTTGGATACATTCTTGGGCTTCCTGTTTGGTCCCCTTTTCTTTTTATAATGGTTATGCTACATATTATCTGTGTTTCTTTTATATCTTTAGGAGGATATTATATCTGCCAGTGAAGCGGCTCAACTGTCAGATTTCTCATTTTTGTCCTTTTGTTGACATTTTTTGTAGGTTCATGCATTACAATGTGGTGAATATTTCTGCTTTTTTGTTACCATGATTGTATATTGCCATTATTTCTGTATATTTAAAAATCTTTTATGTATCTTTTCATTGTAGTGTAATCTGATGAAGGTCGGATGACCGAAACGTCTTTAATAGTTACACGGAATTGTGTTCTTTTCAATGAATAAAATAAAAAACAATTTCAGTTGTATGCTTTGAGTGCTGGATTTTTTTCTTGGAATGCCGTGATTTTTTGCCTCCATGCATAATGCCTTTTTGTATGACCAAACATGTGCTTTTTCATACCTCAGGCGACTCTATTTATGGCGTGCTTGCAGAAACGGCTTCTTTCGCATCACTCTCCCATACAGCTTCTCCTTGTGCAAAGTGCGCTGTATTGTTGACCGATGCACATCGACACCATCTGCAGCAAGATGATGCTGCAGGTCTTTGGAAGTGGTCTGTGGATTGTCCTTGACTGTTCTCACCATTCTTCTTCTCTGCCTTTCTGATATTTTTCTTGGCCTGCCACTTCTGGGCTTAACAAGAACTGTACCTGTGTTCTTCCATTTCCTTACTATGTTCCTCACAGTGGAAACTGACAGTTTAAATCTCTGAGACAACTTTTTGTATCCTTCCCCTGAACAACTATGTTGAATAATTTTTGTTTTCAGATCATTTCACAGTTGTTTTGAGGAGCCCATGATGCCACTCTTCATAGGGGATTCAAATAGGAGAACAATTTGCAAGTGGCTCCCTTAAATACGTTTTCTCATGATTGGATACACCTGCCTATGAAGTTCAAAGCTCAATGAGGTTACAAAACCAATTAAGTGCTTCAGTAAGTCAGTATAAATTAGTTAGGAGTATTCAAATCAAGAAATTGATAAGGGTGCCCATACTTTTGCACCTGTCAAATTTTGTTTAAATGCAGGTTGCACATCTTCTGTTAGTACAATAAACCTCATTTCAATCCAGAAATATTACTGAGTCCATCAGTTATTAGATATATGAAACTGAAATAGCTGTTGCAAAAAGCCAAATTGTTATAAAGAAAAAAGGTTAACATTACTAGGGGTGCCCAAACTTTTTCATATGACTGTATATCAAAGTGGCATCCACATTATTGGTATGGCCTAATATTTTATTCACATCATAGCCAAGGTCGTTCAAACTGCCTTTCCTGTAATGTACACCTAACTATTTACATGATTTATCAAACCTGATCACCTTTAACCATTGATCTATGGCAGTGTTTCCCAACTACAGTCTTCAAAAGCCACCATCTGATCATGTTTTTAGGATTTCCTTAGCGTTGCACTAGTGATGAAATCATCCACAGTGCTGGTGTCCCATAGAGTTTTGCACAAACTTCACCAACTATCATGGTGCCGTCAGCCTCTGTTCACGGCAGATTCTGACTCTCTGTTCAATAATTTCTCTGATGTCAGACTTGGGCATTGATCTGCTGTGTGCTGAATCATAGGCAGGCGAGCAAGTGGTAATCTCTATAAGACCTGTTTCAGACATCAGTGATTCTGGTACGTATGTGCTTTTTTATATGTACCAGAATCGGACATACGCAGACCCATTATATTCAATGGCTCTGCTCACACATCAGTGATTTTTCACTGACCATGTCTGTGTGCGGCGTACATGCATGTCCGTGATTGCCGCATGGAGACAGGTCAGTTTTTTTCTGTCATCACTGATGTCCCATGGACCACACTATGGTGTGATCCATGAAATATGTACCAGAAAAACACGTACATTGAAAATAAAAAATATTTTCAACTCACCTTCTCCAGCGATGCTCTGATCTGCCTCTGCTCTCTGCTGCTTCCTGGCTGGCTCATTATAGCATGCATATTCATGTATGCAGCCAGAGCTGATCTGGAAGTATCTGCAGAGGTGAGAGACAGCGGGGGCCGGATGCTGCAGAGCTGGAGACTTCAGTAACACGGACAGCAGGAATGGGACAGGTGAGTATAGATCTATGTGCAGTCACGGAAAACGGATAACGTATCACAGATTGCACATGGACAACCCACATGTGCCGTGAATCACGGCACACGGAGAGACATATGCGTTTTTAATATGTCAGTGAAAAATGTCTGTTTTTCACTGACGTGTAAAACAGGCCTAAGCCTGCTTGTTACGTTCCTTTGATCACATGTAGTGGGGAAGCCAAAGACAGCTGCTCCCCTTCCATTTAAGCTAGAGGAAATCTTCTACCCATGTCAGCTACAGTTTCTATTTCGGTCTTTGAGGTGTGGTGTTCGAGATTCTCTGGTGAAAATTGTGTTATTTGTTTTTTGCGGTTGTAGACGTTTACCTCTGTTTATTTTGTAGCTTCCTTCCTTCTTTTATGCTTCCTTCTTAATCTCTTATTGTTTTTATCCTAAGGCTATGTGCGCACGTTGCGTACAGTCACTGCAGAAATTTCTGCAGCGATCTAAAGAGCACATGTGCGCTTTAAATCGCTGCAGAAATGTCCGTAGTGAAAAAAAAAAAGCCGATTCCATGCGCTCTGCCTGCAGCTACTGCCATAGACAGAGCAGGAGCTGCCGGCAAAGCGCACGGAAGAAGTGACATGTCACTTCTTAGAACGCAGCGCTTCGGCAGAAGCCGAAGCGCTGCGCTCTAAAACTCCACGTGCGCACGGCCCCTGCACAATCTCCATAGACTGTGCAGGGGACGCAGGACGCATGCAGTTACGCTGCGCTACAAAGCGCAGCGTAACTGCATGTATTTACGCAACGTGCGCACATAGCCTGAGTGTGTGCAAGCTATGTGACTGAGTTATGTTTTTTCCCATGTTTGCCTATATCTGTCACTTTCATTACACTCCTGGGTAAACAGATCTGGATTGGTGAGGATCAGGATCAGGAAGGAGACTCAGGCATCCCCACCATTAAGGGTACACCTGAGAATAACAATAGCATGGAGCCCCCTAGCTTGAGGGAAAGCTTAGGGGCCCCCGTTAACACAGGGTCATCGTGACAGCAGGTGATTAACTGCTTAATGATTTTGTATTTTGCTCTCCTTTTTTTGAGAGCCATAACTTTTTTATTTTTCCATTAATCTTGCCATATGAGAGCTTGTTTTTTGTGGGACAAGTTGTACTTTTAAATGAAACCATAGGTTTTACCATACAGTGTACTGGAAAATGACAAAAACATTCCAATTGTGGAAAAATTGCAAAAAAAAGTGCGATTGCATGATTGTTTTTGGGATATTTTATTTACTGTGTTCACTATATGGTTAAACTGATGTGTCGGTGTGATGCCTCAGGTCAGTATGAGATCATAGATACCAAACATTTATAGGTTTACTTTTATCTAAGGGGTTTAAAAAAATCAGACGTTTGTCCAAAAAAAGTGGCACACTTTTTGCGCCATTTGCAATTGGTTGCGTTCTCAATTTTTGGGGATATGGAGCTCAGTAATGACTTATTTTTTGTGTCTCGAGCTGATGTTTTTAATGATACTATTTTTGCGTAGATGTGTTTTGATCGCCTGTTATTGCTTGTTGCGCAAAAGTTGCAAAACAATGAAACATAATTTTGGCGTATGGAATTTTCTTGCTGCTAGGCCGTTTACCGATCAGAGTAATTGATTTTATATTTTGATAGATCTGGCATTTAAGAAAGTGGCAATACCAAAAATGTGTATTTTTTAACCCTTTAATTTTCAATGTGGTGAATGGGGGGTGATTTGAACTTTTAGGTTTTTGCTTTTGTTGTTGTTTTTTTAAATTTAAACTTTTTTTACTTTTTTTTATTTTACTAGCATAGCCCCCCTAGGGGACTATAAGGATCATCAGTCACATCGCTGATTCATTTCAAAAGATGAGAGATGCACAGCTCAGAGCAGCAGAAAAGCTCGTCTTCTGTTACAGCCAGCGCTCTGCCGGCTGTAACAGGAAGTGAGTCATAATAGCGACAGGAAGGATCACATGACCCTTTAACACCATGGCAACTATTGGTTCCCTGTAATCACGTTACGAGGCCTCGGATGGTGATGGGTAAGTGCGTGTTACCTGCTGTGGGCATTTAAATCGCACTGTCACAGTTTGACAGTGCGATTTAAGAGGTTGACAGGTGCACGTAGATCATGGATCCACCTGCAACTGCGAGGCAAACATGTCTACTATACAAATCAGCAGACATGTGCAGGAATCACCACTGGCTCACCACATCAGCCGGTGGTGATCACCCCTTCAAGACTTAGGACGTACCGGTACATCCTCGGTCGTGAAGGGGTTAAATTATCACCTGTATATAAAAAAAGAAATCCTGAAAACATGACCTTTTTTTGCGCCTTGAGGATTGGAGTACACTGTTCTGTGGTTTAGGTCTAACCTTCCCTTCCCATGCACATGGAGACACTTGATAACTTATGACCCTTTTGCTATTTTGAAGGTGGTTTTGGTTACACCACTTCTGGTAAGTATTATTCACCACAAACCGGAACAACCCACTAGACCTGCCACTTTGAAGGTGCTCTGAACCAACCAGAGTATCAGTATTTGGACCCTGTTAGTCGCTCAGATCGGTACCCTTACTAATTCTCCTGCTTCCAAAACATCAAATGCAGGAACTTGTTGTTCACTTACTGCCTAACACACCAAATTAAGAAATACTATTGTAGCAAAATATTAAATATTAACCCCTTCAGCCCCCGGACACTTTCCGTTTTTGCGTTTTTGTTTTTTGCTCCCCTTCTTCCGAGAGGCGTAATTTTTTTATTTTTCCATCAATCTTGCCATATGAGGGCTTTTTTTTTTGCGGGACGAGTTTTACTTTTAAATGAAACCATAAGTTCTACTATATAGTGTACTAGAAAACGGCAAAAAAATTCCAAGTGCGGAAAAATTGCAATAAAAGTGTGATCGTACAATAGTTTTTGGGATATTTTATTCACTGTGTTCACTATATGGTAACACAGATGTATCTATGTGATGCCTCAGGTCAGTGCGAGTTTGTAGACACCAAACATGTATAGGTTTACTTGTATCTAAGGGGTAAAAAAATTTCACAAGCTTGTCCAAAAAAGTGGCGCACGTTTTGTGCCATTTTCCAAAACCCGTAGCGTTCTCATTTTTCGGGATCCAAGGCTCAGTGATGGCTTATTTTTTGCGTCTCGACCTGACGTTTTTAACGGTACCATTTTTGTGCAGATGCTACGTTTTGATCGCCTGTTATTGCATTTTGTGCAAAATTTGCGGCGACCAAAAAACGTAATTTTGGCGTTTGGAATTTTTTTGCCGCTACGCCGTTTACTGATCAGATTCATTGATTTTATATTTTGAT
This sequence comes from Anomaloglossus baeobatrachus, assembly GCF_048569485.1. Taxonomy (NCBI): domain Eukaryota; kingdom Metazoa; phylum Chordata; class Amphibia; order Anura; family Aromobatidae; genus Anomaloglossus; species Anomaloglossus baeobatrachus. The sequence goes on along the minus strand of NC_134354.1, from coordinate 380,306,032 downwards.
AGATCAGGCATATCTGAACGCGGCAATACAAAATATGTATGTATTTTTTATTTTTTTCACTCTTTAATTTTCAATGGGGTGAAAGGAGGGTGATTTGAACTTTTAGGTTTTTTTATTTTTTTTAATTTTGTTTAAAACTTTTTTTTTTATTTTTTTTTTATTTTACTAGTCCCCCTAGGGGGCTATAGCGATCAGCAATCCGATCGCTCTGCACTATCTGCAGATCTCAGCTACAGAGCTGAGAACTGCAGATTTGCTGCTTTACTTTTAATGCCGGCTGTATTCCGGCATTGAGAGGAAGTGAGTCATGTTACCTACAGGCGTCATCACATGACCCTGTGCTACCATGGCAACCACCGAAAGTCACGTGATCATGTCACGTGACTTCCGGTGGGGTGGGGTAAGTGACTGTCATGGCGGCGCCCATATACATATTGCTGCCAGATTTTGACAACGAAATGTAAGGGGTTAATGGTGATTCCACCCGCGGCTAGCAGGCACACATGTCAGCTGTTGATAACAGCTGATATGTGCGCAGATCGCCGCCGCCTGCCGGCGGCAGGGGGCGGGGCTTACCAGCACACGATCCATGACGTACCCAGTACGTCATGGGTCGTTAAGGGAGGGGTTTCATTTTTACGGCTGATTTAAATATACTGCATTTAAAACACCCTCAGATATCAATGATAATCGTTAAGACTTGTTTTTTCTATTAATGACTTATACCTTCATGTAGTATGCATCAGTGATTAAATATTTTAAATATTATTGCTCATAATGGCACGTGCACAAAGATATATTATTCATGCTGATAAATTACAGTATCTACATTTCACATGAATATAGTAAAATGATTTATTGTACTAAACTCATGTGGATACTCTAATTATTAAGATACTTTTTCACTTTTCTGAAAAACCATAATAGAAACAACCCTAAAATATAATACATTACCATGTTATTATAAATATATTACTTAAATTATGAAGTATAGCACTGATATATGATGGTAAGAGTCCGCTGCACTATTTTGAAGGCATTAACCCCTTTACTACCCAGCGATTTTCCGTTTTTCATTTTTCTCTTTTTCCTCCCCTTCTTCCAAGAGCCATAACTTATTTATTTTCCATCAATATAACCATATCAGGGCTTGTTTTTTGTGGAAAGAGTTCTACTTTTGAATGACACTGTAACACTCATGCCGTCGTCCTTGCACGCTCCTACTCTTATCCTCCTATCAGCAAGAACGTCATTTCCATCACCTGTCCAGGTGTCCTGCGGCGGTGGTCACGTCTCCGTCCCATGCTACAGCCTCATGGAGCGTCTTTACTCCTCATTGGCTCCAGGCCTCTACTTCTAGGGCCCGCCTACAGCCATGCCCCCTTTCTTAGGCCGTTGTCACACTTGCGAGTGCCTCACGTGTATCTCATGCAAGTCTCGCGTTGCATCAGCCGGCAAGGACTCACACTCTCCTCACAGGAGCAGGTTGTGACTCGCCCACCCCAGGGCTATGGGACACCCGGTGCCGGACCGGACTAGTCCGGTGGTAGTCAGTGGTGGCTGGGCCCGGCTCCGTGGCCCTGGTGGGTGTCAGTTGAATATGTGGCTTGAATTAAAGTTTGTGTTCGTGACGCCACCTGTGGTATGCGGCTACTAAGCCGCCGCTGCTGTGTGAGGCCTCCGGGATGATGTTATGGCAGCAATGGTAGTACTGCTCCCCACAGGTGGAGCAATGCCCGGGGCACGGTTGGTGTTTGTGGAAGTCTATGGTGCTGCGTGACTAACACGGTGCAGGGCCGACCAGCAATGAAAGAAACAGGCACAAACAGTAGTCTCTTTACCTTTTCCTCTTTTACTCGGCAGAAACTTAGTCCAGGGAGACCGTCACAGATGGTAAAGATGGTCCGGCCGGCCTGGAAGTGCCTGGGGTGATCTTTGGCCAGTTGAGTATGAGGCCTACTCCTTAATCTTTCTCTGCTGTGTTAGGACACTGCACTTTGGGTTTGCAATTGCCCTCTTGCTGCTGGGACTTGTTGTTCGTCCCCTTTTCTGTGTGGTAGACTGCGCAGGCCCTCTCTGGTGATTCTCTGCTGGAGTCTACACCGGGCCCTTGGGATGCAGCTGTACCTTCAGATTGCTTCTGGGACAGGGGGCTTACAGCTCTCCTGCCCTCCGGATTCAGCTACCAGGGATGGATTTTATGCCCTGGCAACTACAGACTCCGATGTCCGAGTCCCTGCTGTGCCTCTCTGCTCCCCTTGCTTCACTGGGCCAAGCTATCCCAGCTCTAGGCCCCAGTTTACAAGGCAGCACTACTCTGCGTCTGCACTCTTTCACTCCTGTCTCCAGACTAACCACCACTTCCTCCTTCCAGCCAGACTTAAGGAATGCTCCCTGAAGTTCCAGGTTCAGAGCTCCCCCTGATGGCCGGAGGGAGAACTGTGTTGAGTGTTAACTTACTGGCCAATAGATCTCCCAATTACCTCCAGGCTCAGCATTAACCCTTTTGGGAGGGCAATGCTGTTGTGGCGACCAGGTCCTGGGGCGCCACAGTTGGTTGCATGCATGTCTATGCAGCTGAGATGCTCCTGTCCAGAGAGTGTGTGGCCATGACGGATGATGCAACGCGAGACTTGTGCGAGAGACACGTGAGGCACTTGCAAGTGTGACACTTTTTTTAAATTTTTTATTGATTTTACTTGTCGCTTTAGGGGTCTTTATGCCTGTACTATTCAATAACGTCTGTTCAGAGTAATGTATCAGGATCGGTCTGAACGGCAGGAATGCTGTTTTCCTGTGAATGCCGGCACTCTGATGGCATTTACAGGAAGTGAGTTATTATAGTGACAGGGATCAACAGCTGATCTCACGCTGTCATGGCAACCATTGGCACCCCATGATCACGTTATGGGGCCACAGATAGTGGTGGCGAGCAGCGTGATCCCAGCCAGAGCGTGTTACATCGCGTTGTCAGAGTTTGACAGCACAGTCTAACTGGTTATCAGGCGAGGGTTTTTCTCCGATTAGACCTGTCAGCTGAACAAGTCTGCTGATAAGATCAGCAGACATGTACAGTAAATAATATGGGCTTGCCACATGAGCGCACATTATATGGACAGAGGGGACCTAGGAGGTATAGGTACGTCCTAGGTCATAAAGGGGTTAAAGTCAGCTGGGTTGGTCAGTGTTTGTTCAGGTCAGAAACAGAAGTCATTGCTGCGATATGATGTGTTACTTACACAAAAGGTATCACTTCACAACTGGTTATATTTATTGTTTCAGAAAATCTAAAATACCAAATGCGGTTTATTTTTATTTCTTGTTGTATAGCCCCTACATTTTCTGTTCACCATGGACAAATTCTCATCACTTCTAGCAGCCTTTCTGCCCATTAAGGCTCACAATGTAAATCTCAATGCAAAACAATAGGCACATTTTCTGTAGCAACTGGCAATTCTCACTAGATACCTGAGTCTTGAAAAATGATCATTTTTGTCCCGTTCCCAAATGTAACTTATATTTTTCGCATATCAGATGTTTGTGTATTGAACCAGCTCAGAAGCTGAGTCTTCTCAACAACCTCGTAGGCTCCTGCTATGTTTTATATGTGGCTCTTCCCTAAAACAGCAGGTATCTCTGTTTGCTGCTGCATAACTATTTATAGTGCTCTGCTTAAAAGAGTACACCCCCATTGCATAAGTTTCTGCTTGATTCTTCAGTTTCTTCTTACACTCCAAATACATGCTGAAAGGGAATTTAGGTTGTAAGCCCCAATGGGGACAGTGATGATCGAAAATATAAAGCGTTGTGGAATCAATGGCACTATATGAGTGAGTAGAATAAATAAATTACAATATGGATAAAGTAAATTCTGCATTTTTAAAAATACAGAATGAAAATTTCGTTGTTGCACTGTCTAAATGGATTTGGATAAAAGGCAATATAAAATGAATACCAATTTTTTATGACTAATACTGTACTATACTCTTTTTGATTAAAAGCGTGCTCCTACGAAGATTTTTTTTTAATAAATCTGTATATATGTGTATACAATATACTGTATGTGTGTTAATATACTCAACTACTGCCTTCTTCTCCAGTATCCAGCGCTATTCTGTTCTACTTCTCTGTGACATCTCAATCTATGCTCTATTAATCAGCCAGAAGTCCAATTTATAATGTAAGCCAATGGGGCCTTTTTCTTACCTGGTAAAAGCCATTTTTGGGTCACACGTAGCGCAGCTTGTCCTGGAGAATCTGATGAACGATGACATCACTAAGAAGAGGCACAGAACATTGCTAGATACTGGAGAAAATGGTGATAGAGTTGGATATTAACACACACTACACTACATACACATATAAATAGATTTATTAGAAAACAAAATCTTCATGAAAGTGCTTCTTTAAGGAGTATAACATGAAAGAACTGGCACATTTTCAAACAAGTGTGCATCAAGTATGCATCATAAGTATGATGCGATGAATTAGACCCAAATTATTTCTATGATGCACTTGGTCATCTATCATCACTTCTCAACCATCATCTAATCATCATGCCTATCTTCCTACAGGTACTGTATGTTTGCGCAACCACCAAACTTTCACATGAACTGATTTCCCTTCTCTATCGCCTGCATGTGCAAATCTGGCATGTTTTTAACTGACCACTCCATTACCCCACTTTCTTTTTGACCTCCTTGTTTACACTGCATATACAACCCCTGGCAAAAATTATGGACTCACCTGGCTCTGAAGATGTTCATTCAGTTGTTTACTTTTATTTTAAAAAGCAGATCACAGACATGGCACAAAACTAAAGTCATTTCATATGGCAACTTTCTGGCTTTAAGAAACACTAAAAAAAAAAATCATGAATACATAATGTGCTAGCCAGTAACGGTTACTTTTCAAGACCAATTGGGGAAAAATATGGAATCACTCAATTCTGAGGAAAAAATTGTAGAATCATGAAAAACAATCAAACAAAAGAACACTCTAATACATCACTAGTATTTTGTTGCACCACTTCTGGCTTTTATAACTAGAGATGAGCCACCACCCTAGTGTTCGTCAAACGGCGGGTGTGTTCGTCGAACTTTCAAACACCTTCAAACACCATTGAAAATAATGGCAGGGAAACACAAACACATACAAACATGCACAAACACGAACACACACACACATATTATGCTCGCCTTACCTTCCATTCCATCGCCGGCCTCCTGGGACTTGCAGTTCGCTGGTACAAGATGTGTATCGAGTAACCATGTGACCAATGCCCTAGAGCTTCCTCTGCCAGCAAGCTGACGTCAAAGGCAGGAGCCACTTGCCTCTGATTGGCCAGCACGCTGCCTTTGAGTAGCGTCTGACAGAGGAAGTTCCTCCCTTGTCGCGATGGTTACCCAATACACATCCTGTAGTGGCTAACTATGTGTATCGGGTAACCATCGCGACGAGGGAGGAACTTCCTCTGTCAGACGCAACTCAAAGGCCTCGCGCTGGCCAATCAGAGCCAAGCGGCTCCTTCCTTTAACGTCAGCACGCTGGCAGCAGAAGCTCCGGAGCATCGGTCGCAAGGTTACCCGATACACATCCTATACCGGCGAACTGCAAGTCTCAGGAGGCCGGCAATGGAACGGAAGGTTAGGTGAGCATAATATAGGTTTATGCGTGCATATTTGTGCATGCTTGTGTGTGTTTGTGTGTGTTTGTGTGTGTTTGTATGTGTGTGTACGTGTTTGTATGTGTTTTTGTGTGTTTGTGCATGTGTGGAATGGCACAATAGGGAACCAGGATGGGACATTTAACAAGTTGTGGAACGAATTGTCTGCATTGCAATGATTTCTTATGGGACATCTTGCTTTGCTGAACGAGTAACTTGCTTAACAAGCACACTCCCAGAACTGATTGTTCTCATTAACCAAGGTTCCCCTGTATTAACTTTGAATGACAGTATTACTGTGAAAAGCCAGTTACGCTTTTGGTGATCGAACCATTTTCGAACATAACCTCGAACTGTTGAACTTGAAGCTAATTGTTCGTGGTCGTCGAACGACTCATACATCACCTAAAACAGGTCGAATTTGAGATTGGCGAACAGTTCGATTCAAACACTGCTCATCTCTATTTATAACAGCTTGCAGTCTCTGAGGCATGGACTTAATGAGTGACAAACAGTACTCTTCATCAATCTGGCTCCAACTTTCTCTGATTGCTGTTGCCAGATCAGCTTTGCAGATTGGAGCCTTGTCATAGACCATTGTCTTCAACTTCCACCAAAGATTTTCAATTGGATTGACATCCAGACTATTTGCAGGCTATGTCATTGACCTTATGTGTCTTCTTTCAAGGAATGTTTTCACAGTTTGTGCTCTATGGCAGGATGCATCATCATCTCGATAAATGATTTCATCATCCCCAAACATCCTTTCAATTGATGGGATAAGAAAAGTGTCCTAAATTTCAATGTAAACTTGGGCATTTATTGAAGATGTAATGACAACTCCCCAGTGCCTTTACCTGACATGCAGCCCCATATCATCAATGACTGTAGAAATTGACATGTTCTCTTCCGGCAGTCATCTTTATTTTGTTTAGTTTTTCTGTATGTAAATCCCATTTCCTTTAGGCAGCTTCATATAGTACGGTCACAGACATTGACTCAAGTTTCCTCCCATTCATTACTCATTTGTTTTGTTGTGCATCTCCTGTTTTGGAGACATATTGCTTTAAGTTTCCTGTCTTGACTCTTTGATGTCTTCCTTGGTCTACCAGTATGTTTGCCTTTAACAATATTCCCATAATTTTTCCACCCTGTTTGGTCTTGAAAAGTAACTGTTGCTGGCTAGCACATTATGTTTTCATGATCTTTTTTAGTGTTTCTTAAAGCCAGAAAGTTGACATTTGAAATAACTTTAGTTTTGTGCCATGTCTGTGATCTGCTTTTTTTAAACAAAAGTAAACAACTGAATGAACATCCTCAGAGCCAGGTGAGTCCATAATTTTTGCCAGGGGTTGTAGTATCCCACATCTGGGCTCAGATTTGGTTTGAGTGATCTAGATAGGTTACAACCCCTCCCCTTCACAGCTGATTTCACTTGTATGTGTATATATTGTGGCACTAAAGTCTGCATAAGACTTTAGTCTTCATCAATACAAGTATGAATCATATAAGTATGATTCAATGAAAAATACCCACATTGGACCAGAAGCGACCAAAAGGTAACTGGATACATAGACACTGTAAACAATGTTTGTGTTTCTCTTCACTTTCACCCCTCTAATACTTCATTTTTTACTTACCCCACTGATCCATAAACCCAGTAATGACCGGGTCATCTCTCTCTCCCTCCATCTTCCCCACCCATCTCATCTCCTCCTCAGATCTGTTCGTCCACATAACACACTCTGTCTCCAGACACACACATCCATCTCATGGCCTCTCCTGCTCCCACCTACTAACACTCTCTCTGCTTCTCCTCATTGCTGGAGATATCTCTCCAAATTCTGGTGCTCCTCACCACATTCCTACTCAAATTGTCTCTCCAGTAAAGGAGACAAACTCTAGCGCAGCGCCACCTATTCTGATTTGGCTTATATATCCTGAGTCATATTGCAAAGGATTGTTAAAAATCCACTTGTGACTTTTAGGATCGCTACTTCCAATAGGTGGCGCTGTGCTAGAGTTTGTCTCCTTTACTGGAGAGACAATTTGAATATTTCCCAGAGGGGCGTGGCAGCTATAAGTCCCCTTACTTGACAGCCAGACTGGCTTGCAAAGTCTCCTTAAGGAGAATAGTGTTACCCCGTGGTCCCCACATAGCTTTCTCATGAGCCAGATCAGACACCCCATACTTTGCACTGACGAGGGGCAAGCACCCCGAAACAGCATGTCTGCAAATTGGGATTCTGATCTGGCTTATATATCCTGAGTCATATTGCAAAGGATTGTTAAAATCCACTTGTGACTTTTAGGATCTCCAATAGGTGGCGCTGCGCTAGAGTTTGTCTCCTTTACTGGACAGACAATTTGAATATTTCCCAGAGGAGCGTAGCAGCTATAAATCCCCTTACTTGGCAGCCAGACTGGCTTGCAAAGTCTTCTTAAGGAGAATAGTGTTCCCCCGTGGTCCCCACATAGCTTTCCCATGAGCCAGATCAGACACCCTATACTTTGCACTGACGTGGGGCAAGCACGCTGAAACACCATGTCTGCAAATTGGGATTCTGATCTGGCTTATATATCCTGAGTCATATTGCAAAGGATTGTTAAAAATCCACTTGTGACTTTTAGGATCGCTACTTCCGATAGGTGGCGCTGCGCTAGAGCTTGTCTCCTTTACTGGAGAGACAATTTGAATATTTCCCAGAGGGGCATGGCAGCAATAAGTCCCCTTACTTGGCAGCCAGACTGGCTTGCAAAGTCTCCTTAAGGAGAATAGTGTTCCCCCATGGTCCCCACATTCCTATTGTCACTTCTAACCCTCATTCACAAGCTATCACAAATTTCCACAACCCTTCTAACCCATATCTATTCACCCAGCCCTCACTTCCCCAGTCCCCCTTACAGGAGCCCTATGGAATGTTTGTTCTGTCAGCAATAAATTTTCCTACATTCATGATCTTTTCATCACTAACAAACTTCCCTTCCTCGGCATCACTGAAACCTTGCTCACCTCCTCTGACACAGCCACTCCTGCTGCACTCTCCTATGGTGGTCTCCATCTCTCTCACACCCCCTGCCCCAGTAACAAACATGGTGGAGGAGTTGGTTTTCTACTGTCTGATAAATGTTCCTTTACCCCAATTCCACTACCATCCTCCGTTACTCTCCCCTCTTTTGAGGTGAACGCTGTCCGCATCTACTCCCCCTCCAACCTCCAACTGGCTGTCATTTACCACCCCCCCCCCCAAGGCCAGCCACCACCTTTTTTGACCATTTCACCACCTGGCTACATTTCCTTTCCACCGACATCCACATTATCATCAAGGGCGATTTCAACATCTCCATTGACACCTCTCACTCATCGGACTCTAAACTTTTAACACTTACTTCCATCAGCCTCAATGGTCTTCTGAAGCTACTCACAAAGAGGGCCACACACTGGACCGCATGTTCACCCCTCTCTGTTCACTATCTAACCTCCCTAACTCACCTCTTTCCATGTCTGACCACAACCTATTCACATTCTCTTCCCTCGTTCTCCAATTACACAACGCCCCTTCACAAACTTTCAAAAGCTCTCAGAAATCTCAAACACCTTGATTTACACTCACTTTCTCATTCCCTTGTCCCTCTTGCAGACATTGCTTCCTTACATGACGCAGATGCTGCTACCACTTTATATAACACCAAAAGGTAGATCTCGAATCAGCCGCGCCCCTCACGCATACCAAAACTCGCATGATCAACAGGCAACCTTGGTTCACAAGCCAGACTAAAGAACTTAGATTGGCTTCCAGAATTGCTGAGCGGAGATGGAAGAGGTATCACTACACCAAGCACTTCATTGCATATAAACAGTCCTTAACCAATTTCAAGATCACACTCAGTGCTGCAAAACAAGCCTACTTCTCATCTCTCACATCCTCCCTGTCTCACATCTCTAAACAACTATTCAACACTTTCAATTCTCTACTTTGTCCTCTAGCACCACCTCCCTCTCATCTCATCTCAGCTGAAGACTTTGCCTCTTTCTTCAAACAGAAGATTGATAACATCAGAGCAAGCTTTGGACCACAATACCCACAGCCCCTCCTCATAACTACTCAGCCCTCTTCCTCCAAATCCAGCTTCACAACCATGACAGAAGATCATCTCTCCTCTCTTCTCTCCAGATTGCATCTCACCACCTGTGCACTTGACCTGCTCCAGTCCCACCTCACCCCCAACCTCACCACAGTCTTTATCCCGCCCCTAACCCATCTATTTAACCTATCACTAACATCTAGTGTCTTGCCCTTATGCTTTAAACATGCCTCCATCACACCCATCCTCAAATAGCCCTCCTTGGACCCAGCCTCTGTGTCTAACTATCGCCCCATATCACTTCTCCCCTATGACTTAAAACTACTGGAACAGCATGTCCATCTTGAACTGTCTTCCCACCTCTCCTCCTGTTCCCTCCTTGACTGGCTACAATATGACTTCTTACCTCTTCACTCCACTGAAACTGCCCTAACTAAAGTCACCAATGACCTACTAACTGTCAAACACAAGCGACACTACTCTGTCCTCCTCCTCCTTGACCTGTCCTCTGCCTTCGACACAGTGGACCATTCTCTCCTATTACAGATTCTCTTATCTATTGGTATCACAGACTTGACCCTATCTTGGATCTTCTCATACCTAACAGACCGAACATTCAGCGTCTCACACTCTCACATCACTTCCTCAACTCACCCCCTATCTATTGGTGTCCCCCTAGGTTCAGTTCTTGGAGCTCTCCTCTTCTCCATCCACACCTTCGACCTGGGACATCTCATAGAGTACCACAGCTTTCAGTATCACCTCGAGGCCGAGGATATGCAGATCTACCTTTCGGGACCTGACATCACCTCCCTACTAACCAAAATCCCCCAATGTCTGTTTGCTATTTGATCCTTTATCTCTTTACAATTCCTAAAGCTTAACATGGACAAAACTGAATTTATTATCTTTCCTCCTCCTCTTTAACCCCCCCCCCCAAAAAAAAGCCTATCCATCAAAGTTCATGGCTGCTAACTCTCCCCAGTCTTGCAAGCTCATTGCCTTGGAGTAACCCTCGCCTCTGATCTATCATTCAAGCCACACATTCAAGCCCTCTTTCCCTCCTGCCGACTACAACTCAAAATTATCTCCAAGATCCTTGCATTCCTTAACCAAGCATCATGAAAACCACTAGTGCATATGCTCACCATCTCCCACCTCCTCTACTGCAACCTTCTGCTCTGTGGCTCACTTCAGTCACTCAAGGGATTTTCGGTGTCCGGTGCATTCTTCATCGGTGACCGCAAATCAGGCGGCGACACAGACAGAGCCGTAGGATGACAATGAAGTCGAGTGAAGTTCATTCAAGTTCATTCTCATCGTGCGACTGTCTGTGTCTGCTGTCAGCGGACATGGAGCCGAGCTGAATGGCAGAGCAAGCATCCAGCGCGCATACATTCTGCATCAATTCTGCAGTCACAACATTCACATGTGCTGCCAAATCACTGCAGAATTATACGCATGGACACTACGCAATGTGAGCAATGTTAATAATAATATCCAAATCCAGTGTATAGTGTGCGAGGGGTCTGGGCTTCCTGAAATAATGTCGATATCCATTTTTTTTTTCCTAACCGCGAGTAATGTGCGGCGGTGCAGGATGTCAGCCAATCTAACACACACACACACACAGCAAAGTACATTTTTTGCACACAAGCAAGGGCATGTGTCATCTGCTGTGTATGTCACATGTCCTTGCCCTATAAGGACTTCTGAGTAGTTTCACTTTTGGACACCGTAGAAGGATTTTTCTCTGTGTATACGTACTTCATACCAGAACTGGCTCATCTGGATCGATCCGCGCACCTCCTGATTTGTCCTGTGGCTTCTACGCTGGTAAGCTGAACTTTTTTGTGTGTTTTCTATGTGTTTGTATGTGTTTGTGTTTGCCTGCCATTGTTTTCAATGGGGTTTGAAGGTGTTTGTCGATTGTTCATCGAACGTTCGACGAACACACCCGCCGTTCGACGAATCAAACTCGAACACTAGGAGGGTTGCTCATCTCTAGTCCTCACTTACTGTATCCTCACCCATCCCCTGTAGACTGTGAGCCCTCGCTGGCAGGGTTTTCTGTCCTCCTGTACCAGTCTGGTTTTGTAATATTCATGATTGTTATATTTGTCTTTTATGTACAGTGGGCACGGAAAGTATTCAGACCTCTTTAAATTTTTCACTCTTTGTTTCATTGCAGCCATTTGTTAAATTCAAAAATGTTAATTTGTTTTCTCATTAATGTACACTCTGCACCCCATCTTGACAGAAAAAAAACAGATGTAGAAATTTTTGCAAATTTATTAAACAAAGAAAACTGAAATATCATATGGTCATAAGCATTCAGACCCTTTGCTCAGACACTTAAATTTAAGTCACATGCTGTACATTTCCTTGTGATCCTCCTTCAGAAGGTTCTACTCCTTCATTAGAGTCCAGCTGTGTTTAATTAAACTGATAGGACTTGATTTGGAAAGGCACACACCTGACCTCACAGCTCACAGTGCATGTCAGACCAAATGAGAATCATGAGGTCAAAGGAATTGCCTAAGGAGTACAGAGACATAATTATAGCAAGGCACAGATCTGGCCAAGGTTACAAAATAATTTTTGCAGTACTCAAGGTTCCCAAGAGCACAATGGCCTCCATAATCCTGAAATGGAAGAAGTTTATGACCACCAGAACTTTTCCTAGACCTGGCCATCCAGCCAAACTGACCAATCATGGGAGAAGAACCTTGCTGAGAAATGTAAAGAAGAACCCCAAGATCATTGTGGCTGAGCTCCAGAGATGCTGTAGGGAGATGGGAGAAAGTTTCACAAAGTCAACTAACTCTGCAGCCCTCCACCAGTTGGGTCTTTATGGCCCGACGGGAGCATCTCTTCAGTGCAAGACATATAAAAACCATCATAGAGTTTGCAAAAAAAAGACACATGAAAGACTTCCAGACTATGAAAAATAAGATTCTCTGGTCTGATGAGACAAAGATAGAACTTTTTTGTGATAATTCTAAGCGTTATGTGTGGAGAAAACCAGGCACTGCTCATCACCTGTCCAATACAATCCCAACAGTGAAACATAGTGGTGGCAGCTTCATGCTATGGGCGTGTTTATTAGCTGCAGAGACAGGACGACTGGTTGCAATTAAAGGAAAGATGAATCTGACCAAGAACAGAGATATTGTCGCGGGCGGGGAGGACACCGCCGCTGCTGCGCGCTCGCTAACGCTCGGGTCCGGCGCTGGTGCGGCTGCTGCTGCTCGGAGGCTTGAGCGGTGGGCCGGATCAAGGGACTTGAGCGGCGCTCCTCGCCTGTGAGAGAAAGGGGTGGTTGGTTTGGGGGATTTAGTCTGTGACGCCACCCACGGGTCGTGGTGAAGATGGGCACCACCGCTGCTGGTGACGGGAATCCCGGGAGCGATGGTAGGGAGCAGCTGGGATGTTGTTCTCCCCCTCCGTGGGTAGGGCCTGGTGATGATACGGGGAGGCTGGATGGCTAGGGTGCAGGGTTGCAGGGGCAGCGCGGCGTGGTGCCGGATGGCACTGGTGTACTCAGGCAGTCAATGACAGAGTCTCTGGTAAACCAAACGGCTGGATGGATGGGTCCCGCAGCCGGCTGTAGTGTCTCTCCCCGGACAGGTGATGGCGGCTGTCTTTCCCTGCACCTTGATGTACTCAGTTGACTACTATGGATCCCCAACGGTAGTCCGCTCCCCGGTGGATGGATGACGGAGGAGCCCGTTTGCCCGCAGGCGCTGGCCCTTGGGTCTCTAGCCTTAGGCGGTAGCTGTATACCCTCACGGTGTGGGCTGTTGCCTTCTATCGGGTCTTTGGTTGTTAGGAAACCCCTGTGGTTCCGGTCACATTCGGATTTGACTATTGTCGGCAGCTCCAAGCCTGGTCGGGGTCCGATGGCCCTGCCTGTGTGTGCTGGCTTCACTTTGCTCCCCGGTCGGTACCGGGGGGCCAATGCCCGACCCCGGTCCTACGGTTCCGCATTGCTTCACCCCTCCTGCAGACGGCCACCACCATCTGCCAACCTTGCAACCTTGCTGTCAGTGCCTGGGCCACAAACAAAGACACTCAGTGCTTGCTCCTCTCACTTCAAACTCCAACACTAGACTGTCACTTTTCCCGCCTCCAGGCCTGTGAACTCCTCGGTGGGTGGGGCTAACCGCTTGGCTCCGCCCCACCTGGTGTGGACATCAGACACTGGAGGGAAGCAACAAGAGTTTTTGTTTGGCTGGTGTCCCTGTCTGATGAGGGTGGGGATGTTTGTGTGTTATCTGTGACGACCTGGCTAGTCCAGGGCGCCACAATATCCTGGAAGAAAACCTCTTCCAGAGTGCTCTGGACCTCAGACTTGGCTGAAGGTTCACCTTCCAAAAAGACAATGACACTAAGCAGACAGCTAAAATAACAAATGAGTGGCTTCAGAGAAACTCTGTGACTATTCTTGAATGTCAGCCAGAGTCCTGACCTAAACCCAATTGAGCATCTCTAGAGACCTGAAAATGGCTGTCCACCAAAATTTCACCATCCAACTTGACGGAACTGGAGAATGGCAGAGGATTCCCAAATCCAGGTGTTAAAAACTTGTTAAATCATTCCCAAGAAGTCTCATGGCTGTACTAGCTCAAAAGGGTGCTTCTACTCAATACTGAGCAAAGGGTTTGAATACTTATGACCATGTGATATCTCAGTTTTTCTTGTTTAAAACATTTTCAAAAAAGTTTACATTTCTGGTTTTCCTGTCACGATGAGGCGCAAACTGTTCATTAATGAGAAAAAAAATAAACTTTTTTGAATTTACTTGCAATGAAACAAAGAATGAAAAATGTAAAGGGGTCTAAATACATTCCATACCCAGTGTATGTGCCGAAAACGTTATATCCGTTATAGAGCATACTATTATAATACTGTAAGAGTATACATTAATGAGAAAAAAATGAACTTTGAATTTACCAAATGGCTGCAATGAAAGAAAGAGTGAAAAATTTAAAAGGGGTCTGAATACTTTCTATGCCCACTGTGTACCCCTTTTGACTTTTTGAAACGCCATGGAATAAATGGTGCTATAATAATAATAATAATAATAATAATAATAATAATAATAATAAAATGCTAGAACCAGTTTCTCCAGATTAGCCTCATAGCTTATTGTAGAACAAGATTCACAGAGACTTTCTATCACATAGCTGTATAAAAAGTAGCAATAAATCTTTGTCGTCAGGTTTAAAGTTTTTTTTCAATGTATTAGTTTTAGGACATGTTAGGAAGCATGACATTAATAAAAATTCTAAATATGTTTTTTCAGTACTCACTACATGTAATAGTAAGTTTGTTATCTACATTTTAGAATGCCCTTGAAGTCTATATTATATCGTCCACACAGCGTGAACATTGAAAAAGAGAATTGCTGAACATTGAAATAATATTTGCAAAGGGAAATTAGACCACAGTGTACAATTCCATTAAAAATGTGAAAACACCAAACACTAGGGGCAAATATTATTATATCAAATTAGTGACTCTGAATTGGAGAGGTGAGGATCACATAAAAAATGTGTCTAAGAGAAAGTTTGTGGATTTTCCAGTTAAATGAAATAAATACCGTTGTTACATTAGGTTTAAACATAGATTTTGAACTTAAATGCTTGGTTAAGTAATGTGTACCTTCACATTTACATTTTTTTTTAATTTATTATGAACATTCACCATGTTGATTTATTAATGCATTACTTCTATAGCAAAGGTCATTATGTGGAAATACCAATTATGCATACTATTTTATTTTATTTTACAAAATAAAGCATATTTTTCCTTTTTATTCATTTTCATTTTTCTATACACTTTGCTAAATTGTAATAGGATCATGCCCTCTTTTGATTCTCATATAGTACACTGGTATCCTGTATTGCAGTGTACCATGCAGTATTGGACTGGCCCATTGGAGCATCGGGGAATCCTTCAGTGGGCCCCCGGTCCCGAGTGCCCTCCATGCTTTATATTGTGCGGGGTACTGGGGGCTTATTACTGCAGGTTGGGTAGGGGTGCTTCTCAGGGCCAGTATTAGAGTGAACAGACTGGGCTCCCATGCTCTGAGGGCCCCCCAGCCTTTCCAGGATAAACAGCAAAGATCGCACAAATTCTGTGCGATCTCTGCAGTTTCCACGGTTATATCAGGACCTGTGGTGACATCACAGTCATGTGACTCACCAAAGGTCCTTGCACTGTGGGAGTCTTCAGGCCTGCTCAAAATGAGGAGCGCGCAGGACCTGGAGACTCCTCCTTATTCAAATGTATGAGCGTTTTTCAGGTGCACATACATTTAACAGTGTGGCACCAGGACTGAAGCGCAGGAGGGCTGCTCAGCCCCGCACCAACATACTGTTATTACCTGGGACGCATGAAAGAAGAGGAGGAGGATATGCAGGCACCAGGTAAGTGCTCCTGTGGAGCCGAAGATGACATAGAAAATCATTTTAGATGCAGGAGCCGCAGTGGGGGAGGAGCGGTGTCACTTTACAAGTGACAATATCGGGCAGTGGGGAACAGCATAGGGCAATGTAGGACATGATAGGACAATGTGGGACAGGATAGGGCAATGGGGGACAGAATAAGGCAATGGGGGACAGGATAGGGCAATGGGGGACAGGATGAGGCAATGGGGGACAGGATGAGGCAATGGGGGACAGGATGGGGCAATGTGGGACAGGATGAGGCAATGGGGGACAGGATGGGGCAATGTGGGACAGGATGAGGCAATGGGCGACAGGATGGGGCAATGTGGGACAGGATAGGGCAATGTGGGACATGATGGGGCTATAAGGGACAGGATGGGGCAATGTGGGACAGGATAGGGCAATGTGGGACATGATAGGGCAATGTGGGACAGGGTAGGGCAATGTGGGACACGGTAGGGCAATGTGGGTCATGATAGCGAAATGGGGGACAGTGTTGGGCAATATGGGACAGGATGGGGCAATGTGGGACAGGATAGGGCAATGTGGGACAGGATAGGGCAATGTGGGACAGGATAGGACAATGTGGCACAAGATTGGGCAATGTGGGACAGGAAAGGGCAATGTGGGAAATGATGGGGCAATGTGGGAGATGATGGGGCAATGTGAGAGATGATGGGGCAATGTGGGAGATGATGGGGCAATGTGGGAGATGATGGGGCAATGTGGGAGATGATGGGGCAATGTGGGAGATGATGGAGCAATGTGGGAGATGATGGGGCAATGTGGGAAATGATGGGGCAATGGCGGACATAATAGGAAAATGTGGGACATGATAGGGCAATGTGAGACAAGATAAGACAATGTGGGACATGATGGGGCAATGTGGGACAGGATGGGCAATTTGGGACAGGATGGAGCAATGTGGGACAGGATTGGGCAATTAGGAAGGAGATTGTGAAAGGCGGCATAGTATAATTAGTATAATGAGGAGCAGGGGGACTTTATGCAGAGACATAATATGGGGGAGATATTATAGAAAGGGCAAGTTTTTGGGGGACTTAATGGAAGACTTTATCAATAAAAGGTGACCAGGATGAGGACATTATTAAAAAAAGGGGCCCAGGATGGGAGATATTATTACTATATGAGGCTAGAACGAGGAACATACATTATTGGTTTATGGTGAAAATAGTGGAGATAATTACTGTAGGGGCACATTAGGGGACATTATTACTGCTGCAATATAATTTACTTTTGAGGATACTGTCTTCCATGGGGGGGAACAAAAGTCTGACGTGGTGTAGAAATTGGGGGAAAAGCGTGGCATGTGGAATGTGCTCTGGGAGTGATCAGCTATAGGTGACTGTGTCTTATTTTCTACAGAGTCGCGTCATCATGGCAGTCAGTGCCGTATGAAGAGGAAAAGCGAAGATGAATAACTTCAGCTAGAGACATCACTGGTAAGTCAGTGAATTACATGTACACACACACACACACACAATACACTGTATATACAGCTCCAGTGTATAATGTCACTAATTAATGTCACTGGTGATTACTGTATTACCTGTACACTGACACTATATACAGAGCTTCTGTGTATAATGGCACTGATGGTAAAATTAATGTTATTAGTATTGTAGTTTTTATTCATGATCACTATTGTAGTATTATTTGGGCACTGCGTGGTGGTAATATGTGGTCTGGCCACAGTGTGGTGGTATTTCTCTGTTGTATGTGGTATTATTTGATGATTTATGTTGTCTGGTCATAGGATTGAGGTATTTCCCCCTTGTATGTGGTAATATTCGGTCATTATGTGCTCTGATTAGGTGTGGCGGTATTTCTTTCTTGTATGTGGTTGCATTCGGTTACTATGTGGTGGTCATATGTTATTGGTCACGGTGTGGCGGTATTTCTTCCCTGTATGTGGTATTATTTGTGTTGGTATAGTGGATTTTGTTGTGTTTGGAGGTCCCTTTTTCTCTCTATTAATAAAGAGAAGATTATTTCCAGTACAGATTAAATACTTGAATGTTTAACCCCTCCCTGTCCTGTGACTATTACACTGTAGCAAATATGCTAAGTAATCGTCTATTCTAAGGCCATGTGCCCATGTTGAGTATTTGGTCAGTATTTTACCTCAGTATTTGTAGCCAAAACCAGGAGTGGTAAAATCAAAGGAAAAGTATAATAGAAACACCTCTGCATTTTTAACCCACTCCTAGTTTTGGCTTAGAAATACTGATAATAATAATAATAATAATAATCTTTATTTCTATAGCGCCAACATATTCCGTAGCGCTTTACAATTCAGGAGGATCATATACATACAAGTAACAGTTATAGAAATAGTATGATGTAACATACTGACCAAATACTGAACGAATGAACGTGGCCTAAGGATAAGTGATAACTTATTCATCTGTGGGGACCGATTGCTTAGACCTGCACCGATCGTACAACTTTTATCCCCTTGAAAGTGGAGCTCATGTCTCGTCCCCTGATCCATTCATTCAATAATTGATCACCTACCTAACCTGTGGATAGGTGATCACTTGTTTTCACCAAAGATCCACCTTACTGCAAACTACTGTAATTGCACATCAGTTATTGTGTACAGTAGATGTGCAGGAGCAGCCTGTTTTCACAGTTAATGCTCCACTATAATGGGGATAACGGCAAACAGGTATTTGCATATTGCTGTAGGGTGGGCCCCTGGAGTCAATTCCTCTGGTGGGACCAGACACCCCAGTCCGACCCTAGTACCATGTCTGTCAATGTGTACTGTAAAAATGGCAGACTTGCCACAGCTGCCATTACAACTCACTGGTAGCGATCACCAACTAACTGTCTCGAATTGGAGTGCAAGGGCAGAAGTGCATATGCTTAACCCCCATTCCATTCATTATCCATTTGACTGTCAGAAATAGCTGAGTGCTGTGATGGATTTTTCTGGTAGACCCATTAACAAAAAGTAAAGCAGAGACTGAACCTGTGCTCTTTTTTCCTCCATTCAGTACAATACTTTAGAGCCCTGATCTTAGGATTACTTTGGATCCCTGTGGTTGGACCCAACCACAACCTTTCGATGTGCAATTCTTTGAAGTACCAATAAGATCAATATATTAAAAAGCATAGTTGTCAGCTCTTTTGGAATAAGCATCTGGCGTCGTCCAATCTAAATCCAATCAGTCAAAACTACACCTTATCCAGAATTAAAGCAAGCTCCATTTAGAAGATAAAAAATTGTTTTTTTAAAAAAGGGAGAGAAAGAAACGAATATGCAAAAATGGAAAATTGCATGGTCTTGAAAAGGTTACACATATTTGTCTCGATTTACTGTATCTACTGCAATAACCTTGTCTGCTGCATACCTTAATAGATGAATAAATATGAAGATAAACACATCTAACACAAACATATTTTTTTTTACAAATAAAGTTAACAAACTATACATTGTAAACCTCTTAGTGTTGGAGACCATTTTCACCGTAATGACACAGCTTCAGTTTTCAAATTTGATCTGTGTCACTTTATGTGTTAATAATTTTATAAGATTTAAATATGAAAGTGAAAAAATATTTTTTCCAAGTGAAATGCTGTTATAACTAAATTTAGACTATTCATAAGGTATAACAGGAAAAAGGGAACCACATGGTTTATTACACAATGTCTGCTGATTGTGTTGATACCCCACACGTGGTCAATACCTAATGTTTGGTGACATGGCAGAGCTCGGAAAGGAAAGGAAAATTGTATTTTTTGGAGCTCAAATTTGGCTAGAACATATGTAGACACTATAATGAATTAGAAAAGCTAAAAGCCGAAATACTCTACAATTTACACAAATTTATAAGCTAGAACCTTCAAAAACTTCAACTAGGGGTATGATGAGCATTTTTAACTCACAGTTGCCTCACAGATCATTAGAATATTTAGATGTGAAAATGAAAAATTACATTTTCTAATAAAATATTGTTTTACCTACAATTGGTTATGTCATTTTTTACAAATCTAGCAATATCATGTGTGGTTGTACATTACTGTTTGAGCACGCAAATGTGAATGTTTTCCAATTTGATTCACAAGGACTACAGAGAAAAGCCAGGTAACATTTTGATGAGCCGTAAAAGGCTTTGATAGTAACCGTGCAGGAAAAGGTGGTGACATCATTATGTAAAAAAGTGGCACTGATTAATAGAATTGAGCAATATTCGATTCGAGCAATTCGCTAATTTCAAATTCGAGTGATTTTGGGTGGTGTTCGATTCGTTCGACGAACTCGAACGATTTGCTTCTAGTTCGGCCGTTCGAGTCACCGTTCGATAACGGTTCGATCACCAAAAGCGTAGCTAGTTACTAATAGTGTCAGTCACTGCTAATAATGATATTATCAAAATTCAGCGCATAGTGTGCGGGGGGGACGGGGTTTAGATCAGTGCTGCTGAGTGCTGAAAGTGCGATCACCATTTTTTTTTTCCTAACCGCGCGTACAGTGGGGCGGGCCAGGCTGTCAGCCAATCACAGAGACACACACTGCAAAGTTGATTTTTGCCAGACAAGCAAGGGCATGTGTCATAGGCTGTGCATGTCACATGTCCTTGCCCTATAAGACCCGGCCATTTTCCCCTTCGCCGCCATTATCTCTCTGCTGTGGGTGTCTGACAGTCACAGCTCCCGCTGCTGCCGCTGCTGATGTGTGCTCTATAGACTTATACAGTGCAATCTACACATCAGTTTAGGGATTAGGGACTACTTGTAATTTCAGCCCTTTTCAGGGCTACATTACAGCACTTCATAGCCATTTTTGAAAGGCAGGTCTGGGACAGTGCTGTGCAAGGTTTTATCATAGGGTCTGTCTAACTCAGCTCAGGCAATTCCTTGGGGCTTAGTTTCATTGTCAGGGATAGTATGTGAGGTTTCTCTGCTGACAACCAAGCTACACCACCTCTGCATTGTACACCACCTGTCCATTTTTGCTACGCAATTTTAATTGCAAAAAGTGCTGCCAGTTTTAGGGACATATTTTCATTGGCAGGGATATTACGTGAGGGTTCCTCTAATGACAACCAAGTTACACCACCTCTGCATCGTACACCACCTGTCCATTTTTGCTACGCAATTTTAATTGCAAAAAGTGCTGCCAGTTTTAGGGACATATTTTCATTGGCAGGAATATTACGTGAGGGTTCCTCTAATGACAACCAAGTTACACCACCTCTGCATTGTACACCACCTGTCCATTTTTGCTACGCAATTTTAATTGTAAAAAGTGCTGCCAGCTTTAGGGGCATATTTTCATTGTCAGGGATAGTACGTAAGGGTTCCCCTGCTGACAATTTTTCTATACCACGTCTGCATTGTACCCCACCTGTCCATTTTTGCTACACAATTTTAATTGCAAAAATTGCTGCCAGTTTTAGGGGCATATTTTCATTGTCAGGGATAGTACATGAGGGTTCCTCTGCTGACAACCAAGCTACACCACCTCGGCAATCTATACCACCTCTCCATTTTTGCAATGACATATTAAGTGTCCAATTTGGTCACAAACAAAATGAGTGGCAAAAGGACAGATGCTGGTGGAAAGGGAAACAGGCGTGTTGGAAAGGAAAAACAAGTTTGTGCCTGTGGGATAGGTGGTAAAGCAACAGTAACATCTGCTGAAGAAAGGCCATCTTCCAGCAAAAGTAAGATGTCTACTACTTTCCGTGGACAAGCTGATATGATCCCTTTTTTACGGAAATGACCAACTCTACTAAAGGTAGATGATGCACAAAAAAAGCACATGCTACATCAAGTGCTCCATCAAGTGGCCTCTCCTCCACCTCAACTTCAAAATCACAAAGACTCCAGTCCTCTGTGTTGTCACCCTAATCAAACTTGCTTTCTAACAGTTCTCAAGTCTCCATTTTCCCTGCAGAGTATGGGGTAACAGAGATGGTTGAGTCTGCAAAGCTGTTCAGTCACACTATAGCCTGGGAATCAGAGGTCTGCTCCAACGTTACAGTGAGTACAGACCAGGAAATGGTCTGCAGTGATGCCCAGAACCTTTGTGACTCTGATT
The DNA here is from genome assembly GCF_048569485.1 of Anomaloglossus baeobatrachus. Taxonomy (NCBI): domain Eukaryota; kingdom Metazoa; phylum Chordata; class Amphibia; order Anura; family Aromobatidae; genus Anomaloglossus; species Anomaloglossus baeobatrachus. The sequence goes on along the minus strand of NC_134354.1, from coordinate 380,283,753 downwards.
CAGGCCGTGAGGACCAAGTTTCTGAGCATAATGTTGACCCTTTTTCACAAATTATAACACCTGTTGTTATAGACAATGAGGAACATACTGATGACGATGAGACGCAGATACCAGATAGGGATGACAACTTAACTATTTGGTCAGGGCAAGAAGAGGCTCGGTCTGAGGGTGAGGGGAGTGCAAACACAACAATTGATGAGGAAGTTCTAGATCCCACCTACTGTCAACCCACAGTCAGGCACTCGAGGAGGTCAACAGAGGCGGTGGAGGAGGATGTCAGATTCAGGCTCTGACCAAGTTTCTGAGCATAATGTATACCCTCATTCCCAAACTGTAACACCTCTTGGTGGAGACAATGAGGAACATACTGATGACGATGAGACTCAGATACCTGATTGGAATGACAACTTAACTATTCAGTCAGGGCAGGAAGAGGTTAGGTCTGAGGGCAAGGGGAGTGCAAACACACAGGTTGATGATGAGGTTGTAGATCCCACTTACTGTCAACCCACAATCAGGCACTCGAGGAGGTCAGCAGAGGCGGTGGAGGAGGATGCGACTGACGACGAGGTTAGCTTGCACCTTCCTGTACAAAGATGGAGTACTGGAAGCACATCAACAACTGCATCCTCAGCCACAACTCTGCCTCTGAGCACAAGTCGGGATGACTCTGCAGGTTGCATGGGCTCTAAGCCTTGCCTAGCCTGGTCCTTTTTTGACATCGCAAAGGATCTCCCATTTTATCTCATCTGTAAGATTTGTCGCTAATCTCTAAGTAGAGGCCAAAACCTCACTAGTTTGACTACTTCGTCCATGAACCATCACATGGATATCAAGCATAATGCGGGCTTCACATGGGTCGATCTATCGTGCGATCGCACGAGCGATCGTGCCCGCCCCATCGTTTGTGCGTCTCGGGCAATTAGTTGCTCGTGGTGCACAAAGTCGTTTAGCCCCGTCACACGCACTTACCTGCTGAGCGACGTCGCTGTGGGCGGCGAACATCCTCTTCCTGAAGGGGGAGGTTGTAGATCCCACTTACTGTCAACCCACAGTCAGGCACTCGAGGAGTTCAGCAGAGGCGGTGGAGGAGGATGCGACTGACGACGAGGTTAGCTTGCACCTTCCTGTACAAAGATGGAGTACTGGAAGCACATCAACAACTGCATCCTCAGCCACAACTCTGCCTCTGAGCACAAGTCAGGATGACTCTGCAGGTCGCATGGGCTCTAAGCCTTGCCTAGCCTGGTCCTTTTTTGACATCGCAAAGGATCTCCCATTTCATCTCATCTGTAAGATTTGTCGCCAATCTCTAAGTAGAGGCCAAAACCTCACTAGTTTGAGTACTTCGTCCATGAACCATCACATGGATATCAAGCATAATGCGGGTGTCACATGGGTCGATCTATCGTGCGATCGCACGAGCGATCGTGCCCGCCCCATCGTTTGTGCGTCTTAGGCAATTAGTTGCTCATGGTGCACAAAGTCGTTTAGCCCCGTCACACGCACTTACCTGCTGAGCGACGTCGCTGTGGGCGACGAACATCCTCTTCCTGAAGGGGGAGGGACGTTCAGCGTCACTGCGACGTCACACAGCGGCCGGCCAATAGAAGCGGAGGGGCGGAGATGAGCGGGACGTAAACATCCCGCCCACCTCCTTCCTTCAGCATTGCCGGCGGCCGCAGGTAAGCTTTGTTCATCGTTCCCGGGTGTCACACGGAGCGATATGTGCTGCCCCGGGAACGATGAACAACAGGACGTACAATTTTTTGAAAATGAGCGACGTGTCAGCGATGAACGAGAAGGTGAGTATTTCTGCTCGTTTATAGCTGTCACACGGTACGATATATCAAACAATGCCGGATATGCGTCACTTACGACATCACCCCGCCGACATATCGCCCAATATAAAGTTCCGTGTGATGCCCGCGTAAGTCCCAGTGGGAAGCTCACTGTGCTACAATGCGGCCTTGCGGAGCGGGCCAATCACCGTCTGCCCCTTCAAGTGCATCCGCGCGCTCTTCATCCTCTATGACTGTGAGGACAGCAGTCACACATGCTTTGCGACGCAGACCTTCCACCTCTTTAACCGCAACAGGCAGTGTGATTGGCAGGTCGTCAGTTGTTTTGGAAGTAGAAACAGCTTCTGGTGTTGAGCTCTCTCAGACATCGAGAGCACCAACTTTGGATGAAGGCAACATTATGTCTCCGCCTGCACTTTCCTCACAGACCAGCAGTTTTCCAGGAACACCCTACTCAATGTCGTTTTAGCACAGCAGCCAGCCCTCGGTCCCTCAGATGTGGACAAGTAAAAGAGCATTTCCTCCTAGCCATGACAAAGCTAAGAGGTTGACTTTCACCCTCTGCAAGCTGTTGGCTACAGAAATGCTGCTTTTCCGCCTGGTGGACATAGAGGATTATCGAGACCTTATGTTCGTCGCAGTGTCCCAGTACTAGATGCCCAGTCACCACTACTTCTCCAAGAAAGGTGTGCCTGCGCTACACCAGCATGTCGCACACAACATCACCGCTTCCTTGAGAAACTCTGTGTGTGACAGGGGGCATTTCACCACCGATACTTGGACCAGTAAGCATGGACAGGGTCGCTGCATGTTGCTGACTGGGCACTGGGTAACTATGGTGCGAGATGGAGAAGGGTCTTCTGTACAAGTCTTATCATCCCCACGAGTTGTGCGTCAATTCTCTGTATGTAGAAGTTCCTCCACTGCTTCTGCTTCCTCCACCTCATCTGGGTCCTTCACCTCCACCCAAAGCCTGTCTGGTCAGGCCACCCGCGTAGTAACTGAGCACAAGGAATCCCGCACACCTCCTTACTATGCTGGCAGCATAGCTCAACGGCATCAGGTGGTCTTTACGTTGAAATGTCTGGGAAATAAGAGTCACACAGCTGACCAGCTGTGGTCAGCTCTGGAAACCGAGTTTAGGAAATGGTTGTCTCCACTCAACCTGCAGCCAGGGAAGGCCGTGTGCGACAATGCTGCAAGCCTGGGTGCGGCCCTTCGCTGAGACAAGGTGACACACGTGCCTTGTATGGCTTATGTGTTGAACCTTGTTGTCCAGCAATTTTTAACACACTATCCCGGCCTAGATGGGCTTCTGCACAGAGCATGGTCACTATCTGCTCACTTGCGCCATTCAAATGGCGCAGGTGACTGACTTGCATCGCTCCAGAAGTCTTTCGGCCTGCCGGTTCACCGCCTGAAATGCGATGTGCCGACACGCTGGAATTCGACTCTACACATGTTGTAGCTACTGTGGCAGCATCGCAGACCCTTGGAGCAATATGTTATGATGTATAGCCTGGGCCAACGAGATACAGAGGTGGGGCAGATCTCGCTGATGGTGTGATCTCAGATCAAGGACCTATGCACCCTTCTGCACAGTTTCAACATGGTGATGAAGATGTTTAGCACTGACAATGCCATTATCAGCATGACATTTCCAGTCATTTACATGCTGAAGCACACTCTAAACAGTATTTGGAGCCAGGTGGTGGGACAAGAGGAAGGGGAGGAAGTACAGGAGGATTCATATGTGGAAGGGATACCAAGATCCACAAGGTCCAGACGTTCAGCATCACCAAGGCGGCAGGCATGGGACGGTGGGGGAGAGGGATTAATAAGGGCACATGGTAGCAGCCAAACTGTTAAGGAAGGTGCAGGAGCCCAGGAAGAAATGGAGGACGAACTGGCGCTGGGCATGGAAGACTCAGCAGATGAGGGAGACCTTGGTAAAATATCGGTTGTTCAAGGTTGGGGGGAGATGTCAGAGGAAGGAAGCACGGTTATCACCTCGCCGACACAAACACAGCAGGGACTTGGTCCGCATGGATGTGCAAGACACATAAGCGCCTTTTTGCTGTACTACCTACAACATGACCCTCGGATTGTTCGAATTAGAAGTAATGCTGACTACTGTGTTGCCCCACCCTTAGATCCCCGGTACAAGTCAAAATTTTCCAGCCATGGAAAGGGACGCACGTATGCAGGATATCAGCAGAAGCTGTTATGCAATCTTAGCTCGGCTTTTCCACTAAACACCAGTGGTGCACAGAGTGAATCTCACAGTTGTAACTTGCCAACCAAGGGACTGTCTACTCAACATCAGTCAAACCGTACCAGCAACACCGTATCTGGTGGTAACAGCAATTTTATGGAATAGTTTCATGATCTTTTTAAACCATCCTTTGCAAGGCCACAAGAGACAAGAAGTCTGACACATAGTCAACGGCTGGAGAAGAAGATACAGGAGTATCTCCAAGTGAATATAGATGCCATGACTCTGCAACTGGAGGCTTGCTCATTTTGGGCTTCCAATCTTGAAAAATGGCCTGAGCTCGCCAGTTACACCTTGGAGGTCTTGTCATGTCCCGCAGCCAGCGTTCTCTCGGAACGTGTCTTCAGTGCTGCTGGGTGTGTGCTGACAAATAAGCGCACGCGTCTGTCCAGTGACAATGTGGACAGACTAACGTTCATCAAGATGAACAAGTCATGGATCCACAAGGACTTTTCTACCCCTGTGTCATCCTGGGGAGAGTAAAGGCTTGTGGATTTGGATTGAGCTTCATGCAAATCAACATGTCAAGTTTGCAACTGGGGGACAACTGATGCCACTGAAGTGGTGTCTGTGGCCCAATTTTTGGAAAAAAGGGAGACTCTGGTTGGAGTCCCCTTTTTGTTTTTTTTTAAATGTTGCAAGATGAACAAGTCATTGATCAGCAAGGACTTTTCTACCCCTGTGTCATCCTGGGGAGAGTAAAGGTTTGTGGATTTGGATTGTGCTTCATGCAAATCAACATGTCAAGTTTGCAACTGGGGGACAACTGATGCCATTGAAGTGGTGTGTGTGGCCCAATTTTTGGAAAAAAGGGAGACTCTGCTTGGAGTCCCCTTGCTGTGTTTTACATGATTTTAGAAGGGCATGACATGGCTATATCTGTGTCTCCTCCTCCTTTTACTCATCCAGCTCTTTTATTTTCACATGAGTATATGTACTTGTCATTTTTCCATGTGTTTGTGGTGTCTTGTGAGTTGTTTGTCACCTTTTGGACACCTTAGGGGCACATTGCACACTACGACATCGCAGGTGCGATGTCGGTGGGGTCAAATTGAAAGTGACGCACATCCGGCATCGCAGGCGATATCGTAGTGTGTAAATCCTAGGTGATACGATTAACGAGCGCAAAAGCGTCGTAATCGTATCATCGGTGTAGCATCGGCGTAATCCATAATTACGCTGACGCGACGGTCCGATGTTGTTCTTCGCTCCTGTGGCAGCACACATCGCTGTGTGTGAGTCGCAGGAGCAAGGAACATCTCCTACCGGCGTCACCGCGGCTCCCGTAGGATATGCGGAAGGAAGGAGGTGGGCGGGATGTTTACATCCCGCTCATCTCCGCCCCTCCGCTCCTATTGGCTGCCTGCCGTGTGACGTCGCAGTGATGCCGCATGACCTGCCCCCTTGATAAGGAGGCGGGTCGCCGGCCAGAGCGACGTCAGACGGCAGGTGAGTACATGTGAAGCTGCCGTAGCGATAATGTTCGCTACGCCAGCTATCACAATGATATTGCAGCTGCGACGGGGGCAGGGACTATCACGCTCGGCATCGCAGCATCGGCTTGCGATGTCGCAGGGTGCAAAGTACTCCTTAGAAGGTGTTTTCTATGTGTTTGTATGTGTTTGTGTTTGCCTGCCAATGTTTTCAATGGGATTTGAAGGTGTTCGTCGAATGTTCTTCGAACGTTCGCCGAATTGAGCCGCCGTTCAACGAACCGAACTAGAACACTAGGGGGGTGGCTCAACACTACTGATGAATACCACTACATTAAAAAAAATATCAAATGTTATTAAAAGGAGTCTATCAGCACAGAATAATTGTTCAAACCACGTATGGCCATCCTTGGTGAGGGTAAATATTTAAGCGCATCTTCCCATGTACTGATGATACATTTTTTTCCTCTTCTCTGGCTCTATGAAGACTAAACTGTGAGTCAAAGATGAGGGAGGGAGGTGGACATAGAGGGAAGTCAATAAGGTGGTAAAGTAAGCTAAAATATTTGGCTTCTCCTGTCCTTGACAGTCATTCTGTGCTCATAGATTAACTTTTAGTGGTTTAACCTCTTATTTGATCCCTTTTAGCCACCATAACTCAATGTAGTAACTTTACGTTTAGTTTTACACTGACATTGCTGTGTGAGGTATTTTGTCATAAAGGGGTTGTCCGGTCTAAAACGACAAGTCTGCCGTCACTTTATGTGACAGCTGAGTTGTGAATCCTTGCAGTGCGAGCATTGCGTTCTGTGAGGATTATCTTATATCAGTGCTGGGAACAAAAGGTCAAATGACCAAAAGTACGGTATGTGATATGCAAACTCCCAGCCAACATCTGACTAGACTGTTTCTGGCAAGCTTAACACTCGTGCATTGCACAAGGTCAGAAACAGTCTGGTTGGAAACATGAAATACAGTCCTCTTAGACCTTAGAGCAGGGGTCTCAAACACCGCCCCTCAGGCGGCTTCGTGCGGCCCCCATGCCCACGCCCCTGTTCACTATTGCGGCAGGTGCAGGTGCCGCAGCCACTGTCTGCGCTTTATGTCAGATGAATGTATTGCCGGCCCTGCGCTCTCGCGCCGGCAATACAATCATCTGACATAAATCACTGAGGGGCTGCGGCCCCCTCACCTGCCGCAATAGTCACCGGAGGTACGGGCCTGGGGGTGAGGCAACGGAGGGAACTCGAGACAGGTGAGAAGAATGGTGGTTTTATTTTGTGTGTGTATGTGAAGGACGGCTTAACCCCTTAGTGACCGATGACGTACTGGGTACGTCATGGCTCCCTGTTACTTAAGGACCCATGACGTACCCAGTACGTCATGGAGAAATCACGGCCCCGGTGGCTGCGATCGCTTTGCAAGTACCTTAGATTCGGGGAGGAGGGGACTTCTGCCTGACCCCAGGAGGAGTGGTGTCTCCTCCCCGGACCTACGGAGGCTGTGATTGGCTGACAAACGCCGCTCAGCCAATCACAGCCACTGTAATGTTTCAGCCATTGAAAATGGCTAAAACATTAAAATCCAGCCAAGATCAGTGCAGCTATAGCACCGATCATTGGCTAGAGCTGGGTGACGTGTTTCACCCGCCCCCAGCTCTGATTGGAGAGACCGGCCTTGTGACCGATCTCTCCAATCACTGTGGATCTGGGGCCAGAGAACGCTCCCTCACCTTCACTCCAGAGTCTGTGGAAGCGGAGGAGAGTGATCGGTAAGTTACAGCCACTGCCCCCTTTGAGCCGCCACTGCTGCCCCCCCTTCCCCCTTCCCCATTACTACAGGATGGGGACAACATGCGCACATTACTATGGGATGGGGATAAGGCTGGGGACATTACTATAGGATTGGGACATTACTATAGGATGGGGACTAGTGATGAGCGAGTACTAAAAAGCTCGGGTGCTCGAAGCTCAGGCCGAGCCTCCCAAGATACTCGTGTACTCGGCCCGAGCAACGAGCCCAATGTTATCCTATGGGAGACCCGAGTATTTTTGTGAAATGACCCCCCGGCAGCATGGAGAAACCCTAAAAATGTCACAAAAGTCTCAGAAGAGTGCTCAAATGACATTGCAACAGCATGGGAAAGACCCCTTGAAGCATTTATCACTGAAAAGTCACAGCTGTGAACAATTTTGTCCGCGTTTTACGCCATTTTTACGGACTCACCAGAAAACCTTCCAAAATGACCCCAAAATGATTTTTCATGGCGGAAATGTTAAGGGCACATACCCAATAGTGAGATAGAGCTGGTGTATGTTACTTTTTGAGATTAATACATGAAAGATTTTACGTGAAAACATTGTGTGGCACTCCGATGTCCCTGAGAAGAGACGTACATGAAGGCCTCTTGAGTCTAATGTGCCCATTTTGAGGAAGTGAGTCTTTGTAGTATTTTCCTTTGCCAGGGCAGTCCAAAATTGTGAGGTTCACCAATGCCCCTGCATACAGACGTGCATGAGGGCCTGTAAACCTGAAGTGCCCATTGTAAGGAAGTGGGTCTATTGTAGTATAGCCCTTAGGCAGGGCAGCCAAAAATTGGGAGGCTCCACGTTGTCTCTGGGTAGAGACGTGCATGAGGGCCTGTAAACCTGAAGTGCCCATTGGAAGGAAGTGGGTCTATTGTAGTATAGCCCTTTGGCAGGGCAGCCAAAAATTGGGAGGCTCCACGTTGTCCCTGGATAGAGACGTGCATGAGGGCCTCAAAACATTAAGTGTCCATTGTCAGGAAGTGGGTGTATTATAGTATAGCCCTTAGGCAGGGTAGCCAAAAATTGGGAGGCTCCACATTGTCCCTGGGTAGAGACGTGCATGAGGGCCTGTAAACCTGAAGTGCCCATTGGAAGGAAGTGGGTCTATTGTAGTATAGCCCTTTGGCAGGGCAGCCAAAAATTGGGAGGCTCCACGTTGTCCCTGGATAGAGACGTGCATGAGGGCCTCAAAACATTAAGTGTCCATTGTCAGGAAGTGGGTGTATTATAGTATAGCCCTTAGGCAGGGCAGCCAAAAATTGGGAGGCTCCACGTTGTCCCTGGGTAGAGACGTGCATGAGGGCCTCAAAACATTAAGTGTCCATTGTCAGGAAGTGGGTGTATTATAGTATAGCCCTTAGGCAGGGCAGCCAAAAATTGGGAGGCTCCACGTTGTCCCTGGGTAGAGACGTGCATGAGGGCCTCAAAACATTAAGTGTCCATTGTCAGGAAGTGGGTGTATTATAGTATAGCCCTTAGGCAGGGCAGCCAAAAATTGGGAGGCTCCACGTTGTCCCTGGGTAGAGACGTGCATGAGGGCCTCAAAACATTAAGTGTCCATTGTCAGGAAGTGGGTGTATTATAGTATAGCCCTTAGGCAGGGCAGCCAAAAATTGGGAGGCTCCACGTTGTCCCTGGGTAGAGACGTGCATGAGGGCCTCAAAACATTAAGTGTCCTTTGTCAGGAAGTGGGTGTATTATAGTATAGCCCTTAGGCAGGGCAGCCAAAAATTGGGAGGCTCCACGTTGTCCCTGGGTAGAGACGTGCATGAGGGCCTCAAAACATTAAGTGTCCATTGTCAGGAAGTGGGTGTATTATAGTATAGCCCTTAGGCAGGGCAGCCAAAAATTGGGAGGCTCCACGTTGTCCCTGGGTAGAGACGTGCATGAGGGCCTCAAAACATTAAGTGTCCATTGTCAGGAAGTGGGTGTATTATAGTATAGCCCTTAGGCAGGGCAGCCAAAAATTGGGAGGCTCCACGTTGTCCCTGGGTAGAGACGTGCATGAGGGCTTCAAAACATTAAGTGTCCATTGTCAGGAAGTGGGTGTATTATAGTATAGCCCTTAGGCAGGGCAGCCAAAAATTGGGAGGCTCCACGTCGTCCCTGGGTAGAGACGTGCATGAGGGCCTCAAAACATTAAGTGTCCATTGTCAGGAAGTGGGTGTATTATAGTATAGCCCTTAGGCAGGGCAGCCAAAAATTGGGAGGCTCCACGTTGTCCCTGGGTAGAGACGTGCATGAGGGCCTCAAAACATTAAGTGTCCATTGTCAGGAAGTGGGTGTATTATAGTATAGCCCTTAGGCAGGGCAGCCAAAAATTGGGAGGCTCCACGTTGTCCCTGGGTAGAGACGTGCATGAGGGCCTCAAAACATTAAGTGTCCATTGTCAGGAAGTGGGTGTATTATAGTATAGCCCTTAGGCAGGGCAGCCAAAAATTGGGAGGCTCCACGTTGTCCCTGGGTAGAGACGTGCATGAGGGCCTCAAAACATTGTTCCCATTGCAAAGGAGCGGGTCTCCTGTCGTTGTAATGTCCATTCTGCAAAGAATGGGCGAAAAAATTTACCACTGGGGGTATACCTGAAACAAAGGCCTAAGTATTGCAATTTGTAACGGTCATCATCATGGTGGCGCATGAGGAGAAGGAGGAGCAGTCCAGCGATTATCCAAAGTCCAGAAGTGTGTACCCATGGGTGAGTGGAGGTACATGGCAAACTTTAAATTCCGCTCTCATTTGCTGGTGGTGTGGTGAAGTCTGGCCCAATCCAACCCTTGTTCATCTTGATCAGAGTCAGCCTGTCAGCATTTTCAGTTGACAGGCGGGTGCGTTTATCTGTAATGATTCCACCTGCGGCACTAAAAACACGCTCTGACAAAACGCTAGCGGCAGGGCAGGCCAGGACTTCCAAGGCGTAGAGAGCCAATTCATGCCATGTGTCCAGCTTGGATACCCAATAATTGTAAGGCACAGAGGAATGTCGGAGTACAGTTGTTCGATCTGCAAGGTACTCCTTCAGCATCTGGGCAAACTTAGGATTTCTTGTGGCACTACCCCGCACCTCAGGGGCTGTGGTACGTGAGGGGCTGAGAAAACTGTCCCACATCTTAAAGACTGTTCCCCTACCTCTGGCGGATTGGACTTGTGCCTCTCTCGGCTGTACGCCTCGGTTGTCCACTGATTCATGACCTATGCCGCTAGCGTTTTGTGAGGGGAATGCTTTGCCTACTTCCGTGACTATGGCCTTCCGGAACTGCTTTATTTTGGTTGACCTCTCCTCCACGGGAATAAGAGACAAAAAGTTCTCCTTGTAGCGTGGGTCTAACAGTGTTACCAACCAGTAATGATTGTCGGCCAAGATGTTCTTAACGCGAGGGTCACGAGACAGGCAGCTTACCATAAAGTCAGCCAAGTGCGCCAGACTCTTAACAGCCAGGACTTCAGTAGCCTGACCAACAAGATGACTGAACATGCTGTCCTCCTCCTCCTCGTCCTCCTCCTCATCTACCCTGTCCTCTGGCCAGCCACGCTGAACCGAGGATATGACTGGTGTGCATGTCATATCCTCAATTTGGCCGGAGAGTTGCTCCATGTCTTCATCCTCCTCCTCGTCATAGTCCTCCACTGCACGTTGTGATGAGACGAGGCTGGGCTGTGTGTTATCATCACCCACACCCACTACTGTTTCTTGCTGCAACTCATTGCGCTCCGCCTGCAATGCATCATGTTTGTTTTTCAGCAGAGACCGTTTTAGAAGGCAGAGTAGCGGTATGGTGACGCTAATAATGGCGTCATCACCACTCACCATCTTGGTGGAGTCCTCAAAGTTTTGGAGGATGGTACATAGGTCTGACATCCATCTCCACTCCTCAGGTGTTATGTGTGGAGTTTGACCCATTTCCCGACGGCTTAGGTGATGCAGGTACTCAACAACTGCCCTCTTCTGCTCACATATCCTGACCAACATGTGCAGAGTTGAATTCCAACGCGTGGGGACATCACACACCAGTCTGTGAGCCGGAAGATGCAAACTGCGCTGAAAGCCAGCAAGGCCGGCTGAAGCAGTAGGTGACTTTCGAAAATGTGCAGACAGGCGGCAAACTTTTACCAGCAGATCAGACAGCTCTGGGTATGACTTTAGAAACCGCTGAACCACGAGGTTGAGAACATGGGCCACGCATGGAACATGTGTCAGCTGGCCTCGCCTCAAAGCCGCCACCAGGTTCCGGCCATTGTCACACACGACCTTTCCTGGCTTTAGGTTCAGAGGTGTGAGCCAGTGATCTGCCTGCTGTTTCAGAGCTGTCCACAGCTCTTCTGCATTGTGGGGTTTGTCACCTATGCAGATTAGCTTCAGCACAGCCTGTTGCCGCTTCGCCGAGGCAGTGCTGCAGTGCTTCCAGCTTGTGACTGGTGTGGAGGGTACAGTGGATGAGGATGCGCAGGAGGAGGAGGAGGCTGAAGAGCATGACATTCCGGAGCTGTAGAGTGTGGGTGAAACCCTGACTGAGGTAGGGCCTGCAAACCTTGGTGTGGGAAGGACGTGTTCCGTCCCTCGCTCAGACTGGGTCCCAGCTTCCACAATATTAACCCAGTGTGCCGTCAACGAGATGTAGCGGCCTTGCCCACAAGCACTTGTCCACGTGTCTGTGGTTAGGTGGACCTTGGGTGAAACAGCGTTGTTCAGGGCACGTGTGATGTTTTGTGACACGTGGTTATGCAACGCGGGGACGGCACACCAGGAGAAATAGTGGCGGCTGGGGACCGAGTAACGTGGGACAGCTGCCGCCATCAGGTCACGGAATGCTTCTGTCTCCACCAGCCTAAAAGGCAACATTTCCAGCGCAAGCAGTCGCGAAATGTTAGCATTTAGAACTGTGGCATGTGGGGTGTTGGCAGTGTATTTGCGCCTGCGTTCAAAGGTTTGCTGAATGGATAACTGAACGCTGCGCTGGGACAAGGACGTGCTTGATGATGGTGTTCTTTCTGCGTAGGCAACTGCAGGTGCAGGAGTGGAGGAGGCTTGTTCGCAGGCAGCATGGACAGGGGATTGGCTCGCATGCACAACCAGCGAAGACGTAGCAGTGACATCAGCAAGCACTGCTCCTCAACTCTGTTGTACTTCCCACAAAGTCGGGTGCTTGGCTGACATGTGCCTGATCATGCTGGTGGTGGTCAGGCTGCTAGTTTTGGTACCCCTGCTGATGCTGGCACGGCAGGTGTTGCAAATGGCCTTTTTTGAATCATATGGATCCAACTTAAAAAACTGCCAGACTCGGGAAGACCTAACATTTGTACAGGCACCTTGTGTCGTCGTGTTGTTCCGGGGAACGGTTGCCTGACTTCTGCCTGGGGCCACCACCCTGCTTCTTACTGCCTGTTGTGATGCTACGCCTCCCTCCCCCTGTGCACTGCTGTCCTCGCTCTGCATATCCTCCTGCCAGGTTGGGTCAGTTACTGGATCATCCACCACGTCGTCTTCCTCTTCCGCACCCTGCTCCTCCTCCTGACTTCCTGACAATTGTGTCTCATCATCGTCCACCACTTGTTGAGACACGTTGCCAACTTCGTGAGAACGTGGCTGCTCAAATATTTGGCCATCTGTACAGACGATCTCCTCATGACCCACTTCAATATGAGCTGGCGAGAGGCCAGAATGTGTGAATGGAAACGTGAACAGCTCTTCCGAGTGTCCAAGTGTGGGATCATTAATGTCCGAGGAGGACGTGTACTCAGCCTGGTGGTAGGAAGGAGGATCAGGTTCAGAAATGTGCGGTGCAGTATCACGGCTACTGACACTTGACCGTGTGGAAGACAGAGTGTTTGTGGTGGTGCCAATCTGACTGGAAGCATTATCTGCTATCCAACTAACAACCTGTTGACACTGGTCTTGGTTCAAGAGCGGTGTACTGCTGCGGTCCCCAAGAATTTGGGACAGGACGTGCGAGCGACTAGATGTGGCCCTTTGTTGTGGCGAAATTAGAGCTTGCCCACGACCTCGGCCTCTGCCTGCACCACCATCACGTCCACTTCCTTGTTCCTTGCCAATGCCCTTGCGCATTTTGCAATGCTGTGCACTGCTGACGTGTATATTCACTACTTGTGCGTTATATCAAAGTTTGTGGAAATTGCACACAAGTGCACCTGTACGCTGCCACCAACAGGCACACACGTGCGGTTTTAAAAACCAAGCACGGACGCAATAAGAACCTAACAGGTTTTTTTGGGGAGCGACAATTACAGACAAGTCAGACACTATCTGGACTGTTTTACACTGTGTACACCAGCCCCAGATATGATGAAGGCTGGTATACGGTCACCACTAGGAATGGCTATATATACCCTGCCTGCCTGCCTGCCTGTATACTGGTACAATAGTCCTGACAAGGACTCTTCTGGTCACTAGCCTGTATTCAGACCTGGCTATACCCTGCCTGTATATAGCAACAATAGTCCTGAGAAGGACTCTGCTACTGTACTCCGACCTGGCTATACCCTGCCTGCCTGTATACAACTAGAATAGTCCTGAGAAGGACTTTTGGTCACACTGTTTGCAGCCCTGCAACTGAAAAAGCTATAAAGGGCCGCAAAGCTTTCCCTGAATCAGCGACACTCTCCCTGCACTGACTGTCTGGATAGCTGTGAGCAGAGCACAGCGCGCCGGCCGGTATAAAGGCTCGGTCACGCTGTGCAGGCCGGCCAATCACTGCAATTCCACAACTAACAGGGCTGTGGCATTGCAGTGGTCTGCCAGCCAATCCCTGCATGAGGGCTGGCTCTCAAAAGAGCGCCAACATGCAGAAATGAAGACCACGAGTACAGCACGAGTATCGCGAGATTACTCGGTCCCCGCCGAGCAGCCCGAGTACAGCGATACTCGTGCGAGTACCGAGTAGTTACAAGCATGCTCGCTCATCACTAATGGGGACATTACAAGGATAGGCACAATACTATTGGATGGGGACATTATTACTACAGAATGGGGACAAGGCTGTGGACATTCCTATAGGATGGGGACAAGGTGGGCACATTACTATAGAATGGGGATATTACTATAGGATAGCACAGTACTATAGGATGAGGACATTACTACAGGATAGGGACATTACTACAAGGGGATAAGGATGGGAAACATTACTATAAAATAGGGATAAGGCTGGGGACATTACTATAGGATGGAAACGTCTGAAAATCTGTTGGAACAGAGCCCTCCTTGTCAAATATATTGACAGGGGATTGGTTCCCCGGGGGCTAAGGGTCCAGATCTTCCCATCCTTTGGAGTAGAAGAGGAGGAATTCAAAGACAAATGGGAGGACCTGGCCCAAAAATGTTTCACAGGGTTTCTGACTCTTCTGTGTGAACATAACACGAAAACTCTGTCAACCATGGAGGTGGAGCTAGATATTTGGAGAGGACTCTTAAAGAGAGGTTGCCTGCTGAAGGCATTACCAAGTTGAATAATGAGTTGGAACAAGAATTGTCAAAAGTGGAGAAAGAAATTAAAGATTATAAATTACGCAAGTTTAATAGAGACATCTTAGATTACTCCAGCCATAGGGTATATAGGTGGCGCCATAGACAGGATAAGACTCGAGCCTCGGGTTCCAGGGACACGACCACGAGCAACAGATCCTCCTCTATACAATCACGAGCTTCAGACAATGAATCTTCTTCTGGGGCATCAGGAGGGACATGTGACTGGGACCAAGGTATTGGAGCCAGGGTCAAATCCAATCGATCCAGACAACAGACTACTTGGAAAAAAACAAACAAGTATGTTGAAAACCAATTGAAAGTTATTAATTTATCTGGACGTGAACTAACTGATGCCCAAGTTGAAGTTTTATCTCTTGGTCTTACTTTCTCGCCTACCAATTCTTTCAATTTCTTTACAGCGCAAAAAGATATTAATTTATTCGCGAGAAAGCTGATTTTGAGGAGATTACACCATAAACAGCCATCCGGGGAAAATAATGAATTGGAACAAGAAGCTCAGCAGGTATTGGAAGATCTGTTGCGTGAACAGGAACCTGATGCAACACATTCCTTTCCCAGACATCTGCTGCCCAGATCCACCCTTTTCCCCCCCTTGTCTCTATGTCCTGCCATCGATATCTTCACCCGTCTTGTGGTGAACGATTTTAAAAAGATATCTGGTAAACAAAGGCACGACAATCTCACAAACAAAGACAGGCGTTGGAAGAATTACAGGGTTGTAAAGACGTGGTCATTAAACCAGCAGACAAGGGGGAAATGTGGTGGTTTGGGCTGCAGAAAAATACGAGAAGGAGGCTCTACGTCAACTCCGAGATAGAGATACATATACTAAACTCTCGTTTAACCCCATGACCGCTTATGCCCATGAGCTGTCCCAGATCCTGGAGATGGCAGTTGAGAAAGGAGTTATCACACAGAGGATGTTTGATGGACTTATCAAAAATATCCAAAGACACCCACCCTGTATTTGTTACCCAAAATCCACAAAGATCCCGTCAACCCACCGGGGCACCCCATAGTGTCCAGTATGGAGGGGTGTTGTGAGCCCATCTGCCAATTCATCGACCATTATTTAAAATCTATGGTGGAAGCTCTCCCCTCCTACGTTAAGGACACTACGGAGGTCCTAAACAGGATGGACGGGATCTTTGTGGAACAAGATATGATACTTGTAACGGCTGACGTAGAAAGCCTTTATACCAGCATACGTCACGATGATGGGCTAGCTGCAGTTCGTTTTTTCCGGGGAGCTGACGGTCGGGATGGTGAGATGGGCATGTTAATCCTCGAGCTGCTCCGCTTTGCATTAACCCACAACTTTTTTCTTTTCAGAGATCAATGTTACCTTCAGAGGCGTGGCACTGCAATGGGCGCGGCCTGTGCGCCTTCGTACGCCAATCTATTCCTAGGATATTGGGAACGGACCATCTTTGGCGACGAGGGCGTGGGGGCCAGCGCCCATGTGCAGTGCTGGCTAAGGTACATTGACGATATTTTGTTTATTTGGCAGGGTACGGTGGGGCAGCTTGAGGATTTTATGAAATTACTGAATATTAATGATTATAACATCAGGCTGACTTTTAGGCACAGCAGCAGTAGCATTGAATTTTTGGACATCAAGATAGAGGTCGGAGATGATCATATGGTACAAACAGATGTCTTCCGTAAAGCTACCTCGGTCAATGCTCTGCTGCACGCCTCTTCAGCCCACATGCCTTCTACCATAAGAGCCATCCCCACCGGTCAGTTCCTACGGATGCGACGAATTTGCTCCTCCAGTAACAAATTTGAGGCCCAATCAACCGATCTCAGGCGTCGTTTCCAGGATCGGGGCTACAGTGGTAGAATGATCAAGAGGGGATATCTTAGAGCAAAAAACACACCTAGGACACAACTCCTCACTTATAGACCCAAAAAAAGTCTCACGGAAGGTGAACTCAGGTTCATTGGAACCTATAATCATGAGTGGGGTACGATGAGAGATATACTTTACAAACATTGGCCGATCTTAACATCTGATCCGGTACTTTCAGGTCTCATCACTGGTACCCCACTCATGACAGCTAGACGGGCTCCCAGTATTAGAGATATTGGAGTGAGGTGCCACTACGTGCCTAATATACAGAATCCCTTCAGCAATCGTGACCCACTTGTCGGATGTTTTAAATGTGGACATTGTCTAGCCTGTAACAACATCATTCGCAGCAAGACCTTTACCTCCTCGGATGGCAGAAAAACCTACACCATCCATAAATACATCTCGTGTGGTACCACACACGTGGTGTATTTCGCCACATGCCCATGCTCCCTGATCTACGTGGGGCTTACTTCCCGTGAGCTCCGCGTTAGGGTCAGGGAGCATGTGCGTGACATCATAGCAGCTGCATCTGTGGAGGATTGGTCTTTGCTGAAAACCCTCCCCCGCCATTTTAAAAAACATCATGCATGCGATGCCACGCTTATCCAAATACGTGGCATCGATTCCATCAATGGTGGATCTAGGGGTGGGAACCTAAAACGGTTATTGGCCCAATGTGAAACCCGATGGATCTCCACGCTTGACACTCTGGTGCCAAAAGGGTTAAACGAAGCTATCAGCTTTGTTCCCTTTTTGTAGGTCTCATAATCTGGTTATATAGATCTAGTTCCTCCGTCCTTTTCACCCTCACTATGACCTTTTTATTTGCTTTTAAAACATGTATCCACATAATTCTTATGGTCTTATTATTCCCATTTATATATATGTATTTATATATATATTTTTTTCATGTTCATAATTCATGTTCCATCCCCCCCTTTTTCCCTGTGATGGCTGCTATGCTTAATGATGGGTACTAACCATATATATTTTTTCAATCATATTTACAGCTGTTGATTGCATTAACACACTTTCAATAAATGGATCAAGTGCGGTATATAATCTGGACATATTTTCCGATTTTCTTGATGTCACCATATATGGACTTTATGGATCTACATGAGGAGATTCCACTCTAGCATATTATATGGATCATGGTAGCCTCTTGAATGTGGACTTTTCAGTACATTTACTTTGGTAACGGAATAAACAGGAACCGTCCTATTGCTGCCGCCTCCTCTTTCTGTCAAGTGATGTTTACCCGGTCACCTGACCTCCTTGTTCACCGCCCACCGATCGCGCTCCGTGGCCGTGCCAGCCTCCTTCACCGCCGTGATCGCGGTCACCACTGACCATGGCGTCAGCGTGGGACATGGGTGACGCGTCCCCATTCCCCCGCTCGTACTCCTAGGTCTGACTGCGCTCGCGGCGGTGTTTTGGGGGCGTGCCTGGTCTCGGCACGCGTCACTAGGGGGGCGGAGCACCCGGAAGTCAATGGCTGATGATAGCATTTAAAAGCAGCCTTCCAAGTGCCAAACATATCGCCTATTCCTGATGAAGCTGGAGCCACTGTGATTATACTACCAAGCGAAACGTACGTTGAAGGATGGCCTCAGGGTAGATTGGATGGTTATATCCCCTTGGGAGCTCTCTTTGCCTCTGATAGCACCTTGCCTTAGGACAACTACCTCAGTATTACTGCTCATGGTATTCATTATGTTATGATTTAGCACATGCACTTTACTAGTTTCAATATCCATTCCCATGATGCTTTAATGAGCAATGATTTTTCCATACTGAATGTGTTACTTTTTACTTCATCGATGGTTTTTTGTCCTTGCTATTCTATAACTGCTATTTTTCCCAGGCAATCCGAGCCCCATAGAACACTTACCCCTCTATGTGGTTTTATATTGTGGTTTTATTCTGGCCCTGATGATTTTTTGTGTGTCATTTTAATCATGCACTATAATAAACTTTGTTATAACTTTGCACCTTATATACTCTGTTTCTCCTGTGTATTCAGGATGGAAACAAGGTGGGCACATTACTATAGAATGGGGATATTACTATAGGATGGGACAGTACTATTGGATGGGGACATTGCTACAAGGGGACAAGGATGGGGAACATTACTAAAGGATGGGAGACAAGGATGGACACATTACTATAGATTGGGAACATTACTATAGGATGGTGACCAGGATGAACACATTAGCACAGGATGGCCACAGTACGATAAGATGGGGATAAGGCTCGGGACATTACTATAGGCTGGGGATAAGGATGGGCACATTACTATAACATGGGGACAAGGATGAGGCAAATTACTACAAGATAGGGACAAGGATGGGGCACATTACTTTAGGATGGGTACAAGGATGAGCACATTATTGTAGGATGGGGACTAGGATGGGGCACATTACTAAAAGGGGACAAGGATGGGCACGTTACAACAAGATGGGGAACATTACTAAAATATGTTGGTCAAAATTTCTATATAGTGCTAATTGTTAGACTTAAGGGTACTTTACACGCTGCGATATCACTAGCGATTACTAGCAATGTCGCATGCGATAGCACCCGCCCCCGTCGTTGTAACGATATGTGGTGATCGCTGCCGTAGAGAACATTATCACTACAGCACTGTCACACACACATACCTTGTCAGCGACGTCGCTGTGACCGCTGAACAATCCCTCCCTCAAAGGGGAGGTGCGTTCGATGTCATAGCGACGTCACTGCGGTTTCACTAAGCGGCTGCCCAATAGAAGCGGAGGGGCGGAGATGAGCAGGACGTAACATCCCGCCCATCTCTTCCTTCCGCATTGCCGGTGAATGCAGGAAAGGAGATGTTCGTCACTCCTGCGGTGTCACACACAGCGATGTGTGGTGCCGCAGGAGGGACGAACAACATCGTACCTGTGGCAGCAGCGATATTAAGGAAAGGAGCGACGTGTCAACGATCACCGTTTTTGAACAATTTATCGATCATTGATCGTTGCGTCTTGCTGTCACATGGTGCGATGTTGCTACCGGCGCCGGATGTGCGTCACTAACGAAGTGACACTGACGATATATCGGTAACGATGTCGCAGCGCGTAAAGCACCCTTTAGTTACAAGAAAGGAATACAATGTAAAAAAAAAAATAAATAAATATATTTAAACAAAGAATGTGCACGTTTGCTATAATAAACAAGTGAAAAAATGTTCAAAATCAGTGATCCAAAGGTGTGTAAAAAAAAATTATATGGTACCAATAAAAATGTCACTTTGTCCTGCAAAGAATGCGGCCCCCCAAATTATTTTTTTCCTCTGTGCGGCTCATACACCGAGCCGAGTTTGAGACCACTGCCTTAAAGTGTTAACAAGAAAAATGGGCAAATTTATTTGAGTTGAATTAAAAAAAATTTCAATTTGTAAAAAAGATGTATTTTCCAAAATACATATTATCTGTAATTTGCTCAGCACCCATTCAGCAAAATGGTGACCAGGAAGTCGGCCATCCCTGAAACACATATCAAACTTCTTAAATAGTTATAGAGGGAACTTAGCAACTATTCAAATCATGGTAGCAGTAAATATTTTAGTGTTTATTTACTTTTCACATGCACGTGAGGGAGCTATTATACAGTGTCTTTGGTGTGACCATTTACGGTTACACTCCCTCAAAATGCATTATTTATACTATTTGTGATACTGATTGACAAAGCTTGATTTTCACAGCAAATTCTGCCTGTACTTAAACTGCAGTACACTTACAATGGGGGAGGGGGGCCCAGTAGAGCTGTCACAGTGTCAGTGAAGGTGTACTCATCTTGTAGGTGACTGCTTTCTCTCATTCCTGGCTCCTGTCTGCAGCCACGGCTTGCTATAATTTTACCACAATGTAGCAAGCAGTGGACACAGACAGGAGCCAAGGATGAGCATGTTCCGGCACTAACATTGTGTGCACACCTGCAATGACACTGCGTCCGCTCTGTTGGGCTCCTCCAGTGTTACAATACCATGGATTAAGTTTAGGCAATGCATACTGTCAGAAAGCGAGCACTGTCAACCAGTACCAGGGAAAGTACTCAGAATGTAAATTGAAGGAGTTTAACAGTGGGCTGAGCCCTTGGCAATGCAAAGGTTGTACCATTGGTCTCTCATTTGCATATGAACTAAAAGTACTTTTCTCAGCCACTAAAACACTAAAATGCATACAGCTAGTATAATTTTAGAGGAGATAAATCACCTATGTGTTTAAGTAGTTTAATTTTGGTAAAGAGGTTGAAAGACTCTCTTTAGTTTCTGTCACCATGATAATATATTTTGCATCTTCAAAGCAGCAGTATATTGTGTATATCATGTGGTACAAAGCCCTCAAAAATCCATTTTAATTCTGTTTTTTAATGTATAAAAAAGTGCCAGTCAAAAAGGCAGCCATACTTATAGGCACCAAGTCAAAACACGATTGCACAAGAATAAGCAGCAGCCTCATGCTAAAGGTTGGGACAGCAAAGGTGCAAATACCAATAAAACAGCACTTAAAAACCCAAAATATATAAGGTGGTGTTTGCCTATTATTCCAATTGCACATACTATTAGATCAGGTGGATTGACCAGCACCATAAGTAAACCCTACAGGACAGTCACCCAGTGACCACTGAACGGACAGGGCAGCAGCCTGCAGAAAAATGGAAAATTGTGCAACAAAAAGATGTATAGAATGTGTGCCGCCCCCATGCCAGCAGCCGGGCTGCTCGGATCTGGATCTGCGGTGGCTCGAGGGGTCTCCGGACCAGTGGGCCACTTAGTTAAAGGGGGATATTTACAGGGGGATTGAAAGTTCGTGATGCCACCCACGGTGTGTAGTAATGTAGGAGACCACCGCTGCTGTTGGGGAAGCCCGGTGGTGATGGTGTAGCAACAGGATGTTTAACCCCTCCGTAAGTAGTGGGTTTGTTCCCCGGGGCCAGTTGGGTGTTGGTGTTTGGGGTGCCGTTGGGTAGAGGAAAAGGGGCTTTTCAGCATACTCACTCAGTCCAGGAATAATGACACTGACAGCTTCTAAACCTGTATTCTGAGCACCACTGCAGCCTGGAGGGAGCACACTGGGATATGTGCCCTTGGTGTTGCTGTTATCCTGTGGCTTTTTCCATGGCACCTTCTCAGTAGTTTGTCCCTCAAGCTTGAAAATTTTTGGGTCCCGCTCACCCGTATGGATAACGGAGTGGGCTTGCTCTCAAGGTTCACCCACAGGATTTCTTTGGACTGTATTTGGGAAAGTCCTATCCCATCGGTGCACTAGTACCCTGATTTTGGAGCGGGTTTGGGATGAATCTTGAAGTCTTTATCCCCATCGGGTAAATTACCTGGACGCGTGAAGCTACTTCCCGGCCTAGGGTCCACGCACCCCGTCGTGCCCTGGCCCCTGCCCGGTGATGGCTCAAGGCCGCCGGCTGCCCTCCTCAGCAATCTGTGCCCCTTGACGCGATCCCCTGCGACTGGGGTTCCAGCTCCTACCAGGCCCAGACTAACATGTGCCACCTAGTAAACTCCAGGAGCCCTGCTCCAGACCAATGACCTCTCTCTCCCAGAGAGTCACTTTCCACCTCCTCCTCCTTACACTCCTGTTTCACTTCTCTGTCACTTTCTCACTTCTCCCAACCAACCCTCCATATGGGCGGCCCTATTCCCTTCAGGCCCCCAATGGTGTGTCTGGTGGGTGCGGTGTAAAGTGTTCCTAGGATTTCGACTGGCTAAGCTGTTAGCAATACCAAAAGACCAGGACCCATAACCAAGGAGGAGTGGATACTGTGCAGAAGGGTAGATTGCACAATACCCTGTGACGACCTGATAGGCCAGGGAGTCACAAATGGAACAAATAGTAGTAATTTTTTTGATCAAAATACACAACCCACGTCAAGGGTCCTTATTATCGTGTGAGCCCTTTTCTAAATATAAAAACAATTAACTGAAAAGGGACATTAATTTAAAAAAGTAACAGAAAAAGGCATCCATCTTTACCATGTTACAACACGAATGCACAAGAGGATACAGCATGCCACCATAGCAATACAAATGTTATGCACTGGGAACCTGTACTTAGCTGTACATAGTGTGTGACATTAAGGGCCTAAGACAATGATATTCTTACCAAAAGAAAGCCATTATAACATTTTTTCTAGAAAATGTTTTTTTCCTTTTATTCTACCTTGTAAAAATATTATAATTATTCCTGGCGGAACACTTAGCCTTGTTACAATGTGAGCCAGGAGAACATATAGATTAAAATAGCCATTGTTCCTAAATCAAATAATACCCTTGAGCTATGTAATACAGGTTTAAAAGCATTGATTTTGAGATATTAGCTTAAAGAACAGCAAAATGTCCCTTGTTAGCAATGCTATGTTAACCAAAGTCAATTTATTTAAAGTTTGTCTATTTTAAGGTATAATATGGGATTTCAAATCGCAATTGTAAAAGAATAAATTTGTATTGCCATAACCTTATACTATAAAGGGATGTATCTCAGACATTTTTGTTTAAAATTATTGTATATGAGTTTATACGTGACTGTATACAGATATTCGATGACTATGGTTGAAAAAAAGGCACATATCAAATAAATTGATCCAGGCCAAGGATGTGCCTCATTCAAAGAAAGTACAAAAAAATCTAGAAAAGAAAAATGTATATTCTGCTGCCAATTTAGACTAACATAAATTCCATTCACTTACTTAAATGGGTATTCCAATTTCCCATTTACGCTTTTTTTATATTAGCCATTAATAGTATATTAAAAGTAGTAAGTACAAAAAGCAGAAATTGTGTTATTCTACCATGGTTTCTACAATTTTGGCAGACCTGTGTGCTCCACCTGGCCACATCTTCCTTAATCCGCCATGTAAAAGCTGTAAGAATGTCACCGCTCCCCTGCAATGTGTGTCCTTGGTCCAAATGGTAGACTGCTAGTAGCTCTGTCGCATCAGTTATGATAGTTGTTTTGCTCAACACACCTATATGTATACCTATAATATATACCTATATAGTGTGTCCACCCATATCCTGTCCACCGCCATTAACTTGAGAACGGCGGCAGCTATAGCAATAGAAGTGGTGTCTAGGTATAGATAGTAAAGTAGTCATGGGCTACGCAATGAAACCACCTATGGCACCACCTGGTGGAAAACAACGGAGTTAGCCTTTTTATCTCGAAAACGGAACGAGATAGAGAAAAAAAGTGAATTAAAAAATTGTAGGGCATCATCAATTCAATACGAATCGACACCTTGCATACAGAAATGCTATGATATGAAACCCATGACCCCCACAAAACATTGAATGCTGGTCACGCATATGGTGCTCATTTAACTTTGATGTTCAAAGTGGTTACTGTCAGCTGCAATACACATCTGGACTCTGGACAGCATACTGTATCTTGCTGCACGTTGTGCAATATGGTAGGTGACACGTTTGCACAGACATCTGTGATACGTCGTCGTAGGTCCTGCAATGTTGGTGGAGGGGTCGCATACACCTGCTGTTTGATGTGACGTCACAGAAAGAAGTCCAATGGGGTTAGGTCAGGTGAGTGTGGAGGCCACTCCACGCAGCCATCATACCCAATGACTTGTAGGAAAAACTCCATGAGGTATCGCTTCTAATCATAGCATTTCTGTATGCAAGATGTCGATTCGTATTGAATTAATGATACCCTACAATTTTTTTTCTCTATCTTGTTCCTTTTTTGAGATAAAAATGCTAACTCCGTTGTTTTCCACCAGGTGGCGCTATAGCGCATGGCTACTTTACTCTACCTAGACACCATTTCTATTCCTATAGCTGCCGCCATTCTCAAGTTAATGGCGGTGAACAAGATAAGGGTGGACACACTGTATGTATAAGTATACAAAAAAAAAATCACAAAAGAGGGCTTTTGCGACTGCTGGAGAGTAGCAGCTGTACACTGCTCCTGGAAAAAAGTGCACTATTGTGTCATACATTTGTCACAGTCTCAGAAGAGCTCCTTGAGTTGATGGCTAACTGGGTAAATGCACATGTGCCATTGTGTAGTACAGGACTGAAGTGGCCAGGCATGGAGATACTGCTCATGCTCTAACTATGCACGCTAATGAAAACCTGACTATCAATAAGATACACCCTAGTTAGAGCACAACTGTGGTCTTGCTATACGAGTGTGACATCGGCCATAATCAAGGATATATAAGCTAAGTAAGTACGTGTCTCTGGTTCGTGCGGGCCACGTGTGTTCTCCGTGTGCTATCCGCGATAGCACACGTAGAACTGGTAATTTACATACTCACGTGGTCCTTCCTGCTGTCCGTGGTGCTGATCTTTGGCTCCAGCCCTCCCGTCTCCCCGCTGCTGCTGCTGCCAGGCAGTGAAGTGAATATTAAATGAGAATAATGAGCGGCGGTCGGCAGCAAGAGGCAGCAGCGGCAGAGGCAGGAGGGCTGGAGAAGGTGAGTAAATGTTTTGTTTTTTTTCACTGACACGTATGTTTTCTCCGGCGCGTGTCACATGGGACCGCATCCACACTACACCCATGTGGTACGGGTGCGGGCCGTGTGACACCCGTGCTGCGTGAGAAAACACTGACATGTCAGTGCTTTGAAAAACGCACACACGTACAAACGCACATGGACACACGTTCCGTGCGGTTTAACATGTGTGTGCCTGCTACAATAGGGTAGCATTGGTGTACGTGTATCCGTGTCGCCGGGACGTGCAAAAAATGGCAAACACGTACCGGCGGCACGGATGTGTGTCGCAGGCCTAATGCAACTCATTTTGAAACAAAAAAAAGGACCAAAAATTGTAAAAGATATTGGTTATTAAGGCTAATTTAGATTTGGTCCTTAAAAGGTTAATATGGAATTAGCATATATAAAGCTTTAGTAAATGATTAATTTAGAATATTAGGAAACATTTTGCTAAATATTATATAAATCTGTGATATGTTAATTCCACTCAAGCTAAAGATATATTAATTTTACTCTCCTTCCGCTTTCTTCTCTGTGTGTAACCCTTTATAAAATGATTCAAACCGGGTATTAATGGCCTGCAATAAAATTTAGGACTGATCTGTACAAAGAACGTAATGTTTATATAAGAAATATAATGTGAAAGCTTTCCTTTGCCTTTTATGTGTGCACAGTGATTGAGGTCTTTAAACTTACTGCAGTTCAAGTCTGAAGATCAAACAATTAGGTCTGTGTGTGATTAAGCAGCAATGTAAATATATTTGGCAGTGTTCATTAACATAATCTATAACAGAGATGTGACACTTGGTCAAATTTGATACTGAGCAGTGAGATGACACTGAGAATTTCATATATTGTAATCTTTAAACCTAATAACTGCATGAATGAATTTAATCTCTTTACAAATGTAAATGGCTGATGCTATTATGAATATAGATATACTCCGTTGTGAACCGTCCTGCCCATTTAGTCATCTGCCTTATCCCTTCATTTTAACCTTACTCGTTCCTTCCCACCATAATTAATTGATCCATTCTACCACATTCACATTGTTTTTATACAGAACTTAATAAAGACTAGCGAATAATTTTAAATGGAATTGAATACTACTTGAATCTTACAAAAATCTGCATTCGCTAAACTGCGGATTCTTTATAATTCACCCATAGAAAATCACAAAAATGTTAAAGGACCACTCCAGAGATTTTTTTATTTCAGTGTTGGAGTGGCACTTTATATGTGTGTCTCTTGACCTCTGTCTGATACGCTCCTGCCGCCATCTTCATCAGTTTCCAGCATCGCTCCCATCAGTTTCCAGCAGTTTGTAACCTGCTGGCAGCCCCAGTGTTTCATGGAGTGCGCTGGAGGTCACAAATCACTGCAAGTCTATCAGAGCCTCATTCCCACCTTGTTTTGGCTCTCATAGAGTTGCATTGAGCACTTGTGACGTAACTTTTAACTTTTGGCCAGTCAAAAGTTATAGGCACAAAATGAAACTGTGCTACTGGAGTGGCTCGGTACAGAAGCTGAAGCGGGTATGTACAATACAGGGGGCAGGGAACTTACATTTACAGTGTCATACCAATGTGAAGCCCTATCAGGTCGTCACAGGGTATTGCACAATTTACCTTTCCGTGCAGTATCCATCTTTTCCTTGGTTTCAGGTGCCACCCAATGATATTGCTAAGACCAGCATGCAAATCCCACACACACACACCAGTGGCTAAGTCCAGTAGAGAAGGAGCTGCCCACCTTAGAGTCAGGCAGACTGGGTGAGAGGTGACTGGGCAGTCGTCGGCAGGGGAGCAAGGAAAGCAGTGGGCTCTCAAGTAGCTCTCAGGAGGAGAGCAGGCTGGGGAGTTGGAGCTCCCAGAACAGCGTGAGAGAGCAGCCCTCAGAGAGTGAGGGGCTGAGGGGTAGAAGCTCCCGGAGGGTCGGAATAGACTGAAACACACCAAGCAACATCATAGGGAACGGTCACCTGGATGTGCTCCCCTCAGTGGCAGCGATACTGCAGGACGTTTGGTTTAATCACAGTCTGTGTGTTTATTGATCTTCCAAATCAGCACAGCCTCATCCAGCATTACGACTACCAACAGTGAGTTTCTCTGCTCCCTGTCTCCCAGACCTACAGCCCACGGCATCCCCCCTACCCGTGGAGGGGTTAAACACCTGGCTGCCCATACCATTGCCACCGGGTACTCCCAGCTGCAGCGGTGGTACTTCACACTTACCACACACCACGGGTGGTGTCACGAACTGTAAATATACTGTCCCCTGTAAATATCCCCTTTAATTTGAGTGGCCGCATGACCCCTGGGTCCGGAGACCACTCGAGCCACCACGGATCCGGAGCCAAGCAGCCCAGCTGCTGGCACGGGGGCGGCACACCAGCACTAAAAAAAATGCTGGAGTGGTGCTTTTAGAAATTTTAAAAAGTTCATATACTCACCTCAATAACCTCTCTGCATTACACATCTGGTCCTTGTCACATTTTCAGATTGCCGCCACCACTGGCGCTCAAATACATATGATCCAAACAAGAAGCCTCATGATTAAGTCTTATGGTCTCTAAAGGGTCATACTGGTAAAGGGTATAATTTAACCCACCAGAATGTCCCAGAGACTGCACACTCCAAAGGACTAGTAAATGAACAAGAAAAACTGAGTATTTGCGTGCAAATATATAATAGTTTTAATAGAAACAATTACAAATACATGTAAAAAACATATAAGAAGCATAGACCTGGGAAAAATACATCAGATCCCCATGAATTACCAAACATATCAAAAATGAACGTGATCGGGAGAGAAATTCCAGTATACAGGTGATATGGCAGCTAACTGCGGCTACATATAGTGTGGCATAGTCCACAGAGGATAGGGAGGCTATATAGTGGGATATATAATGAATTATAATAGCCACCTATTTTTAGTAAATGAATCTACTCGAAGGGTACTAGATAAGTGCATGGCCACAAATGGAACAATGTGCAAAGAGATGGAATTTTATAGTAAAAAGATCAGCTCCATAGGGACCAAAATAAACAAAGCCAGCAGAAGAGCTTACCAATACAGTGCCTACAAGTAGTATTCAACCCCCTGCAGATTAAGCAGGTTTAATAAGATGCAAATAAGATAGAGCCTGCAAACTTCAAACAAGAGCAGGATTTATTAACAGATGCATAAATCTTACAAACCAACAAGTTATGTTGCTCAGTTAAATTTTAATAAATTTTAAACATAAAAGTGTGGGTCAATTATTATTCAACCCCTAGGTTTAATATTTTGTGGAATAACCCTTGTTTGCAATTACAGCTAATAATCGTCTTTTATAAGACCTGATCAGGCCGGCACAGGTCTCTGGAGTTATCTTGGCCCACTCCTCCATGCAGATCTTCTCCAAGTTATCTAGGTTCTTTGGGTGTCTCATGTGGACTTTAATCTTGAGCTCCTTCCACAAGTTTTCAATTGTATTAAGGTCAAGAGACTGACTAGGCCACTGCAACACCTTGATTTTTTCCCTCTTGAACCAGGCCTTGGTTTTCTTGGCTGTGTGCTTTGGGTCGTTGTCTTGTTGTTACCAAATACTCAGTTTTTCTTGTTCATCAAATACATATGAGTAGAATCCTTGCACTCCTTCTAGGGATTTCCGCTTAAGCAGCGGTGATCTGAAGATATGGCAAAGACTGGACAGCTGACGATGAGGAGCAGAGAGGCCTGAGAGGTAATCAGAAAGGAGTGTATAAGGCTATGTGCGCAAACTGCAGAATTGTTTCTCCAGCCAAAAACACACCCTCTGGCTGAAAAACGCTTCTCTGGCTGAAAACTGCATCCAAAAACGCATGCATTTTTACTGCGTTTTGGTGTGCTTTTGGTGCGTTTTTGCCTGCGTTTTTGTCCCGGTATGCTTCTTTTTGCTGCAGAAAAACTGCTGCAAAACCTATAAGGAAAAAACAAGCAACTTGCGCACAATATTTCGGATTTCTCATAGACTTTGCTGGGGAAGGATTGCATGAAGTTTATGAACACAAACTGCACCAATTATTCACTAAAAATTTATCAAAAACATAGCAAAAAAGCAGTTTGCGAACAAGGCCTAAGTATTTTTTTTACATCTTACATTTATTAAACGCTATAGTCTGATAAGTCCTAGATCATAATAAAAGGCATTCAATTAATAGATAACTTCCCCATGAAGTCAAACTGAAATCCACTTACCTCTAAAGGCTAAGCTTTGAAAAACTATTTTCAGATTAAAAGGCACAGGTAGAACCTTTTTACACAGGATAGTAACTGGATAAATGAGAGGTCATAAAGATGCATTCACACCTGCTTATGTGCAGCATTAAACAACTGGCAATATGCAACATCTTTGCAGGATTTTGCTACCTCTTCTGAGAACATCATGATGTACAGTCATGGCCAAAAGTTTTGAGAATGCTACAAATATTAATTTTTACAAAGTCTACTGCTTAAGTTTTTCTAATGGCAATTTGCATATACTCCAGAATGTCATAAAGAGTGATCAGCTTAATTAATCAATTACTTGCAAAGTCAATATTGGCTAAGAAAATGAACTTCAACCCCCAAAACACATTTCAACATCATTGCATTCCTGCCTTAAAAGGAGCAGCTAACATTGTTTTAGTGATTGTTCCATTAACACAGGTGTGGGTGTTGATGAGGACAGGGCTGACGATCAATCAGTCATGATTAAGTAAGAATGACACCACTGGACACTTTAAAAGGAGGCTGCTGCTTGGTATCATTGTTTCTCTTCAGTTAACCATGGTTATCTCTAAAGAAACACGTGCAGCCATCATTGCTCTGCACAAAAATGACCTAACAGGGAAGAGTATCGCAGCTACAAAGATTGCACCTCAGTCAACAATCTATCGCATAATCAAGAACTTCAAGGAGAGAGCTTCCATTATTGCCAAAAAGGCTCCTGGGCGCCCAAGAAGGACCAGCAAACGCCAGGACCGTATCTTAAAACTGTTTCAGCTGCGGGATCGGACTGCCAGCAGTGCCGAGCTAGCTCAGCAATGGCAGCAGGCTGGTGTGAGCGCTTCTGCACGCACTGTGAGGCGGAGACTGCTTGAGCAAGGCCTGGTTTCAAGGAGGGCAGCAAAGAAGCCACTTCTCTCCAGAAAAAACATCAGGGACCGACTGATATTCTGCAAAAGGTACAGGGAATGGACTGCTGAGGACTGGGGTAAAGTCATTTTCTCAGATGAATCCCCTTTTTGATTGTTTGGGACATCTGGAAAACAGCTTATTAGGAGAAGAAGAGATGAGCGCTACCACCAGTCTTGTCTCATGCCAACTGTTAAGCATCCTGAAATGATTCATGTGTGGGGTTGTTTCTCAGCCAAGGGAATCGGCTCCCTCACAGTCTTGCCTAAAAACACAGCCATGAATAAAGAATGGTACCAGAATGTCCTCCAAGAGCAACTTCTCCCAACTGTCCAAGAGCAGTTTGGTGCCCAATAATGCCGTTTCCAGCATGATGGAGCACCTTGCCATAAAGCAAAGGTGATCACTAAATGGCTCATGGAACAAAACATAGAGATTTTGGGTCCATGGCCTGGAAACTCCCCAGATTTTAATCCCATTGAGAACTTGTGGGCAATCATCAAGAGACGGGTGGACAAACAAAAACCAACAAATTCTGGCAAAATGCTTATGCAAGATTGGACAGTTATCAGTCAGGATTTGGTCCAGAAGTTGATTGAGAGCATGCCAGGTAGAATTGCAGAGGTCTTGAAGAAGAAGGGTCAACACTGCAAATATTGACTTGCTGCTCATTCTAACTGTCAATATAACCTTTTGGTACTCATAATATGATTGCAATTATATTTCTGTATGTGATGTAAACATCAGACAAACACAATTAAAAACCAGAGGGCAACAGATCATGTGAAAATATAATTTTGGTGTCATTCTCAAAACGTTTGGCCATGACGGTAGTCAGAGAGATTCTGAATCCAATGATGTATCACTTAGTTTACTTGGTGCAGCGGTTCTGAAGCAATCAGAGTTTTTAGATTTAGCAATCCCCAGAGAGGAGAAAGCTGCCCCCGCCTACACCAGGCTCTCTTTATACAATCAATTAGCAGTAATGAAAAACCAATAATAGCGAAAAATAAAATATACATTTTTATTAGAATTAATTAAAATGCAAGGGCCAAAAAAGTGATTGAAAAGGGGGCAGCACAACAAAGCAGGGGGAGAGATAAGGAATGCAGCTGCACAGAAGCTGTTACACAACAAAGCTCATATGACCAGGAGATTGAATAAATTAATCCCATGTTAGTCATCTCGAGTGAGAATGAGACACCAGATAGAAATAATGTGCCATTCATTGAAAATACAATAGTACGAAGGACAGTGTCAATAAACAAGCAAATGAATGCATGCAATACATAGTGGCATCTCCTCTTGCTGGTGCTGGCGCCAAATCCTGACTTGCATTTAGGGCTTTTTGGCCTTTGTCGCTTATTTATTCAATCTCCTAGGGTCACATGAGCTTTGTTTTGTAACAGCTTCGGTGCAACTGCATTCCTTATCTTAATTAATTAAAATAAAAATGTATACTTTATTTTTGCTATATGCTTTGGTTTTTCATTAGTGTTTTCAATTGATTGTATTGCATATAGCCTTAGGTGGGTTTATTTTCCGCCGTTGTGATCACCATGCAAGGGTGTACTATACTTTCATTTTTTTTGTTGATTTCACCCCTTTGTTTGGCACTTTTTTATTCATTTTTTTCTCTTATACAATACATAATCTAAAGTAAAATATATATTAGGTAAGATTCCAATATAATAGTAGCATGAGGCATTTGGCAAATGTCCAAATTAAACTGAAAACTGATTCATACAGGTCAGCTAGCCACAAATTAGTATAAAAATACTTATTAATTAAACCTATAAAAAGTTAAAAAACAGGATGAGCCCCACAGAATTAGGGAAGCACAAAAACTGCAGGAGGAGACAAAAATATACAAAAGATACACTAGATCCCTCAATTGTCTAAAGACACCTTCTTTAGATATACACTACTCACAAAAAAAAGGGATATTTGGCTTTCCGGTAATCCTAAAATGTACTGCAACCTTTTCAACTGAACTTCACGTGACCTTCTCTAAATGTTTGAATGCATGTCTTCAACTGTTCAGTGTTTTATGATGTGTGTTTGTTGTTTTAATCTTATATTTTATATATTTTTTTTATTGTTAGTGTATCTACCCATCTTCGACCAAGAGGGAACTCTTTTTTGATCTTTGCTTCATCTTTACTGCGACACACACGGATATGCGATTTCTATTGGGTGACTACATCTACAATCTGAAACATCAGGATAGCACTTTTATGACATCTTACCGCTATCTTTTTGTGGACTATTATGATGATGTACTTATATATTTATATACCTGTGATATTATGGTGGAATGCGATGAATCATTATGGGTTCTTATATCTATCATTTCCCTTGAGTATTATACATGGGTGCCATTGTTTGATCATCATTGTCCGTTTTAGATTTGTCTTCCCATGATTTATTGACATTTCTGCCATATACCGCTGTGTATTGTCACGCTCCCCGGCTCCCCTGTCACGCTCCCCGGCTCCCCTGCCATGCTCCCCGGCTCTCCTGCCTTGCTCCCCGGCTTCTCTGCCAGGCGTCCCCCGCTCCACGGCCTCCATGCCCCATCACCTGCGGTCCTCAGGCAGCCCGGTCCCCGCTCCCGGCGCCCGTCGGCAACTCTGCTCCAGCCCGGCTCTCCTGCCTCCTGTTCACCGCTCCCTGCTCTGGCTTCTGGCACCCGGGCCTCGCGCATGCGCATTAGGGCGCGCGCGCGGTCATTGACCCTCTCTTAAAGGGCCAGTGTCCTCCAACAGGATATTGAAGAATCAGGTACAGGGTATATAGGGAGATCCTTTCCAAGTGGGCGGGGCCTGTTCTTCGTGTTTTGCTAAGCTAGGAGTCAGGTCTCTTTGTGTTTTGTGGTATACTTACCTATCTCTCTCCTAGAGCCGCTCCTGCCTCGCCAACCGGTCCTGACGATACCCGAACCCCGAACGGTGACGGTCTGCCATCCCGTCAGTTCATTCCATCTCCGATCCCTGTATTAACCCGTCTTCTCGCTCCGTCGGTTCCGGACTCTGCCTGACGGCATCTCGGCCTCCGAACCTGAGCTCCGTCACCCGGACTACCTTCAGTGACTCCGTGTTCCCTGGGACTTCTACACTCCACTCCGCTGAACGGACTGTCCTGCTACCCGTAGTGCTCCGGCTACCGGGCACCTTGCCTTCGGTGAGGTGTTCAGCCCAATGGATCCACCTCTTGGGTCTGCCCGTCCACCTGGCCCTAACATGTATACTTGCCCTCTTTTTGCCCTCGTCAAAGATGGCCGCGCCCGTGGTGCCCATGCGCAGTGCGGTCTCCTCCCGAGCGTGTCTGTATGACGGCTGCCGGAAACGGAATGGGCGGGCACAGTGTGACGACACTGTTGTTACCCGCGTCACTTCCGGGAATTGCCCGATGATTCACGGTCCAGACGAAATCCCGCCTCTGCACGCGACCTAAATGGACGATCGGCCTGTCTTTTCTTATCGGGGCACATATAAATAGCTCTCTCTCGCCACACATCATGTCGCAATACCCTGAAGAAGATTACGAAACGCGTTGGGGTGCGGTGGCATCTGGTCTGCTGAGGTCTCACCATGAGTAAGCAAACTATTCAATGTTAAAATGTCCATATGTGTTTTCCATGTGCATCAATCAAGCTGAATTCTAACAACAGATATCAAAATACACAATGGTAAAATTGGATCACTTAAGTCAGGAATGCTCCTTCAGCTGGATTTGCATCTGCTGTTTTTGTTGCCCACCTCATTCTATGAGACTCATACTGTTTTTTAACCATTTATTGATATAACTTAATAAAGTATTTTTTATACTCATTCATGGCTATTTGGCCTGTATGAATTGGTTCTCTGTATACGTCTTTAGACAGTCATCTGCTAATCACAGGAGGGGGAGTATCAGACTACAAGGCTAGAGGCAATGTAGTCCAAGCAAAATAATCTCCTGGTGTTAAAAAAAACAAATAATTTTAGGGGGCGTGGCCTGGAAATGGCTCTGAACAGACGTGACCACTGAATCCTCTGCTGCTCCCGGGGGGATTTTGGCATGGAGAGATAAAGTCCCACATCTTAAATTAATCACCAGTACATCTAAAGTCCCCTGCAGCCACCTGAGACCGTTTCCAGTGTAATCTGAGCAGTCACATTGGAGAAAACAAGCAAATCTAGCCGGAGGGAGTGCTTACCTGCAGGCCTCAAGATGGCTCCTGGAGTCCTGTGCTGTGCCTCTTCTTGAAGCTTTCTGCACGGAGAGACCCTGGGACACCTTCTCCCTGTAAGCCACGGTTCCTGCGGCAGCTACTTAATTGTGGAGGAGGGAGCTTCTGAGTCCGGGTGTAAATAGAGGTGCTCCTGATCTGAGTCCACAGAGGTGCGGTGCCTTCTCCTGCAGGGGGGCAGACCTTCACAGGCAACAGCGTGTAAGAGACCCTGGCTTGCTGGAGTTGCCTGAATGCTGAGGCCTGCAGCTACACAGGACACCAGCTCTCACCATGATACAGGGGAGCTGACAGCTAAAGTGGTAAGCCAAACGTTTTGAATGGACATATCCTGGAATCCAGAGGCCTGGATGAGTGAGCTGTGACAGATCGGGATCTGTTTGTCTTAGTCAAATATGCACAGTTTGTAAAGACAGAGGCACTTAAGATAAGTTGATTAGTTGACACTGTGATTGCTGGATTCATAGCAGGCCCTGACTTTCACATTGTAATCTTCCTGTGCAGCAACCTGGGAGGGTGTGAGTTACATCTCAATTGCCTTATACCTGTGACCCAACAGAATCCTACACCCTGGCAGACAGGAAGACATAGCTGGACATTACTATCTTAACTCCATTACAGGCTTACTGAGTCAGTTTCCTAATATCCTGTACAGCAATATAGTCTCAGAAACAGCTATGGTCAGGAAAAGCAGAAAACCATCCCCATCACCATCTAACTCCTCATCAACTTCCAGAGACGGTGATATTCAGAAGTTCTTGGTAGATAATACAGCGTCGCAACAATATCCTAATGAAATGGATAAGTCTGCTCACCAGGCATTACCCCCCAAAGATCAGAGGACACAGCAATGTGTAATCAAGATGCTGAGTGCTCGCCTCCCAACTGTGGCACTGCTTTGGGGTCCCACCTATCTACATTCCCCTTGGAATCTCAAGCTTCACCAGCACAAAATCCCATGATGGAAGAGATAAAAGACCTGCGGTCTCAGATGGCTGAGATCCCCACCAAGCTGGATATGGAGGGATACATCTCTCGGTTGGAAAACATATGTAGAACAGAGATACAGGGCCTCAGAGATACAGTGACACAGGTATCAGACAGAGTGACAGAGCTTGAAACCTCCGTGTTGGCTGTCAAGGAGAATCAGACATCTCAACAACAGCTGGTTGAACAACACTCCGAACAAATAACCTCCTTATTCGGCATAGTAGAGGACTTGGAAAATAGAAACTGACGTAACAACATTCGCATTCGGGGGCTGCCAGAGGCCAATGGAGCGTCAGACCTGATCCCCACACTCCAAGGCCTTTTTAACACCCTTCTGGAGAGACCACAAGAGGAGGAAATAATATTTGATAGGGCCCACAGGGCTCTTAGATCCCGCTACAACAATCCCAACAATCCCAGGGACGTCATTTGTCGGATCCACTACTATGACCTAAAAGAGGAGATTATGCGACAAGCCCGCAACAAAGGCCTACTGGACTTTGACGGAGCACTTATCCACTTACTAGTGGACTTATCAAGGGCGACCTTGCTGAAGCGAAGATCGCTGAGACCACTCCTGGACGTCCTGAGGGAGAGGAATATCCCATATACGTGGGGATTCCCCTTCCAGCTTCAGGTTCACAATCAGCAGGGTTTCTTCAGCCTTAGGAACCCCCAGGGCCTGCGAGCCTTCCTGGAAGATCTGAATCTCCCTGAGGTTACCATTTCGGACTGGCCTATAAACCCATTTGGTTCCACAGGTCCGAATGTAGCTCGCAGACGTCCGGCTTTACCACAGCGGGAAAGACGCCAACCCCTGGTCCGATCACATACAACCGAGCAATGAGTGACTTCATGAGACCCTGAACATACACCATCAGGTTCTGGCGTGACCGGAGTCACTTGACCAGATTGGCGCTCTGGATTTAGCCGCTGTGTGAAGTTTGCTAAAAAAATCACAAAACGCATATCTGGTTTCTGCGGGAGGTGGGCAAGGGACTGCCATTTTCCAAATATGTTATGTTTGGTGCTTGGGGAACTGCACTTTAGAACAGAAAGGCTGTGGCATATCCGGTATCTTTGAGTAGCTAAAGTTACATGCATCTAGGGATTGCCTGTCTTTTCCCCAAGTATCATAAGTTGGTATGATGTACTATTTAATACTTAACATTAACTGGTTACAGGATTGATCTTGTTACTAATCATCCTTAACCAGTGATGCTTGTTTATTGGCTACTTATTTGTTATATGGACTGCTCTTCCTGTTGAGACCCTCCAGGAGCTTTATGATGTCGCCTTGTAAGACACACCCCACTTAGAGCGACTTGTTTTATACACAAGTCCTTTTTCCTGAAGGGAGGAAGGTTCCCTTTGCACCTCGCTAAGGAACTCTCCCTGTGAAGGTTCTCGACCTAGGAGCGAGAACTTGGCCTAGCTTTGTTTATAGGCTTTAACCTTTTTCTGTTTATTTCTTTCTTTTCTGTCTCTTCCCCTTTTTTTTTTTTTTTTATTCCCCTCTCCTTGGGTGCCAGAACCCTACCCATTTGTAGTCCTCTTGCCCTTGATCTCTCTCGCTGTGGGCTCTAAAGATGGCCTCCATAAAAGTAGCATCTTACAATGTCCGAGGTTTCAACATCCCACAAAAGCGCTCCCAGATTCTTTATGGGATGCACAAGATGGGAGTTCAAATACTTTTTCTACAAGAAACTCATTTCAAAACCGGCCACTTTCCGGAGATCAGGAACAGGTACTTCCCTACCTGGGTTCACGCATCAAACCCTAATTCCAAATCCAAAGGAGTCAGTATTGCACTTCACAAAAATTTTCAGGGCACGGTGCTGGACACGGAGATAAATATAAATGGTTGATTTTTGCTGCAACTCTTAATTTTAAATCAAATCTATACTTTAGGTAACATTTATCTCCCAAATAAGGGTCAAACTGAAGCTGGACAGCGTTACCTGAGGAGGCTGGGGGGATTCAAACAGGGTCTGCTGATTATCGGAGGTGATCTGAACATGGTCATGGACAGGTTATCTGACTCATCCACTGGTAAGTCATCTGTGACCCCAAAACAGATTGCTTCTTTCAAAAAATCACTTTTTCAAGAGAGGGTAGTAGATATTTGGCGCATACTACACCCCAAAGATAGAGACTACACACACTTCTCCGCAGTACAGTCATGGCCAAAAGTTTTGAGAATGCTACAAATATTAATTTTTACAAAGTCTACTGCTTACGTTTTTCTAATGGCAATTTGCATATAGTCCAGAATGTCATAAAGAGTGATCAGCTTAACAGCAATTACTTGCAAAGTCAATATTGGCTAAGAAAATGAACTTTAACCCCCAAAACACATTTCAACATCATTGCATTCCTGCCTTAAAAGGAGCAGCTAACATTGTTTTAGTGATTGTTTTATTAACACAAGTGTGGGTGTTGATGAGGACAGGGCTGGTGATCAATCAGTCATGATTAAGTAAGAATGACACCACTGGACACTTTAAAAGGAGGCTGCTGCTTGGTATCATTGTTTCTCTTCAGTTAACCATGGTTATCTCTAAAGAAACACGTGCAGCCATCATTGCTCTGCACAAAAATGGCCTAACATGGAAGAGTATCGCAGCTACAAAGATTGCACCTCAGTCAACAATCTATCGCATCATCAAGAACTTCAAGGAGAGAGCTTCCATTGTTGCCAAAAAGGCTCCTGGGTGCCCAAGAAGGACCAGCAAATGCCAGGACCGTATCTTAAAACTGTTTCAGCTGCGGGATCAGACTACCATCAGTGGCGAGCTAGCTCAGCAATGGCAGCAGGCTGGTGTGAGTGCTTCTGCACGCACTGTGAGGCGGAGACTGCTTGAGCAAGGCCTGGTTTCACGGAGGGCAGCAAAGAAGCCACTTCTCTCCAGAAAAAACATCAGGGACCGACTGATATTCTGCAAAAGGTACAGGGAGTGGACTGCTGACCCTTTTCAATTGTTTGGGACATCTGGAAAACAGCTTATTAGGAGAAGAAGAGGTGAGAGCTACCACCAGTCTTGTCTCATGCCAACTGTTAAGCATCCTGAATTGATTCATGTGTGGGGTTGTTTCTCAGCCAAGGGAATCGGCTCCCTCACAGTCTTGCCTAAAAACACAGCCATGAATAAAGAATGGTACCAGAATGTCCTCCAAGAGCAACTTCTCCCAACTGTCGAAGAGCAGTTTGGCGCCCAACAATGCCTTTTCCAGCATGATGGAGCACCTTGCCATAAAGCAAAGGTGATCACTAAATGGCTCATGGAACAAAACATAGAGATTTTGGGTCCATGGCGTGGAAACTCCCCAGATCTTAATCCCATTGAGAACTTGTGGGCAATCATCAAGAGACGGGTGTACAAACAAAAAACAACAAATTCTGGCAAAATGCAAGCATTGCTTATGCAAGAATGGACAGCTATCAGTCAGGATTTGATCCAGAAGTTGATTGAGAGCATGCCAGGGAAAATTGCAGAGGTCCTGAAGAAGAAGGGTCAACACTGCAAATATTGACTTGCTGCATTAACTCATTCTAACTGTCAATATAACCTTTTGGTACTCATAATATGATTGCAATTATATTTCTGTATGTGATGTAAACATCAGACAAACACAATTAAAAACCAGAGGGCAACAGATCATGTGAAAATATAATTTTGGTGTCATTCTCAAAACTTTTGGCCATGACTGTACACAATTCCTACAGCAGGATCGACTACTTTATGATAGACCACCGGTTGTTAAGTTGGTCTCCGTCCACCTCGATCGGACTGATGACCTGGTCGGATCATGCCCCTATTTTTCTTACTTTTCAGCCCCCAAACTCTTTTTCCCGTATCTGGCAGTGGCGTTTGAACCCCAATTTATTAGCTGATAATATTGCATTACAAACAGTTGAGACCACAATTGTGGATTTCCTCTGCAATCATCAGGAGGATGAGACCTCGATGCCAATCCAATTGGAAGCTCTTAAATGCGTTATCAGAGGGACTCTTATAAGGGGGGGTTCCAGAATGAAAAGAGAGAAAGCTCTCCAAATTGACCGGCTCCTCCACCAAATTCACGAACTAGAGCAAAAACACAAACAAAATGCAACTCCCGAAATTCTCATTAATCTTAACAAACAGAGGGAAGATCTTAAACTTTTGCTTGATCAGGCCTACTTGCACCAAAGAGGATGAAACAATTCTTTTACGAAATTTCAGATAAATGTGGGGAGTCCCTATCCAAAAGCATACATCCTAGGCTACTAAACACTTTTATCCCTAAAATTCGATCAGGGACCAATGAGTTAGTGCATGACCCTTAGCAGATTTCAAATGCTTTCAAAGAATATTACGAGACTTTATACAATATTGATCGGCAACAAGCTAATACTCCCTCCTTGCGACACCAGGCAAAAATTGATTAATATATACAAGACACGTCCTTACCTGTTCTCACTGATGATATCTCCTCTTCTGTTGGGCAAGTGTTCTTGGAAGAGGAAGTTCTTCAAATTATAAAAGATGCCCCGAATAACAAAAGTCCAAAACCCGACGGATATACGGCCAAATTTTACAAAATATTTGCGTCCCAACTCGTACCCTTCCTGACCAAGGTTTTTAATGCAATCTCAGTATCTAACCCTTTCCCCAAACAATCA
The DNA here is from genome assembly GCF_048569485.1 of Anomaloglossus baeobatrachus. Lineage (NCBI taxonomy): Eukaryota > Metazoa > Chordata > Amphibia > Anura > Aromobatidae > Anomaloglossus > Anomaloglossus baeobatrachus. The sequence goes on along the minus strand of NC_134354.1, from coordinate 380,243,557 downwards.
CTCAAAGCACACATTACAGTAATTCCAAAAGCAGGAAAGGACCCAGAACGTTGTCAAAGCTACCGACCAATTTCGCTAATCAATCTGGATATTAAGTTTTTTTCCAAGCTTATCGCCACAAGACTCGCGCCTCTTCTGCCTCGACTGATATGTAATGATCAAGTTGGGTTTGTCCCGTAAAGAGAAGCGAGGGATACCACTCTAAAAACTACGCTTCTTATATCACATGCGCATAAGACGAAAACACCCTCTTGTATTTTATCGGTCGATGCAGAAAAGGCCTTTCATAGAGTCAGCTGACCTTTCCTCAAAAGTGCCCTTCACCAAATTAACTTAAACCCCGACCTAATAAGCAAAATCCTAGCACTCTATCAAAACCCCTCGGCTAAAGTGCATTGCAACGGAAATTATTCAGACCCATTTAACATAAAGAACGGCACTAGACAGGGTTGTCCGCTCTCCCCTCTACTATACGCCATCGCGATGGAAACCTTTCCGTAGCGTTAAGGGAAAACCCCAATATTCATGTTATTCAGGTCGGAAATAGCATGTATAAGCTTGCACTTTATGCCGACGACTTACTAATATATATCACAGATCCTGAGTCTTCTCTTCCATCCATACTTAAAGAATTTGATATGTATAGCATAGTCAGTAACTTCAAGGTAAACCTTGCAAAATCTGAAATTTTGAATATCAATATTCCTGAGGAAAGGCGGCGACATGTACAAAGCTCCTTCCCGTTAAAATGGTGCCTTTCATCACTAAAGTACTTAGGGATTAATCTTTCGTCGGATTTGACCCAGATATACTCACAAAATTATAAGCCATTATTAAATCATATCATAACAGATCTCAAGGTCTTCGACAGGGTCAGATTATCATGGTTCGGACGAATCAACGTCCTGAAAATGGACATTTTACCAAAGCTACTTTATTTATTTCAAGCGGTGCCAGTCGTCCTTCCTAGCACATTTTTCAAACTTCTAAACAAAGCATGTAATCGGTTTATTTGGAGAACGAGCAAACCGCGATTGGTGAACATTTCTTACCAGACCCAAAAGTAGAGGAGGAATGGGGTTACCAAACTTCCACCAGTACTATATCGCCACTGTTTTGGCTAGGGTGGTAGATTTTTTTTTTTTAGATGTTTTTCTTCTCTCTTCTTTTCTTTGTCCTTCCATCTCTCTTCTCTCTCCTTTCTCTATAATTCTTACTACACTATTCTGTGATTTTAGATTTACAATAAAAACATTCTGCATACGGTAGCAAATACTGTGATTGTTATGTTCACATTATATGAGACACTTTTGTTCCTATGTTTGCCCTTGAGTTTAGTTCTGCTGGATACTTAAAGACACGTGTTGTCGAGCTTGGGCGGTCTATTTTGAGTGATTTACTGTCTATATTGTAATGGTGCAATTGCACTTACTTTGTATGCATCCTGTTGATACACTTCAATAAAAGATTTTTGAAAAAAAAAAAAAAATTTTAAGTAAACACCAGCAGTTACCTTGATAAAAGGCATAGTTGAAATCTTCGTTTTAGCCTGTACAGCATGCTTTCTTGATATTTCATAAAAACTTGCTGACTGATTAACTTTAAAAACCTGTTTACACAGTCAGACCACTCTTTATGTGCATCATAAAGCACAGCTCCAGCATTTTGTCAATTTCACTACCGGAGTGCTGCTTTAAATATAAGTCCCTTGACCCCTGTCTTATACTCACCTTCCGGCATCTTCATTTATTTCCTTTTAGTCTCCTGTGATTTGTGACCTTTTGGCAGCTCCAGTTTTTCATGAAGCATGTCGGAAGTCACAACTCCATAAGAGCCTCATTCTGGCCTCATCCTGGATCTCATAGAGTTACACTGAGACCTTGTGATGTAATTTCTGACTTCCCGTGAGTCAGAAGCAACAGGTACAAGATGGTGTCATGGGAGCAGAGCGACAGCATAGGGTAAGTTCACACAGTGCGTTTTCCCGCTGCGTTTTTGCGCGTTTTTCGGGTGCGCTTTTGCTCATAAAACTGCATGATTTTGCTTCCCCAGCAAAGTCTATGAGTTTTCATTTTTGCTGTCTGCACACAGCGTTTTTTTTTAGCATGTCAATTATTTTTGCGTTTTTCACTGCGTTTTCCACCCATTGAGTTCAATGAGATGTTAAAAAATGCAATGAAAACCGCAAATTGCAAATATAGCTGCGTTTTAGTGCATTTTTACGACTAAAAACGCAGCTATAAATGCAAGGGGTGGGTAGTAAAGTGACATGTACAGGAAGAGGATTCCTTCTGTCAGTAAACACAGAAGCGTGAATCCTCCTGGTACCGCCACCGCTGCTTCCATTTCCCGCCCAGTGCCATGTCCGCTCCCGTGCAGGAGGTGGAAGCGGCTGTTAAATCAAAAGTGAACAGTAGAAAAATGTCATACTCACCTGTCTGCAGACTCCCGGTGCCATGTCCGCTCCCAGCTCCTATTCTCAGTACCGCCACCCCCGCTCCAGCTGTGTGCCTGCTCCCAGGCACGTACGATAGCTGCAGGACCTGGCGATGATCACCTGATGCGGTCACCGGATGCATCAACTGATCGTAAGTCTCGCAGAAAATGTCGGATTTTACCGCCCGGCCAGCTATTAGCTGATGCCGTCAGGAGACTTCATCACTGATTACCGGCAGCTCCTGCAGCAGTCACCTGGGAGTCAGGACAGACGTGTGTAGTTGTTTTTTTTTTGCACTGATGCATCAGCCTAGACTGTACAGCGAGCCAGCGTCGAGTGACTGATTCCCCGGCGCTTGCAGTCAGTTAATGACAGCTGCAGACAGGCCGGGGTGATCTCCGGACTTCAGGTGAGAACACTGGAGATTAGCCCCGGATGTCTAAAGCTGTCATGAACTGCACCGCAAGTGCCGGGGAATCAATCACTCGGCGCTCGCTGTAAAGTCCAGGCTACACGCCGGAGCTCAGGTGAGAGTTCCGGAATGCAGTGCAGGTACCTGAATCCAGGCCTGGTATTACTGGAGATTCCTGCGGTTGCCAGTCCGATGCTGCACAGACGTGTGTACATTTTTTTTTTCTTTTGCACTGATGCATCAGCTGATTGTATAAAAGCCGTTTATACAAACAGCTGCTGTGTCATGTGATTCAGGCCGCTGAACTTGACACATCATCTGATCGCTTTGCCTTCTAGCAAACCAATCAGATGATATTGGATCCGGATTGGACGGCGCGGGACCCTTGACCCAGGATTACTGCGGAGCGGGGTTCTTTTTTTCAATAAAGATCGAGTCGCTTATTGTGTTGTGTTTTATTTCTAATAAAAATATTTTTCTGTGTGTTGTGTTTTTTTTTTATCTTTACTAGAAATTCATAGTGGCCATGTCTAATATTGGCTTGACACCATGAATTTCGGGCTTAGGGCCAGCTGATAATACACAGCTATCCCTAACTCCATTATTACCCAGCGAGCCACTCGGCATCAGGGCAGCTGGAAGAGTTGGATACAGCGCCAAAAGATGGCGCTTCTATGAAAGCGCCATTTTCTGGGGCGGCTGCGGACTGCAATTCGCAGCAGGGGTGCCCAGAAAGCTTGGACACCCTGAGCTGCGGATTCCAATCCCCAGCTGCCTAGTTGTACCTGGCTGGACACAAAAATTGGGCGAAGCCCACGTCATTTTTTTTTAATTATTTCATGAAATTCATGAAATAATTAAAAAAATGTGCTTACCTATATTTTTGGTTCCCAGCCGGGTACAAATAGGCACCTGGGGGGTTGGGGGCAGCCCGTACCTGCCTGCTGTACCCGGCTAGCATACAAAAATATGGCAAAGACCACGTCATTTTTTTGGGGGGGCAAAGAAATCCTGCATACAGTCCTGGATGGAGGATGTTGAGCCTTGTAGTTCGACAGCTGCTGTCTGCTCTCCTGCATACACCATTGGATGGAGGATGCTGAGCCTTGTAGTTCTGCAGCTGCTGTCTGCTCTCCTGCATCCACTGGTGGATGGAGTATTCTGAGCCTTGTAGGTCTGCTCTCCATGACTCTCCCTCCAGCATACAGTCCTGGATGGAGCATGCTGAGCCTTGTAGTTCTGCAGCTGTCTGCTCTCCTACATACACTAGTGGAGAATGAAGAACATATTGAAGAAGGAAATGACATCAGGCCTTTTTTCTTTTTTTTTCAACAATCTTGTTCACTGATAAAAAATGCATAAAAACGCAGTGAGCAAAAACGCAGCAAAACGCAGCAAAAAATGCACCAAAACGCAGTAAAAATGCATGCGTTTTTGCTACATTTTTTGCCGCGGTTGCGTTTTTGCGCGTTTTTTGCAGCAAAAAACGCACAAAAACGCAGCGTCAAAAACAAAGTGTGTGAACTTAGCCATAACGAGTAAATCCGCCGAAAGGTGAGCATATGAAAGGGGTAATCGTCTTAGAATTAAAGCACCACTTCAACAATGAAAAAAAATACTGGAGTGCTGCTTTAACAATCAGTAACTGATCATTAACTTGCCATTATTCTCATTAGTATAGGTTGTCTTTCCAGACAACAATATGCTGCTGAGAACAATGATCTTTTTGGAAAACCATAAGATAATTTGTCAGGTGATTGGCAGCCTGCTCACAGTGAATGATTATTGTGGAAAAGATCACAATAATGATTGTTTGTCTATCTACATTTGCCTTGGCATGTATAAAAGAAGCATAAATGGGGTTGTCCACTACTGGGACAACTCCTTCTCATTCCACATGTATGTCCCCTGTTAAAATAATAAAGCTTACTTCCTGAACTGGTGTCGTTTCAGCAATGTTGACGCTCTCTCTCCCATGGCTCATGTGAGGTTCTGACATCACGAGAGCTCCGAGCTCAATCAGTACTGGTTTCTCTCTTACCATCTTAAAGAAGTTTTCCAGTTACCAAAACTGATTGTTTTTTTTCTGATAAATCTTGCTAATATGTGCCCCTCAACACATCTATTATGTTTTTTCAGCAAAATTACCTTTTATTGTGCACTAGCAGCACATGCTCATTGCTGGCTCCAGCTCTGATGGGGTTAGTCTCTCCTCTGACTTCCTGTGTTCAGTTCCTACAAGTCCCAGAATTCTTTGTGGCTCTAGGGCGGTGTCTAGTTTATCTAACACACCCACTGTGTCTAACACCCCCACTCTCCTCTCCACCCAAAGCCTCCTCCCTGCCTCTTCCCTGGGTGGATACACTGAGAGCAATCACACAGAGACATCCAAAGCGCCAGCTCTGCACAACCAGGGGAAGAAAGTGTGTGTGTGTGTGTGTGTGTGTGGGTGAGTGTGTGTGTGTACAGAAATTATGATTATTAGCCGGTGCAACATGTGAAAACAATAATTGGGGAAAAAAAAGTGAAGGGGTCATGAGATTGCTTTTTTTCCCTCTTGCCTAGTCTGTTTGTCGTCCGTATCATCCGCAAACCGCATATGACTGGATCCTGTGGATTAAATGTGCAGCGCATGCAACCGTTATTTTAACAGATCCTTCTGCAGCGGGACACAGAATTTATCGGCCGGCGCTGGAGTCAGCTGACCCCTGATCTCACAGCCCGCACACGTTGCAATGGCTGCAGGTGGGCTCATTCACATGACCGTTCCGTTTGTCCTGGTCAGTTCCTGTTTTTTTGCGGACCCACAGAAAGGACCATCTTTTCAATGTCTTTTGTGTAGGATCAGATGGCACACGGTAGCACTTCCATGTGCATCCGATCCTACAAAAAAAACCCATCGGATGCCGTATGTCCGCTCCGTTATTATGGAACATGTCCTATTCTGTTCCATAATAACGAACCATGACTCAATACAAGTCAATGGGTCCACAAAATTCCCGGAAGCAACGCAGAAACACTTCCGTGTGACTTCCGTCGGGTGCCCATGCAGTCAGTGTCCCGCTCCAGCCCCAGCCCCGCGGCTGCCCGCTCAGCAGTGTCAGCTGCGGCCCGCACTGCAGTGTCAGCAGCCACAGGGATGACAAGCGCTACCGTCAGGAGGTTAGTAAGTTCATTACCTACGGTGATGAAGTCCTGCCCTCCTGACGTCAGCGGTCGTCACTGCCTTCTATGCCCGCCGCTTGTCACATCACCTCTCGCTGTCGACCCGAGACTGTGACTAGTGGTGACGTCACAGGCCGCTCGCGATACTTGGTTTGTGAAGGCGGCGGTCATTGAACTCGGTGACAGCGCTGCTGTCAGGAGTTCAGCGAACATCGCAGGTAATATGCCTCGCTAACTTCCTGATAGCAGCACTTGTCATGCCCTGCAGTGACCTGGGCTGACCTATTGATGTTAGCTCAGGTCACTGCACGGCTCTCCCAGCAAATAGGGAACATTCTGTTCTTCATTGACTGGGACATTGACTATGGTATGGATCGTCGTGGGACCCCCTTGTATTACACCAGACCTGGATTTGTTTTTCTTTCTAATAAATTGGTGAAAGAGGGAATGTGTTGGGGAGTGTTTTTTCAAATAAAAATGTGTTTGTTGTCTATTTTTTTTTTATTACTGCCTGGGTTGGTGATGTCGGGTATCTGATACACGACTGACATCACTAACTCCAGGGCTTGATGCCAGGTGACATTACACATCTGGTAGTAACCCCATATATTACCCCGTTTGCCACCGCACCAGTGCAATGGGATGAGCTGGGAAAAGCACCAGGACTGGTGCATCTAATGGATGTGCTACTTCTGGGGCGGCTGCAGCCTGTTATTTTTAGGCTGGGGAGTGTCCAATAATGGTGAACCTCCCTAGTCTGAGAATACTAGACCACAGCTATCCACTTTACCTTGGCTGGTGATCCAATTTCGGGGGACCCCGTGTTTTTTTTTTTTAAATTATTTATTTAATTTAAAATAACAGCATGGGGTGCCCTTTGTTTTGGATTAGCAGCCAAGGTGAAGCTGCCAGCTGTGGTTTGCAGGCTGCAGCAGTTTGCTTTACCCTAGCTGGCTACAAAAGATAGGGGGACCACATGTCATTTTTTTTAATTATTTATTTTTGGCTAAATACAAGACTAAGCACCTTAATGCCACATGAAAGTCACAAAAGGGTGCCAGCTTAGAATATGCACGGGGGTGGGACATTATATATGTCTTTCTCATCTATCTATCTATCTATCTATCTATCCAGCCCTCTATTCATTCATCTCTCTAGGCTGGGGCCACACAGGGATTACTGCGATCCCCTCGCATTACACTCGGTTCACGCTCAGTACAGCAGAGCTGAGTGTCATGCGTGTGTCCCTGCGACTGAGGTCCGACTGTGCGAGCAGACCTCAGCTGCGAGGGGTGGTCCAGCACTCGAGGGGTGGGCCAGCACTGAGGGGTGGGAGGGATTTCTCTCCCTCTCTCCTCCGTAGTTCCCCGATATACCGCAAGTGCAGTGCGATTTTTCTCTCACCTCATACACTAGAATGGGTAAAAGAGAGAGTCTTGCATTACAGTCGCAGCATGCTGCTATTGTTTTCTCGGTCCAATTAGGGCTGAGAAAATAATCACTCATGTGCGCTAACACACAGGCTAATATTGGTCCGAGTGGAATGCGATGTTTTATCGCACTCCACTCGCACTGTTTTTCTCGTCGTGTGGCTTAGACCTTACTTGTTCTGTGTCCCCCTGCATCCATCACAGCGTGTGCAGGCTGGAGGTCAGCTGAGTTCAGATCAGCTGACTCCAGTGCTGGACTGAACTCAGGTGACCTCAGAGCCCGTACACGCTGTGATGGATGCAGGGGGACACAGAACAAGTAATCGTCCGACACTGGAGTCATCTGATTACTTGGGATGAATGAGCAGTAAAATGCTCTGGTGCTCGATGGGCGAAGCCCATGACGATTTTTTTTAAAAAAAATTCATTAAAAATAAAAAAACACAAAAAATCACAGTTTGTGGGCTCCCGCTGCATTTTCTATTGCTAAGGGTAACCAAAGCAGCTACTGGCTGCTAGCCCCCGCTGCTTGGTGTTACTTTCACTGGCAATAGAAATCCAGGGAAGCATTTTTTTTTATTATAAAGGTTTTTCCCTGAAAACTTTTTTAAGAAAATGACGTGGGCTTCGCCATCTTTTTGTATGCTAGCCAGGTACAGCAGGCAGCTACGGGCTGCCCCCAACCCCCAGCTGCCTAGTTGTACCCGGCTGGGAACCAAAAATATAGGAGAAGCCCTTTTTTTTTTTCATGAATTTCATGAAATAATTAAAAAAAAAAAAAAAAATGATGTGGGATTCGCCGAATTTTTGAGTCCAGCCAGGTACAACTAGGCAGCTGGGGATTGGAATCCGCAGTGCAGGGTGCCCAAACTTTCTGGGCCCCCCACTGCGAATTGCAGTCCACAGCTGTCCCAGAAAATGGCGCTTTCATAGAAGCGCCATCTTCAGTCACTGTATCCAACTCTTCCAGTGGCCCTGGTGGCAGGTGGCACGCTGGGTAATAAGGGGTTAATACCAGCTTTGTTTTACCAGCTGGTATAAAGCCCGAGATTCTTAATGTCAGGCCAAGTTTGACCTGGTCATTAAGAATCTCCAACAAAGGGTTTAAAAAAAAAAAAAAAGACATCACACAGAGAAAAATACTTTATTAGAAATAAATACACAGACACAGTAGGGACTCCATGCTTATTACTCCCTCTCACCCCTCCACGATGGAGAGATTTCTGTACTGACCATGCCAGGAGAGAGCGAGGAAAAAGAGAGAGAGCGAGCGGGGGGGGGGGGCGGAAAAGAGAGCAAGCGGGGGGAGGAAAAGAGAGCGAGCGGGGGGAGGAAAAGAGAGCGAGCGGGGGGGAAAGAGAGCGAGGGGGGGAAAGAGAGCAAGGGGGGAGGAAAAGAGCGAGGGGGGAGGAAAAGAGAGCAGGGGGGGAGGAAAATAGAGCGAGGGGGGGAGGAAAAGAGAGCGAGGGAGGAAAAGAGAGCGAGGGGGGAGGAAAAGAGAGCGATGGGGGGAGAAAAATAGAGCGAGGGGGGGAGGAAAAGAGAGTGAGGGAGGAAAAGAGAGCGAGGGGGGAGGAAAAGAGAGCGATGGGGGGAGGAAAAGAGAGTGAGGGGGGGAGAAGAGAGTGAGGGGGGGAGAAGAGAGCGGGAAAAGAGCGGGAAAAGAGAGCGGGAAAAGAGAGAGGGGGAGAAGAGAGAGGGGGGGAGAAGAGAGAGGGGGGAGAAGAGAGAGGGGGGAGAAGAGAGAGGGGGGAGAAGAAAGAGGGGGGGAAGAAGAGAGGGGGGGAGAAGAGAGAGAGGGGGGGAGAAGAGAGAGAGGGGGGAGAAGAGAGAGGGGGGGAGAAGAGAGAGGGGGGAGAAGAGAGAGGGGGGGAGAAGAGAGAGGGGGGAAGAAGAAAGAGAGAGGGGGGAAGAAGAGAGAGAGAGGGGGAGAAGAGAGAAGGGGAGGGAAAAGAGAGAGAGCGGGAAAAGAGGGGGAGAGGGATAAGAGGGGGGCAGAGAAGAGGGGGAAGAGAGGAGGGGGAGAAGAGTGGGGGGAGAGAAGAGAGTGGGGAAAGAAGAGAGGGGGGGCAGAGGTGCTCTGTCACCAACTGTCTCCACTCTGTGACTTGTGGTGCAGGTGACAGAGTGCAGACAGTTGGTCCCATGCAGCAGGACAGGTGGCAGAGCACAGCGGGGACATGCCTGTCAGTGTCTTGCTGCGTCCTGCAGTGCTGCTGGGAGGAGCACATGATCACACTGCCCGACACCGGCCGCTCTCCTGACATCGCAGCAGAGCGGGCGGGTGGACAGTGTGATCAGATACTTACGTGCAGGGGGGGATTTCAGCTGAAGAACCCCCCCTGTATTCCACCCTGGCGCCCCGTGCCTCACCATCTGCAGGACGCTTAGCCGGCTCCACACTGACGTCCTCCGGCTCCTCCCCTCGATGCTGGGCTGTGCCGTGCGGTAGTCACCGCCCACAGCCCTGTCACTCAATCTGAGTGGTGCCAGCCTCCTCTGACGTACCCGACAAGTTTGAGAGCCCGGAATTGCCGGGACGTCAGAGGATACTGGCGGCCACAGCTCCAGGGGGTCATGTGACAGGCACTAAGCGTGCAGAATAGCGCCGCTCAGTGCCAGAAATGGAAATAGAAGCCAATGGAGAAAACACCTAGAATTGTAAGTAGAACTCCTACAGAAAATAAAAAAAATGGGTGAACCACCCCTTTAAGACATATATGTAATCAACAAGAAGTAAGAGCTGTGGCTGGCCACTCATTTCCTCTTGATTATGTATGCATCCAAAGGCGGGGACAGTTGTATCTTAAAATATCTTTCAAGTTGTTTCTTGAATTAAAGTATTAGTCAAGGTCAATCTCAATAATGCAAGTTGTGTTAGTTGAGTTATATGTCTGTTATTTATTTACTAGCTGTACTACCCGGCTTCGCCCGGGTTAATAACTGCTGTTAACAAAATAGAATGTATTAACAAAATGTATTCTGCACACAAAAACCACAAAACAATTAGATAGAAATGTAATTATTAAAAGGCAAAACCTAAGCTAATAGAAGCATTTCACAACATATATTTCAACACCACAGATATTCCACACAGATTTAACTAAATTGGCCAAATAATGTGCTCCATCTCTCTCTTTCCAGATCTGTATCTTTCCCCATCTGTCTCTTTCCCCATCTGTCTCTGTCTGTCTCTTTCCCCGTCTGTCTCTTTCCAGGTCTGTCTCTTTCCAGGTCTGCCTGTCTCTGTCTCTTTCTTTGTCACTATCTCTCTGTTTCTTTCCCCAGTTGTCTCTTCCCAGGTCTGTCTCTTTCCCAGGTCTGTCTCTTTCCCCATCTGTCTCCCCGTCTGTGTCTTGTCCTGTCTGTCTCTTTCCCTGTCTGCCTGTCTTTGTCTGTCTCTATTTCTGTCTCTTTCCCCGTCTGTTTTTATCAAGGTCTGTGTCTTTCCATATCTATCTTTGTCTGTCTCTCTGGCTGTCTCCTCCTTCCCTGTCTGTCTGTCTCTGTCTGCATGTCTTTCCGTCTCTTTCCCCATCTTTCTCTTTCCAGGTCTGTCTCTTTCCAGGTCTGTCTCTTTTTTTCACTGTCTGTCTCTGTCTGTCTCTTTCACCGTTTGTCTCTGTCTGTCTCTTTCCCTTTCTGTCTCTATCTCTCTGTCTCTTTCCATGTCAGTCTCTGTCTGTCTCTGTCTGTCTCTGTCTGTCTCTCTGTCTCTCTGTCTGTCTGTCTCTCTCTCTCTGTCTATCTCTCTCTATCCGTCTCCCCACCGACATCTTATTACGTCACATATAAGCTTCTTATATTATGAATGTCTTTTGATCTTATAGCAACCACTCACAGCTCCTACTAATAACCTGTAGTTCCAGGCTCCATTTACTTTAATGAAGGCATGTTTTTGCAGAGTAACTGTAAATCGCGGGGTTAAATTTTCCTGTCAAAACATAGTCTACGACGTTCCCTGGGTCACATGAGGTGTCTGGGCAAAATTTTGTGATTGTAAATGTGACGGTGAGGATACACTTTTCGTTTCACTTTTTCCCCATTATGTAGATAGGGGCTAAATTGATTGGTAAATTGGAATGCGCGGGGTTAAAAATTTGCCTCACAACATAGCCTATGATGCTCTCGGGGTCCAGACGTGTGAGTGTGCAAAATTTTGTGGCTGTAGCTACGACGGTGCAGATTCCAATCCCGGACATATATACACAATCACATACACACATACACACATTCACTCCATATATTAGATTTTTATTTTTATTTTAAATGTGTCACCCACAAAGAAGTGTAAATCGGAATATACCGTATTTTTCAGTTTATAAGACGCATTGGTTTATAAGATGCATCTCAAATTTATATGAAAAAAAGGAAAAAAAAATGAAAACCAAGAGGTCCATCTTACAATTCGGTGGTGTCTTACCAGGAGCAGGTGGCAGCGGTGGTGGTGCAGGGCCACAGGAAACAGGGGCAGTGGTGGGCTGCGGGTGCTGTGCTGGAGCTGCGGGTGATGTGCTGGAGCTGTGCTGTGCTGGGGCTGCAGGCCGAGGGCATTTGATGTGCTGGGGCTGCGGTTGCCATCCTCAAGATGTCGGTGGTGTGGATTTCAAATAATGGTGTCCAGAGTCAGCACATGCACAGATGCAGCTTTCAGCTCAAGATTTCATCTGGGCATATGCTGCCTCCAGTCCATTGCTCTCCCAGCAGCGGATTTAAGGAAAATGTCGCTCAGAGGTGGCACGTGCACAGATGAGATCTTCAGCCGAGAGCTCCATCTGCGCACGTGCCGACTGTGGGCACCATTATTTTGAAGTTCACACCCCCGACATTTTCAGGATGGCCCCCGCAGCCCCAGCAGAGTGCCCTCGGCATGCAGCCGCAGCACAGCACAGCTCCAGCACATCACCCGCAGCTCCATCACAGCACCCGCAGCGCACCACTGCCCCAGTCTCCTGTGGCCCTGCACCACCACCGTTGCCACTTGCTCCTGGTAAGACACCACCGGATTGTAAGACGGACCTCTTGGTTTCCCTTTTTTTTTTACCTTTTTTTGTATAAATTTGGGTTGCACCTTATAAACCAATGCGTCTTATAAACCGAAAAATACAGTATATTCCGATTTACACTTCTATGTAGGTGACACATTTAAAATAAAAATAAAAATAAATAAATAACGGACATATAACTCAACTAATACAACTTGCATTATTGAGATTCACCTTGACTATATCCCTAGCCCAGCCCCCGCAGCCCCAGCACAGCAAAGTGCCATGGCCTGAAGCCCCAGCACAGCACAGTGCCTGTGGCATTGTTCCTGCAACCCCTCTCCACCATCCCTGGTAAGCAACATGAATTAAACTTGAATTAAAGTATTAGTCAAGGTCAATCTCAACAATACAAGTTGTATTAGTTGCATTACATGTCTATTATTTATTTATATTTTTTTTTATTTTAAACGTGTCACCCACAAAGGACTGTAAATTGGAATATACCATATTTTTTGGTCTAGAAAACACATTGTAATATAAGATGCATACCAAATTTAGAGGGGAAAAAAAGATAAAAAAAGAAAAACAAAAGGTCCATCTTACAATCTGGTGGTGTCTTACCAGGAACGGGTGGCAGCGGTGGTGGTTTGGGGTCACAGGACACACGGACAGTGGTGGGCTGCGGGAGCTGTGCTGGGGCTTCAGGCTGAGGGCGCTTTGCTGTGCTGAGGCTGCGGGCATTGTGCTAGGGCTGTGGGCACTATGCTAGGGCTGGGGGCACTGTGCAGGAGATACGGGCGATGTGCTGGAGCTGTGCTGTGCTGGAGCTGCAGACCAAAGGCACCGTGTTGTGTCTGAAGATGTTGGTGGTGCGGATTTCAAATAATGGTGCTTGGAGTCAGCGCACGCACAGATGGAGCTTTCAGCTCAAGATCTCATCTTGGGCCTCCAGCCCATTGCTCTGCCAGCAGCAGACTTAAGTAAAAAGGCGTCCGAAGGTGGCGCGTGTGCAGATGGGATCTTCAGCCGAGAGCTCCAGCTGCATACGTGCCAACTCTGGGCGCCTATATTTATCCCAATATTTTCAGGATGGTGCCCGCAGTCCCAGCAGAGCACCCTCGGCCTGCAGCCCCCAGCACAGCGCAGCTCCAGCACATCGCCCGCATCTCCTGCACAGTGCCCTCAGCCCCAGCACAGTGCCCTCAGCTATAGCACAATGCTCGCAGCCTCAGCACAGCAAAGTGCCCTCGGCCTGAAGCCCCAGCACAGCACAGTGCCCGTCGCATTGTTCCTGAGACCCTTCTCCACATCCCCTGTAAGCAACATTCATTTGCCTCCCAAATTTTGGGGAGGAAAAGTGTGTCTTATAATCTGAAAAATACGGTACTGTCACGCTCCCCGGGTCCTCTGCTCCGCTCCCCGGCTCACCTGCCACGCTCCCCGCTCTCCAGCCTCCATTGGCCGCGCTTCCCAGGCCTCCTGGTCCCCGCTCCCGGCGCCCGTCGGCTTCCTAGTCCCTGGCCGGCTCTGCTGCTTCCTCCTCTCAGCTTCCTGCCCTGGCTTCTGGCACCCGGGCCGCGCGCATTCGCATTAGGGCGCTCGCGCGGTCACTGACCCTTTCTTAAAGGGCCAGTGTCCACTGACAGGAAATGATGCACACAGGTACAGGGTATAAAGGGGATTAATGTCCAAGGGGGCGGGGCCTGTTCTTCGTGTTTCCCAAGCTAGGAGTCAGGTCTCCTTGTGTTCCTGTGAGATACTTACCTCTCTCTCTTTTAGAGCCGATCCTGCATTGCCATCCGGTCCTGCTGTATCTCAAACCCCGAACGCTGCCTATCTACCATCCTGACAGTCCGTACCATCCCGGTTCCCTGCGGTGACCCGCCATCTCGCTCCAACGGTTCCGGACCCCGCCTGACATCATCCCGGCTTCCGAACCTGAGCTCCGTCACCCGGACCACCATCAGTGACCCCGTGGTCCCAGGGACTTCTCCATTGTGTTCTAAGTGCACGGACTGTTTTGCTACCTAAAGTGCTTCGGCTACCGGACTCCGTTCCCTCTTCGGGGAGTTCGGTCCAGTGGATCCACCTCCCGGGTCTGCCCATCCATCTGGCCCTAACAGTAAGAACAGGCCATGGATCCCGCCGAAGCACTAGCGGCCTTGCAAGAGGAACTCCAACGCCAGCGTGAAGTCCAGACCTGCATGCTGAACTTTATGACTTCCGTGGACACCCGCCTGAACACGCTACAAGCCTCGGTCACATCTTCAGCGCCCCGGGCCTCCACTAGTCAATCCACGGCTCCCGCTCCTGTGGCAGCCTCTTCGGATGCTTCCAAACTTCGTTTGGCTTCACCACCCCGATACGCCGGAGATCCCAAGACCTGCAGGGGGTTTATAAACCAATGCTCCCTTCATTTCACGCAGCTGCCGCATTTGTTTGCCTCCGACCAAGCCAAGGTCGCCTTCATAATGTCTCACCTAGAGGGCGAGGCACTGGCGTGGATGAACCCCTTGTGGGAGAAGGAGGACCCTATGACCAAGAACCTCCAAGAGTTCCTGCAGGCCTTTCGCGGCACCTTTGACGAGCCAGGACGCGCCTCCGCGTCTGCTTCATTTCTTCTCCGGTTACGTCAAGGAACTCTGACGGTGGGTCAATACACCATCCGTTTCCGCACCTTGGCCTCGGAACTCGGGTGGAATAACGAGGCCCTAACCGCCGCCTTCTGGGAAGGACTCTCAGGTCGAATCAAAGATGAGCTGGCTGGACGTGACGTACCGTCCACCCTGGACGCCCTGATTACCCTAGCGACTCGAGTGGACATTCGCTTTCAGGAGCGGTCCAAAGAGGTGTCCCGTGAGAGACGTCCGGTACGGCATGCCTCTCCTCCACAGAAGCCCGCCGTACTCCAGTCAACGACCTCTGGTGCCTCCGTCCATGAGCCCATGCAGATCGACCATGTGCGACAGTCTGAACAACGTCGAGCAGAGCGACTCGCCAAAGGTCTCTGCTTCTACTGCGGAGAGGGCACACACCTGCTACGCGCCTGTCCAGAGAGGCCGGGAAACTCCAAAGCCTAGGGTTGGTAGGAGAGGCCACCCTAGGTGCTGGGACTCTCTCAGACCCGGTTACATGGACTGTGCAAGTGACAACGGGAGAGACGCGGTTTACGGCTGAGGCGTACCTTGATTCTGGGGCAGCAGGCAATTTCATCCAGCAGGCCATGGTGGACAAATACCAGGTGCCTGTTACTCCACTCGCCAAACCTCTTGTGATTGCCTCTGTGGATGGGAGACCCCTCTCCGACACCATCTCCTGGATCACCAAGCCGCTTGAACTGCGTATCGGTGCTCTGCACACCGAGAACATCGCTCTCTACGTCCTCCCTCACATGTCACATCAAATCCTGCTGGGTCTTCCTTGGTTGCAGACACACGAACCTTCAGTCAGCTGGGGCACTGGCGATATCACTCGATGGGGGTCTTCTTGCCATGACACCTGTCTGAAGACCATAAAACCCATCCGGCGACCTCCGGTTCCAGAGACCCTACCGGGACTACCCTCAGCCTATTGGTCCTTCGTGGACGTCTTTGATAAGAAGGAGTCAGAGGTACTTCCGCCACATCGTCCTTACGATTGTGCCATTGACCTGCTCCCGGGAACTACACCACCTCGAGGAAGGATATATCCATTGTCTCCAGCCGAAACAAGGGCCATGTCTACATACATCACAGAGAGCCTGGCTAAGGGATTCATTCGGAGATCCTCCTCTCCTGCTGGAGCTGGCTTCTTCTTCGTAAAGAAGAAAGAGGGCGACCTACGACCATGCATAGACTACCGGGGATTGAACCAAATTACCGTAAAAAACAAGTACCCCCTACCGCTCTTCCCCGAATTGTTTGATCGGCTCAGAGGAGCTCGTGTCTTCACCAAGTTGGATCTTCGGGGTGCCTACAACCTGGTCCGTATTCGCTCGGGGGACGAATGGAAGACCGCGTTCAACACTCGTGATGGGCACTATGAATACTGCGTGATGCCCTTCGGCCTGTGTAACGCACCAGCCGTCTTCCAAGAATTAGTGAACGACGTGTTCCGGGACCTTCTCTACGTCTGTGTGGTGGTATACCTGGATGACATCCTTGTTTTCTCTCCGGACCTCCAGACCCACCGAGAGAACGTGCAACAGGTTCTACAAAGACTGAGAGAGAATCGTCTGTACGCCAAGTACGAGAAGTGTGTCTTCGAACAGTCTTCTCTCCCCTTCCTGGGGTACATCATCACCGAGACCGGACTGCAGATGGACCCAAAGAAGGTCTCTGCCATTCTCAACTGGCCTCCTCCTTCTGGGCTGAAGGCAATCCAACGTTTTCTGGGATTCGCCAATTATTACCGCCAGTTCATTCCTCACTTCTCTGCTCTGACTGCCCCTCTCTCCGCCTTGACCAAGAAGGGGGCTAATCCAAAGGACTGGTCACCTGCGGCCGACGCCGCGTTTGGCTCTCTAAAGCGAGCCTTTGCCTCCTCTCCTGTACTCCACCGTCCAGAGTTAAACCGCCAGTTCACCTTGGAGGTGGATGCCTCCTCCTCAGGAGCCGGAGCAGTGCTCATGCAGAAGTCCTCCTCCGGGAAGATGGTGACTTGCGGTTTCTTCTCCAAGAGCTTCTCCGCCCCTGAACGCAATTACACCATCGGTGATCGAGAGCTATTGGCAGTCAAACTGGCTCTGGAGGAATGGCGCTATCTTCTGGAAGGAGCAGTGTACCCCATCATTATTTACACGGACCACAAAAACCTGGAATACCTGCGGTCTGCTCAGCGACTGAACCCCCGGCAAGCCAGGTGGTCCTTGTTCTTTGCCCGGTTCGATTTCCAGCTCCATTTCCGACCAGCGGACAAGAATGTACGCGCTGATGCCTTGTCTAGGTCTTTCATGCCCATGGAGCAGGGAGAGGAGACATCCCAACCCATCGTCTGTCCAAGTAAGATTATTCCGGTGGCTCCTGTCACCCTGGCCCAGATACCGCCCGGGAAGACCTATGTCTCTGAGACAGACAGGCATAAAGTGCTACACTGGGGCCATGCCTCGAAAACAGCCGGTCATGCTGGCCAGAAGAGAACATGGAGTGCGATTGTACGTCATTACTGGTGGCCATCCCTTCTCACGGACGTCGCCTCTTTTGTCTCTGCTTGTTCTTCTTGTGCCAGGAACAAGACGCCCAAACACCTGCCATATGGCCGTCTACTGCCTCTGCCCATACCCTCAGTTCCCTGGCAACACATTGCGATGGACTTTATTACGGACTTGCCATTGTCCTCCGGACACACAGTCATATGGGTCGTGGTGGATCGGTTGTCTAAAATGGCCCATTTCGTCCCTATGGCTGGACTGCCCTCTGCCCAGGAACTCGCGGACGCCTATATACATCACATCTTCCGCTTGCACGGCTTTCCATCACACATTGTGTCCGACAGAGGAACTCAGTTCACCTCCCGCTTCTGGAGGGCTCTCTGTAAACATCTGGGAGTAACGCTGGACTTTTCTTCTGCCTACCATCCTCAGTCGAATGGCCAAGTGGAACGGGTCAATCAGATCTTGACCTCCTTCTTACGTCACTACGTCAACGCCCATCATGACGATTGGTCCACACTTCTTCCTTGGGCTGAATTCTCCCATAATCACCACGTCAGTGAGTCCTCCTCCTGTTTTCCCTTCCATGTCGTCTACGGACTTCAGCCGTCTGTCCCATTGCCTGTATCCTCTTCCTCGGACATCCCTGCTGCTGATGCAGTACTCCGTGACTTTACAACCATTTGGGACTCAGTTAAGGCGTCCCTTGCACGTGCATCCCTGCGGATGAAGAGACACGCGGACAAGAGACGTCTGGATCCTCCATGTTTCTCTCCGGGAGATCTCGTCTGGCTTGCTTCCAAGTACATCCGATTGAAGTTACCATCCTACAAGCTGGGACCTCGCTACATCGGACCGTTTAAAGTCATCGGCAAGGTCAATGAGGTCTCCTGCAAACTGCAGCTTCCGGCCACGATGAGGATACCCAACTCCTTCCACGTCTCCCTGCTCAAGCCGGTTGTCCTTGGTCCCTTCTCCGCTGCTGCCAGTCCGGCTCCTCCTCCTATTGCTGAGGACGACATCTATGCGGTAAGGGATATCGTGGCCATGAAGACCGTACGAGGCCGACAGTTCTTCCTGGTGGACTGGGCAGGGTATGGTCCTGAGGATAGGTCCTGGGAGCCCAAGGAGAATGTGGGTACTCCGCTGATCCGTGCCTTCCTGTCCCGGTTGCGGGGAGGGGGGCGTGGGGGGGGTACTGTCACGCTCCCCGGGTCCTCTGCTCCGCTCCCCGGCACACCTGCCACGCTCCCCGCTCTCCAGCCTCCATTGGCCGCGCTTCCCAGGCCTCCTGGTCCCCGCTCCCGGCGCCCGTCGGCTTCCCAGTCCCTGGCCGGCTCTGCTGCTTCCTCCTCTCAGCTTCCTGCCCTGGCTTCTGGCACCCGGGCCGCGCGCATGCACATTAGGGCGCGCGCGCGGTCACTGACCCTTTCTTAAAGGGCCAGTGTCCACTGACAGGAAATGATGCACACAGGTGCAGGGTAAAAGGGGATTAATGTCCAAGGGGGCGGGGCCTGTTCTTCGTGTTTCCCAAGCTAGGAGTCAGGTCTCCTTGTGTTCCTGTGAGATACTTACCTCTCTCTCTTTTAGAGCCGATCCTGCATTGCCATCCGGTCCTGCTGTATCTCAAACCCCGAACGCTGCCTATCTACCATCCTGACAGTCCGTACCATCCCGGTTCCCTGCGGTGACCCGCCATCTCGCTCCAACGGTTCCGGACCCCGCCTGACATCATCCCGGCTTCCGAACCTGAGCTCCGTCACCCGGACCACCATCAGTGACCCCGTGGTCCCAGGGACTTCTCCATTGTGTTCTAAGTGCACGGACTGTTTTGCTACCTAAAGTGCTTCGGTTACCGGACTCCGTTCCCTCTTCGGGGTGTTCGGTCCAGTGGATCCACCTCCCGGGTCTGCCCATCCATCTGGCCCTAAGAGGTACTTAGAATTAAAAAAAACAAACTGTATACCTAAATAAAAAAGCTAAAACATTTCTGGAGAACTTCAATAATAAATTGTCCTTCAACGCAGAAATGACAACGCTTGCTTTTATATGAAAACAAAAATCGAAACATCTCAAACTTTTATGTAAAAAAAAATCTCATGCTAACAAACTAGAAATGTACGTAGTTCTTGGCACACCAACTGCTGAATACTCTGTTAGAGAATGTAATTGATGCATAATATCTTCTTTTATTGGTTAAGAAACAATATGATTTGTTGAAGATAAAGACTCGAAGGTCTTGTAGGTATTTGTAGAGTGATGAAAGTAAAAAGAAACCGTGTTTACAAGACTAGTGACACTTGTCTAATATAATCCATACACAGTAGTCTGTGTGCGTGTTATCATCCCTACAGAAAAGTAAAGCAGTAGAAAACCATTTGTCATAACAAACAGGAGGTGGAGAAAGCTATTGTTCGAGGATAGTTAAAGGACCGCACTGCCAAGCAGTTTACAGCTAATAGCTGCTAATTATCTCCATCTAAATGACATGATGTTTCTTAGTGGAGGAACTGAGGTCATTTCTCCTGCTAGCTACAGCACCTTCAACAATAAGCACTTATTATTCGCACTAGAATCAAGCTACAATTGTCTGATAGTTATTATTCCAATATTAAGTCCTTTTTTGTGGCCCATGGATTTTAACTCTTTCTGAGACAAACAATATTAAAGCACATCCAAACAGTTGCACATTGTAGTTTAGATAATTCTGAAATCTTATAGGAGTATCTGCATAAGCCATCTATTAGATGTACAGAAGATCTGCTCTACTGTAGAGTGTTGGACTGGAGAACACAGGGTCCACCAGAGAACACCATTCTTGTGGCCCACTGTCCAAAAATATAGATATAAGACAAAGTAAGCAACAAAAATACTGTGTAGACACTACGCATCAGCTATTTCTTTGATTTTTCTTATCACTTTTTGGACTACAATGGACCATCATGGGATCTATTAAGTTAATTAAATGGTCAAAGGGGGATGGTGTGGAGTAGTGTTTTTTAATTTTTAAATAAGTATATTTTTAACATTACCGTAAGGGATAGCATTAGTAATGGAGGGATCTAACAACTTCAAACTATTATTGCTGGGGCTTAGTATCAGCCAGCATTATATGGCCTCTTATTGAGTTTTTTGCAATGCTTTGGGTGGCAGAAAAACATAATTCTGGCACTTTGAATTTATTTTTTATTAAGCCATTTACCGATCACATTAATTCATTTTATATTTTGATAGATCTTAAAATTCTGAACTCAGCAATACCAAATATGTGTATTTTTTATTTGTTTTATTTTTAATGTTACAAAAAGGGGAGGGATTTGAAACTGTTTTTTTTATTTTTTTCCTATTTTTTAAAACTTTTTTTAACTTTTTATTGTATTTAATAATTAAAGCATGAATACTTGAAGCTGCAATCATCTGATTGCCTATACTTTACACAGCATGGCATCACCACCGCTCTGTACAGCAAAATTCACAATCTTCTGTGAATGCCAGCTCACAGCCGGCGTTCACAGGAAGAGCATCATGGTCATCACGTGACCCCTGGCTGTCATACCAACCCATCGGTACCCAACTATCACATAACGGGAGCACTGATGGGAGCGGGATTGACATGCTCCCTGCTGGCACCTGTTGATTCCTGCTGTCAGAAATTGACAGCTGGATTTAACTGGTTAAAATCCACCCACAGCTGTTAGAATCACGACAGCCAATCAGATTTACTGATGTGCAGGAAAAAATGAGGGCTCCGTCTGCTAGCCTGCATGACATCAATGGGCACAATCTATAACATACCAGTACATCCAAGGTCATGAAGGGATTAAATGATGCTCCAAACTTAAGTTGAATTGTCTCTTCAAGAGAAGACCCATGGAAGTTTAGATTCTGTGGGTCCAGCTGGACTTTAGATAAAGCTCTTTTCTGGCCCTGAACTGGACCTCAACCCCATTGGAACTCACTGATTGGGTTATTACACTTTCCACCCACATATAACCAGCCATAAACAGATCACTTCCAGCGAAGGTAGGGCAGGGGTTTTCATCATTTTTTTTTTTACACACTACATACGATAATGCTGTTGTTACCCTCAGTGTGAGACATTAGAACACTACAAGCAACTCGCACTGGGCCGAGTAAGGATGAACGACCCTTTGGAGGTTCGGTTAGCTGGCAGCAAATGAACCGAGCCTCCACTGGTCCGAACTTGGCCTGAAGAGGTTCGACATCACTGATTGGCAGTTTGAGTCTCCGAATACGTACAGCAAGCCTTAAGAAGATCACTTCTGAGGGAGGGTGGGCAAGCTTTTTCATACTTTTTTTTGTTTCACAATACATACGATTGCGCTATTGTCCCCAAACCGGGCCATTCAGCAAATCCTGCCAGTTTTCTATTAAAATTGTATATTTTCCTGTTCACGAAAATAGTGCATAAATATATTGGTGTAATGTGGATTCTTATTTACCAATATGTTGACACAATATAGCACTGGTAATATAAAATATAACTTTTAATATTTTTTATTAAAATGTAACAAAAGTGACACCCAATAATACCACAAGGTGTTTAGCACTAGAAACGAAACAAATCTAAATTGTCCACCAGTCAGAGCCTATTCCTTCTCACTAGGGCCCTTAGACTATTATCATATGCACTCTATAATGCCAATAGAGCAATATTAACCCCTTCAGCCCCCGGGCACTTTCCGTTTTTGCGTTTTTGTTTTTTGCTCTTTTTCTTCCGAGAACCGTAACTTTTTTATCATTCCGTCAATCTTGCCATATGAGGGCTTGTTTTTTGCGAGACGAGTTGTACTTTTAAATGAAATCATAAGTTTTACCATATAGTGTACTGGAAAACGGCAAAAAAATTCCAAGTGCGGAAAAATTGCAAAAAAAGTGGAATCGTACAATAGTTTTTGGGATATTTTATTCACCGTGTTCACTTTATGATAAAACTGATGTATCTATGTGATGCCTCAGGTCGGTGCGAGTTTGTAGACACCAAACATGTATAGGTTTACTTGTATATAAGGGGTTAAAAAAATTCACAAGTTTGTCCAATAAAAGTGGCGCACGTTTTGCGCCATTTTCCGAAACACGTAGCGTTCTTATTTTTTGGGATCTATGGCTCAGTGATGGCTTATTTTTTGCTTCTCGAGCTGACGTTTAAAATGGTACTATTTTTGAGCAGATGCTACGTTTTGATCGCCTGTTATTGCATTTTGCGTAAAACTTGCGGCGACCAAAAAACGTAATTTTGGCGTTTGGAATTTTTTTGCCACTACGCCGTTTACCAATCAGATTAATTGATTTTATATTTTGATAGATCGGGCATTTCTGAATGCGACAATACCAAATATGTGTATATTTATTTATTTTTTAACCCTTTAATTTTCAATGGGGGGAAAGGGGGGTGATTTGAACTTTTAGGTTTTTTGTTTTTTTTTTTATTTTCTAAAACTTTTTTTTTTACTTTTTTTTTTTTATTTTACTAGTCCCCCTAGGGGGCTATAGCAATCAGCAATCCGATCGCTGATCGCTATCTGCTGATCACAGCAATACAACTGTAAACAGCAGATTCAGTCACTTTGGTTTTCCCGCTGCTCTCGGCCGAGGGAAAACGAAAGTGAAACATCATAGCAGCAGGCGTCATCACATGACCCTGTGCTACGATGGCAACCACCGATAGTCACGTGATAACACACGTGACTTCCGGTGGGGGTGGCGGTAAGTAACAAACATGGCCGCGCGCATTTAAATCTTGCTGCCAGACTTTGGCAGCAAGATTTAAGGGGTTAATGGCCGCGGGTGGAAGCGATTCCACCCGCGGCTAGGAGGCACACATGTCAGCTGTTGAAAACAGCTGATATGTGTGCCGATCCACGCCGCCTGCCCGCGGCAGGGGGCGGGGCTTAACGGGACACGATCCTGGACGGATAGATCCGTCCAAGGTCGTGAAGGGGTTAAAGTGACGTTGTGCAATATACAGGTACTCCCTCCTTCATAATTGCACTCATGCACAAAGAGTATCCACTCTTTAGGCCTCTCTCAGACGTTCGTGCCTCCGGTACGTGTATGGATAGTTTTCTCTCGTACCGGAGACACGGGCAAACGTTGACATATGTTTTCCTATAGTTTCGGGCACACGTAAGTATTTTTGCATGGAACGTGTGTCCGTTCCGTACTTACGTGTGCCCGTGTGCTCCATACGCCGACATGTCTGTTTTTCTCCAGCATCACGGGTGTCACACGGAACGCAAACGTGTCACACGTAACACACACGGACCCCATGGATGTGTTCCGTGTGACATGCACCGGAGAAAAGACATGTGTCTTTTAAAAAAACTTAAACCTTTACTCACCTTCTCCTGCCCTCCTGTCTCTGTCGCTGCTGTCACTTGCTGCCGACCGCCGCTCATTATGCTCATTTAATATTCACTTCACTGCGGCCAGAAGCTGCAGCAGCGGGGAGTTGGCAGGGCTGGAGACCGAAGTTCAGCACCACGGACAGTGACGCCAGGGACATGTGAGTAAAAATTTCCCGTTCTCCGTGTGTTATCACGGATAACACAAGGCTAACACACATGAGCCATACACACAGCACACCAAGGGCAATCCACACCTCTGACACGTCCGTGAAAAACGTGTGTATTTTTCAGGGACGTGTGACAGAGGCCTTAGGGTAAGTTCACACAGTGCATTTTTCGCGGCATTTTGCGTGTTTTTTGGGTGCGTTTTTGCTCAGAAAACTGTATGGTTTTGCTTCCCCAGCAAAGTCTATGAGTTTTCATTTTTGCTGTCTGCGCACAGCGTTTTTTTTAGCTGCGTTTTTGTGGTACCCAAAAAAACGCAGCATGTGAATTATTTCCGTGTTTTTCACCGCGTTTTTCATCCATTGAGTGCAATGGGATGTTGAAATGAGAAACGCAATGAGAAACGCAAATTGCAAATATAACTGTGTTTTAGAGCATTTTTATGACTAAAAACGCAGCTATAGACGCAAGGGGTGGTTACTATAGTGACATGTACAGGAAGAGGATTCCTTCTGTCAGTAAACACAGAAGCGTGAATCCTCCCGGTACCGCCACCGCTGCTTCCATTTCCCACCCTGTGCCTTGTCAGCTCCCGTGCGGCGCCATGTACGGGCGGGAGATGAAAGCGGCTGCTAAATCAAAAGTGAACAGTAGAAAAATGTCATACTCACCTGTCTGCAGACTCCCGGCGCCATGTCCGCTTCCAGCTCCTCTCCCGATACCGTCACCCCCACTCCGCCTGTGTGCCGGCTCCCAGGCACGTACGATGGCTGAAGGACATGGCAGTGGATCACCTGATGCGGTCACCTGACACATCAGCTGATCGTAAGTCTCGCGGTGATGCCGGCTTTGACAGCCGGCCGGGTGAAAAGCTGATGCCGTCAGGAGACTTCATCAGATGATTACCGGCAGCTCCGTGTGTAGTGTTTTTTCTGGGGGGGGTTTGCACCGATGCATCAGCCTAGACTGTACAGCGAGCGGCGAGTGACTGATTCCCCGGCGCTTGCAGTCAGTTCATGACAGCTGCAGACATCCCAGGCTAATCTCCGGAGTTCAGGTGAGAGCACCGGAAATTAGCCCGGGATGTCTGCAGCTGTCATGAACTGAGTGCAAGTGCCGGGGAATCAGTCACTCAGTGCTCGCTGTACAGTCTCGGCTGCACGCCGGAGCTCAGGTTAGAGCTCCGGCGTGCAGTGCAGGTACCTGAATCCAGACCTGGCATTACTGGAGTTTCCTTTGGTAGCCAGTCCAACGCTGCACTGAAGTGTGTATTTTTTTTTTTGCACTGATGCATCAGCTGATTGTATAACCGGCTTTTATACAATCAGCTGCAGTGACATGTTATTCACATCCTTGATCCTGACACATCATTTGATCGCTTTGCCTTCCAGCAAACCGATCAGATGATATTGGATCCGGATTGGACGGCGCGGGACCCTTGACCCAGGATTACTGCGGAGGGGGGTTCTTTATTTCAATGAAGATGGAGTCACTAATTGTGTTGTGTTTTATTTCTAATAAAAATATTTTTCTGTGTGTTGCGTTTTTTTATCTTTACTAGAAATTCATGATGGCCATGTCTAATATTGGCGTGACACCATGAATTTCGGGCTTAGGGTCAGTTTATAATATACAGCTAGCCCTAACCCCATTATTACCCAGCGAGCCACCCAGCATCAGGGCAACTGGAAGAGTTGGATACAACGCCAGAAGATGGCGCTTATATGAAAGCGCCATTTTCTGGGGCGGCTGCGGAGTGCAATTCGCAGCAGGGGTGCCCAGAAAGCTTGGGCACCCTGAGCTGCGGATTCCAATCCCCAGCTGCCTAGTTGTACCTGGCTGGACACAAAAATTGGGCGAAGCCCATGTCTTTTTTTTTTTTAATTATTTAATGAAATACATGAAATAATTAAAAAAAAGGGATTCCCTATATTTTTGGTTCCCAGCCGGGTACAAATAGGCAGCTGGGGGTTGGGGGCAGCCCGTACCTGCCTGCTGTACCCGGCTAGCATACAAAAATATGGCACCCACGTCATTTTTTGGGGGGGGCAAAGAAATCCTGCATACAGTCCTGGATGGAGGATGCTGAGCCTTGTAGTTCGACAGCTACTGTCTGCTCTCCTGCATACACTATTGGATGGAGGATGCTGAGCCTTGCAGTTTGACAGCTGCTGTCTGCTCTCCTGCATACACTATTGGATGGAGGATGCTGAGCCTTGTAGTTTGACAGCTGCTGTCTGCTCTCCTGCATACACTATTGGATGGAGGATGCTGAGCCTTGTAGTTCTGCTCCCCCTGCCTCTCCCTCCAGCATACAGTCCTTGATGGAGGATGCTGAGCCTTGTAGTTCTGCAGCTGTCTGCTCTCCTGCATACACTAGTGGAGAATGAAGAACATATTGAAGAAGGAAATGACATCAGACCTTTTTTCTTTTTTTTTTTTCAACAATCTTTAATGGCATTGTTCACTGATAAAAAATGCATAAAAACGCAGTGAGCAAAAACGCAGCAAAACACGGAAAAAACGCACCAAAACGCAGCAAAAACGCATGCGTTTTTTGCCGCGTTTTTTTTCTTGCGGGTGTGTTTTTGTGTGTTTTTTTGCCAAAAAAAACGCACAAAAACGCAGCGTCAAAAAAACGCAGTGCGTGAACTTAGCCTTAAGGTGTCTATGTGCATTCAGGATGTAAACAAATGACTATATCAGGAGTTCATTCATTACAGACATTTGCAGAAAAAGTGAAGGAGGGAAGTGGTTGGACAGGATAAAGTGCTAAAGAGATAAAGAGATATATACATTCATTGGTAGCGGTGGGATCTATGCTTATCAACTATCCCACCACATAACTATTAGACTGGTATTACCTTCCTTTTGATAGGGGGGGGGGAATTTGACACACCACACATTACCCCAAGTAATAACCAGTAACACTCAACGCCCTCCCTCCCGACGCGTTTCCTCAATACCAATTCATCAGGGGAGTTGGAGGCTATAATATCAAAGGCATATTGAGCTGCCAATTGAAGATCAAGTGGTATCTAAAAAATGCGAGACTTATATGACCTATTAGGCCCACCCTATCAATCAATTACTACCGTCTAATCCTGCTGAATACAGGATTTCCGGTCTGCATGTCAGTGGAACGCACGCTGTAAAACCGGCAAGCATGCCACGATTAGGGGGCGGTACTTTCCACCATACCGTCTGTGCATACGCTGAACCAAAACTTCATGCTGTTTACTTCCGCGTTACGTGAGGAGGGGGCGTTGCTCTCGGCCACGTGACTGGTCACATGGTATTACATCGCCGTCACGTGACCGCACACTCTGCTCACAGCATTATGCTAGGCATTATATTGCTAGGCAACAGGGGACATGCATTTCCATTAAACAGTCATGCACAATTACATCATTAGCTGCGTTTTATACTGGCGTCACCTGGTCACATATTCAGAATGTCAGATTGTCCACTTCGTATATGGCAATTTGCAAAGCTTATGGAAGCCAGTTATAAAACAATGACAGTATGGGGGCGTTATTATCGGCCACCTGACTGGTTACATGGTATTACATCGCCGTCACGTGACTGCACGCTCTGCTCACAGTGTTATGCTAGGCATTATATTGCTAGGCAACAGGGGACATGCTTTTCCATTAAATAGTCACGCAGCATTGAATCATTAGCTGCGTTCTATACTGGCGTCGCCTGGCCACATGTTCAGAATGTCAGATTGTCCACTCCAAATACAGCAATTTGCAAAGCTTATGGAAGCCAATTATAAAACAATGACAGTATGGGGATAAATGGCGAGAGAATAAGTCTCACATTAAGTGTTAAAGGATGGGAATTTTCTAAAATGACGGAAATCACCGTCTAACCAACTTAGATGGTGCTGTCTATTGAGTGGCTCGACACAAGGAATGCGATAGTTGTAGTCCATGTCCTTGATATGTCTGTGTGTTGTGGCTCTTGAAGAACTGATTCCAGCAGCAGTCCACTACTTGTGAATGTGCCCCAAATTTTTGAATGACCTTTTCTTAACAATCCTATCAATGCTAAGGTTATCCCGGTTGCTTGTGAACATTTTTCTACCACACTTTTTCCTTCCACTCAACTTCCCATTAATATGCTTGAATAAAGCACTCTGTGAACACCAAGCTTCTTTAGCAATGACCTTTTGCTGCTTACCCTCCTTATGAAGTGTGTCAATGACTGCCTTCTGGACATTTGTCAAGTCAGTAGTCTTCCCCAAGATTGTGTACCCTAATGAATAAGACTAACGGATTTAAATGGTTAGGAAGCCTTTGCAGGTGTTTTTCTGGTACTTATTCTATTTTTTGGGTTTTCATTAGCTGTAAGCCATAATCATCAACATTAACAGAAAAAAACACTTGAAATAGATCATGCTGTTTCTAATCGCTCTACATAATTTATGCATTTCCCTTTTTGTATTGAATTACTGAGATAAATTAACTTTTAGATGATATTCTAATTCATTGACTTGCACTTGTATGTTCTTGAGTCTAAGCTCCAAAGAGGTTGTCATTAGCCAACTTTTTTAGCTCCAGTGATGAGTCCCATCCCAGCTGTCCAATCCACAAAAAGCATAAGTATTTTGTGTATCCTCCTTGCTGCCCAAGGATCAGAGAGAGAACTTTCAGATCACCACAAATTGACCATTCTTGATCCTCGTGGTTGAGATCTAAATTCTCATAGTTTTCCTTCAAGTACACAGAATGCCCTACAGGCACTGAAGCATACTGCCATTGTACAGTAGCACAGCTTTCAGACTTTTTTTTGGATGAATCAATAAAGAGTCTCTACTCACTCACATTGTACACAATGTTAAATTTTTCTATCAGCCCAATAATTCCACTGCAATACACTAGTGCACCATCTTTAGAAAAATGTGAAAGGAATTCCTTTGCTCTGCTTCTGTATCATTGAAAATTGGTACCAGAATCTAGTAGGTCTCTTTAGTCTAGAGTCTAAAAGTCCTGCAGAATGTTTAAGAAGATCCAAACCCCAGACTAAATCAGTTAATTCAAGTAGTGAAAAAAGTTGTCTCTCGTTGAGCCTATGGAGCAATTGTTTGTGAAAAAACTATACATGATGTATATTTTTCAGCAATTGAAAATACATAAAATTCACCTCTCACTTTTCAAATAATTTTACCCTTGCAAATTGCAAACTTGTGTTAGGGCTTGTGCACTTGGTGTATTTTTGTTGATTTTTTTTTGGCTCAAATCTGCATGTCTCTCTTGCCAGCTATGCCATCACATTCAATGAAAATTCTGAAGTGCTGTGCTCAGGTTGCTTATTTTTTACTTGCAGATTTGATGCAGAAAATAAACTGCAACATGTCAATTATTGGTGCATTTTCCCTGCGTTTTTTTTGGCCATCTGACACGCCACTTCAGGGCCGGGGGTACTCGGAACTGGGCCGGATTATTCCGGGGATGTCAGCGGTGGCGGTGCTCGGCTCCGTGACCCGGGCGGTGTTTTTTGATAAATGAAGGGGAGATGATGATGGGAGTTATAGTCAATATTAAATAAAGTACGTGACGCCACTTGCTGTCTTCAGCTATGACAGGTAGTCGCTGCTGCCGATTTTGTGACCTAGTGAGCTCTTCATCCATGCACAATTCTGTAATTGGTGGGTCCCCATGGCCTGAAGTGTTTTGGAGTCCCCTTCTGGTCTCACAGTCCTGGCCCGTATGGCAGGCAGCTTGAACCTCTCAATGGGTTGGACCTCTGTCCCAGTTCCCAGGTTACCTCTTTGCTGCTGTGCCCCGGACTCTAAAGTCGGTGAGGAACCTTGATGATCCCCTCACCTGGCAGATTTAACAGGTCAGCCTAAATGAACTAGGGGTCGACTCCCAGTCTGTGCTCGGTCCAATGAGTACTCACACTGTACTCTCCCCGGCGACCGTACTCATTTAGAGCACCGATGTCAATTCTCATGTTTCTCACTGGACCTGAGTCTCCTCACACTCTTCCTGACTCAACGTCAACTCCTGACTGACTTTCAAATGTCCCTGTCAACTGTCCTGGCTAGCCCCTCCCGGGTTTCTGACAAGCGGGATTGGATAAGTCCTGATGAACAGGTGACCATCCATCAGATCCGTCTCTAGCCTGTTACCCAGTCTGGAAAAAGGGCAAAGAACTGTCTGTGTTTTAAATGATGTTGTTTGTCGGCACTGGTCTCCCAGGAACCCTGGATAAGTACTGCACCTGTAACTGGATACAGTAACCTGTGGCACCTGACGACTCAGGGGCGACACACTTCCATGGCAAAAAAATGCACCAAAAAATGCACTAAAAACATATGCATTTTTGGTCCATTTTTTTTTGTTTTTTTCTGCCAGAAGGTGCAGATTTCATGCTGAACAGTTCTGCACCAAATCCGCAGCGTGCACACATAGCCTTATTGTTCTGTGCTAGAATTCTGGTGTGTTTTGCCTTCTTTTTTACCTCAATCAATGGGCTTTACTAATCACTTTTCAAAAGTGTCTAAAAAAGAGAGCATTGATTTGGTTAAAAAAGCACTACATTTAGTTTTGACATGCACCAGTTGTTAGTCTTTAGAATCCCGCTAAAAATTGATATACATAAGTAAGTTTCTATCGTTTAGCAAGATGAATCTATGACACACTGTGCACCACTATGTTAACATTGGGGCATCTAGCTATTACATAGTAGTATAGGGTATGTTTTTTACAATTACAAAAAAAGGACAACTTAGGAATATGAACCAAAGCATTTTTATGAGAAATGTTCAAAACCTGAATTTCTTATAGCTGCAGCTATGCTCATTTCCTTGCTCTACTGATCCCTTCCCCTCACGCCTACTCCAGACACTCTCTCCGGTTGTCACCACCCACCTAACTAAAATCTTCAATCTCTCTCTCTCTTCTGGTATCTTCCCTTCCTCCCTCAAACACTCTATTATTACTCCATTATTAAAAAAAACCTTCTCTCGATCCGTCCTGCACAAGCAACTACAGACCAGTCTCCAATCTCTCCTTCATCTCTAAACTCTTGGAGCGCCTGGTCTACTCTCGTCTCACCCGCTACCTCTCCTCTCACTCTCTTCTAGATCCTTTACAGTCTGGCTTCCGCCCTTTACACTCAACAGAAACTGCCCTTGTCAAAGTGACCAATGACCTATTGACAGCAAAACGTAACGGTGACCACTCGCTGCTTATTCTTCTTGACCTTTCTGCTGCCTTCGACACTGTTGACCACCATCTCTTTCTCTCTATGCTCCATTCTATCGGCCTAAAGGACACTGTGCTTTCCTGGTTCTCTTCCTATCTTTCTGGCCGCTCGTTCAGTGTATCATTTGCTGGCTCCACATCTTCTCCTCTCCCTCTCACTGTTGGGGTCCCTCAAGGTTCAGTCCTTGGCCCTCTTCTGTTCTCCCTCTACACTGCCCCAATTGGACAGACCATCAGCAGATTTGGCTTTCAGTACCATCTTTATGCTGATGACACACAGCTATACACCTCATCCCCTGAGCTCACCCCCGCTGTACTACAAAAACACAAGTGACTGCCTGACTGCAGTTTGCAACATCATGTCTGCTCTCTATCTGAAACTTAACCTTTCCAAAACTGAACTTCTGCTTTTCCCTCCATCTCCCAACCTTCCTAAACCTGACATCTCCCTCTCTGTGTGTGGCACAGCGATAAGTCCTAGGCCGCAAGCCCGCTGCCTGGGGGTTATACTTGACACTGATCTCTCCTTCACCTCCCACATACAATCTCTTGCCCGCACCTGCCGCTTGCACCTCAAGAACATTTCTAGAATCCGCCCCTTTCTCACAATGGAAACAACAAAAACCCTCACCGTGGCCCTGATCCACTCTCGCCTTGACTACTGTAACTCTCTATTAATTGGTCTCCCCCTAACTAGACTCTCCCCTCTACAGTCCATCCTTAATGCAGCAGCCAGGGTCACCTATCTGGCTAACCGCTACTCGGATGCCTCTGCGCTGTGCCAGTTATTGCACTGGCTGCCCATATATCACAGGATCCAATTCAAACTGCTTGTTCTCACCCACAAAGCTCTCCACAGTGCAGCACCCTCCTACATCTCCACCCTCCTCTCTGTCTATCATCCCACCCGTTCTCTACGCTCTGCAAATGACTTTCGACTAACATCCACACTAATTCGAACCTCCCACTCCCGAATCCAAGACTTCTTCCGAGCTGCACCAAACCTCTGGAACGCTCTACCCCAAGAAGTTAGGACAAATCACAACTTACTCAGCTTCAGACGCTCCCTAAAAACGCATCTTTTTAGGGCGGCCTATCACACTCCCTAGCCAAACTAATTTCACCTAATCCCTCTACAACTTCTCAGAACATAACCCCACGTCAAACTCCTTGGCACCCAAATGCATCTCAAGTCTCTGGCCAACTGGTCCAGGAAGCCATCATCTATCCCCCATGAGCTGGCTGGATTGTCATTTTAAATAAACACTTGTACCTTGCCCCTCCCCCCATTTCATTGTAGATTGTAAGCTCTCACGAGCAGGGTTGCCATTTTTCCTTTTAAATATTGTAGCCTCTATAATTGTTACTTGTTTGTATATGTTTATGTATATGATATGTATGTTCCTCCTGAATTGTAAAGCGCTGCGGAATATGTTGGCGCTATAGAAATAAAGATTATTATTATTATTATATTTCCTGTTGATTGCTTGTTTGGCCTGAAGGCAGAGAGAAAGAAGGTGCCACTGAGTGCATGCAGGGCTTGCATGACGTCACAATGTCACATGAGCTCCACAAAAGTGAATTGCGGCTCCGCTGGAACAGCGTCGGTACTAGAAATGAGTATAGGCTTTTTCATTTTCCCAGAGAGGGAAACCTGTGGAATTAAAAGGGGTTGTCCTAGTAGTGGGCAATCCCTTTAACTGATAATTTTATAATTGACCATAACGGTGAATTGAAGAAATAAAGACCTCCCTACACATTAAAATAACATAAGCTTAACTCCCCAATATTGGGGGAATTGGCTAACAGTCTAATCTCTGTGGGAGACTTCCATCTCTACCCCCAGTAGATACTGCCAGAGGCGATGAGGGTTTAGCAGTATTATAATTATGGTTTTTTATTATTTTTTCAAAAAAAGTCTCTCCAGCTTTTGGAAATAAATGAATGATTTGAACATTCTTGTGTATGGGAAAGTTTGGAGAGACAGCTGGTGGCCTAATGATTGTTCGGTCGACATCTTTCTTAGGCCTTTTTCACACGTCAGTCAAGAACACACCTGTTTTTCACTCATGTCTTAAAGATGTATATGGCCATCCATGTGCCATGATTTTGGCACACGTGTGTTCTCCATGTGCTATCCATGATCTATGATAGCACACAGATCAGACACTTCTATAGTCACCTGTCCACGCTGCTACTGTCTGTGGTGCTGATGTCTCCCACTCTGCAGTCTTCGACCACTTCTGTTACTTCTGGATCTTTGTGCAGTGAATATGCTTGAGCATAGTTAGCTGGCCTGGAAGCAGGAGACAACAGAGGCTGGAGAGAGCAGTGTTGGAGAAGGTGAGTATAAAAATAATTTTATTTCAAAGATACGTGTTTTCTCTGGCATATGTTACACGGCCCACACCACTGTGTGGTCCATGTGACATCAGTGATGCAAGAGAAAAACAGACATGTATCCATGGGGAACACACGGACACGCGTGTTCACCGCACGGAAACACGGTCAGTGAGAAATCACTGATGTGGGCGCAGACCCATTGATTTTAATGGGTCTGTGTATGTCTGTGATTCTGGTACAAATAAAAACTGCAACATACGTACCAGAGTCACTGATGTGTGAAGGGAGGCTAATGTGTGTAGGATCCTTAAGCCTTGGAAAAATAAAGAAGTCAAAAGAGTATAGATTCTAAAGAGCTTAAGTAAAGCGCTTTAGTAAAATAAACAGCAGAACCATATGGTTTTCAAATAAATATTTCAATATAACAGTAAAACATTCTAGACACAGTAACATATAGCTATTATATTCATTTATTTCACTGCCTAAACCACAGTCAGTTTGAATCAGGGACCAAACCCTGCAATATAAACATGTACTTTATTTGTAAAATGCTTCAGCTTATTGTAACAGGATATCAGAGGGTGCAGTAGTCAGGCTGGTAGCCACTTGGCCTGTAGCAGGCAGTTTGTGAGCCAAGAAAACGTGTGGAGTGTGCTACATTAGCATGCTGGCTGAAGTATTCCTGTCTCAGAGGGTCCATCACATGAGTTCAGGAGACACTACATTGCTTTTCTAAAATGAAACATTTACTTAGCAAATGTCTTTATCCACGAGATGTACGATTACAAGTTTCCACTTGTAGTATTCTTCCAGGCTGTCTCCCATTTCTGTCTCCAACTGGCATAGTGTGGCGCCCCAGCGGTCTAGTTGCCACAGTAGTGTTATCCCACAAAGGTCAATACTAAGCCTGGAAGCTAGGGGGGAGTCCCTTGGCCAGTAATTACCTACATAGAATGCAGTTCCTACTCAGGTCAGCAGGAGGAGCTCTGACCTCGGGGAGGCGTAGTGAGGTAGTGAGGTGAACCGGTTAGAACCAGCCAAGTCTGGTCTGAGTGAGTTTTCCAGACAGAGAGAAAAGTGACAGTTGACAGGAGTCTAGTCCAGTCCAGTCAGGAGTTGAAAGCAGACGGCTGAGGAGAGAGGAGGTTGAGTGAGGAACTGGAGTTGTGCGGACATGTGAGCTGGGGTCTGGGGCTAAGATAGCTCAGCCCAGAAAAGCAAGGTCTGCAGAGAGGCACAGGAGGAAGATTCTGGGGAGAGTGGAGCTGAACCGGCTCGCCTCAGAAGAAAACGCTAAAAATCAGACATCGGAGTCCGTGGTTGCCAGGGTACTTGAGTTCCGGTAACCGAATCTGAAGGGCAGGAGGACTGCAGGTCTCCTGGCCCCAAAAACAACCCAAAGGTACAGCCACACTTTAGGGGCCCAGTGTTGCCTTCAGCAGAGTGGCATTAGTGAAAGCCTGAGCAGCCTACCATACGGGAACGGGATGTGCCATGTGCCACAAGTCCCAGCAGAGAGGGCCTCCGTCAAACCAACGCAGCGGGGTCCTGTAGAAGAAAAGAAAGTGTAGGTAGAAGGCCTCAATACTCACCTGGCCAGGGAGATACCCCCCCAACTGCTTTCAGGCCAACAGAATCGCTACCACCATATGTACCAGTCTCCCAGGACTTCACTGGGTGTTGCAGAGTAAAAGGAAGGAAGTAAAGAAACTGCTGTGTTGGTCTGTTATTATCCGTATCCCGGCCCCACACCCTGAAGTCCACCAGGCTCCCAAAATAGACTGATACTGTGCCCCGGGGTCTCGCTCTACCTGTAGGGAGCAAGAGATCACCTCAGCTGCTCCATCACCATCTCCCCTGGGGAACCTGAAGCGCAGTCGTGGCCTCATAGCCGCAAAATACCACAGGTGACGTCACGAATTTTACTAAACATTAACTACAACTTCCATCATCATGTCCCCTTTATTATTTAAAGACACCGCCAGGGTCACGGAGCCGGACCCCCGCCGCTGCTGACATCCCCGGACTAGTCTGGCCCGGTTCCGAGTGCCCCCAGCCCTGGGGCGGGCGTGTCAATAGCCCTGCTGCTTCCTGCAGTTCTCAGCTCAAACGTTCTAGTACCTCCAGGGTCCCGTATCTCTCGCATGCAGCAGCCCCAAGCCTGTACTCACTTTTGTTTGAAGTGGTTCAGGTGCCTCTTCCAGGCTACTTTACTCAAGCTCTGTGCCCCAAACACCCAGGACCGGTCTGACCCAAGTACCAACTAATAGGGTTAGCGTCTTCAAGGGTATGAGTTTCCCAAGCACTGACTACCCCCTTACATTATCAAAGAAAATCAAAGTTGAAAGTGCACATGGGGAACAATTGACTATTCCAAAAGACATGTTCCTGCTGGCTCTCCCTGCCTGCTCAGTTTGACTGACATGTATTTATTTCTACATGTGTATAGGAAAAGACCTGTCAGTCAAGTTGACTGGGTAGGGAGAAACCATAGAAACCATCAGGTACCTGCCTCATGGAATAAAAGCCTCATCCTTTGCTGACTTCTCAATTGTTTCTCTGTGATATGTTTCACAGTAAGGCCTGTTTCACATGTCGTGTTAAAAACGCCTATGTCCCTCTGTGTGCCGTGATTCACGGCATATATGGGTTGTCCATGTGCAATCCGTGATACTTGATACATGATCCGTACTCCGTGATTGCACATGGAGATAACTCACCTGTCTCAGCTCCTGCTTTCCGTGGTGCTGAAGTCTCTGGGTCTGCTGCATCCAGCCGCTGTGTCTCTCACCTATGCAGCTCTGGCTGCATACCTGTGTATGCATGCCATAATGAGCCAGCCAGGAAGAAGCAGAGAGCAGCTGCCAAACACAGCATCACTGGAGAAGGTGAATATAAAATGCTTTTAATTTTCAATGTACGTGTTTTTCTGGTACATGTTTCACAGACCACATCATAGTGAGGTCCGTGGGACATCAGTGATACAAAAAAAAAGACGGACATGTCTCCGTGCGGCAATCACGGACACGCGTGTATGCAGCACAGAGACATGGTCAGTGAAAAGACACTGATGTGTGCACAGACCCATTGATTTTAATGTGTTTGCGTATATCAGTGATTCTGTTACGTATAAAAACTGTCACATATGTACCAGAATCACTGAATCTGAAACAGTCCTAAATGTGATGTTCATGACAACACAGGGGCTGACCCCTGATTCATGTAGATATGATTCAGGCAGTGTGAATCAGCTGATAGATTTTTTTTTTAACATATAGTTCATAGCTGCAAAATTTTCACAAAAATAATTCTGTTTCTGCACTTTATGTGATTACTAGGCATTAATTTGGTTTCATTAAAATCCCACCAGATATGAAAAAGAGATGAGAAAGTTGTGTAAACAAGAATATTAAAAATGAGAAATAATCTGTAAAATGTATTTTTTGTTAAACATGTTTTTTAAACGTGTCTGAGCATAATTCGTTACTAATACTTTTGAAACCTCTTAATTTCCCTTAAAATAAATTGTACTGATTGTAAGATCCTAATTGCTGATGTTGTATATTTGTTGACACTTCTGTTGGCGCCTGATCCGGGATGGCTGCTTTACGTTCGTGCTGTCATGGCTGTGGACCGCTGACCGGCCTGTCGCGTCTCTATGTGTCATGTGGCCTGGGATCTCCTTGGTCACGTGTCGCTGACGCGGCCGCCGCTCGGCGTCTCGCATTGTCATGACAGCGTGAACGTCATCACGCGGTCCGTCCCTGATTGGTCGCCATTCATGTTATAAACCAGGTGCTTTCTTACCTTATCACTGCCCCGTGACGAAGGTTTTCGAAACGGCCGTCGGGCTGTCTCCTGCAGCGTTCCTGCCACGTGTCTGATCAGCTGCCCTGGTATGTTTATTGCTATGTCTTCGCTTAGATTATTTTACTATCCTTGTAAGGGCTAATAATTGGGTGAGTCTTTATTGGGCCCCCTGCTACCGCTCAGCTGCTCAGTGCATGAGGGATACATAAATATTTCCTGCTAAGGGTAACATCATATGCCGTATATGTTTTTGCCATTATTAATTGTACTGTTAGTACATGGCCTATTTTTCCCAGGCAGTGACTTTGTAACAAATACAAGATCATATACGATTTCACTGTATCGACCTTGCAACATAATTCTGGCATATGCAGTTTACTGATAAAGATATTTGATATCTGAAATTTTTTTGCTTTTTCACTATATGTGGTTGGCAATATAATCTTTGTAATTATATGAGCTTCTATTGGATTATATGTTATATTTTATATTAAAAGCTCTTTTTGCCCCACATTAGTGGTTTTGCAATAAACTGTTCAGTGCATGAAGGATACATATGTATTTCCTACTAAGGGTAACATTATATGCTTTATATGTTATTGCCATTATTAATTGTACTGTTGGTACATGGTCTAATTGTCTTAGGCAGTGACTTTATAATAAATAT